>NC_137929.1:37770204-39160234 GCF_963969265.1 Rhamphochromis sp. 'chilingali' | reverse complement strand
ACTGTAAGACTTTTAGGTTCTGTGCTGCCACTCTTTTGTATTTTTGAATCACTAAATAAGCCAAACACAGAGCACTGATTAGGTTTGATTCATGAATGTGTTTTTTAACTCCAAAAACTTATAGGTCTATAATGACCCACACCTTTTTTCACAGCTTGGCTCATGTGATGTCGTGATTAATTGTGGGTCTTTGACCCACTTAAAGTAAAACCCTCACTGAGGTTAAAATACCTGAGACTCTCTACTGTTTTATTTTTAGAAGTCAAAGAGCCTCTTAGATGAGAGGTGACACGTCTTCCAGAAATGTAAAGAAGTTTAGTCACTTTCCTTCCAAACTTCTTAGACCACCATGAGCTGGATGACTGAGAACCTACACAGACATTAAACCAGAAATAGAAAGGTGGCACATAGATACAGTAGTTCATACTGTTGCCTCACAGCAAGAAAGTTTCCTGTTAGAATCCACCAGCTGGACTTTTTGTGTGAAGTTTGCATGTTCTCCCTCCACCTGTCTGGGTTCTCTCCAAAGTCATATATTATTATGTTAACTGGTGATTCAGGTGATTGCCTGCAGGTGTGAATGTGAACATGAATGGTTGTCTGTCTCTCCATAACCTGTCTAGTTGGACCTCATCTGTCACACTATGAAAGCTACTATAGGCTCCGCCCACATTAGAGTCCAAAAGGACAGCAGAGCAGTGAATGCTTTAAGGTGTGGTAACTTTGTGATTGGCTAATCCCCTCCATATGAGCATAAGGTGTACCTCAGTTTCTCACTTCTCATTCTCAATATACAGTCTATAATATTAGTAATAGTTAAAGCCTGCAAACACAGCATCTATCCTTATTCTGTCAAACACTTTCTTACAAAGATAACCTTTGATTAAGGTTTGTTGCAGTATCATCTACACACACTCACAAACATGTTGATATCGAAGTGTTTTAGATTGTTTTACAGCAGGTGTGTCTCGCCTTCCCTCCACTTTTCTGTGGGAAAGGTAAAATACATTAAGATGTTACTTCATGTTTTTATGTTATTTGCAGTTTATATATTAACATAAGTGCAAAAGTTTCAGTACATATCAATATGTTATGAGGCTTGAAGACAGCAAGTCTCTGTGATGCTGCAGAGTCCAGCAGACAGTTTGGAGTCAAACACTGACGTCATCATCACAGGTGTAGGAACCATTTCTGTAACAGCAGCCAAACAGACACATTAGTATCAGTAGGTTTAGATGATTTACTGGCTCCTCTGCTGGTTACAAAGCTGTGATTATACTTTGGAGTTTTGTGTTATACTGTGAGGAACTGGCCTGTTTGGAAGTTGCAGTAAGAAGAAAACATGTCTGTATATGATGTTGTGGACAGAGAGAGTGATGGATGATTTTATTTATTTCAGAGATAAATGAACATTTACAGCATGTCCATGCAGAGACTCTTAAAGACATGAGCGTGAGAAACAAGCTTTTCACCGTTTCTCTTGATGCCCACATGCTTTATTTATTCTTTAGTCCAGCATGTGTCATCACCACAATAAAGCTACTTTTAACCTGTTTTCACACATTGTCATACCTGCACATTTCCACTGTGCTGTGTTGACTTTAAAGAAGACAAACATTAGACTTCAGGCTGAAACCACAGGCTGCATTTCCTCTTTTCTTGGAGGCCCAGACAGAAATTTTGTGGTGTCTGATTTTCAGCAGATAAAAATAAACCTACAACAGTCTTTTACACACATGCAGTCATCACAGTCTGCTCAGAGAAACAAAGAACAAACGGGGAGGGGGTGACATGCACCGCTAGACTCATATGTACTATCATCTACAGGTTGAGTCATCTGCCAATTAATAGTACTCTGAAACTTCCTTAGTCCCACCCCAACCCAAACCCCTGAATTCATTTTAAATGAAACTCAGACTTTCAGCTTTCAGCAAATGTGAGAAACTAAAGCATATTTTAACACAGTCCCAACAGTGGTGGTCTCACAGGGGCTTCATCGAGCCCTCCATCTGTGGAGGGTACTCCATCCTGGAGGAGGGCCAAGGGATGGGTCCCGTGACTGCCAGTTAGTCCTCACAGATGACTCCCCAACAGGTTGGTGTACAGTCCATGAAGGCTCTCGGCTCAACAGCTGTTAGATCAGTCATTGGGTGTCTCACACATAAATGCTGGAGCTTCAAGTTGTTATCCTGGCACTCAAGCAAGTTCTGTTGTGTCTGCAGGGGCACCATGTCATCGTCAGAACAGACAGGGCAGAAGACAACCTTTTTCTTTTTATATAGAGAGTCAACATTTTTCTATCTGTTCATCTCCCTGCAGAACGATGTCCCTCCCCTTGCATGTGACAACCTGGCAAATGCTTTTCCCTTCCCTCTATATTTCCTCCTCCAGTCATTCCTTTGCAAGGTCCAGACCGAGGAGGTGGGGTTGATCCTGGTGGCCCCACTTTGGCCCCACATGGCCTGGTTTCCAGCTGTCCCACTACACCTGTCCAGGACTCCCTTTTCTGAAGGTCCTCCTGTCCCAGGTGAAGGGGGTCACCGTTCCATCTTTTCCCAGTAGGACCCAGTAGCGCTAGGGGTGTTTTGCCGGAAACCAAAAAGAACATAAATGGGAAAATAAATGACAACTGGCCAGCTTACTTGATACAGTCTGACGTACAGATTCCAGGGCACCATGTCATTGTCATAACAGACACAGGGAAGGAACGTATTTACAAGACAGGACATGTATGGAAACACGGAGCCAGGACGTGCAGGGTGAACATACACTGGTGGCGCACTTGATCTCAGGGGGAGGGATAATAGTGTTAGTGGTGTTTTACCATAAACCGAAAAGAACACAAACGGGAAAATAAACGAGAACTGGAGAGCTTACTTGATACAGTCTGACATATAGACACTGGGGAAGTTATTAGAGGCCAGACTTAAAAGGCACAGAGGGAGACTGAGAGGTGAGGTGCTGGGACGTGAATTGAATCTCTGTATAGACTCGGAGAAGATGATCTCCACAAGCTCCGGTAGGCGGGCGAACAGTTACACAGACACCCCTGAAAAGGACAATACTCCGACACGAGACAACCGTTGTGCAGCTCCTTAAGAACGCTTCTGATGAAAGCGTCTGACGAGTGTGCCAGAGGCTCAGTGAATTGCTGCCCCACCTACCTGCAGTGATGGGAATAACGGTGTTACAAGTAACGGTGTTACTAACAAGGTTACTTTTTTCAGATTAATGAGTAATCTAACTAATTGCTATTTCTATCGTTACAACATCGTTACCGTTACAAACCGTTACGCAACGGCATGTGGTGGGGTTGCGTTACTTTTTGTCAACAGACGGTTGAAGCTGTGTTCAGCTTACCACATCCTATATCAGTTGCACAGAAGTAGCTATCTACGTAAGTCATCTGGGTGCTACGGCTTTAAGTAACTGCGCGTGCTCCTGTGGACGGCAATCACTTTCTGGAAGATGACCACTTTTTGGCACAACACCTGGAGCTTAGGGGGCAAAACAATCGCATGAGTGCTGCTGTTCGACTGAGGAAGAATACAGGGAGTGCAGAATTATTAGGCAAATGAGTATTTTGTCCACATCATCCTCTTCATGCATGTTGTCTTACTCCAAGCTGTATAGGATCAAAAGCCTACTACCAATTAAGCATATTAGGTGATGTGCATCGCTGTAATGAGAAGGGGTGTGGTCTAATGACATCAACACCCTATATCAGGTGTGCATAATTATTAGGCAACGTCCTTTCCTTTGGCAAAATGGGTCAAAAGAAGGACTTGACAGGCTCAGAAAAGTCAAAAATAGTGAGATATCTTGCAGAGGGATGCAGCAGTCTCAAAATTGCAAAGCTTCTGAAGCGTGATCATCGAACATTTAAAATAGTCAACAGGGTCGCAAGAAGCGTGTGGAAAAACCAAGGCGCAAAATAACTGCCCATGAACTGAGAAAAGTCAAGCGTGCAGCTGCCAAGATGCCACTTGCCACCAGTTTGGCCATATTTCAGAGCTGCAACATCACTGGAGTGCCCAAAAGCACAAGGTGTGCAATACTCAGAGACATGGCCAAGGTAAGAAAGGCTGAAAGACGACCACCACTGAACAAGACACACAAGCTGAAACGTCAAGACTGGGCCAAGAAATATCTCAGACTGGTTTTTCTAAGGTTTTATGGACTGATGAAATGAGAGTGAGTCTTGATGGGCCAGATGGATGGGCCCGTGGCTGGATTGGTAAAGGGCAGAGAGCTCCAGTCCCACTCAGACGCCAGCAAGGTGGAGGTGGAGTACTGGTTTGGGCTGGTATCATCAAAGATGAGCTTGTGGGGCCTTTTCGGGTTGAGGATGGAGTCAAGCTCAACTCCCAGTCCTACTGCCAGTTTCTGGAAGACACCTTCTTCAAGCAGTGGTACAGGAAGAAGTCTGCATCCTTCAAGAAAAACATGATTTTCATGCAGGACAATGCTCCATCACACGCGTCCAAGTACTCCACAGCGTGGCTGGCAAGAAAGGGTATAAAAGAAGAAAAACTAATGACATGGCCTCCTTGTTCACCTGATCTGAACCCCATTGAGAACCTGTGGTCCATCATATAAAATCTGCCAGGTGGATTAATGAGCTCTGTCGGTACACAGGCAATGCTGCTGCTGGTTGCTGGACGGGAAAGTGGTGATCCTCCGGCCCAACAGTTACGAACATCTCCCACTGGGGACCTGGACAAGGTTGCAGGCCTGGTTGCCCTGTGCCATCTCTGTGCTTTGTCACAGCATGTCTTGCAAATCTGGTCGTTCAGGAAGACAGACGAGATTTTTGTGAGCTTCCACTGTGGAATTCTGGGCAGACCCCTGTCTAAGTCACAATTGTTCCACAGGGTTGTGGAGGCCATTCAGCAGGCATATGCCTCTTCAGATGCTGATCTTGGTTCTTTGGACACAGTTACACCTACATTTACAACACACAGAGATTTATTTTTCTTCTGCAACATGTTGTGATGTAAATAATAGACTCTGAAGTCAAAGTCTTTTTCCTTTATCATCACAACTCTGGGAAATATTTAACACTCAGACAAGCAGACTAATGCATTGCAATAAAAAATAACTGAATTGCGCCCTCTGTTGAATACCAGCTCTAAACACAACCCAGTGTTTATATTGGAGAGGTGTTTTTGTATGAGAAAGGTGGAGAATGACAAGGATCTGACTGTCTGAAGTTACACAAAGAAAAATATATTCAGATCTGGTTTTGTGGGTAGAGAGAGTGACAGATTCTCTTGAGATTTCTTAATTCAAATATACATACACTTTTGCAGTGAAATGCTGCAAAGAGAATACATTCAGAGAATACACATATAACCAGGGACAGGGACCCTAGAAACAGTACAACAGTAAATTATTTCATTTTTCTTTTTAACAGAAATTATTAACTTATGCCCATAATTGTAAAAGAGAGATCTATATGTGCATGCAGCTAAATTTGTGCAGGTCCACCACGACAAACAGTCACATGTTAGAGAGCACAGCAGTGAGAACCTTGTGCGCTGTCCATGGTGCTGAAATTTTAAGGTAAATAAATTTAATATTTCACTATTTCTAGACGTGTGTAATAATGCAAGATTTGATATTAATCTGATTTCAAGTAAAATACAAGACTGATACCAGTACCAATACTTTTTAATAATTAAGCTCCATCATCAGATTGCTAATTCTGACTGAATTTTCATGACCTTTAAGTGTTTTCTTTTTTCCTTTGGATTATTAATTAGTTCAAACCTGGGACAGAAATAAAAACAATAATCTAGCACATCTAATAGTATTTTAACTACAGTAATCAGACAGTATCTTTTTCACATTTAGCACAACAGGGTAATTATATTGAATCAAATCTGAGCCATACTATGTTTGGTATATTTGTTTCAATTCCTGTAATTGTTTTCATTCAAATGTTTCAGTTAGATAAATGTATATATCAAGGGTTTAGCATAATTGCGACTTTAGGAGTTGGCTAAAGTAAGAATGAGCCATTTCCACTATAAATTAAAGTAATATAACTGAATTATCACTATTACCACAGTTATCTACATAGATATTCTTTACTTACTGGGTTGCTGGACGGTCCTGGTTAGCTGA
The DNA here is from genome assembly GCF_963969265.1 of Rhamphochromis sp. 'chilingali'. Lineage (NCBI taxonomy): Eukaryota > Metazoa > Chordata > Actinopteri > Cichliformes > Cichlidae > Rhamphochromis > Rhamphochromis sp. 'chilingali'. The sequence continues at coordinate 39,154,105 of NC_137929.1, read as the reverse complement.
GCACGTTTGCTTACTTGTTTTACTGGCACTGCTGAGTCAGTGACAGTAAAACATAAAACACAAGAGAGGAGAAGCAAACTGAGGCTGCTCTGTGACACCTGAAAGCAGCAGCATTTACACAGACAGCCAGGTTGCCTCTTTGATGAAACTGCAGCGGTGCACACAGGAGAACAGAAACTGAAGCATCAAGCTCATTACACTCGTATTGATCAACATCGATACAAATGTTGGTATCAAAATGATCAATATTTGGATCGATACGCCCATGATTACTATTTATTGGAGTCCAATAAAACTTTATTAATGAAACTGTATTTTTAAACTTTGTTAATGTAAATGCTTTGATCACTATGACATCCATCCAGGGCCTGATTATTTTCATGATAGGGTCCAAAGTCAATATCATTCCTCTGTTCTGTCTGTTCTTCAGTCATATCAACTCTTCTCACTCCTTACAATAAATTATAAATGGATTAATGTCTCCCTCTATTGGCCACCAGCTGTAAGCACAGTCCAGTGATTGGACTTGGAAGCTGTGTTCAGAGTTTGACATGGGAAATATGGGACTAGGAACTATAACTTTATATCCACACTGACACTTAAAGCCCGTCACAGGACCGACCTTGAGTACTGATGTCTCTCTGATGTGGAGAATAGATGACTTCAAATGTTCTGTTTGCAAGATTTCGGGTAGCAGTGAAGTGGAAACAGAATAACTAAATGAACATATCATAAATAATGATAAGAACAGCTGTTAGGAAGCTGGAGTTCATGGAGGAAACCCACACAGATGCAAACTCCACACAGAATCACCTCCACCTGTGATTCAAGAACAGTACAGCACATATGGAGCACACACACAGAAAATGATATCATTAATATGAAAATGAATTTGCCTCTAAAAAGTAAAATATGAGAACTTAAATTAAACAATAAATTTGATGGTTCTTTCATAATAAATAACATAAAATGTTCTAGTAACACATGTAGCAATAAAGTGAACACAGAAGCACTAAATGAGCAGATCATAAATCAACAATCACGAAAACAGCTGCTCATGAAATTCCCGCTGTGCTCTTTGTCTGAACTCCTTGTTTCCTCTCTGCTGTGTGAAGTTTGATGAGAACATGAATCAATCATAAATCTGCTGAAAGGAAGACTTGTGGCTCAAACCACAGGCTGTGTTTCCTCTTCTCTATGTGGCTCAGTCAGAAATCAGGAGTGTCATGTTTCGGCTGTGTACAGGCAGGAGAAGGACCCAAACGCAAAACTCACGACAACGAAATTAAACTCAAAAGCTGCTTTATTGCAAAATGGCATGGAAGACTAAACTGGGACATGGATGACTAACACACAGGGAAACACAGCCATGAGGGAGACTACGACACTGACAAAGAGAAACACAGGGCTCAAATACACAGAGGGATAACGAGGGAACAAGACACAGAAGGAGAGCACAGCTGGGAGTAATCAGGCTGGACGAGACACGGGAAGCAAAACTAGAAACACTGACATGAGACACAGACCTTCAAAGTAAAACAGGAAACACACTGACTGAACTTCATGTAAACTTAACAGCAACTGGGGAGACAGAACATAGGAACCTGACACATGGTACAAAAACGTCACAGTAGACACAACATGGAACACAGGGAAGCCATATTACAAAGCCAAAGAACTAAACCTATGATAACCATAACTGAGACCTAGGGAAACAAGAAACAGTACAACAAAGGACTCAAAACATAAACCATAATATAAAAACACAAGATCTCTTCAAAATAAAATAGGAAACATGACAACCAGAACTTGACAACGTAAGACACAGACATGAAACACATGAAGAGCAGGGGAGACTTAACATGGGTTGGAAACACAAGGGGGAACTAATAAGCAAATGGACATAGGAGACCCAATGAGCTTAAACGTACTATAAACATCAAAATGAACTAAAACTCAAAACACTGGATCATAAGACCCAGGATCGTGACAAGGAGCTCCTTTAATTTCAGTGCATAAAAAAATCATGAAGGAGGAGACAAAGTTAGAAACTATATTTTAAGTAGTAGCGATTTGATTTTTACCAGCTCACTTTATTGAACAGATAATAAAGAATCTACAGTGTAATAACATACATAAAATAGAAATAGAAAATCAAGATTTATATGTCATACACAGAGTTTTCATGGCTTTGGTGAACATGAGACTGACACTGTCAAAATAAATTGGTATTACATGAAAGTACAGGCCAGACCTCCCTGAGAAAACTGGAAAAACTGCTTTACAGTAAAAAGGCTGCTGAGCATAACGTCACAGCAGTTGTTACTTCCCATTATGTTGATAGCTTTAGTTCATTTTGGAGGGTTGTACCCTGTTTTACATTACAATGAGTGCCTTTAAATAAAAGCTCTCTTTCAGTGGATTCATGCACAACACTGAACAGCTGTAACATGTACTCTCAGTCTGACACACAACAACACAGTTTATTTATGTCACACTTTTATTAACAAAGTTACAAAGTGCTTCACAGAAAGACATTTATAATATATTACAAATACAAGAAACAATTAAAAAGAAAAACAGATCTGCAGTACATTAAAGTCCATTAAAATTACTATCTAATGGGAGAGAAACAAGTGAAACACACTGAGCGAAGTGGGGAAATATAAACTCAGGCATCAGGATCATTGGTTTGAATTCAAAACCTTCTCCTTGTCACTCAAAGTGACTTCAAGTATTTAAGAGACTTTAAAGAGAAAAAACAGCTAAAGAGCTGCTGTTAAGATTTTAGAGCTGTGGCTGAATTTGGATTTTGTCACAATCTGTGGCTGCAGACTCTGTGGCTCTTTGTAAGGACCCAAATGCAGACAACGAGAGGCAAAATCAATTTTCATGGCTGGAAACAAACATGAACCAAATCAGGTTAACCAAAAATAAACAAAGAACTGACTGAGAAAAAACAAACAAACTGGGAAAGCTGAAACTTAAAGTAACAGGAAACCTGGAACACTGGGAATACCTTGAAGCACCTTTGAAGTATTGAGAGAACATGGAGACATAAGGATTAGCAGATGCACTGACAACAGACACAATATATACACAAGAGGGTGATCAGTGAAGTGGAAACACATTGGAAAACAGCTCTGATGAATTAAATATAACGAGACAGGGAAGCCAAACCAAACACACTGAACACGGGATGAAATACTGTCAAAATAAAACAGGAAGTACATGAACACATGAGCTTGATGCAGAAACGGGGATAAACAAACAGAGAGACAAAAGAGATGACAAAACACACTGACACAACTAAGACACACGGAGGGCGAGTGAGCATAAACATGGATGACACGACAGACTCTCACAAGCGACACAGGGATGAGACAAACACACAAGTGGAACCTCACAGACAATAAACCATAAACTGGAAATCAAGAAAACTCGGAAACATAGAAAGAACTAAACTCCTGCTTAAACTGTATAAACTTCAGTTCAGTTCAGTTCAGTTCTTTTTTATTTCAAACATATACATTCACCAACGTTTCATAAAATCATTCCATACAGTTGTTTGAAAAGGAGTACGCAGAAGTATATACTTATTTAGCCCTACCCCCTCAGGTTTACATCCTCATCATCTAAATTTGAACAACAAAAACGTATACACTGCCTTCAACTTAGAACATAACATCTCAAAAAAATATTTTTACATGTTCAACTAAAACTATATTTAGATTTGCTAATTTGCAGAAGAAAATAAACATGAGTTTGACTGCTGTCTTGGGTTAATTGCATTTTCTTCATTCTTATACTTATTTAATATTTCTTTTTTGAGTTTTATTTTAAACTGGTTTATATCACTACTGACCTTTATTTCTTCTTTTAACTCATTCCAGAATTTAACTCCCGCTATTGAAATAGACATCCTTTTCAATGTTGTTCTTACTCTTTGTAATTTTAAATTCGACTTCCCTCTAAAATTATACCTCCCTTCTCTTTCTAAGAACCATTTCGATTGGGAGCATCCCTTTCCTTACCTTATATATTATTTGCACTGTTTTAAACTTCACCAGATCCTGGAATTTTATAGCTTGCGTCCTAATAAAGAGTGCATTTGTGTGAGCCCTATACCCCTCCTGATTTATTAGTCTAATGGCCCTTTTCTGCATTATGATTATAGTCTGAATATTACTTTTATATGTATTTCCCCAAAACTCTACACAATAACTCATGTATGGTAATAGCAAAGCACAATATAACATATACAATGTTTTCCTATCCAGAAATTGTTTTACTTTCCCCAAGACAGCAATGCCCCGTGTTAACTTTCCCCTCACATAAGTGATGTGTGATTTCCAACAGGCCTTTTGATCAATGATCACACCAAGAAATTTTATGGCATTAACCCTTTCTAGATATATATTATCGACACAAATTTCAATGTTAATGTTTTTCTTATAGTTTCTGAATAACATAAATTTTGTTTTATTTAAATTTAAGGACAATTTGTTTCTATCAAACCACTTCTTTAATATCTTTAACTCCTGTGTGATCACCTCCAGAACCTGTTGAAATTCCACACCTGAACAAAGTATATTGGTATCATCTGCAAAAATTACAAACTTTAGTATCTTCGATACTTTACAAATATCATTTATATACATAATAAACATTTTCGGACTTAATACTGATCCTTAAGGTACTCCACATTCAATATCCATCAATTTAGATTTAAACTCATTTATTTGTACATATTGCTGTCAATTCATCACATAGCTGTTTATCCAATCCAGTACCACACCCCTGAACCCATATTTTTCCAGTTTGATTTTTAGAATTTTGTGGTCAACAGTATCAAATGCTTTTTTTAGATCTAGAAAGACTCCTAGTGCATACTTCTTGTTATCCATACATTCTGTTATTTCTTCCATTAAATCCATCAATGCCAAAACTGTTGATCTATTATTTCTAAACCCATACTGGCAATTTGCCAACAAATCATGTTTATCCACAAAGCTATCAAATCTTTTTAGAAATAGTTTTTCCAGTATCTTAGAAAACTGGGAGAGTACCGACACTGGTCTATAATTTGTAAAACAATGCTTTTCACCTGATTTATAAATAGGAATAATTTTTGCAACTTTCATTTTTGTGGAAAAACCCCTTCCTGGAAAGACAAATTAAAAATATATTGTAGTGGTTTTACAACACCATCAATTACTTTCTTTACCGTTACCATATCAATATCATGACAGTCAGTACTCGTTTTGTTCTTAAGTCCACTGACAATATCATATATCTCCTTCTCTTCCACTGCTCTTAAAAACATTGAACTTGCATTCCTTTCAATGTTTCCTCCAGTCTCCCTTTCTATCATATAAACCTTTATTTCCGCAGCCAGTTTTGGCCCTATATTTACAAAAAATTCATTGAATCCATTTACTACTTCGTTCATTTTACTAATAGTATTTGTCCCTTCCACAAAATACCCAGGGTAGTCATTAGTCCTTGGTCCATTTTTTATTATACTATTTAATACCTTCCATATCCCTTTCATGCTATCTTTATTATCTTCTAACTTTTTGATGAAGTATTCTTTTTTACAAGTTCTCATCATGTTAGTTAATTTATTTTTATACTTTTATATTTCTTTTCAGATTCTGTAGTTCACTTTTTAATGAATTCTCTATATAAGGTGTTCTTTTTTTTACAGGCATTTTGCAGTCCCTTTGTCATCCATGGTCTTCCTGCATACTTATCTTTCCTGTTGTCTTCAATAAGTAGGCTGTTTTCCTCTAATAAGGCCATGAATATGCTTAAGAATGCCTCATAGGCTTTATTGACATCCTTGTGTTTATATACAATAGTCCAATCTTGTTTTATTAAGTCATTTTTGAGACACTGCATTGTCTTTTCTTAACTTAAACTTAGACCATCTTCACACTTTCACAGAGAGACTCACAAAAGCAAAATAACCTCAGAATCTTTGGTCAACGACCCAGCACCCTGACAGATTGACATTATTGTAGTCAGAGCTCTCCTCTGCGTCACCACGTTGCCCTGTAAAGGTGATCAAATGAAAGCATTTCAAAACAAACTCCCTCTGTTCTCTGCTTAAATGCATTCATTGTCGAGGAGAATAATCACCAATGTATATTTTGCATTTTAAATCTCGCGTTTTGTGCACTCACTTGTCTTGTTAATGACTTTGAGCTGAATCACAGATGCGACATTGGCGTAAACATCTTCTGCAGGACCTGAAATAATAATCTTACTGATGTTAATGTTCCCTTCCGTGAATCTCTAAATTATTGTGGTGGAGGGGTTCGTGTGTCCCATGGATCCCAGGGGCTGTGTTGTTGTTGGAGGGGGGGCCTCCTGGTAGGGTCTCCCATGGCAAATTTTATCCGGTCCCTCACCCAGGACCAGACAAAGAATAATTTAAAAACCTGAATGAAAGGAACAGTTCACTCTGCCCTTGAAAAGGTTAATGGGCCCCCATGAAGCAAGGCCTGGGGAGGGTGCCTAAGAGCAAGCACCTGGTGGCCAGGCATTGGTCCATGGGGCCCGGCTGGGCATAGCCCAAAAAAAGGACATGGGTCCACCCTCCTATAGGCAAACCACTTGCAGGAGGAGAGGGGAGCAGAATGGTGCTACGTCCACTGTACCAGTACGTCAAGATGAAGAGAGAACTGACCGTAAAAGTGAAGCTCTCAGTTTACATCTCTACCCTCACTTATGGTCACAAGCTCTGGGTTAGTGACCCCAAAGAACGAGATCGTGGATATAAGCAGTGGAAATAAGCTTACTTCAAAGTTTGGCTTGCTTCTCCTTTAGAGATAGCGTTAGGTGTTTGGCCATGTGGGAGGGGCTCAGAGTAGAACCACATTTGAGGTGGTTCAGGCATCTGACAAGGATGCCTCATGTGTGAGCTTTTCAGGCATGTCCCACTGTGAGGAGACCCTGGGGCAAAACAAGGAAATGCTGAAGAGATTATATCTCTCAGCTGGTGTGGGAAGCCTTGGTGTTCCCCCAGACAAGCTGGAGGATGTGCCCTCTCTGTTTAGGATGCTGCCCCCATGACCTGGCACCCAAGTGTAAGAAAATAGTTGGACGCATGGACTTCAATGTTAAACACAGTTATTATATAATCATCCAGCGTCCACAAGCTCAATATTAATGAAAGTTTATACTTTACCATTTTCAGTGTTTTCAAACCTTCTGATTATCTCATAGCCACAATGATCACCTGCAGGTCAGAGAAAATCAGTCACCTCATGTTTGTGATGCTAATTTAAACACAAATATTATTGAAAATAACATTTATTTTAAAACCTGCAGCAGATGTAATAAGTACAGTCTTGTTGAAAACAGCATCAGAATATGATAAATTGATGAAAAACTAACCAACAGGAAGAGAGGAGTACACTTGCTGCTGCTGATGTTGATTAAACGTCTGCTCATTAACAGCACCTTTATTAAAAATGTAAAATAAGACTTTTGCTTTTAAATGTACCTCGTGATGCATTTATGTCTTTGAATGATAATTCAACAGAACATCTTGCTAACAGAACATTTGAAGACATCTATTCTCCACATCAGAGAGACATTCAATTCAATTCAATTTTATTTATATAGCGCCAAATCACAACAACAGTCACCTGAAGGAGCTTTATATTGTAAGGTAGACCCTACAATAATGCATACAGAGAAAACCCAACAATCAATTGACCCCATATGAGCAAGCACTTTGGAAAAAAGGAAAAACTCCTTTCTAACAGGAAGAAACCTCCGGCAGAACCAGGCTCAGGGAGGGGCGGCCATCTGCTGTGACCGGTTGGGGTGAGAGAAGGAAGACAGGATAAAATGCACAGAGATTAATAACAAGTACGATTTAATGCAGAGAGGTCTATTAACACACAGTGATTGAAAAAGGTGACTGGAAAGGAAAAACTCAATGCATCATGGGAATCCCCAGCAGCCTACATCTATTGCAGCATAACTAAGGGAGGATTCGGGGTCACCTGGTCCAGCCCTAACTATATGCTTTAACAAAAAGGAATGTTTTAAGCCTAATCTTGAAAGCAGAGATGGTGTCTGTCTCCAGAATCCAAACTGGAAGCTGGTTCCATAGACGGGGGCCTGAAAACTGAAGGCTCTCCCTCCCATTCTACTTTTAAATACTCTAGGAACAACAAGTAGGCCTGCAGTGCGAGAGCGAAGTGCTCTAATAGGGTGATATGGTACTACAAGGTCATTAAGATAAGATGGGGCCTGATTATTTAAGACCTTGTATGCAGTGTTGGGACTAACGCGTTATTAAGTAACGCGTTACAGTAACTACGTTATTATTGTGGTAACGAGCACGGTAACTAGTTATTATGCCAAAACCAGCAACGCGTTACTCGTTACTGGGATTTAGATAGGTTCGTTATTCGTTACTTCGTGTGGTGGCTATCGCGGAGCTTCCACAGATTCAATAACATTAGCAAGTGGTGGAGGCAGCAGGTGGATGAAGGAAAAGGGAGGCAAGAAGAGAGACCCGAAGCGGCCGCTGGTCCGAGAGTGTCAGGTGAACTGAACTTCAGGTAAGAAGTTATAACCTGCAGTCCATCTGGGTCAGATATAAACCAAGTTTAGGTGGAGTTTATTTTCGTTATGCTGACTTTTTCGTACTGCGTGCTAGCTAGCATGACGGAGTTTCTATACAGCTGGGTGGGTGCTATGTTACTGATGTTGACCTTTATTTTGTTCATAAGGTTAATTATTAGAGTTGCCAACCGTCCTGTAAAAAACGGAATCGTCTCGTATTCAGAGAAAATATTACGCGTTTCGTATTGAGATGAAAAGGAACACATTTTGTCCCGGACTTCAGCTACAATGAAAAAGACGCAAAGCTGGAGTTATTCTGTGTTTACGCTGCACAGCTGCCTCTTCTTCTCTCATCCTCTCACCCTCCCTCTCCTGTTTCTACTTCAATCACGAAACTGATCAATGATCAGCTGATCGGCTTTTCTCTCTTTTTTATTTTTCGCCCACTTTGCGCCAGAAAGAGGAAACCAGCTGATGTCGCGCTAAACAACAGCAGCACTTTTAAGCTTGATCAGCTGTTGTTAGAATTTATTTAATATTAATTTCTAGTATCAGCTGATGTTGGCTGGAGCCACAGCTGTAAAACTGCTGGTCATGATATCGGTTTGGTTATGTGATGAGAGGGAAACATGAAGATGAAACCAGGAGATGTCCTTACTGAATCATCAGAGCTGAACAGGTGATGGAGAAACAGGTTTACCTTTTAGTTAACATGAATGAGTTGAAGAGAAGTTATGAACTGTTGAAGGACATGTCCTGGTCAAAAATGACTCCAAGGTTCCTCACAGCGTTACTGGAGGCCAAGGTAATGCCATCCAGAGTAAGAATCTGGTTAGATACCATATTTCTAAGCTTTTCAGGGCCGAGTACAATAACCTCAGTTTTATCTGAATTAAGGAGCAGAAAGTTAGCGGCCATCCAGATTAGGGGTGGGTGATATAAACAATATACGATAGAAACAATATAAATTTGGCCAACGATAGAGATTTTGACCATATCGCTATATCGCGATAGCGCATGTTGATGATGTCATCAAGCTGCACCTGTTTTGGTCGAAAGCATCGCACCGGCTAAAACCATTATCATCTGCAAATTATGGCGGGCGACAGTCATAGCAAAGAGATGAAGCACTTTTGAAATATGGGGAAAGCCAAAAACTGCGCTTCCTCCACTTCCATAACATTGATTCGTTAATGTTGAATTCTCTCGCAGCTGTTCTAGTCCCATTTTGTTGCAGTATATTAATAACTAACCTTTTATTGTGGATGAATAATATCAGTTGTTCTCCTGACTGAAGTTTGGCCTGTGTATAGCATCCTGCTATGCGATTGCATTTGTCCCTAACCACCAGAATCTGTCACGTTAACTTTTATCGAGTGGAAAAAAAGTTGGCGTTCATCCTCCAGCTTCAATGTGCTAATGTTATGCTAACATAGCTGTGTCGCTAGCAATCACGTAGCACAAAATTATATACCAGGTAGTCCAACTTCAGTAACCCTGCAAACGCCACTGCTGTTTAGTTTTCTGTCTTCATTTATGTTGGAAGTGGTAGCAGAGCTGTACGTTTTAATTAGTTTCAAAAATCTCTCAGTCAGAGCATGGCATGAAATGTTTAGGTGTAAACTAGCGAGCTAACTTCCTGTTAACTTCTAACTCCGTTAAATTTAATAAATTCTGTTTTCATGGATGCATGGATGTAAAACTTAATTGTTACACCAGACAAAGGAGCAACGCTGATGATTTAATTAAAGATGAAATAATTTAGACCGTTTTTAACTCTTAGTGTTCGTTTGACTTTGGGACCTAAAGTTGACAGAGTTTTGGACCCAGATTACTCCGCGAAGCTCCTCACTATGGCAGCCGTAATGCTCTGACAATCCATCAAGCAGTGTGGCTTACCAAAGTTGTACTAAAACATTTTTTAACAGATTTCTGCACGCCAAAATCGGTTCGAGGTCAGTTAGCACAACCAGAATTCATACATAAGGCACACTCTCAATTTTTGAGAAAATTAAAGGATTTTAAGTGTGCCTTATAGTGTGAAAAATACGTTATACAGAAGAAAAGAATATATCGTGATATATATCGTTACCGCATGTGCTTCAAATGGTATCATGATTAGTATGCTGTCCTCGCCCTGAGTCTCTTAGTTTCACCAGCTAGACAGCGAGATAACGATGCTCCAATAACCAGACTTATTTTCCTTTTTGCGCTGATTTATTGAAGAATGGCCTCTGACCATTGCCTTCTCTTTGACCATCGTAAAACTGAAAGTACAAAATACTGTATTAGCTAACTAACATTGTAAACTAGCTTGTTACCCTCTTACTGCAAGCTAACAAGATAAAACTTTTAAATGTACAAATTATCGTACCATTTTTACACAAAACAAAAGAATAATTATTTTATCGACACTCATACTTACAGACATATCTTGTCCAAGGCAACAACATTTTAAGGTCCGTATCAGCTTAGAACGATAACATTACGGTATCACTTTCCGCCATCTTTTATTTCTTCTTCACGTTCTCATTTTTTTCCTTTCCCAAAGTAACCGAACCCAAAGCAGCCACTAGAGGGAGCTCTAGGGCAGCTTACAACTATAATATCCGATTTAAGTTATAAAAGGCAGAACACTCCCCGCCTGGTACAATATAATTGTGCCACTAGAACAAACTTTTCTAATAATCATTTTGAACAGTTTAGGGCTATTTCAAACACTTATTTATCACTTGATAAAAGCAAAACCATATCAGCGATGGGTCTCAAAAACACTTTTTCATTTCCATCTTTCACAGTCTTTACTTCTGCTTTTCGAACCTTATTGTCCTTGCTCTCAAATGTTCTTACAACTTTTCCCATGGACCAGTCATTTCTGTGTGCGAGAGCATCTTTCAATAACACAACATCACCAACTTTTATGTTTGTTTTATCATCAGTCCATTTTCTCCTTTGCTGTAGTGTTGAAAGATATTCACTTTTCCACTGTTTCCAAAAAGAGTCTGCCAAACACTGTACTTGCTTCCATTGCTTTGAGTATAGGTCTGGCGGTCCAAAGCTTCCTGTTGGTGCAGATAATGCATTGACCTTTTGTGTAAGGAGCATTGCTGGAGTGAGAAGGTTTGGTTTGTCTGGATCTGTTGAGACTGGTACAAGTGGTCTTGCATTCATTATTGCCATTACTTCTGCCATGAATGTACTTAACACTTCATGCGTTAGTTGGACATGTACGGCTTTCAACAGAATACCATCTAGGATGCGCCTTGCTACTCCAATAAGTCTCTCCCACGAGCCACCCATGTGTGACGAGTGTGGGGGATTAAACAGCCATGTGCATCCTTTCTCTTGCAGGTATGAGTTTAGTTCTGTGTCCTTGTGATCAATTTGCAACTCATTGCATGCTCCAACAAAATTTGTACCTCTATCAGATCTGAGTATTTGAGCAGGTCCACGGATGCAGAAAAATCTCCTCAGCGCATTGATGAAGCTGGATGTTGACATTGTTTCAATGAGCTCAATGTGCACAGCTCTCGTGGACATGCAGGTGAAAAGCACAACCCAGCGTTTACTGTCTGCACTCCCTCCTCTGGTGCGACGTGTGGTGACCGTCCAGGGTCCAAAGACATCCAGTCCTACACTAGTGAACGGTGGCGTTGGTGTCAGCCTGTCCACAGGTAAATCTGCCATCTTTTGGGTCTGAAGTCGTCCTCGAAGCTTTCGACAGAGAACACACTTGTAAATAACAGAAGAGACGAGCCGTTTACTGCCAATAATCCAAAATCCAGCACCTCTGAGCGTTCCTTCTGTTAGGTGACGCCCCTGATGCGCTACCTTCTCATGATAGTATCTAATAAGAAGGATGGCTATATGATGAGCATTTGGGATAATGAGTGGGTGTTTCTCATCTTTTGTTAGGTTAGCAGGTGCCAATCGACCTCCTAGTCTGAGGAGCCCATCTTCATCAATAACTGGATTTAACCTTTGAAGACAGCTTTGTTTTGGAAGTGGCAGATTTTCTTTTATGCATCTGTACTCTTCTTTGAACGTTTCACTTTGTACTGTGTGAATGATGAACTTTGCTGCTTTAGACACTTCATCTGTGGTGTTAGTTTCACTGAAACACTTCCAGCCTTTACCTTCTGTGTTTGTTTTCTTGAATGATACTGCCACACGCTTTAGTGATGCAATAGTGCGACACAATCTCATCCAATGAGAGAATCTTTCAAAACGGCATGGCTCTAGCTGTGTTACTGAGGCTTTGGTAACAAAACTTGTTATATCAGGTCTGATCTCTGCATCTGTGTCAGGATCGATCAGTGTGAAACTATCACAGTGAGACTTCTCTATGTCGTGTTGTGTCAAAAAGGAAGGACCACTAAACCAGTTTGTAGAAGCCAATGCAGAAGCTGCAATTGGTCTAGTGGCTGTGTCTGCTGGATTGTCACTAGTGGCTATGTAAAACCACTGTGCTGGATGTGTAGTCTTTCTGATTCTAATCACTCGGTTAGCCACGTAAGTGTAGAACCTCTTTGTGTTGTTGTGTATGTAACCAAGAACAATTTTACTGTCTGTGAAAAATCTGACAGTGTCTGCTTCAATGTCAATCTCATCTCTAATGAGTTCGTACATCTCTACAGCTAACACTGCTGCACATAACTCCAATCTAGGAACAGTGTGGGCGGGTCTTGGGGCTACTTTGGACTTGCCCATGATGAAACCTGTGTGCCACTGACCTTCACCATCAATAGCTCTCAGATATGCCACTGCTCCTATGGCCATGGTGGAGGCATCTGAAAATATGCACAGTTCTTTTTTCACAGCAATGGCCTGGGAGAACGAGAGGTAGCACCTCGGTATCTGAAGCCGCTCAAGATCCTTCAATGAGCTTCTCCATCTGCTCCATTCATCTTCTTTTTCTGCAGGAAGTGATTCATCCCAGTCCTTTTGCTCTGAGGTCAATTCACGGAGAAGAGCTTTTCCCTGCATTGTGATGGGTGACACGAAACCCAGCGGGTCATACAGACTGTTAACAGTGGCCAAGACACCTCTCCTGGTGAACGGCTTTTGTTCAGTGGTGACGTGAAAGGTAAAACAGTCCTTTTTAAGATTCCACAGTACCCCCAAGCTCCTTTGCAGGGGTATGTCGTCCAACTCTAAATCCAAGTCTTTTAGATCCTTGGCTCTCTCGGCAGCAGGAAACGCTTCCACTACTTTGTGGTCATTAGAGGCTATTTTATGTAGCCTTAAGTTTGACTGTGCCAGCATCTTTTGAGCGCTTGTGAGTGTCTCAACAGCTTCTTCCACTGTTGCTGTGGATGCGAGACCATCATCAACGTAAAAATGTCTCATTACAAACTGCTTTGCATCATGTCCGTGCTTTTCTTCTCCCTCGACTGCAGCACGCCTCATACAATAAATAGCCACAGCTGGGGAAGGGCTATTCCCAAAAACATGAACCCTCATTCTATAGTCACAAATACCTTGGTTGGGATCATTATCTTTATACCAAAGGAATCTCAGATAATCCCTATGATCCTCTCTCACTTCAAAACAATAAAACATTTGTTGCACATCAGCTGAAAATGCTACAGGCTCTTTCCTAAAACGCATAAGGACACCCAGCAGTGTGTTATTTAGGTCGGGTCCACTTAATAAGACTTTGTTAAGGGACTGTCCTTCAAATTCTGCACTTGAGTCAAAGACTACTCTCAGCTGATTAGGTTTTTGTGGGTGGTACACACCGAAGGATGGCAAGTACCAGTGTTCTTTGTTTGAGTCCAAAGGTGGAGCGACTTCTGCATGGTCATTGTCCAGCATGTTTTGAATGAATTCGATATATTGTCTTTTCATTTCAGGGTTCCGGTCTAATGTCTTTCTGAGAGATTGGAGGCGCTTGAATGCTTGCTCTCTGTTACTCGGAAGCTCTGGTCTTGGAGAGCGGAATGGCAAAGGCGCCACCCAGCTGTTACATTCATTTTGATACACCTCCTTCTCCATGATGTCAATGAAGTCTTTGTCCTCTACTGACAGTGCTGGTTTGTCATCATCTTTTGTCCTGTCAAAAACAGTTTCTCCCAGTTGATTGGTGTTTGTGTTTCCCCTGTCCTTTTTGGGGTTAGGTGTGGTGTTTAACTGGTCTTTGATTTGAAACGTGTTAGGACATGGGCAGAGGTAAGAAGCACGGCCATTCTGGAGAATATGTGTTTTGAGAACACTCACACTAGGGGGCTTATGCGTCTTCCCCATGCAGGCTTCTCCAACTATAACCCAGCCTAAATCCAAACGCTGTGCATAAGGTGTATTGTGTGGCCCATTGATTCTCTCTCTGACTTTGTGTACCTGTATAATGTCTCTTCCCAAAAGCAACAGAATAGGTACTTGTTCTTCTACAGGAGGTACTTTTTCAGCTATCTTCTGTAAGTGTGAGAACTTCATGGCCACTTGTGGAGAGGGAATCTCTCTCCTGTCGTCTGGAATCATGTCACATTCAATCAGGTTTGGGAGTGGGAGCTTTACTTTACCATCCATTGACTCAATCATGAAGTTTACTGCTGTTCTGCCGACATTATCTGACAGTCCTGAGCATGTTCTGAGCTTGTAAGTCTCTGAGCGTGTCTTAATATTAAAGAGCTCAAAAAACTGCGACTTAGCTAGTGACTTGTTACTTTGTTCATCAAGCACTGCATACATCTTTCTAGCCTGTTCTTTTTCGCCTTCTGGATAGACTAACACAGGACTTATTTTTGAGCATGAATGTGGGCTATCTTCATCACCACAGACTTCTGTGCATTTGGAAACAACTGAGGCATTTGCACTATCCTGTGTCTCCCCGCCATCATCTTTATCAGCTCCAGAGCTCTCAGCTGGAGCAGGGGGTGGACCTGGATGTAGCACTGCTAAATGCCTGTCGCTACCACAGTCCATGCATTTTATTTGAGCCCTGCAGTCCCTTGCTAAATGTTGAGTAGAGCCACAGCATTTAAAACAGATTCTGTTCTCTTTTAAAAATGACTTGCGCTCATCTATGGGCTTTGCTCTAAAACTCTTGCACCTTTTAAGAGGGTGAGGCTTCTTATGTATTGGGCATACCTTGTCAGGGCTTTCTATAGGCTTGCTGTAACTATTTTGAGGTGAACTAGTGTCTGTAGGAATGTCCGTTTTGTGTACACTAATCACTTGCCTGTTACTGCCTCTGAAGCTTTTCTCCTTCTTGAAGCTTGTGTCGGCAGGAGGTGTGATGACAAAGCTTGGGTCGTTTCTTATTTTGGCTTGTTGTCTTACAAACTTTGAAAAGACACTGAAAGGGGGGAAAACAACTTTATGTTCTTCTTTGTACTTTGCTCCTGTTGCAATCCATTTTTCCTGCAGTCCATATGGTAACTTTTCCACAATGGGGTTGACTCCGCGAGCTGTGTCCAAATATGAGAGGCCTGGTAGATATCCTCCATCTTTTGCACATTCTATTTCCTGCAGAACGTCACCCAGCTCTCTTAACTTTGTGTTGTCTCTGTTGTTTAGTTTGGGAAACTGTTCAATCTTTTTTAACAGTGCATTTTCTACCACTTCTGGAGATCCATAACATTCCTCGAGTCTTTGCCACACAAGGTTGAGAGCTGCAGCTGGATTAAAGACATGGACTGATCGGATTCTTTTGGCCTGGTGACCAGACTCCACTCCAAGCCATTTGACCATTAAATCTAGCTCCTCTTGAGCTGTAACGTGCAAGTCTTTAATAGCACTTTGAAATGATGCCTTCCACGCCCAGTAGTTTTCTGGGTGGTCATCAAACTGCAAAAGTCCAGTACTTAACATTTCCCTCCGTGTCAGGTACCTTGTAATATCCTGGACACCCTGTGTCTCTGTTGATGTTTGAAGAGTGTTGTATGGATAAGGTTTGGGGGAATCCAGTCTCTCTCTCTGTTGTGTTTGGAGTTCCACTTTAACATTAGCCTTTTGAGCACTGTGTGAGCAGTCATTGTCTATATCTGCATTCATAGCCATTTCGCATTGTTCACGCGCAGCTTTGTGACAGGCAAGTGGATCTACTTTTAATTTGAATCCTTCAAGGCAAATATCTGAGTGTTTTTGTACATACTCTGCTGTGCGTTGTTTTGGACTGGCGGGTGGTCCCACCAATGGATAGCGCAGTTCACTCTTTGAGAGTCCCTCCTCCTCTTCTTCATAAACTGCAACCTCTGCTTCTGCAACTGCAACAGCCTTTTGACAGCCCAAAACATGTAAATTTGCCTCAAGTTCAGTTTTTTGTTTCATTATAGCTGCTTCTCTTTCTGAATACGCCAGCTGTGCACGTGCAGCCTCTGCTTTTGCTCGTGCTTTAAGTGCTGCAGAACTTGTGGATGAACGCTTGGACGTACGCGAGCGTCTAGACTCTGCCTGTGTGTCTGCGTTGCTTGCATTATCCTTGTTCTCCATATCCTCTGCGTTGTGCACTTGTTTTGTTTCTCTTTGGTCTGGTGTTTCTTCCTCTTCTGGAAGATCTAGTTGATATTGCTTTCCTGACCGTAGACTCATAACTGATGTGCTGAAAATAGCTCCTCGTGGTTGTGCCCGCTGCGCTAATGTCTTTTTACTATGCTGTCCTCGCCCTGAGTCTCTTAGTTTCACCAGCTAGACAGCGAGATAACGATGCTCCAATAACCAGACTTATTTTCCTTTTTGCGCTGATTTATTGAAGAATGGCCTCTGACCATTGCCTTCTCTTTGACCATCGTAAAACTGAAAGTACAAAATACTGTATTAGCTAACTAACATTGTAAACTAGCTTGTTACCCTCTTACTGCAAGCTAACAAGATAAAACTTTTAAATGTACAAATTATCGTACCATTTTTACACAAAACAAAAGAATAATTATTTTATCGACACTCATACTTACAGACATATCTTGTCCAAGGCAACAACATTTTAAGGTCCGTATCAGCTTAGAACGATAACATTACGGTATCACTTTCCGCCATCTTTTATTTCTTCTTCACGTTCTCATTTTTTTCCTTTCCCAAAGTAACCGAACCCAAAGCAGCCACTAGAGGGAGCTCTAGGGCAGCTTACAACTATAATATCCGATTTAAGTTATAAAAGGCAGAACAATTAGAGCAGGGCGATATGGCCAAAAATATTTATCACGATATATATTTGAAAATTTGCGATAACGATATAACTGACGATATAATTGATGCGAGACAAAATACAACTCCACAACATTACTAGCGCAAAAAGACAACCTTCCATTTATTTTCACTTAAACAAGAAGCTGGTTTTTATGTACATTAAAGCTTTATAAAAATGTAACAGTGCAAATGCAAATTCCTTGCTGAAAGTTTAACTAAAAGGCATTTCCAGTAGAAATGGGCTGACATATCCTGAGCATAACCATGTATAATATCCACTGAAGTTAAAAAGAGGTGCTTTGCAACATTAAACTGCAGTGTGCAGTACGTATTTTTCGGACCATAAGGTGCACGGGATTATAAGGCACATTAAGTGAAACAAAGCAGTCAGATAAATCAAACTTTATTAGACTCATTCTTGCTTCCTCCACTTCTGTACCATTGATTCATTAATGTTGAATTCTCTGGCAGCTGCTCTATTCCCATGTTGTTGCAGTATATTAACCTTGTATTGTGGATGGATTATCTCAGTTGTTCTCCTGACTGAAGTTTGGTCCGTTTACAGCATCCTGCCATGCGACTGAATTTGTCTCTAACTATCAGGAACCTTAACGTTAACTTTTATAAGTGGAAAAGTGTTAGTGTTCGTCCTCCAGCTTCACTGTTTATGTTATGCTAACATAGCTGTGTCGCTAGCGATCACGTAGCACATCATTATATACCAGCTAGCCCAACTTCAGTAACCCTACAAACGTCACTGCTGTTTAGTTTCCTGTCTTCATTTATGTTGGAAGTGATAGCAGAGCTGTACGTTTGAATTTTTTCAGAAATCTCTCAGTCAGAACATGCAATATCATGCTTAGGTAACTAGCGAAACTAGCGAGCTAACTTCCGCTAGCTTCCTGCTAACTTCTAACTACGTTAAATGTAATAAATTTTGTTTTCATGGATGCCTGGAAGTTAAACTTCATAGTTACACCTGGTAAAGCAGCAATGCTGATCGTTTTATTAAAGATGAAAGAATTTAGACAGTTTTTAACTCTCAGTGATGCTGCAGTGTTCGTTTGACCTGAAGCATACAGAGTTTAGGACCCAGATTACTCCCAGATTTAAGAGCATCTTAGTCCGACAAATACGACAATAACGACGGCCGCTTGCATGTTCTGCAAAAAAATGTGCTTTGTCGTGTATCTGACGGACAAACACCAAACCAGTTCCACATCACTGAAGTTGCACCATTTTTACAAACCAATTCTGGTTCATTTGTTTCACTCAACAATCGGCCATGTGCGTATGAAAACAAAGGCACTGCGCATGCGCGTTTTACTCATATTCTATCGCGATATTTCATTTTCCTATCGTTGCCTAACATTATACCGGTATTACCGTGAACGGTATAATATGGCCCAGCCCTAATCACGATATGAATTTTAGGCCATATCGCCCAGCCCTAATCCAGATCTTTATGTCCTTTATGTCATTCCTGCAGTTTAACTAATTAGTGTGTGTTATCTGGCTTCATGGATAGATAGAGCTGGGTGTCATCAGCATAGCAGTGAAAATGTAGATGTAAGGCAGTGCAGGGTACCTAGACCCGGTTCGTAGAGTACGCTTGGGGAGTGTGATCGTGTGTACAGCGTCTCTTTATGTCTGTCTCCACGTTGGTTGAGTGTGGAGTAAGTGCATATGAGAGCATGAGGGTGGGAATGGATGTTTGTATCTGTGTGTGCCTGTATGTCTGTGTCTATATGTCAGGTTGGGTGTCAGACGCCACCTCTCTGGGGACATCTCAGGCCCTCCAAGGTTTGGAGGCCTATCTCCCCCCACCACCACTTCCCCTGCCAGTGGCGGACTCCCTCAGACATCGGTGCACCCCTCTCGGCCTGGGGCTCGGTCACTCAGGCACGGCTGGCTGCCGGCGGAGCTCACGGGCGCGTCACTGCAACTCCCCCTGGCTTCTGCTCCGCGGCTGCTGAGTGAGCCCTCATCTGGGACTCTCCTCAGCTCTTTCTGGGACAGTGGCGCGGCTGCCCCTCTGTTGGTCTTCCTTGGTCTCTTGTGTTCTGGGGGCCTCTGGATGTCTGGAGTTTTCATCTCCTCCATACCTGCTTCATGCCCTGGAGGACGGGGCTGTGGCCCCCCCACACCCTCTAGCAGATCATTACATGAAGGAACCTTTTAAAAAAACAAGCGCGTCCATGCTCACAGGGGTACACATGGGTGATCACACCCACAAACTACACCCTTTTTGGCTCCTACCTCAAAGCACACTGTGTTCTGTTGATCTTATGTGCTGCACAATAATGTTTAATATTTAGTATTTACTGTCATATTCCCATATATCATTGTGATGTTGTTTATTCTATTACTCTTGTTCTCTTCTGCTTGTTTTCTTTTTTCTTTCTCAGCAGGTGACCCAGGTGATCGATAGATGCATTTTTTTTCTTTTTCTTTTTTTTTTTCTGCCCGTTCTGTTGGTTTTTGTTTTTTGCCCTTCTCCCCCGTCCCTCTTCTCAGCTGTTTCTCTTTCCCTCTTTCTTTCTCCCCTTCTTTCCCCCAGTCAAGTCTGTCCTGTATTCAGTAAGTGAAAATAAAATAAACAATAAAAGGTGAATCAAATGGACCATTACGGCAAGGCTGGGATGGTCAATTTGGTAAAGTAAATCCGTTGGGCATCTTTCTTTGCCTTTAGACAACAATTCTGATCAGGGCCGTGCAGAGAGGTTTAAAGGGGCGGGTGCGCAAAGTTAAAAAGGGGCACATTGAACCAGGCTGAATAACAACAACACACATTCATCAAGAATCTAATATGGGAAGGGCAGGGCTGTGTTGATCTGAGACTGTAGACATTACAAAGTCCATAGGAGAGATGGTAGCTGATTAAACAAGTGTCATGAGATAATAACAAAATCCAAAGATTGGTGACAGCGCTTGGAACCATAAGGCAACAAAAAACTGTGAGAAATAATTTAGGCTCTGCCTGTGAATCACTCTTTGCTTCTCTTCTTCCTTCCATCCCATCATTTCATATATCACTCTCCACTTGCTGTCTATCTGAGAACAAGGCACAACTTGCTATTGCAATAAACTATAATCTAATTATCCACACCTAACAACTCTTGCACTTAATCTATAATAAAATGATGACAGAAAAATGTTATAGCACTGCCTTTAGTAGCCTCACACAGCTCCTGCTGTTTCCTCCGCATGTCCTTACCAGGCATGTCTGGACAATGTTATATCATGAGTAATATTTTTTTTTTTAATCCATCTAAATAAAACACACACATGCACGCACACACAGTGACATTTTAGACCTTCTTCAGAATACTGTATATACTATGGGCATCACAGTGCTGATCCAGAATCCTTACATTATTATTTATTACTAGAGCTACAATAATAAAGCAATGAGGAGGGGGAAGTAATAAATATGAAATAATGTCATTATGATGATTCCATTTGTTTCACTATCCACTCTGTGCAGGGGCAAAGCTTATTACATTTTTAAACTGTAGATATACAATCATTTTACTGCTGTAAAATCCAAATTTTGTCTTATTTAAAATATAAATCTAATATAATCTGCTTCTTAATGTATGTTCTTTAAAATACAGCTTGTGTTTTTTATTATATTATAATTATAATAATGCATAATTATGTGGACATGCATATTAGATCGTTTTTTAGTGAAATATAATCCCTCCAGAAAGGCAGGAAAAGCCCGGAAACTTACTTTAAAACTAAATATGTTCCCTAAAACGGTGACAGACCCATGACAGCCTTACACAGGTAGCCAGCAGCTATGACCAGCACTACTTGTGCAGTTAATACAAGGACAGGTAATGTTTGTCACGCTGTTGCAAACACAGCACGCTCGTTTGTTTCAGTTCGTCAGTTGCAACAAGACAGCTTACCAACGTGTACATAATAAGCTAATACTCCTGGGTGCTATACACTACAGTGTACGCTGTACACCTACTTACTGGTTTTGTCGCATCAGTCTGTGTCTCTGAGTTAACTTGTGTTTCTCCTACAGATCCGGACCGCTAAAAATGCGCGTGCTCTTTGTGAGCTCGTTCCCGGCTCGTAACCAGCGCGTTCTGCCGTCAAGGGTGATCATTGGTTAAATGTGATCATGTGACTGATGCAAGCCAGATCCTTTTATTTAGCAAAACTGTGATTAATAGTTAAATATTATTGTTGAGGGGCACAGACAGGACTCCGCACGCACACACACATAAAAAAATAAATAATTTTTTTTAAAAAGTTGCCTCAACAAAAGGGCACTTTGGGCACCCATGAGGAAAGGGGCGGGTGCTCAAGCCCCTCTAGCCCCTCCCCCCCCCCCCCCCCCCCCCCCTGCACGTGCCTGAGGTAATGTTCAAATAATTTTATCCTCCCAGTGTTTTCAGTGTGGGAGAAAGTACTCAGGGCCTTCAAGTTACACACTATGAAAGGATTAATATTCAGAAACCTAAAGTATGTATCAGCAGCAGAATGGAGCTAAAAATAAATGTTTGTTCCAGTTCTATGAAGCTTTGAGTATTTTGGATTTGTAGCACTGCTGTGTTTGTTGCATCGTATTGCTGTAATTGTTTATATGCTTTATATATTCTGAGGTAAGTTGATCTATAGTGTTACATCATATTCTATAAGGATGTTATGTGTTTGTAGACTTTCTGCCCAGTTTGACCCATTTAGCAGAAGTCAGCCTGTGTTTTGGGGTTTGCAAGTGTTTTGGAGTTTGCAAGTGTTTTGGAGTTTGTACGGGGTGTTGATTCATTTAAACTAACATAATCATCCTGCTGCAACCAGGTTTCTGTAAAGCAAAGTAAATCAGTTTGTTGATCAATTATTAAGTCATGTACTAAAAGAGACTTGGAAGAGAGAGACATAATATTTAATAATCCACATTTCTCTGTCTTACTCTTTGGTTCAGATGTGGATACTGTATTGTTCTTTCTTTATGATTTTTTTATGTATACGTTGTTTTTTGCTGGTTTTTAGTTTGTTTTTTGTCTGTTTGGGAGCTGACACAGTCTCTATGGAGATGAGGAGAGAAGCTGCAGAGAGCCGTGTAAGACTGCAACTCTGCTTCCTGGTCCCAACTCTGGATAGTCATATTTTGGGGGATTTAATACATTTGTCCATATTTCTAGAAATGAGAGCTGCTCCATCTAAAGAGGGATGGATGCCGTCTCTCCTAACAAGACCAGGTTTCCTCCAGAAGGTTTGCCAATTATCTATGAAGCCCACATCATTTTTTGGACACCACTCAGACAGACAGCAATTTAAGGAGAACATGCGGCTAAACATGTCACTCCTGGTCTGATTTGGGAGGGGACTAGAGAAAACTACAGTGTCCAACATTGTTTTGGCAAAGTTACACACCGATTCAATATTGATTTTAGTGACCTCTGATTGGCGTAACTGCGTGTCATTACTGCCGACGTCAATTAAGATTTTACTGAATTTGCATTTACCCTTAGCCAGCAGTTTTAAATTTCCCTCAGTGTCACCTGCTCTGGCCCCTGGAAGACAATTGACTATGGTTGAGGTGTCTCTAGCTTCACATGTCTCAGAACAGAATCGCCAATTACCAGAGTTTGACCCCTGGCTGGTGTGTCACCGAGTGGGGAAAAACAGTTTGAAATATGAACAGGGGCTTCTGTTTAAGACTATGCTTCCTCCTCATCGTCACCCAGCCGCATGGGGTGTGCCGGGGAACAGCTAGCGGGGCCTACGCTATCTTCAGCTGCACGCCCTATCCGGTCTTTAAAATGGTAAATGGCCTATATTTATTTATTTATTTATTTATGCTTTAAACTACATTCAGTCATCCACCCATTCGCACACACAGGTGATGGCAAGCTACATTGTAGCCACAGCTGCCCTGGGGCACACTGACAGAGGTGAGGCTGCCGGACACTGACACTTGTGAAGTGTCTTGCCCAAGTACACAACGACCGAGACTGTCGGAGCCGGGGCTTGAACCGGCAACCTTCTGATTACAAGAAGAACTGTCAACTCTTGAGCCACGATCGCCGATCACTTTAAGCGATAACGTGACAAATCCTGCAAAGTAGTCTGTGTTTAATATGGCTTTTGTGTTGTTAACATGTTTAATGTTTTGTATCTTCTTCTATTTATTTTCAAAAAGCCCCTAAAAACAGTCAGCGATCACTGTCGGACTCTCTCGGCTTTTATTACCAATAATTATTTTAAAGTTCAGTTTTTAAAACCTTACGATGTAACGCCCAGCCCATGCAGCAGTAGGGGAGACCGGGGATAGTTGTAACGTGGGTCAGTTGTAACACTTCCAATTTCTCCAATCAGGGCTAAGTTTCAAATTATGTGATTCATCCTGTGCATGCCCAATTCAGTTCTGCTATCACATGTAAAAAATCAGCACATTTTGTCAAACACAGACAATTTAACATGAAAAAAAGTAATTTGTATGCCAAAAAGTAAGTATTTCTACTTTATTTCAATTTCTAATAGCATTATCTGCTTTGCAGTTAAACTCATCAAACTTAAATTGTGTTATTTGTATGTCTATGGGGATATATTCTGTGTAGGTCTTTAGTGCTAATGTTTTAGCCGTTGGCTGTAATGTTAGCTAGTTCATGGCTATAGGAGTCTGGGTCAGTTGTAACAGCAACAGTCTGGGTCAGTTGTAACAATAATGCAGATGTTACAACTTACCATACTATTACTTTAACTTATATTAAACAAGTTGGGGCAACGACATCAGCAGAGAGAGGTTCACTGGTCACCTTTGTATATGCGGTTAATGCCATTGGCAACACAATTCCTCCACTGTTTGTGTTCCCACACATACATTATGCAGACCACTGTGTCAGAGATGGACCAATAGGAAGTACTGGTAGTGGAAATAAATCAGGATGGGTGCAAGAAACAGATTTCCTCATCTTTCTGAAGCACTTTGCAAACCACACCAAGGTAAGCCATGATAAAAAGTAATGGAATTGCGATGCTGGTGAACAACTACATTTTTTCAGCTTCATTGTTATGTTCAAAATTGGTGCAAGAGTTGTAGGTTATAATGCCCACTGAGCCAATGAGGCCAAACTCAAGGAAGACCAACCAAAATTAATGAAATATTCAGTTGCAGAAATTTCCATAACTTGTCTTTTTTGGGGGGTTGGAATATGTTCAAAAGCTGGATTTCTGCATTCTGTCACACACACACACACACAGCTATATAAATGGCTCTAAGTGCATTCATGTGTTGAATAAACAAAGATTACATGTTAATGTTTTGTTAGTACCCTTATTTCATTGTGTTACATTTCACCCCAGGATATGTTACAACTAACCCAGACTATGGGGTTAATTGTAACATTTCACTCTTTGTGTTTGAGGCCATACCATGCAATGGGTAATTGTGCTGCAGAGAAAATAGCTGCACTATTTAATAGCCGAGACATGTAAATACTTTGCATTACATTTTGAATCCACTACCTTAAAAGAGCTCCAATTTACAGATAGAAATGTCAAAAATGTTACAACTATCCCCGGTCTCCCCTATATGAATTACTAACTTCGTATTGTGGATGGATTATCTTAGTTGTTCTCTTGGCTGAAGTTTGGTCTGTTTACAGCATCCTACCATGTGTTTACATTTGTCCCTGACCACCGAGAATCCTCACGTTAACTTTTATCGAGTGGAAAAAAGTTAGCGTGTTCATATTATGCTCACATAGCTGTATCCCTAGAGGTCACGTAGCACATCGTTATATACCAGCTAGCCAAACTTCAGTAACCCTACAAATGTCACTGCTGATTAGTTTTCGGTCTTCATTTATGTCGGAAGTGATAACAGAGCTGTACGTTTGAATTTGTTTCCAAAACCCCGCAGTCAGGACATGCTATATTGTATTTAAATGGAAGCTAGCGAGCTAACTTCCTGCTAATTTCTAACTCCGTTAACTGTCATAAATTTGTCATAAATCAGTTTTCATGGATGCCTGGATGTTAAACTTAATTGTTACACCTGGTAGAGCAGAATGCTGATCATGTTATTACAGATGAAAGACTTTAGACCGTTTTTCAACTCTCAGTGATGCCACAGTGATCGTTTGATTTATGGACCTGCAGTGGAGTTTGAGCCCAGACAAGGCTAGTGACGTCAGACATAAAGACTGGATAGCGGCCTGGCTAGCAACGGATGAATCGAGGGTGTGAAGTCGAGTCTCAAATTCAGTAATCCTGGCCTCCAGAGCTGCAAATATGCTAGATTTGTTACAAGTATCATTACTGCTGAGGAGGCAGGAAAGTGCAGGCGGGACAGGTGAAGAGGCCATGCTGCTAGCGAGTCGGCTACAAGCCAAGCTAAGCTAGTGAAACAGCAAAGACACAGTGAATGAATACTTTGGCTATAAATTAGGGAGTGAGTACACAGAGAGTGTGCTTTGGATGAAGCACGTGAAGATTATACTATAAAAACAGAAGTTATCTAAAAGTGTTTAATTAAATTGCTATGCAGATAAGCTACTCAACAACACCACTGTGTGTTGGAACAGGAACAGGAAGTGATACTCTATAGTGATGTGTCGGTCGCGAACGAAACAGCTCTTTGAGCCGACTCTTTGAAGTGAACGACACGAGCCGGCTCCTTATTGGGAGCCGTGGGTGGTGTACAGTCGTGGGTGGTGTACAGCCGTGTTTTTTTTTGTTTTTGTTTTTTTTTTTCTTTCTCTCACCCTCTCTCTCGCACTTTTTTTCCCACTTCACTCTGCACGCAAGCCTTGTGCTTTGGGCTGGGAAGAGGGGGGAGGGGCGGTAGTTACACTCGCAGAAGCACAGGAACAGAGCGGGAGGGAAAGAGAGAAAGAGAGCCAGGGAAAACAAGGTCACATTAGAAAGGTATAGTAATCATCCACAACTATTTTCAGTTGCGGATGATAAAGGATTCAGAAAGTTTATTCATGCAGGCCCATATGACAGAGAATATGCATCTTCTTTTTGTTTTCATATTTTAATTTATATTTAATTGTGTTGTGGTTTGCAGTGTTTTGTGTTGTTTCACTTTAAATTTGTTTAAAAGGAAAAAACTGAAAATTTAAGTAGTTAAAAGTTGAAATGTAAGTAGTTGGTTTTTGTATAATATGATTTATTGATTACATTTTATGTGGAGTGAATAAATAAAAGTATATTTACGTTGGCCCCTAGAGACAAAGTATGTACAAACTCCAAAACACGTAAAAACTCCGAAGCACATACAAACTCTGAAGCACGTACAAAACACAACAGAAGTGCTCCAGGATGCTAGGCCCAGTGTTGAGCTTTTGTTACCTCGTGGCTACACAAGCCAGGAAGTACCAATGACCGGATTTGGTGTGTGGTAGTAACAGGTAAATGAACTTTTTTTTTTAATTATTTGAATATATATGACTGCTTGTGTATAAATACACAAACAATACACATATGCTTTCAATTGTGTAATTTAAGTGATCTAGGTAGCTCTGTTTTGGAAGTTTAGTTAACGCTAGGAATGTGTTTTGTAGTTCGTACGTGCTTTTTGGAGTTTGTACGTGCTTTTTGGAGTTTGTACGTGCTTTGTCTCTAGGGGCCACTGTTTATATAGCCGAGCCGAAAGAGCCGGTTCTCTAAAAAGAGCTGGAAATCCCATCACTAATACTCTACCGAAGAGAGAGCGAACACCAAGTGACAGTGCCCACCAAGACATCAGTAGGGCTGAACGATTATGGAAAATAATCTAATTGCGATTTTTTGCCCCAATATTGCGATTGCGATGCGATATGCGATTATTTTTTAAGGTCTTTGTCTTCTGTATTATTAAACAAAGACAAGCAATACATCATATAGTATGGCCAATACTATATTACATTAATTTTAAACTGTTCTTTCCTGGAAGACAGACCTCTGTTATGATGACATGAGGTGATGCATGAATTGATGACTGACATTTTTATTTAACTTCTTCAATCACAACAGTATATTTGAACATACACAATAGTTTATTTTTAGCTTACAAACATCTGAGCATAAAGTGCTGACAAGGAACCCTGGTGTAAACATTAAAATGAAAGTCAGTACAATGTGCAGATTGCAGAAATATACATAAACAAAATCAGTGGCTTTACCACACTCAGTTTTTCGACATCTGTGAACTACTAGACAGTCATTCAATTAAAAAATAATATTAAATAAATAAAACTAATAAATAAAAAATACACACATCTTACTGATCTCTGCAGTCAGTAACATTACACATAAAGTGCAAACATAATAGCAATTGTATAAACACACACACAAACACGCCTTTAAAATTTAAAGGCGTGAAATTGGACGGCTAGTTCTGATTAGCGTCACCGCTGTCTCGGTGGAGTTTAATAAACTCGGCCGTCTGCTTCTTGCTATCTAAAATATAACCAGACACTGGCGTAAATTCTCGACTGTCTCATACTTCTGTTTAATAAGTTTTCTGTTTGACGTTTAGTCAGCTGTGTGAAAACCAAGGAGGAACCCACCCGGGGGATTAATAAAGTTTTATTTTATCTAATCTAATAACTTTTATCTCAGCCAAACCGATTTACTCACGAACAAACAAAACACTGAAAAAAGCCCAACAATAACATTTTTAGGTTGTCTAAGTGACTTATATATTACGTTTAACCCGAGCAGCGAAACTCCGCGGTGATCTGAAAATGATGTGCCGGGAGTTGTGCCGTTCTCGGCCGCATCAGTAACCCTCGAGCTCCCGGCTAGCTGTCGAGCTGGTGGGTAGCAGACGCCTCTGAAAACGTCGAAGCACTTTTGCAAATATGGGATATCTTGATAAACCGAGCAGATATTTGATGTTTACACAGCTAGTTTCTCGCCTGAAAATATTTTAAAAGTTTATTTTGTGACCCAGAAAGATTAGTATGAGTAATTTTAAAACTTAGTAGCGGCCGCCATTGTTGGAAACTGGAGTTTGGCTGGGCCGCCCTATGAATTCTGGGATATGGTAGTAATTTGGACAGCCTTCGGCGCGTCGCTGTGACGTAATCGGTCTACAAATGCGGCCTCAGGAGGATGCAGCCCATGAATTTGGACATGTCCAGAGTATAATCGCAGCCTTTGCGGTTAGAAAATTGCACTTGATCATGTCGCGATATTATCGCAAATGCGATATATCGTTCAGCCCTAGACATCAGTGTTGAAGGTAGGCTTTAAGTGTCAGTGTGAACACACAGATATAGTTCCTTGTCCCATATTTCCCATGTCAAACTCTGAACACAGGTTCATTGAATAATGATAAGTAAAGGAAAAAGTTCTCACTGTTGGTCGTTCTGCAGCGATACAGCAAGAGCAGGAGAATAATAAGAAGAGAGACTCCAAAAACCAGTCCAACAATCAACCACACAGGAGATGAAGAGCTGTCAGCTCCTGACACAGTTACTGTGACAACAAACAATAAAGTTTAATTATACTTTATAATTCATAAAATAATTTTAGGAAACTTCTCAGAAAATGAGGTGACTTCAAGCCTTAAAACAAAACTCATTTATAAAACTCCATCAAATGTTTTGATCCTGCTCACCTTTAACTGACATCCAGCTCTGTGCTGACTCTCTTCCTGAGTACTGACACTTGTAGAAACCTTCATCAGACTTTGACACTGCAGAGATCTTCAGCTCCCCTCGGGTATCATTTTGAATAAGTTTGTCATTGTGATAGAAAAACACATTGGAAAGTATTTTTTGTGTTCTCAAACTGCAGCTCAGACTAACAGAAGCTCCCTCAGTCACAGGATGAACAGGACTCACCAGGATAGGACCATTACCATCATCTGTGACACAATCACACACAATTGTTTCAGTCACATCAGCTGCTGCACACTTTGAGAAAAAGCTGACAAACAATAATAAGAACAGATTGTACAAATGCTTTTTTTATCATGAAGATCTGATCTTGTGTATTTAAAAACTGCTGTATGTGTTTTATTTTTCCCACATGAAATGACTTCACATACAGCAAAGCTGGGACAAATGTTCATGTGACGTCTAAATCATTAACATCCAAGAAGTAAATGTATAATAACATACTCTGTACAGTGATGTTGACTGCACTGCTGAACTCTCCTGATCCAGACTCACACCAGTACACTGCAGTATCTGACTTTGATGTGTTGATGTCACATGTGGATCCAGTCATTCTCCTACAGTCAGAGTACAGTCGGCCGTCCTCAGAGAACTTCCTCACTCTCCACTCAGTGAAGTTTCCCTCACAGGTCAGTGAGACAGAGTCAGAGGTGAAGTGTTGCACTCTGTCAGGACTCACTGTGAGAGACGCTGCTGAATGAACATCTGGAAACAACATGCAGTGAAGAGACAAAGCTCACAGATGTTAGGATTATAATGTCAGAAATGAAAAGATTGATTCTTCTTCTCAAAATAGTTTTTAAATGGGTTTAGCACAGTGAGAGAGATGTTGGTGAATTAAATGATGACATCATATCAGCTCAATGAAACGATAAACAGAATCAAACTGACCTGCAGACCAGACAAACTTTGGTTGACTGTGATCAGTGTGATACTCTGGGTCTCCTCTTCCAGCTCTGCACACATATCCTGCTGTGTGTGTCTGTCCATGAATGATGTAGGAGTCCTGTGCAGTCCCACTGCCATCAGGTAGCAGCTCATAACTGGAGGATTTCTCTGATAGATCAGGAACAGCTTTATACCAGTAGAAGCTCCATCCTGCAGACGGATGTTCAACCTCACAGTTCAGAGTTACTGAGGCTCCAGGACTCAGCCATGATGGAGACACAGTGAGGACAGGACGGGGTTCATCTGTTCAACAAAGATTTTCTCTCAATCTTTCGTCTCTTAACTCTGAATTCAATGTCACTAAAATGTTGACTCACAAATATTTATGATGAACTTTAAGAGTGAGACTATCTAAACATGTCAAATATCTCAACATGTACTAATAAAAACACATTTTTTACAAACTGTTTCTATTTCCAGGTTAAATGAACTATGACTCTACTTACTGTCAGAAACTGTCAGTGTGACTGAATCACTCCACTCTGTTGTTTCATGCTGTGAACTTTTCATTCTGCCCTTACAGCGATAGTTTCCACTGTTGGATGATGAAGCAGATCTAATCCTGTATTCATTTTGATTTGGAGCTTTTATCCTGCTGTTTGTTTCCCACTCATAATCCCACTCAGTGTCTCCTCCATGGATCTCACATCTGACAGTGATCGTCTCTCCTCTGTATATCTCAGACCAGTTTGGATGCAGAGTCACAACAGGCCTGATTGAGGCTGTTACTGTTCAAGAAAGTACAATAAAAACACATGAATGTCAAAAATGTTAATGCCTTTTGTTCTTCAGCTTCCTCCTTAATCAGGAATTTATCTGACTTCATGTTAAACTGACCAGTTTTCCCAATCCTGACTGACTGGCTGTCCTCTGTGTAGTAAACTGGGTTTCCTCTTCCTCCTCTGCACCTGTAGAGTCCTTCCTGTGAGACACTGATTTGTCCATTTGAGTGGAAAACTGCATCTTGTGTGGTCAGGGCTTCAGAGGATTTCTCATCTCTGTACCAGTAGTATTTCCATCCAGATGATGATGATGGATTCACAGAGCAGGTCAGGGTCACACTGCCCCCTACTGGAACAGCTGTGTTATCAGCTCTCAGTTTGGCCTTTGGTTTATCTGCAGTTCAGT
The DNA here is from genome assembly GCF_963969265.1 of Rhamphochromis sp. 'chilingali'. Lineage (NCBI taxonomy): Eukaryota > Metazoa > Chordata > Actinopteri > Cichliformes > Cichlidae > Rhamphochromis > Rhamphochromis sp. 'chilingali'. The sequence goes on along the minus strand of NC_137929.1, from coordinate 39,122,678 downwards.
TTAGAAAAAGAACAAAAGTCAATGACTGAATCAAACCAGTTGAAATAACTTGGTGGAAATATGGAAATAATCAAATTTTTATATTATTATAGAAATATTACAAAAAAATTAGTATAAGAAATAAAATAGTATAAGAGTAATATTACAACTAAGTAGCTGCAGCTATTGTTGGAAATACGTGTTGTTTTGATGTTTTGATGTATTTCCATAAAGTGAGTTTAGACTTTTCATCAAGAAAAATCACAGTTTGTGCCTGTAAGCAAATTGGTAAGACACAGTAATGTTTCAGTGTGAAGCTGCAGGACTGCATTTTGTTTTCTGCAGCCGCTGTAATTTTTTAGTTAGAGTGACGCTAACCCAGCTGCTAATAAGGACTACTGTAGACTGCTGTTTTCCTAACTTTGTTGTAAAAAGTTAGCAAGAAGTTGCAGAGGATCGTTACCGGACTGGATAATGACAGACGAACTCCAGATAGTCACTCCGAGTGCCTGAGTCGCTCAGAGTACCTCTGCCAACGTGGGAAAGGAAAACAAATACCTGTGGACCACGTGGAGATCACGCACCTTCATCATCTTTGTGCTTCTCAAGGAACTGAAGACAACCTGTTAGCTGGACTAATCTGGTGAGTGTTGCACATTTTCACCATGTACTGAGGTTTAATTTATTTTTTGCTCTTTGACTGAAGAGACTGCGGTTTGGAGATCTTATTACATTGCTACGTTCTCCAGCATCAGTACAGGCCTGCAACAAGGCTGTATTAGTGCTGCTGGTTGTTCCTATAACTGAACTGATACTAAAACCTGCCATTTTATTATATTATTATTTTTTATAATTTTGGCTTACTAAGAGAGGGTTGCTATGGTGTATTTTACATTGTGTATGGTGTAATTTACTGCACTGTGATACACTAGTGTTCATTTTAGCAGGTAATGCTACTTTTAGGGGTAAGTTTAAGTGATCCAAATCAGAGAAGTTAATTTACAATAAGTGCTCCTGTTAAGACAGATGTAAACATGAAAACATGAAATGTCAGCATGAATCATGGTCCAACTCACATGAAACTGTCAGTCTGAAGGCATCACTCCATCCTGTTAAGAGATAGTCACTGCTACCCCGACATCTGTAGTCTCCACTGTGGGACACTGAAACTCTGCTGATCCTGTATTCACTGGATGTTGGAGGGCTGTTTGTGTTGGGTGCTGTCCATTCATATTTCCACACCTTTCCTTCACCTCCCTGAATCTCACAACTGAGAGTGATTGTGTCACCAGTGAATATCTGAGACCAGCTGTGCTGCAGATTCACAGCAGCCAAAACTGTTCAACAAACAAATAAACACAATTTTTTTAAAACTAATCAACAGCAAACAAAATACATTAAAAAAATATAGTTATAAAGTGTTATAAAATCTTGAATTTGTTTTATTTCACAAAAAAACTTAACCCTCACCTTGTTTCTGAATTGTAACTGCAGCACTGTCCTCTGTGGAGAAAACTGGATCTCCTCTCCCTCCTCTGCAGTAATAGATGCCTCCTTCTGAAATACTGATCGTGTGCTCTGATGTTCCAGCTCCTATTTTCTGAGCTCCAGAAAACTGTGAATCACGTCTGAACCAGTCAAACTTCCAGCCAGCAGAGCCCTCCACAGAGCAGCTCAGTGTCACACTGCCCCCTGCTGGTATGACTGAACTTTGTGCTGTCAGTGTGGCTCTGGGTTTAATTGCTGTTGAAGTTACAGGAAAAGATGAACATCAGATTGTCACTTGCTTCAGGAAAAACTTTGTATAAGAAGAACAACAAAAATTAACAAGAAAAAATAAAACCTTTGCAAATTTGTAATATTTGGATTTCAACAAGTGAGTCTTTCATTCATGGTTTTAAAGCAAAATTTTCCCTCAAATTTAATTCAGAAAAAAAAAAAACGTTTGGGCTTTTTGTTTGTTGGAAGGCCAACAGTACATATTGACTGATTAAAAGCTTGAGAGAATTTATCCAGATAAACTGGATAAAAATTCTTACATGATAGAGTCACTGGGATGATATCACTCCACCATATGAATGTCAAAAATGTTAATACATTTGTTCTTCATCTTCCTCCTTAATCATGAATTTATCTGAATTTATGTTAAACTCACCAGTTTTCCCAATCCTGACTGACTGGCTGTCCTCTGTGTAGTAAACTGGGTTTCCTCTTCCTCCTCTGCACCTGTAGAGTCCTTCCTGTGAGACACTGATTTGTCCATTTGAGTGGAAAACTGCATCTTGTGTGGTCAGGGCTTCAGAGGATTTCTCATCTCTGTACCAGTAGTATTTCCAGCCAGATGATGATGATGGGTTCACAGAGCAGGTCAGGGTCACACTGCCCCCTACTGGAACAGCTGTGTTATCAGCTCTCAGTTTGGCCTTTGGTTTATCTGCAGTTCAGTTTAGAAAAAGAACAAAAGTCAATGACTGAATCAAACCAGTTGAAATAACTTGGTGGAAATATGGAAATAATAAATATCACATAACTTTAATGGTGAAGCTGCAACAAACTGTACAACTATCACACAAACACAACACTAATCTTTCATATTTAATTTGCTGCATTTCTAAGTTAAAAACACACATGAGGAACAATCAGTGGATTTAATGTCTGTGAAGGTTCTCAGTCATCCAGGTCATCGTAGTCAAAGGAGCTTGCAAAGAAAAGCGTCTGGACTTCTTTAAGTTGCTTGAAGACGTTTCACCTCTCATCCGAGAAGCTTCTTCAGTTCTAAGGTCAAATGGTGGAGAGTCCCAGATATAAACCTAGTGGGAGTTTCCCCCCACAGAGGGACAAAAGGACCCCCTGATGATCCTCTAATCGCCTGAGCCAAGGTGTGAAATTAGGTGTGGGACCCAATCAGCCAGAGTTTCGGGTGTGTTCATTGTGAAACCTGGCCCCACCTTGTCATGCGAATTCCTGAGGTCAGATGGCCAGTGTATTTCAGACCCAGCAACACACTCAGACAGAAACTGGTTCACCCGAAAGACAAAACGCCAAAACACAAACTTAACAACGTGGTGTATGCTGTACAGTGCAGCGAGGAATGCCCAGACCTCTACATTGGAGAGACCAAACAGCCACTTCACAAGCGCATGGCACAACACAGAAGAGCCACCTCCACAGGACAAGACTCAGCAGTCCATCTGCATCTTAAGGATAAAGGACACTCTTTCGAGGATGCCAATGTTCACATTTTGGACAGAGAGGACAGATGGTTTGAAAGAGGAGTGAAAGAAGCCATCTATGTCCACTGTGAGCGACCATCTTTGAACAGAGGCGGGGGTTTACGACACCAACTCTCTGCCATCTATAATCCAGTTTTGAGATCCCTTCCCAGACGCCTTAACGCCCACTCACATCCTGGGCCATCTGACCTCAGGAATTCGCATGACAAGGTGGGGCCAGGTTTCACAATGAACTCATCCGAAACTCTGGCTGATTGGGTCCCACACCCAATTTCACACCTTGGCTCAGGTGATTAGAGGATCATCAGGGGGTCCTTTTGTCCCTCTGTGGGGGTCACTCCCACTAGGTTTATATCTGGGACTCTCCACCATTTGACCTTAGAACTGAAGAAGCTTCTCGGATGAGAGGTGAAACGTCTTCAAGCAACTTAAAGAAGTCCAGACGCTTTTCTTTGCAAGCTCCTTTGACCAGTGGATTTAATGTTTCTTAGTGGATGTGGTGGAGCAGCTGAGACAGATTCAGCATTTGTTCTGCATTTCATCTTTCATGTATTAGAGCTGCACAGCAGAGAAGTTACTCTCATATGTTTTGTTCTCTTCACTGTGAATAAAAAGCTGCTGTTCAGGTTTTTGTTGTTGAAATAAAAACTAAACATTTTACTGACCAACATGAAAGACAGTTATAAAGCTGTAAGAAATAGAGATGGACCGATCTGATATTAGGTATCGGTATCGATCCGATACTGACCTAAATTACTGGATCGGATATCGGAGAGAAATAAAAAATGTAATCCGATCCTTTAAATATCACGAAAGCACCTCACAAAACTTGCGACATGGGGTAACTCAGCTCATAACCTTAGCACGGTGGAGCATGTATGCATCATATGGTGTGCAAGACCTGTCAGCAGTCTGATTGAACATTTGGAGCCTCGCTACCAAACCGGCATTTCATCTCCGAGGTGTCAAGAACCGAAGTTCAACACACAAGCTGGACCCAGGAGCAGAACACACACACAGCGGTACGAGAGAAAAAATAAACTTTATTATAACTGAGAGTGTCCCGGGAGAGTAGAAGGGAGAAAACGCACGGAACCAGAGAAACCGAGGGACCGGGAGAAGAATCGCGCAGGAAACGCCGAGAGCGGGACCGTGGGAGGCTGAAACAGAAAAAGAAAAAAGGATTATTGGGGTGCGGGTAAACCGGCAGCATACGAGGGGAGGTAGTGTACGCGTCTTACGATGATAGCGGGGCCAAGGGAACCGGAGGGAGGGGTGAGGGTCCGTGGGGAGAAGCTCCAGAAAGGGCGAGGCGGCTGGGGTTGATCGTGATCCAAATTCTGGACAGGCAGGTGGACAGGCTGGTGACTCAAAACACGCCGAGCAGTGATCGCTGAAGGACGATTACGGACTGGCGTGGAGCAGCAGGCTGGGCAGGATTAAATGGTCCACCTGGTGATCGCCTGGGATGGGATGCAGGTGTGGAGTCAGCGGCCACGCCCACGGGAGTGGGCATCCCATCAGCACCTCAGACGCCAGGCCGCGGACCATGACAGTACCCCCCCCTCAAGAGTCGCCCCCAGGCGACAGGCCGGGACCCCGCCTGCGGAGAGAAGCATGGAAAGCAGAGATGAGGCGAGGGTCCAGAACGAAGGAGCGCGGGACCCAGAGGCGGTCCTCGGGGCCGTACCCCTCCCAATCCACGAGATACTGCCAGCCGCGCCCGCGCCGGCGCGCATCCAGGATACGCCGGACCGCATAGGCCGGATGGCCGCCGACGAGCCGGGCGGGAGGAGGGGGCGCGGAAGGAGGGCACAGGGGGCTGAGGCGGACTGGTTTAAGCTGAGACACATGGAACGTGGGGTGCACACGCCGGGAGGCTGGAAGCCGAAGCCTGACCGCCACCGGGTTGATGACTCGGCCCACCTCGTATGGCCCGATGAAACAGGGAGCCAGTTTGCGGGACGTGCCCCGGAGTGGGATGTTCCCAGCAGCCAACCAAACCTTCTGTCCCGGCTGGTAGTCAGGGGCTGGGGCGCGGCGACGATCGGCGTAGTGCGCATGTCGTTCCTTCGCACGCAGGAGGGCGCTGCGAACGCTGCGCCATACACGTTGGCAGCGCCGAAGGTGGTGTGGAGCCGATGGGACGGAGAGAGTCAAGTCCTCTTCAGGGAAGAGCGGAGGCTGATATCCGAGAGACGCCTCGAAAGGTGATAGACCGGTGGAGGACGAGGTTAGAGTGTTGTGGGCGTACTCCACCCAGGGCAGGTAGGTAACCCAAGAGGAGGGGTTTTGACTGGCCACGCACCGTAGCATAGTCTCCAGTTCTTGATTGAGACGTTCAGTCTGTCCGTTGGATTGCGGGTGGAAGCCGGAGCTTAGGTTAACCTTGGCGCCGAGAGCGGAACAGAAGGTCTTCCACACCTGTGAGGTGAACTGGGGACCTCGATCGGAGACAATTTCCAAGGGGATTCCGTGGAGCCTGAACACATTAGCAACCAACGACTGGGCAGTCTCAGCGGCTGAGGGCAGCTTGGCTAGCGGGATGAAGTGAGCGGCCTTGGAAAACCGATCTACAACGGTGAGAATGACACGCTTTCCGGACGAGGCAGGGAGACCGGTAACAAAGTCGAGGGAGATGTGAGACCAGGGCCGGTGGGGTGTAGTGAGCGGGTGGAGCTGGCCTGCGGGGCGCTGGGTGGATGACTTATTACGGGCGCAGACGGCACAGGCAGACACATAGTCCCTCACGTCCCTTATTAGCGTTTTCCACCAAAAATGTTTCTTGAGGAGGTGCGTCGTTCTGTTCACGCCTGGGTGGCACGTGAATCGTGCTGTGTGGATCCAGTGGATGACAGCTCCACGGGCGGCAGCAGGAACGAAGCGCCGTCCGGGTGGTCCGGTCCCTGGATCGGGGTCTCCCGGGAGAGCTCGGCGAATGGTCTCCTCTATTTCCCAGGTGAGGGCGCCCACCACGCAGGTGGCGGGTAGGATGGTGGCGGGGGGAGTCGCTTCGCTGTCGGAGGAGTACTGACGGGAGAGCGCATCGGGCTTGGTGTTCCGCGATCCTGGACGATAGGAGAGCGTGAAGTTGAAGCGGGCGAAGAATAGGGACCAGCGAGCTTGGCGTGGATTCAACCTCTTGGCGGTTCTCAGGTACAGGAGGTTCTTATGGTCTGTCCAGATGAGGAAGGGCTGAGCGGCCCCCTCCAGCCAGTGGCGCCATTCCTCTAAAGCGAGTTTAACGGCTAGCAGTTCCCTGTCGCCGATGTCATAATTCTTCTCTGCGGGGGTGAGTCGGCGTGAGAAGAAGGCGCATGGCCGGAGCTTATTCAGAGGCCCAGACCGCTGGGAGAGAACCGCTCCCACTCCCGCATCAGACGCGTCAACTTCTACAACAAACTGCTTAGCAGCGTCTGGGTGGGTTAGGATGGGTGTGGAAGTGAATAACCGTTTTAACTTAGCGAAGGCTGCGTGGGCTTCAGGGGACCAGGTGAAGGGCACTTTGGGTGAGGTGAGCTGGGTGAGCGGCGCTGCCACCTGGCTGTAGTTCCGGATGAAGCGGCGGTAAAAGTTCGCAAACCCCAGGAAGCTCTGAAGCTTCTTCCGTGACTCCGGAACCGGCCATTCCAACACTGCCTTGACTTTCACCGGGTCGGTCTTCACCTGCCCACCTGCTAGAATGTAGCCCAAGAAGGAGATGGATGAAACGTGGAACTCACATTTTTCCGCCTTGACGTACAACCTGTTTTCGAGCAGCCGTTGTAGTACGCTTCTCACATGGATGTGATGTTCTTCGGGTGTTTTGGAAAAGATCAGAATGTCATCTAGGTATACGAAAACAAACACATTTAGGAAGTCCCGTAACACGTCGTTGACTAGAGCTTGAAAAACCGCCGGGGCGTTGGTTAGTCCAAACGGCATCACCAGATATTCGAAATGCCCCAGTGGGGTGTTGAAGGCGGTCTTCCACTCATCACCCTCACGTATTCGAACCAGGTGATAGGCGTTCCGCAGATCCAGCTTGGTGAAGACTGTGGCTTCCTGGAGTGAGTCAAAAATAGAATTAATTAGTGGGAGGGGATATTTATTCTTGATGGTGATGTCGTTAAGACCCCAGTAATCGATGCAGGGGCGAAGCGTCCCGTCCTTCTTTCCCACAAAGAAAAAACCCGCAGCGACAGGGGAGGACGACGGCCTGATTCGTCCTGCCGCTAGCGACTCTTGGATGTAATTCTCCATGGTTTCTCTTTCGGGGCGAGACAGGTTATACAGTCTGCTAGAGGGCAGCGAAGCTCCCGGGAGTAAATCAATGGCACAGTCATAAGGACGGTGAGGAGGTAGTGAGAGCGCCTCGTCCTTACTGAACACCTGCCGAAGATCGTGATATTCGGGGGGCACGGAAGAGAGGTCCGGTGCGGGTGGCGGGGTTGAATTTCATTTCGTTGAGGCGGAGGGAACGGCCGACCCCAAACAGTTCGCCAGACAGAACACACTCCAGCTCGCGATCCTCTTTCCGGCCCAATCGATGCGAGGGTTATGTTTCTGTAGCCAGGGGTAACCTAAGATAAGCGGGGTGTCAGGAGCGGGAAAAGTGAAAAAGGAAAGCTGCTCCTGGTGATTCCCTGATGTGACTAACTGTACGGGTGCAGTTTGGTGGGTGATATAAGCAAACACTTGATTATTCAACGTGGACGCAGGGATGGGCGGCTCGAGTGGCGTGAGGGACACAGCTAATTTCTTAGCCAGTCTCTCATCCATAAGATTCTGTTCCGCCCCGGAGTCTACCAGCGCGGAGCATGTAAAGGTCTGGTTATTAGTTACGAGGGTAACGGACAGTAATAATCGGGGTCTAGTAGTGCTTAACGTGCTGCCCACCCGTATCCCCGGACTTACCGGTGGGCCGGGTCGTTTGGGCGGACCGGGCAGACAGCGATGCGGTGACCGGGCCTCCCACAGTACAGGCATTCTCCAGCCCGAAATCGGCGTTCCCTCTCCTCCGGAGAAAGCCGAGAGCGTCCGATCTGCATGGGTTCGGGCGGGGGAGGCGACGGAGAGCGCGCACACGCAGCCGTGGGCGTGGGCGGAGAAACACTGATCCCGGGGCGCAATACGGAGCCCATAGGTTTAAGCCGCCGCTCGGCATCCCTCTCCCGCAGGCGTCTATCGATCCTACGGGCGAGGGAAGCCAATTCATCGAAGGATTTAGTCTCTTCGTGAAAAGCTAGTTGGTCCTTCATCTGGTCGGTTAGTGACCGTAAAAAAACCCCACGGAGAGCTGAATCGGGCCAACCCACGGCGACCGCTCTGGTACGAAACTCGACTAGGTACTCCGCGATACTGCGCCGCCCCTGACGGAGCCCCAGCAACGTCTGTGTGGCGTCATCTTCCGAGACCGGAGGGGAGAACGTAGCCCGGAACTCCTCCAGGAAATCATCGTAATCGCAATCACGAATGGAGTGAGATGTTAAATAGGCCTCAGCCCACGTTAAAGCACGTCCCCGTAATAAACCTACAAAATAGGAGATTTTAGCTGCATCCGTGGGGAAGGCGTGTGGCGTGCGGCTGAAGAACAGGGAGCATTGAAAAAGGAACCCCCCACACAGGTCTAACTCCCCGTGGAAGGGCTCCAAAGGCGGAGGCGAAACGCCGTGGGGCACGGGATCGGGCGGCTTGGTTCGCAGCTGTTCCCGAGTGTCACTGAGCTCTTGGTAGCGGTCCTGGAGCGATTGAAGCTGCTGGTCGTGGCGACCGAGAATAGCGCCCTGCTTATTAATGGCGGAACAGAGTGGATCTGCTGGGTCCATACTGGCCAGTCCGTACTGTCAAGAACCGAAGTTCAACACACAAGCTGGACCCAGGAGCAGAACACACACACAGCGGTACGAGAGAAAAAATAAACTTTATTATAACTGAGAGTGTCCCGGGAGAGTAGAAGGGAGAAAACGCACGGAACCAGAGAAACCGAGGGACCGGGAGAAGAATCGCGCAGGAAACGCCGAGAGCGGGACCGTGGGAGGCTGAAACAGAAAAAGAAAAAAGGATTATTGGGGTGCGGGTAAACCGGCAGCATACGAGGGGAGGTAGTGTACGCGTCTTACGATGATAGCGGGGCCAAGGGAACCGGAGGGAGGGGTGAGGGTCCGTGGGGAGAAGCTCCAGAAAGGGCGAGGCGGCTGGGGTTGATCGTGATCCAAATTCTGGACAGGCAGGTGGACAGGCTGGTGACTCAAAACACGCCGAGCAGTGATCGCTGAAGGACGATTACGGACTGGCGTGGAGCAGCAGGCTGGGCAGGATTAAATGGTCCACCTGGTGATCGCCTGGGATGGGATGCAGGTGTGGAGTCAGCGGCCACGCCCACGGGAGTGGGCATCCCATCAGCACCTCAGACGCCAGGCCGCGGACCATGACACGAGGAAGTTATCCCAGAGAAGTAAAGCAGGTGTGTAAGTTCATCTCTGAATGTTTGTAAAGCGTTCCCGCGTTAAGCTTAACAACCGATATATGGAGCAACTGCCTCTTTTCTCCCCTTCCCTCTCCTGCTGCTACTTCAATCATGAAACTGCTTAATGATCAGCTGATCGGCTTTTCTGTGGCGAGTCCGTCTCTCTTGTTTGTTTTTGGCCCACTTTGCACCAGAAAGAGGAAACCGGCGGCTGAACAACAGCAGCATGTTTAAGCTTGATAAGCTGTTGTTAGGATTTATTTAATATTACTTTCTACTCGAGGATCTTTTTCTACGTAGCTGACGGCTGGTAACTGTGCAGGGGCGGATCTAGCAAAGTTTAGCCAGGGGGGCCGATAGGGCATGAACAGGGAAAAGGGGGCACAAAGACATATTCTCATTTAAAATGTCTAGCTTTTAATAAATAATGATCTGAATCTTACACCCAAAGTGTTAATCTGATGTAAAATGTATAGAAGTCCATTACTATATATAGTAACTATTAAGTCTAATATACCCTAGTAAGCTATACTACTTTTTCCATCTGTGCAGTCTGCAATTCTGTTGAAGAAAGATGTTGAATCTATTTAATTATTGTGGAAAAATAATTGATTGTTTTTTTTTAAACACGTGCATTAAATTAAAGTTGATTACGTCGATTAATCATCGGGAGGCGGAGGCTGGGGGGTGGTTCCCCATTTGTTTTTTGCTGGGAGTTGGCAACCCTATTAGTTAGGTTGCTTAATATTTCCGCAAAGTACTCTTTAAAATACCAGAATAGGGAGGAATGTGTAGGTTTAAGTTTATTAGATTGATCAGTGTTGCTAAACTCTTAAATATTTTGGGTGCAGTGTATTTTTTTCCATACAGGTATAACAGAATAGCTTTAGTATTTTGGGTTTTTTTAAACTTGAGTATGAACTTATACAAAATGCAGCAAGATATTAAAAAAAAAGTATTGATTAAAAAAAAAATACCGATAAGAATCCGATATAGTGTATCGGCAGATATCCAAATTTATGATATCGGTATCGCACATAAAAAAGTGGTATCGTTCCATCTCTAGTAAGAAAGGAGAAGTGTCATGAATCGCTGTGCGGCAGGCAGGAGTTGGACCCAAAAGGCAGGCACTCAGGCACGAAGTTTAAACACAAAGAACTCAGCTTTATTCGCTGGCAGGAGAAAGTCATACAAAGCAAACTAAACTCACAGAGAGACACAGGGAGAGCCACACAGCATGAGGGACAACACAACACTGACTCAGAGAAACACAGGGTTTAAATACACTGGGGAGTAACGAGGGGAATGAGACACAGAAGGAGGGCACAGCTGGGAGAAATCAGGACTGACGAGACAAGCAAAGCAGGACACATTCACATAAGACACGGACCTTCAAAGTAAAACAGGAAGGATCACACAGAGACGCGAACTCGACACAGTGGAGACAGCAACTAAGAAACACAGAGACATAAACCATAAGGCAGAGGACTCTAAGAACCGAAAGACACAGAGGGGAACTCAAACATGCAGACACAGACTACACAGAACAGAGGGGACACAGAGAAACATGAAGGGCAAGGGATCGAAACTAGAAACCATAGAATAAATCACACAAGTACAATAATACAAACATCACAAAGAACTAAAAACGCTGGGTCAGGAGACCCAGGACCGTGACAAGAAGTGCTTTTTCCTTATTTAGATACTCTGGATGAAAGATCTTACATGATACAGTCAGTGTGATGATATCACTCCACTCTGATAAGAAATAGTCCCTTCTGCCCCGGCAGCTGTATCCTCCACTGTCAGACTTAGTAGCTCTGATGATTCTGTATTCATTGGATGTTGGAGGTGTGTTTGACTTGGCTGCTCTCCATTCATACGTCCACTGAGCTCCTTCACCTCCCTGAATCTCACATCTGACAGTGACTGTCTCACCGCTGTATATCTGAGTCCAGGATGGCTGAAGGGTCACAGTGGTCTTACTGGGAACTGTTCACAGAAAAATATCCAGTTAGGAGACAAATAGAAACATATGATGAACAGAAAAATATCATGATTTCTATTCTATTCTTTCATGAACCAAGAGGAGCGTCGGCTTTCATCAACATTTGTCAGAGGCTAATTTTTCCCACAGAGATTGTAGCAGCTACTCTGCGACCAGACCTCGTCCTTTGGTCTAACTCCCAAAAACTTGTGTACGTCATTGAGCTGATGGTACCATGGGAGGAAGCAACTGAGGAAGGATTCAAGCGTAAGAAGCTGCAGTATGCCAACTTGGCAGCTGAGGCAGAGGACAGAGGCTGGAAGATCAAAGTGCACCCGGTGGAAGTGGGGTGCAGGGGCTTTGTTGCCAGAACAACAGCAAAGCTGTTTAGAGAGGTTGGTATCAGAGGACAGGCACAACAGCAGGCTATAAGAGAATTAGCTAACACTGCTGAGAGGACCAGTCACTTGTTATGGCTAAAAAGGGCTGACATCACTTGGGCAGCTAAGGTAGTCACCTAGCCACGTGAGAAAAGAAAATATTCCGCTCTTCTTCCCTTTTCTGGGAGGCAGTGGGGAGGTCGAGCGTACAGCCCGATCCGGTAGGGAGGTGTGGGAAGCCAGATCGGGCGCCCCCCCTTCCAGTTCTCCTCTCTGCTCTCTCCTATCTTATCTTACTTGTCTTACTTCTCTCTATCACCTTTTCTGTCCCTTTGAAGAAATGAGGCTCCATAAATGCTAAAGAGGTAAGTATTTCTCAGTTGCAGTGAGTAGATAGAATAAAATAAACTGTAGAAAACTAAACAGCAGAAAGAAGAAGAGAAATTACAATTTTGACATAAACCACTGACACAATCCAGGGCCTGATCAACGCTGGAAGAGCCTCCTTGGATGAGGGTGTCTAGTGATAATGGCCGAAACACCCGATGAATCCAAGGTCCACTACTGACGATGTGTCCCAAATTTTAAAATCAGATCAGATCTCTAATCCCTAAACCTAATCAAGGAAAAATGTCAGGTTAGCCTGGGTAAAAGACCGAAGGTTGAGGCATACAACGATGTGTGCTACTGGTAAAGTTTCTGGGCTGCTTTTCCTCATAACAGCCATCCCCCAAGATTTTCTCCATTTAAAGAAATGCATTGTCAGGGATTGTAACATCTAGTGCTTTTACTGAATCATACAATAATAATAACAAATGTGCTGTTAGAATTCGATTTCACTTAGAGACAAATAGAAATATAAAGATCAAAAATAAGACTGAATAAATCTATTTTTCTATTTCCCACCTTCACAAATAATCTTAATGAACAGAAAACTCAGAGTTTGCCTCATCTCAAGGTTAAAAAACTCACAGGTGTGAGATAAAACTGTTATCAAAGATCACATTATGATCTCTCAGCTTGGCAGAAATAAAAAAAAAAAGTAAACTCACGTGTTTCCTGAACTGTGACGTCACTGCTGTCCTCTGTGTAGTAAACTGGATCTCCTCTCCCTCCTCTGCAGTGGTACAGACCTCCTTGTGAGACACTAATAACTCTGTTTGCTTCATTTCCTCTCATGAGCTGAGCTTTAGAAGAGACTGAATCACGTCTGAACCAGTCAAACTTCCAGCCAGCAGAGCCCTCCACAGAGCAGCTCAGTGTCACACTGCCCCCTGCTGGTATGACTGAACTTTGTGCTGTCAGTGTGGCTCTGGGTTTACTTGCTGCTGAAGAAACAAAATAGGTAAAACATTAAATCGTCACCACGAATACGTTTCTTACAGTACAGATCACACTTTAAACATTCACAGAGTAATTTATCTACAAACACAAAAAGAAATTAGTTTCCCTGCATGTGACACATTGGACTATTTAACAAACTAAATATTTCACTGATTTATGATTCTCTTATCAAACTGTCATCTCTGTACGTTCCTCTTTAACCCTCATGTTGTGTTCATTTTCTGTTAAACAATTTGTTCTGTCAAAAATGGCCGTTCCATTGAGATCATCATAAAAATTATAAAAACATAAAACTATAATAACAGATTTATTATCACCACTTGTTGTGTTTGGTCTTTTTATCAACTTAAGTTCTTGTGAGCATTACAGTTTTTGAACGTCTGTTATTTATGGTCTGTTTGTCTCTTAATCTGAGTTTATGCACCTTTGAGTTGTGAAAAACATCATTTTCAGGTTATTTTGACTATAATAAATAACCAGATAAAAGATAATATGTTGTTTATCACAGACTCATTTGGGTCAAAGTTACCAAGAACATTTGTTTTTTAAACCATTTAAAATGTATATACAGTCACAAAGTGACACCTGTGGTGTTGCTGGTCAAACTGATGAGGCATATTTCATTTGTTTGTAGAGGAAACGATCCCAAAGTTAAACTTGCTTCTGACACAGCTCCTGACCAAGAGCGTAGGAGATGAAGAAATTATCATCTTATGTCACTGAGACCTCCAATCATCTTCAGATCCACATACTTCACTTGGTTCTTTTCAGCAACACCGTCTGCAGGTTTCCCAGTATAAACCTGCATGTTCCAGGTATAATTTGTCCTGGCATCACATGTTGCCCAAATCTTTATGCCATATTTAGAAGCTTGTTTGGCATATACTGTTTGAAAGGGCAGCATCCCCTAAAGCAACCGGACGCACATCCACTGTCACGTTTAGACTTGGGATATGGATGAGTGGCTGCTGCTCCACACTTGTCCCAAACCTTTCTGATCACTGCAGATTTGTCTTGTCAACAACGCCGTGGTCTTGTATCACTGTTGTCAAAGTTAATCACCCGCAACAACATGTAAAACTTCTCTGGTGACATGATGGCCTGAAAAATTGTCCCACTACTCTGCATCTCATAAACTGCTGGTAAATTAATTTCTGGATCTGTACACATCACTCAAAATCAAAAGACCCATATATGCTGTAACAGTCACAATGGTGTGGTGTCTCTTTAAGACAACCCAAGTCCAGGGTTAATGTTGTCATCAGTATGCACCACTGCTCTCTGTGATTGTGTGGACATGTGCTTGCACGCTAGTGCATGAGGACGGACAGATTTTATGTTTTACCTCTCCAGACACCTTTGTTTGCAACGTTATGGGTTGTATGAACACTGCACGCTATGTTTGTTAAGCTGCAGCCGTTCAACCGGGCTTATATGGTTGACGAAGAGAAGATATATTAAAGAACACGCTGTGGAATTCCCAACGCCAGTGTGAGTGTGTATTCTTTTGACTCTCCTGCTAAGTGTTTTTGCCGCCTCCTCTCAACCACTAAACACAACCCAACGTTACAGTGCTTTAGTGTCTTTCTGGGTTACCTCCTTCCAAATAGCTTTGTAAATCTGTTTCTTCTCCAAGTTGCTCAAGTTTACCTCTTTGGTTTTGATAGACAGTTAGAAACCATTCAAACGGAGATTTGATGTCCTCAAGGATACAGAACATTTTGTAGGTCCTGTAATCATCCTGATGAGATTTTCGGCTGAAAGCCCATCTTGAATTTCAGGTGGGGACAGGTGTGTGTGTGTGTGTGTGTGTGTGTGTGTGTGTGTGTGTGTGTGTGTGTGTGTATATGCATTGTCTTGTTGTGTCCTCCATCCATTTCTAATGATTGAACATTTTTGACCAGGAACACATGTAATGCAGATTTTTAGTGTCTGCTGAAATCCTCTTTGTGGACAAAGTTATGGAATTTTAGGTCAATCTGCTCAAATTAAATAAATTTCCCAGCGATAAAACTTTCAATTTGGTAACATTTGACCGGAACACAACATGATGGTTAAACTGCTGATACTTTAAGAGCCTCCATGGTGTCTCTCCTTTCTGTTTGCACAGTGAGAAAAACTGTTGTCCTGAGCTGCCTGCAGACAGCTGGATCATTGTTGGAGTTTTCCTGTTAAGACTGTCATGGTCCTGAGTATGTGGACTCAGTGTTTTCCTGTTTGTATTAGTTATCCTTGATTTCATGATGTGTTTTGATTCTCTTGGTTTTGATTTCTATCGCTAGTATTCCTAGCTCTTTAGTTCCTTGGCATTTTTTGTTTATGTATTCCCAGTTTTGTCGCACCAGCAAATAAAGCTGCCATTTAAGTTAATGTTTTGTCTCCGAGTCCTGCACTTGGGTCCAGCCACACAACTCATCGTGACAAAGACAGATGTAAACATTAAAACATGAAATGTCAGCATGAATCATGGTCCAACTCACATGAAACTGTCAGTGTGAAGGCATCACTCCATCCTGTTAAGAGATAGTCACTGCTACCCCGACATCTGTAGTCTCCACTGTGGGACACTGAAACTCTGCTGATCCTGTATTCACTGGATGTTGGAGGGCTGTTTGTGTTGGGTGCTGTCCATTCATATTTCCACACCTTTCCTTCACCTCCCTGAATCTCACATCTGAGAGTGATTGTGTCACCAGTGAATATCTGAGACCAGCTGTGCTGCAGTTTCACAGCAGCCAAAACTGTTCAACAAACACAAATAAACATTAAACAGAAACAAATCATGTGGGACCAAAAATAAATTTAAATATATTAAGTCTGACTTTAATTTAAACGTGAATTTGTTTTATTTCACAACAAAATTTCACCCTCACCTTGTTTCTGAATTGTAACTGCAGCACTGTCCTCTGTGGAGAAAACTGGATCTCCTCTCCCTCCTCTGCAGTAATAGATGCCTCCTTCTGAAATACTGATAGTGTGCTCTGATGTTCCAGCTCCTATTTTCTGAGCTCCAGAAAACTCTGAATCACGTCTGAACCAGTCAAGCTTCCAGCCAGCAGAGCCCTCCACAGAGCAGCTCAGTGTCACACTGCCCCCTGCTGGTATGACTGAACTTTGTGCTGTCAGTGTGGCTCTGGGTTTACTTGCTGTTGAAGTTACAGGAAAAGAGAAAGCATCAGATTGTCACTTGCTTCAGGAATAATGTCTTTATAGTGAATTAAGTTTTAAAAGAAAAAGTAAGAATTCAAGAAAAATAAAGAAGTTTGTAATATGTTGAATTCAGTAAGTGCTTAAGAGCTCACAACTGTGTGTTAAGAAAATGGATGGATGGAAGGAAACAACTGTCTTCAAATCAAATTTGATGAGAATCAACAACTGGCAGCAGCACACATGAGGACAGCACAGGTATCTCAGCTAACTGTTAGCCAGCTAGAGAGCCAGGAGCTAACACTGGATGTATATAACATGATGAAAATCAGAGTGAATCAAGAATCAGGTGAGAGTGTTTTTACGCTCTGCCACCAAACTGTACTCCTAAATGCAGAGACAGGTGAACTATACACTGTTAGCTGATCTGAGGCCAGTTGATCGTGGATGCTCTTAGCATCAAGATTTTTTGTTAATCTGCCTTTTTGTTAAATATCCGACTTGTTTTAAGGATCATGATCACATGTAAAAGATGCATAACCAATGCACAGTCAGCAGCATTTATCAGTCATCATAATTCATACAGATGTTTTTCATACTGTATGCTATCCCCGACCCCAACCAGGGCTGTGATGTGATAACAGAACTCTTCTCTGTTGATGATCAGCCTTTTCTTTTTTCAGCATCTGTATTTTCAAACAGCTGCTCTGCTCATTCTGTATTTATTGATCATGTTTGTTCAGCTTAAAATAAATTTTAAAAACAAACAAATACAATAATTGTGTCATAATTCAGAGCTGCAGTGGTGAAAACCACACACATGCACATATTGAAGACACTGAGTTCATTACATCTGTGTTTAATATTTATGTTACAAAGTTTTTTCACTCTGGTGATAACTGTGTTTTTTTATCACCACATTTAAAACTGTTTCTCACTGATTTTGCTACTAAGATAAAACAGATAAAACAGAGAACAATATTACTGAATGAAATGAGTCCAACTTACATGATACAGTCAGTGTGATGATGTCACCGCACAATGTAAAAGTGCAGCATTTGTATTCTCCACTGTGAGACTCTGTAGCTCTGCTGATTCTGTATTCAGATGTTGACGGTGGTTCTAACTTGGCTGATGACATTAGAAACATCGAATGGCTTCCATCACTTTCCTGAATCTCACATCTGACAGTGACTGTCTCACTGCTGTATATCTGAGTCAAGGGTGGTTCGAGGATCACGGTGGGCTTATTGGGAACTGTTCACATAAACACATCAAGTTAGAGATTGATGGAAGCATATAGTCAATTTGAAGATGTCCTGATTTTTATTGCTGCTGTTAAGAGTCAAAAGATTTACTGCATCCTGGTGATGTTTGGACTTGAAAATAATAAGATGTGTTTTCATGAAAGAAATTAAACCATATAAATATTCTGGATAAAACAACAGAGTGACTCCACAGATCTGTGAGGCTGAGATCAACACATAAACACACAAAGTCAGAGTTTGTTATTTGTCCGTGTGAGCTGTCCACTTTTAAATTGAAACAGGAAGTTTTATTTTATTAACGTTGAGCCGTTATTTTTGCATTTTCATCTTTACATTTATGACCACAGTTTTCAGGAGTTCTTGAGGCCTTTTTAAACATACTCTTTTATTAATATTATGAGGATTCAGTTACTTAACAGTGTCTCAGCTAATCGAGACACTTGCCTGTAGTTTAAACATGATAATCCCCTGTAGTTGCCTTTTATGTCTTATCCTGAACACTTCACAGCTGAAACACATGATTGAATATTTTCTGTATCAGGGAAAGGAGCACAAATAACATGAGAAGTGGCTGCAGATATTCAAATGTAAAATTCTTGAAACAAGTAAAGTCATCCTCAAATACACAAATGTGTCTACGCATGAACTGAAGATAGCATCAAGAAGATTTACTGAACTTACATCATTCAGTGAACTGTGCACATTTACAGCTGGTATAAACGCTGGTTTCTAAATCAATCTCCTCATCTGTTTGGAGAATCTTTTTTTCTTCTGAATTTATAAACTCAGCAGTTTCCTGAATGATGACTGCATCACTTTATTCTATGACTGACCCTGTTGTGTTCCTGTGCAGGTGTACCCATGCCTGTGTATCCTTGGAAAGAGCAGTGGCCACCACATCAACACATGTCATACCATGAGCTCTATGAACTCTTCCAATCTGGCTTCAGAACACGACACAGCACTGAGACTGTTCTTATCCTCATCCTCCTGGACCTCTCTGCAGCCCTCACACCATCCTTCCTTCCTGCGTAATCAATCATAATCTTCTCACTGGTACCGTGTTCTCTTGCTATCAGTCAAACCTCTCCAACAGAGCACAGTTTGCCTTTGTCACCATGGGAGACTTCAGCTCCATCTCTGCTCCAGTTAACCACTGTGTGCCCCAAGGTTCTGAGCTTACTTACAAATCCCTCAATACCCTGGCACCTTAGTATCTCTGACCTGGGGCCCGTTCTTCGTACCTCGCTAGGTAAGTTAGCTGGATTTGATTGTTGACGATTTCGCGTGATCTTGGATCGTTCGGTTCCCCGAAGCTCATCCGGGACTTGCTGCCATAGCAACAGAGCCGTAAGCGTAAACCTGCTCGGGAGCAGGTTTACTTTATGTAAACAGGATTAGATCGCGGCCACGCAGGTATGTCCGCTTCATGTATACGAAAGCAACAGCGATATTCCACCACTGTTTCACCATAAATAAATATTATCAATGTAACTAAAGATAATGCAGCACTTGATCCATCACTAAGTGCTTAGAGCAGCTGGTCCTAGCACACTTCAAATCCTGTCTCCCCCCCACCCTGGACCCCCACCAATTCGCATACCGCCGGAACAGGAGCACAGAGGATGCAGTCTCCATCGCAATGCACTCTGTCCTCTCACACCTGGACAACAACAACACCTACGCCAGAATGCTGTTTATAGACTTCAGTTCAGCATTCAATACAATCCACCCCTCACAACTCATCAGGAAACTGACAGACCTGGGTATCAGTTCCCTCATCTGCAAATGGTTACTGGACTTCCTGACCAACCGCCCCCAACATGTCCGGCTGGATAACCGCTGCTCATCTACCATCACAATGAACACCGGTGTACCACAAGGCTGTGTGATGAGCCCTTTCCTCTACTCCCTCTTCACCCACGACTGCAGACCTGCTGATGGTTCCAACACCATCATTAAGTTTGCAGATGACACCACGGTGATTGGCCTCATCAGTGACAACGATGAGGCCGCCTACAGGGAGGAGGTGGATCGTCTGGCTGAGTGGTGCGACAGAAACAACCTGCTGCTTAACACCGAGAAGACCAAGGAGCTCATCGTGGACTACAGGAGGAATGCTGACCCACATCCACCCATCCACATTAAGGGGACGGCTGTGGAGCGTGTGAGCAGCTTCAAGTTCCTGGGAGTCCACATCTCCGAGGATCTCACCTGGACGACCAACTGCTCCAAGCTGGTCAAGAAGGCTCACCAGCGCCTCTTCTTCTTGAGGACTCTGAGGAAGAACCACCTGTCCTCAGACATCCTGGTGAACTTCTATCGCTGCACCATCGAGAGCATCCTGACCAACTGTATAACAGTCTGGTACGGGAACTGCTCTGCCTCGGACCGGAAGGCGTTGCAGAGGGTCGTGAAAACTGCCCAGCGCATCGCCGGAGCACCACTTCCTGCCATAAAAGACATCTACAGGAAGCGGTGTCTGAAAAGGGCTGGGAAAATCATCAAAGACCCCAGTCACCCATCACATGGACTCTTCACCCTCCTGCCCTCTGGGAGGCGCCACAGGAGCCTCCGGACTAAGACCACCAGGTACCGGAACAGCATCTTCCCCACAGCTGTCAGACTCCTGAACTCTGCCTCCTGACATCTGACCCACGTTAAACTCATGGACTGAACATACACACACCCACAATGGACAACTGTACCCTCAAACACAATAATAACATGGACTGAACCACCACTCACAACCACTAGCACTTTATACAGCCTCTGTAGAAACTATCTACACCCTCACTTATCTTAACTGCACTACTGTATAGCTCTGTGTAAATAATCATTCTGTACATTCGATAATTTTTAATCTTACAACTGTTTACAACTTGCATAGTTCCCATTTCTGTATAGCTGTATATCCCAGATTCTGTAAAGTTATTTATTTCATATTCTGTATAGTTTTTCATATTTATATCCTGTTCATAATCTGTACATAGCTTGTACTCACTACAGCCTGTACATACTTATAGTTATAGAATATTCACAACATACTTCATACCGTGTACATTATAACATACCATAATAGACCCATTTCTGTAATATACTCACATATCTATATTATTGCTAATATATATTGTAATATATCTATATCACTAAAGCACTTCTGGATGGATGCAAACTGCATTTCGTTGCCCTGTACCTGTGCATGTGCAATGACAATAAAGTTGAATTCTATTCTATTCTATTCTATTCTATTCTATTCTATTGATTTCATACAGATACATACAGGTCATTTCCTGAAAAAGGGAAATGTACTATTAACATTCTATTACATGTATGTGATTATTACAGATGTAATTCATATTTCAGAGTAGTAATTGCAAATTACTTCGTGTAATCAAGATGAGAGACCACGGCTATAAAAGCGAAGGTGGATTTGGGAAGTCTGTCGCAGCCATGTCCTGTCCGTTTACGCGAGCAGCCCATTGCGGAAGGTGCAAGATTGATAAGGAGAGTTTTCAGAATTCAGCATATATTGCAGGACAGACAGGATCCTTTAGCTCAGCGCGACAGTGTGCTCATAGAGAGATATCGATATTCCCGTGAGGGTATTATTTACTTAACCAACTTGTTGACGAGGGGGTGCAGGACCACCACCTGTCTTTTTGTGCTCTGCCCTTTTCTTGGTTGCTGTTATGAACAAACAAACAGATTATTCCAGGGTCTCTTTCCAAGAGACGAAAAGCAATTGTTGCATCTTCAAAAAATAAAAATACAATAACTGAGCCTTACACCGGAGTATCGTTGCACTGGTTTACTGAACCTTACTTTCAGGGCATGTACAGAACATGAGCATCCATTTTCCTACTGCCTCCTACAGGACACACACTTCTTCCACTTCCTTACACATTAATGTAACACAGAACTAATACTGCCTCTCCTGGCATTACCATTGTAACAACACACTCATTCTGTTTCTTTCAGAAGAATAACAGGAACTTAGGATGTAGGTATCTATGAATAATAACTATTATGTATACTCATATATTTATATAACCACTTATTTCTTGCGATACCACATCTCCTCCCCCCTTAAGTCAACAACTCCCTTGACTTACAAAATAACCGTTTATCTAAAGAATGCTTAACAAGCAATCAACATGTAATTAAGGTAACCATGCAACCATACAACTGTACATAGGTTTCCATGTTTCTCTTTTTTATTTCTAACTAGGAAGGTACGTCCTTCCTGTGAGATCAGAGCGCATTGTTGCTCTATTTCTGGAAGATCTCACACTACCTAACAAAGTCCTTTAAAGTCTCTGGTGGACGTCTCTCTCCCTGGGAACGTCGCAACACGGGTGTCACTGAGGAGTCTCCGGGAGCTGGAGTCTCCGGAGCATAAGGCAACTCCATTGCCGGAGGTTGTGGCGATGTGTCCAACTCCAATGGCAAGCAGCACTCAGGCACTGATTCTTTGTCAAGCAATGGCTCCACCTCCCTGTCTGGCGTACTGGGAACAGTGTCAGCCACTCTTGCTCTCACCTGATCCACGTGCCGCTTCACAGTTTGACCTGATCCAATGGTAACAATGTAAGACACTGGACCCGATGCTCTCACAATGACTGCGGGAATCCACTTCGGGCCATAGGAGTAGTTTCTGATGAAGACCTTGTCTCCTGGTGTGAAACTTCTCAGTCTTTTCTTGGTGTCATGATTTTCTTTCTGTTTCAATTGTTTGTGCTGCACTTTTGTTTTCACATCAGGCATGAGCAAGTCCAAAACTGATCTGAGTCTCCGTGACATCATCAACTCTGCAGGTGATAACTGAACAGAAATCGGGACAGTCTGGTTTGTAAGGTATCACCTTTGACTTTCTTCATCCCCTCCTTAAAGGTCTGGACCGCCCTCTCAGCCAGCCCATTTGAAGAAGGGTGGAAAGGTGCTGATCTTACATGGTCAATTCCATTCTGCTTCATGAATGACTCAAATTCAGCACTTGTGAAACATGTTCCGTTGTCTGAAACTAACATTTTAGGTAGTCCAAACACACTGAAACTCTGGCGCAGTTTCTCTATAGTTACCTGTGATGTAGAGGATTTCACAGGGTAAATGTCCATCCACTTGGAATGAGCATCCACAATGATTAGAAACATCTCCCCGAGGAAAGGCCCTGCATAGTCCACATGGATTCTGGACCATGGTGACTCCGGCCACTCCCAAGGGTGTAATGGTGCAGTAGGTGGTGACTTGGAGTGTTTCTGACACTCCTCACATGCCTGCACTTCTCTTTCAATGTTCTCATCCATCCCTGGTCACCATACATACGACCTTGCCAAGCCTTTCATCTTCGACATGCCTGTATGAGTCTGGTGCAGGAGTTTCAATATTTTGTCTCGGCATTTGGTGGGAATAATTACTCGGGCTCCCCAGAGCACGCAACCATCCCTCACACTCAGTTCCAGCTTTCTCTGTCGATACGGCTTTAAACAGGCATCGGTCTCAGTTGGCCAGCCTTTTAAGGTGTACTCGTGGACTTGGGACAACAAGACATCCTTAGCTGTCCATCGTTTGATCTGTGCAGTGTCCACTAATGTGTCATCCAGTACATGCATCATCAAAACCTGCTCAGCCATCTCTTGCTCAGGTGCTGAGTCTGGGACCGGCAACCGGCTGAGCGCATCCGCGTTTTCATGATGTTTTCCTGGCTTGTACCTGATGTTGTACTCGTAAGCACTCAATGTCACGGCCCATCTTTGTACTCTTGGTGAGCCCATCTGAGGTATAGGCTTCTTTTCATTGAACAGTGAGATTAGGGGTTTATGATCTGTGTAAATCGTGAAAACTCGGCCATACAAGTATTTGTGAAATTTCTTGATGCCAAATATCACAGCTAGACCTTCTTTGTCAAGCTGAGAATACTTTTTCTCAGCAGGAGAGAGTGTGCGTGACATGAACCCCAAAGGTCTCTCGCTTCCATCCTCCATCTTATGTGACAATAC
This sequence comes from Rhamphochromis sp. 'chilingali', assembly GCF_963969265.1. NCBI lineage: Eukaryota > Metazoa > Chordata > Actinopteri > Cichliformes > Cichlidae > Rhamphochromis > Rhamphochromis sp. 'chilingali'. The sequence goes on along the minus strand of NC_137929.1, from coordinate 39,098,893 downwards.
GGCGCCTACGCCATATGGGGATGCATCACATGAGAGAACCAACTCACGGTCAGCAGAATAATGAACTAACACCTCTGCTGAGTTCAACAGGTTCTTAGATTTCTGGAATGCTTCCTCTTGTCTCTTTTGCCATGTCCACCGTACCTCGTGTCTCAAAAGTTCATATAAGGGTGCCAACAGGGTTGCCAGGTTTGGAAGGAATTTGTTGTAGTAATTTAGCAAACCTAAGTATACTTTCAGTTCAGTGACATTTGTGGGGGTAGGTGCGTCCATGATTGCTTTAACTTTGTTTTCCACTGGGTGGAGCCCCTGGGCGTCCACTATGTGCCCCAAGTACTCCACTTTCTCTTGCATGAAGGCACACTTGCACCTCTTTAACCTCAACCCAGCTTCCTCCAACCGGGTCAACACCTCATCCAGGTTCTGTAGATGGCTTACTTCATCCACTCCAGTCACTAAGATGTCATCTAAATACACTGCTACATGAGGTATCCCCTTCAAAAGACTTTCCATGGTCCTCTGGAATATTGCTGGAGCAGAGGCCACTCCAAAAGGCAATCTGTTATACGTGAACAGCCCCCGAGATGTGTTTACTGTCACGTACTTTTTCGATTCGTCATCCAAGAGGATTTGCTGGTAAGCGTGGCTCATGTCTAATTTTGAGAACTGCTTACCCCCGGACAGTGTGGCAAACAAGTCCTCCATTCTGGGTATGGGGTACTGCTCCAGTGAAGCCACGGTATTTACAGTAAGCTTGTAATCCCCACACAGTCTTATTGTCCCTGTGGGCTTCAGGAGTGGCACTACTGGTGCCGCCCATTCAGCATATTTCACTGGCGAGATGATGCCTTCTTTCAACAGTCGGTCTATTTCCTCGTCGACTTTTGCTCGCATAGCAAAGGGGACAGAACGCGGACGGAAGAAGCGTGGGGTGGCATCACTTTTCACATGAATAGCAGCTTTCATTCCTTTCAGGGTGCCCAACTCCTCTTTGAACACATTCTCATGTTTACTTAACACTTGCTGAAGTGTTTTTTCTGTTGTTTTGACTTGGTGCAGCTTTCTGTTGTTAGGACTGTTTTTCACTTCACCCCAGTCCAATTTAATTTCCTCGAGCCAAGCTCGACCTAGCAAGCTGGGGCCGTCGCCTTCGACCACCACCAGCGGCAGATGTTTTTTCTGCTGCTTGTATTTGACGCTGAGTCGTGTTGCACCAATCACCTTAACAGGATCCCCTGTATAAGTTCCGAGCTTGATTTTGATGGGCTGCAGGCTGGGGGGCTTGCTGTCTTTCCCTGTTTCTCTGAATGTTGCTTCGTTCATGACTGTTAGGCAACATCCAGTGTCTATTTCAAAGTTCACCTTTTTCCCATCAATTTGCATATCCACAGTGTAGGGGTCTACTCTTCTTAAGTGTACCACACTGCCACGCCCTAACTTGAACAGTTTTCTGTTGTGCCCTTGACTGCACTTGACACAGTTCAACATAAAAGAGTCATCTTCAGAGCTATCAGTTTTGTTGTTATCTGCTTTCTCGCCCACATTGTGAGTACTGTAGTGTGAACTCTGCTTTTTTTCTTTCTTTACATATGTCGATCCATACTTTTTCTGGTTCAGTTTAGTCTTGCTTTTACAAGCTCTAGCTATGTGTCCCATTTTACCACAAGCATGACATTTTTCTTGTTTGTACTTACAGTCTGCTGCTGTGTGCTTGGTTCCTTTGCAACGATAACACTCTTTATTTTCTGCTTTAAAGGTACGACTCTCCTGTTGTCCTCTAGCGAGACTGAAACATTTTGCTGACGCCCCTGAGGTCTGCAGATCCTGTGCATTTTTATTTGCAGTCTCCATGGCTACTGCAATTGACAGAGCTTTGTCAAAAGTGAGATCTATTTCTGACAAGAGACGTCTCTGAATTCGGTCATCCTTAATTCTGCAGACGATCCTATCTCTCAACATCTGTTGTAACGTGTTGCCATAGTTACAATCCTGTGCCAGGCGACGCAGCTCCGCTACATATTCCATGACGGTTTCATTCGGCTTGCGGGAGCGAGAGTCGAACTTATACCTTTGCACAATTTCACTGGGCTTCGGATCGAAGTGATTTTTCATCAGAAGCACCAGCTCTTGGAAGGTTTTGTCTTTGGGCTTGGCCGGGCTGAGAAGGTTTCGCATCAAGCTGTACGTCGCTGCTCCGACGACACTTATTAATATCGCTCTTTGTTTCTCTGCATCGTCGATCCCGTTAGCTGCGAAAAACTGCTCGAGTATTTCCGTATACTCATCCCAAGTCTGATTCTTTGGATCGAATGCTACTAGCGTGCCAATTGTAGCCATTTCCGCTTCGAGGTCACTGCCTTCTATTTCCAGCCGAAAACTTTTGCATTCTTTGAAAAGCTAGCCAAACCTGTAGCCGACTCCATCACTTTATTTTCTTCTCTTTCCTTTCAGTCCGATCGCCCAAACTCCTTCCCCCTAAACGTCCTCGTCGCCAAAAAGATGTTGCATCTTCAAAAAATAAAAATACAATAACTGAGCCTTACACCGGGGTATCGTTGCACTGGTTTACTGAACCTTACTTTCAGGGCATGTACAGAACATGAGCATCCATTTTCTACTGCCTCCTACAGGACACACACTTCTTCCACTTCCTTACACATTAATGTAACACAGAACTAATACTGCCTCTCCTGGCATTACCATTGTAACAACACATTCATTCTGTTTCTTTCAGAAGAATAACAGGAACTTAGGATGTAGGTATCTATGAATAATAACTATTATGTATACTCATATATTTATATAACCACTTATTTCTTGCGATACCACAGCAATATAAGTGATAAATATTACCATTCTGTAGAATATTCTTATATTTCACTTTTACTTGTTCCCATGTTCTAGTGGGTCCTGTTGTGGCTCTAATGTGAAAGGGGATATAATATAACATAATATAATATAATGTAATATAATATTGGATAATATAGTGTAATATAATAAATCTACCCTACTGCCTACTGGTGTTGGCCAGAGGGGCCAATGGCGCGATATGGCAGCCTGGCTTCTGTCAATCTGCCCCAGGGCAGCTGTGGCTACAACTGTAGCTGCCTCCACCAGTGTATGAATGTGAGAGCGACTGAATAATGGCATTGTAAAGCGCTTTGGGTGCCTTGACAAGCGCCATATCAATCCACTCCATTATTATTGTTATTATTAAATTACTTACGAGTTTAATTTGTCAGCAACTTTCTGCCAGCCCCCTCTCCTTGCTTTTGCAGCCTTTGCAGTGTTCCCTTGCGTTCTGATTAAACTCTGAAACTCCTGGAATCCCTCACTCAAGAGTTCTTGCTCTGCTGCCGAAAAATACTGAGCGCGCTCCTTCGACATTTTCGCCGACCAATCAGAGGGTTGCCGATCAATGTTTCTACTATCGATGCGTAGCCCCTTTTACGACACCCAGTGATCTCACATTACTTCATCCAGCTGTACTGATTGTCAACAGCAGGTGTGTTCGGGGAACCGGATTAGCGAGCTCACGGTTAGCGCGATGGTTTGGTCTTGGATGTGTCATTTGATCTTGGATGTAGTAAGCGACGTACGGAGAACGGGCCCCTGCTGCAACTACACAGTCTTGGATGCTATGGTCCTAAGCCAAGAGTCTGCTCTCTGTCCCTCACACAAGCCTCAATGCCTTTGGGACAGAGTCTTCAGTGCAGCGCCCCCCACCTTTGGGAACTCTCTTCCATATGAGATCTGTAATTCCCTGTAACTGGAATCCTTAAAAAACTTCTCGAAACTCACCTCTTCAGCAAAATCCTAAACCTCTAACTTTTTATTATTGTTATTGTTATTGTTGTTGTTGTTGTTGTTGTTGTTGTTGTTGATGATGATGATGTTATTGATTCAAAATCGCAACCAGGAAAATTGTGATTACAGTATCTGACTTACTTCATTGTTAATATACTGATTTTGTGCCTTAAATAAAACGATGCACAAACAGAGAGACATGATGTGATTTCAAATGGTGCATGAAATATGAAATATCGGAGCAAAATTATACATATTTTATAAATGTGAAGAAAAGAAAGAAACATTTCTCACCTTCAGCATTAACGTAGAAGAGAGAACCGAGCACTAAAGTAAAGATTAAACATCATCAGGATCAAACTGACAGAAAATCAAAGTCAAAATGAACAAAAGTATTTTTAAAGATTAATTTTCACATGACACAGTTACTGCTCATCAAAATATTTCTGTGCACATTTAGTATTTGTATTAATTTAGTAACAAGTTTGAAACATAAAAAACTATTATAACATTTTTAGTACCCTATAAAATTGTATATATTTGTAAAACAATATGAATATATGAACTTGTACACAACAGTGAGTCAAGTGCAACAAGCAGCGATGTATCCAACACGATACTCCAGACTAAACTGAACCAAGGAACCAGCCAACATTTGTCTGTAACTTTCATAAACATCACAAATATGCTTTGTTCAAACTCTCACATAAACACTTCAAACCAGTGATACACTCTAATTCTCACACATGAGAAACACTTTCATTAATCAGTGCCATTCAAACAATGTCACAAATGTACTTACACAATAACCCCGTCATGCAGAGCAAAGAGTGCCCCATCCTCACATCCAGCCCTGCTGCACTCTGATCCTCAGCTGATCTCAAACACTTTGACTTTACATCAATAATAAAAAGAGAAGCTGCATTTAATACAGATAAGAGCAGAGTGTTTCTTCTGACTGTGGCCTCTCTGTGCTTCCTTTCCTTTTATACAAACCTCAAACAGCTCCTGTAGCTTTGACCACAGCAGTTGTGTGACGTGTTCACATTTCCTGTCCACTGCAAACATGCAGGCTTGTTTCTTGTGTTTTGTTCTTACCTTCTGTTGTTTCAGGTCAGGTGACATATTTACCAGCTCATAGTCATGTTTTATTCTCAGAGGCTGTCAGTCACCTACCTTCTTTCCTCAGGTGACCATAATATGTCACATGATAGGGTGAGGCAAGCTGTCACCCTGATCTCACCCAAAATCTCCAGTGGTAATCTCTGAATAAGTCAAAAAAAATTAAATTCTGAGTTCCCAGATGTCGGATGTTTTTTCATTGAATGCCCCCTCAGCTCGGATTTTCCACTCGGAAAGTCTGAGCAGACAAACATACAGTGAGTTAGTCCAAAAACGTTTAGGTCCATAATGACGCACATCTTTTTTCACACCTTGGCTCATGGGATGACACACATGATTAAAAATGGGTGTATAAGGGACAATCTCCCACTAAGGTTAAACACTCGGGACTCTCCACCATTTGCTTTTAGAAGTGAAGAAGCCTCTTAGATGAGAGGTGAGACGTCTTCAAGAAACTTAAGGAAGTTTAGTGACTTTCTTTCCAAACTCCTTAGACAACCATGACCTGGATGACTCAGAACCTACACAGATATTAAACAATAAGACAAATGGGTGGCACAGAGGTACAGTGGTGTGTACTGTTACCTCACAGGAAGAAGTTTGTCGGTTTGAATCCACCAGCTGGGCTTTTTGTGTGGAGATTGCATGTTCTCCCTCCACCTGTCTGGGTTCTCTCCAGCTACTCTGGCTACTCTGTTAGTCTCCTCTATATGAGCCTACAGTGTACCTCAGGTTTCACTTAATCAAAACACATGGCAATGGCCATTGTCAATATACAGTCTGTAGTATCAATCACAGGTAAAGCACACAAACACAGCCTCCATCCTTCATTCTCAAAAAGTTGATTCTGATCATCTGGATGTAGTTTTCAGTGAGAAATACTTTTCTTCACTCATCCAAGTGACTCCTTCAGTCTCAGCTGACTGCAGGTTTCCCCAATATTATAAACAGTGCTGTTTATAATGCTTCACATAAAAGTACTGACCCTTGTATGTGAAGTAGGTGGAATGAAGACACAATTCCAACAGCAAACACACTTGGTCGGTGCTGAGAGTGGTCCTGTTGCTGAGGTTGGGGTTATCCAGTAATCTCTTACAAACTATCTCCACTGCTCCAGTGACTGGAACACAAGTCCATTGTGTTATCTACCTTCATAATAACATCTCGTACCCTCTCAACAAAATCCAAGGTGTTCTAGATGTGGTGTTTAGACTGCCTATCAACGGGTTGAGGATTAAAGCCAGCTATAACTTTGAGATGTTATAGGTGACCAATTGGATCATACAGACAATTGGTCTTAAAGGCGCAGCATTCATTAAAACATACAGACTTGGTGTGGCTTCCCCTGGGTATAGACTGTGGAATGAGGTCAGGTCAGTAGCTTTGTGCTCTTATAACTGCTTCAGACAATCGATCAACCTCTTTGCTTAACCACAACCTGGGTCTCGTTTCAGGGCCTCATAAGTATTTTGTCACTGAGTAGTGCCAAACTCCATCCTACATCCTGTCACTTTCTTACAAAGGTTATGATTAAGGTTTGTTGCAGTATCATCTACACACACTCACAAACATGTTGATATCCAAGTGTTTTATATTGTTTAACAGCAGGTGTGTTTCTCCATCCCTCCACTTTTCTGTGGGAAAGGAAAAATACATTAAGACATAACGTCCTGTTTTTCGCTTATTTGTAACTTATACGTTGAAGTAAGTGCAGTGTTTCAGTACCTACGGGCTGTGGTCGACTCCTTTGTCACGTGGTGTGAGCAGAATCATCTGCAGCTCAACGTGGCAAAGACCAAGGAACTGATCGTGGACTTCAGGAAGACCAGGAAACACTTGACCCCTGTTTCAATTCAGGGGGTCAGTGTTGACATTGTGGAGGACTATAAATACCTTGGAGTACACATTGACAATAAACTGGACTGGGCTAAAAACACCACAGCACTTTACAGGAAGGGCCAGAGTCGTCTCTATTTTTTGAGGCGACTGAGGTCCTTCAACATCTGCCAGAAAATGCTGAGGATTTTCTATGAGTCTGTTGTGGCCAGTGCGATCCTCTATGCTGTTGCATGCTGGGGGAGCAGGCTGAGGGTCGCAGATGCCAACAGACTCAATAAACTAATCCGTAAGGCCAGCAATGTTGTGGGGATGGAGCTGGACTCCCTCAAGGTGGTGTCGGAGAGGCGGATGCTGTCCAAGATAAAGACAATGTTGGATAACACCTCCCACCCACTCCATGACATGCTGGTCAGTCACAGGAGCACGTTCAGTGAGAGACTGAGATTACCGAAAAGCACCACTGAACGACACAGGAAATCATTCCTGCCTGTGGCCATCTCCCTGTACAACGCATCCACTTAACACACTGGTTACTGCTACAACTACACGTTTCTTTTCCAACTATTTATTTATGAGTGACTTATGTATGTATGTATGTATATATATATGTATATATTGTACTATTCTTAGTTAGTGTATTGTCTGTCTTGTCTTAATGTTGGTTTAAAATGGAGCACTGTAACAAAAAATAATTTCCCCCAGGGATCAATAAAGTATTCTGATTCTGATTCTGATGATTTAAGAGCTTATAATGCTTCAAGATATGACGTCTAATAAAGCCTAAAAACTTGGGGACTCTGTGATACTGCAGATTCCAGCAGGATAGGGCTGTTCAATATAACGATATGTATCGGATGACGACATAAAAACGTCTATCGTTTCATATTTTTTTCATCGTTTTAATGGCCACTATAGTGGCTTTATTCATTTCTGAAAGTTCTCTCTTTCTCTTATATTTAATATAACCACACTACGGACGGACAAGCGCCTGTTTTTAAATGTTGTCGTTACCAAAAATGATGTTAAAACCATTGCGTGGCTCCGCTCTCCGCCAGTTTGTTTTCCACGCGAACCTTTCAAAATAAAGCTCAAGACTTTTCAAAATAAACTGATTCACGTGGAAAAAGTATGCAGAGAGTTTTCGGATGAGAAGCAAAAAAGATCCGTCAGGTGCTAAAAAATAAACCTTGGCCGTTACAACTTATGTCTAAAAATGTATCGTTTCATGCATCGGTTAAAACACTCATTCCAGGTAAAGGACGCCCAGCTGGAAACACTTCATGCAAGTTGAGTTGCCTGAGATTCATAGAATTTACAGAAAATGTTACATTTTTGGGATTTATATCGTCGTCAGGATGATAAATGTCTAATATCAAGATATGAGATTTTGGTCAAATAGCACAGCCCCACAGCAGACAGTTTGGAGGCAAACACTGACGTCATCATCACAGGTGTACGAACCATTTCTGTAACAGCAGCCAAACAGACACATTCGTATCAGTAGGTTTAGATGATTTACTGGCTCCTCTGCTGGTTACAAAGCAGTGATTATACTTTGGAGTTTTGTGTTATACTGTGAGGAACTGGCCTGTTTGGAAGTTGCAGTAAGAAGAAAAACATGTCTGTATATGATGTTGTGGACAGAGAGAGTGATGGATGATTTTATTTATTTCAGAGATAAATGAACATTTACAGCACGTCCATGCAGAGACTCTTAAAGACATGAGCGTGAGAAACAAGCTTTTCACCGTTTCTCTTGATGCCCACATGCTTTATTTATCCTTTAGTCCAGCATGTGTCATCACCACAATAAAGCTGCTTTTAACCTGTTTTCACACATTGTCATACCTGCACATTTCCACTGTGCTGTGTTGAAAGATGAACGTTAGACTTCAGGCTGAAACCACAGGCTGCACTTCCTCTTTTCTTGGAGGCCCAGACAGAAATTTTGTGGTGTCTGATTTTCAGCAGATAAAAATAAACCAAAAACAGTCTTTTACACACATGCAGTCATCACAGTCTGTTCGGAGGGGGGTGGGGGATATTAAAGGGTGACCTGAACCACTAGACATGTCATATGTAGCCATTTGTCAATTACTATTATTCTGAAACATCATCACTCCCCTCTTTCTTCTTTGTGTGTGTGTGTGTGTGTGTGTGTGTGTGTGTGTGTGTGTGTGTGTGTGTGTGTGTGTGTGTGTGTGTGTGTGTGTGTGTGTGTATGAAGATTTGTGAAGTTGTGCCTTTAATCTTCATAATATCAAAACCCCTGAAACACCAGCAAAGTGCACCATGGTGAGACTCAGAATCGAAACATTACAGCAAAGCTGAATACACTAGTGTAGACAACACCTGTCAGTGTGGTAAATTGTGCTTAGAGAGTATCTGCATCCCATAAGTCCAAGAAGCCAAGAGCACCAGCATGCTGTGTGAGAAACATGGATGAAAGTCAGAACACCTCTGGCGTCTTGCCCACAGTCTTGTGTGTTCATGTGGCTAGTGGGTCCTCTCTGTGGCTGACTGGCTGTTAACCCAGTGAGTGAGATTCTCCTGCTGCTCCGACCATATCGCTTTGCTGTACTGAAGGACAGTGCTGCAGCCATGTAGCTCTGCTTATCTCACATGTGGCCTTCTCAGGACTATGGAGGTTGTGGTGGGGCGTGGCTTGCAGTGCCGTGAAAGGGAAGGCGGATGCACCTACATGGCATCCACAATCATGCCCCGCTGACTAAAGTATTGCACTGGGTCCTGTGATTGGGGTTGTTGTTGATATGTGTGCTAAATTTGTCCACCCCTACAAACAGTCACGTGTTAGAGAGCACAGCTCATGCAGTGAAAACCTTGTGTGCTGTCCATGGTGCTGAAATAATAACAGTATAATGAATTTAACATTACTATTTGTTATGTCGTGTTCAATAATACAAGATTTGGTATCAATCTGATACCAAGTAAATACAGGGCCTGTATCGCTGATACTTATATTAGTACCATTACTTTTTAATAATTAAGGTACATGATCATTGTCACTAGTTCTGAATGAATTTTCATCACCTTTAAGACAGCCAGGTTGCCTCTTTGGTGAAATTGCAGCAGTGCATAAAGGAGAGAAACACAAAGTAAAGTATCAAGTTCATTATACTTGTAAGGAGAAACAACGTGTTGATTGACCAGGTGGACTGGGAGACCACGACAGATACAATAAATTCTACGTGGATCAATGTCTCCCTCTATTGGCCACCAGCTGTAAACACAGTCCTGTGATTGTACTTGGAAGCTGTTCAGAGTCTGACATGGGAAATATGGGAGAGGAACTATATCTGTATATCCACACTGACACTTAACTTTATTTACGGTAAATAAAGTTAAAGTTTTTTTTCTTCAAACCTCTTCCACCCACTTGATTAGCAGTGGTTGATGAAAGCTGCAAATTACGGAGCCCCGCAAGGGACAAAAAGAGAAAAAAATGAAAATGACCTAAGATGAACCTTCGTGAGCGCTCGCAGAACTTTTGCGAGATCTTTTGCGAGACCCCGTGCTTACTAACTAACATCACACTCATTCATAGCATGCATAGATGCATCAGAGAGCAACTTAGAGGTTAGTATCTTGCCCAAGGATACTTGGCATGCACACTGGAGGAGCCAAGGATCGAACTGATCAGTAGATGACCTGCTCTTCCTCCTGAGCTACAGCCACCCCCTGTTCTTCTGAGGAAAGAAATGCTGGCAGCTCTGCTCTGTGTGGCAGGTTAAATATATTGGCAATGTTGAGGTCTTATTGAGTCAGTAGAGGGCGCTCTGGTGCCGTTGTGAATTCAACAGACAGCCTGCAGCAGACTGCGCATGTGCAGCTCAGCAGTAAATAAAAAAGCTTCCCAGATTTGGCTACATCTGTGACTTCAGTAACACTTTAAATACTAGTGAGCATTAGTGATGTATAAGCAAATATTGACTTAATCTCTCATAAAGCTTTTCTCCTCCATTACTACACTTTAGTGTGTAATTTATAAACCCGGGCAACCACATTATTCTTTATTAAAAATATGTATGTAATATGCTTAAGTAATGTCTGATGTTATAAATGATGATGTAATGATTTTTAAATAAAGTATTACATGAAGTACAAACCTATTACTGTGGTTCATGGGGTCATTTTGAATTACTATTTGGAAAACAGAAAATGTTATAGACTAAATTTAACATTACAGTCTCCTGTAGTGGAAGCTGCTGTTAACCTCTTGTTGTGTTGTTAGTGTGGAAATAATCTTACACACTGAACCAAAATCAACATAAAACATTCAAATGTAAAAAGACTTTACTCTCTACCTTCTAACTATACACGTAGAAAATTATAAATTAGGAAAAAAAACAGAAAAAAAATACATGAAACATATTTATTGCATTTAAATTCATACAGTACCGATCATATCATTTGTATCAATTTAGACCAATAAAGATATTTGTTGTTGCCCATACCAGTACGTCTTAATGTGAGTCGTCCTATCAGATACTAAAGATCACGTTTCAAACTTTCTTCTCACTGCTCTTGAAAAAGTCTTTAACAAAAGTTTTAAGAATGAATATAAGAAATACCTGACTATAACGCACAAAACTCAAATCTGAATATACCTCCATTTACTTTTTGCTATAAGTAAGTATATGATATTATGATTTAATATTGTAACTGTACATAAAGCTGAGCATGTCTGATATTTGGGCAGCAGAGGAGCAAGAGTGGCTTCATAAAAAGCTTCTTCTTGGCTTTGCTGCTACAGCTCTCCTCACTGACCTGTAAGACAAGCACAAAAAGACAAAGTGATTTCCAACATGTAAAGATATTATGAGCTGAAGACATTTAATAATGTGAAGAATAAACCAGCCTGCATGGCAGCAGAATTACTGAGAGAGAGTAAAAACATGAGAGAAACTGTTTAGTTTGGTGACATATAGATGGACAATACCATACTGTACAATAACAACATCATTCTGTATATGAAGCAGACAAACTTACCCTAAACTCTGAACGGCCCTCGATGTGTATAAGATCGGTTTAAGTGCTGACCAGGATGAACAGAGTCGTACACATGAGTTTCATTCTGGTTGAATCCATGATTTGTGGAGGAGCCCGGACTGTGACTCTCAGACTGGATCGACCTGAAACAGGAAATAAACACAATAAACTCAAAAGTAACTGATGTTTGTTTAAAATAATAATAAAAAGTATTTTACCAACCTGGTGAAGCAGGAACCTGTGAAAGAGACAAATGTTATGACACATGTTTGTCATGTGAATTGTTCGATCAGAATACATGTATATGTGTGAATAATTAAAGTGTGTGTAGTAAATAAACTCTCTAATACAGCATGAAAAGAAGAGGCTCTTACACTTGGACTGTCTGCAGCGATACAACAAGAGCAGGAGAATAATAATGAGAGAGACTCCACAAACCAGTCCAACCATCAACCACACAGGAGACGAAGAGCTGTCAGCTCCTGACACAGTTACTGTAACAACAAACAAAAATTAATTATTAATCAACTTTTGTATGTTTAATATTTCATAACATAACTTTATAAAAGATCCAGTTCATCTGTTTTCCTTGACTAGATTCTGAGTCAACCCCTGCTGTGTTTAAATGACTTGACCCTCCACAGTGAACACATCAACACGAGCCGAGTCTCTTAAAATGTCCTAACAAACTCACAGGTTTTGTTAATCTGAACTTCTTGGCTGTACTCTGTGTAGTAAACTGGGTTTCCTCTTCCTCCTCTGCACCTGTAGAGTCCTTCCTGTGAGACACTGATTTGTCCATTTGAGTGGAAAACTGCATCTTGTGTGGTCAGGGCTTCAGAGTAATTTCCATCTCTGTACCAGTAGTATTTCCATCCAGATGATGATGATGGGTTCACAGAGCAGGTCAGGGTCACACTGCCCCCTACTGGAACAGCTGTGTTATCAGCTCTCAGTTTGGCCTTTGGTTTATCTGCAGTTCAGATTAGACAAAGAAAAAACAAATAAATGACTCAATCTAAACAATTTAAACAACTAGATGGAAATGGTGAACATAAACAATAAACTGTAAACTAATTTAGATTGACACTGTGAAACTTTTTTATTTTCTTTGATGTATTTAAAAAGTAATTTGTCATGGTCTGTTGACTCTGTGTTTAGGTTTTTGATTCTTTAAGATTCTTTTATTTAGTGGTTTTTCATGGTTTTGCCTTTTCTATTTCTAGTTCCCTTTGTTATTCCTTAGCCCTTAGGTTTGTGACTGTGCCTCTCGTGTTCAGACATTACATAATTAAGGATGCATTAATAACCACCAGTGTTGGGGAGTAACGGAATACATGTACCACCGTTAGGTATTTAAAATACAAAATATAAGTAACTATATTCTGTTACAGTTACCGTTTAAAAAGGTGGTATTTAGAATACAGTTACTTTGTTGAAATAAATGGATTACATGGCGGTCTTTTCCTGTTTCATATTGTCACGGGTCAGGACTGTTTGGGTTTTGTTTGACTGCTATGTTGTGTTGTTCCAAGCGGCAAGGTTATGGTTGCCTTGGTTACAGGGTGATGCGCTCTCGCTGTAGTGATGGGATTTCCGACTCTTTTTAGAGAACTGGTTCTTTCGGCTCACTAAAAAGAGCCGACTCTTTCGGCGTTAACTGAACTTCCAAAACAGAGCTACCTAGATCACTTAAATTACACAATTGAAAGCACAAGTGTATTGTTTGTATATTTATACACAAGCACTCAAATATATTCAAATTATTTAAAAAAAATGTTCATTTACCTTTTACTTTTACACACCAAATCTGGTCGTTGGTACTTCTTGGCTTGTGTGGCCATTAGGTAACAAAAGCTCAACACTGCCCTTAGCATCGTGGAGCACTTCTGTTGTGTTTTGTACGTGCTTCTGAGTTTTTACGTGTTTTGGAATTTTTACATGCTTCGGGGTTTGTACGTGCTCTGTCTCTAACGGCCACCGTAAGTATACTTTTATTTATTCACTCCACATAAAATGTAATAAATAAATCATATAATACAAAAACCAACTATTTACATTTCAACTTTTAACTATTAAAATTTTCGCTTTTTCCTTTCCAAAACACTGCAAACCACAACACAATTAAATATAAATAAAAATATGAAAACAAAAAGAAGATGCATATTCTCTGTCATATAGGCCTGCATGAATAAACATTCTGATTTCTTTATCATCTGCAACTGAAAATAGTTGTGGATGATTGCTATGCCTTTCTAATTTGATGTTATTGTCCCTGGCTCTCTTTCCCTCCCGCTCTGTTCCTGTGCTACTGGGAGTGTAACTACTGCCCCTCCCCCTACTTCCCAGCAAAGCACAAGGCTCGCGTGCGGAGTGAAGCGGAAAAAAAGTGCGAGAGAGAGGGTGAGAGAAAGAAAAAAAAACCACGGCTCGCGATAAGGAGACGACTCGCGTCGTTCACTTCAAAGAGTCGGCTCTAAGAGCTGCTTCGTTCGCGACCGACACATCACTATCTTTCCTGGGTGACAGAGCACCTTTTTTTTGTTGTTGTTGTGCTAAGCTAATAGGCAGAGTGTTACAGGCATAGCCCTAAAGAATGTAGCCTCATGGACAGTGTAGTCCGTGCAGCAAGGAGAGTGGACTGCCATACCCGTTATGTGTCTGTGAGGGGGAGGAGGGAGAAAAAGGAGAGTGGAAAAGTACGAGTTGTCATCGAGCAGAGATGGGAGCTGGAAGCATGTAAATATAATAATAACCACTGCAGCCAAGAAGAGTGCCTGACGAGCCCGGTTGTAAGTAAGCTATTAAGACTCGACTGTACACTGTGTTCGTGTTTTCCTCCGAAACAATAAGTTCCGTTGGAGCAGTCTTTCAACGCCTCTCTCTGTCTCTCGCTAGCAAACTTGACCCAGACAACAAAGTAAAGCTATTTTTCGGCTACGAGCCCGACACAGAACCTGACATATAAGCCAGAGGTCCCTTTACTACGGTTTGGAGCTGCAGACCTTCAGTAATAGTAATAAATCACATTCATGTAGTTGTAAACAGCATGAATATATATTAAGTAATCCAAAGTATTCAGAATACGTTACTGTCATTGAGTAACGTAACGGAATATGTTACGAAATACATTTTTGGGGCATGTATTCTGTAATCTGTAGTGGAATACATTTTAAAAGTAACCTTCCCAACATTAATAACCACCACATGCAGGAGACTCTGACAGCACTGAGCAGCTCCTTCAGTGGCAGGCTGTGGCACCCACAATGTGGGACAGATGTAGGTGTTTCCTTCCTGCTGCTGTCACACTCCACAACAAAGACTTTGCAGCTGACCAAACACACACATCCACACATGTGCAATAACACTAAGTACAATTCTCTTTCTCTGACAACATTGTATTTTACTCAGTTGTATATAGCATTTGTATTCTATTGTTTATAGTATTTTATTTTATTCTATTCTATTGTGTACGGTACAGTGGTCCCTCGCTATAACGCGGGTCAACTTTCGCGCCCCTCTGTTTCGCGGATATTTTTTGTGCAGCTTTCATGCTTTTTTATTTTTATTTTTTATTTTCAGCGCATTGTGTTCTGCGTCCTGATTGCCTGTAGACCATTGTCAGTCAATCTCGTGCAATGTCTCCTGTACAGAATGCATTCAGCTTGTCAAATTTACATAAATCTTTGATTGCTAGCAGTGACTCTGAAGTGCTGTACTGTAGATTTGTAAGTTTTCTCCCCAACAAACACAACAATGTTCATGAAATGTTTTGTACCATCAAAGGCAACCTCAGTATGCTAGCCTCCTACTGTAGGTGAATGGTGGCGGTGAGGATAGTAGTCATATCAACAGTAATATTATTTTGATGTTTTTCTTTTGACTTCCTTCCCTCGATTCTCCTCCATCTGCTGCTTTGCCCTCAAGCTGGTGTGGCTCCAACCCTGAATATTTTCACTAAAGCTCCAAATCTGATTGGCTTTGTATTAAACCCAGTCATGTGTCTGTTTTATTTTAACAAATGGCAGTGCTTTATGAGATCACAGGCCAGAATGACTTATTCTTTCTTATAAAAATTGTAGATTTGCTGCTATTTGTTGGAAATTATCATTATTATTATTAGTAATAGTAGTAGTAGTATTTGTATTTCTGTTTATTTCTGTAATTATTGTCCTCAGGTGATGTAGCATCGGGGTAGTATTGCCGTCACTATACCAGGTGAAAGGTTCCACGGCTGGACTCCGAAACTCTGAATGTCACATCATTATTGTGTGTCCACTGTGTGGTTTCACCTCCTTCCTGCACCTCACATGTCAGAGTGATCGTCTCACCTCTGAATATCTGAGGCCAGTTGGGTTGTTGTTTTACAACAACTTTATTGGAAACTGTTTACACATATTAACAGTTGAGATACAAATAGAAACATGAAATCAACACAGAAAACTTAACATTGTATGTTTGATAATCATGAGTGAATGTATATTTCAAACTAAATGACTGAACTCACAGGTTATCGTAACAGTGACATCATCACTTCTATCACTGTAGTAAACTGGGTTTCCTCTTGTTCCTCTGCAGCGGTAGATTCCTCCTTGAGATACTCTGATATCTCTGTTTTGTTGATCTCTGATTTGAACTTCAGAGGTTGTTTGGGTTCGTCTGAACCACTCATATTTCCATCCATCAGAGCTCTGCACAAAGCAGGTCAGTGTCACACTGCCCCCTACTGGTATGATTGTGGTTCCTGCTGTCAGTGTGGCCCTGGGTCTATATGCTGTTATGAAAAAGAAGAGAGGACAATGTACACCTGATCCATTATAAAGATTTAAAAAATCCTAAATTTTAAAAGATTTTTTTTCATTTGACTCAAATTCCAACAAAACAAAATCTCCAAATGTTTTCATTATATTCTAAGGAGCTTGCAAAGAAAAGCGTCTGGACTTCTTTGAGTTGCTTGAAGACGTTTCACCTCTCATCCGAGAAGCTTCTTCAGTTCTAAGGTCAAATGGTGGAGAGTCCCAGATTTTAACCCCGGGGGAGTTTCCCCCCAAAGAGGGACAAAGAACCCCTCATGATCTTCTACCTAATCACATGAGCCAAGGTGTGAAAGCGGGTGTGGGTCACATTCAGCCAAGGTTTTGGGTGAGCTCATTGTGAAACCTGGCCCCACCCTATCATGTGATTTCCTGAGGTCAGATGGCCCAGGATGTGAGTGGGCGTTAAGGTGTCTGGGAAGGGATCTCAAAACTGGATTATAGATCGCACACAGTTGGTGTCGTAAACCACCGCCTCTGTTCAAAGATGGTTGCTCACAAACCATCTGTCATGGTTTGAAAGAGGAGTGAAAGAAGCCATTTGGGGGGAAACTCCCACGGGGTTTAAATCTGGGACTCTCCAACATTTTACCCTAGAACTGAAGAAGCTTCTCGGATGAGAGGTGAAATGTCTTCAAGCAACCTAAAAAAGTCCAGACGCTTTTCTTTCCAAGCTCCTTTGACTACGATGACCTGGATGACTGAGAACCTTCACAGACATGTTTTCATTATATTGTTTTTTTCTTTCCTAGCAGTTTAAGATATTTCAAATGTTTGCCATTTTTCTGTCTCAACATGGTGACAGAGCTGCAGTAATTCAGGTTGTAGATCTCTAAATAAATACAGTATAAATGTTTGTCCAATCTCAGGCCTGAAGAAGTCACACTGGATGTAAACTAATACAGTTCACTGTTGAAGGAAATACAATGATGGGTTCAGAGGGATCTGCCTGGTTTCAGGTTTAGACAACAGAAACATCATCACCCTAAATTTTATGAAGCTTTTGATGCTTCTTCTTCTCCTTATTTAAAATTAATTTAATCCACAGTTATTCTTGTTATACATTAAAATACACACGTTTAGTAATAATAAATGACAGTCTGTGAGTTTTGTAATACTGTGTATACTATGAGCAAAGTAACCAGTAAAATACAGTAGTTCTTGTTAAAGTTTCTAGTGTCAATGTATCAGAAAAAAACAAGTTTCAGTGACAATATTCATTAAATGTCAGAATTTTATGATTCAAATGATTTTCAAAATGAATCATCACATTATTGGTCATTGAGGACTTACCTAATACAGTTATAGAGACAGTGTTACTGATCTTTGTATAATATGATCCCTTCATGCGACCACAGCACTGATATTCACCACTGTGACTTGAATATTTAATTTCTAATGTGTACTCTTTGATGGTGCTGTAGCGGATTAATTCTCGACCATCCTTGTTGGTTTTGTATTCCCAGTCAGTGTCTTTTCCTTCATTCATGTCACATTTGAAGGTAACAAACTCTCCAATGAAAAAACTGGACAAGCTGGGTTCAATAGTTAGCACAGCATCTAAAATCCAACACAACCACAAAGTTAACAACCTGAAAAACATTTATGCACGACACAATCTGTGACAGTACGTTCATACACTGTTCATATACTGAATAATAAAAAATATAAAACACATGTGAACTGTAATTAAGATTTATGTAGTATTTTAAGATGAATATTTAACAAATAAATTAAATAAAAGTGAAAACCTCTCAGTCACCTTGAGCGTGTCCAGTGCAGAGGAGCGTACATAGCACTACAATAAAGACAGAAACTTCAGACATTATCAAACTAAAGACACTCAAATGTGGCTGTTATCGCCTAGGGATGTAAGGAGGTAACATCAGAGACAGCCCCAGTCAGTGTCAAAGGTTTGGGCTTTATTAACAGAGGCAAACACAAAACACACACAACAGAAAACCGGCAGCGGTCGTGTATTTGACCTCACATGTAGGGAAGCGGCCAGTGCCTGTGTCAGCGCTAACACCCTAGTCACATATCAAGTGAAGGGTCATAATCAGAGTCTCTAGAGGCAACTGGGGTGTGTGTGTGTGTGTGTGTGGGGGGGGGGGCTGGCAGCCTCAGCACGTTTGATACTACCGACACTGTTAACCCTGGGTTAACATAACGTGCTCCAGTGTGACATTAAACTTCAGTAAAACTATGCAGTTATGAAACGTAACTTTAATCTGAGCCAAACCGATTTGCTCAGTGTTAAATAAAACAGTGAAGTAAACATGACCCAACAGACAGAACCTGAGTAAATTAAGTCCAGTGTTCATTTGTTTTAAAGCTGTGTGCCAGTGACCAGATATCAGCCGCTGATAAAGTGCTCTGTAGTTTTCTAGGTGTCCAATACTCTCGGTTTAAATTGTGTTTGTCATCTCTAACCCAGGTCATTCACTGTGAGGGAAACACAAGCACCAGCAGCTCTGAACTAAAAAAAAAAAAAAAAAACTAATTTACTTGTGACTGAAACAAGTATGGCACATACAAACATCAGGAAAAAAAGACTCGATAGATATAATGTCAGTAAATGAAGTCTCTGTTGAACCTCCGAGAGGTGGCAGTGGGGGGGGGGGGGGGGGGGGGGGGGGGGGGGGGGGGTTATGACAGCTGTGTATTAGGACCCACGCTTTGTCTGCGGGTCGAGCGGGTCTGTCACACATCTGTGAAGCTTCTCAGTCATCCAGGTCATCGTAGTCTAAGGAGCTTGGAAAGAAAAGCGTCTGGACTTCTTTAAGTCCAGACGCTTTTCTTTCCAAGCTCCTTAGAGGGACTATCACACACTTTGCTGTGAGACTGGGCGCTCGATATTATTTAATCGTGTATTTGATTAATTCATTTAATGAATGAAATAAATAAATATATCATGAAATAATTAATTAAACATGTCAATAATTAATTAAAATGTGAAATAAATACATACTTAATTCAATGTGTTGATAATTAACAAATTAAATATGTCATAAATATGTATTTAATTAATTAATTTAAATTGTTATTAATTACTGACACATTTAATTGATTATTTAACGGTGTATATAATTAATTCATTTTGGCAGTCCTGGCATTCCACAGTTCCTCATTGTGTGAGGCATATAAATAGAATAAATAGTCAGTTTATGATCTTCTTAAGGGACAAATGCCATTAGGGTTTAAACTCCAGTCGCTTTCTTACCAAGCTCCTTAAATTGCTTAGAGTCTTATCAGTGTCTAGTACGATTGGTTACATTTTATATTACAATACAAAATGCATCAAATTATCACTGATGGAGAAAAAAACTTTTCTTAGATAAACTAAACCAGCTTCACTCTGATCTGAATCAGTGCACTAAAATCCTCTGATCACATGACCTGAAATGGTACAAATGATTGATGCTCTGTTCTTCTTACTAAAACATGTTTATGGATCAGTATGAATCAAACAATAGGAGTCAGTGATGAACTCACAGAATAGGCCCAGCTCACAGAGCAAAGTGGCTCCCATCCTCACATCCAGCAGTGACACGTCTGAAAACTTCTACAACTTTCTGTAAAGAGAGAGAGTGAAGCAGCAGCACAGCAGATACCAAAGAGCTGTGAAGGAAACTATTTTTTTTTTCAACTCTTCTCTCTGCTTCCTTCCTTTTACACAGAAATAACAACTTAACCTAATCTACAGCATGCTGTCACATGTTTATACTCAGCCACATAACCACAGAACTGGGAAGGAAACCAAGAGTTTTTAAAACTTCTTCTCTCTGCTTCCTTCCTTTTACACAGAAATTAAAACTTAACAAGGTCTGACCATGTTTGTCAGATTTTTATGAAAAGGCCTGTAATATGCAGACTAAACTGAGCAATAACAGACAGACAGTACGTTTTATTACACATATGTATAATTTTAATAAATATTTACAAACCTCCAAGCGCACAGATATATGAATGAAAGATAATAATTAACCATAAATAATCTAAACAGTAAAACCAAACTCCTCTCCACCTGCACTCATAAACTGCTGGAACTAATTAAATGTGTTTTTGCCTCTGAAAATTAATTTGAACACACTGGGAGATTAAAATAAATTAACAAATGAATGTCTTAAAACTTGACTGAATGAATTATCAAAATTGGTGCCATTCAAACAACGACAGAAATGTACTTACAGAATAACCCCGTCATGCAGAGCAAAGTATGCCATCCTCACTGACTCTGATGTGATGCAGACGATCACAAAGTGTTTTGTATGAATAATAATAAATGCAGAAATAGAAGCTGCACTTAAACCAGATAAGATCAGATTTTCATCTCTCTGTGCTTCTTTCGCTGTTACACTAACCTCAAACAGTACCTGTAGCTTTGACTACAGCAGTTGTTTGACATGAGTACATTTCCTGTCCATTGCAAACACATATCCGCTTCTTTCACATGTTGTGTTTCATGTCTTTCTCTATGATATATAAATGTGTTGTTTTCCTTCAAGTCAGGAAGTCAGTTTTTGCCTTTTTCTTCTTTAAAAACTCTCACGTCATTTTTGAAGTGAAACACTTTTAAGCTGCAATGTTCCTCTTCTGTCAGGTTTTGTATATCCATAGATGGTGCCATCTATAAATCTAATATATATATACATATATATGTATATATATATATATATACATATATATGTGTATATATATATATATATATATATATATATATATACATATATATGTATATATATATATATATATATATATATATATATACATATATATGTATATATATATATATATATATTAGGGGTGCAACGATACTCGTATTGATATTGAACCATTCGATACAGTGCTTTCAGTTCGGTAGGTATATGTATCGAACAATACAACATTTTTAATTTATTTGATCAACTTTTCTTCTGAGGATGCTGTCTGTGTTGAGAGCTCAGTGGATCTGCGTTCGATTACTCCGCCTAGGGTGCACTGTCGAGCGCAGATCCACTGAGCGCAGCGCAAGCTAGCAAGACAGAAGCTAAGCTCATTGCAACATGGCAAATTGAACCTCCCCCACCCTCATTCAGATCTGGCCTTTGGAATTATCTTGGTCTTCATGTGAAGCATGACCCTGAAGGTAAGCGCGTCATGGACAAAAGTAAAACAGTATGTTGGATATGCCACGCAATGCTCAATTACATTGGTGGGAACTAGTGTGTTAGCGCAGTTAGCTCGTTAACGTGTTGGCCGTCCAGCCCCACGCACGGGGCGATCGGCGGTAGCTCGTTAACGGAGATTTGCCGTGTTGTGGCGTTGACGTCATTTCAGCTTACTGCTAACAGCACTAGTGGGAACAAAATGAATATGACTGCACATTTACGCCGATATCATCCTAGTGCAAAGACAAGTGGAAGCAGACAAAAACAACAAGCACGCATGCTGCAAACTTTACCCGAGTCATTTAGACAGCTGTTAGCACAGGATTCTCCTTATGGGGACCTGATATGTTTAATATGCTGCTGAGAATATAGCCCAGAAGAAGCGTGTAGTATAACTTTTCTTTTGGAAAGAGCCATTTCTCTGTAACAAACTCTCTTTTCCAAAGATGAGTGATTCCTCAATCAGATATATATATATATTTTTTTTATTACTTTGTTGTTTCAGCAACATTAAATTTAAAAACTGTACGTTTGAGTTAAAATATATATTTATTATTTTAATAAATGACAAATTAAAAAAGCATGAGCATTTTTTGTATCGAAAAAATATCGAACCATGACACCAAAGTATCGAACCGAACCGAATTTTGTGTATCGTTGCACCCCTAATGTATATATACATTAGGGGTGCAACATATATATATGTATACACACACATATATATATATATATATATATATATATATATATATATATATATATACAGCCCTTTGTACTGTCTGAGACAGAATTTATTCATTTATTTATTTATTTATCTTTTTAAGTCTGATGTATCTCTCTCTCTCTCGTTCTCTCTCTCTCCTTTTTTTTTTAGCTTGACCTCACATTTATACTGTATTTTGCATATAGAAGACAGCTCTGGTGAGTTGTAATCTAATTTGTTCTTCATGCACAGATCTTCCTATACCCTTCTCATCTTTCTTAAAACTAAAAATGTGATTTTTGAGTCATTCTGGAGATTCTTTATGTTTTTATGTTGTGATGCCGGCCATCAGACTGAGGTGGCAGGTATGAAACTGAGAAAGGTCTGATTCACAGCATGTTTTATTTAAGTATTTAATGCCCGTTGGATAATGGAAATCACAGGTGTATTTTTATTGCTGTTTAAATAGTCACAGGGTTTCTAACTTATGAAGTATCAAAGTCTCACCTTTGTTAGAGTTTTGTATCTTTGTAGTCTTTTCTTTTGATTGTTTACAACAGGAAATATGTTAACATCCTTCCTCCATACTTCATAAAAAGATATAAAATATATTTGACTGTTAGATTAAATATTATCATGCAGCACTAAAGTGAAAAAGCTCACTTAACCTCAGAATAGATCTGTGAATGTTCTCTCTTTGTGCTGGAAATATGTTTTAAATTTGGCTGTGACCCGAAACACAGGAAATGACTCACTGTGTGGCTGAACTGTAGCTAAAGCTTAAGATGAAATCTAAAGACAACATTTACATTCACAGTTACATTTATTATCTGACGGCATATCAAAGTAACATTAAGTACTAACACATTTAATCTGAAACGATTATTTGTATTACTTGGACATAAACGTACAGACTAGACCTGAGCATCTGACTAAAGGTCAAAAAATAGTTAAGAGAATCCAAATATGTGATGTGAATTTTTTTTTTTTTAAAGCTGCAATAAAAAAAAAGGTTTGTTTTGAGAACTGCATGTTGTGGATCAAGTTTATGTAACTCTACCATGTGGAAATGTAAAGTATGCATTTCTAGTATTTAATTTACAAATGTTTTGAATTACATCCTTCATAAAACTAAAGAAATAAACTGTAAACTTATGTATACTTATGTATATTGTATACTTCCATAAAACCAGTTCTACAAAGTCCTGCCCTCTTTCCAAACCATTTAATTGCATGTATAACACCCCATCAGAAGATGTTGTGGTGTATTACCAGCAATATGACTGAATTAACTGAACGGTTACCAACACATGATCCTTGAATACATTTTTATTGTAATGTGTAGTTTGTTTGTTTTGTTGTTCTTTTTTTTCCTAAAACAAATAACAATTTAGCAAATTTGTTGTCGGAGCTCAAAACAGAGCTACTGTAGAGGTAGAAGTATTCTTTTTACTGGTCAACTGTATCCTCAGTTTAAGTGAGCAGAACCTGGACTATACATTGTGTAAGTAGAGCACCGCTATTCCCTCCTGAGTTGACTGAGGGGTTTTCCAGAATCACTTTGGCGATGACAATAAGTCTCGTTCTCTAGCCTTATTGTTTTTGCTTCAGCCACTGCCAGAGCCACACACCATTTGGCCCGTTGGTACCTATCACTTGTTTCCTGCGTCCCACAACTTCACCCACCACTTTAACTTGATGGCTCCATGCACCTCAGGCGTCCACCTTTTGGTTCGTGGATTACCATCACGAGAGGCAACAACCACTTTGCAGCCACAATTTAATACAGTAGTTCTGATGCAGATCACAAGTTATTTGAATCCCATGTCCCCAGTCTCCCTATCGAAACCCCATGCTATCGAAACTGTGCTGGAGGGGAGAATTGAAGACCTTGCCCCCAGCACACCCTCACTTCACAGTTTGGTGTATCAGGCCTGTCTAGCATCCTTTCCCACCATCTGATCCAACTCACCATCAGGTGGTGATCAGTTGACACCTGAGCTTCTCTCTTTATCAATCATTATTACAGAGTTCAACAGAAGGGATCTAAGAACACAGACACATGTAACTGAGATTTCTATGAGCATTTACATCGTGTCAATGCAGAGACTTTTGAGGGCAGTTGCTTATCAATGTGGGAAACAAACTCTGCACAGTTTCTCTTGATGCCCACACAGTTTTTTTCAGTAGTCCACCATGTGTCATCATGACAACAGTTTTTGATCCATTTTCACTGAATGTTATGCATGCTTACATGTAGCAGTGATAATTATTACTATCATTTCAGTATAGATAAATCATAAACATAAACATGTGCCATCCACACAGAGATCAAAGTGAAACTTCCATTGTGCTTTTTGCAACTCGCTGTTGCTTGCTGCACGCTGCACTATGCACTTTTTAACAGACCCCTTTTGGCTGAAACCACAAGCTGCATTTCCTGTTTTCTAGGTAGCCTGACTCGAAACCATGATGTTTTTCAGTAGATTCACAATAAGCCTGAGGCAGAATAGATCATAATCTACAGTTTGACAGACATGCAGGCATTGGAGCCTGCTCAGAAGAACAAAAAACATTATGCTGCATCTCTATGTTTCCAGTTTGATCTTTTAATGCTTGATATTGCTTCTCAAAACTGTATTTTTAGTAGATCTGGATTTACTGTATTTTTGTTTCATTGTTTAATTTTTTTTTCTTTGCATTAATCAAAAAGTCTACTGTATTCTTTATTTCTCCAAGTGACACAAACAGAGGTCAAAAACAGTCTGCTCTGGTGTCCAACAGCTCCAAAGTTCTTCATGTCAAAAACGAAGGTTGTTGATTTTGAGTAGAAATGTCTAAAACTGATATCATAAAATTGGACATCTGCTGATACTGATATGAATCCGATATAGTGTATTTTATAATCAATAAAAGTCAAGTTTTAAAAAAGAAAACACTAAAGCTATTCTTTTATACCTGTATGCAAAAAATACTCTGCACCAAAAATATTCCACAGTTCAGCAATACGGATCTTTTTATTTAAACTATTAGCAGAACTTTAAATGTAAGTATTTAAGTAATATTCAAAAAGTAATTTAAAATGCAATTTTATGCAGATTCCAAAAACTCTTTGGTTCTGAAAAATGTGTAATATCAGCACAAAATAATGTTTGCATTCAACAACTTAAAAACAAACAAACAAAAAACAAGAACGTGTAGAATTGACGCTTTTATACTTACAGCTCAACATAAATAGACATCCAGTGGTAAGTATGAAAAAAGTAATTTTCATAGTGTTTTTGAACCACAAAAAAAAATGTTTAGCCTGCAACACTGCGTTTTGCAAAGTAAAACTTGAGTCTATCCATTGTACAGTCAGACTTGACAATGCAGAGTCAGGCCATGAAAACGAACAGACGTCGGCGCTCCACATATCGGTTGTTAAGCTTAACATAGGAATGCTTTACAAACATTCAGAGATGAACTTAAACACTTAATTTTTAACCCTTTAAGACCTACCATAGAACCAAGTCCGCCAGAGCTTATAGTATATTTTTATGCCGTGGAGCCATTTTTTGGAGCATTTCAAGTTGCTATACATCAATACAACCATTATAGCCCAAATTTTAATAATATGTCTGCATTAAGTGCATAGTAATTACATAAATTGCAAAAAAGTGCAATAAACTACAAAAAAATTTAAAGTCATTTTTGTTTTTTTAAGATATATTTCTACTTAGAGAAATTTAAGAGGCTTATCCCTCAAAACTGTAAATACAAAAAAGTTGCACAAACTAGTTTCCCACCAAAGGAAATTTATTTTAAGCGTCTTCATAGTTTTATTTTTATTATTATTATTATTTTTTTTTTGCCTGTCCCATTTGGTTCTTTAGCCATCAGAATTGTTGTCTGAAGACCAACAAGGATACCCAATGGATTTACTTTGCCAAATGGATCATCGTGGCATTGCCGTATTGGTCCATTTGGTCGATCTTTGTTTTTATTATTTATTATATTTTATTTTCAGATGTTACAGACGGGACAGACATGAGTGAGGGATAGGAAAGGGAGAAAGAAAGAGGAAGGAAAGGAAAAACAGAAGGGGAGAGGGACAGTGAGAAAGGGGGGGAGAAAAAAAATAAAAATCTCCTGGATCACCTGTTGAGAGAAGAATAGAAAACAAGCAAAAAAACAAAAAAAACAAAGCAACATACTAAACACAACACCATCGCATTAATCTAGCTAAGTGTAAACAGCAGTAAATACTAAATATTCAATGTTGTTGTGCAGCACGCAGGACAGATGTGCTTCGAAGTAGTAGCCAAGAAAGGTGTAATTTAAGTCTACGAGCAGTGAACACCCGTGTGCATACCTGTGTGGATCAGCGTGCTTGTATTCCAAAGGTTTCTCCATGTAACGATCTGCTAGGGAGTGTGGGGGGGCCTCAGCCCCGTCCTCCAGGGTATGAAGCAGGTATGGAGGAGATCAAAACTCCAGACATCCAGAGGCCCCCAGAACACAAGAGACCATGGAAGACCAACAGAGGGGCAGCCGCGCCACTGTCCCAGTAAGAGCTGAGGAGAGTCCCAGATGAGGGTTCACTCAGCAGCCGCGGAGCAGAAGCCAGGGGGAGTTGCAGTGACGCGCCCGTGAGCTCCGCCAGCAGCCAGCTGTGCCTGAGTGGCCGAGAGGCCGGGGGCACCCCACCTCCGAAGTGGCCCGAGCGAGCCCCAGGCTCCAGGCCCCGATAAGCGGCCGCCAAGGAGTGAGCCGGTGTGTACCTGGACGCCCACCCCCAGACACAAAGAACCACCAACGCACCGACACCTGAGGGAGTCCGCCACTGGCAGGGGAAGTGGTGGTGGGTGGAGATAGGCCTCCAAACCTTGGAGGGCCTGAGGTGTCCCCAGAGAGGTGGTGTCTGATACCCAACCTGACATATAGACACAGACATACAGGCACACACAGACACAAACATCCATTCCCCCCCTCATGCTCTCATATGCACTCACTCCACACTCAACCAACGTGGAGACAGACATAAAGAGACGCTGTACACACGATCACACTCCCCAAGCGTACTCTACAAACCGGGTCTAGGTGCCCTTGCCCCTGGAGGGGGGAACCGCACCCAGACCCAGGTGGTGTTACCCTTTTCCCTGCGGTGGGGAGAGGCAGACCACCCCGACTCCGTAGCAGCAGGGAGGCCCCACACTCCAGACCGCAGTCGGACGGCCAACTCCTCCTAGCCCTCCCGCTCCAGCAGGCCGCAGAGAATGGGGGTGGGAGAAGACTCCAAACCTCCCTCCACCCGCTCATTGTAGTGTTGATGCATGTGTGTTCTAAGGTGCAATTAAAACCCAGGAGGGCATGGAGCTACCTGCCAAGGAGCAGCAGGTAAGCGCATAGTCCCTCCTGATAGCCCTCAATGTCTAAGTGTATTTAAAATTGAGAGGTGGGCAACGACGCCAGGGGTGAGGTGTACACCCTGATGGTAATATGGACTCCGTGATTGTGCCCACCCCCAAGATCCTATATGTATGTGTAATGAGAGTGTGAATAATGTGAATGTCTAAGTTGTGGGATAAAATTGAGGCAGAGGCAGCCGGAAGGGGACAGAGGGGGGGGAGGGGGGGGGGGGGTAGCCTCCTCTGCACCCTGGTGACACACCCCTACTCCAAGGCCCTGCATGTGTGGGTGGTTGTGGTGGAGTGGGAAGAGGGAGGCAGCCGGAGATGGGGAGGGAAGGAAGGGAGGGGCAGGTAACCCTTCCCTGGGGCCAGCTCCCCCGCTGACCCCAGTAGGCACTCCCATACTCCGCGACCCGCCAGGGAAAGGGGGCCCAGGCCCATCCAGACCGGGGCCCAGTGCAGCAGCGCCTCCCGGCCCCACAGAGCCCGGGACAGTCCACCCAACCCCACCACAGAGAAAACTGCACCCACCCCACCATCCACTCATCTTCCAGACTACATAAGACAGTAAACGCCCAGGCTGAGATCTTCCTCCACCTCTCCTGTATCTCCCCCTCCTGCAGAGAGAGTCCCTGAAGAGAGGAAAGCTCCTGCAGATGTGACCATCTCCCCCACCAGTTGAAGAGCCCCCCAGGTGGCTCGACGCACTGGCGGCACCCTGCGCCAGGGCTGGGCCCCCATGCACCCACCCGCCCACAACCCCGGCAACACACCAACCAGGACCCAAGCCCCCAAGGCCCGGCCCGGGCCCCAGCCCAGAGACGGAGCGCCCCCAGAACCTCACGCCCATCCCGGACCCACCCAGGGGCAGCCAGGCTACCAGGTCAGTAACCCACGTCCGTCAGCACAGACCCTCCCCTAGCCCCGCTGCACGCAGCCGCGAGGAAATAGTCACCTGAGAGCCAACAGAGCCCCCAACCGGACATGACCGCTACCCCGGGTTGAGCCCCCCAAGGAAGATGCCTCCGGGGAACCCCCCGACGCCCTAAGCCTGTCCCTACCCCCACACCAATCACAACAGTGAAGGCGGGACCAAACTATGACCCCCCACCCCCACTAGGTGATGGAGCTGATAAAAGGAGCCCAGAGCAATTGATCTGATGTGGTGGCAGAGGCTGTATCAAGACTAATGTAATCTAATAGATAATTTCTATATTGGTTAGAATTAAGATTATTTTTATTTTTCCAGTTCATGAGGACTGTTTTCTTGGCTATGCATAGGGCAGTGAAAATCATATGGGCTATATTCTTTTCTGAAGTGACATTATCTAAGCTGCCCAACAAACACACTAAGGGGGAAGTTGGAATGTTACATTTCAGACACTTTGATAAGTCTTCACATATCTCGCGCCAAAACTTTTGCACTGGTGGACAGAACCAAAGAGCGTGGATGTAATTGTCTGGTGTATTGCCTTGACAGTGTGAGCAGTTGTTGGAAGATGTAAAGCCCATCTTGAACATCCGATGACCTGTATAGTGCACTCTATGTAGTGTTTTGTATTGTATTAATTGCAGACTGGGATTTTTAATTAATTTAAAGGTTTTTAAGCAAATCTGAGACCAGAAGTTTTGGTCTAAGCTGACTGATAAATCTGCTTCCCACTTTGCAGTAGGAAGGGATATTGATTCATCTAATTTAGAAAGTGTTCTGTATATTTTAGATAATAATTTGGGGGATTTAAGAGTAAGAAAATGTGCCGCACTTAGTGGTGTTTGTAATTCAACTTGACTGAGGTTAAATTTCTTTTTTACTATGGATTTAATTTGTTGATATTCTAAAAATCTTGTCTTGTTGATCCCATATTGTGCAACTAGTCTGTCAAATGGAATAAATTCTGTTCCCTCTAATATATGTTCTAAGTATTTAATTCCTTTACAACTCCATTCTGGGAAATTAATCATATTATTGTTTTGTAATATGTCAGGGTTATTCCAGATAGGTGTACGTTTGCATGGGATTAATGAAGACTCCGTTATTTTTAGAAACTCCCACCATGCTGTCAGAGAAAAACTGATGTTGATACTTTTAAAGCATTCATGTCTTTTGATGTTTGAGCTAATAAATGGTAGGTCTGAAATCTCTAGATCCTTGCATAGTGCCTGTTCAACATCTAGCCAGGGCTCAACTAAGAAGGTATGTTTTAACCATTCTGAGATGAACTGAAGCCTGTTGGCTAAGAAGTATTGGTAAAAATTAGGCAGATCTAATCCTCCTCTATCCTTGGTTCTTTGTAGCGTTTTTAAGCTGATACGCGGGGGTTTATCTTTCCAAAGGAATTTGGAAATATATGAATCCAGAGATCTGAACCAATCTTGTGATGGTTTGTTAGGGATCATCAAAAATAAGTAATTTATTTTTGGCAAGATCATCATTTTTATAGTGGCGACCCTTCCCATGAGTGATATGGGTAAAGATTTCCATCTAGTCAGATCGCCTTCTACTTTCTTTAGAAGTGGGATGTGGTTTAATTTAGTTAAGTCTGAAAGCTTAGGAGAGACATTAATACCTAAATATTTAATATTTCCGGATTGCAGTGGGGCAGAGGAAGAATTATGGAAGGAGCAGTTAATGGGGAGAACTGTA
The DNA here is from genome assembly GCF_963969265.1 of Rhamphochromis sp. 'chilingali'. Lineage (NCBI taxonomy): Eukaryota > Metazoa > Chordata > Actinopteri > Cichliformes > Cichlidae > Rhamphochromis > Rhamphochromis sp. 'chilingali'. The sequence continues at coordinate 39,068,411 of NC_137929.1, read as the reverse complement.
GATTTTGGCCAGTTAATTGAATAATCTGAAACTCTTGAAAACCAGTTTATTAAAGTAATTACCTCAGAGAGGTTGGTTTGTGTGTTTTGCAGAAAAAGCAACACATCATCCGCATAGAGACTGATTTTATGTTCTATGTTCTTACATTTTATGCCCTTAATTGTTGTAGCCTGTCTAAATGCTGCTGCTAGAGGTTCGATAAAAATTGCAAAAAGTGAAGGGGAGAGTGGGCATCCCTGTCTGGTGCCCCTCAGGAGACAGAAGCTGGAGGATGTCTGGTCATTAGTTCTGATACGAGCTGTTGGGGAATTGTATAATATTCTTATCCAGTTTATGAAAGAGTTTCCAAAACCAAATTTGTGTAAAGTTGCGAATAAAAATTTCCAGTTAACTCTGTCAAATGCTTTTTCTGCATCTAGAGATAATATTATAGTTTCGATGTTTTTATCGTATGAGTAGTCTATTAAATTAAGTAATCTACGAGTGTTTGTTGAGGAGTGCCGACCTTTTATGAAACCAGTTTGGTCAGGATGAATTAAGAGGGGGGTCATTTTCTCTAATCTCTTTGAGAGAGCTTTGCAGATTATTTTATTTTATTTATTTATTTATTAACCTTTATTTAACCAGGAAGATCCCATTGAGATTAAAAACCTCTTTTTCAAGGGAGACCTGGCCAAGATAGGCAGCAGCAGATGTCTCACAGTTACAGAAATTACTCAAACACAGGCAGCAACAACACACATGCAACAATAAGTGAAAGAATACAAATAAAATAAAAATAAAATTCAATAAAATTCAAATAAAATAAAAAGTCAGTTAAAATGACAATCAATCTAATTGAAACAGTTGCATGTTATGGACTTGGCCTCAAGGATTCATAGTTTAGATTTAAAATCACTTAATGAAATGAATTCAGTCATTTTCTATTCCTTCTGCAGTTTGTTCCAGGCCGAGGGTGCTAAATGGACAAAAGCTCTTTTACCAAGTTCAGTTCGGGCAAATGGAACAGAAAGCAACAAGTAACCATGCGGACGAAGAGAATACCGACCAGCATGTTTCATTACAAGCAGGGAACATATATAAGAAGGCAGCAACCCAAGTATCGCCTTATATATAAAACTGTATAAATGAGAGTTCCTCCGACTTACCAAAGCAGGCCATCCTACCTGAGAGTATAACTCACAGTGGTGAGTCTGAAATTTACAGTTAGTGATGAACCTCAGACAAGCATGATACACAGAATCAACCATTCGAAGACATTGAGCAGAAGCATTCATATATAGAATATCACCATAATCCAGCACAGGCAAGAATTTTAAGGTCTACATTTAAAAGAGAAATTGGACGATAGCTTGAGGGAAATAAAGGGTCTTTGCCTGGTTTTAGCAGGAGACTAATGTTGGCAGAATTCATATTTGGTGGTAGTCTGCCATTTTCCTCGATTTCCTGCAACATGCCGTGGAATACTGGTGCCAAAATTGTCCAGAATTCTTTGTAGAATTCTGCAGGGAAGCCGTCTGGACCTGGAGCCTTATTATTAGGCATACTTATCAGGGCTTCCTGGAGTTCACTTGGCGTCAGTGGCGAATCCAGTTCCATTGCTTGACTGTCTAGTAATTTTGGAAGAGTTACGTTGTCAAGAAACAGATCAATTTCATTTTTAGATGGGTTTATTTGTGGTGAGTATAAAGTTTCATAGAAATCCCTAAAAATGTTGTTTATTCTTCCAGGATCATATATTGTGTTCCCCGATAAATCTTTAGCAGCACATATAGTTGTTTTTTCTTTATTTATTTTTAGCTGGTTTGCTAGAAATCGACCTGATTTGTTACTGTGTTCAAAATTCTGCAAGCGTAGTCTTTGTATAAGGAATTGTGTTTTTTTATTAATAATTTCATTTAATTCTAGTTTTGTTTTGCATATTTTGTTCAATGTTTCCTGATCTTGGTTGCACACGTAGGCTTCTTCTAGTGATTTGATGGTTTTTTCTAATTCCTGAATATTTTTGTTTTCTTCTTTCTTTTTGTGTGATGAGAAAGAAATTATTTTACCTCTCATCACAGCTTTCCCTGCTTCCCATAGAACAGAAGCAGATATTCCGGGAGTGTCATTAAAGTCTAAATATGAAGTCCATTCCTTTTTAAAATATTTAATAAAGTCTTCATCTTTAAGTAGTGATATATTAAATCTCCAGTTTTTTCTTGGCGTAGTGTTATTCTTGTGCATTAGTGTTAAAGATACAGGAGCATGATCGCTGACAGCTATAGGATGAATCTCAGTGTCTGAAATGTCACACAGCAGTGAGCTGCTGACCAAAAAATAATCCAGACGAGAGTAAGAGTGATGAACATGCGAGAAAAAAGTATATTCCTTACTGGTGGGGTGAAGAGAGCGCCATGCATCGCAAAGACCAAAGTCGCTCATATACTGATTGATTATATTTGTGGACTGCCAATTGCGCTGAGTTCCTGTTGTGTTGAGCCTATCCATGTCTTCATTTAGTCCAAGGTTGAGGTCACCGCCAAGAATGAGTGTGCAATCAAGGTGTTCAGAGAGTGCACTAAAAAATCCGTGGAAGAATGAGGGTTCATCAACATTTGGACCATATATACTTACAATACATAGTTTTTTGTTCAATATTGATAGTTTAATAATTAGAAATCTACCCTCTGGATCTATAACTGTATCGAGTACTGTAAAATTAACATTTTTATGTATTAAAATTGCTACTCCCCGTTGTCTAGAATTATAACAGGCTGCAAACACGTTAGGAAACTCAGGTGTTTTAAGTTCGTTTAAACCTGTGACAGGTTTGTGAGTTTCTTGTAATAAAACAACATCTGCCTGTAGTTTTTTAAGCTGGTTAAATATCTTTAACCTCTTTCCTCTGGAGCCAGCTCCATTTTGTCATGGTCCTGGGTCGTGCGACCCAGTGTTTTGTGTTTAGTCTATTTTGATGTTTATTGATTGTTTAGGTTCATTAAGTTAGTCCAGCCATCTGTATATACCACCCTTGCATTACGTCTCCCTTGCCCTTCGTGTGTTTATGTCTGTGTGTCTTGTACTGTCAAGTTCATGCTGTCAGTTATGTCACCTCCCCCTGTACTACGTCTCCCCGGTTCATGTCTCATGTTTCCTGTTTTACTTTGAAGGCCTGCATTCACTGTCAGTGTATTCAGTTTCACTCCTCCTGTCCTGTCGTTAAGTTCATGTGTGTCAGCTGCGTTCCCATGTGTGGCCACTTCCCCTGATCATTCCTCATGTGTATTTAGTCTCTGTGTTTCATGTAGTCTGCGTCGCGTCGTCTGTGTTCCATATCTCCAGCCATAGCCTTTCCATAGTTTATGTCCAGTTTAGGTTTCTGTTTAGCTACTACTCTTATGCTGCCCTCACTCTGGTTTGTTCCTTTCATCAGCCATAATAAAAGGCTCGCTTTTGTTTAATCCACTCCTGTATCTTCGCTTGTGTTCGCACCTGGGTCCATTACACGCATTCTCCACTCGGTCCGTCACAGCGGACCGTGACACATTTACATTCCATGTGACAAACCTCAGCATGCCCATAATTGTGTGTGTATGTCTAATGATGTACGCTGGGTGTTTCGTTTAGACAGGTGGAGAGGATGTGGAAACATCACTTGTTTGTAAATAGAAAGAGAAAAAGAAGTGTGGTGAGAGGCTCCATATGTCTGACTATGTGTGTGAATATTCACTAATATGAACAAGCGTGGCTTGCTTATGTGTCCTGCAAGTCTGTGCGTGCTGTGAGGCTGTTGTGAATGTGCTGCCGTTGAGCTGATGTGTTTGCATGATCGTGGTGTGAAAATATGGAGAAATAGAGGGTGTTGTTTGTAGGTGAGTGGGGAAGTGGGTGATCACAGCAGTGAAAGACAAGAGAAAGAAAGAAACCACATGAACTGTGAGCAACACCAAAAAAAAAGAAACGAAACGGAAACATTCCAATTAAAGCAATGACGGAGGGTGACGGTGTTATATCTGCTATGACATCATATTGATATTACTAGGTTAAACTCATGTTAAAGGAGAGAGTGTGAATGAATAAGAAAAGAGTGTAGCGGGTTCTTATCTGGAGTGCAGTCAATATAACCACGGTGTGATGCCGGGGTCGCGGTAGAGCTGTCCGTCCACGTAGAGCCGGTCCACGGCGATGACAGCACGGGAGCCTTTCTGGATAAAGCTACGTCGAACTGGGAACAGGACCTTGCGTCGTTCCAGGATCTCTTTGGGGAACTGGTCGTTCACGCTGAAGTCCGTTCCTTTCAGCTCTCTGCCGCGACTCTTCACCTGTTCCTTCTGTTTGAATTGACCGAATTTGGCCACAATAGGCTGTGGTCTCCCGGTCCGCGACCGCACGCCCCCCAAGCGATGCACTCTATCGAAATCGATGTTCTTTACGGTGTCCTCCGGCAGCTTCAGGTGGATTTTAATGAAGCTTTTCACCGTTGCCTCTGCGTCCTCTCCGGCAGATTCTGGAATACCAGAAAACACAAGATTATCTCTCATGCTACGGGCTTGTAGATCGATAACGGATTCTTTTATTTTTTTATTTTCAATGTTTAGCTGGGTCACGTTATCGGTGAGAGATTTAACCGACTCCCGTAGCGTGGCATTTTCAGCGGCAAGCGTTTCCACCTGCTGCTGGCTGAATTCCAGGGATTCTCTCAGAGATTTAAATTCCCGGTGTAAAATCTCCACCAGGGACAGCCTCGCATCGAAACTGGACAATCGCTTGTCGATTGACTCCAGGATGTCTGCGATGTCTTTGCCGGCAGGCGATGTTGTACCGGGGGAGTCTGCCGGGCGACATCTCTTCGATGACGGCGTCTCAGTTTTGGCCGGGGAAGATGCACCCTGAGCTGATGGACGTAGGAAGTGTTACAAACAGCTGATCGGATCGGCTCCTCGACATGTGCAAAAATGGGGGGGTGGTAGAGGAAGAACATTATATATAGTATATACATTGGGTGAATGTGCAGTAGTAGCAGCAAGCAGGTGAATTCTGTACATTAATAAGAATAGACATCTGACTATTTTACAGGATAGACAATATAAACATATTTAAAATTAAAGGAATTTGAAATGTACATTGTGCCTTGGTTTAGAGTGTCTGGAAGAGAGTCCTGTCTCAGTCAATTATAGATGATGTAAGAGGGCGGGTGTGTGTGTTTAGGGCCCGGATGGCTTGGGGATAGAAGCTCCTCTTGAGTCTCTCTGTCCTTGCCCGGATGATGCTGTGTCACGGTTCTGGGTCCGTTGGACCCAGTTGTTAGATTTGTATTGTTGATTGTCATTTATGCTTAGAAATATTTACTTATATATGCTTAGAGTTTTGTAATTAGTTGTAGATTGGTAGAGGTTTTGATCCTTGATAGTCTGCAAACTTTGTGTGTATTAGACAGCACTTTGGGAGCATGAGAGGTCATACCGTGTCTTATTATTTTATGGTAGGATTAACGTAGTTGCGTCTGTTCTAGTCTAAGTGCTCTTTGTTTAGATGAACTGCAGGACTTCCTCACCGTGTTATCTAGGATGAGCTATCTAGGGTGAGGGGGAGGCTACCCTCTTCCTGACCAAGGATGTTTGACCCTTTGATCAGCAGTCCCCACACACACACACACACACACACACACACACACACACACACACACACACACACACACACACACACACACACACACAGGCAAGGTACTCTTTGTTTGTATGTAGACGTCGTATGTTAATGAACCTATGCATATTCATGTAACCTCAATAAAAGGACAGTGTATGGGAGAACGGACGAGACCAACTGGAGTCAAGCGGTTGTCCGGTTCTCTCCCGTGCACGAGTAACATGAAGAACTTTGCCTATTTGTGTCTTGCTTAGCAGTGTAATTATATTGTCTTAACGTTCCAGCGAATAGGTTTATGCTACAAACCTATCATTAATTGGTCCTTCGATGCCGGAGCCCTGGAATCGCATTCACCGAGGGGAGGAGAGGCACGCTGACAGACTGACGTCAGCCAGGAAGTTCCTGTGGATTCGCGGTCTGTCCTTTCTCCTCGATGAATGACGGTCGGCGGGATTCGGGCTGATATTACACTCTAAGCAACGCCAAGTAAGTTTAAAGAGGCCGACTCTATAACCGTGTCGTTGTGCAGTCTCCGCCACTGTGTGAGGCGTTGAGAAGAGGCCGACTCTATAACCGTGTCGTTGTGCAGTCTCCGCCACTGTGTGAGGCGTTGAGAAGAGGCCGACTCTATAACCGTGTCGTTGTGCAGTCTCCGCCACTGTGTGAGGCGTTGGGAAGTTCGCTACTTTGTGTAGCGATACCCGGGTTCCTTGCTACTTTGTGGAGCAAGAGGTTCCTCGCTACTTTGTGTGGCTAGAGGTGAGTTCTCCGCCGCTTTGTGGGGCGTTGAGAAGTTCCGCGGGGTCCAGATTGTGCTGGACGATAGGCCTATTTTGTGTTGTTTTTGTTGTCGTCGTCGTCGTTGTTGTTGTTGTTGTGTGAGTGTGTGCGGAGCAGAACATGTGGTCTGTGACACCGACTGTTGTTGTTATCATGGGTTTCTAAGCAACCAAGAGTGAGTCGGAGGGAGACAGACGTTTGTGCTGGACTTTGCTCCTGGCAGCACAAAGTATTTATGTAAAAAAGAGAGAGAGCGACGGCTCCACAGCTGCGCGGGTTCACGCGAGCGCGGTCACGCGGGTTTCACGCGGACCTGAGCCGTGCGGTTAATCGCAGGCTTAAAAATGGAAGAGATTAAAATGTTAGAAGTTTTCAGAAAACACACCAGCCTTGAAGAGCGTGTGGAGAAGGCCAGCCCACATCAGCAGCTATGCTCTGGTGGGTGGCTGTCCCCCCACCCCTTGCTGACACGAAACGTTAACTCTTCAGCCTGTGTGCCAGACCATAGACGTAATTGAGGTGGATAGTTGTTAAAAGTCATCTACATTACGCTTGTGGTTGCTTAAATTCAGTACGATGACATGTGAGGTGAAGTGATATAGGTAAATATTTCAACTAATGAAGTGCATAGAGGCACTTGACCTGTGTGGAAGACTTTCGTCTTATTATGAACCATTGTTGGGATGTAGAGCACACCTGTGAAAACAACTAATATGCTGAACCCTGTATGAAACATCTAAAAGTACATGATGGAGAAGCTGAGTTGAATATGAAAGTGTAAGACTTTGCCACTGTGGGCAGAGCAACTACTGTGTGATGTTGCGTTGCAGTTTTTTTTTTTTCTTCTGAGCTGATGAGCAGGCTACACATTATCAGATCGAGAGCTGTCTGAGAACTACTCTAAGAGAGGGAAACAGCGCTATGATAACTGTGATAACTGGAGTGTGCAACGTTTCCATGAGCAGTTTTCCTGCATCTTGACTTGTGTGTAGAGTGTTCATAACATCAGCATCATGTTTTTGATTATTTGTTTGTTGGGTTGAAAAATAGTTAAATAAACTGGTGATCATATTTACGGATCACCATGGCACATATCATCAGCCATGTGATTTATTTTTGCAGATGACGAAGTGAGTGTGAATGTGTCTGACATCACAGTGTTTTTGTGCACTGTGCAAGAGTAATTGCCTTTGCTTGTGAGTGATAGCGGTGATTTTGCAGGTCACCAGCTATTGTAAATAAAAAAAATTTAAAAAAAAGAGTGAATAAGAGGGAGAATTTATATTGTAGAAAAAAATAATCATAGGAAAAAGGTTTTGTGTTGATCAACCAAAAAAAAACAACTATAATTTCATTTTCTGCTTTTAAGAAAGGACTGTTCACAAAAACACAGAGCGAGAGAGAGAGAGAGATATGTGTTGATTAAGCAGTGATGATAATAATGAAATGTCTTAGTTTGTCACTTTCAGGTGAAAAGCAGACCTGAATCAATTTTCCACATGCAGCGGTCGGAAGAAAGTTATAGTTTAACATCATTGGAAACATGCAGGCCAAGTTTCTGGCTGACTTATTTACAGTGCCATGTGTTTCTCAACCTCACAAGCGAGCTCACTCCTCCCTGAAGATAAGGAATGCAGCTCCATGATAAAGAGACAGCAGCTGCTAAGAAGTCGCCCAGGAAGGCAGCAGCAGCAGCACTTCGGCCACTAGCACGAAGTCAACCGCATCAGAGGACAATAGTGAGAGTGGCTGTGACTTCACTGTGCATGTGAAGAAAACGTTTGAGGAGAACTGAACAGTTGGAGTTTGACATTTGCCACCTGTGGAGTAAAATGGCAAGAAGAGACAGTGGGACACAGGACAAAGCTGAAGGAGAACTGCCGGCTGTTGGACTGTTGAAGTGGGAGAGGACAACAGAGTGAGAAGACTAGGTGAGAACACATAGGAATTATTTAATGTGGGAAATCAAAATTTGGGTTAGCAAACCTGGGGAAAAACAAAACTGACTGCTTAAGTTGGAAAATTGAGACGGAGTCTGAAACATTGCGAAAATAGAAACATATACAAAATCACACACACACAAGCAGAACATGCATTAACCCTACTAACAATTCCAAACACAAAATGACTCATGAAGACTCATAGCACATTAGTTAAGAAATGATTAAATAATAGCAGAGAAGTGTGTAGGAAAGGCAGCTTTAAGAACATGCTCTGCTGGAGATGCAGCTCCACAGACATGCATTAGACCTGCCTAATAACACAAACACATGTAATGAAAATTAGCTTGTTATCTTTCATCAGTGTTAAAATAGTGTCAATTTAGCAGACACTTGTTATTAAATACTGAATTTATCCAATGCAAAAAATTGACTCTCCAGGTTGCAGGACAACAGTTTAACTTTGTGGGAAAAAAGATTCTGGTTTGACCAACCAGTGATCAGACAATAAATTTAGTTGTTAAAATGGTAAATTGGGAGAAGCTTCCTGCTTGATTGAGGCAGCACATGTAATTTACTGTATGAGGGAAATTGTCTTTTGTGATACTATTTTGAACATGCTTTTCTGTCGTCCTGTCAACTTAGTGGGTTAATAGTTGATATGCAAATTAGTGATCGGTTTTAGATTAATGAAAGGTGACTGAATTCTAGCACGAGTGAATGAGATGTGTTGGAGTTGTTGTGTGTTGAGTGGAGACTCTAAAACACTGAGTTTCCTGCTTTGATGTGCTAGTGAATCCTGTATTTAGATACACAACTCTGAATACGTCAGAACAGACTGTTTTGTGAAGTGCATGACAGCATGTCACATGTTTTATGATGAAGGGAAAAGGAAAATTGAATAAAATAGATCTGTGGCCTAAATGAGTGAAGAGCACAGACCTGGTAATTAAACTCATAGCTAATAAGACATTAGGATTATGTTGTGTGTTGTGCAGCTGATGGTTGATTTGGAGTGAATCTAGCTGATGATTTTTCTTTTGTTGTGAAGTTGAGCCTGCCGATTAGTATGATGGTATGATAAACCATGCTAATGGTATGATTTACCCTCCTGAGATGAGGAGCTTGTGTCATGACTTAACAAGGCCTTTTTATTTTGATACTTTCACAGTGCACTGAGAGTTTGGTTTGATAATCTCTGTTATTTTTTATTTTTCATTTTTGAACAAGCACTGATTTTTGCTTGTGAATTTCTTTTCTTTGAGCAGATCTGCAAGTCGGGAATTAAAAGCGTTACACGTCGTCAAGAAAATTGTTGCAAGTGAGTTTCTCCACATTTAAAATGGGTTCAGGAGAAAGCCACTTATTTGGGACAATTAGGAAATGAGAGTCCCCCCCAAAAAGGATTCAACGAGGAAATCCAGTCTAAATTATTTTTCTTTTTGAAATAACGTCGTTTTGCTGAGCGTGGAAACGAATGCGATGATAATTTCCACAATTAGCAAAAGAAGGAACCACTGAGTGAATGAGTAAGAATTTTAAAATAACTGACTGACTGACTGAACATGATTGTGTGAAGCTAACCCCCACCTGACAAAGGTGCAGATGAACCCATGTGTTTCCTTTTACAGGAGCAGAAAGATGACAGCAACACTCGAGGTTGCATGATGATTTAACCTTTTAAATGCCATTTTCTGTGTCTGTGCATTTATCAGGTGTGTTATTCATAGGCTTGAGTTGCTCACAGAGATATCTGTGACAAAGTATGCATACGCCTGCGCAAGCGCTAATATTTGCATTTTCTTTTCTTACAGCATGCCAGTTCTTCATGTGAATTGATGATGCGATTTATACCAGGACAACTGGTTGATGTTTTTTCCTACTACAGGATTTCTGGGTTTATGTGTGAGGAAAACTGTGTTTACAGGTTATGAGTGGTGATGCTGTTGCATTGTGTTGATGGGAAAATGTGAAGGTTACTTTGATAATGTGAATAACCTGTGTGAAATTTCCTGTGTTGAGAACTGGTGTTACTTCTTTCCACAGCTAGGGTTGACTTTATGGTGTTTTTATGGCACCTCTGGAACCTGTTGACCTGTGTCTGACCTCTGTCTGACTACAGTCAATGTGTATTGCTAATGTTAGTTTCTTTGAGAATGCTGTGGAAGATTCAGCTGAACCGGACAAGTGACATGAGTAAAACAAATAAGAGATACAGTGTTTCTGGGATAGTTTGATATGGGCTCATTAGCTGGCCACTTTTGAGCCCATAGTAATATATAAGTGGAGTGACTTTGCTTAAGAGCAGTCACCGATTACATTAATGTTGCCTGAGTACATGGGATGATCCATGTCTGAGGCGACTTATGAAAATAATTGTAGTTTACTGATTTGAGAAAACCTGCACATGACACTTGTCTTGCTGATGTTGAATGCTTCTTGTCCTTATGATACAATTGTTTACAGGTATGAAGTTTGATTTTACTTCCAGATTTTGTTTTCCAGGCCATGATGGTGTGTATGCAGGCTCCTGGGAGAGCCAGGTGTTAAGCAAACTTAATATGCAAAGCACACTAACATTTTTATTGCAGGATTATAGGTCCAGGGTGGTGCTGCTCCAGAGGAGGAGATGCCCTGATGTTACCTGGGATATGATCTAGCTAATCTTTTTCTTTGAGACAGGAATCTGATTTTGATGAGTTGACTCATGGGAGTGTCCATGTGTCAAGATGGGGGATCCAGGATTAATATGAAACAATGAATTAACATTAAATTTTGGAATTAACATTAAATTTTGTTTTATATAATTTTTGCAGCGATTTGTGTGATTAACCGTTTATTTACAGGTATTAAACCTATGCAAGTGGTGCACCCATGTTCAGATGAGGCTTTGATGGCCTATAAGTGAAGTTCACTGAACTAAAGAATGTGGTTTGATGATTGTTGACATGCTCTCCAAATAGAAGTTTTTCCTCCTAGCAATGAAATACAGGTGCAGCAGTAATCTCCTGAGAAATCTTCAGAGGCCCAGTGAGAAGCGAGAACCATTCCAGGCATAACTGACAGCCCAGGCAGTGGTTGAGGTCAAAGATCAAGCTGATTGGGGCCCATCATGAAATCAGACCTTGGAGCCACAGCAAGGACCATGAAACTGCCTGCAAAATAGAGGAGAGGATCGTCCACAAGATGGGAGAGAGGCTTCAGGAGGATCAGAGATCATCTTCAGCACAGCAGACATCACACAGAGAGCTGTGCTACTAAGCTTCCAGGAAATCAAGAGGAGACTTCCCACAGCAAGATTTTAAATAAAATGAAAGATTCAATATTGACGCTGAGGAAGACGACTAAGGTGTACGACGTGCTCTGCCTTAAACCTTCAGCAGCGTTGGAACATGAAAACTCGTGGGATGAGGGGAGCGTGCCAAGCTCCATCGACAGCGCAGAAGGAGTTCGAGGATGACATCATGATTCTGTGAAAGCACAGGAACCAGAAGCTATGGTGGTGATGACAGCAGTTTCCTATGAACATCACCTAATGCTGTGCCACTATACTGTGCATACGATGACACTCTGAAGGCTGCTGGGATCATAACAGCAGTAAGATGACGGAACCCAGCACCCTTTCCACAGAGAGCTTTTTCTGCAGAGCGTGGACAATTAAGGAGTCATAAATATCCCCCTCACAGGACGAAGGTCTGAAGTCAGGTGATGGGGGCTGGTAAGAGGCCATAAAACTAGAGTGCTGAGAGGTCTGCAGCTTGGAAATAGCTGAGACCCATGTTGACGAACAACAAAACCAACTAGTATGTTTGAATGTCTATTCTACATACATTTGGACTCTGGTCCTATGGACAGTGATGGAAACAACTGGAAGAGACATTCATGATGCCCTGCAGAGCTTAAACCACTCTGCAGAAAGACATGTGATGTGCACACCCGGAGGAAGCACCACCAAGTTGAGATGTTTTTGAAAATGTTACTTTTTTAGTTTCACTATTAAATTAACAATTTCTTTGGTTGCTCGTAAGATGCAGTTTGCCATGAGATGAGCTCAATGAATGGGGTAACTGCTAATACATTTATTAAACTGTGTACCTTTCAGTAATTTAGGGTGATTTGACATATGCTGAGTATAAAAAGGTTTGCATTGAAACTGTCAGACATGATGTATTCATACCTGGGAACTTTTCAGGCATAAAGGTCAAAAAGGGGGGAAATGTTAGATTTGTATTGTTGATTGTCATTTATGCTTAGAAATATTTACTTATATATGCTTAGAGTTTTGTAATTAGTTGTAGATTGGTAGAGGTTTTGATCCTTGATAGTCTGCAAACTTTGTGTGTATTAGACAGCACTTTGGGAGCATGAGAGGTCATACCGTGTCTTATTATTTTATGGTAGGATTAACGTAGTTGCGTCTGTTCTAGTCTAAGTGCTCTTTGTTTAGATGAACTGCAGGACTTCCTCACCGTGTTATCTAGGATGAGCTATCTAGGGTGAGGGGGAGGCTACCCTCTTCCTGACCAAGGATGTTTGACCCTTTGATCAGCAGTCCCCACACACACACACACACACACACACACACACACACACACACACACACACACACACACACACACACACACACACAGGCAAGGTACTCTTTGTTTGTATGTAGACGTCGTATGTTAATGAACCTATGCATATTCATGTAACCTCAATAAAAGGACAGTGTATGGGAGAACGGACGAGACCAACTGGAGTCAAGCGGTTGTCCGGTTCTCTCCCGTGCACGAGTAACATGAAGAACTTTGCCTATTTGTGTCTTGCTTAGCAGTGTAATTATATTGTCTTAACGTTCCAGCGAATAGGTTTATGCTACAAACCTATCACCAGTATTTTGAGTTTATTATGTTTTGGTTTATTTCTGCTTCATGGATTGTTTTCTTCTCGTAGTGATGATGATGATTATTATTAGTTTCTTGTTTCTGTTTATCCATGCTTAAGGATTTGTTCTCAGTTATATCTCACGTTTAGTTTAGTTCAGATTCCATGTGTTATTCTGTTTGTCTCTCAGTGTAAAGTCTGCATGCTTGTTTAGTAATTCATGTTTCCTGTTTTATTGTGAAAGTCTTTGTCTTATGTTAGTGTGTGCAGCTTAGCTCCCCCGTCTCGTTAGCCCTGATCTCTCCCAGCTGTGTCTCCCTCCTGTTGCCGATTCCCCCGTTACTACCCTGTGTATATAAGCCCTGTGTTTTCCCATGCTCAGTGTCGCGTCGTACCATCAGTTTTTGCCTGTGTGTTCTTGGTCTCAGTGTTCCGTCCTCACTTTATGTTTGTTTTCCTGCCAGCAATAAAGCTGAGGTTTTTTGAGTTACATTCCATTTTCCGAGTCCTGCATTTGGATCCTCATCTCTGCCTGCCCGCACACAGAGCCTTGACATGCTGAACCTTCTACCGGATTGCAGAAGTTGGAACAGTTTGTTGCCAGGATGGGACGGGTCCTTCAGTTTCATATGCAAAAAAAATTATTGCGCTAGCTTACGTGGTTGCAGTGCTACCGGGATTTAAAAATAGTTACGCAAAATGGAGCGTGTCCGCTCCGACCGGCTTTAAAGGGTTAAACACTTAATTGTTCTACTCATTTTAATTTAAAATGAGTAGAACAATAAAATCAATAGAAGGATATCTCAATTTTTGTTTCAGATACAAATACTGTGTTTTGTCTATGCATTAATATTTGACATTTACAAAAAAATATTCATTGGTAATCATTGGGTGTTCGGTGAACAGACAGCAACACTGAGTGGTGTTTCAGCTTTGGAATAAAATACTAAACTCACAGATTTCCCCAACAGTGACTTCAGTACTCTCTTTTGTGAAGAAAACTGGATCTCCTCTCTCTCCTCTGCACTGGTACAGACCTCCTTGCGAGACACTAATAACATTTTTTCCATGATTTTCTTTTAGGTTTTGAGCTACAGAAGCAACTGAGTCACGCCTGAACCAGTCAATTGTCCAGCTAAAGGAGGCCTCCACGAAGCAGAGCAGTCTCACACTGCCCCCTGCTGGTATGCTTGAACTTTGTGCTGTTAGTGTGGCTCTGGGTTTACTTGCTGTTGAAATTACAGAAAAAATTACAACATTAAATCATCGCATCTCAGGAAGAAATTCCCTACAGCACCGATCTTATTTTTGAATAATTTCTGTACAAACACCAAACATAAATTAGTAATTACTCTGTATGTGACATATTACTGTAATTTAAAAAGTAAAAAGAAAATAAAAAGAGCCTGCCATTGTTTGACTTTTTTCTCAGAATTCTGACTTTTTTCTCAGATTTTTTTCCAGTGGCCCTAATCCTCTTCTGTACAGTTGCGGGGTTACACCTTCACTGTTGATAAAGATTTCTCTCACTGCAGTTTCAGTGCCTCACCCGTCACTTCTCACGGAGTGGGTAGATGACATGAAACGATGTTAGCTACATCGACATTATTAATTACCTTGTATTTTCCGAAGGCGTTGATGGCGAGGAATTACGTAATTACAAGAGCAGCGAGCCATATAATTACCTGCACAGCAACAAAATTGATAAAGTACTGCTCAACAAACAAGGCGACTTTATTATTCTTAAAGCAGCTGTAGAGGCGAGCCAGAGCATTAATCAAGCGAAACACTTAGCATGGGTAATGCTAAGAGAAAGTGGAGTAGTGGAGACAGTCGGCTGTTCCTGTATCGCCGGATTAGGGAGATCATGTAGTCATGCGGCTGCTATTCTGTGGAAGGTATATCACTTTTCTGGATATCACAATGTTTAAATCACTGAAACAGAAACTATGGACTGGTCAAAGGCTGTGATTAAGGAGTCACGCTACTGCCATCTAGCCAAGTATTACGTGGAGCACTGTTTACATGTGAAAGCCACTCGTTAACTTTGTGTGGGCTGTATGCTGTACAATCACATGAAGATAAAATATAAAAAAAAATAAAAGACTGCACATTAAGGGCAAATTTACAAGAAACAAAATACTATAGTTATAAGAAGTGACACAGGGTAGTATAATCCATGTTTGTTTATATATATGTATATTTGTACACACACACACTACTTTGAAAAAAAAATAGACTGTGGATGTATATTTCTGCATCAAACTGTAACTGACTATTAATATGAAATGGATAATATGGGTGACTTTGCCAGTGTTTATATGCCAGTGTGTACTGCTTTTGTTAGTGTAAACTTCCTCATTATGTTAAATCTTGAGTATTGACAGTGAGAAAAAAACTATTAATGTTTGTTACAGGTGCAGAATGCTGCGATCAGTGGAAAGACAGGGCTTGCGTGTACAGACGAGCAGCGCACGTGGAATGCAGGGACAGCAACGAACCTTGAACCTAAACGTCTAAGCCAGATAAACTTCAGACATCACAGGACAGAGCAGCAGTATGATGTGAACTCCCGGACTGCAGTGACACAATCTCTCCCTAACACACCATATCACCTTACACATCAAGACTTTATTGACAGTGTTAGCAAAGCACCAGTGAAGCCACTTTTCCTCCTCAAGAACACATTAATTGGAAAGTGTTACAATGCCTCGCCATCTGCAGGTCCTCACCGCAACAGTAAAGTTGATGAGCAAGCCACACCAAGCACACAGTTACAAACTAAGCTGTAATCCATGCAGGGCATTCTACCAGGCATACATTCAAGTTTCTGAAGTGCAAGCAGAACAATTACAAGAAGAAACAAAAGACCAAAGTGCATCTGATTTGTGGCACAACTGCAGGAAAATCAGACTTACAGCAAGCTCTGCTAAAAAAGTTCCAGTACGTGCCACCACAAAAAATGACAAATTTTTATCTGAGCACATGTACCCTTCCTTTCGTGGGAATTATGAAACAAACTATGGTAAAGAAAATGAAGTTCGAGCTTGTCATCAGCTGAAAGAACAGGGTATGAACATCCTTCACATGGGTAGTGTTTTCAGCATCCAGGAGCCATGGCTCTCTGCGAGTCCTGACGGGGTCATTGACTCAGATGTGCTTCTAGAAATAAAATGTCCTGTGCCGACTTGTCCTTCACTCACGGAGCAGCTTACCCAGAAATGCAGCGATATCAAACTGGTAGATGAGGAACTGCAGCTGCAGAAAACTGGCAGCAGAGGCTGTTACATGCAAGTGCAACTTACAATGTTTTGCACAGGGCTCAAGACTGCCACACTTGTGATCTGGACACCTACTGAGCATGTTTCATTTACAGTGCAATATGATGAAGCATTTGTAAAGGAACAAGTAAAACGCTTGAGAGGGTTTTACTTCTCATATTTCTTACCTTGACTTGTAGAGGAGTATGGAGCAGGACGGTTTCAGTTAAATGAGAGATACTTGAAGATAATGGGCAAGGTTTAATGCATGTTACAACTATAAATGGGACAGTCAGACACCAACATGTCTGCAGAGTTTGGTCTCTGTCTTGTGAATGAAAGGAGACATTCAATATGAAATCTGTTAAATATTTCAATACAACTAAAATGTACATAGTTGTATATGGTGGGAAATGAATGACAAACTGACAACATTAAATGTTGTGAATAGTTCTGTATTTCTGTAATCTTCCAACACAAAAAAAATGTCAAGAATGCGCAACTAATTATTGTAGATTTGAGAAAAACATTTTTTTTTTCATTTGAAGAACTTATCACAATGTGGTTGAATAAAAAAGTAGTAATTGTTCAATTGATTGCAATTTATATATATATATATATATATATATATATATATTAGGGGTGCAACGATATTCGTATCGATATTGAACCGTTCGATACAGTGCTTTCGGTTCGGTACACATATGTATCGAACAATACAAAATTTTTAATTTATTTTATCAACTTTCCTTCTGACGATGCTGTCTGTGTGGAGCGCTCAGTGAGTCTGCATTCGACTACTCCGCCTAGGCTGCACTGTCGAGCGCAGATCCACTGAGCGCTCCACACAGACAGCATAGTCAGAAGGAAGAGCGCAGGGCAAGCTAGCGAGACAGAAGTTAAGCTCTCCTTGCAACATGGCAAATTGAACCTCCCCCACCCTCATTCAGATCTGGCGTTTGGAATTATTTTGGTTTTCATGTGACGTATGACCCTGAAGGTAAGTGCGTCATGGACTAAAGTAAAACAGTATGTTGGATGTGCCACGCAATGCTCAATTACATGGGTGGGAGCTAGTGTGTTAGCGCAGTTAGCTCGTTAACGTGTTGGCTGTCTAGCCCCATGCACGGGGCTATCAGGGGTAGCTCGTTAACGGAGATTTGCCGTGTTGTGGCGTTAAGGTCATTTCAACGAGGTTAACCTGAAAGCACTAGTGGGAACACAATGAATATGACTGCACATTTACGCCGACATCATCCTAGTGCAAAGACAAAAACAACACGCATGCATGCTACAAACTTTACCCGAGTCATTTAGACAGCCGTTAGCACATGATTCTCCTTATGGGGACCTGATATGTTTAATATGCTGCTGAGAATATAGCCCAGAAGAAGCGGATAGTATAGCTTTTATTTTGGAAAGAGCCATTTCTCTGTAATAAACTCTCTTTTCCAAAGATGAGTGATTCCTCAATCAGATACAGGGCTCACAAAATCGCTAGCCCAACGTCCCGGGGCTAGAGATTTTTCCAGTCGGGCTACCAAAATCTATCTCTGCCCTGCCCGTCCGGCTATTGTAGGAAGGAAAAATATATGTCAATGCTTTTGCATTCTTTCAGAAATGTAGCTGGGTAATTATGTCATTGGCATCGGTGAGCCACTGTCAATATGTGACATATTGAAATCGCGTTTGAATTTGTGCTTGTTTTTAGCTTTCACTTTGCAATCACGCGAACTGTGTATAGAGAGCGACAGTACTGATTGGTGAGTGATGATAATTTGTGCACCAATTCCTCTGACATCGTCTTATTAATCGTTAGCTTACTACACAAACATGACAAGTGAAATCTCCCGCAGCAAGCTTAAACATGTGAGAGGTTGATCGCGCAGAGAATCGCTGAGCTTATGTGAGTGCATGTGTAAAAGCAGCAGGATATATATTTCAGTTCTGCTGAGCCAAATAAGACAGGTCAGGGTGAAGAAGTGACAGCCAAAGAAAAGCTAACCGCAAAACGGAAAAGTTATGACAAATCAGACGATAAGGCAAAAAGAAAGTGCAGCTTTATGGTTTCATGGACAAAATAATTTCTGTGGCTGCAATATGATGAGCTAAATAACCAGGGGTGCACATAAGTGGTCCGCAGGTGTGCATTCGCTGTCAAAATAAAAAACACGCACAAGGGTTAGGGTTAGGGTTAAAAACTGTACTTTTGAGTTAAAATATATATTTATAATTTTAATAAATGACAAATTAAAAAGGCATGAACATTTTATTTTGTATCGAAAAAATATCGAACCGTGACACCAAAGTACCGAACCGAACCGAACCGTGAATTTTGTGTATCGTTGCACCCCTAATATATATATATGTGTACTGTATCACATAACCTTTCTTCTAGAACAGAAGAAGCTGCCAGCCACGCTAGTTTCCAATCCTCCTTCCGCGGCATAGAAAGCAGTGCGTAGGGCGGTGGGCACGGACAGGCCTTTCTAAGTTGTTGATGCTCAAGGCAAAATGTTTCTAATGCGTTTTTCAGTTTTCTTGAATTATTGTGGCAGCCGACAATAGCACACGTTGAACCCGAGCTCATACTCGAACAGGTAAAGCCACTTATTACAGCACAAAGTAACTGATTTTGTTGTTAGCAACGACTGAACACTGGGTCTCGCTTTGAGTAACCGGAAGTATAAAACCGGACAACGGAAGTAGTGGTCTGTCATGGCAGCCTACGTACGCTCTTACAGAAACCTGTGGATATCTGAGTCCAGGATGGCTGCAGGGTCACAGTGGGCTTATTGGGAACTGTTCACAGAAAAATATCCAGTTAGGAGTATTAAATTCAGGTCTTTGTATTCTTTAACGGCCAAGAAAGACACGGCTCAAAGTGGTTTAACTCAAAAAATGATCTTTAATTTTACATATTCCGGAATATGGAGACTGAGCAGACACACAAACACGCCAGCCCAAGTCTGAGGCATCAGCACCCCATCTCGCTATATTTTGCAGCACGTCACACCCAGTTTTGATACAAACAACTCCTTATATGGTACAAGTTCCTCTTTTCTTTGTGTCAAATTTCCGGTGCAGCTTTGCACTTCCTCTTCATAAGTCTGTTGCCAGGGCAACCTGTCACCCTTAACATAGTTCTCGTCTGGGTCTGGCATACATAAAACAATATAATCAGACAATAAGCACTAAGAATATATATATTTAAATCCCAAAAGGAGACAAATAGAAACATAAGAATTTAAAATATGAGAGTAAAGTGAGTGAAAATGATCATGCTAAAACAGGCTACAGGATTAAACCACATCTCAGGAATCCTCTCAGCAGTTGTAGGACTGCTTCATAGAGGACGTACTGAGATATCTTCGAACATCCTAACCGATAGCTGTTTGTTGATAGCGTGCTGTGCTACATCAAGAACTGCAAAGCACAGCTGCAAAGGCATCAACATGGGCAAATGGAGAGGAGTGCAATACAGAAACAATTGTTTTGTTGTTTGTTATTAAAACAAAATCTGAAACTTTTCACTGCAAGATCTCAAGTGTCGAAGTACTTACATTACTTCAAGTTTTATTCCGTAAAAAATGACAAAAGCATTAGCGTACCCTGTACACCCTGTACAGTGACTAATTAAACTTCAAATCCGAGCAAGCACAGAGCACACTAATGTGGGAATGTGAAATTCACAGAGAAACCCTCGGATCCACCCACTGGCATGACCACTGCAGATCTACTACTGCTTCACTCCTGCTAAATAGATGAAAATAGATTTAAGAGCCACAGGACTTAGTGCTGCTTAATCTTTGGGCTTATTTATTTTTTGCTGTGTTTTACTTTCATCGATTTGAAAGAGTGAGTGTAAACACAAAGAAATTTTATTTTTTATGCAAGACAAGAGACTTTTCCACTTGATTCAATTTACATGATGAATTATGGAAAAAAAATAGAACTGGGCTGAAAGGTCTATCGGTTTATAACGCACTCAGGTTGTGTATCTGTTTTTTTTAAAGTAACTAAGTAATAAGTAACTAATTACTTTTGAAAATGAGTAATCAGTAATGTTACGTGATCCCTAAGTAATCCCTAAGGGACCAAGTTAAGTAATTAGTAACAAGTAACTAATTACTTAACCAACACTGTCTGAGACCTGCTGTAAAACTGGGGCGTGGGCTTCCACTGTACACCTGTGTTTTTTTGGTTTATGTTTTTGCTTTTTAGATAAAGTGACAGCAGCTCCCCCCGTCCCTCGCTCAGTCGCTTAGTGTCTGAGCTCGGATCATACCAATATTAGGGGGGAGTTACGCACAGTGTGCACTATGTGCTTCGAATATTGTGTGTAGTTTTTGTTTTATACAGTTGTCAGCCAGGCATCTAACTAGGAAAAAATTACACTCCAAAAGACCCCGGGCTTCTGAAAAAACAACCCAGGCTTAAGCCCAGTAAGCCACCCCCGCTCTGCCACTGCATCCAGCCCTGCTGCACTCTGATCCTCAGCTGATCTCAAACACTTTGACTTTACATCAATAATAAAAAGAGAAGCTGCATTTAATACAGATAAGACCAGAGTGTTTCTTCTGACTGTGGCCTCTCTGTGCTTCCTTTCCTTTTATACAAACCTCAAACAGCTCCTGTAGCTTTGACCACAGCAGTTGTGTGATGTGTTCACATTTCCTGTCCACTGCAAACATGCAGGCTTGCTTCTTGTGTTTGCTTCTTACCTTCTGTTGTTTCAGGTCAGGTGACATATTTTACCAGCTCATAATTATGTTTTATTATTATTTATTTTTATTCTTTTATGTGATTTGTGCAGTGTCTTGTGTGGTCATCATAAAGCTGAAATATTTTATCTCGAGTCATCTTATCAGCAAATGTTTCTGAACATCCACAGACAACGGGTTGGTTGACCAGGAGGACTGGGAGACCATGACAGCTACAACAAATTATAAATGGTTTAACCCTTTAAAGCCGGTCGGAGCGGGCACGACACCGGTGTCGCGGATGTCGTGCCCGGATCGGTGTCGCGGGCACAACACCGATCCGATCAGCTATTCGTAACACTTCCCGAAACCGGAAGTGACGTCATTTTCGCGGAAAATGTAGTTTTTTACTTGTAGGCCTTAAAAGCATAGGCTTTTTAAAAGTTTATGACTTTATGCTTTTCTGAATAGTTGCTGGGATGCTTAGAACTCAAATTGCACTGCTTAAAATAGTTTATTTTGATGCACATGCTGTTTTCTTTGCAAATTTGCATCACAGGATTGTTTTTCGTTTTTCCTGCAGTATATAAAAATTGGTGTATCTCAAAAATAAAATTATGAAGACACTCAAAATAAATTTCCTGTTGTTGTAAACTATTTTTTGCAACTTTTTTGTATTTTAAGTTTTGGGGAATAAACCTCTTAAATTTCTCCAATAGAAATATATGTAAAACAACCAAAAACAATTTTCAATTTCTTTGTAGTTTATTGCACTTTTTTGCAATTTATGTAGTTACTATGGACGTAATGCATACATATTATTAAAATATGGGCTATAACAGTTGTATTGATGTATAGCAACTTGAAATGCTCCCAAAAATGGCTCTACAGCATGTAAAAATATAAAGTAAGCTCTGCAAACACAGTCCAGCGATTGTACTTGGAAGCTGTGTTCAGAGTCTGACATGGGAAATATGGGAGGGGAACTATATCTGTATATCCACACTGACACTTACCTCTATTTATCATGGGCCCACCAGTGGAAAATGCGCTTTAGAAAAGCAGATAAGCTGAGGTTTTCAGGAATATTTGATGTATTACGGTAGCACAAAGCGATCACAAGCTACTGCTGTCTGAGCACAGGAAAGTCAACTCCGCCTGGGTTTTACCAGGGTGACTCAAACTACCAGTTGGGCTAGAGAGAAACGGTTACTGAAAGATGAGAAGACAAACGTTACGAAACTTTACAGTGCATCATTAGAATGCACGTTCGAAGACGGTCCAATCACAGGCAAGAATTGATGACACATGGAGCAGAGAGCTAGGTGTGGAGAAGTGACAACGCCCCAAAACCAGTGGCGGAGCGGGGGGATGGCTTACTGGGCTTAAGCCTGGGTTGTTTTTTCAGAAGCCCGGGGTCTTTTGGAGTGTAATTTTTTCCTAGTTAGATGCCTGGCTGACAACTGTATAAAACAAAAACTACACACAATATTCGAAGCACATAGCGCACACTGTGCGAATTTACGACTGTGCGTAAATCCCCCCTAATAACGGTATGATCTGAGCTCAGACACTAAGCGACTGAGCGAGGGGGCGGGGGGAGTTGCTGCCTGCGAGTGTGCTGTTGGAGAAGCGCAGCCAGGCAGTAGTGATGGGATTTCCGGCTCTTTTTAGAGAACCGGCTCTTTCGGCATCGAACCGGCTCTTCAGGTTGTTTTGTTGCTTTAATTAATTTATTATTAACAATAATATAAAATTATGCACAAAAGGAATTACTAAAGTAAAAAAAAGAAGTGGTTTTATTTATATATGTTTATATATAAATATATGCTGTGGCCCCTAGAGACAAAACACGTACAAACTCCAAAACACATTTCTAGCATTAACTGAACTTCCAAATCAGAGCTACCTAGATCACTTAAATTACACAATTGAAAACATATGTGTATTGTTTGTGTATTTATACACAAGCACTCATATATATTCAAATAATTTAAAAAAAAGGTCATTTACCTGTTACTACCACACACCAAATCCGGTCGTTGGTACTTGCTGGCTTGTATAACCACTAGGTAACAAAAGCTCAACACTGCGCCCAGCATCCTGGAGCACTTCTATTGTCTTTTGTACGTGTTTTGGAGTTTTTACTTTGTCTGTAGGGGCCACCGTAAATATACTTTTATTTATTCACTTCACATAAAATGTAATAAATAAATCATATAATACAAAAACCAATTATTCACATTCCAACTTTTAACTATTTAAATTTTCAGCTCTTTCCTTTTAAACAAATTTAAAGTGAAACAACACAAAACACTGCAAACCACAACACAATTAAATATAAATTAAAATATGAAAACAAAAAAAAGATGCATATTCTCTGTCATATGGGCCTGCATGATTTCTGAATCCTTTATCATCCGCAACTGAAAATAGTTGTGGATGATTACTATGCCTTTCTAATGTGACCTTGTTGTCTCTGGCTCTCTTTCTCTCTCTTTCCTTCCCGCTCTGTTCCTGTGCTACTGCGAGTGTAACTACTGCCCCTCCCCCCTCTTCCCAGCGCAAAGCACAAGGCTCGTGTGCGGAGTGACACCGGAAAAAGTGCAGAGAGAGATAGAGATAGAGAGAACACGGCTGCCAATAAGGAGCCGGCTCGCGTCGTTAATGTCGAAGAGCCGGCTCTAAGAGCCATTTCGTTCGCGACCGACACATCACTACCAGGCAGACAGAGGAGAACTGAAGTTTGACCAGGTACCAAAGAAAATCATTCGTACTGTACAAATAATGTAAATTTGACGGTGTATCACGAAAGATTGATATCAAACTGATCACTTGACCCATATTACGTTACTTGCTCTTCAAGTGAATCAACAAATGGCGAAATGAAAAGCCGAACAACAACAATGCTGTTTCTTTAGAGAGTCATTTAAGATTAGCAAGTAAATAATAATTACCTAATGTTGTTCATGAGACTAAAGTCATCTCACTTTGGTAATGTAAATATAATATGGCCAATATTAAAGTTATAATTTCAATCATTATTAGTTATTACAGCAGTGAATGAACTCTGTTTCAAATACTGAGCTTCAGTAAAGATTCAAGCTGCATTTATTTATATTATTTATATTTCCTGTCACCTTAAATCTTCACTCAAAGACAAGTTTCTTTGACACTGTATATATAACTGTGTTATATATATGAGAGACAAATATTGTTCTTTTAATATGTTGGCATTGCTAAATTTGTCTCAGTGCTTACTTTAAATATCCATAAAATCATCACATTCTCTGTAAGATTAACGTCAACTATTGAACGGCGTATATTTTAAAGTAAAGGCTTTAAAACCAAGTTACTACAAACATCACTAATATCACATAACTTTGCCGACATGTGGCCAACAGTAATGTTTTAATGTTCTTCGTTATTAAACATTCGCACATAAATAAGTAACATAATATTCAGTACTTACTTTTAAAAGTTTACTTTTTGGCCGCCCCTCTTCCGCCGTTTTTTTTCCCGGTAAAATTATCCACACCCACCGCCGCGCTATGCATTCTGGGATATGCTGGGCCACGAAGTCTACACTGCCAGTGTCCCAAAACGTCGGCTGCATCCTCCGGAGGCCGCATTTGAAGGCCGATTACGTCACAGCCAGGCGATGAAGGCTGTCCCAATTCGTCGACTCCTTCAAATGCAGCCGACAAATGCGTCCTTCATTTCCCCAAATTTGAAGGATGGGTCGGGTGTGTCCTTCGTGGCCCACCATATCCCAGAATTCATAGTGCGGCCCAGCCAAATTTAAGCTGCCAACAATGGCGGCCGCTACTGAGTTTTAAAATTAGTGTTATTAATCTTTCTGGGTCACAAAATACACTTTTAACATATTTTCAGGCGAGAAAGTAGCTGTGTAAACTTCAAATATCTGCTCGGTTTATCAAGACATCGCATATTTGCAAAAGTGTGCCGACGTTTTCGGAGACGTCTGTTACCCACCAGCTCGATAGCAAGCCGGGGGTTCAATGGTCACTCGAGCCGGCAAGAGCAGCGGACTCCCGGCTTCATCGTTTTCAAACCCCCGCTCTTTCGCTACTCAGGTTAAACATGATACAAGTCACTCGGATAAGTTAAAAACGTAATTTTTTTACCCTTTTCCAGTGTTTTATTTGTTCCGGAGTAAATCGGTTTGGCTGAGATCAAATTTATTAGAATAAATAAAACTTTATTAATCCATCGGGTGGGTTCCTCCTTTGTTTTCAGACAGCTGAATAAACGTCAAACAGAAAACTGATTAAACAGAAGTGTGTGACGATCGACAATTTACACCAGTGTCCTGTTATAGTTTAGATAGCAAGGAGCAGACGACCGAGTTTATTAAACTCCACCGACACACCGGTGACGCAAATCTGAAGGCTAGACCGTCCCATTTCACAGCCTCGCACTTCCGGCCTTCTCTTCGGTCTTCGAAGGACCCGGCCCACGTAGACCGCAAAGGCCGGGTCCTCCGAAGGATGCGCTACCCGATCCGTACCGGAAACCCGATCGGTACCCCGCATGCGCAAATCTTACGTCACTTCCTCTCTTTGCCAACATTGCCACATTCAATATATTTGAATGATACGGTTAGCGCCCAGTTATCTCCAAGCATTTCTCAACAGCTCTGCTTCCTTTTCGATTACCGGGACATTTAAACAATGGATAATTCATATATAAACAAATTTATGCTTTTCTCCTCAACAGAGAGCGTTCCCTGATTGAACAACAGCGCCGTAAAATAAGAAGAATGGCGCCTAATTACAGAGTTAGTAATACAGACTTTGTAACATGTCACGTGAAGATTCATCAGCCAGATGAAGTGTTTACTGACAATTGACAGTGATAGCGGACATCATCATCACTATTCCAATCAATCCTCTCCACACAGACAAGCATTAAACACACTCGACTATCACTAAATCAAATTTAACACATGTTTGTAATGATGCTAATTCGGTTTACAATAGGGTTCATTCGCTCGGTCAGCAGGTGGCAGTATCCTCGTACACTGGGGAGTAAACTGCCATTAAACGAACAGAAGAAGAAGAAAACCCCTGCACATGCGCGGTACGGATCGGGTAGACCCGATTTGTACGGTCCGACTTTGCACATGCGCAGTAAGGATCGGTGAGTCCTGATCCATAACTATCTTTTTATTTTTCCTTTTTGTCTACATTATATTGAAATGATTGATTATTGCAAACATTTTAAGAGATACTTATTATTCTTAACATCCTAACAGATACTCTGACCTGTAACTATCGTAAAACGCTTCGACCGGAAGTAGACACCTTTCGCGCATGCCGGGTACCAATCGGGTTTCCGGTACGGATCGGGTAGTGACAGCCACATCCTTAAAATTCAGTGAAATGAAGGACGCATTTGAGGGCCGCATTTCGAGCAGCTTTTGAATTGGGACAGCCTTCGTCGCTGTGACGTAATTGGCCTTAAAATGCGGCTTTTAAGGCTGCAGACCCTGAATTGGGATACAGCCTCTGTCTCATCATTTCCCTGTTTTGCGGTAAAACTATATTAAAACATTGTAAAATATTGATAAGAAACACAGCTAAATGTGGGGGTATAAATCAGTGGGTAAACCCTGTTATTTGTTACGTTTTATAAAGTAGAAGGACTGGAAAAATGCCGAAGCCTAGCCAGCCGCGGGCACCATTTTGGTTTCATTTTGCACTTATTTCAGGACGTTTAGCTGAATAAGCTCCCTGTTGTATCCTGATATTGTGAATATGAATGTTAATATGTTGTTGGCAGTGAAGAATGACTGTTTACTAGTTCTAAAAAGTGATTTTGAGAATGTTAAAGCTAAAGCTAAGCCTGCCAGCATACACATGCCTCTTTCATGTATTTGTGAGCTACTAAGCTAAATTGGTTTAAGACCAAGCACTGGTATGGTGGTTAAAATAATCAGAATACATAGGTATTTGGGTTAAAAGTTAAATAGAGGTAAAAATGTATTTGAACATGCATTTCATATTGTTTGAATTGTCATCCAGAGAGAATAGCTGAGTAGATGATTTAAAGGTCGCTACACATGAAGTATTTTTGTTTTCCATGTAAAGATCGTGGTATCGCAGCTTGAACATACAGACGGTTGTATTCTTATTTCTGTTGCATATGGAGAATGTTGGTGCTGCAAATTGAAAATACATGTGATTGTATAAATAAATATGGCAGAAGTGAGGCAAAGAGAAACTTCACCAGTCGTCTCTGTCTCATCATTTCCCTGTTTTGCAGGAACATTTAATCTGTTTTACCGTCCCAAACACTGGGTCGGTTACACAGGCTTGTTTGCACAACAAGGCTAAATAATTATATAAACTTTTCTCAATCTAAATAATGTACTTTGGTAGAATTAAAAAATAAGTGTAGTGCAGGTCTATGATTATTTTTAGTGCTACAATCATCTAGTTCTGACTCTGGTTCTGTCTTGGTTAAGTCCTAAGTAGTCCTGATTTTGAACTGTTGTAGTCCTGTTTTAATTCCGGATCAGTTCTGGGTCTGGTTGAATTGGGGTTTAGTCCTCGTGTCTTGATACAGGCCCGACTTTGTTCTGCCTAGCTGCTTAATTAAAAAACTAGTTTAAGGTGTCCTGCATATTTGATATATATTTTTCCCTATATGAAGTCATTCTTTTTTGAACAAAACTCAAAACAGAGCCTATTAATCTTTCAGTCATTTCAACCCCCCCCCCCCCCCCCAAAAAAAAAAAAAAAATCCCACATGCATACTATCCTTTAGGGCTAAGCCCCGGGTGTATCAAATGTCTTCCTCCGCCTCTGCCCAAAACGCCTGAAGATTTGCAATATAAAAGGGAGGATATATAAAAAATTGAGTAGGCTAGGCTCAAAAACTTTTTTGGACTTATTTAGTATACACTGTTAAAAAAAACATCTTAAAAAAACGGTAATATTCCGGCAGCTGGGGTGCCAAAATACTACCATAAAATAACAGAAAATAACTTTCTCATGAAAATACAGTTATTTTCAGTAATGAAAATAGAGTTTGTTGCGCTAATTTTACATGGGATTCTGCCTTTTCCAAGTGCTTTTAGACATCAAATTAGGAACATTTTTACGTGATCAAACAATGAAATTACCTATAAACAAGGTCAATGAATGTGGCAATAGGAATCATAATACGTAAATGTACAGAAATATACAGTTAACAGTTGGTTTAAATAATAATGTATGCCCTGGGACAGACTGACAGAGGCAAGGCTGCCATATCGCACCATTGGCCCCTCTGGCCATCACCAGTAGGCTGTAGGTGAAGCGTCTTGACCACGGACACAATACCGAGAGTGTCCGAGCCAGGGATCGAAACGGCAACCTTCTGATCACAAGGCAAACTGCCAACTCTTGAGCCACGATCGCCCTAAATAGCAATGATAATAATACTTATGTGATGTAACACAAGCTTATAGGAATCATGTTATATACTTTTCCATAGCATTACATTTGAATTCAACAGTTCAATCTTTCAAATAACAGACAGATATTTGTGAAACCATGATACATTTGTGAATGTATTTTAACAATCTAAATATGCATATGTACAGACAGATACATTTAATAATCGTGAAAATTATGTTTTATTACATTACAGTGATTTAACGATAATTTACATTTGAAATGTGAAATCACAGTCTATTTATGTAACTTTAATGATATTCTAGAAGAACAGAACAAAACTGTAAAATGCACAATAAATACTTTTATATTAGGATTTCCTACAGTACAGCCATACCCACGACCTTGTGGTTGTTAGTTCACATTCATTGGCCGATGCTTAGCGTCATGTTATTATGTCTCCCAACATCCAATGGCATGTCACATTGTTTTCATGGCCACACCCTCACCCCAGGTGCAGAGGCCTATTTCTGTTCAGGAATGTTGTGAATACTTTGAGATTTATATTAATTGCAATTCCTACCTCTACATTTATTTTTTAAAATATATAATTAGTACAGTGTGGCCGTGCAATGTTTTATATGTTTTTTTTAGTTTTTATTCCTATTAATTATATTTTCACTTGTTACCTCTGAATTATTGAATCAGACCTAGATGACTTGAAATTTTCAGCAAAATTATAATTCAATTACTCCTTTAATTATTGATTATTCTCATTAATTTTCGATCATTTTATATATTTTTCCATAGTATTACACTTGAATTTAAGAGATCATTCTCTCACATAAGAGACAAATATTTGTGAAATCATGATACATTTCTGAATGTATTTTTACAATCTAAATATGCAAATTGAAGGAAATTGCCGTCCCGGGTTTCCTCCGTGGCGTGAGCGATAAGCAGAGTTTTGTCCTTTCCTTCTAAGATTCCTAATTATTCAAAGTAACACTCAGGTATGCCATTCAGCTGGGTTAGTTACGAGCTCGGGAGCAGCTTGGGAGAACAAGAAAACAGAGACTGCTTTAGGTTGCCTTCCCAATCGACTCAAAGGTTTATTTGATACACAGCAGTTTATATAGATGAAAAAAGGTTCGTGTGTCAGCTTTCCCAGTTCAAACCGGTACAGACCAAATAAGGAAACGTCTTCCTGCCTTGTGAGCAAAGAAGTATCCTGTGTGTAGTTTATCAGTTCAGCTACAATTTATGATCATCCCAGCAAAATACACAGAATACAGAGTTCTTTCATTAGTGAATTCTGAAACAAACCACCTGGCCTTTAACGAGCCTTTTTCTAAGAGATAAGGAAGGGAGGATGGGAGTAAGGAAGTGGTCTCATCTCTGTGGTGTTTTCGACCTTCTGGTACCAGCTTGTGAGTCTTACACATTAATTCTTGGGTCAGAGAGAAAGAGAAAAACAACTAGTAGATGGACCTTATTGAGTAACAGTTTTCCTGTATAAAACAATCTTCTGTAAATGCTAACCGTGGTATCAAAATATCATAACAGTTCTCCCCTTTTATCATGAAATGATAACATAGTATAAAGACAGAATGTAATAACATAATATAAAGATAAATCATAACTGTAACTGGTCCTTCGAGCAAGCTTAATATCAAAAATTCTGAGAGCGTATACATGGTATCACACAACAGACAATAATCATCGAAAACATGCTGCAACGGTTACAAAGGCTACAATTAGTTCCTTCCATTTTCCAAACGTGTCCTGCAGCCACTTGTCTAGCCACTGACCGTGACCTGTATTGGCAATTAGTTCTATCTGCAATGCTTCAAGTTTATTCATAGCTTGTGTGAATGAACCGTTAGGAGCGGTGTTATTGGGAATGAAAGTACAGCATACATCAGCGGTTACTAGACCACAGGTACCGGTCCAATTAACAGGTAAAGCTAATCTAAGAGTATTATTGCACATCCAATAAGCATGTGGGATTGCTCTAGTTAGGCGCGTGACCATGTGTGATTTAACTAACTCCCCCCAGTCAGTGTCATTTAATACACCGTCTGGGGGAACAATGATCGAGTCTCTGCTCGAACTTGAACTGTGTGTGTGTTCCTCCAGATATGATAAAACTTTAGCCACAGAGACAGCTAGCCATGTCTCATTACAGCGTGCACCTGGGGAGTCAGAGAAGAATGTATAGTTATCCTTTGTATAATCTATGTGTGTGTCTGGGCCAGTTAACTTTAGTCTGCGCAGACATATCATACTAGTATTAAAATGGAGAGGGATCTGTCCTAAGGGCAGTGAGGGCTTTAACCTATTCTTAGGGCGTTTCATTTGGGCGCAGGTCCCTGCGGTGTCATTAGATAACTTCAATAATTCGCCTAATGGAGTCTCAGGGTTAGTTGGTGTGTGTGTGTGTCTAAGTAGGCAGTCGAGAGGGCTCAGAGTCAACTGTAAAGCGTCTTTAAAGAGAGCATTATCTCCGCCGATTTCCTCTAGTCCCTCAGTGAGGGGGAAACCGGATATGGGGTATCCTACTATTACCTGTTCTGGATTAGCCTTTGAACAGACATAACAGTTACTGTTTCCTAAATCACGAGCGGCTGTTCTGGCATTTTCATACCAGGCGTTAGCTCCTGTTCTAGAGGGCGCATAAGATGGTTTATTAGTGGCGTCTATGTTGCTATTTACTGATTTTAGGGAGCGTGAGGAGTGCATTAAGTAGGTGTCTTGCAAAATAGAGCATGAGGTATAGTCAGCAAAATATGACCTGCAGAAATGTGAACATGGTTGCAGTTTACAATACAAAATAGCAAAGAGAAATCCTAAGGTTAATGCGATAGATATGATAAATAACCTAAATATATAAGACAATATATAAGAAAAACAGTTCTTCAGTTGTCTCCTGGCCTGGTCCCAGGTTCGAGAGACACAGAATAAGCGTCGTGTGATGACAATGGGCATTTCATTTTCTCCATTATCAGGATGGAATGAGTCTAGCTTTATCAGGTTAGACATCATGTGGTACTTTTGGCTTTCTGTTCCTGCTGGATGTTTGAGTACCTTGTTGTTGTTCTTTCAGACGTTGTGTGTTAATCAGTGATTGCGTGTGTGTATGTAACTTTTGGATCCGGGCGCTGGCTCGCCGGAGATGTCGTCTGCTTGATCCGACGCCTGAGATGGTCCGATTGGGCTGGTCTTAACCCTGCTGGCATGAATCCACTGAGGTTGTCCGTCCGTAAGGATGCTGGTTCTTCGTCACTGCCAGTACAGTCTGGGGCTGGAACACGCGCGGCCTCCCAGAGTGTCCTTGGTTTTAGTGGCTTCTCCAACATGCGTCTCCTTGTCTCCACTGGTGGAACTGTGGAGGGGAAAGGCTGAGAGAGACAAACTTTCTGATAGTTATTATTCAGTTTTTCTACCAGGTTGTGAACATCAGTGGACAATGCAATATACATCACCTTCTACTAGCGGTGCCCCTCTGGAAGCTGACCATGGTGTTGGAAATAGTCTTATTTCAAATGGAGATAATTTGGTTACTGTAGATTGAGTCATTCTAATCTCACACAGGACTTGAGGAAGTAATTTGACCCAGGTCATTAAAGTTTTAGCACACTTTTGAATTACTTCTAATGTGAATGAAGATCCTCTATCACTGTTAATCTGGTGAGGTATTCCGAATCTGGGTATTATTTCATTGCACAACTTTTGACAGACTACTTCTGCAGTTTCTTTTGAGGTTGGATAAGCTTCTACTCATTTACTAAATTGATCCACTATTACCAGTAAGTACTTGATGCTTCCTTGCGCTGGCATATGTGTAAAATCAATTTGTAATGTATGAAATGGAAAATCTGGTTGTGGTAAATGCTGATGTTTTGCTTTTAAGCTACCTACATTAGTTCGCGCACATGTTAGACAGGTTGCTAATATGCTTTTTACTGCATGTGATGTTTTCTCAATTACAAATCTTGATTTTATTGCCCCTATTACCCCTCTTTGTCCGACATGACTCACACAGTGAAAATGTCGGACAAGGACTGGCAGCAGGGAAGATGGGAGGGCAATCAAACCCTTAAGATTTTGTATAAGCCATCTCTGTCATCTAAGGTACAGTCATTATTCTCACAATAGGTGTAATCACATGCAGAGGCTTGCTCTTATGTGAATTTTAAATCAACATTTGTTTCTAAATAGTCTGGGAGTGTAACAAGTGGCAGCTGTAGGGGCACAGATAATACTTCCTGCGGAGGTGGGAGCTGTGATGCAGCTGCAGCCTTGGCTGTCACGTCTGCTAAGGCATTACCTGTTGCTTCGTCTGTGTCAGCTGTACTGTGTCCTTTCGTTTTTTACAACTGCAACGGCCGATGGTAGCTGTATAGCCTGAAAAAGTCTTTGAACAAAATCAGAATTTAGCAATTTATTTTCCATCAGCAGATCTAAATCCTCTTTGTCTCCACAATGTGCCAAAGTCATGCACAACGCCAAATGCATAGCGGCTGTCTGCGTAAATTGTCACATGCTTATCCAAATGTAGCTCACAGGCGCGTATTAAAGCCATGAGCTCTGCTTTTTTTTTGTGCTGAGTGAAATGGTAATGAGTGAGCCTCTAGTATGATGTCAGGCAATGTCACCACTGAATAGCCACAAAGAAATGAGTTGTCATTCGGCCTTGAACAGGACCCGTCCACATAAACCGTGGCTGAGTCTGGGATAGGTGTTTGCTCTAAATCCGGACGTGGTGCTGTGGATTCCTGTATACGTGTCATGCAGTCATGAACGTCAAGCCTGTCTGAGCCATCCTGTCGGTCAGAAGAACATAGCATAGGATCAATAAATGTGCTGGCGAATCAGGTGTGCTGCTCGCTTTTATAGTGAGATTTGCATATGTTGTGTAGTTATGTTTGCTAGAATGGTCGTGACCTGGTGATTGGTGTGTAGAGTAGTGTCATGTGAGAGTGTGAGCTTCTCGCAGTCCCTTATCATGATAGAGCAAGCTGCTACTGCCCTAAGGCAGGCCGGCATTCCTGAACAATTCAGGCAGCACCTTTGAGTGGCGGAGGTCAGCACTCCCTGTAATGCATTGAAAGAGGCAGTCATTTCTGTGGACCACAGTATTCGAGGAGGCTTGTCTTTTTTTTACAACAGTCACGCAGAATGTGGTCATGAAAAGAACAGTCTGGTATCCACTGTCTGCAATAGTTCACCATGCCCAGGAAGGACAACATTTCCTTCTGTGTAGTGGGACGAGGGACAGAGGTCACAGCTTTGATCCTGTCTGCAGTCATGGAACGTTTTCCGTGAGACAGTGTGAATCCCAAATATTGAACAGAAGTCTGACAGTACTGCATTTTCTTTGCTGATGCTTTGTGGCCAGTCTTTTGGAGGTGCTGGAGAGGCATGTGTGTAGCAGTTTGACACAGTTTTTCACTCGGAGCACAGAGGAGGAGGTCATCCACATGTGGATCAGGGTGCAGCCCTGGAGGAGTGAAGCACCATTGAGAAAGCAGCAGAGCTGTCTATCATGCCTTGGGGCAAACGAGTCCAAGTGTACTGCTTTTTTCTATGTGTGAATGCAAATAACGGCTGTGTGTCACAGGTACTGAGAAAAAGGAGCGGAGCATAAATCCACCACGGTAAAATGTGTATGCAATGCATGTCAATATGCTGTGAACATCTGAAACGAGAGGTGGCAGAGGAATGTTGACTGCATTAATTTGCCTTAAGTCTTGTATGAAACGCCATACGCCAGGTTTGTTAGGCTTTGGCACAGGATTGACAGGAGTGTGGGCTTTATTGCTCCTGTAGTCAATAAATCTCCTATCATGACATCTAGGGCTGCGGCTTTTTCGGCAGAAATGGGATGTTGCTTGACATATACTGGCTTGTTGTGTTTTAATAGGTGTACGTGATAAAGTGTACAGTCAATAAATCCTATATCATTCTCACTTTTTGACCACAATGTCATATTCTGGTATTCAGCTGGCAATGTAACTGCAGAAATAGTACAGTGGATAGGTTAGGTTAGATCTATGTGACGACATGGTGTAGTTATGTCATAACCTATGTCTGAGTTATGTGACAAAATCACTGTTTGACCTTCACTTGTGTGAGCAGTTATCATGTTGTTGAACAGTGTGAGAGAAACAAAAGTGTGGCTCCCAGTCATGGGATTACCTGTTAGTGGCGTCTGTACACGTTTTTTTGGCACAGTGTGTGACATAGAGTACCGGACAAAAAGGATGTTGAGTTCATTCTCTGCTGAGGGTCCAGCTGACACAGAGGATGTTCCTTCTCCATCATGTCGGTACATAGGGCAGAGAAAACATAAGCTGTTATCAGTGTCAGCAAACATTTCACACTTTGTGTTAAATGAAATACACAAATTCATTTTTGCTCTGGGTGTCTGCGGCTGCTGGAAAACTGAGCTAAATTTGCACCTCTAGCTTGTCCAACAGTGCATAAAGCGTTTTATGAATACTAGGATAGATTCATCAGGCTTCTGTTTACACATAGTTACTGCATTTAAGTCAATTTTGTCTCTGGACATTGTTAGCAGGAATTTCTTTAGATTCTTAAAGAAATTGGTGATTTTGTCATTATTTACCCACAAAAACTCTGCAGTTGTGGATGCTTTATCATGCTTTGGGTCTGTTTGTTTACTACCGCGAGTGTTGGCGTGAGGACCTTTGTCATTCCGGCTTTGTTTTTCCTTTTTTCCTTTTAGATAAGTCTTTATTAAAGTTCGGGTAACAGGTATTTCTTTAGCTACCTCTAAACCTCTAGCTACGATATCGTGGCGTTTCATGTGGGTGTCTATTGTGGACACTGCCTGATGCAAAAGTTTTTCTTCATAGTCGTCTGAATTGTTTTTCATAAGTTCCTCACATTCTTCTTTCAAAAGTTTTTCTCTTTTTTTTATGTTCTGCTAATTCTTCCTTGCGGCGTATATATTGTTTTTCCTGATCCTGTTTAAAGAGATGGCTAAGATCCGTTGCATATGATTCAGGTTTTTTGTCACTGTCTTTTAAGCTGGTTGAATCAGAATGCTGACATTGTTTGCGTGCAGCTGCTACAGCGACTATTAATTCGGTCTCATCTTCGTAAGGCGGCGGGGCTGTGGGCTGAATGGCTGAGCATGCAAGACTAGCTTTTCCCGCGGTAGATTTATTTTCTATGCTGGAGCCTGCACTAGTTTTATTTGATGTTAAAGCATCTACGCCTGGTTCCGGTCCTTTTGTCCATAGCGGTAACATTTGATGCATCACGTCGCGGCATTCTATCATATTTTCTACAGGACTTTTTAAGCAGACTACTTTTCTTATCACAAATGATATTCAACATTTCTACTGACCTGGTTTCTGGCGATAATCGTTCGGGATAAGGCTCCGAAAAGAAATTAGAATGCATTGTACTCACAGTCCGTAAGTTGTAAACAAAGTCAGTCACATAAGCACTTCCGCATGTTCTGGATACGTAATCATGGAAGTCTTCGCCGATTCGTGGACGTGGGTTACACGTAACTGGAAATGGGAGTTATACTGAGCCGTTATTTGAGACTTTATTTTGTATTTTATTAATTTTTTGGTTTTACAGGTACTTTAGATTTTTTATCGGACTTGTCTGTGGTTTTTGAATTATTCTGACTCATGTTCAGTGATTTCCAGAGGGGTTTACACGCTAGGAGGATTTAGGTTAGTATTTTCGCTGCGGCACAGCTGAGGTCACTTTAAATTTATTGCTAGCAATTTTTTGTTTGTGTGAGCAACTCTCACTTAGCGAGCAACTTCTCGCTTAACGAGCAACTTCTCGTAAAACAACAGGCAACTTCCTGTGTCTTTCTGCTTTTAATTTACTGCTTTTAACCCTTGTATGGTAATCGGGTCTGTGAGACCCGTTCAACTTCTCCCTGTGTCACTCTTTGGTGAGCAACTTCTCACTTAACGAGAAGTATTTAAGACAACAGGCAACTTCCTGTGTCACTCTTTGGTGAGCAACTTCTCACTTAACGAGAAGTATTTAAGACAACAGGCAACTTCCTGTGTCCACCAACACCACACAAGGGTTAATTTACTTTATTCGGGGACTGAGGAAGTCAGTCAGTGTATCTCTCTGGATCACTAAGTGAAACTTCGTCAGCATATCCCGTTTTTTTATGGATCGATCACTGAGAGAGGTATAATAGGTCTTTATATAAATATGAAAGACGCATATTTACCTTCTGTCAGTCATCCCACTTCTGACACCAAAATTGAAGGAAATTGCCGTCCCGGGTTTCCTCCGTGGCGTGAGCGATAAGCAGAGTTTTGTCCTTTCCTTCTAAGATTCCTAATTATTCAAAGTAACACTCAGGTATGCCATTCAGCTGGGTTAGTTACGAGCTCGGGAGCAGCTTGGGAGAACAAGAAAACAGAGACTGCTTTAGGTTGCCTTCCCAATCGACTCAAAGGTTTATTTGATACACAGCAGTTTATATAGATGAAAAAAGGTTCGTGTGTCAGCTTTCCCAGTTCAAACCGGTACAGACCAAATAAGGAAACGTCTTCCTGCCTTGTGAGCAAAGAAGTATCCTGTGTGTAGTTTATCAGTTCAG
Organism: Rhamphochromis sp. 'chilingali'; assembly: GCF_963969265.1. Taxonomy (NCBI): domain Eukaryota; kingdom Metazoa; phylum Chordata; class Actinopteri; order Cichliformes; family Cichlidae; genus Rhamphochromis; species Rhamphochromis sp. 'chilingali'. The sequence goes on along the minus strand of NC_137929.1, from coordinate 39,031,214 downwards.
CTACAATTTATGATCATCCCAGCAAAATACACAGAATACAGAGTTCTTTCATTAGTGAATTCTGAAACAAACCACCTGGCCTTTAACGAGCCTTTTTCTAAGAGATAAGGAAGGGAGGATGGGAGTAAGGAAGTGGTCTCATCTCTGTGGTGTTTTCGACCTTCTGGTACCAGCTTGTGAGTCTTACACATTAATTCTTGGGTCAGAGAGAAAGAGAAAAACAACTAGTAGATGGACCTTATTGAGTAACAGTTTTCCTGTATAAAACAATCTTCTGTAAATGCTAACCGTGGTATCAAAATATCATAACACATATGTACAAAAAAATATATTTAAAAAACAAGTAAATTGTGTTTTACTATATTTACAGTGATGTTATGTTATTTTACCTTTGACATGTAAAATCACAGTCTACTTATGTAAATTTCATGATATTCTAGAAAGACAGTACAAAACAGTAAAATATACAGTAAGATACTTTGACATTACTATTTTTTGGAACAGTGTAGTTCATATTTAAAGCTGATGTTGTATTACACTCTGTTCATGTTAAATCTGTTTCCATTTAACTCTAAATCTGAAAAAACAGAGTCTGTTTTCCCCCACTGCTGTTCCACTGTCATACGAATACAATGAAATGTAATGACTGCTAGATATTGAAAGCTGAGGTTTTTCTGGGAAAAAAAGCATTCACTTATAGTATGATTTCTGACACTTTTATAGGCAAGCTTATGATACTTTTCTAAAAAAAACAGGGGGGGGGGGTCCTGTCACAGGACTGTTTTTTGTTATGGTTTTTCTTTTGTTTGTTTTTTTGCCTGTCACGTTCAGCACTGTAGCAATCACAATTTTTGCCTGATACTTTTCTAAAGGAGAGTTTTCATCAGTTCTCACAGTGTGGTATTTTTCCCAGCGCAGGTAGATCATATAAAAATGTGCAGTCCACACAGAGAACAAGTGCAGTGCTACAAAGGCACACCTGACACTTTTTATCCCTTCAACTAAGGAAATTTTTTATATTTATGTTTGATGATATCAGCATGTAGTTGTCAAGACAACACCACGGTGCTGTTATTGTCTGCATTTCTTGTTGCCTCTTTGCTAAAACAAGTCATTTACTGAACACAACATTTTTTTCTTCAACCACAGGCTGCATTTTCTCTTTTCTGGGGGCTCAGACAGAAATCATGAGTCATTTTCAGCTGATTAATAAATATCATATAGCAGACAGTTAGAAACAACATTTTTATACACATATAAGCATCACAGGTCACTGAGAGGAATAAAGAAGTGTTGTGATATTATTTTGACTATTTTTTAAAGCACAACAATCAACAACAAGCAATCATTTTGATTTTTATCTGTTTGTGACATGAATCACATTGTAAAATCTGAACGTTGACTAGTTTTTATGCATCACAATTTGGAAACAAGTAATGTATATTAACATAATTCTTAGTATTTTTTTGTTACTGACATGAAAACTATGCAATAAACATCTCCATACAGTAAGCTTTAAAGATAACGTAAAATTAAGCAGGAAGTGAGTGAACATCTTAAAGAGATTAAAAAAAAGAGAGAGACTGAATCAAACTCATAGAACCAAATCATGAAATTGTGTCATGATGGAAACAATGTCCAACACCATCCAACCTCCACTTATTACAACAGAAATAAACACAATAAGATTTGAATACAAAGATGAACCATATTATCAGTCTTCCAGTGCTGACATTAAACCAACAGCATGTCATTGTTTAATATAACTGCTGTTGATCTGGATGCTGGCAGTTCTCTAAATGTTGTCAAAATGTTCTGAGTTGGATTTTGTTGCTGATGTTGTTCGTGAGTCTTGAGTTTTGTTGAAATAATCTTTTTATGGACCTGAAACAAAATCAGAACAAATACGACGTCAAAAGTGAAAAACAAAGAAAAAATGGTGCCAAAGATATGATGATGCTTTCTGACCTTTTACACCAGGGGTGTCCAAACTTTTTTCACTGAGGGCCACATACATAAAAATATAGGAGGGGCTGGGCCACTTACTAGAAATTAGGTATATAACCTTAACTTTAGTGTATAGTTAGAAAAATCACTTAAAAGTGGTCGAATATGTTATATTGTTGAATATAATTATAGACAAAACTTCCTTCATCACAGCTTTCCATAAATGGATCTTTATTGATTTATTCAGAAAAAGCTTTGGTAGCTCATTCTCAGAACAGCAGCCTCAGATTTCTTCTTAGACAGAAGATTTACAGCACAGAGAAAAAACAATAAAGTGGAAAATGGGACGGGTAAATTTCAAGTTTGTTATTTAAGTTATTAGGCTTAGCAAAACATCTATTATCGTCTGTTTGAGACGATTATCAACATTAACAGACTGAACTGGACTTAATAACAGGAGTGCATATAATTTTAGTAAATTATTCTGGTGAGTATCAGCTGCGCTGGGTATGTAAATCAGGCCATCCAGCTGCGGTGCTGATCGCCACTCGTGGCAAAAATCCGGACAAATGTCACTTGATCAAGGAGGAGATCTGCATCAGATGAGATCAGCTGACTTCGCGTGTGTGTGCGCTGTGCACAGCGGTGTGTACTCTGTGTGTTAACAAGAAAAACGCATATAAGAAAGTGGTGCGCAAAAGCAGGGTAGTGACAGAATTGATGCGCATTATTGATATATGAAGCATGTGTACCTGCACATGCATGCTTATTAACTGTGGAATTTACTGTGGAATATATTTTTTACTCACCTAAAGTGCTCGTGCTCTCGTCCACTCCCCGCAAAACAATTAGCAGCTGTGCGGTGTCTGTGGCATCGGTGCTCTCATCGGATGCGATGGAGTAAAAATCAAAAGCACAGCTTTATCAGACAGTTGCAGTTTAATGTTGGCTGACAAGTCTTCAATGCGTCGCACAACTGGATTTCTGGACACGCTGACGTTGTTGAAGACCTGCACTTTTTCCGGTGTTCCAGATCTACTGGCGTTTAGATCAACTGGCGTTGGTCGAACAGATGTGTGGCAGACTTGCGTTTCAGGAGCTGCTACCGACAAACCAGCAAAAAACGCCAAATGTGTCATCTGTGACACTTGTGAGGTTGTCTCAAACACACTCCGTCAGTCTTGATGCTGTTGAACAACAAAATGTTTAAAAATGTGGCGAGTTTACCTGGTGATATCCTCATGCGCGACGCGATCGCGAAAACAGCAAACAATTAACACCACGCCGATGTTGTTCACGGGACAGCAAGAGTAAACGATCGGGAGACTCTTGTCGTCGTTACCGTTCCCCTCGCACGGTTTATTTCTCCGAATTCAGCGTTTTTGCTTCACAACTACAGCGTGCAGTTTACTTTGTGCACTAACATGGAGTCGAGTCAACCAGCGCCACCTCTGGCCAAGTGCCACAGCCCACAGCCAGATCAACTTGTGGCACACATCTGCAGCACGTTTGATTTCGTTTCTTGCACAACACATTTGTACCTTTCAATTGTGTCTGTTTGTGCGTCATGCAAATAAACCTTTGAAAAGAATGAAATGATATCATATATTCCTTATTGGCCTACATTTGTACAAAATTCCAAATTATATACACAAAGTCATAGAAATCACCACTCCAATTGGTCATCATGATTTTAATATTCTCTTTTTCCATAACAATGAAATATGCCTTGGACAAATATGACACATCAATATTTCATTAGTGTTGTCACATCACATCCTGTAAGCAGAGTCTGCCTGTGTCTTTTCCCTGGAAATTAATATTTCCAGCCAATATAGGCAATCCATCAACATGGCTGGGGAGTTGGTAGTTATATACAGTCTGTATAAGTGTGGTTAATCTAATGAACATTTGTAAGGAGATGGCAGTTACTGTGAATTCACAGCAGTTACACAGTGATTCGTAATAAACAGAGCCAGTGAGAGTGAGTGGATTTAAGAAAGTCAGTGACTCAGGTGTGTCGATTGGTTTGTCATCTGTTTGTGAGACTGGAGGAGACGTAGAAATCTTTTGTTTTAAATCTTAGTTAGGAAGATTCCTGTTTGAAAACAAGCACCTTTTGTGAGAAATGCAAGAAATACATCTGCAGAAAGCACACAGTTACATTCTGTCCATCATGTGGACAAAATTGAAAATGTTGAGCATTGAAAAACTGAGAACGTTGGGCAAGTTCAAAAGACGTGTTTGTAAGAACGAAAAACCAAATTGTTCCTAAAATAGTTATGGAAAGTCTAACTGTTGTATGTCTGTGTTCTACATGTTTATCTGATGGGAAATAAAGTTGCTATTGTTTTATTGCAGTTTTTGGATAATTCTGAGTGGATTTACACAGTACAGATCTAAATGACCCGCAACAAAATCAATGTCAATTGTTTGTTCTTCAACATAATACAAGGGTTCATTTCCAAAACTTGCTTATGATCTTCAATTTGTAGCAGATCCACTATCACACAGCAGCTGGAGCAGTTTCAAATGGAGGTCAGTCCACTGCTGCCACCTGTGGCCAAGTGCCACAGCCTACTACTAGATTAACTTGTGACACATCTACACCTGCTGCTATGATGACATTGAGTAGAGGCTGAGTGGCTGCACTTACCCCTGGTACATCCAGATCTACCCACAAACATGTTGAAAGATGCAATGCCAGCAATGTGGATTGTCAACACTAAAAACAATCAGTAAGCAAAGACAACAGGGATCACTTTTTTCTGTTTATTTAGCACCCACAACATTTGTAGTCACCTTCTGCACAGGGGAAGTCCACACACACCGTGTGGTACCACTTTCCACAGAAGGTGCAATCTGCAAGATTGAATGAGGTTGTCAGAGTCATTGTCTGACTGTTTATTACTAATCACCCGCTGTACATTCACAGTAACTGCCATCTCCTTACAAATGTTTATTAGATTAACCACACTTATACAGACTGTATATAACAACCAACTCTAAAATGTTTGTTTGCAGAGAAAAGACACAGGCAGACTACGCTAACGACATGTGATGTTACAACACTAGTGAAATATTAGTGTCATTTCATTCTTTTCAAAGGTTTATTTGCATGACGCACAAACAGACACAATTGAAAGGTACAAATGTGTTGTGCATGAAATGAATTCAAACGTAGTGCAGATGTGTGTCACAAGTTGATCTGGCTGTAGGCTGTGGCACTTGGCCAGAGGTGGCGCTGGTTGACTCGACTCCATGTTAGTGCACAAAGTAAACTGCTCGCTGTAGTTGTGAAGCAAAAACGCTGAAACCGGAGAAATAAACCGTGCGAGGGGAACGATAACGACGACAAGAGTCTCCCGATCGTTTACTCTTTGTGTCCTGTGAACAACATCGGCGTGGTGTTAATTGTTTGCTGTTTTCGCGATTGCGTCGCGCATGAGGATATCACCAGGTAAACTCGCCACATTTTTAAACATTTTGTTGTTCAACAGCATCAAGACTGACGGAGTGTGTTTGAGACAACCTCACAAGTGTCACAGATGACACATTTGGCGTTTTTTTGCTGGTTTGTCGGTAGCAGCTCCTGAAACGCAAGTCTGCCACACATCTGTTCGACCAACACCAGTTGATCTAAACGCCAGTAGATCTGGAACACCGGACACATTATTTTGGTGACTTTAACGAGGCCGTATTTTATGAGGTCTCCATCTGAAAAAGGCTTGCCATGTCTTGCGATGAGTTGAGCGACCTCATAGCTGGCTATTGGAGCCTTTTCCTGGACCTTTTGAGCACGAAAAAAATACTGTTGCTGACCCTGCAGGAGAGCTAACCTTTGCTTTAACTTCTGCTCTCGCTCAGCACCAGTGTAGGATGCATAGGCCTGATGTTTGATTTCATAATGACGTGGTACATTATACTCTTTCATAACTGCCACAGTTTCAGTGCAGATCAAACAGACACACGTCCCCTTGAATTCTTTGAAGAAATATTCATTCCCCCACCGTGTCTGAAATTTTCTGCACTCACTTTCTACCTTTCGCTTCTTTGGTTCTGCCACGTTTAGTAACTTGGGATAAATTTCTTCTGTGATTGTCCTTTTTGGTGAAGCAACTGCCTTGATCAGCAGTAGCTCGCCCTGGTGTTAAAACTAAGAAGTGCAATACACTCAAGCAAAAGTTGAAGTGCGGCCATATTCTATTCTATTTATAAAACTACTTGCGGGCCAATTAAAAATGGATCGCGGGCCGCAGTTGGCCCGCGGGCCGGAGTTTGGACACCCCTGTTTTACACTTTCATTCTTTAATCACACAGAACTGCAAATTTAAGAGGCTCGCTATTTTATTCAGACACGACAACAGAAACACAACATAACTAAAACCAGTCGTGATTCTGCTCATCAGCTCCACAAAACTTTGAAACTTTAGCAATGATGTCACACATTTTACTGCACATGTAATCTGATTACTAATGATTCGGTGTCTGTAGAGTTCACATTTGTACGTGAGGCTGATTCAGGATTCACATTATTGTAGTCAGAGCTCTCCTCTGTGCCATCATGTCTGCCTGTTGTGATGATGGATTATTGTGTTTAATAACATGGAGATTGTCTTCCTCTAAAATTACACAAGTTACAAAAACATTCGACCAATTATTACAGTTCATGTTTCTTGTACTCACTCCTTTTATCAAGACCTTCAAGCTGAAATCCAGATGTGATGTTGTTGTATTCATCTGCTGAAATAATGAAGTTTGATCAGTCAGAATAAATATTTACATTTCTTACAGCTCTGCTATTATCAAAGTTTATACTGTTTGTACCACTTCCAGTGTTTCCAGAGCCTCTGATTGATTCATAGACTGAAAGATCACCTACAAGTCATTGAAAATATGAAAGAAAAAAAAATATTATTTATTTTTGTTTTTTGTTTAATAAAATATGTTTTTTTTTCTAAAGAGAAAGAAAAAAGTAATAATTTCTAGCCTCACAATGAAGAAGAGAGGAGTAAACCTGAGTTTCATTCTGGTTGGCTGTTTGTTGTGAAGCAGAGCTTTGATTTGTGCTCTGAGACTGAGTGAGACTGAAACATGCAGCAAAAAATGTAAGTTTAATGAGGAATAATTCAAAGTTAGCTTCATTTGAAGTTATATAAATGAAACTTAGCTGCTGCACCAACCTGTTACAATAGGGTTCTGTAAAAAACACAAACATTATTACATCAGTTTGTTTAAAAGTGTCACAGCATTAAAAAAAATATTTTTCTTGTAAATTTTCAAACAGAAAGTCTCTCACCCTTTATCTGTTTATAGCAACACATCAGCAGCAGCACGGCAATAATTCCACTAACAAGTCCGATGATGAACGGAACGATAAATGAACTTCTTTCACATCCAAAACCTGAAACTAGAAAATGTCAGATTTTGGATCTGAAATCTTAATATAAAGAAACAAAAACTGATGTTTACATTGAGATTTTCTGTTTCCTGTCAGAAACTGTCAGCATGACTCTGCTCTGTGGTTTCATGTTGTGACTCCTGTTCTACACTACTTGCAGTCTTACTTGTAGAATTGTTACAGAACTAATTGTGAATTTATGTTGATTTGGAGATTTGCTGAAAATGATTGTTTCACATTCACAATCCCACCTAGTCTCCCCTCCTTGGATCACATTCCTGACACTGATTCTCTAGACTCCACATTTTACATGACTATTCATGTTCAACCATTTCCAATAAGAACATTTTTACAATGCCAAATAGGTTACCATGAGATATAATGCTGTTTGACCTTCATAGTAATCCTCAATCATCAATCTATTCAATATTGTTGCTGAATCCAAACTCACCAGTTGTGTTAATGTGAACTTCTTGGCTGTCCTCTGTGTAGTAAACTGGGTTTCCTCTTCCCCCTCTGCACCTGTAGAGTCCTTCCTGTGAGACACTGATTTGTCCATTTGAGTGGAAAACTGCATCTTGTGTGGTCAGGGCTTCAGAGGATTTCTCATCTCTGTACCAGTAGTATTTCCATCCAGATGATGATGATGGGTTCACAGAGCAGGTCAGGGTCACACTGCCCCCTACTGGAACAGCTGTGTTATCAGCTCTCAGTTTGGCCTTTGGTTTATCTGCAGTTCAGTTTAGAAAAAGAACAAAAGTCAATGACTGAATCGTGTACATACGGATGTTCACTGTTCATAGACACAAACTACATCTTCCTTGGCTGCTACCTCAAAGCACATTGTGCGCTGTCAGTCCTGCCTCCTGCGTGCTGCACAACAACATCCAATATTTAGCATTTACTGTTATTTACACTTGGCTAGATTAATGCAATCATATTGTGTTTATTATGTTGATCTTTTTTTCTTTTCTTTTTTTGCTTGTTTTCTCTGTTTTTCTCTCAACAGGTGATCTGGGAGATTTTTCACTGTCTCTCTTCCCCTCTGCTTTTGTTTTCCTTCATCTTTCTTTCTCCCTTTCCTATCCCCCAGCCATGTCTGTCCCATCTGTAACAACCAAAAGTAAAATAAAATAAAATAATAACAACAAATGGACCAATACGGCAAGACCTCGATGATCCATTTGGTAAAGTAAATCTGTTGGGTATCTGTGTTGGCCTTCAGGCATCAATTCTGACGGCTAAAGAAATGGGACAGGCAAAAAAAAAGTAAATGACTGAATCAAAACCGTTTAAATAACTAGATGTAAATGGTGAACATCACCAAATCTTGGTGATCTTGAAGAGATACTAACTGTACAATCGTTTTGATCGAAGCTGTGAAAGTTTTATATTGTCTTTGTTGTATTTAAAAAGTACTTGAAGATTGATTAATAAGCTGGTCCGTCTTTAGGACCTGGGAGTTTAAAGGGATCAATCTCAATCAGCCTCCTGCTAAAGGTGAGTGGAAGTGACTCAGAGTTATGAGAATGTTAATCATAGAAACAGTACCATTATTTTTGGAGGTATGTCTGTGTGTGTTTATTTATTTTAAAAGATGGCAGTATTTGATCAGATGATAGTTCAGAATTACTTTTATTATTTGTTTTTATGGAAATTGTACATCAATTGTTATTTGTTTTAATATATTCTCCAAAAGCTGATTCTGTTCATCTGGACGTATCTTTTTATGGGAGAAACGTTTACACCTACAGGCCAGTGGACACTCTTTCAAGGATGAGGATGTACACATCCTGGACAGGGAAGAACGCTGGTTTGAGCGCGGAGTCAAGGACGCCATTTACGTGAAAAGGGAAAGACCATCTCTGAATCGAGGAGCGGGCCTAAGGGTACATCTTTCACCATCTTACAATGCTGTGATTGCAGCCATTCCCCAACTCTCTGTGAATGGTACTCGTGGTTTTTGATCAATGGGTTTTGGCCAGTGGTTGTTGATCAATGGTCCTGAGAATTTGCATAATTCTGATTAAGGAACTGACCTCCCAGCCCATTGTTCCTTCAGTGGGCGGGTTTCAGTCATTATGCAAACATACTGTTTATAAGATTGAGGAAACCTGCAGTCAGCTGAGACTGAAGAAGTCACTTGGATGAGTGACAAAACGTTTCTCCCACAAAACGCTACATCCAGATGAACAGAATCAACTTTTGGAGATTTACTTCCCTGGATGATTGAGAATGCATCAAGACGTTTGAATATGTTATTTATTTATCCTGTTTATATCATTCTTGTCCTCAGGTGATGGAGCAGCAGGTCAGCATTGGCGTCTCTATACCAGCTGAAAGTTCGTGACACAAAGTGGTGACAAACTGTCTACAATGAGGCTACTATCAGCTGCAGCTCTTTGTCTGACTAACAATGTAACATGCTTTGTAGACCATTGAATTCATCCTGTGCTGACCATTATGACATTTGTCAAATGGAGATCACACAACAAACATGACTTACTTGATGCTGACAATGTGAAGGCTTCACTCCACTCTGTTGAAGAATATGAGTCATCTCTGCGTCGACTCTTACACATGTAGTCTCCACTGCTGGACTCAGAAACTCTGAATGTCACATCATTATTGTGTGTCCACTGTGTGGGTGTCCTGGGTCCTCTCCATTCATACTCCCACTCAGTGGTTTCACCTCCTTCCTGCACCTCACATGTCAGAGTGATCGTCTCACCTCTGAATATCTGAGGCCAGTTGGGTCGTTGTTTTACAACAACTTTATTGGAAACTGTTTACACATATTAACAGTTGAGATACAAACAGAAACATGAAATCAACACAGAAAACTTCACATTGTATGTTTGATGATCATGACTGAATGTATATTTCAAACTAAATGACTGAACTCACAGGTTATCTCAATGGTGACATCATCACTTCTATCAGTGTAGTAAACTGGGTTTCCTCTTGTTCCTCTGCAGCTGTAGATTCCTCCTTCAGATACTCTGATATCTCTGTTTTGTTGACCTCTGATTTTACCTTCAGAGGTTCTTTGGGTTCGTCTGAACCACTCATATTTCCATCCATCAGAGCTCTGCACAGAGCAGGTCAGTGTCACACTGCCCCCTACTGGTATGATTGTTGTTCCTGCTGTCAGTGTGGCCCTGGGTTTATCTGCAGATATGAAAAAGGAGGAAAAATATATAAACATGCACACGATTCATTAAAAATGAATAAAAACAATCAATCATACCTACACAGATCTGAAGCTTTTCAGTCAGTGACTCTGAGTAAATGGATACGCTCTAATGATATTATTGTATTTAGCCACTTAGAAGCAATGCTGTAAAGAAGACTAGATCAAAATTTCTCCACAATGATGAGACAGACTGATAAAAAAAAAAAAGATTACTTCAAGTCGTTGCTGTTAAAGGAGGTTTTACAAGCTACTGAATCATGAGGTGTGCTTAGTTTTTTCAGGACTGTAGAGACTCATGTGAAAGCTTTCTTTGCAACTTTGCATGTGATACAGTAGATGGAATGCAAAAGATTTGTTTTCCATCCACCCGAGTCTTCCTGAGAGCAAAACTTTGTAATGAGAAAGATTACTGTAGTAATGTGTCTGTAATAATTTGAGGCCATTTTCTGGCCTTTGGTTCAGCTTCTATGACCTGAATAAAGGTGCAGCATCTGGTGCGCATGAGGCCAAACATCTTTCCTGAAAATCCGCACAAACCTCAAACCAAAATACACAAAAAGAACTGGTGACAATTACACAAGCATAGCCCCTGATAATTACAGTTTTTCATTTTAAATCCAAGCTTTGAATTCCACGCTATTTCCCAGAATGCAACACTGCTCTATTTTTAAAAAGATATGTTTAGTTCCAGTGGAAACACAAAGCCTTAATGCAGGGATAAACGAACATTTAAACAGCTTCCTAAGAAAGTCAAAACTCGATGGACAAAAGTTTTTCTATAGTAAAGAAACTTTTTTGTACAATTTTTAAACAGTAATCTGTATCCACATGTAAAACATGCATTGAAATATATTTATTTATATTTCACAGAGAATCCATTGTCTGTTATTTGGTTTTGTCATTATTTTTTATACCCAAGTCATACATATGTATCTAGTTATTTTGTGTATTTATTTTTAATATTTGAAAGCTTTTATTTTTTATAACCTTTGACTACATTTCCTGTAGTTTTGAAGGAGGCCCTGCTGGGGAGAGATGAGATTATGCTAATGATCCTGTTACAGAGGTTAAGCACAGTAAAAGTGCTAAAATGGTTCAAATCTTGGTTGCTGTATTCAAAGACACTGTTTCTTTTAAAGCTGTGCGTGTAGAAGCCCAATCACATGAAGTTGCTGAACTGAATTGATTTTTATTTAAACATTGTTGGAGAATAAACTCAGCAGGCAAAGCAACAGCTGACTCATCTCCTCGTTGACACAACACAGTTTGCAGCAACAGTGTGAGGCCAGACCAGCTACACACAGTGAAATGAAATGGCTTCTTTCTTTGGCTTTGATCCCCCAAATTTCATAAACTGTGTCCTGGTGCTTTTAATGTGACCTCACTGAAAGACAAACAGACTGAAGAACTGCTGGTATCACTGCTGTGATTGTGCTTTCTGCTCTCAGTGTGACTCTGACTCTGACTGGCACCAAACACAAGGTTATAATCTCACACAGGCGATCTGTCTTAGCTCAAAACTACACAACAGATTTACCTGATTTATTATTTATTTATTAAAACTATCATCTCTTTACATTCCCCTTTAATTGAATCATTGTGAAGTCACAGTGGACTCAGCTGTGTGTCTGTTTGCACAGTGAGTTTCTTGGAGGGTCTGAATTGTTTCTTGATGTCGAGTTTAAAACACAAAAAAGGAAACTTCAGTTTGACTCGTAAACCAACTCACATGAAACTGTCGGTGTGAAGGCATCACTCCATCCTGTTAAGAGATAGTCACTGCTACCCCGACATCTGTAGTCTCCACTGTGGGACACTGAAACTCTGCTGATCCTGTATTCACTGGATGTTGGAGGGCTGTTTGTGTTGGGTGCTGTCCATTCATATTTCCACACCTTTCCTTCACCTCCCTGAATCTCACATCTGAGAGTGATTGTCTCACCAGTGAATATCTGAGACCAGCTGTGCTGCAGTTTCACAGCAGCCAAAACTGTTCAACAAACAAACAAAAACACACATTTAAAAACAACTCCAACAGAGACCAAAAACAAAAGAAACCATAGATATAAAGTTGTTTTATTTTTTTTCTAATTTAATTGTGAATGGGGTTTTTTTTTTTCAGAGCAAAAGTAAACCCTCACCTTGTTTGTAAATTGTAAATGGAGTGCTGTCCTCTGTGTAGTAAACTGGATCTCCTCTCCCTCCTCTGCAGTGGTACAGACCTCCTTGTGAGACACTAATAACTCTGTTTGCTTCATTTCCTCTCATGAGCTGAGCTTTAGAAGAGACTGAATCACGTCTGAACCAATCAAACTTCCAGCCAGCAGAGCCCTCCACAGAGCAGCTCAGTGTCACACTGCCCCCTGCTGGTATGACTGAACTTTGTGCTGTCAGTGTGGCTCTGGGTTTACTTGCTATGGAGTTTGCAGACAAAGAAAGAAGGAAACAAAGTAAACACTAAATCATCATGGAGAAAAATTTCTTACAGTACTAATCACACATTAAACATTCACAGAGTAATTTATCTACAAAAACAACCAATAATTCGTTTCCCTGCATGTGACACATTAGACTGTTTAACTAAAGATTTCAGTGATTTCAGTGAGAAAAACTGTTGTCCTGAGCTGCCTGCAGACAGCTGGATCATTGTTGGAGTTTTCCTGTTAAGACAGATGTAAACATGAAAACATTAAATGTCAGCATGAATCATGGTCCAACTCACATGAAACTGTCAGTCTGAAGGCATCACTCCATCCTGTTAAGAGATAGTCACTGCTACCCCGACATCTGTAGTCTCCACTGTGGGACACTGAAACTCTGCTGATCCTGTATTCACTGGATGTTGGAGGGCTGTTTGTGTTGGGTGCTGTCCATTCATATTTCCACACCTTTCCTTCACCTCCCTGAATCTCACATCTGAGAGTGATTGTCTCACCAGTGAATATCTGAGACCAGCTGCGCTGCACAGTCACTGTGATCCTGTTACGAACTAACAAACACAAACATCACTGTTTCCAGCAGCAGCCTTTTGTCATACTTGTTTGAATGATTTGTTGTGCATTAATCTTTCAAAATAACCCAAATATCAATGTTCGGATTAACTGTGTAATTGTACAGACACACTTAATAGGTTAACCTGTTAACTACTTTAACATTTTGTTAAGCTGTATTTCTGTGTTGGTTCCTCTGCAAGCTGAAATTTCAAAACTTATGGCTTCAATATAATGTATTATATATTATTATAATTTAAAAACAGGTGCAGTGATCTAGGATGAATATGCTATTTTTATGTTTCATTGTATTTTTTCTGTTCAGATCAATACATTTATATATTGCTATTTCACTGATTACCCTGCATGCTATGTGATTTAATGTTTTTCAGTAACTAAAGGTGTATAAATACTCCATGCAGGTCTTCTAAACATTTAAAAAATCTGTAAAAACATACTGAACAAGAAGAAAAAGACAGAAAACTCAACGCCTCCATCTGTGCCTGTACAGCCACCGTTTAAAATGGATCTCTTCAAGACTTTGTTGTTTTATTTCAAATGAAATGTTTACACTCACCAGTTTCCCGAACCGTGACTGAGTCACTTTCTGTTATGGTGACAGTTTTCCCTTCAGCTCTACAGGTGTAATTTCCTCCTTTAAAAACAGAGATTGCTCTGCCTGACTCATCAGTTATTATGGACTTTTCTTCAGATGACGTTTGTCTGAACCACTCATATTTTAAGTCAGTAGATTCCTTCACATCACAGGTCAGTGTCACACTGCCCCCTGCTGGTATGATTGAACTTTGTGCTGTCAGAGTGGCCTTCTCTCTAAATTCTGTAAGTTAGAAATACAAAAAAAAAAAGAAAATTACAGTCTCTTTGATATGAAATGTGAATAATGTTAAATCACTTTTTCAGTGTCAGTGATGGTCTGGGCATCATATCCATGGAGGGAAACACAGAATTCTACAGGCTAGGAAACTCCACCCTGACTTCCATAAGGTACTGCTTGGACCCGCTGTCAGACCCTGTGCTAGTGCAGGTGGTCCTGGGTTTCGCCTGGTGCACGACAATGCTCAGCCTCCTGTGATGAGACTATACAGGCATATCCTGGAGGATGACTTAAATTCAACTGAACACCTCTGGGGTATTATGTTTCTGTCTATCGGGCACTAAATTATATGATATTTGCACATTTGCCAAGTGTATTTTTCGATTCAAAACTGAGACATTTTTGTTAAATTTGTTTGTATTTATTCTGTTCTTGTTCTACTGAAATAGCACATTCAACATATTTAAACTATTTTCATCACATAGTATTAATAGTTTTCAGTCATGTTACCGGCTCACTACCCTCGTGGGCAGAACATGATGTCCAATAGTGGACAGTCAGTAATGCTGGTGGGAAAAAGTAGTCAAGACTATTTGGATCATCTATCCACAGAAGAAACATGAAGATATGAAGAGAATTTCTGGGTCTTGTGATTCATATTCTGGCAGCTTTATTTAAATCCCTGGAAATGTTTAAGTCTCTGCCAGAGAATAGTATTCATCCTTGCAATTCACAGATTCCAAGAGTATTTACTTCTATTATTGTCTGTGTATTTTTTTTTTTTATAAATACACCTTTGAGTCCTTCAGTTAATACAACAAAAGTACATTGTGATAGTCCGTACCCCAATACATTAAACAGGTGAGGCAATATATCTGTTCTAGTTTTGACATGAGTGGTACTGGTTTACCAATTCAGTTTGTAAAAATTATTAAATAAATGCACAGAAATAAATCGTATGTCAGAGTGTATCAGTAAATCACACTCTGGCTCTCACCTGGTAGTTTTAAAACTGAAATTTATTACATTTAATTTCAAATGTATCGTATAAAATAAAATAAATAAAAAGCTCCCTCAACCTCATCCTCCAGTAATTCCCTCTTCCATTTTTCACTTTCTGTTATGTTTCAGTACAGGTGGAGCTTCACGTATGCTGGGAGCACTGCAGCTCCAGCCTTAAACACTGAGACACCTAAATCTCCATACTGGCACATCAAATGCTCAGTTAAATCTTATTCACTCTGATTCTTACTGAGCCACATCTCTGTCATATATATTGACCACTTGGCCACACTCAGCTTGCTCACTTCTCCCTTCTACTTCCTGTTTGTAACCCCAAATTTATTCTGACTCAACCTCTTCCTGGTTTTGCTGAAGAAACCAGAAAGATACAGAGAGCCAGGGGCTTTCTCTCCATGGATAACCAGCCCTCCACATTTATCACAGTAACCTGCTTGGTATCTATAGAAGTATACTACTTAATAATTTAGGTTCTAAGTTCAATACTGTTAATATAAAAAAGAGCAACAAAAGAAAAAAACACACCTTACCTTCAGCATTTCCATACAAGATTTTACTGAGCACTAAAATGAAGATTGAAACATTATCAAAGTGACAGAAAATCATCTCATTATGAACTAAAACATTTATAAGAAGGTGAATTTTCAGATGACACATTCCTGCTCATTCTCTAATTGCTGTGCTTGTAGACTTTAAACTGCTAGTGTAAAACAACAGATTGTAGCACTAATCAAATTCTCAAACTTGTTCTCCTGCTCAAAAAAAAGAAAAACTGTTTCTTTATTCAGTGCCATATAAATAGAAAAGTAATCAGTAATGTACTTACAGAATAGCCCCAGTACACAGAGTAAAGACCACTTCATCCTCACATCCAGCTCTGCTGCACTCTGATCCACAGCTAATCTTTAAGTGTTTTGGTTTCCAAAAATAATTAAGCAGAAGAAAGAGCTGCTGTACTAAATATAGATAAGACTGTAACTTCTTCTTCTCAGTGGCCTCCATGCTTCCTTCCCATTAAAACTGAGCTCAAACATCTGCTGTAACTTCGACCGCAGCAGTGTTTGTGTTTCCTGTCCATTCAGAACATACATGTTTGTTCCTTGTGTTGTTCCCTTTCTATTTTCTATTAAAAATGTTCTGTTACAATTTTTAAAGTCAGACAGCATTTTCACTCAGCTTATAGTTTTACTCCTTTCTTTTTTAACCAAACTGCTGTGGTCCATTGGATTGTTATCATAGCAGAATATTTGTCAGGTTTTTGGACACTGTCAGCGGCTGGATGTCAGCATATTTGACTCTGACAGTCCTGAGAGGCTTCATGCAAAACACGATGGACTCTAGCTAAAGTGAACACACTTGGTTTGGTCTTTGCTGACTAAAGAATAATCCTACTACGCTGCAGAAAAAGATTTTGACTTTTTATCAGTTCTCACAGTGTGGTATTTTTTCCCATTACAGGTAGATCATATAAAATGTGCAGTCCACACAGAGAGCAAGTGCAATGCTACAGGGGCACACCTGTAAATTTATATCCCTTTAACTATAAGAAAACTACTTAAACGGAAATTTATATTTGAATTATGTCCATTGAATGGGCTGATTACATCTGTAGAGGGTGAAATAGATGAAGAATAAAAAACAATGTTTGTGTGGAAAACTACACCAATCAAAATGATCCAATTCTTTTCCAATATGCAACATAGTGTGTGTGTGGTTTCCATTTCACAAAGACTTTAACTTGTAGACTCATATACTGCACACACTTACACTGTACACATTTAAACTTAAAACCAGATGACCAACACATGTTCTTTGTTTACGGTTTTATTATAGTTTGCAGATATTTTTAACTGAATAATAATAATTTAGTGAATTGCTGCGGAAGCTCAAAAAAGTCACATATCAGGACTTATTGAAATCCATCTTTATATGATGTTGAGGGCAGAGAGAAAGAGACAGAGTGTTTTTTTTAATTAATGTGAACAATTACAGCAGAGACTCTTACAGGCAGCTGCTTTTCAGCATGAGAAACAAGCTTTTCACAGTTTCTCTTTATGCCCACAGATTTAATGGCCACAGTGACTTTATTCGAAAACTGTTTTCACATAGTGTCATGCAATGTAGCAGTGACAATTATTACTATCACTCCAGTATGGACAGGTCATATAAACACGTGTGATGCACACAGAGAGCGAAAAGTGAAATTTCCACTGTGCTCTTTGTCTGAATTCCTTGTTAACTCTCTGCTGTGAGCTGATAACATAAAACAAGACATCTGCTAGAGTCAGATACTAATGATCACATATTTCACACTTTGTTCTCACTGCTGTTGGAACATGTTAGATACAGTCAAGGTTTATTACAAAATGTTTATAAAAAATATATGAATATAAAACGCATGAATATTAAATAGGAATACATCTGCATTTGTTTTATACTATAAGAGAGTACTATGTCTATATCAGGGGTCGGCAACCTTTCTGATGACGAGTGCCATCTAAAATTTCCTCAGAAGTCAATGTGCCATATGACTGCATTAGCAATAAATTTAACAACGCTCTATATTAACAGTTACACACAGAACCACTTTATAGAACTATATTTGTTTGCAGATGTTGGCAGCTATCAGTGAATAGTTATCAGCTATTTTGAAACAACAAAAAGCCACTTTTTTATCCATAACAGCAAATGAACTGTACAACAGAAAATGCAAATGCTATTTATGGTCTCCTCACAACAATGATAAGAAAAATAAAATGGGCCAATATGGCACGTTTGTTAATACAGAGATACACATGTTAATGTTATTAATTCACTGCGTGTCGTGCCCAGGGCTGGATTGGGACAAAAAATCGTCCCGGGCATTTTTACTAGAGACCAGCCCACCAGGTATTAAAGCCATAAAGCCTGAATGAAAGCAAACACTGTTGTGACAGTGACGTACAGTCTTGTTGGTATATGTATGATTTCTATACATTTTACATCAGATAAAAACTTTGGTTGTAAGCTTCAGATAATTATTTAATAAAAGCTAGATATTTTAAATGAGAATAAGAAAGTATTTTATTTGTGCCCCCTTCTCCCTGTTAATGCTCTACCTGCCCCCCTGGCAAAACCTTGCTAGACCCGCCCCTGCACAGTTACCAGCTGTCAGCTAAGTAAAAAAAGGATCCTGGTGTTATTTGTCTCTCAGAAACAGTTCTTAACTTCCCTTCAACTCATTCATGTCACCTAAAAGGTAAACCTGTTTCTCCATCACCTGTTCAGCTCTGATGATTCAGTAAGGACATCTCCTGGTTTCATCTTCATGTTTCCCTCTCACCACATATCCAAACCGACATCATGACCAGCAGCTTTACAGCTGTGGCTCCAGCAAACATCAGCTGATACTAGAAATTAATATTAAATAAATTCTAACAACAGCTGATCAAGCTTAAACTGTCACAGGCTGGGTCTCTGACCCAGCGCTCTGAGTTCATGTTTGTATTTGTCTCATTTTGTTATGTGATTTAGTTTGTGTTATTTCCTATCTGCCTTTAGTTTAGGCAGTTATTGTTCCTGGGTTTTCTATGTTTTGGGGTTTTGTATTTATTCATCACATATTAGGTCTGTTAAGTTGTGTTGTCATGTTTTAGTATTTCCTGTTTTATTCTGACAATGTCATGTGTTCTTTGTTTATTGTATTTAGCTTTCCTCTCCTGGTCCTGTCATTAGGTTTATGTCTGTCAGCTGTTTCCCCCATGTGTCTCCACCTCCCCTGATCACCTCATGTATTTAAGCCCTTTGTTTTCTGCATGCCATTGTCGGGTCGTCTGCTCATCCATGTCTCATCTCCAGGTACCCATGTCAGTTCACTATGGTTAAGGTTTTTCATGTTTTGTTATTAGTTCTCCCAGTTTAGGTTATTGTTTAGTTTTCACCGATGCCCTATTATTTTGTACCCTCGTTGCTAACCTCAATAAACGGCTTGTTTTGTTAATCCACACCACGTTTTGGTCTGCGTTTGAGTCCTCCTCTGCAACACATACGGTCTGCCCCAGCCAGACCGTGACAGTACGACCTGACCACTATGGACTCAGCAGACGGCGAGCTTTACGAGCGTCGGGAGGCAGCCTTCGCCCAGCTGGAGGAGGAGCTCCGCTGGAAGCCGTGGCGCGCCCCCGACTATGAGCGGATTTTCCACGGGACTCGGCTAGCTCTCGGAGGTCCCAAGAGCTGCCGTGAGTCCCCGCCTGTTTCCAAACCTCGTCCGCTTCAAGTGGGAGTTTTTCGCGTGGCTATAGGCGCTCACGCTCCAGCCTCGTTGTTGCCGTGTTGTGCACCGGGGGCTCAGTCGCTCGCTCCGCCGGCTTCCTCCGCTCGAAGGAAGCGGCGCACCCGTCGCCATAAACTGGACAATGCCGAGCACACGTGGTGAGTGAAAATGACTTTTATTCTCACGTCCCGTCTGACATTAACAACAATCGGCTCACTTCCGATCCATGGGGAATTTCCCTTATGGATGACGACGTGGACTGGGAGGATCCGTTTTGTTTTACTCCCTCTACGCAGGGAGGGATGAAAGACAATTCCCGCTCGCTTAAGTCTGCACATGCGGTTAAAGGAAAAACTGTTAACACTTCTACCAGGTCTACAACACTCAGTTCAGGATCTGTCAGTTCAGGTTTTGTTAAGTCTGGTTCAGTCATCCCCAAGTCAGCTCACTCTAAGACCGTTAACCCAAGGACTGCTAATACTAAGACTGCTAAACATGAAGTGGACGGCGGATTCATTTTTGATAGATCCGTTTTTGTCGACCCAATACATATTAACCCTAAGCCTGCCGTTTCTAAGACTGTTTTTTCTGAGCCTGCTCCTTTGCCTGTTCGTGTTTCTGCTGCCAGGGCAGCTCGGGCCCAGCGTACCCCTGCACCCGTACCAGTTCCTCGGGTGAGGGAGTCTGAGGCCCAGCTGGTCCCTGCTCTGGTTTCCAGGCCAGCTGAGGCTCTGTCCGTTTCTGCACCCGTACCAGCTCCTCGGGTGGGAAGGGCAGTTGCCCAGCCGTTGCCGGTGCCTGTCCCGGCTTCCGGGGTGAGGGGGGCTGTGAACCAGTCCACCCCTGCACCCATGCCGGTCCCCAGGGTGAGGTCAGCCAGGATACAGCCCGTCTCCGCACCCGTACCTACTCCTCGGGTGGGAGTGGCTAGTGTCCAGCAGGTGCCTGCACCCGTTCCTGTTTCTACTGAAGGCTCAGGAGAATTCAGTCCGCAACCAACACCACCATCACTACTGCATGCTTTTCAGTCTATAGCTCAGTCATTAGCTCTGTTAGCAGCCCAGTCCACAGTTCACTTTCCTGTGCTTCCGTTAGCTCAGCCCTTAGCCCACTGTGCAGCTCAGCCAGCTCCCCATTGTTCAGCTCAGTTATTTGCTCCATCACCTGCTCAGCCTTCTGTTCAGCCGGTCGTCTCTGCACCTACTGGTCATGCCACGTCAGCTGGAGGGCCCGAGGAGCCCGTCCAGCCTCATGCCACGTCAGCTGGAGGGCCCGAGGAGCCCGTCCAGCCTCATGCCACGTCAGCTGGAGGGCCCGAGGAGCCCGTCCAGCCTCATGCCTCGTCAGCTGGAGGGCCCGAGGAGCCCGTCCAGCCTCATGCCACGTCAGCTGGAGGGCCCGAGGAGCCCGTCCAGCCTCATGCCACGTCAGCTGGAGGGCCCGAGGAGCCCGTCCAGCCTCATGCCACGTCAGCTGGAGGGCCCGAGGAGCCTGTCCAGCAGCCTTCCTCATCAGCTGGTGGTTCCGGAGAACCACACCAGCCTCATGCCTCGTCAGCTGGAGGGCCCGAGGGGCCCATTCAGTCACCCGTCTCCGCTGGAGGGTCCGAGGGGCCCGTTCAGTCACCCGTCTCCGCTGGAGGGTCCGAGGAGCCCGTCCAGCCTCCTGTCTCCGCTGGAGGGTCCAAGGGGCCCGTTCAGCCTCACGCTGCGTCAGCTGGAGGGCCCGAGGAGCCTGTCCAGCCACCACCTGCGGCCGCCTCGTCGTCGCCTGGTCCAGCTTCATCCGAGTCTTCATCTTCGCCTGGTCCGGCTTCGTCAGAGTCTTCATCTACGCCTGGTCCGGCTTCGGCCTCTGCCCCTGCTTCTGCCTCGCCTGGTTCGGCCTCATCCGAGTCTTCCTCGGCTTCTGCTTCTGCCTCGCCTGGTCCGGCCTCTGCTACGCCTGGTCCAGCCTCTGCTTCAGCGTCGCCTGGTCCTACGGCTGTTATGCCGCCGCCCAAGCCTCGCTCTGCACCTGGGAATCTTCGGCCACCTGCTGGACGTCACCGCCGTCGAGGTCGGCCACCTGAACTGTTTCTACGCCGTTGCCGTCCGCACGGTCGGCCCCCTGAACGGTTTCCATGTCGCCACCATTGCCGTCCGCACGGACGGCCCCCGGAACTGTTCGACCATGGACTTCTGTGCCGTCGGCCTCCGGGCCGGCCCCCTGAGGAGTCATGAACTGTTCCCTGCGCTCCTGTGATTTTGATGGACATTTTGGTTTTTTTGGCCTTGTTTCTGGCCCTCCGTCCTGGACCCCCACCGCCCGCCCTTGGTGGGTTGTTTTTGGTTTTGTTTTTCGAGGTTTTGGGCGTCTGGAATCCGCCCTTGAGGGGGGGGGCTCTGTCACAGGCTGGGTCTCTGACCCAGCGCTCTGAGTTCATGTTTGTATTTGTCTCATTTTGTTATGTGATTTAGTTTGTGTTATTTCCTATCTGCCTTTAGTTTAGGCAGTTATTGTTCCTGGGTTTTCTATGTTTTGGGGTTTTGTATTTATTCATCACATATTAGGTCTGTTAAGTTGTGTTGTCATGTTTTAGTATTTCCTGTTTTATTCTGACAATGTCATGTGTTCTTTGTTTATTGTATTTAGCTTTCCTCTCCTGGTCCTGTCATTAGGTTTATGTCTGTCAGCTGTTTCCCCCATGTGTCTCCACCTCCCCTGATCACCTCATGTATTTAAGCCCTTTGTTTTCTGCATGCCATTGTCGGGTCGTCTGCTCATCCATGTCTCATCTCCAGGTACCCATGTCAGTTCACTATGGTTAAGGTTTTTCATGTTTTGTTATTAGTTCTCCCAGTTTAGGTTATTGTTTAGTTTTCACCGATGCCCTATTATTTTGTACCCTCGTTGCTAACCTCAATAAACGGCTTGTTTTGTTAATCCACACCACGTTTTGGTCTGCGTTTGAGTCCTCCTCTGCAACACATACGGTCTGCCCCAGCCAGACCGTGACATAAACGTTCTGCTGTTGTTTAGCACGACATCCGCTGGTTTCCTCTTTCTGGTGCAAAGTGGGCAATGAACAAGCAAGAGAGAAAAGCCGATCAGCTGATCATTGATCAGTTTCATGATTAAAGTAGCAACAGGAGAGAATAAGAGAAGAAGAGGCAGCTGTGCAGCAAAGACACAGAATAAATCCAGCTTTGTGTCTTTTTCCATTGTAGCTGAAGTCCGGGACAAACTGTGTCCCCTCTCAGCTCAACACGAAACGCCTGATATTTTCTCTGAAAATGGGTCTCTCGAGTTATTTTTACACATTGACCAGCATCTGGCCAATCCACCACCTTTCATTGTTTATACCGTTGCAAAAAAAATAAATAAAAAAAAAATCATCGGCCCATAAAAACGAAAAATCAACATTGGCCCACCGAGCAAATGTCCGATGGCTGGTCCAGCTACGGTCATGCCAACAGTTAACCCTTCGCGTTCCAGCTGTGGCACGCGTGCCCTGGTTTGCTGACCCCTGTTATATATGATATTATGATTGAATATTGTAACTGTACATAAAGCTGAGCATGTCTGATATTTGGGCAAGAGTGGCTTCATAAAAAGCTTCTTCTTGGCTTTGCTGCTACAGCTCTCCTCACTGACCTGTAAGACAAGCACAAAGAGACAAAGTGATTTCCAACATGTAAAGATATTATGAGCTGAAGACATTTAATAATGTGAAGAATAAATCAGCCTGCATGGCAGCAGAATTACTGAGAGCTTCCTGATGTGACTTCAGAATAAACTGCTGCATCAGCTGCAGGACTTGATTTTCCTGTGAATGAAGAGAAGATCATTGAAAACAATAATATCATTAACCAGGAGGAAACTGGATGTCTCCACTAATGCAAAGATAAAAGAGTAGATTTTAAATAGCTGACAAAGTGTGAATACATAAATATAAACTATAAAATAAACAGATTTACATTGTAAGAGCAGATAAACATGTTGAACAATATTCAGTGGAGATGATGGCAGACTTTGCTCACCTTTGTTTTTCTTGGCTTTTTCTTTTTTGGGCTGTTTGACCTCAGCATACATCAGACTGTCCTCTAAAAGAGACGTCAGAGCTCAGCACACATTTGTTCAGCACAGATATGATGACAAGAACATTACAGAGTAAAAACATGAGAGAAACTATTTAGTTTGGGGACATATAGATGGACAATACCATACTGTACAATAACAATATCATTCTGTATATGAAGCAGACAAACTTACACTAAACTCTGAACGGCCCTCGATGTGTATAAGATTCAGTCTGGTGATGTGTAGTGGTCGTATGTAGTAGCTAAGCTTGGTCAGTGAATAACTAAACTCCATGTTGACCTATAATTACCTGCAATATAACGATGTGATGACACATTCAAGTACAAACACTGAATGAGACTGTTGTGACTGTACCTGCAGCTCCCGTCTTCACCTCAGAGTAAACAGCACTCTGCTCTGGTTTATGATGCTTCTCTGTGAAGATGATCAGATTAATGAAAATAATTAAAACATTTTAAACACTTTAAAAACTTTCCAGGCTTTTTTCTACACT
This sequence comes from Rhamphochromis sp. 'chilingali', assembly GCF_963969265.1. Classification (NCBI taxonomy): domain Eukaryota; kingdom Metazoa; phylum Chordata; class Actinopteri; order Cichliformes; family Cichlidae; genus Rhamphochromis; species Rhamphochromis sp. 'chilingali'. The sequence goes on along the minus strand of NC_137929.1, from coordinate 39,006,994 downwards.
GTGTGTTTTGTGTACTCACTCTTCTAAGGTTTTGAAGTTTAATAAGAGAGTATGTGACGTCTCCGGGTTCATCTGCACCTGAAATGTAAGAATGTTTGTAAACACATCACACCAAACATCCTCCAGCTTCTCTCTTCTGAGGGGCACCAGACAGGGATGCCCACTCTCCCCTTCACTGTTTGCAATTTTTATTGAGCCACTAGCAGCAGCAATTAGACAGGCTACAACAATTAAGGGCATAAAATGTAAGAATATAGAACGTAAAATCAGCCTTTATGCAGATGATGTGTTACTTTTTCTCCAAAACTCACAAACCAATATCTCTGGGGTAATTGCATTGATAAATTCCTTCTCAAGTGTCTCAGATTATTCAATTAACTGGTCGAAATCAACAGTTCTTCCGATTAATTGCTCCTTCCATAACTCTTCTCCTTCCCCACTGCAATGTGGAAATATAAAATATTTAGGTATTAATGTCTCTCCTAAACTTTCAGAATTAACTAAATTAAACCACATCCCACTTTTAAAGACAGTAGAAGGCGACCTGGCTAGATGGAAATCTTTACCCATATCACTCATGGGAAGGGTCGCCGCTATAAAAATGATGGTCTTGCCAAAAATAAACTATTTATTTTCAATGATCCCAAATAAGCCATCACAAGATTGGTTCAGATCTCTAGACTCGTATATTTCTAAATTCCTTTGGAAAGATAAACCCCCACGTATCAGCTTAAAAACACTACAAAGGACCAAGGATAAAGGAGGATTAGATCTGCCTAACTTTAATCACTATTTTTTAGCCAACAGGCTTCAGTTCATCTCTAGATGGTTTAAACACACCCTCTTAGATGAACCTTGGATAGATGTAGAACAGGCACTATGTAATAACCTAGAAATTTCAGACCTACCATTTATCAGCTCAAACATCAAACGACATGAATGCTTTAAAAGCATCAATATTAGCTCTTCTCTGACAGCATGGTGGGAGTTTCTAAAAATGACAGAGTCTTCATTAATCCCATGCAAAAGTACACCTATCTGGAACAATCCGGACATATTACAAAACAATAATATGATAGACTTTCCAGATTGGAATTGCAAAGGAATTAAATACTTGGAACATATGTGGGAAGGAACAGACTTTATTTCGTTTGACAGACTAGTTGCACATTATGGGATCAACAAGAAACGATTTTTGGAATATTAACAAATTAAATCCATAGTAAAAAAAGAAATTTAATCCCAGTGAAGCTGAATTACAAACACCACCAAGTGTGGTACAATTTTTTAGTCTAAAACCCCCCAAATTATTGTCTAAAATATACAGAACACTTTCTAAAATAGATGAATCAATATCCCTTCCTATTGTAAAATGGGAAGCAGATTTATCAATCAACTTAGACCCAAACCTTTGGTCTCAGATATGCTTAAAAACCTTTCAATGGATCAGAAATCCCAGTTTGCAATTAATACAATACAAAATATTACACAGAGTGCACTATACTGGTCATCGGATGTTCAAGATGGGCTATACGCCTTCCAACAACTGCTCACACTGCACAGCAAATACAACGGACAATTACATCCATGCTCTTTGGTTCTGTCCACCAATTCAGAAATTCTGGCGTGAGATATGTGAAGACTTATCAAAGTGTCTGAAATGTAACATTCCAGCCTCCCCTTTAGTGTGCTTGCTGGGCAACTTGGATGAGGTCACTGCAGAAATAAACACAGCCCACGTTGTTTTACGGCCCTATGCATTGCCAAGAAAATGGTCCTCATTAACTGGAAAAATAAAAATAATCTTAATTGTAACCAATATAGAAACCATCTAATAGATCACATTAGTCTTGATACAACATCTGCCATCACATTTGATCAATCCCTTTGGGCTCCTTTGATCGGCTTCATCACCTAGTGGGGCTGGGGGATCATGGTTTGGTCCTGCCTTCGCTATTGTGGTTGATATGGGGGTAGGGACGGCCTTAGGGCGTCTGGGGAGTCCTTAAGGACGTTTCCCTAGAGGGACTAACCTGAGGGATGTGGCCATGACCTGGTTAGGAGCTCTGGGGCTCTTGGATGGTGTTTTCCTTGTGGCTGCGTACAGCGGAGATGGGGGAGGGTCTGTGCTGGCGGACATTGGTTACTGGCCTGGTAGCCTGGCTGCCCCTGGGAGGGTCCGGGACGGGCGTGGAGGCTTGGGGGTCTGGGGGTGCTCCGCCCCCCGGTCTGGGGTGCTGAGGGCCCCGGTCCGGATGGGCCTGGGCCCCCTTGCCCTGGTGGGTTCCAGAGTGTGGGGGTCCCTACTGGGGTCAGCGGGGGAGCTGGCCCCAGGGAGGGGCTGCTTGCCCCTCCCTTTCTTCCCTCCCCATCCTCAGCTGCCTCCCTATTCCCGCTCTACCACACCCTCCCACACACGCAGGGCTTGGGGTGCAGGTATGTCACCAGGGTGCAGGGGAGGCACTCCCCCTCTGTCCCGTTCTGGCCGCCTGTGCCTCAATTTTATTCTGCAACCTAGACATCCACATTACTCACACTCTCACATAACACATACATATAGGGCCTTGGGGGTGGGCACGTTTTACAGCATCCAGAGGATGGTCGGTGTACTCCAACCCACCTCTGGCGCTGGTGCCCTACCCTCAATTTTAAATGCATTTAGACACTAAGGGTTTTCGGGAAGAGCCGTGCTGCTCTCTGAGAGGAAGCTAGTACCATGCTCTCCTGAGTTTTAAATGCACTTTAGAACAGCACACAGCAACACTACATATGAGCGGGCGTAGGGAGGTTTGAGGTCTTCACTCACCCCGGTTCTGTTAGCCGTCAGACTGGGGTCTGGGATGCGGGGCCTCCCCGCTACTGCAGATAAGGAGGTGGTCTGCTTGCCTCCACCCCAGAGAGAAGGGTTACATCTCCTGGGTCTAGATGCGGCTTGCCCCTCTGAGGGTGGGGGTACCTGGACCTGGGATATAGAGTATGTTTGGGGAGTGCGACTGTCTGTGCAGTGTCTATTTGTGTCTGTCTACACGTTGGGTAAGTGCCAAGTATTTGGTTGTGCATATGGTGTGGGAATGCACGTCTGTGTCCGCGTGTGCCTGTTCGTCTGTGTCTATATGTCAGGTTGGGTCTTAGACTCAACCTCTCTGGGTACATCTCAGGCCCTCTAAAGTATGGAGGCCTATCTCCCCTCACCACACTCCCTGCCGGTGGCTGATGCCCTCAGACGTTGGTGTGTTGGTGGTCCTTGTCGTCTGGGGCTGGGCGCTCATGTATGTACCAGCTCACACCTGGTGGCCGATTGGCGGGGCCGGGCGCCTGTGGCCCGGCTGGGCTCCTTCCGGGGGGTGGGATGCCCTCAGGCCTCTGGCCTCTGGGCCTGAAGCTCGGTCCTCTCTGGCACAGCTGGCTGCCGGCAGAGCCCGCGGGCACGCCACTGCAACCCCCTCTGGCCTCTGCTCCGTAGCTGCGGGGTGACCTCTCCTTTGGGGCTCTACTCAGCTCTTCCCAGGAGGGTGGCACGGTCCCCCCCCTCCCTTTGGTGGTCCTCCTCGGGTCCTTGTACTCTGGGGCCTCTGGATGTCTGGGGCCTGGATCTCCTCCATACCTGCTTCATACCCTGGTGGACGGGGCTGTGGCTCCCCACACTCCCTAGCAGATCGTTACATGGAAAAACCTTTGGAATACAAGCATGCTGATCCACACAGGTATGCACACAGGTGTACACACAGGTGTTCACAGACGCGAACTACAGCTTTCTTGGCTGCTGCCTCAAAGAACATTGTGCGCTGTCTATCTTGCGTGCTGCACAATATCGTTTATTATTTAGTATCTACTGTTATCTACTGCTAGCTAGTTTATTGTGATGGTGCTGTTTTTTTATTATGTTGCTCTTTGTTGTTTGCTTTCTCTTCTGTTTTTTTTCTCCATACAGGTGATCCAGGTGTTTTGTTTGTTTGTTTGTTTGTTTTTGTTTTTTTCTTTCTTCCCCCCCTTCTCACCGTCTCTTCTCCCCTTTGGTTTTCTTTCTCTCCCTCTCTTTCTTTCATTCTTTCTCCCTGTCCTATCCCCCAGTCATGTCTGTCCCGTTTGTACCAACTGAAAATAAAATAAATTCATAATTATAATAAAGGTCAATCAAATGGACCAATATGGCAAGGCCATGATGATCCACTTGCTAAAATAAATCCGCTTGGCATCCTTCTTGGCCTTAAGAAAACAATTCTGATGGCTAAAGATCCAAACGGGACACAAAAAAAACCAAAAAAAAAACATCACATCCAATTTCATTAGTTGTGTTTAAGTCAAATCCAGGACTGTCAGATATTTTCAGAGCATGAACCCATCATGGTGTTACTGTTTGTGTTGTTCTGATATGAAACAACAACATTTGTGGATTCTTTCAGTCCAGTTAAAGATACAATCAGGTTGTAAAATCCTGTTTGTTTCTGATCTTTTGTGCATGTAGTCAGTTGGTTATTTGGATGTTTGTCCAGCTGGATTTTGATAAATGTTCTTTGAGAAGCTGCTGAGCACAAACTGAACCTAAGAAACGACTTTGAGACGTAAATCAGAAAATCTAATGTTGCCTCTCAGTCATCAAACTCATTTATAAAAATCCATCACATATTTTGATCCTGCTCACCTTTAACTGACATCCAGCTCTGTGCTGACTCTCTTCCTGAGTACTGACACTTGTAGAAACCTTCATCAGACTTTGACACTGCAGAGATCTTCAGCTCCCCTCGGGGATCATTTTGAATAAGTTTGTCATTGTGATAGAAAAACACATTGGAAAGTATTTTTTGTGTTCTCAAAATGCAGCTCAGACTAACAGAAGCTCCCTCAGTCACAGGATGAACAGGACTCACCAGGATAGGACCATTACCATCATCTGTGAAACAATCACAAATATTGTTCCAGTCACATCAGCTGCTGCACACTTTTAGAAAAAAGCTGACAAACAATAATAAGAACAGATTGTACAGATGCTTTTTATCATCAAGATCTGATCTTCTATGTTTAAAAACTGCTATTTTTCCCACATAAAATGACTTCACATACAGCAAAGCTGGGACAAATGTTCATGTGATTTCTAAATCATCCAAATCCAAGAAGTAAATGTATAATAACATACTCTGTACAGTGATGTTGACTGCACTGCTGAACTCTCCTGATCCAGACTCACACCAGTACACTGCAGTATCTGACTTTGATGTGTTGATGTCACATGTGGATCCAGTCATTCTCCTACAGTCAGAGAGTCGGCCGTCCTCAGAGAACTTCCTCACTCTCCACTCAGTGAAGTTTCCCTCACAGGTCAGTGAGACAGAGTCAGAGGTGAAGTGTTGCACTCTGTCAGGACTCACTGTGAGAGACGCTGCTGAATGAACATCTGGAAACAACATGCAGTGAAGACACAAAGCTCACAGATGTTAGGAACAAAAAATGTCAAATTAGTATTAGAAAAAAAATAATGAGCTGAACCTTGGTGGATTACAGTGATGACACAACTTATTAGACAGAATCAAACTGACCTGCAGACCAGACAAACTTTGGTTGACTGTGATCAGTGTGATACTCTGGGTCTCCTCTTCCAGCTCTGCACACATATCCTGCTGTGTGTGTCTGTCCATGAATGATGTAGGAGTCCTGTGCAGTCCCACTGCCATCAGGTAGCAGCTCATAACTGGAGGATTTCTCTGATAGATCAGGAACAGCTTTATACCAGTAGAAGCTCCATCCTGCAGACGGATGTTCAACCTCACAGTTCAGAGTTACTGAGGCTCCAGGACTCAGCCATGATGGAGACACAGTGAGGACAGGACGGGGTTCATCTGTTCAACAAAGATTTTCTCTCAATCTTTCGTCTCTTAACTCTGAATTCAATGTCACTAAAATGTTGACTCACAAATATTTATGATGAACTTTAAGAGTGAGACTATCTAAACATGTCAAATATCTCAACATGTACTAATAAAAACACATTTTTACAAACTGTTTCTATTTCCAGGTTAAGTGAACTATGACTCTACTTACTGTCAGAAACTGTCAGTGTGACTGAATCACTCCACTCTGTTGTTTCATGCTGTGAACTTTTCATTCTGCCCTTACAGCGATAGTTTCCACTGTTGGATGATGAAGCAGATCTAATCCTGTATTCATTTTGATTTGGAGCTTTTATCATGCTGTTTGTTTCCCACTCATAATCCCACTCAGTGTCTCCTCCATGGATCTCACATCTGACAGTGATCGTCTCTCCTCTGTATATCTCAGACCAGTTTGGATACAGAGTCACAACAGGCCTGTTTGAGGCTGTTACTGTTCAAGAAAGTACAATAAAAACACACGAATGTCAAAAATGTTAATGCCTTTTGTTCTTCATCTTCCTCCTTAATCAGGAATTTATCTGACTTCATGTTAAACTGACCAGTTTTCCCAATCCTGACTGACTGGCTGTCCTCTGTGTAGTAAACTGGGTTTCCTCTTCCTCCTCTGCACCTGTAGAGTCCTTCCTGTGAGACACTGATTTGTCCATTTGAGTGGAAAACTGCATCTTGTGTGGTCAGGGCTTCAGAGGATTTCTCATCTCTGTACCAGTAGTATTTCCATCCAGATGATGATGATGGGTTCACAGAGCAGGTCAGGGTCACACTGCCCCCTACTGGAACAGCTGTGTTATCAGCTCTCAGTTTGGCCTTTGGTTTATCTGCAGTTCAGTTTAGAAAAAGAACAAAAGTCAATGACTGAATCAAACCAGTTGAAATAACTTGGTGGAAATATGGAAATAATAAATATCACATAACCTTACTGGTGAAGCTACAACAAACTGTACAACTATCACACAAACACAACACTAATCTTTCATATTTAATTTGCTGCATTTCTAAGTTAAAAACACACACGAGGAACAATCAGTGGATTTAATGTTTCTTAGTGGATGTGGTGGAGCAGCTGAGACAAATCCAGCATTTGTTCTGCATTTCATCTTTCATGTATTAGAGCTGCACAGCAGAGAAGTTACTCTCATATGTTTTGTTCTCTTCACTGTGAATAAAAAGCTGCTGTTCAGGTTTTTGTTGTTGGAATAAAAACTAAACATTTTACTGACCAACATGAAAGACAGTTATAAAGCTGTAAGAAAGAAGAAGTGCTTTTTCCTTATTTAGATACTCTGGATGAAAGATCTTACATGATACAGTCAGTGTGATGATATCACTCCACTCTGAGAAGAAATAGTCCCTCCTGCCCCGGCAGCTGTATCCTCCACTGTCAGACTCAGTAGCTCTGATGATTCTGTATTCATTGGATGTTGGAGGTGTGTTTAACTTGGCTGCTCTCCATTCATACGTCCACTGAGCTCCTTCACCTCCCTGAATCTCACATCTGACAGTGACTGTCTCACCGCTGTATATCTGAGTCCAGGATGGCTGCAGGGTCACAGTGGGCTTACTGGGAACTGTTCACAGAAAAATATCCAGTTAGATACAAATAGCGACATAAAAATTCTGCTGTTTAAATGAGAGTAAAGTGAGTGAAAAACAGCTGATTCACAGACAGAAACTGTTTAGAAGAATGAACAGCAACACATATACACACAAAGTTATGATACCATGTAAACAACTTCAATTTATGACTTTTAGTAAAGTTTCATAGCATTTACATCATTCAGTTGTTATTTTTTTATTGATGTTGTATATATTTTTTTTTCATGAGTTGGATTAAGTATGCTTTGGTTTCTGTGGTGGGGCGTGGTTTGTGGTGCCGTGCGGACGCACCTGTATGGCATTCACAATCACACCCATGGTGTTAAAAACACGGCGAAGTAGTGGTTGGAAATTGTGGTGTGATGCATGTACTGAATAAAGATGGGTCACAACAAAAATCTCTGGACCCATCAGTCACACCAGTTTCATAAAAACTGAATTTGAGGTGAACTAGCAAATCATGTTCATTGAGTATGTTCACTCTGAGTTAAGTATGTGAGCAGAGAAAGAAAGTCATCAGTGATTAAAATTCAGGGAAATGAAGGACGCATTTGAGGGCCGCATTTCGAGCAGCCTTCGAATTGGGACAGCCTTTGTCGGGTCGGTGTGATGTAATCGGCCTTAAAATGCGGCCTTTAAGGCTGCAGACCCCGAATTGGGATACAGCCTGTATCTCAAACTTAACATTTAAAACCACCATCAATTTTTATTGTCATTTTAAAGAATTCAAACTTGGACACAAATATATTACAAACCAATTTTAAACCTCCCTCGTTTAGTGAAGTATTAGAAAAAGTTGTATTTATGCAAATAAAAGCTTTTGTGAAGGAAAATGACACTCTTGATATGTTTGAGTTTGGTTATAGACTGAATCCCAAGATAGTCAGTGACCTGACTGACTTACGATTATGTGGTGCGCCCAGAATATGTGTCCACTTTTATTAATGCTTTCATTTCTTTTATTTAATTCGTTAACAGTTTATTTTAGTAATTGTGAGGACTGAAAGTCATTTTGGAGACATGACCAGTATTTGTAACGTATTGTTTTGTTACACGGACTGTGCAGAAGGACAGTAAAGTGGAGCAACACAAAAGGTGGAACTGTTGATTTTAAGGCATGTGTGCCCCTTTAGGGGGTGGAAGTCCACACACCACTGAGATGAATTCTGGAAGGTGAACCAAGTGCACTGTCTTCATTGCTCCTGAACTTTAGCTGTTTTGTAAGAATTTCATCTTTGTTATTATGGCTTCTCCCCTGTGGCCCTTAACAATGATGATAACGCTGCTGCCCTCATTTAACTTGAAGTGAATCAACTTGTGTAGAAGAACTTGCTTCACTCTGAGCTTTGAAAGTGGATTCAGGTGCAGCAGGAGGGAAAGAGTCAGAGAGAAACAGAGTTTGTTGAAGAAAACCTGCAATAGATCAGTATGTTACCATGATAACAGACTCAGAAAGTGTCCCTCATTTAAAGGTCAACAAACTCCCAGTTGCTAGCTAAAGTTAGAAGAGAAGATAAGATAAGAAAGATAAAGTATATCAACTATAAACTTTATAAAAATTATATTATATATATAATTATAAAAAACTCACAAATCTCCACAACGGTGACGTCACGGCTGTCCTCTGTGTAGCAAACTGGATCTCCTCTCCCTCCTCTGCAGTGGTACAGACCTCCTTGTGAGACACTAATATCTCTGTTTGCTTCATTTCCTCTCATGAGCTGAGCTTTAAAAGAGACTGAATCACGTCTGAACCAGTCAAACTTCCAGCCAGCAGAGCCCTCCACAGAGCAGCTCAGTGTCACACTGCCCCCTGCTGGTATGACTGAACTTTGTGCTGTCAGTGTGGCTCTGGGTTTACTTGCTGCTGAAGGAACAGAATTAAGTTAAACATTAAATTATTGCTTGTCTTAGAAAGAAATTTCTCACAGCACCGATCAAATGTTAAACATTCACAGAGCAATTGAGAAAACAACGTGTAATTTCTCTGCACATGACACATCAGACTGCCTGGCTAAAAAGCAGATTTCAAATCAAAAATAGTTTTGAATACCTCATTGTTTTCTGTTTATTAATGTTGTAATAGTTACAGTGCACTGAATGGCATCTTTCATTTATGTGGGAATAGGAGGAGAGTGTTGGAAATATGCGTGTGTTCAGAGATTCAGAGATGTGTATGTGTTTGAGTGAGTGTGTGTGTTTAAAATGATCTTAGAACACATTGTTTAAACGCTGGTGTAAAAAAGTGCAGCAACAACACCAAATAGTCCAAAGAAAAACACAGGATTTAACTACATGGGCTTATTTTTCACAGCCCATGTTCCACAGCATCATCTATCATTCACCTTCATAGAGTAGTGAGTGACAGGCATCAGTTCATGATGCCTTGATTTGCTGACCGTTTGGGCTAAATTAGTTCAGATCAGAGGGGGAAATTTTGGTGAACGAGAAAAGGGAGTCTTCTGTGAGAGTCTCGAAGGTGAAATCAATATGGTGGTAGCGGCGAGCATTAGCATGAATTAAGTTATTTAGATTTTTCTGGCATTCTGATCATTCAGCCATCATTCATCCTTCTTGCATGTTTAGTTTTTGAGAAAACAAAACAAACAAAACATGTGCTAATGTATACAGAAACATGTAGTCAAAAGGTGTGTAAGAGTGTGCGACTGGCATTCTGGTAATCCTCTATATAGTTTTGCTAGTGTTGCTATCACAAGGTCTTGTGGTTGCAATGTGGTATCAAGGATGTGATGCTGCTGCTAGTAGTGTTGATTGATAATACTTTACTCATCCCGAGGGAAACTGGGTTAAGGCTGCCAGCCGTGCCAGCGCCATCTTTCCCTTCCGATCATACATACATTACACAAACATCTCATAGGGTAGGCAGGTCAGAGAGAGGTACAACAATGGAAAATGCACAACATGAGGAAAGACGAGGAGAAAAAACAAAAACAAAAAAAAACAACAACACATGAATCACCACATCTCACAACATAGAAGACATAAGCTTCAAAGGTGTTTGGAGGGGTTTGGGGGGGGGGTTGAGTGTAGGTCTGTGTCACTGTACATGCGTATGTGTGTGTGTTCAACCAAGAGAAAGTGTCCCTTCACCCGGTTAAGTAAAAGTCAATCTTCGATCAACACGGGTGGCCTCCAATGAGGAGAAAGAGAGTCACAGTAAACAGTCTTATTATCTAAAGGAGAATTTTGTTATTTCTGTCTGTCACGGCGAGTGAGAAGAGCTGTGTGGAGATGATAAAGGAGGATCCAAATGCAGGCAGTCGTGAAGGAGATTTATTGAACACGAAATGTAGATAGGCAAACGGCAAAACAGAGAACTAAACTATACTGGGACAACTAAACTACTGAGCATGAACAAGAACCTGAACATAAAGGAAGGAAGACGATGGCACATGATGATGACAGCAGGGAGACACACGAATGAGACATGGAGGATACACAGACGGACCAGCAACTACAATGACAGAAGACGCGACTTAAATACACACAGAGAAATTACACACAGGTGGTGGACACAGCTGGGAGTAATTAACGAGACGAGGGCGGTAAAACTGAACACACTCACATGAGACGCAGACCTTCAAAATAAAACAGGAAACAAGAAAACACTACACAAGGACGCAGACACGACACTGAGAGACAGACAGAAAATGGCACATGGAAGTAGAACTAAACCTGCAATAAACATGAGAACACAAAACCTACGAACTAATCCCTAAACAAGAATAACTGAAACACAGATTCATCATCATCATCATAAGAAAAGAATCCAAAAACACACCAAAACATAACTCAAAATACTGGGTCAAACTGACCCAGATCCGTGACAGTACCCCCCCTCCAAGGGCTGGCTGCGGAACCTGACAGTGGCGCTGATGCTGCAGGCGACGATGCGGATGCAGCAGGCGACGATGCGGATGCTGCAGGCGACGATGCGGATGCTGCAGGCGACGGTGTAGAAGTCGCAGGAGATGATTCAGCAGGTGACAGCTGAACAGACTTCCCCAGACCGTCAGCTGACATGAGGATGTGCTGGCTGGGTCCTCCAGGACCCCCAGCTGATGAGACCTGGGGCTGGCTGGATGGGCTCCTCGGGCCTTCCAGCTAAGTTGGCCTGAGGCTGGACGGGCTCATCGGGCCCTCCAGCTGAGATAGGCGACTGAACGGGTCCTTCACTGGAGCTCTCAGCAGGGGATGACGGCTGAGACTGCTCAGTAAAGTTCTCCAGTGAAGCTGCTGGTGCTGGCGTCTTGACCTCTAGGGGTCCAGAGTTAGCTGGTGACTGACACCCAGCCTCTGGGGAGGCCCTAGAGGGAACAACTGTCTCTGAGATGCCAGCTTAAGTGAACCAGCAGATATAACGATGAAGTGCGCTCCCTGCTTGTAATGAGACGGTGAGGATGGTGACTGAATGAATGAGTGGGTAGGCTGCTGAGCTCGTGGCAACTGAGCTATAGGTAGCAGAGACGGCTGTAGTGGAGGCGTAATAGGTGGTGGAGTGGCTGACTGAACTGGGAGCAGCGTGGCGGCTGACTGAACTGGGGGCAGCGTGGCGGCTGACTGAACTGGGGGCAGCGTGGCGGCTGACTGAACTGGGGGCAGCGTGGCGGCTGACTGAACTGCTAACTGTGTTACAGACCCCACATGGAATTGTGGTGAAGGTGTGGATGGGGGGGATATGGTCAGGAAAAACTGTTTCAGTGAAGTTTATTGCTTTGCCTGAAGGAACCGATGCAGACGAAAAAGCTCCCCTAACATATTCATTCCCTAAATTCATAATGCCAGGCTCAGTAACTCCAGGCTTGGAAACAACAGAGTGGAAACAGTCATTAACACAGAGCGTGGGCTCAGGAAAAACAGTCTTTGAAGCAGTGGCCATAGAAAAACCACTATTATCTTCTGTGGAAACACAGAAAATGGCCCCAGAATAAATTGTCCTTGTTTCTGAAAAAGCAGAAGCAGTGTCCCTCTCACTCACCACTGCCGGTGTGGGGTGCTGCGCCGACGGCGTGAACATTGCTTTCTTTTCGGAGACTGCTACAACGGGCCGGGTAATTCCTCGGATGGCGGTTCGGACAACACGTCCTCCGTGGAAGCGAGCGGGCGAGTGGTAGCAGTGGGGGGATAGGGGTGAAGGTGTAGTTCGTAAAAAATGAAGTTTTGTACGAGCGGGTGCAATGAGTCCAATAGCCAGGGATAACCGGAAATCAGCTGGTGAAGCTTGGCTTCCACAGAGCTGAGAAATCCCTCTCCCTCATGCTCCAGCCATAGGTTCACTAACCTGGAGGCTGCGTCGATTATGACCTCCTGGAGCTCCTTGGGAGGGCTGAACACCGCTGGATCCATATCTGGCTGGTCCGTACTGTCACGGCGAGTGAGAAGAGCCGTGTGGAGATGATAAAGGAGGATCCAAACGCAGGCAGTTGTGAAGGTGTGAAGGTGATTAATTGAACACGAAATATAGATAGGCAAATGGCAAAACGGAGAACTAAACTATACTGGGACAACTAACCTACTGAGCATGAACAAGAACACAAACCTGAACAGGAAGGAAGGAAGGAAGGAAGGAAGGAAGATGATGGCACATGATGATGGCACAAGAATGGACATCAACACATTTTTCCCCACAAAGACATAATATTGTACAAATGAGACATTTTCAGGAAGAACTTGGAATGAGTCTGATTTGCTTTCATAAAATTACTTTGAGGTTAACATGCAAATCAATGAGTTTAATAGAAATAAAATCAAAAACCTTTGTATGAAACCCAGTCATGTGTGTGTGCTTCATATTAATTTTAACAAAGCAGTATTTGATGAGATGAAGTTTTATATTTGTTTTTATTTGTTGGGGGAGTTTGCAAAATACTACATTTTCATCCTGTTTATATTATCATTGTCCTCAGGTGATGGAGCAGCAGGTCAGCATTGGCGTCTCTATACCAGCTGAAAGTTCATGACATAAAGTGGTGACAAACTGTCTACAATGAGGCTACTATCAGCTGCAGCTCTTTGTCTGACTAACAATGTAACATGCTTTGTAGACCATTGAATTCATCCTGTGCTGACCATTATGACATTTGTCAAATGGAGATCGCACAACAAACATGACTTACTTGATACTGACAATGTGAAGGCTTCACTCCACTCTGTTGAAGAATATGAGTCATCGCTGCATCGACTCTTACACATGTAGTCTCCACTGCTGGACTCAGACACTCTGAATGTCACATCATTATTGTGTGTCCACTGTGTGGGTGTCCTGGGTCCTCTCCATTCATACTCCCACTCGGTGGTTTCACCTCCTTCCTGCACCTCACATGTCAGAGTGATCGTCTCACCTCTGAATATCTGAGGCCAGTTGGGTTGTTGTTTTACAACAACTTTATTGGAAACTGTTCACACATATTAACAGTTGAGATACAAACAGAAACATGAAATCAACACAGAAAACTTTACATTGTATGTTTGATAATCATGAGTGAATGTATATTTCAAACTAAATGACTGAACTCACTGGTTTTCTCAATGGTGACATCATAACTTATATCAGTGTAGTAAACTGGGTTTCCTCTTGTTCCTCTGCAGCTGTAGATTCCTCCTTGAGATACTCTGATATCTCTGTTTTGTTGATCTCTGATTTGAACTTCAGAGGTTGTTTGGGTTCGTCTGAACCACTCATATTTCCATCCATCAGAGCTCTGCACAGAGCAGGTCAGTGTCACACTGCCCCCTACTGGTATGATTGTTGTTCCTGCTGTCAGTGTGGCCCTGGGTTTATCTGATGTTATGAAAAACGAAGACAGATCTATTATAAAGGGGAAAAAGCTGCATTTCAAAATATGTTTTCATTTCAAATTCCCACAAAATAAAATCTACAAATTTCCCTATTATATTTTTTTTCTCTGCAGTTTCAGACACTTCAAATGTTTGCCATTTTTCTGTCTCAACATGGTGACAGAGCTGCAGTAATTCAGGTTGTAGATCTCTAAATAGTCATATTATAAATGTTTGTCAAATCTCAGGCCTGAAGAAGTCACACTGAATGTAAATTAATGCAGTTCACTGTTGAAGGAAACACAATGATGGGTTCAGAGGGATCTGCCTAGTTTCAGGTTTAGATAACAGAAACATCATCACCTTAAATTTTATGAAACTTTTGATGTTTCTTCTTTTCCTTATTTAAAATGTATTTCATACACAGTTATTCTTGTTATACAATAAAATACACACATGAAGTAATAATAAATGACAGCCTGTGAGTATTGTAATACTGTGTATGCTGTGAGCAAAGTAACCACTAAAATATAGTAGTCCTTGTTAAAGTTTCAAATTTCAATGACAACATTAATTAAATGTATTGAGAATTTTATAATTCAGATGATTTTCAACATGAATCATCACATTGTTGTTCACTGAGGACTTACCTAATACAGTTATAGAGACAGTATTACTGATCTTTGTATCATGTGAACTCTTCCTGCGACCAGAGCACTGATATTCACCACTTTGACTTGTAAACAAAAGTTTGTCTTTTTGTGTGCTGTACCTAACTAATTCTCGACCGTCCTTGTTGATTTTGTATTCCCAGTCAGTGTCTTTTCCTTCATTTATGTCACATTTGAAGGTAACAAACTCTCCAATGAAAAAACTCGACCGGTTGGGTTCAATAGTTAACACAGCATCTAAAATCCAATATGACCACAAAGTTAACCTGAAACACTTTTATGCACGAAACAATCTGTGACAGTATGTTCATACACTGTTCATATATTTAATAATAAATAAATATAAAACATAAGTCAACTGTAATTAAGATTCATGCAGTATTTTGAGAGGATTTTTACCAGAAAAATTAAAAGACAGAAAAAAAGTAAAAACTGTTCAGTCACCTTGAGCGTGTCCAGTGCAGAGGAGTGTACAGAGCACTACAATAAAGACAGAAACTTCAGACTTTATCAAACTAAAGACACACAAATCCAAAATAAATCAAACACTTGTGGTTGTACCAGTGGCTGCTATGATTTGTATGCATCAAATTATCACTGATGGAGAAACAAACCTTTGTTAGATAAACTAAACCAGCTCCACTCTGATCTGAGTCAGTGCACTAAAATCTAATCCAGTCTACAAACAACCATGTTGGTAACAAACATGAGAGTCCTCTGATCACATGACCTGAAATGGTACAAGTGACTGATGCTCTGTTCTTCTTACTAAAACATGTTTATGGATCAGTATGAATCAAACAATAGAAGTCAGTGATGTACTCACAGAATAGGCCCAGCTCACAGAGCAAAGTGGCTCCCATCCTCACATCCAGCAGTGACACGTCTGAAAACTTCTAATACTTTCTGTAAAGAGAGAGAGTGAAGCAGCAGCACAGCAGATACCAAAGAGCTGTGAAGGAAACAAAGAGGTTTTAAAACTTCTTCTCTCTGCTTCCTTCCTTTTACACAGAAATAACAACTTAACAAGATCTGACCAGATTTTTATGAAAAGGCCTTTAACACACAGACTAAACTGACCAATAACAGACAGACAGTAAGTTTCATTACACATATGTGAGCTGACTGAGGGTTAAAGAGGAAATAAGGAGAACACAAGTCCAAGACATGTGCTCTTACAAAAAAAAAAAAACAAACACCCAGCACACCCCTGCGGGCGGTTTATCCTTCAAGCTCGGGTCCTCTACCAGAGGCCTGGGAGCTTGAGGGTCCTGCGCAGTATCTTAGCTGTTCCCAGGACTGCGCTCTTCTGGACAGAGATCTCCGATGTTATTCCCGGGATCTGCTGGAGCCACTCGCCTAGCTTGGGAGTCACCGCACCTAGTGCTCCGATTACCACGGGGACCACCGTTACCTTCACCCTCCACATCCTCTCGAGCTCTTCTCTGAGCCCTTGGTATTTCTCAAGCTTCTCGTGTTCCTTCTTCCTGATATTGCTGTCATTCGGAACCGCTACATCGATCACTACGGCCGTCTTCTTCTGTTTGTCTACCACCACTATGTCCGGTTGGTTAGCCACCACCATTTTGTCCGTCTGTATCTGGAAGTCCCACAGGATCTTAGCTCGGTCATTCTCCACCACCCTTGGGGGCATCTCCCATTTTGACCTCGGGACTTCCAGGTTATACTCGGCACAGATGTTCCTGTACACTATGCCGGCCACTTGGTTATGGCGTTCCATGTATGCCTTGCCTGCTAGCATCTTGCACCCTGCTGTTATGTGCTGGATTGTCTCTGGGGCATCTTTACACAGCCTGCACCTGGGGTCTTGCCTGGTGTGATAGACCCCAGCCTCTATGGATCTTGTACTCAGAGCTTGTTCTTGTGCTGCCATGATTAGTGCCTCTGTGCTGTCTTTCAGTCCAGCTTTGTCCAGCCACTGGTAGGATTTCTGGATATCAGCCACCTCCTCTATCTGCCGGTGGTACATACCGTGCAGGGGCCTGTCCTTCCATGATGGTTCCTCGTCTCCCTCCTCTTTCTTGGGTTTCTGCTGCCTGAGGTATTCACTGAGCACTCGGTCAGTTGGGGCCATCTTCCCAATGTATTCTTGGATGTTCGTTGTCTCATCCTGGACTGTGGTGCTGACACTCACCAGTCCCCGGCCTCCTTCCTTCCGCTTAGCGTACAGCCTCAGGGTGCTGGACTTGGGGTGAAACCCTCCATGCATGGTAAGGAGCTTTCTTGTCTTTATGTCAGTGGCTTCTATCTCCTCCTTTGGCCAGCCTATTACCCCAGCAGGGTACCTGATCACGGGCAGGGCGTACGTGTTGATGGCCCGGATCTTGTTACCATTCAGCTGACTCCTCAGGACTTGCCTGACCCTCTGCAGGTACTTGGTGGTTGCAGCTTTTCTAGCGGCCTCTTCATTGTTCCCATTCGCCTGCGGGATCCCCAGGTACTTGTAACTGTCCTCTATGTCTGCAATGTTGCCTTCTGGTAGTTCAATCCCCTCAGTTCTGACTACCTTCCCTCTCTTTGTTACCATCCGACTACACTTCTCCAGTCCGAACGACATTCCAATGTCATTGCTGTATAGCCTGGTAGTGTGGATCAGTGAATCGATGTCTCGTTCACTCTTGGCATACAGCTTGATGTCATCCATGTACAGGAGGTGGCTGACAACTGCTCCGTTCCGTAGTCTGTATCCGTAGCCAGTCTTGTTAATGATCTCACTGAGGGGGTTCAGGCCTATGCAGAACAGCAGTGGGGACAGGGCATCTCCCTGGTAGATCCCGCTCTTGATGGTGACTTGTGCTATGGGCTTGGAGTTGGCCTCTAGTGTTGTACGCCACATCCCCATTGAGTTCCTGATGAAGGCTCTTAGGGTCCCATTGATCTTGTACAATTCTAGGCATTCCAGTATCCAGCTGTGGGGCATTGAGTCATAGGCCTTCTTGTAATCAATCCAGGCAGTGCAGTCTGGTCTTGCAGTCTCGGCTGACTGTTCTGTCTACCAGTAGCTGGTGTTTTGCGCCTCTGGTATTCTTGCCAATTCCTTTCAGTGTTCCGCTCATGTATTGACCCATGTGCCTGTTTATCTTAGCCGATATGATGCCTGACAGGAGCTTCCATGTAGTACTGAGGCAGGTTATTGGTCGGTAGTTGGAGGGGACCGGTCCCTTCTTGGGGTCCTTGGGGATCAGGACCGTCCGACCTTCGGTTAGCCATTCCGGGTGTCTCCCGTTAACTAGCAGCTGGTTCATTTGTGCTGCCAGACGCTCGTGGAGTGCAGTCAGCTTCTTTAGCCAGTAGGCGTGAACCATGTCGGGCCCTGGTGCTGTCCAACTCTTCATACTGGAGACCCTTTCTTGGATATCTGCCACTGTGATGGTTACTGGACCCTGTTCAGGGAGGTCGCTGTGGTCTGCCCTCAGATGCACTAGCCACTGAGCATTGCCGTTATGGGTTGCGTCCTTCTCCCATATGCTCTTCCAGTATTGCTCCGTCTCCAGCCTGGATCCCCCGTAGCCGGTTACCAAGATTACGTGAAGTACCCTCAGAAGGTCTGCTAGATGATGTTAATGCAGCACTATTGGTCCCTTGCCACTGAGAGTACACCTTTGCTGGTTCTGTGGAGAACAGCTGGTTTATTCTCCTGCCTTCTATCTTTCTGGTGTACCTCCTCAAGCGGCTGGCCAAGGCTGTGAGTCTTTGCTTGGCAGTTTCTAAGGCCTCAGGTATGGATAGCTTGCTGTATTTCTTATGCACCTTCTTTGTCGCACCTTTCTGCAACTCCGTTAGTTGGCTAACCTCCCTCCGTGCTGCTTTGATCTTGCCCTCTAGCCTCCTTCTCCATGGAGGGTACTGCCCCTTGTGGCTGTTCAACTTGTAGCCAAGCATCTCACTGATGCCATATTGTAGATCAGCTTGTTAGTGTCGGTAATCCTGGTTGTAGGTATTGTCCGTAGTGCTGCATTAACATCATCTAGCAGACCTTCTGAGGGTACTTCACGTAATCTTGGTAACCGGCTACGGGGGATCCAGGTTGGCCATGATCTTTTTTTTCAAGTCAGTTCCTCTCGCACTCAACGATCCTTCTCCTATCGCACTTGGGGCTATGTACCCAATCTCGGGTGGGGGTGATGATATCTCCCCCCTGACCTGGCGTCCTGACTCCTCCTTGCCGTAGCATTTGTGTTGTACCTCGTCAATCTCTAGCTGTGAGAGCAGTCCCTTCTTTCGAATGTTGGAACACTGAGCTACTAGTTGTTTCGCCGTCATTGTGGATATTGGGTATCGAAGAATCCATAGGTCCGTCATCCTATTCATGTAGCCCTTTCCGCCGGGGTTACTTGCGTAGTAGCATTCCAACAACGCCTTGTTTTCGTCTCTTGCCCACCGATGCCTTCTTGTTCCAGTAGCCCACTTTTCGTCAGGGTGCCTCAACACCTCAACACCTGACGCGGACCTTGTTGATCCGGGCGACGTCCGAGCCGGCATGCCTTCATATTTATCTGTCTCGCTCATGTCTGTGGTAGGCTTACTTAGCATAGGGGGTCTAGCCTTAGGACCCTTACTGGATACAGACGCCCCAGGAAGGAATCGAACTTGCGATCCTCTGTTCCAAAGGAGTGTAGTCTAACCACTACGCTATCCAGCTGCTATGTATAGCATACATATATATATGTATATATACATATATATGTGTGTGTGTATATATATATATATATATATATATATATACACATATATATATATATATATATATATATATATATATATATATATATATATATATATATATATGAGAAAAACATTTATTTTATTTAAATATCATAATAATTATTATTATTATTATGATATTTAAATAAAATAAATACAAAATAAATAAAATAAACAGAAGCTTAAAAACGCAAGCATAAAAACATTGCCTGGTCTGATGAGTCTCAGTTTCTGCTCAGAAATTGGCAAAACCAAATCAATCAAATCAAATTAATTTCAGTTTGATCTCCAAACAAAGTAAAGTGATTTCCATGTTTCCTTGTTTAGGCTGTGGGACTGTAACCTTTAAGGTTTAAATGGATCCAGTTTAAAGGTTCAGAGCCTCAGAAATCAACAGCAGCACTGAGACTGGACTCAATGATAAAATAATTAACAGGAATAAAAATGTTTATTTTACTGCTCTGTGTGCTACATCATCAGATTAATGAGTTTCTACAGCATTCATATCTTGTCCTTTTTTACAGCAGTGTTACATTTTAATGTTTTGAGTTTGATATTATTTATAGATCTTTAATCACTATTTAATAATATCTCTGCAGCAGGTGGCACTATGTGTCCCTCCAAACTATCAAAGCTCAGCTGATTCACAGAAGCAGGATTCAGCTTCGAGAGCAGAGTCCTGCAAATGTGTCGACTGTGTAGACTTTTCATTGGGACAGAGAGGGGGAGGGACTTTCACCCACCCAACACATGCTTTCGTGTATCCTCTAAGGTCCTGACTGCACGCTGTTTGAAGTTGATAATGTCAGCGTCTGCTGAATGTTCATTGGTTGGCAAGTGTAGCGAAATACAGCAGGAAAGGAAGAAGCACAAAAAACACTTCAAAGGTCAACAATGCACACATGCGAGAGCGTAAATCTGGCGTGCGATGGCTCCTTTATGCATCAAAATGTGCCTCAGGAAGCCAAGACAACACTATGGATATCAACATTGATGCAAATGAGTATCTTCATTCTGTTTTAGTATTGATTAACAACACAGTGTAGATATCTAACCCTACTCTAGACTCTAGTCTCTATGATAATAAAACTACTCTGATATTTTCTATCTCTGACATTACACTGCAGATGTTTGAATTTCTAAAATCTGATTGTCTTTTGTTAACATTAAAAAGTAAAAATAGAAGTCTAATTATTTATTGAGCATCAAAAAGGAGAGAAAAATAACCATGTCTCAGCATCAGCATTAACGTAGAAGAGA
This sequence comes from Rhamphochromis sp. 'chilingali', assembly GCF_963969265.1. Taxonomy (NCBI): domain Eukaryota; kingdom Metazoa; phylum Chordata; class Actinopteri; order Cichliformes; family Cichlidae; genus Rhamphochromis; species Rhamphochromis sp. 'chilingali'. The sequence goes on along the minus strand of NC_137929.1, from coordinate 38,986,056 downwards.
GTAATGAAGTAAAGATAAAAAATCATTAGGATCAAACTGACAGAAAATCAAACAAAACAAACTAAATTAGGACATTAGTTTTAAGAGTTTAAGAGTATCTTTCTTTCTCTGTGCATAAAAAGTACATTTGACACATGAGAAAACATTTTTAAAACTATAGTTATAAAAAATGTTATAAAAGTTTAATTTAAAATTTATTAATATATGACCTTAAAGACAATGACAATGAGTCAAGTGCAACAAGCAGCGATGTATCCAACACGATACTCAGACTAAACTGAACCAAGGAACCAGCCAACATTTGTCTGTAACTTTCATAAACATCACAAACATGCTTTGTTCAAACTCTCACATAAACACTTCAAACCAGTGATACACTCTAATTCTCACACATGAGAAACACTTTCATTAATCAGTGCCATTCAAACAATGTCACAAATGTACTTACACAATAACCCCGTCATGCAGAGCAAAGAGTGCCCCATCCTCACATCCAGCCCTGCTGCACTCTGATCCTCAGCTGATCTCAAACACTTTGACTTTACATCAATAATAAAAAGAGAAGCTGCATTTAATACAGATAAGACCAGAGTGTTTCTTCTGACTGTGGCCTCTCTGTGCTTCCTTTCCTTTTATACAAACCTCAAACAGCTCCTGTAGCTTTGACCACAGCAGTTGTGTGACGTGTTCACATTTCCTGTCCACTGCAAACATGCAGGCTTGCTTCTTGTGTTTGCTTCTTACCTTCTGTTGTTTCAGGTCAGGTGACATATTTTACCAGCTCATAATTATGCTTTATTCTCAGAGACTTTTATGTGGTTTGTGCAGTGTCCTGTCATATGTACATGCAGTGAGGTGTTGGACCTCTACACTTCATAAACGCACTAAATAACACAGAAGATCTCTCTGTCCCTCGCTCTGCATCCTGTTATGTCATTTTTTCCAAACTCCCGTTTCTGCTTCCATGCCTGTTTCTTCCCTGGTCTGAGTCTCAGGTCTGTGTTTCTTAGTCTGCACGTTTCCTGTTTTATTTTGACAGTATCACGTTCTGTGTTTAGTTTTGCTTCCAGCTGTGTTTCCACTTCCCTCGTCACACTCGTGTGGTGTGAGTTTTCATTCGTTCATTGGCAGGTCATCTTTTCACCATGGGCCATGTTTCTGTTCATCACGAGTCACGTCTCAGGTATTCATGTCATTCATGTTGGTGACGTTTAAGTTTCATGTTCACTGTGTCTAGTGTTACTTCTCTCCAGTTTAGGTTACTGTTAACATCGTCCTAGTTTCCTTGCATTCTTCATTTATATTGTTGGTCCAACCTAAAGTAAACGTCTCAGTTTTTGTTCATTCCTGTCTCGAACATCTGCTCTTACTCTTACACCACGCACCAGCCACCCGGCCGTGACAAAAAACTTTACACTGTTGTGTATTTTAAACTCCTTGAATGAGCCATGATTATGTTTGAACACTGATTAGTCAAAACAACAAGCATCATACTGCACTACTATCATACCTGCATTGCTCTAACTTGCCAAGAACCAACACAAATCCTGTGTTTCCTGTCTTTTTCTGCAACTCAGGAGTGACGCCACGCCCGATTTCAAACTTCCAAGTTCGGAGGTATCTGGAATGCAGCACAATGACCCACTTTTCACACCTTGTCTCATGTCATGACACACATAATTAATAGTGGATTCATGACCTTCTTAAGGGACAACTCCAACTCTGGTTGTCTGTCTGGGTTCTCACCGGGTACTCTGGCTTCCTCCCACAGTCCAAAGTCAAGTTATGTTAACTGGTGATTCAGGTTGTTGCCTGCAGGTGTGAATGTGAACATGAATGGTTGTCTGTCTCTCTATAACCTGTCTAGGTTATCTTTCACACTATGACAGCTACTATAGGCTCCACCCACAGTGAGTCCAAAAGGACAGAACAGTGAATACTTTAAAGTGCGGTTGCGTTGTGATTGGCTAGTCCCTCCACACGAGCATGTAGTGTGTCTCAGTTTGTCACTCAGGCTGTTGTATTAATCATAGTAAAAGCATGAAAACTCAGCCACCATCCTTCATTCTTTCAAACACTTTCTTACAAAGGTTATGATGAAGGTTTGTTGCAGTATCATCTACACACACTCACCAACATGTTCATATCCAAGTGTTTTAGATTGTTTAACAGCAGGTGTGTTTTTTTCATCCCACCACTTTTCTTTTAGAAAGATAAAATATATTAAGATGTAACTTCCTGTTTTTAGCTTATTTTCAGGTTATATGTAAAAGTTAAGTGCAGAAGTTTCATGTACTTATCAATATTTTAATATTGTAATGCTTCAAGATATGAAAACTAAAAATATCTAAAAACTTGGGGACTCTGTGATACTGCAGAGTCCAGCAGACAGTTTGGAGTCAAACACTGACGTCATCATCACAGGTGTAGGAACCATTTCTGTAACACCAGCCAAACAGACACATTAGTATCAGTAAGTATAGATGATTTACTGGCTCCTCTGCTGGTTACAAAGCAGTGATTATACTTTGAAGTTTTGTGTTATACTGTGAGGAACTGGCCTGTTTGGAAGTTGCAGTAAGAAGAAAAACATGTCTGTATATGATGTTGTGGACAGAGAGAGTGATGGATGATTTTATTTATTTCAGAGATAAATGAACATTTACAGCACGTCCATGCAGAGACTCTTAAAGACATGAGCGTGAGAAACAAGCTTTTCACCGTTTCTCTTGATGCCCACATGCTTTATTTATTCTTTAGTCCAGCATGTGTCATCACCACAACAAAGCTACTTTTAATCTGTTTTCACACATTGTCATACCTGCACATTTCCACTGTGCTGTGTTGACTTTAAAGAAGACAAACGTTAGACTTCAGGCTGAAACCACAGGCTGCATTTCCTCTTTTCTTGGAGGCCCAGACAGATATTTTGTGGTCTCTGATTTTCAGCAGATAAAAATAAACCAACAACAGTCTTTTACACACATGCAGTCATCACAGTCTGCTCAGAGAAACAAAGAGAGAGAAAAAAAAGAATTAATAGGTGACCTGAACCACTAGACTCTAGTGATGTGCGATACCACTGACTTCCTTCCAAAGTAAAATTCAGGGCTGTATTGACGATACCGATCCAATACCCATACTTTGTACAAAAACTTGATGTTTTATTGTATTTCAAATTAAAGTTTCATAATGATTACAGGGCATCAGACTACTTGTTCTTATTGCTTAATAGTGCAGAATTATAAATAAAGAAACTGAAGAACCTGAAGTTGTGCACTATTTGAACACGTTGCCTGCCTGTAGCATTAAAGGACTCCGTGAGAGGCGTCTGTCTCCCCCTAGCAGCACCTGTCCCTGTCCTCTTCAGTTGGCCTCAACATAAGCTCGTCATATTCTGTGATATGATTACTCTGAGGTGTTTGACAAGGTTAGTGGTGTTGCCACAACACCTCACTGTCTTCCCACATGTATCGCAAACCGTGTCTTGGCTGCAACACATTTATACAGCCATATTTCGCATATAACTATGAAAGGTGGAAGAGGAAGTAGTTCCTTCCAAGTTAGACATCCGAATGATTTAGTTTCTTTCCACTGTGTTCCTGTTAATGATAAACTACTAATTTACCCCAAATTACAAAAATATCGATATTTTAATATTAGAATCGATTCTAGAACATAAATAACTGGTATCGGAGGAATCGATATTTCAGTATCGATCAGCACACCACTACTAGACTCACATGTCATATGTACTATTGTCTGCAGGTTGAGCCATCTGTCAATTAATAATATTCTGAATCATCATCACACCCATTTTTGTTCTTTGTTGGTGTGTGTGTGTGTGTGTGTGTGTGTGTGTGTGTGTGTGTGTGTGTGTGTGTGTGTGTGTGCAGATTTGTGAAATTGTCCCCTAATCTTCATAATATCAACACCCCTGAAACAGCAGCAAATTGCACCATGGTGAGACCCAGAATCAAAACATTCAAGCTGAATACACTAGTGTAGAAAACACCGGGCAACTGTACTTAGAGAGCATCTGCACCCCATAAGACCAAGAAGCTGAGAACACCAGCATGCTGTGTGAGAAACATGTATCTTGCCCACTGTCTTGTGGGTTCACGTGGCTAGTGGGTCCTCTCTGTGGCTGACTGGCTGTTAACCCAGTGAGTGACAGTTTCTCCCGCTGCATTGGGCTGTAGCCTTCTGCTGTACTGAAGGACAGTGCTGCAGCCATGTAGCTCTGCTCATGTAACATGTGGCCTTCCCACATCACATTTCTGGGCATGACCCTGGAGTCTATCAGAGCCTCCATGTCACTCACCCCCAAATGACAGCAGGCCTTCGGGGTGTGCCCAGACCCATTTGGGCTTCACTTGCGGGTCAGCTCCTGAGGCCGAGGGCTCTATGGTCAATAGCTCTTATATCAGTCATTGGGAGTCTCTAACATAACTATGATGGAGCTGCAAGCTGTCATCCTGGCACTCAAGCAGTTTCTATCAAGACTGTCAGGGTACCGTGTTATCATCAAGATAGCAAAAATGGTTGCAATAGTCTACATCTACAGGTAACGGGGGCTAGGGTCTCCCCTGCTCTGCACGATAGCTACCAGACTGTGGGAGTGGGGTCACCCCCTGTTCTACTCACTGAAAGACGTTTTTGTGCCAGGACCATTAAACGTGACAGGGATATTACAATATGTCGAGGGGGAGCCCAATCCAAGAGGAGTGAAGACTCTGGATGGAGTCTTCACCTCTGGATGGTGGACCATCCAGAGGTGGTCCACCAGATCTGGACCCCTGCACCCCTCGCCACAGGCTTTTCTCTGGGGCTTCCCTCCATACTCCCTCCTCCAGTTATTCCTTCACCGGGTCAAAACGGAGGAGTTTTTTTTTTTTTTGACCCTCCGTTGATCATGGTGTCCCCTCTTTGTCTCCAAATGCTAGTTTTCAGTTATCCTGCCAATCATGGCCAGGACACCCCAGGAGCTCCCTGTTCTGAGGGACCTCCTGTTCCAGGTGAGGGGGTCACTGTTCCACCTTTTCCCAGTAGGGGTCAGGGGGAGAGCCTGTACCCTGAGAGGGAGAGGCTCCATGCCTTAGGGCTGCCTGATCTAAACGTGAGAATGCTGCAGGAGTTTTCCGAGTCGGTTGAGTTACTAATATCTCTCACTGTGGACATGGACAAAGAGGCAGCTTGGAGCCAGGTTGCTCTGTGCTATCCCCATGCTTTGGGACAGCATGTCTTGCTTACCCGGCCGTTCAGGAAGAAAGACAGCCGTTTGTCAGCTTCCACTCTGGAATTCTGGGCAGACCCCTGTCTAAGTCCGGATTGTCCCACAGGGTTGTGGAGGCCATTCAACAGGCATATGACTCTTTGGATGTTCCCCTCCCTTTCACCCACTGTGCCCACTATGTCACAACATTAAACATTTTAATCACTTTCAGCCAGTAATCCATAAGAAATGTTTCATCCTTTCTAAGAAATAACTTTTATTTTATCTAAACTTGTTCTTTGGAAACAGTTACAGCTACATTTACAGCACACATGTTTGTTTGTTTTTTATTCTTCTGCAACATGCAGTGATGTAAATAATAGACTTTGAAGTCAAAGTCTTTATCATCACCCAATGTTTATATTTCACAGGTCTTTCTGTATTGGAAAGGTGCACAGCAAATCACTGGAGTTAAATATTCTGGAGTTAGGCATAAAAGTGCGCAAGAGTTACATTCCGGGAGTTTATTTTTCACCTTATACTACAGTCAGTGTTGGGGAGTACTCTAAAGCGGTGTAATATTTAGGTGTTCATTCACTGGGTGCTAAGGAGTCTAATTCAACACATTGCTGGTGTTGTTTGCCTGTCGACCGTTACAGCGCCTATCTGTGTTTCTTTCTTGGACTCCGACATGTAGGAGGTAAAAATACTTTATTTACTTTGGAATTTTCTGTGAGTGTAGTGATGTTATTTATATATATATATTCAGTTACATGGATGCACAAGTAAAATATAAAGTTAACTAACTAGCACTACATGTGTTTTCTGTATGTTATGCTGATTTGGAGATAGCAGCTAGGCTAATGCTAGTCAAAAGTTAGCTAACTTACTTATCTTACTGTATTTTAAGATACACATTTCACGTTGTCAATGAAAACGTTTAGTTCTATTTCTTAATTTTAACACTAACGTTTAATTTAACGTTAGCTAACTACAGTAATATTCTGTTTAGACTCATGGTAATGGCCGTATTTAACCAAAGAGAGGTGCAGCCTGCACTGATGAGATGTTGAGGTACCATTAACATCAGTTAGTTAGTCCTGCTGCACACTGAGACATGCACACAACCCTGTCTCCAGAACTGTAAAGACAAGGACACAGCAAACATGCAGTCACATTGTCTGCTAAACCAGCCTAGCTAAATAGATTTTAAGCAATATTTAGTGTGGACAGGCTAACTCAATGTAAGACAGTGTTCGTTGATTAAGTTATACACAGTTTACATAGAGTTACCATAAACAACCTCTTCTTCTTGTGTTGTGTTTCATAGTAGTAAAGGTATTTTTTTCCGTAGGTGGCCAAGATGTTGATAAAAGTAAAACACAGAGAGACAAAGAAATATGCAAAATTGGAAGAAGTCAGCTTCACAGATTTTGTGAGAGCAGGTAAGTTATGGTTTGTACTAAGTCATTAAAGAAGAAATGATAATGTTGTTATTAACTAAGTGATGATTTTACTTCAGTGCAGCAGAAGTTTCTCATACCAGAAAATGCAGCACTGAAAGTCACGGATGAGCAGGGTATAGAGGTGGATGAGGATATCTTTCCTGAACTTGCAGCAGTCAAAGAGGTGTGTTTTGTCATCTATACAGCTGAAGGTAAGTAAATATATGCTCTGATAGATTTTGAAGGATTTGATTTGTACAGTTACTCTTAAATAAACATTTTTAATTTGTCTAATATCCTGTGGTAACAATCACAAAATGCTGTTTTCATGGCTCAACAGTAAGTTGGATTTATCACATGCATTTCAGACATCCTGGAAACACAATCATCCAAGAAGCTGCGTGACTGCTCAGACCTAACACACTATGTGACACTCACACCTTGTGGTATGTAAATTGTATATTACCATAATAAAATACAAAATAACCATCTGTTCTCCTGGGAGAAAGTATAATTTAATCAAACCGTGCAATTTACTGGCCCTGTGTGCATAAATGGTATCTTTGTTGTGTTGTGTTTTTGATTGTATATACCTTGTATTCTAATATTTTTATTTGTCACCCTCAGATTTGACTGTCCTGAAGCAACATGTGGAAGAGCCCTCCTCTCCAAGTCTAACAGATACATTGTCTGTCTCAACCACCAGCAGTCAGAGCAGTGACACAAGTGATGCCGGACTTCAAATGGTTCAGCCTCTATTGGACAGCATACATGAAAGAAATGTAGATACAGTACTTAATTGACTTATACTTGACTCTTTAGTTGCCATTACTTGAAAAAGCTTAAACACGAAGATAAAACAGATTAGAGAAAAATAATTTAATATAGTATTTCATGTAGTTTGCTCTGCAACTGTAGTGTGTAATAAGACTTGCTCTCTCTCTCTCGCTCTCTCTCTGTTTTTGTTATGCATGTTAACCATGAAACGTGTTTCCATGATCAGTGTCCTGCTTTTCAGTTAAATGAAACCATTTTTAAGAAGATACTGGTCCTAGAAAGGGAGAAAGTAAGACATTTCAAATGTTTTGATGCCCAAATGTCATATGGGTGTGATTCACAATTTTATGTTCTGTGAGAGAGTTGCATTACTTAATTTGTTGGCTTGATGGAGACTTTACAGAGTCTTCCTCACGTTAACACTGCATTACAAGAAGTGCTTATTCTGTAGTCATTTTTTTCCTTTAATTCTGTTTTTTTTTTTTCTTTTCGCCCAATGTTAGGCCTTTCTGACCTCAACTGTTTAGCTGCCAGTAATGGTGGATATTATGCTATTACAGTACTGTTACACAGAATGTATGTTAATCCATGCAGCATTCATATTTGAATATGTTATTTTTGATAAATAAAATCCATACATTCATAATAATCACTATTGTGTTTTTGTAGTAATTTGCACCAAAAACCTAAAACTTTTTTCAATTGATGAGTAACACTACAAAAGAGTTAATATCAAACTTAACTCTAGTTATGAGTTAAATTTTACTCTATATGGTAGTAGAAATTTCACTCCGTGAGAGTTTAGTTTTAACTCCTATAAAGAGTTGAAAAATCAACTCCCGGAAAAGAGTTACTCTAACTCTGCACTAGAGTTCATTCGATGGTCACGCATGTACACTCAAATGTAGTTAATCTGAACTCCCTGAGAGTTTATTCCAAAGACCAGAATTTGCTGTGTGGAGAATGACAATGATCTGACAATCTGAAGTTACACAAAGAAAAATATATTTATATGTGGTTTTGTGGGTACAGAGAGAGACAGATTCTCTTTCACGCAGTGAAAACCTTGTGTGCTGTCCATGGTGCTGAAATAATAACAGTTTAATGAATTTAATACTTCACTGTTTGTTAGTCGTGTGCAATACTGTAAGATTTTGTATAGATCTGATACCAAGTAAATACAGGGCCTGTATCACTGATACTGATACCAGTACCAATACTTTTTAATAATTGCAGTACATCATCACAGTTGTTAATTCTGAATGAATTTAAATCACCTTTAAGACAGCCAGGTTGCCTCTCTGATGAAACTGCAGCAGTGCGTACAGGAGAGAAACAGAAAGTAAAGTATCAAGTTCATTATACACGTAAGGAGAGAGAACGTGTTGGTTGACCAGGAGGACTGAGAGACCATGACAGATACAATAAATTATAAATGAATTAATGTCTCCCTCTGTTGGCCAACAGCTGTAAACACACTCCAGTGATTGTACTTGGAAGCTGTGTTCAGAGTTTGACATGAGACATATGGGACGAGGAATATCCAACTGACACGTACCCTTATTTACCATAGGTGATTCACACTACCGTAACTCTTCGATCAGTTGTCCTACAGAGATGGTTACTGAAAGATGAGAAGACGTGCTTTGCAAAACTTTACAGTGTATCATTAGAATGCTCATGCAACAATGGTCCAATCACAGGGAAGAATTGATGACACAAGGAGCAGAGAGGTGGGTGTGAAGAAGTGGCAACACCCCAACGTGCCTGGAAATTTGTAATATAAAAAGGAGAACTTATGGAAAACTGAGTGGAATAGGCTCAAAAACTGTTTTGTACCAATTTAAAATAAACACAGTAAGATTTTAATACAAAGATGAACCATATTATCAGTCTTCCAGTGCTGACATTAAACCAAGAGCATGTCATTGTTTAATATAATTGCTGTTGATCTGGATGCTGGCAGTTCTCCAAATATCAAAATGTTCTGGGTTGGATTTTGTTGTTGACGTCGTTTGTGTTTGTGTTTGTGTTTGTGAGTCTTGAGTTTCGTTGAAACAATCTTTTTACGGACCTGAAACAAAACAGAACAAAAAAGACTTCAAAAGTGAAAAACAAAGAAATAATGGTGCCAAAGATGTGATGATGCTTTCTGACCTTTTACACTTTCATTCTTTAATCACACAGAACTGCATGTGTTTGAAATTTAAGAGGCTCATTATTTTATTCAGACACCACAACAGCAACAGAACGTAACTAAAGCCAGTCATATAAAAAGTGATTCAGCGCATCAGTTCAACTGGGCATCTTCCCAGTGTGCCAACTAATGTTTGTGCCGATGGATTGATTGAAGGGCCAATGCATACTGGCTGTAACGCTGCCATTTGATCACTTTGTGAAATCTCTTGTCTTTGCTGTGGAACGGAGTTTAGTAGTGAAGAAGTTGTGAAAATATGGAGCTGAAGAGCTGAGACAGAAAACATAAAATAAATTCAGTAAAATGTATCAAATTAATGACATGTTAGTTGTTGGTGCTGCTGTACCATGAAGTGGTTCTAGCAACAACCAGTAACCAGCCCTCACAGTCACAGGAGGCTGCTGCTGCTGCACCAGCCGAGAAGAAGTGGAGGGACAACAACAACAGAGTGAACAGACAGAGGAAGGTGAAATTAACGTGGTAAGAATATAATGGCAGGACATAATCATGAAGAAAAAGATTCAAGAATTCAAATAAAACAAATGGCTGCTGGATAACACCCTTATCCAGAGAAGAGCAGGTCACCACCATTAGACAGCCACTTTCTGCAGATGTGCTCATGAATATCTGGACGGCAGGCTGCTGGAGCTTTTCTGCAAGAGTGGAGAGTGAAAATGATAAATTCATGCAAAGTAAAGACAAGCCTAATAATTGAATAATTGAAGTTTATTAAATAGTATGTTGTTTTTAAATTATATAGAAGCAGTAACTTTAACAACTGAATACATATTGAAAATACACAAAGCGAAGCAGCTGCTAAACAGTTCACTTAGACTGAATTCCCTGTTTACACAGAAAGATGTGATAGCAGGGATAAGATGTCACCATACATGGTCAGAGGGCCCGGTGGCACCAGTGTCCGGCAGCCTCACCTCTGTCAGTGCGCCCCAGGGTGGCTGTGGCTACAATGTAGCTTGCCATCACCAGTGTTTGAATGTGTGTGTGAATGGTTGGATGACTGGATGTGTAAAGCGCTTTGGGGTCCTTAGGGACTAGTAAAGCACAATACAAATACAGGCCATTTACCATTTACCATGTACTCACTAGAGGTAATGTGTAATCAGACAGCAGATATCATGTTTACAGGATCTGCATCAGTTTTTATTCTGAATTATATAGCAGGTATTTATAAATAGCAGTTAAAGAACATCACAGAGGTTTTTAAAACAAGAAACAGCTGGAAGAGGAAGTGGATAGTCAGTAATTTGCATCCTCTGTGGTGTGATGAAAACAAGCTAAACCAGAGATTTAAAAACTTTGTATCTATCTCTGCTATCAGCTGTCAGCATCATGTTCTCTGAAAGACTTCAAATCAGCTTAAATTGTTCTTCCTCATTTTAGTTGTAGGCAAGAGAGAAAAAATACCACACCATAGTTTATTTATATAACACTTTAAAAACAACACATAACCGACCAAAGTGCTGTACAGCAGAAATATAAGAGGTACAATAAGAATAACAAATATAATAAATAAATAACAATAAAATAACAGTGTCAGTTAACCACTGAGTCAAAGGCCAGCAAATTTAAATCTGAATTTAAAAACCACTACTGATGTAGACGCTTAATGTGGAAAGGGAGATCATTTCAAAGCTTTGGGGCCACAATAGAGAACGCTCGGCAAGTTTCAGCCGTGATTTAGGGACTGAGAGCAACAGCTGCTCAGCTGACTGGAGTGAACGAGGGGAGACGAAGGGCTTCAGCAGATCAGACAAATATACAGGTGCCAGACAATTTAAGGATTTAAAAACCAGTAAAGGGATTTTAAAATAGATTTTAAATTCAAATTGGAAGTCAGTATATGGAGACCAATTCTTTTACCAATTAAAATCATGCCACAGCATTTTGCACCAGTTGCAGGTGTTATGGAAGTTTTCATGCAGACAACAGAGAGCAGCTAACATCCTTTAATTAAAAAAAAAACATGTGAGAGAGAGAGAGAGGGACCAGCAGAGTCTCTCTCCCGATCAGCCCTGGGTTTATAAGGAACTCAGGTGCCTGATGGAACTTTCCAGTCAAACCTCCAGATCCTGACAGAATCCTTCCACTGACATGACGGCTGCGACACACCTGCACCAGGACAAACCTCCACCCGACCCACTCCTGTTAAACAGGTGAAAATAGATTTAAGAGCAACAGGACTTAGTGCTGCTGAGTCTTTGATTTTATTTATTTTCTATTGTGTTTTACTTGCATCTGTTTGAAAGAGTGAATGTAAACAAAAAAGACAATTTTATTTTATATGCTGGAATATGCAGCAAATAGGTTTACATGTTAAACAAATTTCTTCCAGTCAGAAAATGTTGCATATAATTTAATTTTTGCTTCCTGCAATGTGCATAAAGTTAAAAGATTAAAACTCATTAAACTAATTAAGTTTTAAAAAGAGACTTTTTTCATTTGATTACATGTTATATGATCAATTATGCAGAAAAAACCAAAACATCAAATAGCCTTAAAAACTTAAAATCATCCAGGTGATTGTCAGTTTTCCTTTTTTGCATTAAATTGCTAATTTATCTGTTTGGCTGGATGTTACAGAAATGGTTCCCACACCTGTCATTACAATGTTAAAGCTCGGCTCCAACCAGTCTGCTGGACTCTGCAGTATCACAGTAGTGATGCGCAAATCATGAACGAATCGTTCAATACTCGAGAATCACTTTACTGACTCATGAATCATGATTCACAAGCCCAACTGACTCACTGACTCATCCCTGTTGCTGTTAGCAGCAATATATCTAGCTTATAATTCAAATTGTGGAGAAAAACACAACATCCAGTATCTTAACAAAAAAATTTCTACTCTGAACTGGAAGAAAAAACCTTGAGTAGAAGCTCACATTACACACAGCTCAGTGGACATTTAGATGAGAAAATATATATTTACCATCACTATATCACAGTAAACTGCTCCATCCAGGATTATTAACTTTGGTCTGTTTGTGATGAAGACGCCTGCAGAACATCCCATAAATCATTCAGTGAGGTCAACATCACCATCTTCACTGAGAACAGAGCTGTGGTCTGCAGAGGCAACAACCATGTTACCACAAATAAAGCTTCTAAAAACTTAACACTGTGTAAGTATTGGAGCATGTTTTAAATTATTTTGTTGAGCAATTTGTTTGATAATTTACTTTAACATGATTCTGATAAGATTTCGCACGTCCTTCGTATGTATGAAGAAAATGTTTTTACATGTACTTGCTTTTTGAAAATGTGTTTGGGGCTTCATTAAATCTGATTCTGAGCATAAAGACTCATCACAACCACTCGCTGTGATAGTCAGAGTTACTGCAGTTTGTGTGTTTCTGTGTGGATGTTTGTCATTGTTCAAAGGACTGTTTCTGCATCTTCTTTGAGTCTCTTATGAGAATGAGGATGTCATTCAGTCATATGAGGAGAATTAATTCAATTCAATTCAATTCAATTTTATTTATATAGCGCCAAATCACAACAAAAGTCGCCTCAAGGCGCTTCATAGATACAGAGAAAAACCCAACAATCATATGATCCCCTATGAGCAAGCACTTTGGCGACAGTGGGAAGGAAAAACTCCCTTTTAACAGGAAGAAACCTCCGGCAGAACCAGGCTCAGGGAGGGGCGGCCATCTGCTGCGACCGGTTGATTCACTGTTAGACGGTTTTGACCAGGCACGTGCAGAGGGGGGGGGCTAGAGGGGCTTGAGCACCCGCCCCTTTCCTGATGGGTGCCCAAGGTGTCCTTTTGTTGAGGCAACTTTTTAAAAAAAAATTATTATTATTATTTTTTTAATGTGTGTGTGCGTGCGGAGTCCTGTTTGTGCCCCTCAACAATAATATTTAACTATTAATCACAGTTTTGCTAAATACAAGGATCTGGCTTGCATCAGTCACATGATCACTATTAACCAATGATCGCCCTTGACGGCAGAACGCGCTGGTTACGAGCCGGGAACGAGCTCACAAAGAGCACGCGCATTTGTTGCGGTCCGGAGCTGTAGGAGAAACACAAGTTAACTCAGAGATACAGACTGATGTGACAAAACCAGTAAGTAGGTGTACAGCGTACACTGTAGTGTATAGCACACAGGAGTATTAGCTTATTACGTACACGTTGGTAAGTTGTCTTGTTGCAACTGACGAACTGAAACAAATGAGCGTGCTGTGTGTGCAACAGCGCGACGAACATTACCTGTCCTTTTATTAACTGCACAAGTAGTGCTGGTCATAGCTGCTGGCTACCTGGCTGTCATGGGTCTGTAGCTCTGTCACCGTTTTAGGGAACATATTTAGTTTTAAAGTATTTAGAAACATATTTAGTTTTAAAGTAAGTTTCCGGGCTTTTCCTGCCTTTCTGGAGGGATTATATTTCACTAAAAAACGATCTAATATGCATGTCCACATAATTATGCATTATTATAATATTTTAAAAAACACACGCTGTATTTTAAAAAACATACATTAAGAAGCAGATTATATTAGATTTATATTTTAAATAAGACAAAATTTGGATTTTACAACAGTAAAATTATTGTATCTCTACAGTTTAAAAATGTAATAAGCTTTGCCCCTGCACAGAGTGGATAGTGAAACAAATGGAATCATCATAATGACATTATTTCATATTTATTACTTCCCCCTCCTCATTGCTTTATTATTGTAGCTCTAGTAATAAATAATAATGTAAGGATTCTGGATCAGCACCATGATGCCCATAGTATATACAGTATTCTGAAGAAGGTCTAAAATGTCACTGTGTGTGCGTGCATGTGTGTGTTTTATTTAGATGGATTTTTAAAAAAAATATTACTCATGATATAACATTGTCCAGACAAGCCTGGTAAGGACATGAGGAGGAAACAGTAGGAGCTGTGTGAGGCTACTAAAGGCAGTGCTATAACATTTTTCTGTCATCATTTAGATTAAGTCCAAGAGTTGTTAGGTGTGGATAATTAAATTATAGTTCATTGCAATAGCAAGTTGTGCCTTGTTCTCAGATGGACAGCAAGTGGAGAGTGATATATGAAATGATGGGATGGAAGGAAGAAAAGAAGCAAAGAGTGATTCACAGGCAGAGCCTAAATTATTTCTCACAGTTTTTTGTGTCCTTATGGTTCCAAGCGCTGTCACCAATCTTTGCATTTTGTTATTATCTCATGACACTTGTTTAATCAGCTACCATCTCTCCTATGGACTTTTTAATGTCTACAGTCTCAGATCAACACAGCCCTGCCCTCCAGCACTATCAGCAGCAGGAGCAGCAGAAACCCCTCAACAGCAACATTGTACTGTGGCTGTAGCTCAGGTGGCAGAGCAGGTCAGCCACTAATCAGAAGGTCGGTGGTTCGATCCCAGGCTGCCTCCTGGCTGCATGCCAAATATCCTTGGGCAAGATACTAACCCCATGTTTGCCTACTGGTGGTGGTCAGAGGGCCCGGTGGCGCCAGTGTCCGGCAGCCTCGCCTCTGTCAGTGCGCCCCAGGGCAGCTGTGGCTACAATGTAGCTTGCTATCGCCTGTGTGTGAATGGGTGAATGACTGAATGTAGTGTAGTGTAAAGCGCTTAGGGGTCCTTAAGGACTAGAAAAGCGCTATACAAATGCAGGCCATTTACCATGTACCCATCAGGTAAAACATCGGTGACGTTTGCTTTGCCTTGTTGCCCATATTAGATTCTTGATGAATGTGTGTTGTTGTTATTCAGCCTGGTTCAATGTGCCCCTTTTTAACTTTGAGCACCCGCCCCTTTAAACCTCTCTGCACAGCCCTGGTTTTGACTGTGGATCAGTGACTGCTTATTGCACCAGCATGCATCTACTATTATATCACTATCATTAGCTTACAGCTTTAAGTGTTTAAGGTATGTGCTAACTAAAAATAAAGACAATATGATAATTTATTAAATGTAAATGAAATTTGCAGATTGTTTCGGTGAAGTTTAATAAACTCAGCCGTCTGCTCCTTGCTATCTAAAATATAACAGGACACCGGAGTATCTCGAGCATCTCACACTTCTGATATTCAGTTGTCTGCTTAACGTTTATTCAGCTGTGTAAAAACTTTAATCTCAGCCAAACCAATTTACTGAGGACAAATAAAACACTGAAAAAAAATCAAACAATAACATTTTTAAGTTATCTAAGTCACTTATATATCATGTTTAACCTGAGTAGCCAAAGATGGCGGTGGGTTTGAAAACAATTTGCTGGGTGTCCAGTGTTCTCACCGGCTCCAGTGAGCCTTGAACCCCGGCTAGCTATCAAGCTGGTGGGTAACAGACATCTCCGAAAACGTCGGTAAGCTTTTGAAAATATGTGATGTTTGGAAAAAACAAGCAGATATTTGAAGTTTACACAGCTACATTCTCACCTGAAAATATGTTACACGTTTATTTTGTGACCCAGAAAGAATAATAAGAGTAATATTAAAACTAAGTAGCTGCCGCCATTGCTGGAAACTGAGCTGGGCTACGCTATGAATTCTGGGAAGGATACACCTGACCCATCCTTCAAATCTGGGGAAATGAAGGGCGCACTTGTCTGAGTCTTCTAATTTGGACAGTCTTTGTCGTGTTGCTCTAACATAATCGGCCTACTAATGCTGGCGCAGGAGGATGCGGACACAGCTACGATACCGGACACTGCTTCTTCTTCTTCGGGGTTTAACAGCAGCTGGCATCCTTCTTCATGCAGTGCTGCCATCTTCTGTTTCAGTCCGTTATTACACTCTTAAATCCTACTACTTATTCCTGCGTCTTTTGGGATCTTATAAAACTTCAAATGACGCGTTGACTATTAAATTAGAGTTTAATAGTCTAAATAATCGTGAGTAATCGACTAATCGTGGCAGCCCTACTCTCAACACACAAAGTGATTTTTAACTGAATGTAACAAATGAAATTTTGTCATGAATCATTATTTAAATGGGCAATCATGACTCAAGAGTTGGCAGTTCGTCTTGTAATCAGAAGGTTGCCGGTTCGAGCCCTGGCTCCGACAGTCTCGGTCGTTGTGTCCTTGGGCAAGACACTTAACCTACCGCCTACTGGTGATGGTCAGAGGGGCTGATGGCGCAATATGGCAGCCTCGCTTCTGTCAGTCTGCCCCAGGGCAGCTGTGGCTACAACTGTAGCTGCCTCCACCAATGTGTGAATGAATAGTGGAAGCGCTTTGAGGTTCCCAAATAGTGCTATATAAATGCAACCCATTATTTTTAAACCTTGTAGCTGCCAACACAAACATGAAGATTACTCTGCTGTCTGTTTACATCTGCACCTGTCCATCAATAAAAAATATTATTTTTCTTGTTATTGATTAAAATCATTTTGCTTTGCTTCAGTTCAAAGGTCCAGTCAATTATTTCCTGTTTAGTGTCACAACAAATCTTGAGAAACCTCCAACACAAAAGTGAGATGTGCATCATCCCGTGGCTTTATTTAGTCTTGCATGTTACTGAGACTGTGTAACCATTTATTTCAGTGCTCATTCTAACAGCTGGACACAGTTCAGCAAAGCAGAAACACACACACACAGTTAATATTCAGCCATTTATTTTTAGAATGATCTGAAAATCATTTAATTCTTTTACTATTCATCACTGAACTCATTTATAGAGTTTTATCATATATTTGTGTTCTTCAGTGTAGTACTGAGCTTACATTAGAGAAACACTGTGTCATGTTTTCACTGTATTTGACTTATTCCGTCTGGTTTTTTGTTTTCCTTCGTCTTCTTTGTTTAGATGTATTTCAAGTTTCTGATTGGCCAGCATGGCTTTGGGACCAGTGTTATACTGCCATGTTTGGGTTTGATGTGCTCTGACAGCACTTGAGTTGACTTTTGTAATTTCTATGTGTTTGCACTCTGCTCGTCAGCTTAAGCAGTACACACCATACAGACTTTGATAGATTGTCTTTTACCAGAAATTTTTAACATCACCTGATGAGTTAGTTTGATTGTTTGTTTGTTTGTTTTTTTTGCCTCTTTTTAAACGCTACTTGCTGATGTCATGGTCCTGACTCATTGACACAGTTTTAAACATTTAAACACTTTTAAATTATTGTTTATTATTAGTTATTACTTTCATTTTTGATTATTATTCAGTGCTCTGCTCTATGTTCCTGTAAACTTTTTTTTAATCAATCACAATTTGTTTCCTTTGAAACTGAGCTACACCTCATGGTCATGTCGAACTACAGTGACTGAGACCACTGATGT
This sequence comes from Rhamphochromis sp. 'chilingali', assembly GCF_963969265.1. Classification (NCBI taxonomy): domain Eukaryota; kingdom Metazoa; phylum Chordata; class Actinopteri; order Cichliformes; family Cichlidae; genus Rhamphochromis; species Rhamphochromis sp. 'chilingali'. The sequence goes on along the minus strand of NC_137929.1, from coordinate 38,968,162 downwards.
GTCCACAGAGTTTTTTCTGCTGTGTTACATCAACTGAACATCAGGATTGTTTTTCATAGACTACAATACAATCACACTTCAACCAGAGGAGTCGCCACCTGCTGGCCATTACAGGTTTGAATAAAACCATCCTTATTAATCACTTTGAGCTGTAAGGTTTGTTAGCATAATATAAAACTGTTTTTTGGTTCTATTAGGTTTGTATTAAAGGAACTTTAGCTTTAGTTTCACTGACTGTGGATCACAGCAGGATGGTTCACTTCTTAATAAAGACACATGATTGGTGGAAAATACTGTCTGAATATTTCTGTGTGGTATAACTGTTGGTGACCACATAGTTGTAGGCTCATCTGCACCATCTTTGTACTTATAAATAACATTGATCTCATTTTTTGCATCACCCTGCAGAAATAAAATGAAGAAGAACAGTTGAAACTAAATCTGTGACGTCCTGCAGATGACATCATGTTTTAGACCTGATAAGTGACAGCAAAGAGGTATTATAAGAAGACTATGAGACAAATAACAGACAGAATACAGAGCAACAATTTAGGATGTTTATTGTACTACTATCAGATATACAAGTGTTTACCAACCAGTCCTGATATCTGGATTCTGTTTTTGAGTTTCCACAACAACTTATTTGTTTTTTTAATTTTTTTTTAAAAAGTACAAACTATAATAAAAACTTTAAACAAGGAGCATGTGCTGGTAATCTTTTAGAGTTAATTCAGTCATATTATAGGTAACACAGCACAGTATCTTCTTATGTATTTTTCTACACATAGTTAAATTTGTTTTAAATTTGGATAGAACAGTGGCAATATAATGTCCCCGTAAGTGGATATCAGGCCCTTGTAGAGCAAACTTTTGTATTTTGGTCTAGACAACCCAAAATGTGATGTCCACATATGTGGACGCCAGGTCCTAGGAGGTTAATGAGAGCAGGTACACGGATTCTGCACGAAGACATAAACACAAAGCACAGAACCGCGGACGCATCAGAATCAGCGAGATGTCGCCTTTCTCACCTGAAGGCACGGACACAGACGGTCTGGGCTGAAAGCCAACAGCTCTGATTTTGGTGCGTTGGCGGGCTCTGTGTTTACGTCCTTTTTGCGCTAGATTCTGAAGCTGCAGGTTTTTTTCTCTCTCCAAACAATATTGACTGAACCAGCAGCAAAAGAAGATCCAAACTACACTTCACATAAACAGCGTTAACGCGTTATGAAATCCGTCTTACTTTTGCTGTTCATTTCTGCTGTTCAATACTGAACAACTTTTTAAAATTATGCAAAATTGCAAAATGCTTTGTGTCTCTAATAAAACCTCTGTAACTCTGCTCTGCTTCACTTCAGCAGCATCAGGTAATGTCCATATGTTGATTAGTGGTTCTCTTTTGTTTTTGATCCACTGCAGAATATTTTTTAAGACCATCTGCGCAGAGGGGGGAAGGGGCTTGTTCTTGTTTTTTTTTATGAGATGTTTTGGTTTGTTAAGTTTGTTAAGCTGTTAAGACCGTAAAAACATGATTGTTGGGCTTCATTTCTGTACCCAACTGTAGCTTTAAGATGAGCAAGGAAATAACAATTAGCTAATGTCACTCATGAGACTAGTGTCATTACACTTTGGTTATGTAAACATAATATGGCCAATATTATATTTATCCATCCATCCATTTGCTTCCACTTATCCCTTTCAGGGTCGCAGGAGGTACTGGAGCCTATCCCAGCTGTCATAGAGTGAGATGCAGGGTACACCCTGGACAGGTCGTCAGTCTGTTGCAGACAGATTATAATAATATAATTAATTATTATATTAATTATAATTTATTACAGCAAAGAGCCTGAACTGTGCCAAATACTGAGCTTCAGTAAAGATTCAACTTGCATTTATTTATATTTCTCATCACTTTATATCTTCACTCAAAGACAAGTATCTTTTACACTGTATTATACGTAAGAGACAGATATTGTTCTTTTAATATGTTGGCATGACTAAATCTGTATGAATGCTTACAAATATGGGTAAAAAGAAAGTTTGCAGGCTGTGATAACTGTTTCTGATAAAATGAAGAGTAGACTGATATATGAAATATTCCTTTATTGGGTGAGAAAATCAGACCATGTCATAACTGCTTTAAGTCATACAGAATAGATATCAGAGCCTTAAACAGGCTGACTTCTGCTAAATGGGTCAAACTGGGCAGAAAGTAAACAAACACATAACATCCTTATAGAATATGATGTAACACTATAGATTAACTTACCTCAGAATATATAAAGCATATAAACAATTACAGCAATATGATGCAACAAACACAGCAGTACTACTAATCCAAAATACTTAAAAAATATGGACATTATATTTAGGTCCATTCTGCTGCTGCACTGTCCACTTGTCTTCCACTATGGCATTCATTTCTTTGGTTCATTTTCACAGTTAACCAAACCAACAAAAAATGTGTCACCGTGATGATGATCAATGATCATTTTTTCTTTTCCTCTTTACTTTTTGAGAAGCATTGCTTCTCAAAGTGGTTCTTCCCGTGGCATGCTGAGCATGTTCTACCATGGGCTGGACACTGTTTGGGCATGTGCTTCAGGCCACAGCACTTGCAATTCAACATCCTGCTGTCAGTTTGCAGCAGTGTGCGTTTCCGTCTTGGACTGGAAACAGCTCCCACAGTAGTGCTGTCATTGACGGCAGTGGCACCCATTTCACTGAAAGTCCAAACATGCTGTTGTGACAACTCGCATGCTTGACAAATCTGTATAGCTCCTTCTAGTAAAAGGTCTGTTTCTCTCAGTAGCCGTTCTCTGACTTTTCTGTCCACCATGCCAAAAGCAATTTGGTCACAGATCATTGAGTGACGCAGCATAGCAAAGCTTTACGCTTCAGGTCAGTTAAAAAGCTGTCAAATGACTCGCGTAACTGCTGAATCCTCAAGCAAAAAATGTATCTGTCATATGTCTCATTCTTCTTAGGAGAGCAAAGCCATGAAACATTTCCATGACAACATCAAACTTTATCACCTGGCACATCGTATACATCGCTTACCAAATGCATTGTACACTTGCACAGCTTGGGGCCCTGCTACTGTAAGCAGTAACGCCACATTTCTTGCAGAAAGATGGCGACGTTTCCCGTCAGCTTCAAACTCTCTGGTAGTTTGATCCATTATTGTCGTCCACGATGCACCTCAGCTTAGATTTACTCCTAGTACCATGTTTTGTTTGTCTCCTTATTTATGAAGAATGAGTCTTGTTATGATGCTTTTATTAGTCACACTTAGCTAGCTGGAAGCTAACAGCTTCTGATCATCACACGTTGTAAGTTGTTTTAAATGACAATGAGTGTCTTTAAATGAAAGCTCTCTTTCAGTGGATTCATGCACAACACTGAACAGCTGTAACATGTACTCTCAGTCTGACACACAACAACAACACACTTTATTTACATCACACTTTTATTAGCAAAGTTACAAAGTGCTTCCCAGAAAGAAAATTGTAATATATAAAAAAAATTGAAGAAATAGTTAAAAACAAAAATAAACAGATCTACAGCACATTAAAGTTCATCAAAATTATTATCTAATGGGAGAGAAACAAGTGAAACACACGATTTTTCTAAAGGAAATATAAACTCAAGCTGTCAGGATCATTGCTTTGAATTCAAAATCTTCACCTTCTCATTCAAAGTCACTTCAAGTTCAAAGAGACTTTACAAGGAAAAAGAGAAAAACAGCTAAAGAGCTGCTGTTAAGAGTTTAGAGCTGTGGCTGAATTTGGATTGACATTATTGTAGTCAGAGCTCTCCTCTGGGTCACCACGTTGCCCTGTTGAGGTGATCAAATGAAAGCATTTCAAAACAAACACTCTCTGTTTTGTCCACAAATGCATTTATTATCAGAGAGAATAATTACCAATGTATATTTTGCATTTCAAATCTCACATTTTGTGCACTCACTTGTCTTGTTAATGACTTCGAGCTGAATCACAGATGTGACATTGGTGTAATCACCTTCTGCTGGACCTGAAATAATAATCTGATTGACTTTCATGTTAACCCTTTAAGACCTACCATAGAACTAAGTCCGCCAGAGCTTATATTATATTTTTACATGCTGTAGTGCCATTTTTGGGAGCATTTCAAGTTGCTATACATCAATACAACCATTATAGCCCAGATTTTAATAATATGTATTCATTAAGTGCATAGTAATTACACAAATTGCAAAAAAGTGCAATAAACTACAAAAAATTTGAAAATCGTTTTTGCTTTTTTAACATATATTTCTAGTTAGAGAAATTTAAGAGGCTTATCCCTCAAAACTGTAAATACAAAAAAGTTGCACAAAATAGTTTCCCACCACAGGAAATTATTTTTATATACTGCAGGAAAAACAAAAATAAATATTATACTGCAAATTTGCAAAAAAGCAGCATATGCATCAAAATAAACTATTTCCAGCAGTGCAATATGAGTCCTAAGCATCCCAGAAACGACACAGAAAGTCATAAAGTCAAACATAACTTTTAAAAACACCAGTATAGGCCCTGAGGCCCTGATGGTAAAAAAAAAAAGACTACATTTCCGCGAAAATGACGTCACTTCCGGTTTCGGGCAGGTAATGGCGGACATGCAAAAGTTCGCGCTGACGCCTATTCCAACGTAGGAAGTGTTATGAACAGCTGATCGGATCGGCAAAGCGTGTTTCTGGAATATTATGATTTTGTTGCTGCAAGTGCTTTTTATGCAGTTTTTGCAAAGCTATATGTGGAAGGAAACTGTGACCTAGGACAAGCTGATGGCATAAGATGTAAGTACAACTCCTCCGGTTTCATATGCAAAAAAAATTATTGCGCTAGCTCACATGGTTGCAGTGCTACCGGGATTTAAAAATAGTTACGCAAAACAGAGCGTGCTCGCTCCGACCGGCTCTAAAGGGTTAAACACAGTTATTGTGTAATCATCCAGCTTCCACAAGCTTTATATTAATGAAAGTGTAAACTTTACCATTTTCAGTGTTTTCACATCTTCTGACTGTCTCATAGACACAACGATCACCTGCAGGTCAGAGAAAACCAGTCACCTCATGTCTGTGATACTAATTTAAACACAAATATTCTTGCAGATAACATTTATATTAAAAGCTGCAGCAGATGTAATAAGTACAGTCTTGTTGCAAATAGCATCAGAATATTTGAAACTACATGACAAACTACCACGAAGAAGAGAGGAGTACACGTGCTGCTGATCTTCATCCTGATTGAGCGTCTGCTCATTAGCAGCACCTTTATTAAAAATGTAAAATAAGACTTTTGCTTTTACATGAAGCTCATGATGCATTTGTGTCTTTGAATGATAAAGAGTTTGTAGTAAGTAAAGGAAAAGGTCTCACTGTTGGTCGTTTTGCAGCGATACAACAAGAGCATGAGAATAATAATGAGAGAGACTCCACAAACCAGTCGAACAGTCAACCACACAGGAGATGAAGAGCTGTCAGCTCCTGACTCAGTTACTGTAACAATAAACAATAATTATCAATAAACTTGAATTATATTTGATATTTGATAACACAGTTTTAATGTAAAAGATCCAGTTCAACTATTTTCTTCGATTAGACAACACTTTGAGTCAACTCCTGCTGTGTTTGAATGACTCCCCACCAGAGATGGGCAGTAACGCGTTACTTGTAACGTGTTACTGTAATCTGATTACTTTTTTCAAGTAACGAGTAAAGTAAGGGATTACTATTGCAAAAACGGTAATTAGATTACCGTTACTTTCCCGTAGGAACGCTGCGTTACTGCATTACTAAAACCGTGATTTTTTTTGCGAGAATGTCTCATGACAGTGACGTAAGCGAGTGCGCCGTTAGTGACAACAGCTGTGTGCAGATCAACAATGGATCACATATCGATTGTGGGAGAGAGTATGAGCATGCAGCGTTTAAAGCGTGGAAGTACTGACCTTACTTTGAGTTTGATTCCATAAAAAGTGACAAAAACATTAGTGTCCATCGTGCGTGGGAAGAAAACTTCTTTTTACAGCGAAAAAAACCCTAAACTTCCGAGCAAGCTTCGAGTGTGCTACGACGTAATGGGAAATTCACAGAGAAACTCGCGGATTCTTCAACTGACCGCAGCACACCTGCACCAGGGTAAACCTCCGCCTACCCCAGTTCTGCTTTACAGGTGAAAATAGAGCAACAGGACCGCTGAGTCTTTGACTTTATTTATTTTCTGCTGTGTTTTACTTGCATCTATTTGAAAGAGTGAGTGTAAACACAAAAAATATTTTATTTTATGTGCTGGAATGTGCAGAAAATAGGTTTAAATGTTAAACTAATTTATTCAAGTCAGAGAATGTTGCATATAATTAAATTTTTGCTTGATGCATAAAGTTAAAAGATTAAAACTGATAAAACAAGTTTTAAAAAGGGACTTTTCCATTTGATTACATTTTGTATGATGGATTATGTAGAAAAAGTAGAATTGGGCTGAAAGATCTATCGCTTTATCACCTCTTCAGGTTGTAAATCGTGTTTTTAAAAAGTAACTAAGTAACTAAGTAACTAAGTAATTAATTACTTTTGAAAATAAGTAATCAGTAAAGTAACGGGATTACTTTTTTGGGGAAGTAATCAGTAATTAGTTACTGATTAATTTTTGTCAAGTAACTTGACCAACACTGCTCCCCACAATGAAGACATCGACAGTCTCTTAAAATTTCCTCTTAAAATGTTGACTTCAGTAAATCCGCTTTACAAACTTTTACTATATAAACGTGTCAAACAGTCAAATCTTAATATAAAGAAACAAAAACTGATGTTTACATTGAAATTTTCTGTTTCCTGTCAGAAACTGTCAGCATGACTCTGCTCTGTGGTTTGATGTTGTGACTCCTGTTCTATACTACTTGCAGTGTTACTTGTAGAATTGCTGCAGAACTAATTGTGAATTTATGTTGATGTGGAGATTTGCTGAAAGTGGTTGTTTCACATTCATAATCCCACCTAGTCTCCCCTCCTTGGATCACATTCCTGACACTGATTCTCTAGACTCCACATTTTATGTGACTATTCATGTTCAACCATTTCCAATAAGAACATTATTACAATGCCAAAGAGGTTACCATGAGATATAATGCTGTTTGGCCTTCATAGTAATCCTAAATCATCAATCTATTCAACATTGTTCCTGAATCCAAACTCACCAGTTGTGTTAATCTGAACTTCTTGGCTGTCCTCTGTGTAGTAAACTGGGTTTCCTCTTCCTCCTCTGCACCTGTAGAGTCCTTCCTGTGAGACACTCATTTGTCCATTTGATGGGGAGACAACATCCACTGTGGTATCATCTCTGTACCAGTAGTATTTCCATCCAGATGATGATGATGGGTTCACAGAGCAGGTCAGGGTCACACTGCCCCCTACTGGAACAGCTGTGTTATCAGCTCTCAGTTTGGCCTTTGGTTTATCTGCAGTTCAGTTTAGAAAAAGAACAAACAAATAAATGACTGAATCTAAATAATTTAAAAAACTAGATGTAAAATGTGAACATGACCAAATCTTGGTGACAAGATAAAATAAACTATAAACTCATTTTTATCAACACTGTGAAACTTTTCTTTTTTTCTTTGCTGTATTTAAAAAGTAATTTTGTCATGGTCTGGTGACTCTGTGTTTATGAATGAATGAAGCCAAAATTTGTCACTTGCAGTTGCCTGCAGTGAAAATGGACCTCTTCCGACCATACATATATTACACAAACATCCCATTACAGGTCAGAATAGGTAGCATTTAAGAAAAACAATGAAAATACACAACATCGGGGACAGAAGGAGAAAAAAAGGACTCTACTCAGACTGGGCTCCACTAGGAGAGCAGTTTGTGTGTGTCTATGTCAGTTACGCGTGTGTATGTGTGTGTGTGTGTGTATGCCATGTTCAGCTGAGAGAAAGTGTCACCACGCCCGGTTAAGCAAAGGTCAACAGTCTCCAGTGGATCCAGGTGACCTTGAAGGATGGACAAAGAGTTCCAACAACAGTATTGTTATCAGGTAAGAATTTTTGTTGATCCTGTCAGCTGATGACATGGGGACAGCAACATGAGTGAAGATGGTCAAGATCTTGCCCATATTGGGTTCAATAATCACAGTCTGAGTACTCACAGCCTGCCCATCGTCTATCATCTCAACGAGCCTTGTGGGGTTCTGAACAGCTGTAGCCGTTTCTTGTTCTTTGATAAGCCAGGTCCAAGCCAGCTCCAATCAGCCAAAACTCTGTTACTGTGGTTCCGAATTGGTAGATGTCGTTCAATGTGCTCCATCAAGAGTGTCACCAGACATACAACATAACCAACCATCAAGCATCTCGCAGCAAAGGTCTCTGCAGGATGGCTCTCCCGAGCTCAGGCTTCTCATAGAGAAGAGAGTGTGTGTTTCGTCACGAACAGGTTGGTCAAATGTCAAAGGAGCTTGCAAAAAAAAGCGACCATTTGACCTTAGAACTGAAGAAGCTTCTCGGATGAGAGGTGAAACGTCTTCAAGTAACTTAAAGAAGTCCAGACGCTTTTCTTTGCAAGCTCCTTTGACTACGATGACCTGGATGACTGAGAACCTTCACAGACAGGTTGGTCAAATCCATAATTCTTTAGGTTTTAGAGAACAAGACTTAGAGACTCTCTGAGGGTGAGAGTTAGACGAGACTCGATAAAAGATATGAGAAGCTAAGCAGGAAAGATAAGGGAGGGAGAAAAATGTGACCGCCTCCGTCAGAGCCAAACGAGAAATGTTTTTGATTCTTTAAGGTTCTGTTATTTATTGTTTTTTCATGGTTTCACCTTTTGTATTTCTAGTTCCCTTTGTTATTCTTTAGGACTTTTTGTATTAAATCCAGTCATGTTTGTGTATTTTATTTTAACAAATGGCAGTGTTTTAACAGATGACAGCCAGGATGACTTTTTCTTACTTATAAAATTGTAGATTTGCTGCAATTTGTTGAAAATTATTATTATTATTATTATTATTATTATTATGATTAATATTATTATCTCTGTTTATTTCTGTCATTATTGTCCTCAGGGGATGGAGCAGCAGGTCAGCATTGGCGTCTCTATACCAGCTGAAAGTTCGTGACACAAAGTGGTGACAAACTGTCTACAATGAGGCTACTATCAGCTGCAGCTCTTTGTCTGACTAACAATGTAACATGCTTTGTAGACCATTGAATTCATCCTGTGCTGACCATTATGACATTTGTCAAATGGAGATCACACAACAAACATGACTTACTTGATGCTGACAATGTGAAGGCTTCACTCCACTCTGTTGAAGAATATGAGTCATCTCTGCGTCGACTCTTACACATGTAGTCTCCACTGCTGGACTCAGACACTCTGAATGTCACATCATTATTGTGTGTCCACTGTGTGGGTGTCCTGGGTCCTCTCCATTCATACTCCCACTCGGTGGTTTCACCTCCTTCCTGCACCTCACATGTCAGAGTGATCGTCTCACCTCTGAATATCTGAGGCCAGTTGGGTTGTTGTTTTACAACAACTTTATTGGAAACTGTTTACACATATTAACAGTTGAGATACAAACAGAAACATGAAATCAACACAGAAAACTTAACATTGTATGTTTGATAATCATGAGTGAATGTATATTTCAAACTAAATGACTGAACTCACAGGTTTTCTCAATGGTGACATCATCACTTATATCAGTGTAGTAAACTGGGTTTCCTCTTGTTCCTCTGCAGCTGTAGATTCCTCCTTGAGATACTCTGATATCTCTGTTTTGTTGATCTCTGATTTGAACATCAGAGGTTCTTTGGATTCGTCCAAACCACTCATACTTCCATCCATCAGAGCTCTGCACAGAGCAGGTCAGTGTCACACTGCCCCCTACTGGTATGATTGTTGTTCCTGCTGTCAATGTGGCCCTGGGTTTGTCTAATGTTATGAAAAAAAGGTAAATATATACATTTTTCTCTGCACTTTAAGACAATTAGATTTTCTGTTGCTGAATTGTGTCTATGTCAACATGATGCCAAAGCTGCAGTTACTTGTACATCACAAACTAAGCAAGCACAGTAAAACTATTTGTTCATTTTCTGGCCTGAAGAAGTCACACTGAATGTAAACTAATGCAATTCACTGTTGAAGGAACAATGATGGGTTAAGAGTGATATGTTTGGTGTTTGGTTTATACTGTATAATAGAAAGAAGTCACCTTTTATGAAGGTTTTTGTCACGGTCCTGGGTCTTGTGGAGAGCAGGGAAATTATTTCATTGTTATCTTTTATTTCATTTATATCTTTTATTAAGTTTTTAGTAGAGGTTCTTGATTAAAACATTTATTCAACATAGTACATGTAGTTTCAGTTAGGTCGTTACACATAAGGATGAGCCTCTGTTCTGGTGAAAGGTCAGAAGTGCAACGGGTGAGATGAGAGAGCATTTGAGGACGACATCTACACACACACACACACTCAGTTAGAGAGAGTCATTTATAGGTGAGAGGTTAGTTATGTTTGCTCGCAACTGTGAAAGAGGAACAATTTCTTGTTGTCTCTGCAAAAAGACGAACAGTTTCCAGACGAGAACTGGAAGTCAAAAGGTTGACCGGAAGAACCGGCCATGAAAACAGAAGATGATGTTCTTTCGAACTGTGTTAAAAGTCATTGTGGTTTTGACCACAATGTGGTTCCCCAGTTGCACCAAGGCCGATCAGCAAGCACTCCAGCGGGTGGTGAAAGAAGCTGGCAGAATTATTGGAACAAGTCTGCCAGAGGTTAGTAATATCTTCCCCACTCGCTGTCTGAGGAGGGTGCACAGTATTCTGCGGGACCAACATCACCCTGCGCGCCACCTTTTCCACCTGCTGCCCTCGGGGAGAAGGTACAGGTCTATACAGGCCAGAACATCCAGACTGGCCAACAGCCTGTATCCACAGGCTGTGAGGCTCCTGAACTCTCTACCCCCCTTTCACGGACGATAACCATATCCAACTTCTTAATAGCACTGAACTGGTCTGCATTGGTGCATCATATCATCATATTTTCATATCATATCATATTTTTAGTTAGTGAGTAGTTAGTAGATAGTCATCTCTCTCTTAAATAGATAACTATCATATCTGACATCATATCTTACAGTACAATAATATTGAATGGGTTGCATTGTTGTACTTTGTCATGTTTCTCAGGTCTTTGTCTGAATTTTTTATGAACATCACTTGTCATGTTCTTATGTTGTTGCTAAGGATTGTCTTATTGCACTGGAGTCACACTGGGTTAAATACTTACACTTGGGCTTTAAGGGGTATTTATTATTTTCTTCATTATTTTATTTACGGGTTGTACGGAAGCCCCAAACGCAATTTCATTGTTCTCTGACAATGACAATAAATACTTAACTCTAACCTGACCTATGTATGAAATTGATCTGACGTATGATGGGGCGTCATTAATCAAACCCTGATGGTATAAATATCTGCTTATGCTTTGATTAAGTTGAAGATCAGCCCTGTCTGCGAACGGAACTGGTCTTCCCATGCGTGTATTCATTAAAATCAATTGTCTGACCAAGCTCCTCTGGACCTGGTTGTTTGTACTCTCCTCCTCAATATTTGAACCTTAACATTTGGGGACTGGGTGACGCCTCGTCTGGGGATCCTCAGCCCTTCCCATGAGGGTGGCACGGATGCCCCTCCGGTGGTCCTCCTTGGGCTCTCGCACTCTGAGGCCTCTGGATGTCTGGGGCCTGGATCTCCTCCATGCATGCTTCATGCCCTGGGGGACGGGGCTATGGCTCGCTACATCCTCTTGCAGACCATTACATGTGGAAACCATTTGAATACAAGCGCGTTGATCCACACAGGTGTGCACACGGGTGTTCACTGCTCGTAGACTTAAATTACACCTTTCTTGGCTGCTACTTCAAAGCACATTGTGCGCTGTCTGTCCTGCGTGCTGCACAACAACATTGAATATTTAGTATTTACTGCTGTTTACACTTAGCTAGATTAATGCGATGGTGTTGTGTTTAGTATGTTGCTTTGGTTGGTTTTTTTTTTTTTGCTTGTTTTCTATTCTTCTTCTCTCAACAGGTGATCCAGGAGATTTTTTTTTCCTCCCCCCCTTTCTCACTGTCTCTCTCCCCTTCTGTTTTTCTTTTCCTTCCTCTTTCTTTCTCCCTTTCCTATCCCTCACTCATGTCTGTCCCGTCTGTAACATCTGAAAATAAAATATAATAAATAATCAAAACAAAGGTCGATCAAATGGACCAATACGGCAATGCCACGATGATCCATTTGGCAAAGTAAATCCATTGGGTATCCTTGTTGGTCTTCAGACAACAATTCTGACGGCTAAAGAACCAAATGGGACAGGCAAAAAGAAGAAGAAAAAAAAAACTAAAATAACATTTGGGGGCTTCGTCCGGTGGTTGAGGAGGGAGAGAGTTGGAGGTGTAGACGGAGTAATCTGGGGTCCAAGGTGGTCGGACGGGCAAACACGAGTGCCAGTGGTCGAAGTGAGTGGGCATAAGCCGGCTTATCCAAAGGTAAGGCACTACCTGTTGAATTATTTCCAAAGTGTGCCAAATTGGACATTACAAATTAAAGTCTACTCACTGAAATTACTGGTGAATGTCTGCTTTGATTTTGATGAGAATCTCATAACAGTACTGAGGATTTAAAGCAGTTGGATTGCTAAAAATGATTGAATGTGGTTGGACCGCTAAAGGATTTAATACGGTTGGACCGTGGAAAGCAGTTGGACTGCTCAATGATTTTAGTATGTTAGGGAATTTGGTTATTGTTTGGGGTGGAGCCCCTAATTGGTTAGAAGGTTGGACCTGCTTCAGTCTTACACTTTTTTGGGTGTTTTACTGTTGTTCCAAAGTATTATAAATTATCGAAGAACGCCAGTTGGACTGGTAGGAAGCGCATAGCCCGGAGTTTACGCTCCCTCCTTGTCGTGGACACGCGACATTGACCTCTCGGCGAAGAGGGTTAGTTCAGTGTGGCTTAACTGTGGGGTACAGGGCATTCTGGAATAAGCTAGTGGTTGGACCACTTTACCGTTTGGAACGGTAATCTGCGCTTTTTTGGGCAGCAAAGGTTGGACCTTGGGTGTTGGACACTCTTAAATTGAGTTAGAGATTTTAGAGATGAGGCCAGAAACTGTTGGACAGATACTGGTTAATTGATCACAAAAAAGTTGGACTTTATCGGTTGGACCATTAACTTAAATTTGTCAAAATTGGTTAGGCGCTAAAGCTGTCGGGCCTGACAGTGGTTGTAAATATAAGACGTCTTTGTAATATAAAATAAGAGAGTTTGGTGTGAGAGGAGGCTGTGTGTCGAGTCAAGAATGCACTGACTGTGTGCTGCTATTTTTGGATGGTGTGTGAAAATGCAAATTAGTAAGAAGTGAACTGTTTAAACGATAGTTGGGTTTACAAATAGTGGTGGAAAGATTGTTGAATGTGTGTTTAAGACGACATTTATGTTTATTAGAGGGCTATAAATAAAGTTTTGAGTTGCCGTAGTGGATGTATAGTAATTGACTGAGTTTTGATATATATATATATATATATATATATATATATATATATATATATATATATATATATATATATAAATAAATATAGTGAGTGCACTGTATATATTTAAGACTAACATATTACTTTCAGTAGTAACTTCTCGCCAGCAATAAATGCTGGTGTGTTTTATTTTTTCAATTTCTTGTGTGTGCTGTGAGAATTAATAGAGGTTTCAATTGTTTTTTTTCTTTTTGACTTGCTCTTTCTGATTATGAAAGGCATGTCTAAAATACTCTTAGGAAAGCGTGTTTTGAGTTATATTCCTCAACTCTTGTCACAGTTTAAGTGTGTGAATGCCGTGAGTAGTAGGTTTTGAGTGATTGGGTGTGATTTATACAAAATAATAAAAAATAATAACACTATGAAAGTTGATAGTAGAAGTGCAGAAGTGGAAGTGTGAGAGAAAAGGCGGTGTGTGTGTGAGACGATTCCTGAAGTCTGAAAGAGCTCTGCTGAGCACGCTGAAGACTGTGATGTGAATGCTGACAAATGCAAAGAATTTAGTATATTTAAAAGAGTGTGTGCGTGAAATAAGGGTGCATTGTTTTTAGATCAAGATTTAGTAAAACTAAACAGTTTGATTAGGTTGTAAAATAGGAAAGAGAAACCAAAAATATTCCTCTGAGTGCTGTGTGTGTGTGACAGGAAATGGTGTGTGTGACAGGAACTTTGCATGCCCATAGAAGGAGAGTGACTGTGACGAGTGAGCACCCAGAGAGAGAGATGAGTTAGACTCTAGCCAAATGAAGCGAATGGAGGTTTTAAGAAAAGAAATGAAAAGGATATTAATGGTATGCTTTAGTGTGTCAATACAGGTGGACTTTTTTCAACCTAGAACCTTGAGTACAGCAGCAAAACCATAAAACATAATTGGAAGGAAAACAGGCCAGATTTTGGCTTAAAATTTTACAGCTTGACCTTGCACTTGTCCCCATCCTGAGAAGAAGCTCAAAGGACAGTTAATCTCCTGATGAAGACCAACAGAACATCGTGGACTTCAAGAATTAACAGCAGGCAAAAGGCAGTGCAACTGAAACTAAACTGACGAGAGCAGCAGCATGTAAAGAACTACGTGATGAAAACATGCACTGTGAATTACAGGCTGGGCAGCTGAACTGTGGGAAAGCACTGGACACTGATTTTCAGATCTGCCATGCTTGGAGTAATCTCGAAAGAGACGACTGGAAGGATCAACAGAGAAAAAGAAACCACGTGATGAAACATGCACGGTGAACTGGAGGCTGGTAAGAACAGTGTGACATGACTGTTTAAAGGCACTGAATGTGATATTTTGCCAGGCTGGGACTTAATCCAAAAGGAAAATACTGAAGAGAAACAGAGAAGAAACGGACTGTGTTTGCTGGAGAATTCAAGACAACAAAAGGACACTGAGAGAAGAGGACAGGGACCAGTGAGAGGTGAAGCCGGACGAGTTCAACTGCGAGAATACAGGGTAAAGAGGATTGAAATGAAAGCCTGAACTCATGATGGTTTAGAGATGTCCACCGTCACAAACAGAGAGGTAAACGAAAATAGAAAACACACATACACAAATTGTTACGTGTGAAATTATTTTTGGAAAAAATCAGAAGTGAGATGGGTTTGAATTAAGAAATCAGTGAAAAGATGCATGAATTAAACCTGACTATAACATACAGAGGCAATGAAGAAAGCAGCTTACACTCACTGAACAAAAATACATAGGAAACGCAATGAAGACCTGCTTACACTTATACACATAACATAAGTTGGTATCTCTGACCAGAGAGAGGGAAACGGGTAGTTTAAGTACTCATGATAATAATGAAAATGTCTCAAGTGTGTTTCTTCAGGGGTGAAACAGACCTGGATCAATTCTCCACATGCAGCGGTCGGAAGAAACCTATAGGGTAACATGACTGGACATGTTAAGGCAAGTTTCTGGTTGAATTGTTCACAGCGCCATGTCTCCATAAACCTGACAAGTGGGCCCTAACTTCTGGCTGAGGACAAGGAATGCTGTTATTTAAGGTGGGAACTTAAAATTTGGGTTAGCAATTTTGGGAAAGAGAAAACTGACGGCTTAAGTGGAGAATTGTGGAGGAGTCTGAAACACTGCAGAAGCAACATATGCCAATTCACATATACAAGCAGAAAATGCATTAACCTTACAAGGACAAGCTCGTGGAGATTAATGCATAGACATTGATTAAACCTGGCTAAGAACACAAACATACGCAATGAAGATCAGCTTGCTATTTGTATGAGTGATAGAATGGTGTGAATGTTTAATAAAATACATTTGAGTTTGAAGTTGAGGAATAACTCAAAGAAGCTATATGATAAAGGGAGTGAGTTATGGGAAAACATAGGGGTGATTAAAGTAGTTTTAAAAGAGTGACTTAGGAGTGCTCTCGTACTGAGTGATCAAAACCAGTGATCACGGTAGAAAGAAATAAAATAATTCAATAAGGTGGTAATGTTTAAACATATGTTTCTCTTGTTACGGCAACTTCTTGAGAGATGACTCAGTATGCAAATTAGCTGGAGTGAGTGGTGACGAAGAAGCTTCCTGTGTGTGTGTGACTGAGGCTTTCAGGAGAGGAAGCATAGCAGACTGTTCAGAAGTGCAGATTTGGATAGGAAATTTATAGTTTAGTGATGATATGTTGTTGTAAGGGGGTTAATATCTTATGCTGAATCTAAGTATGTTAAAGTGCATAAAGGGGGTGATTGTTGTGTGCAAATTGTGTGGTTTTAACAAGATTTTCGGTGTATTGAGGAGGTGAAATTATGTGAGTTGACCTGGGAGTGTCAGGACTCTGGTGGCAAAACTTTTGTGTGCTTAAGACTTTTGATGTTGTTGTGGTGATGGGTTGATTCTGTCAGGGAGGTTCGGGTTGTTTTTGTTTTAATAGAGGGAGTTTTAGTAAACATGGACATGTCTAAGAGGGGGCCCATTATTTTTGTAGCAGTGCACTTAGAGAAAACCTGTCAGGTGATTTTGTTTTGTGCTTTGATGAGCTAATAATCAGCTCTCTTTTTTCTCATTTTTGTTCTAAGCAGGCCTGCAACAGTGAATAACAGCGCTGACAAATTCTCGGGGAGAGCAAATATAAGGTGGGCTTTCCAGATTACAACTGGCTGAGGAGAAAGCTACCTGTGGGGACTGATGAGGTCGTAAGTCCCTGTCTAAAAGGATTGTAGCGATTCAATCCAGTCCAAAAGCATAAAGAATTATTTTACTATGACAAAATAAAACAAATGAATGAGCTCATTTTGCTGAGGGTGGAGAATCTGATCATTTGCGCGGGAGGCTCCACTATTAGCAAACAATATGGTGTGAATGCATGTGAGTGGATGTGTGTGACTGGATGAAGGTGGGGATGAATAAATGTGGTCAAACAATTTGCTTTTACCAGAGAAAATTTCTGTTTTATTGACTGGGATTAGATTATGGGATTATAGTATATTGTTGGGAGAATGCCAAATGCTAAAGGGGAAACATTTTTTGATATAACTCATGTTACCATTAATTGAAGAAACACATGACTGATAACTGTTCTGTTTTAAGTTTATTTTTATGACATAGATTGGATCATGAGTGGGGAAAACTGAGCATTTTTAGTTTTGACACATGAAATGTGTCAAAATAAGGGGGGGATTTAAGGTTTAATAATTTAATTGTTTAATAATTTGAAATGGGTTTAAGGATCATTTTAGGACTTTTTGGGGTTTTTGGTCATTTGGATATGGTAAAACTGAAGCAGAAATTGTTATTTTTGTTATTTTTATGTTAAGGTTAAAGGATTAAAGTGAACTGAATCCTGTTTAGAAGATACAATGCCAGTGTTTTAAAGCTGTATACAAATCTTAGAGGGAAATTGTGGGACACGTTGACAAAAAGATATGCTTTGGGGAAAACTAGTGAAGGTTGTAGGAGTAGAAAAGGTTTGATTTCTTTTTGATTTCTAGAAGAAGTGGTTATAATGTAGGCTTACACATACATATATTACATAGATTTATTTTTAGGATAAAGGGGAGAGCTTATACGTAGAAATGATTTTTTACATATTGCGATTGTGCTAATTAACAGAGTTGATGCCCAGCGTATTGAAGGTTGTAAGCTTCACTGAGCACGATGTCTCAGCTGATATATTGAGGGTGACTGGAGCATAGAAGGCCGCACATGCTTACAAACACATAGAATTGATAAACCTGTCAGGCCAGAGGCCTGAAATTCATTTAGCTTTTAACTGAACTTGAGCTGGCCCTGTAATAAGTGACAGAAAGAGGGACTGAATGGGAGTTTCTTGCTTTAAAGAAGGACCAAAGGAAGGAGAGCATATAGTTTGGTTAAATCTGATAAACTAGAATTAGAAGGTATTGTTACATTAAAATGAGCAAAATGAAATAAAAAGGCTATACTAAAAAACAGGTTATAACATAGGAAATGTGAGGTTAAAATGAAGTTAGTGTTAACACACAGGAATTGTTTCAAGGCAGCGTTTAGCTATGATAAAATGTATGCATGAGTAATTGCTTATATGTTTAAACATAATTGATTAGAGTGGTTGTTTTCTTTTGGAGCTTTTAGTAGAATAGGCGCTTATAATGATTTTCTTGTTAAAAAGGTGACTTTAGGTCAGAGTGGAGGCACTTGCAGCAGCGACAGTTTGTGTACAGGATGTTGATGATCAGATAAGGGAAAATAGAGCGAGCAACCGGACGTGAAAGCAGCGCTTTAAGAGTTTAAAATGATGAGCAACGTTGAAGAATATATATAAATAGAAGTTAAAAAGTCAGGAACATAATTAGGATCATGCTTTTGATTAAAGAGTCCCGAATATGATAAGTTAGGGAGGTGCAGGAAAAGGTGTTTTGTTTCCTTTACAGAAGATCTCGGCGACCACAGGGGGGTGAGGATGCTGGAGGCCCGAGGCCTGATGGACCACAAGAGAGGGACGCAGAAAAAAACCTAATCTTACGCATGGAGTGTTCTCGAGTGGGAGCTGGTGTTTATTACTGGACCAATTAGATGACATGAGGTTGTTGTCTGATTTGCTGAGCCAGAGGACGGCTAGAGAGGGTCAGAGCAATGACACAAGTAAAGTGTGGTGACCCTCTGAAGAGGGTCACCAAGAGAGGGAGTGTGGAGAGCAGGGAAATTATTTCATTGTTATCTTTTATTTCATTTATATCTTTTATTAAGTTTTTAGTAGAGGTTCTTGATTAAAACATTTATTCAACATAGTACATGTAGTTTCAGTTAGGTCGTTACACATAAGGATGAGCCTCTGTTCTGGTGAAAGGTCAGAAGTGCAACGGGTGAGATGAGAGAGCATTTGAGGACGACATCTACACACACACACACACACTCAGTTAGAGAGAGTCATTTATAGGTGAGAGGTTAGTTATGTTTGCTCGCAACTGTGAAAGAGGAACAATTTCTTGTTGTCTCTGCAAAAAGAGGAACAGTTTCCAGACGAGAACTGGAAGTCAAAAGGTTGACTGGAAGAACCGGCCATGAAAACAGAAGATGATGTTCTTTTGAACTGTGTTAAAAGTCATTGTGGTTTTGAACTGACCTATGTATGAAATTGATCTGACGTATGAAGGGGCGTCATTAATCAAACCCTGATGGTATAAATATCTGCTTATGCTTTGATTAAGTTGAAGATCAGCCCTGTCTGCGAACGGAACTGGTCTTCCCACGCGTGTATTCATTAAAATAAATTGTCTGACCAAGCTCTTCTGGACCTGGTTGTTTGTACTCTCCTCCTCAATATTTGAACCTTAACAGTCTCCTGACCCAGCGTTTTTAGTTCTTTGTGATGTTTGTATTATTGTACTTGTGTGAGTTATTCTATGGTTTCTAGTTTCGATCCCTTGCCCTTCATGTTTCTCTGTGTCCCCTCTGTTCTGTGTAGTCTGTGTCTGCATGTTTGAGTTCCCCTCTGTGTCTTTCGGTTCTTAGAGTCCTCTGCCTTATGGTTTATGTCTCTGTGTTTCTTAGTTGCTGTCTCCACTGTGTCAAGTTCGCGTCTCTGTGTGATCCTTCCTGTTTTACTTTGAAGGTCCGTGTCTTATGTGAATGTGTCCTGCTTTGCTTGTCTCGTCAGTCCTGATTTCTCCCAGGTGTCCCCTCCTTCTGTGTCTCATTCCCCTCGTTACTCCCCAGTGTATTTAAACCCTGTGTTTCTCTGAGTCAGTGTCGTGTCGTCCCTCATGCTGTGTGGATCTCCCTGTGTCTCGCTGTGAGTTCTTAGTTTGTTGTTTCCCAGTTTAGTTTAGTTTGTATGTTTGTCCTACCAGCAAATAAAGCTGTGATTTTTGAGTTCATCCCCTGAGTCTGTGAGTCTTGCATTTTGGGTCCAACTCCTGCCTGCCGCACAGCGATTCATGACAGTACGACGCGACCAGACATGGACCCAGCAGGCTCCTCCCGGGAAAGCGATTTGGCCCGCATCTTCAGCCTGTGGGAGCGAGTTTCCCACGCCTCGGACATTAAAACAATGTCCATTGGGATAAACGCCATCGAGGCAATTCTCAAGGGGAATCCCCATCTTCGCGAGCTCTCAGGATTTTCGGGCCTACTGTCCAATCTGCAGAAAGCCAAGGAGACAGTACAAGCTCGCGAGCTCGTCATACCGCAACAGCGACCGCCACAATCGGGAAACATTTCCACGCCGCTGCCACTGAACTCCTCTCCATCCACCCTCCACTCTGACTGTCACTCACCCGCTGCTTTTCTCGCAGCAATGTGGTCGAAGGATGAGGAGCCGGCCGTGACCTCTCCGTCGTTGCCAGTTTCCTCCATCCCCGCACCTTCGGCTTCCCGAAGAAAATGGCGCTCACGCCGCCGACACCCACCGCCACAGCCGGACCCCGAGACTTCTGAGTTGCCAGCTGTAGTGAGTGGAAGGGACAATCAAGAGTTTCCTGACTTTGGGACTGTTTATTCCGGGGCTGTGTTTTTTCACTTAGCTGCCCAGCCAGAAGCGCTAGCTCCGTCTCCTGTGTCCCCGCTAGCACAGTCATTAACTCCACCACAAGCTCCATTTTCACCTCTACCTTCGCTTCAGTCATCAGTTCGGTCTGCCACTCAGTCGCCCTTAGCTCCATCATCCACACTACCACCTGTTTCCCTTCCACCACAACCATCACTACACCCAGCCATTCAGGCTGCTACTCAGTCAGTCATTCAACCCATAGCCCTGCCGTTAATACACTCTGTAGCTGAGCCATTAGCCGCCCGACCCGCAGCCAATTCAGCCACTCCTCCACCCATTACACCTCCACTACAACCGTCACTGCAGTCTCCAGCTCAGGCCCCTGCAGCTCGGCTTTCCCCAGCTCAGTCCCCTGCAGCTCGGCTTTCCCCAGCACAGCCTCCCTTAGCACAGTCTCCAGTGTCCCCAGCGCAGCCTCCCTTAGCACAGTCATCCGCTCAACCACCAGCTCCGCTTTCTCCCCAACCGTCAATACTACCTCTAGTTCATTCTCCTGTGCAGTCATCCACTTCACCACCACCAGTAGCTCAGCTCCCACTCTCGCCCGTGTCTCCAGTAGCTCAGCTCCCACTCTCTACTCAGTTAGCTGCCCAGCAGCCACTCTCTGCTCAGTCTCCTGTGTCGCCAGTTTTGCTCATTCACTCCATGCAGGGAGGTACCTTAATTTCTACTCAGGGCACTTTTCATGGTTTAGCCGCCGTTGGCACAGTTTGCCACTCCAGGGCTTCCCCAGAGGCTAGGTCTCAGTCCCCAGCTGATTCTGGACCCCTGCAGTTTAAACAGCCCCCTAAGAACTGCACCATGTTAGCATTGCCTGGGCAGAGTCAGTGCTCGGTGCAGCGCCAGTTGTCCTCATGTCCGCCAAAGGACTTCATGCCTGTTGGCTTTGTTTTGGCCTCCGCTGGAGGGTCCGAGGGACCGCTCCGGCCTCAGCCACCCATCTCCGCTGGAGGGTCTGAGGGACCACTCCGGCCTCAGCCACCCGTCTCCGCTGGAGGGTCCGAGGGGCCCGTTCAGCCTCCCGTCTCCGCTGGAGGGTCCGAGGGGCCCGTCCAGCCTCCTGCTGCTCCACCAGCGTCATCCACGCCGCCGCCAGCTGCAGCCTCAGTGTCTTCATCCTCGCCGGCTGCAGCCTCAGTGTCTTCATCCTCGTCGGCTGCAGCCCCCGTGTCTCCACCCACTCCGTCGCCTGGTCCAGCTTCTGCTTCGGCTTCATCAGCGTCGCCTGGTCCACCTTCTGCTTCGGCTTCATCAGCGTCGCCTGGTCCAGCTTCCGCTTCATCAGCGTCGCCTGGTTGTAAGCTTCGCTTAGCGTCGCGAGTCTTCATCCGAGTCTTCATCCTCGTCTGGTCCGGCCTCATCCGAGTCTTCATCCCCGTCTGGTCCTGCCTCGCCTGGTCCTGTGCCCTCCAAGCCTCGGCCGGTACGCCTGTCGCTTGGGAGCCGCCGCCGCCTTCCACGCGGCCGGCCTCCGGCTCTGTTCTGCCGCCGCCGCCTTCCGCGCGACCGGCCCCCTGAACGGCTCCATCGTCTCCTTCGCCGCCGCCTTCCGCGCGGCCGGCCTCCTGAACGGCTCCATCGTCTCCTTCGCCGCCGCCGCTGCCTTCCACGCAGTCGGCCACCTGAACTGTTTCCTCGTCGCCGCCGTTGCCTTCTGCCCGGCTGGCCCCCTGGCCTGTTCTCTTTTTTTTGGACTCCTGTTTTGTTTTGGGGCTTTCTTGTGCTTCGGTGTTTTGTTTCGGGCCCTCCTTCCTGGACCCCCGCAGCCCACCCTGGTTGGGTTGTTTTCTGTTTTGGGCGGTTTTTGGGTTTTTTTTCTTTCGTCTTCTTGTGTTGGGCTGTCTGGGGCCAGCCCTTACGGGGGGGGTACTGTCACGGTCCTGGGTCTCCTGACCCAGCGTTTTTAGTTCTTTGTGATGTTTGTATTATTGTACTTGTGTGAGTTATTCTATGGTTTCTAGTTTCGATCCCTTGCCCTTCATGTTTCTCTGTGTCCCCTCTGTTCTGTGTAGTCTGTGTCTGCATGTTTGAGTTCCCCTCTGTGTCTTTCGGTTCTTAGAGTCCTCTGCCTTATGGTTTATGTCTCTGTGTTTCTTAGTTGCTGTCTCCACTGTGTCAAGTTCGCGTCTCTGTGTGATCCTTCCTGTTTTACTTTGAAGGTCCGTGTCTTATGTGAATGTGTCCTGCTTTGCTTGTCTCGTCAGTCCTGATTTCTCCCAGGTGTCCCCTCCTTCTGTGTCTCATTCCCCTCGTTACTCCCCAGTGTATTTAAACCCTGTGTTTCTCTGAGTCAGTGTCGTGTCGTCCCTCATGCTGTGTGGATCTCCCTGTGTCTCGCTGTGAGTTCTTAGTTTGTTGTTTCCCAGTTTAGTTTAGTTTGTATGTTTGTCCTACCAGCAAATAAAGCTGTGATTTTTGAGTTCATCCCCTGAGTCTGTGAGTCTTGCATTTTGGGTCCAACTCCTGCCTGCCGCACAGCAATTCATGACAGTTTTAATATTTCTTTTAGTTTTAAAAAAAACTTTATTTTTATCTGCAGTCGCTGTTATTACACAATAAAATGCATACATGATTGATTACAGCAGACTTTCCCAAAGTGTGGGGCCCGCCCCCCAGGGGGGGGCGCAGAGCCATGGCAGGGGGGGGGCGCGGTAAGAAAAGGAAAAAAACAAAACGCTTGGACACTGCTAGCACGGGGCGCCCACAGAAACGCAAAGCAGGAGATGAAGCATCGCTGAATATGTTTCCAAACCAACTTCATTCTAAGCCAAAGACTAGAAAATATGGTGAAGCATGTCTTCATTTTGGTTTCACCTGCACAAGTGCCAAGGTAGGTCTCCCCTGCAGAATTGGTTTTCCCTTCGTCGGGAGCAGCGCTGGGCTCTTCAAATTATGGACAAACAGTATCCCACATTCTTGATTTTTAGTTCACAAACACTTGTTGTAATGACTAACTACTCCTGACATTTTGGAGATGTTAGCTCTATATACAGTAAAGTTACAGCGGCATACAAATAATATCAGGCTGATCCTGCCACGATTTGCTCCCCCGTTCAAATCACGGACAAACAGTATCCCACAGCTGTTTATGTTTTTAAACCTATTTTGCACAGAGAGGCATTTTTTGAAAAATGTATTGATAGCAATGTTGAATATTATTACACGGAAGGGAAAAAAAAAACAAAACAACTACACGTAAAATAATCACACGGCGACGCCTCTGCCTTTGTAAATGGAGGGACAGTAACTGCGTGTAAAACCTGAAGACAGTCAGATTAACAGTAACAGTATTTCGTCTTGGTCTGCCATTCTGCAATTCATCTCATGTAAACAATAACGTGGCGCAAAGCCTGACGTGAAAAGAGGCACATACCTTTGACGTTGCCAGACGAACTCTGTATTCCTCGTCCGCAATAAAAGAGTTTTAAAAAATATCCGTTTTCGGTTATTCGAAACGCCGTTTACGTGTGGATGAAACAGCTGCGTTTTCAAAAATACCCGTGTAGGTGCGGACGTAGCGTAAAAGAGTTAGTAGTTTATTTTATTACTACCTGTCATTTATTGCAGGTTACTTGTATTTGCTTAATTGTTAACTAAATGTTTGAGGTGTGAAATAAACCGCAATGGAGCAAAATATGAGTGTGTGTGGTTGGAGGATGTGTTAGTACGCGTGTGTTTACACGTTTTTCGTGTAAAACAAAGGGGGGCCCAGCAAAAAAAGTTTGGGAACCACTGGATTACAGCATCTGTGAGCAAAATAACAGGTAAAACACAGCAGTCCTGGTTAAAGTTTCAAGTTTCACAGCATGAAAAAAGTTTCCATAACAACATTAATTAAAGATACTCCGTGTTTTATAGAAAGTCTGAATGTTTGAACACACAAATTATGAATAAATGCTACTAGATACACTGAAAAAGCAGGGAGGTCTTCCCTGACACAGCCGAAGACAGTAACTAACATCAAAATCTCACAAATCACACCGTAAATCAAACTCATCCATCACTTTTGCGATTCTACATTCTCTCTCTCTCGCTCTCTCTCACACACACACACACACTAAACTGGACCATCTCAAGGTTCTGTGAGTGAGTTTAAATGGATCAGTCTCAATATGCTCCCCTCCTGCTGGAGGTGACTGGTGGTGGTGATAATGGTAGTCATAGCAACAGTAACAATATTTTGTTATGTTATATTTTTAACTTCCTCCCTCGATTCTCCTCCATCTGCTGCTTTGCCCTGATGTCATTATTGGTGTGAAGCTGGTGTGGCTCCAACACCGAATATTTTCACTAAATTTTCAAATCTGATTGCTCATCATTTCTTTTTACATTATATTTTATATTTGTTGAGAGATTTTGAGTTTTGTGTTATGTTTATTTGTAGCTTCATTTAAAGGAAGAAGAGCTTGTGAATTGAACAATTGCAGGAAAAGGGAGTGAGACATTGTGTGCAGAAAAAATGTGCTGTGACAGCCAAAAAGCTACCTCCTGTTTCAACAGATAAGCTAACGGTCTCTCCTTTTAAGGAGATGTTATTTGAGTTCTGTACATGCCACACCTATTACTGTGAAAGCTTGTTTGAGTATAAATAAGGAACGTACTGGCGATTCCTCTGTGACACACACACAGTGCACACGTTGGTGCAGTGTCGGGGCATCGCCCATGTACATGTAAAATCTTTGAGTCTGTGTTTCTTTGCCTCCTAATAGTTTTCTCCTCACAATATTATATTTTATATATAATGTTTTTGATTCTTTAAGGTTCTGTTATTTATTGTTTTTTAATGGTTTTGCCTTTCGTATTTGCAGTTCCCTTTGTTATTCTTTAGGACTTTTTGTATTAAACCCCACCATATGTATGTGTTTTATTTTAACAAATGGCAGTGTTTGATTAAATGATGACAGGCCAGAATGACTTATTCTGTCTTCTAAAAATTGTAGATTTACCACTATTTGTTGGAAATTATTATTATTATTGTTATTATTATTATTATTATTATTATTATTATTATTATTATATCTATTTATTTCTGTCATTATTGTCCTCAGGTGATGGGGCAGCAGGTCAGCATTGGCGTCTCTATACCAGCTGACAGTTCATGACACAAAGTGGTGACAAACTGTCTACAATGAGGCTACTATCAGCTGCAGCTCTTTGTCTGACTAACAATGTAACATGCTTTGTAGACCATTGAATCCATCCTGTGCTGACCATTATGACATTTGTCAAATGGAGATCACACAACAAACATGACTTACTTGATGCTGACAATGTGAAGGCTTCACTCCACTCTGTTGAAGAATATGAGTCATCTCTGCGTCGACTCTTACACATGTAGTCTCCACTGCTGGACTCAGAAACTCTGAATGTCACATCATTATTGTGTGTCCACTGTGTGGGTGTCCTGGGTCCTCTCCATTCATACTCCCACTCGGTGGTTTCACCTCCTTCCTGCACCTCACATGTCAGAGTGATCGTCTCACCTCTGAATATCTGAGGCCAGTTGGGTTGTTGTTTTAAAACAACTTTATTGGAAACTGTTTACACATATTAACAGTTGAGATACAAACAGAAACATGAAATCAACACAGAAAACTTAACATTGTATGTTTGATAATCATGAGTGAATGTGTATTTCAAACTAAATTACTGAACTCACAGGTTATCTCAATGGTGACTTCATCACTTTGATCAGTGTAGTAAACTGGGTTTCCTCTTGTTCCTCTGCAGCTGTAGATTCCTCCTTGAGATACTCTGATATCTCTGTTTTGTTGATCTCTGATTTGAACTTCATAGGTTGTTTGGGTTCGTCTGAACCACTCATATTTCCATCCATCAGAGCTCTGCACAGAGCAGGTCAGTGTCACACTGCCCCCTACTGGTATGATTGTTGTTCCTGCTGTCAGTGTGGTCCTGGGTTTATCTGCAGATATGAAATAAGAAAATTATATAAACATGCACATTATTCCTTAAAATTGCATAAAACAAACAATCATACCTAATCTAATGCTAATGATCTTAACAGATCAGAAGCTTTTCAGTCAGTGACTCTGGGTAAATGGATACGCTCTAATGATATTATTGGATTTAGTCACATAGAGCCTGTTTGTCTGAGGTATCAAACTGTGACATCGTTTAGACACAACAGTGGAGGGTGAACCAAACACTGAAGACTGGAGAACCCCCAGAGTACTGTGAAGGACAGAAAAAATGTATTGCCCAACTTATACAAACTTCCTGGTGCTTTTCTCACGTCCCCAGTTCCACCTGTGCCCTGTGAAAGGGTATTTTCTAAAGCAGGTAAAATCATCTAAAAAATAAAGCTTAAATCCAGCACAGAGGAAAAGTTCTTTTTAAATAAAAATGGCTGAAATGTTGTCACCATGACGTGTTATGGTGACAACACTTAAGCCCATTCATTGTGGGGCGATCGTGGCTCAAGATTTGGGCGTTCGCCTTGTAATCGGAAAGTTGCCGTTTCGAGCCCTGGCTTGGATAGTCTCGTCCTTGGGCAAGACTCTTCACCCGTTGCCTACTGGTGGTGGTCAGAGGGCCATCACCAATGGGTGGATGACTGGTTGTGTAAAGCACTTTGGGGTCCTTAGGGACTAGTAAAGCGCTATACAAATACAGGCCATTTACCATTGTATAACCAGTATGAAACGTTAAGAATGTAACTACTGGCATCACAAACATCATTCATTAATTTATTCATTTCAAAGCATCACACATCATGTTGTCATTATGATCACACTGCCTGTGTTACATTTACTTGATGGTGCAGGAGAGCAATGATTCATTCAAAGTCCAGACCTCAGACAGACTGAAATGCATGAGGCCAAACATCTTTCCTGAAAATCTGCACCAAAGAACTGTTACATGATCTGCAGCAGACTGGTGAAACCACCCGTTGTGTAGCCCCTGATAATTGCAGTGTTTCATTTTGAAGCTTCAAATTATACCCTATTTCCCAGAATGCAACACTGCTCTATTTTAAAAAAGAGATGTTCACTTCCAGTGGAAACACAAATCCTTTAGAGATAAAGGAAAATCTAAACAGCTTCCTAAGAAAGTCAAAACTGGACGGACAAAAGTTTTTCTATAGTAAAGAAACTTTTTTGTACAATTTATAAACAGTAATCTGCATCCACATGTAAGACATGCATTGAAAAACATTTATTTATATTTCACAGAGAATCCATCCTCTGTTATTTGGTTTTTCATTATTTTTTTATACCCAAGTCATACATATGTATCTAGTTATTTTGTGTATTTATTTATTTAGTATTTGAAAGCTTTCATTTTCTTTGTAATCTTTGACTTCCCACACGTGTCACTTCCTGTAGTTTTGAAGGAGGCCCTGCTTGGGAGAGATGAGATTATGCTAATGATCCTGTTACAGAGAGGTAAAAGTGCTAAAATGGTTCAAATCTTGGTTGATGTATTCAAAGACACTGCTTCTTTTAAAGCTGTGCATGTAGAAGCCCAATCACATGAAGTTGCTGAACTGAATTTATTTTTATTTAACCCTTTAAAGCCGGTCAGAGCAGGCACGCTCCGTTTTGCTAACTATTTTTAAATCCCGTAGAACCGGAACCACATAAGCTAGCGCAATAATTTTTTTTGCATATGAAACTGGAGGAGTTGTACTTACATCTTATGCCATCAGCTTGTCCTAGGTCACGGTTTCCTTCCACATAAAGCTTTGCAAAAATTGCATAAAAAGCACTTGCAGGAACAAAAACATAATATTCCAGAAACGGGCTTTGCCGATCCGATCAGCTGTTCGGAACACTTCCTACATTGAAATAGATGTCAGTGCGATCTCATGTCCGCCATTACCTCCCTGAAACCGGAAGTGATGTCATTTTCGCGGAAAATGTAGTTTTTTACTTGTAGACCTTAAAAGCCTTTACTGGTGTTTTTAAAAATCATGTTTGACTTTATGACTTTCTGAATAGTTTCTGGGATTCTTAGAACTCAAATTGCACTGCTTTAAATAATTTATTTTTATGCACATGCTGTTTTCGCTGCAAATTTGCATCATAGGATTGTTTTTCGTTTTTTCTGTGTTGCAGCTTTAAGGCAGGGATGACTTGAGAGTTGCTTTCTCACTGCATATGCTTTATTTCACAATCAGATCGATAACAAAAACATACAGCAGCTCCTCTCCAACTCCTAGCCCTTGGCTGCAGTGGAAAAAGAACTCCAATCCCCTTCAAGGAACATACGTACAAAAGAGTTTTCCTGACACACCAATGAGGCGTTCAATGCCATCTTGTAAATATGAGTACTCTGGCAGAATAACAGTTCAAATGAAAAATACACCAGAACAAACAAGCAAACAAAAAAAGAAGTGTGGGGTACCTTTGAACCAATGAACAAAGTATAACAATTTATACTTTTTAACATAACCCGGCCCCGTCAATATGTGTATCTCTCACATCTGCAGTATATAAAAATTGGTGTATCTCAAAAATAAAACTATGAAGACACTCAAAATAAATTTCCTGTTGTTGTAAACTGTTTTTGCAACTTTTTTGTATTCACAGTTTTGGGGGATAAACCTCTTAAATTTCTCTAAGTAGAAATATATGTAAGAAAAACAAAAACGATTTTCAATTTTTTTGTAGTTTGTTGCACTTTTTTTGCAATTTATGTAGTTACTATGGTCTTAATGCATAAATATTATTAAAATTTGGGCTATAATGGTTGTATTGATGTACAGCAACTTGAAGTGCTCCCAAAAATGGCTCCACAGCATGTAAAAATATAAAGTGAGCTCTGGCGGACTTGGTCCTATGGTAGGTCTTAAAGGGTTAAACAGTGTTGGAGACAAACAAATAAACACAAATATGAGACCAGCTGGGATGCGGCATCACTCTGATCCTGTTGGAAACTTTCCACAGCAAAATTCCTCAGTTAGGACACAAAAGGAATGAATAAACATTTTTATCATCCCTGTGGCTGAAACTCCTCCTGCTGGCTGATTTAAGATGAAAACAAAAAAATATATATATTTTCTAAGAAAAGGTTGATTAACAAGAGTGAGAAGTTTGCAGTTTGAAATCCTAACAGAATAAAAACAGATGCAGAAATCTGGAATGAATGTTTTATGTTCACCTTCCTGTTCAGATCAATAATTTTAAAACAGATGAAGTCATTTCAAACATTTATCCACTGATTCAAATATATAAAATATATAAAAAAGGATAGAGTATGGAAGACCACAAGAGCCACGCACATCGAAATAAAGAATTCTGTGCTTAAATAATGAATTGTAGAATAAATTCTCCATTTGTAAATTCATTTTTGAATTCCAATTTAAACTGATTTTTAAAATGCTTTTTAAAATCTTTATTTCAAAAAACATTTTTGAATTCCAACTTAATAAATTTCATTTCAAAATCCTTTTTCCAATTTCATTTTAATAAACTGCATTTCAAAATCCATTTCCCTTTCCTGTTCACTCAGGGATTCAACTCTGGATTAGCTGCTGGATTAGCTGTTGGATTAACAACTTCATTTTAAAAATCCTGTGGCTATTCAAATTAGCCACACCGTGGCATGTAAGGAGCTCTCTGATTGGTTGGACAGCCACAGGCTGTCTGCCTGAATTTTTCTAGTTCATAGCTTCGCCCTGCTACGAAGCGTGTGTGCTTGTACAAAGGCCGTTCAGCCTCGGGATTTACACTCGGCTCGACACGGATATGTGAAGAATGAAGGGACCTTGCAGCGAAACGGAGAGCCCAACCTCTGACTGAATGCCCGTTTACTCAGTCTGACCACTTGTTGAAGGTAACGTGCTGACGTGGCTAACGCTACCATCACTGCACGTAGCCCCGTTATTTTAAGGTCATCTTAGCTTATGAAAGTTTTACGTCACAGCTGTACGAGCTCGCTACGTGTTTTATAAGCTTTATTTCACAAATAAAGCTGGAAGTAGAATGGTAAATGGCCAGTATTTGTATAGCGCTTTACTTAGTCCCTAAGGACCCCAAAGCGCTTTACATATCCAGTCATCCACCCATTCACACACACACTGGTGATGGCAAGCTACATTGTAGCCACAGCCACCCTGGGGCGCACTGACAGAGGCGAGGCTGCCGGACACTGGCACCACTGGGCCCTCTGACCACCACCAGTAGGCAGTGGGTTAAATGTCTTGCCCAAGGACACAACGACCGAGACTGTCGGAGCCAGGGCTCGAACCGGCAACCTTCCGATTACAAGACGAACTGCCAACTCTTGAGCCACGATCGCCCCTAAGAACCAGCACTGAGCCCTGTCACATTTACAGTGGAACCCCGACTTACAAATACCCCGTTTCACGAAAAATTCAAGTTACGAAGGCACTGAACGGCAATATTTCTGCCCTTGTTACGGCAAAATGCCCGAGTAACGAAATCCGCTGGCTCTGATTGGCTGAGCCTACAATGCCCACAATGCCTTCCGAATAATGTGACAACCCCTGGCTTCCATACTTGCGATTCACTGTTCCACTTGAACAACGTATTGTTCTAGTTATCAATTAGCCTATAGCCCATCGTTCAGTATCGCCTCACTCAAAACGCGCAATGGGTGCTTCGACTTACGAAAATTTTCGACTTACGAAAGACCCTTGGGAACGTATTAATTTCGTAAGTCAGGGTTCCATTGTATATAGTGTTAGAGCAATGGCTGCAACTATGGCGTTATTTTTGTGCCACTATTCTGAGCGCACGTAAAAAAAATTTGAAAGTGCAAGTGTTGCATTTTGAGGAGAAATTTATTTTGAGCGAAGAAAAGCTAAATTTGAGTGAACAAAATTCATTGCTGCGTGCAAAAAATGTATTTCAGTGTTTGCTATTATCCGCACACACACACACAATAGCAGCCCCTCTCGCTCAGTTTTTGCATTTGCGCTTGCTCGCAATGTGTTGCTTGCGCTCTCGACATTTCTGCCCGTGCGCGTTCAACTCTTTCTGTACACGGTTATATTTGTGCCACAAAACCAGCCAATCACAGACTTGGATGCAAAAAAATCTGATTGGCTGTTTTGGTCTCCAATCAGCTCGAAATGACGAAATGCAATATCCCAGAATCCATTTCGTCCAAAACTCAAACGAGGGAATGGCGGAGGAACACAGAGTGGCGGAGTTTGAAATATTACTCTTTCTGGGTCACAAAATAAACTTTTAAGATATTTTCATGCGAGAATGGTGCTGTGTAAACATCAAATATCTGCATGATTTATCAAGACATCACATATTTGAATAAGTGCTCTAATGTTTTCGGAGATGGCTCTTTCGGCTCCGAACCGGCTCTTTAGGTTGTTTTGTTGCTTTAATTAATTTATTATTAACAATATAAAATTATGCACAAAAGGAATTACTAATGTAAACAAAAAGTGGTTTTATTTATATATGTTTATATATGAATATATGCAGTGGCCCCTAGAGACAAAGCACTACAAACTCCAAAACACATTTCTGAACTGAACTGAACTTCCAATGGAGAAGCGTGATGACGCGCGATTGCGGGTCCCGCGAAAATTCAGAAGCAGATTTGCATCGCGAAAACGCGTCAAAAAAAATAGGCGTGTCAGTTTTTGTGTTGCATTTTGTGCATACGCGCGTTTCGCGCCTACTGCTCGAGTTGGAAAAATCTGAACTCCAGCATCAATTTGCGCCGCGACAACCAATCAGAAGCCTGGTGACGTGGCTCTGACCTAGGTCAAAGGGGCAGGTCCAGCCAAAGCCCTTCATACTTCATTCAATATGGAGGAAAGGCTAATCAACGCCGTAGCAAACCACCCGGAGCTGTACGACACCAGCTGCTTTCTGTACCGAGACAGGAATAAAAAGGACCGAGCTTGGATGAAGATATGTGAAGAGATCCGGCAACCTGGTAAGTTCATTCATTTCTCTTTTTAAATTTTTGACTGACCTGGGGAAGCTGCACAAAAGCTAGCAAGCCCGCCTACTGTCCCGCTATGTTCCCACTGATGTACAAATACCTTTCTGCTCTTATGCATGTTGTCATATAGGTCAACGGAGCTTGCAAAGAAAAGCGTCTGGACTTCTTTAAGTTGCTTGAAGTCGTTTCACCTCTCATCCGAGAAGCTTCTTCAGTTCTAAGGTCAAATGGTGGGGAGTCCCAGATATAAACCTAGTGGGAGTATCCCCCCACAGAGGGACAAAAGGACCCCCTGATGATCCTCTAATCGCCTGAGCCAAGGTGTGAAACTGGGTGTGGGTCCCAATCAGCCAGGGTTTCGGGTGAGCTCATTGTGAAACCTGGCCCCACCTTATCATGCGAATTCCTGAGGTCAGATGCCCCAGGATGTGAGTGGGCGTTAAGGCGTCTGGGGAGGGAACTCAGAACTGGATTATAGATGGCAGAGAGTTGGTGTCGTAAACCACCGCCTCTGTTCAAAGATGGTCGCTCACAGTGGACATAGATGGCTTCTTTCACTTTGTGAAAGAAGAAGCAGAGTCGTGTCTCCTGCCCTTGCCAAATTTATCATGTTTGGTTTTGATAATCATCACGTCCAATTGAAAAAACAGCACAAAAACACCCATAACTATGACCTCATTTGGAAATAGACACCTGCACCGGGAGGGAAAAAGGCGCACAAAAGTGGCAGGCAGATGAAGAAAGAAACGCGGCATAATAATACTTTTACGTTTTAAAATCTACAAAGGTTTGCACTTTGAGAACCCCTGTTGCAATAAATGAGAGACCACTGTATATACTTTCTCTATGACTATTGTTTTCAACCTGTTATCATTAGGGCTGCCACAATTAGTCGACTAGTCACGATTACGTCGACTATCAAAATCGTCGACGACAAATTTAATAGTCGACGCGTCGTTTGAAGCTTTGTAAGATCCCAAAAGACGCAGGAATAAGTAGTAGGATTTAAGAGTGTAATAACGGACTGAAACAGAAGATGGCAGCACTGCATGTACAAGGATGCCAGCTGCCATTAAACCCAGAGGAAGAAGAAACTGTGTCCCAGAATTCATAGCGCGGACCTGCTCAGTTTCCAGCAATGGCGGCAGCTAGTTAGTTTTAAAATTACTCTTATTATTCTTTCTGGGTCACAAAATAAATGTTTAACATATTTTCAGGTGAGAATGTAGCTGTGTAAACCTCAAATATCTGCTCAGTTTATCAAGACATCACATATTTTCAAAAGCGCTCCGACGTTTTCGGAGACGTCTGTTACCCACCAGCTCGATAGTTAGCCAGGGTTCAAGGCTCACTAGAGCCGGTGAGAACACCGGACTCCCAGCAAATCGTTTTCAAACCCACCGCCATCTTTCACTACTCAGGTTAAACATGATATATAAATCACTCAGATAACTTAAAAATGTTATTGTTTGGCTTTTTTCAGTATTTTATTTGTTCCTGAGTAAATCGGTTTGGCTGATATTAAAGTTATAGTTTTTACACAGCTGAATAAACGTCAAGCAGACAGCTGATTATCAGAAGTGTGAGATGCTCCAGAATATACTCCGGTGTCCTGTTATATTTTAGATAGCAAGGAGCAGACGGCTGAGTTTATTAAACTTCACCGAAACAATCTGGAAATGTCATTAAAATTTAATAAACTATCATATTGTCTTTATGTTTAGTTAGCACATACCTTAAACACTTAAAACTGTAAGCTAATGATAGTTATATAAGAGCAGATGCATGCTGGTGCAATAAGCTGTACGTTTTACGTCCGATGGATGCATGATCTGATTAGTCAACTAATCGCAAAAATAATTGGTGACTAGTTGACTATCAAAATAATCGTTAGTGGCAGCCCTAGTTATCATTTAATATTGTCTTGACAGTCAACTGATTCTGCAGCAGAGCCATCCCCTGTTGCTTCTCCTGCTGCTGCACCCACAGGTATGTACAGCAAGCCCTGATAGCTTTTTACTCGCTTGAATTTCCTTGTGATCACCTTTACTAAATATCTACAACCAATCTGTTTATATCCTGGTTTTTTTTTCAATGTTGAAAATGAAAATCTAGTAGCAGCCTTCTCATTTCTTTGTGTTGTTTTGTGCTGTGTTTTACAGGCCCACAGAGGAGGACAGCTCTGAGGCGGATGAGGGACGGGTCCCAGGACAGGTCCCAGGACGGTCCATCGGCGGTGGAGCTGGCCATCTTGGAGTCCCTGAAGAGGCCCCACCAGTCTCCAATGGAGCATTTCCTCCTCAGCCTTGTTCCTGCTCTGGAGAGCATGCCGCCTCACACGAGAGTATTAGTGAAATTTCAAATTTATAAATTCGTTTTTGAAAACAGCACTGCTGTGTTAAATTTGGAAACATTGGACCCTAGCAACCAGTAGTTTTCTGATGAGGCAGCAGGCTCTCCAGGGCAGAAACAGTGTTCTTATTTTTCTCCTCCTTCTCCCTGAGGCTCTTCCACTTTAAGCTGGGTCCTTTTTATTCCTGTCTCTCTGTAAATACTTATATTTTATATATTTATGTTTAATGTTTTTTTGATTGAGAATTTTAATATTATTTAAAATAAAAAATTTTAATGACTATGTCTCAGTTCTACTACACAGCAAATATTGGCACACAACTTGACATATGTAGAATTTATTTCATATTATACTAATGAAAAAATATACTACTATATAGGAACATAGTGAAGACCAATTATTTAAGAGAATAAAGACAGGTTAGTTTATTTTGGAGGCAAGCTCCATTTATTGAGAAAATTTTAAAAAGGCAGGAACGCTCTTTAGAGGTTTGTGGGTGGCTCAGAGCTGTTGTGGGGAAGTCACTGGGACTTCAAATGGGCTTTTCTTTTGGCTGCCAAGACACTGCTCCCTCCTCCGAGAAGTGTGGCCTGAACTTCTCCCTCACCAGGACAGCCTCTCTGGAGGACCTGTTGGCTGCTACATGACCCAGGCCTGTTTTGAAAAATTAACCTGTGATAAGACAGCATATCAAGATAGAATTGTTATTATCATATAACTAAAGATGAACCAAACTGTTCACAATTTTATCTAGCGGTCAGTTTTAAAAAAGGCTGGTGACCCCTGTTACAGAGTCTGACAGCTGTGGGGATTATATACAAATATTCAACTGGTTCTATACCAAAATTAAACCAGGTCTAAAAATTTTTTTTAAAAAAGGACTTTGTAAGATAGACCTTCTGAGTATCACTACAAAGATTACCAACAGAGGTCCTCATACCACAGTTTGATATCAGCAAACATCGAGAGCATACATTGATAGACACCACAGCCATTGCAAACACTGATAACAGCATAAATTGAATTAAATCGTGACTTGATGAGACCTTTTGAGTATCACTAGAAATATTAGAAACAGTCGTCTCCATACCACAGTTTGCTATCAGTAAACACCGACGGCATTCACTGATAGCATACCACATTCATGCTATCAGTGTATAAACGGATAGTTTAGCATATATTAGCACAGGTATCAGGACTACCGTATTAAACACTTTTACTAACCGCAGCCAGATGGACAGGCGCTCTGCAGGTGGGATTGCGCGCCTGTAGTACCGCTGAAAGCACCCGTCATCCAGGCGCAGCTCTTTGAGCAAATGGTGAAACTCACCAAACTGCTCATGCTTCTGGAGGACCTGATGGACCCAGGTACGGCGAGGACGTCCTTTACGCCGCTGCTCTGCTCTCCACAGTAAATAGACAAGGGAGACTCTCTCTTCAAACGCTAGATCGACAGCTGCCATCTTGTAAACATACCGTCTGGCAAAACTTCCTCCATTTTCGGTTCACACAAATAATTCGCGTTGGACCCGGGTCGAAGTGCGAATTTGCACGCGTCAAGTTAGGGGCGTCTGGCGCGTTTTGGTCGCGTCTATCGCGTTCGGTGTGAACACATCATAAGAACTAAAACCATAACAGCCATAACCGAGCCTGGGGTAATAATAATAATAACTACAATAATCAAAACAGCAAAGGACTCCGAACATGAACCATATTATAAAATACCAAAACACACGAGACTCAAAATGCTCAACCGTGACAACTGGAGCATCAGGGGCCAAATCACAAAACACGTTTATGAATGACTGAGCCACACATTTAATTTCTGACTGATTAACATTTATCATTAAAAAATAAAAACAGTATTATCAAATATTTTAACCCCATTATTGTTTATTATAACTTTGTAACAGTTTATATTATCATAAATAACTTGGCAGGTTGGGGCTGTAAATCACTTTGTGACATATGTTTTCGTCATAATATTATCCCCCTCTGATCTCCAGACTTCGGAGAATCCATGTTGTTTTATTTCTTATGACATTTCTAAACTCACCCGTTTCCTCAATGATGACTTGATCACTTTCTACTGTGACTGAATTTGTTCCTTTTACACGTCCTCTGCAGGTGTAGGTGCCGGCGTCAGAGGTCACAAGTACTTTCTTTGATTCACCAGCTACTGCGAACTTCAGCTTTGAGTACAAAGGGGGTTCTCTGAACCACTCATATTCAAAGTCAGCAGAGTACTTCACATCACAGGTCAGTGTCACACTGCCCCCTGCTGGTATGGTTAATCTGTCTGCTGTCAGAGTGGCCTTCACTCCAAGGTCTGTAATTTAGAAAAAGATCAAAAGAATAAAATTGTTGTTCTGAATGTTTGAAGCAAACTTATATAATCTGAATCATCTGTTGGAGTTTTTGCAGCCAAACAATTCAACATACTGAAAATCTACAGAGACTTTAGAGTGACGTGTTAGACAGCTTCTAATCAAAACAGCAACTGAGGGATGAAGGTAACAAACTCTATGCTGAGCTCAGAGCAGCATTTGGTTACCATGTTTCATGTTGGTTTTTCCTTTAATTTGTCATCTGAGTGAAGCTTTTGATAATTAGCATATTTACAACTCCAAGAGGTAATCCAAAAACAAAAAAATCCTATTATAGAGATTGACAGACCACGTGACTTTCGCGCATTGCATTGTGGGTACGAGTGGCAACAAAATCAAAACACTGCATTAAGCGCTAGCATTTCCAGCACCGGTAATCATTAATTCTGCGGTTTTAATCCCTAGTTGCATTTTGTTATGTACAAAACGACGGAGAACACGGCAGGTCCATACGAAGACAGACTTGTTGAAAAGGCAAAAAAGCATGAGGAAAAAAATCAAAGGAGTGAAAGGGTCAGACCCATACGAGCATACAGAGTGGAGTAAGGACGTTAGCGTGCTGCCCAACTTTCATCACGCACATATTTATTATTATATGGTCCTAAGTGTGAGTGCATACACTCACAAAATGTTTAGTAACTTCAGATCCCTGCAACAAGCCCAGATCCATTTTACTTTGTGATTTGGACTATTCCATTTCATTTGTTATTTTTTTTCCTTTATCTCCTGTACAGGCCAACACAATCTATTTGTCGTTTCAGGTTGTAGTATTACACAACATTTTCAGATCTAATGGAAAAAAAATGAGTGTTTTGTAATTCCTTCAATTTATTGTCTTTATTTATAACTGGCATTATTGTTTCATTCTATTCTAGAATTTTACAGGAAAGAGGCAAAATTGTAAAAATCCATTATGCTTTATTAGCTGCTTCGGTGAAAAATAAATCAACAATGCAACAAAAACATATCAAAACAACATACTGGAAAACAGTTATTCATCACTTGAGTGCTTCAATACAACACTCGGGCACATATATGCGGGACTTTTCGTGGCTGTTTTGATATCGCTCTCTCTCTTAACTGATCAAATCTCGCTGTGGTAGCAGCTTTAAACTCGGTATGACCCAGGTTGATAGAGGGTGCCCAGTCTGGATCGCATTCCTGCATTTTGTAAGCTGGTTTTCCTACACAACACAACAAATATAAGCCCGCAAAGCCACAGTGAACAAAGCAGCATAGCACAACGAATTAAATTCAAATAAATATAAGACTTATTTGTAACCTACATCAACAATTATGTTATGATAAATTACGTAATTACAACTACAACAGAAGACTTACCTTTGTGGAAATGCTCGGAGCAGACTAACCTGTGAGCTGGAGTGTTCTGGAACGTTATATTTGGCCTTCGAATGGCTGCAATCCAGACCATCCGTCGGCTTTTTGTTACTTCGGAAACATGACTTAAACAATTTCTCTTCCACGACGTAATCCGATAAAAACCGATCTCTTTATCCGTCGGCTTCCCGTGGCTGTCATGCGACCGGCTATTGCAGTTAATAATACAACAGCTTCTTGCCATTCTTTGTGTTTCTTTTCATCGCTTTTTATCGCTGTGGAACTGTTTTCATGTGAAAGCCTGCATGCGCTAGTACCGCTTGCCACTCGTTCCCACAATCCTTTGAGGTTTTACCCCTGAATGACGTCACATTTTCAATCTCTATGGTCGTGTCCAAATTCATGGGCTGCATCCTCCTGAGGTCGCATTTGTAGACCGATTACGTCACAGCGACGCGCCAAAGGCTGTCCAAATTCATAGACTATGGCTGTATCCCAATTCAGGGTCTGCAGCCTTAAAGTACGCAGCCTCAACGATCCTCAAGGGCCGCGTACTTAAAGACCACTAAGGCCGGAAGTGCGAGGCTTGTGAAATGGGACGGTCTAGCCTCCGTTGTGCTGCCCAGGTTGCCTAGCAACCATGATACTAACAGCTGGAAACGTTTCATACAGCTTTGTTTGACAGAAACGAAGGAGAAAATCTTTTGTTCATTTGTTTGTTTGTTTCTACATGAGCTTTGATCATTCTCTGTAAGATTAAGCTCAGCTATTGAACGGCGTATATTTTAAAGTAAAGGCTTTAAAACCAAGTTAGTACAAACGTCACTAATGTCACATAACTTTGCCGACATGTGGCCAACAGTAATGTTTTAATGTTCTTCGTTATTAAACATTTGTACATAAACAAGTGACATGATATTCAGTACATACTTAAAGTTTACTCTTCGGGCGCCCCTAATCTGCCGTTTTTTTTCGGCAAAATTATCCACACCCACCGCCGCGCTATGCATTCTGGGATACATTGGGCCATGAAGTCTACACAGCCACATCGTTAAAATTCAGGGAAATGAAGGACGCATTTGAGGGCCGCATTTCGAGCAGCCTTCGAATTCGGACAGCCTTTGTCGCGTCGGTGTGACGTAATCGGCCTTAAAATGCGGCCTTTAAGGCTGCAGACCCTGAATTGGGATACAGCCCTCAGCTGTTACCAAAATAAACTTTTAACATATTTTCAGGCGAGAAAGTAGCTGTGTAAATTACAAATATCTGCTCGGTTTATCAAGACATCGTATATTTGCAAAAGTGTGCCGACGTTTTCAGAGACATCTGTTACCCACCCACTCGATAGCAAGCCGGGGGGTTCAATGGTCACTCCAGCCGGCGTGAGCAGTGGACTCCCGGCTTCATCGTTTTCAGAACCCCACTTTTTCGCTACTCAGGTTAAACATGATATATAAGTCACTCGGATAACATAAAAATGTAATTGTTTGCCTTTTTTCGGTGTTTTATTTGTTCCGGAGTAAATCGGTTTGGCTGAGATCAAAGTTATTAGATTATTAGATTAAATAAAACTTTATTAATCCATCGGGTGGGTTCCTCCGGGATTTTCACACAGCTGAATAAACGTTAAACAGAAAACTGATTAAACAGAAGTGTGAGACGGTCGAGAATTTACGCCCATGTCCTGTTATATTTTAGATGGCCGAGTTTAAACTCCACCAAGACAGCGGTGACACATTAGTGTCCCATTTCACAACCTCGCACTTCCGGCCTTCTTGGTCTTCGAAGGACCCGGCCCACGTAGACCGCGAAGGCCGGGTCCTCCGAAGGATGCAGCCGACATTTTGGGCTTCTGTCGCTACCCGATCCGTACCGGAAACCCGATCGGTACCCCGCATGCGCAAATCTTAAGTCACTTCCTCTCTTTGCCAACAT
This sequence comes from Rhamphochromis sp. 'chilingali', assembly GCF_963969265.1. NCBI lineage: Eukaryota > Metazoa > Chordata > Actinopteri > Cichliformes > Cichlidae > Rhamphochromis > Rhamphochromis sp. 'chilingali'. The sequence goes on along the minus strand of NC_137929.1, from coordinate 38,927,641 downwards.
TGCGACATTCAATATATTTGAATGATACAGTTAGCGCCCAGTTAGCTCCTAGCATTTCTCAACAGCTCTGCCTCCTTTTCGACTACTGGGACATTTAAACATACCTCCCTTTACAAACAAATTCATGCTTTTCTCCTCAACAGAGAGTATTCCCCGATTGAACAACAGCGCTGTAAAATAAGAAGAATGGCGCCTATTTACAGAGTTAATAATACAGACATTGTAATATGTCACGTGAAGATTCATCAGCCAGATGATTTGTTTACTGACAATTGACAGTGATTGCGGACATCATCATCACTATTCCAATCAATCCTCTCCACACAGACAAGCATAAACACACTCAACTATCACTAAATCAAATTTAACACGCATTTGTAATGACGCTAATTCAGTTTACAATAGGGTTCATTCGCTTGGTCAGCAGGTGGCGGTATCCTCGTACACTGGGGAGTAAAATGCCATTAAATGAACAGAAGAAGAAGAAAACATCTGCACATGAGTGGTACGGATCGGGTAGACCCGATTTGTACGGTCCGATCTTGCACATGCGCAGTAAGGATCGTGGAGTCCTGATCCTTTTTTTCCCCGTTTTTGTCTACATTATATTGAAATGTTTCATTACTGCAAACATTTTAAGAGGTACTTATTATTGTTAACATCTTAACAGATACTCTGACCTATAACTATCGTAAAATGCCTGAAGTAGTGGCCTTTCGCACATGCGTGGTACCAATCGGGTTTCCGGTACGGATCGGGTAGTGACAGACTTCTCCGAATGCAGCCGACAAATGCATCCTCCTTTTCCCCAAATTTGAAGGATGGGTCGGGTGTGTCCTTCGTGGCCCACCATATCCCAGAATTCCTAGCGCGGCCCAGCCAAACTCCAGCTTCCGGCAATGGTGGCCGCTACTAACTTTTAAAATTACTGTTATAAATTTTTCTGGGTCACAAAATAAACTTTTAACATATGAGAATGTGGGTGTTTAAACTTCAAATATCTGCTCGGTTTATCAAGATATCGCATATTTGCAAAAGTGCGTCGACGTTTTCGGAGACATCTGTTATCCACTGAAGCCGCCGAGAACGGCACAACTCCTGGCACATCATTTTCAGATCACCGCGGATTTTCGCTACTCAGGTTAAACGTAATATATAAGTCACTTAGATAACCTAAAAATGTTATTGTTTGGCTTTTTTCAGTGTTTTATTTGTTCCTGAGTAAATCAGTTTGGCTGAGATTAAAGTTATTAGATTAGATTAGATAAAATGAGGGTGGGTTCCTCCTTGGTTTTCCCACAGCTAAATAAGCGTCAAACAGAAAACTGATTAAACAGAAGTGTGAGATGGTTGAGAATTTACGCCAGTGTCCTGTTATATTTTAGATAGCAAGGAGCAGACGGCTGAGTTTATTAAACTCCACCAAGACAGCAGTGATGCTAATCAGAAGGCTAGACTGTCCAGTTTCACAGCCGGTTACTTCCGGCCTACCCGACCTTCTGAGGACCTGGCCCACGTAGACCGCAGGAGGATGCAGCCCATGAATTTGGACACACTTTATATAATCCAGCAAACAATTCAACAGCATACTTCAGTGAGATAATCTGCACTACACACACTGTTGATATTTTCAGATCAGATAAACATGAAAAGAAAATCCACATGTATGAAGCCACAGCTCTTCAGTAAATATACAGTTTGTATCGTGGGTGTGTGCTTGAGTGCTCACACACTTAACATGGTTATATTAACATTTTAACCAATAATCTCAATGAAATGTTTGGTTTATGATATAAAAATATAACACAGAGGACGTCATTTAGAGCAACACAGGAGAAGCTAAATACTAGTTAAGATCAACACACATGATAAATGGAAGAAAAAACAATTTCTCACCTTCAGTGTTTCCATGGATGACTGTACTGAGCACTAAAATAATGAATGAAACATCATCAGACATTATACAACTGACAAAATCACAATAAATATATAAACTGAGGTTTTTTAAAGGTAAATCTTCAGATGGCACAGTTATTGCTCATTATCAAATTTATGTGTTTCTATTAGCTGTCAAACAGGCTGGAAACATGAAAAAAAATCTAGTCTGCTGTGTTGAAGCTGTCAGGTAAACAGGTTAAAGCAGAGATACACTGTAATTGTCACCAGTGAGAAACATTTTCCTTCATCGCTGCCATTCAAACAGTAAAGGTGTGTATTGTACTCACAGATTGACCCCAGCAAACAGAGCAAAGAGTGCCCCATCCTCACGTCCAGCCCTGCACGCTGATCTGCATCTAATCTCAAAGTGTTCGACTTTGCATTGATAATAAATGCAGAACAAAGAGAAGCTGCACTTAATGTACATAAGACCAGAGTTTATATTCAGCTCCTCCTTCTGTCACCTCTCTGTGCTTCCTTCCTTTAACACCAACCTCAAACAGCTCCTGTAGCTTTGGCCACAGCAGTTGTGTGACGTGTTCACATTTCCTGTCCACTGCAAACATTTAAGCTTCTTTCCTGTTTTGTGTTCCTACCTTTCTCTGTGATATACAAAGGTACTCTGCTGCTTAGTTAGTGACACACTTTGCAGGTCATAATTTTGTCTTTGTTGTCGTGTCCTGTGGATCCTGCTGGAGTTTTCTTCTTCTAAATAAATAATAAATAAATACATTTTTATTTATATAGCACCTTTCAAGACATAGTCACAAAGTGCTGCACATAAGATTACAAGTCATAAAAAGATTTAAAAAGAGAAAATAAAACAGGCAAAAAATTAACCAAAAGCAGTTTTAAAAAGGTGAGTTTTGAGTTGTTTTTTAAAAACAGCTACTGAGTCCACAGTTCTTAATGCTTGGGGGAGAGAGTTCCACAGTCTAGGGGCCACAGTGGCAAAAGCTCTATCCCCCTTAGTCCTCCTCTTAGTATTTTTTATAGCAAGTAAGCCCTGATCAGATGACTGGGAGTCATCGTTTCAGCAAGTGTTTTGGTGTATTCATTATTATTCATGGTGTCATAGATTGACCAGATTGGAGCTTCTGACTTGTGGTTGAAAAAGTTGTTCTGTACCTCCAGACATCCTTTTTTATTTTCATTTGACCACAGATCTTCTCCATCGTTATGAATCTGTTGTAATCCTTGTATTGTTTATTGGAGGAACATTGTTGAAGTTCATGCTCCACACTTTTAGCTCAAATATCATCAAGCAGTATTACAGTCACAGTGTTTCTTTAAGCTCAGCACAGATCTGTGAATGTTCTCACGATGTGCTGAAATTCTACTTTTAAGCTTTGTTGTGACCCCAAACACAGGAAGTGACTCACCGTGTAGTTCTTCTAAAGACGTGTGTGAAGTAAAATGAGAACATTTGAATTCATAGTAAAGTTTATGATTTGATCAAAGAAAAACACTAACACTCATCTGAAGACAGCTTGATAATCTCACTCAATATTTAACAACAATACAGAAAACAAACAGATTGCAAATAAAGATGAAACACTGTAATAACAACAGGTGTCCAGAAAACTCAATGCAACGTAGTGCATATGTGTGTGTGTGTGTGTGTGTGTGTGCATGTGTGTGTGCGTGTTTGTGTGTGTGTGTGTGGTTTCCATTTACAAAGTTTTGGACCTATGAAGCATGAGGCTACTTAAAGGTCTGTCAGCAGATCTGATCCTGAAAGAATAATGAGATGGATGACAGGTAGTGTGATTTCCTCTGTTAATAACGATCTGGTTATGCTAGATCTTTATTTATTCACATTCATTTGTTCTAAACACACCATAAATACATCACAGTCTGAGAGTCTCACATTTCACATTCCAATCAGAATCATACGGAATATTAAAAAAATCCATACAGCCATATCTAATGTTATTTGTGCACGAATTAATTAAATGTAACGCTGTCACCAAGCATATTATGTTACTCAGAAATAATAATTACACTCTTGTTTTCCACATAGTTCAACAGAACAAACATTCCTGACAAACTAAGGCCGTATGTAGTGGAAAACTTCACACAAACAAAGCAGAGCTAACAGGATTAATACGACAATCACTTCAGAGGCACTCAAAATAGTCTCTTTAAACTCAAATGTTAAGGCAGTGTGTTGTATAATTGTTACAAAAAGGAGCTTTAAGCTTGGAAAACACACACACAGCTGCTGCAGGCAGGGCAGGTTTGTGTGGTGAGCTAAGTTAAATCCTACTGTCTCAGCAGCACCATGTTACATTTCGAAGTGCAAAATAAACAAACAAACCAACAAATACAAATCCCAACAAAACAAAGTTCTGGTCTGGTTTCAGCTTTACTTGGCATGTCACTCATATGGACCATATATGTGATTTTTTATAACTTCCTAAAATAAAAAAAGACCCAAAAATCCAGTAAATAATGAGATAAAGACAGGTAGTGAGTTTTACTCTTTGGCTTCTTCTATGAACTCATTGTTATTTTTATGATTCAGATGAGCTTGCAGCTATGTCATCATTTCAGTTATACCACAGAGAATTTTTCACACAAGGTTTTCCACCAATTATTTGTCTTTATTGTGAAGTGAACCGTAATGTGAAAATAAAGCCAAGGTTCTCATTAAACACACTTAATATGAACTTTATTCAACTTCATACCAAACAATAATACAAACTCAATACAACCAAACAATGGCTGGTGGTGGTGAAGCCTCTCGTTGAAGTCTGATTGTATTGAAGCTATGAGAAAACAACCCTGATGTTCAGCTGATGTAATACAGCAGTAAACACTCTGTGGACACATTAATGGTGTCAGTCACTGTGGTTTCAGGTCTTACTGAATGCAGCATCATGTTTAATGACAAGGATGTTCTGTATGTTTCAGGGTGGGGACAGCTGCTGACTAACAAGTCTCTTCCACATGAGCACATGGTGTGGGTCAGTTTCTCATTCAGATCCAAAACTTCATCAGCTACAAAAAGTAAGATGGCGATAACCAGTTTGTTCTCAGTTTGGTGCTTTTTCCTTAAACTTCAGTTGTGCAAACACAGCCTTCCTGCTTCATTCTGTCAAACATTTTCTGGAAACATCAAAACCAAAATTTGCTGTAATATTATGAATACAAACCCAATTTCTTATATTTTTTTAACTTTGTAATACATTTGATTATTTACTTTAGTTTAGTGAGTTACTGTTCGTACTGTCATGAAACATCTGTAACCACATAATTTCCGCAAGGCGTTCTGATTCTGATTTTCCCTCATTTACAAACCACTGATTATACTTTAGAGTTACCTCTTATAAGTTATTAATATGGGAAGAGAAACTGGCCTGTTTGGAGTTTCGATAACAAGAAAATCACATCAGCAAGATAGAAATATGGCTAATTTTATTTCATTCACACATCTACAGAGAAAGAACCCACACAGCTCTGACACAGATAATTCTAAGAGAATGGATGGGTGGGTGAACAGCTACAACATGTACATACAGAGACTCATAAAGGCAGCTGCTTTTCAGCATGAGAAACCACCTTTCACAGTTTCTCTTGATGCACACAAACATTGTTTCTCTTTAGTATGTGATCACCACCATGGCTCCACTTTTACCTGTTTTCACACAGCGGCATGTATATTTAGATACTACAGTGGGAACTACAGTTTGACTTTTGTGTGCAAGGCACATTTTTATATGTCTGTACTATAAAAACAGTAATAATTATCACTGCTACATGTATCTTAGTTCTTTGTTAACTATCTGCTGTGAGCTGATAACATAAAACAAGACATCTGCTAAACAGAAGACCTCAGACTGAAACCACAGGCTGCATTTCCTCTTTTCTCTGTGACCTGAACTATCAGCAGACAAAAATAAGCCTGTGGCAGAGCAGACGGTAACCACCAACAGTCCTCTACACACGTAGATATTACAGCCTGCTCAGAAGAGCAGGATCTATTAAAAAGTTTGTTTGTTTGTTTGTTTGTTTCCTTTGAGAGTGGGTGCTGGGTGGATCTCGTTAACAGCCAACAAGGCATCATCTCCACAGTCAGCCTGGCGTCTTACGGACCGACCAAAGCAGTTGGTCCCTGCATCTAGCAGGAATCTGGTGCCAGTCTTGTATCTTGCAGACAGATAGCCCCTCTGCTCTCAGGGGTTGGCCTTTGCATCTGGCAGGGCCCTGATCTGGTGTGCATGTAATGTCCTCAATGTATTGGACTGCACCATCTGTTCACGGGGAGAGACTCTGTGCACATGGAACATATAACATGGTGGAGAGATCTCCATCTCTTAATTGGAGAACGGGTGAAGAGAAAGAGGGTGAAATTGCAGGCCATCTTTGTTAAGACTGTTCAGCATTTGGCTGAACTCACAGAGAGTCTTAACAAGAAATGTAGTTATTTTAAAAAGAAAATGTGATTTTGTAATTTTGTTGTAAAAGCCCTGAAACAGACGCCAGGTACTGTAACTTATTAGTATATAATTGAAAATCTAATGGTGTTATAACCAGTGTTGGTCAAATCAGTAACTAATTACTGATTACTTCCCCAAAAAAGTAATCCCATTATGTTACTGATTACTTTATTTAAAGTAATTAGTTTCTTAGTTACTTTTTAAAAACATGATTTACAACCTGAATAGGTGATAAAGCGATAGATCTTTCAGCCCAATTCTACTTTTTCTGCATAACCCATCATACAAAATGTAATCAAATGGAAAAGTCTCTTTTTAAAACTTGTTTTATTAGTTTTAATCTTTTAACTTTATGCATCAAGCAAAAATTAAATTATATGCAACATTCTCTGACTGGAAGAAATTTGTTTAACATTTAAACCAATTTTCTGCACATTCCAGCACATAAAATTAAATATTTTTTTGTGTTTACACTCAGTCTTTTAAATAAATGCAAGTGAAACACAGCAGAAAATAAATCAAATCAAACACTCAGCGGTCCTGTTGCTCTATTTTCACCTGTAAAGCAGGAGGTTTGCCCTGGTGCAGGTTTGCCGCAGCGGTCAGTGGAAGAATCTGCGAGTTTCTCTGTGAATTTCCCATTACATCGTAGCGCACTCGGTGCTTGCTTGGAAGTTTAGAGGTTTTTTCGCTGTAAAAAGAAGTTTTCTTCCCATGCAGTGAACAGCGGATGCTAATGTTTTTGTCACTTTTTATGGAATCAAACTCAAAGTAAGGTCAGTACTTCCTTTTTTTTTTTGCCTGTCCCATTTGGTTCTTTAGCTGTCAGAATTGTTGTCTGAAGACCAACAAGGATACCCAATGGATTTACTTTGCCAAATGGATCACCACGGCCTTACCGTATTGGTCCATTTGATCAACCTTTGTTGTTATTGTTTATTTTTATTTTATTTTCAGTTGTTACAGACGGGACAGACATGACTGAGGGATAGGAAAGGGAGAAAGAAAGAGGAAGGAAAAGAAAAACAGAAGGGAAGAGGGACAGTGAGAAAGGTCACTTAAAAGAGAAAGAAGAGAAAAAAAAATCTCCTGGATCACCTGTTGAGAGAAAAAGAAGAGAAAACAAGCAAAAAAACAGAGCAACATACTAAACACAACACCATCACGTTAATCTAGCTAAGTGTAAACAGCAGTACATATTAATTATTGAATGTTGTTGTGTAGCAAGCAGGACCGACAGCGCACAATGTGCTTGGAAATAGCAGCCAATAGAGGTGTAGTTTATGTCTATGAACAGTGAACACTCGAGTGCACACCTGTGTGGATCAGTGCGCTTGTATTCAAAAGGTTTCCCCATGTAATGGTCTACAAGAGGATGTAGAGAGCCATAGCCCTGTCCCCCAGGGCATGAAGCAGGCATGGAGGAGATCCAGCCTCCAGACATCCAGAGGCCCCAGAGTGCGAGAGCCCAAGGAGGACCACCAGAGGGGCATCCGTGCCACCCTCCTGGGAAGAGCTGAGGAGAGCCCCAGATGAGGTGTCACCCAGTAGCCACCGAGCAGAAGCTAGAGGGGGCTGCACCGGCGTGCCCGCCGGCTCTGCCGGCAGCCAGCTGTGCCAGGGTGAACCGAGCCGCAGGCCCAGAGGCCGGAGGCCTGAGGGCCCCCTTCGCCCCGGAAGAGGCCTGACCGAGCAACAGGCGCCAGGCCCCGCCAAGTAGTCACCGGGAGTGAGCTGGTACATACCTGAGCACCCAGCCCCGGACACCAAGAACCACCAACGCACCGACCCCTGAGGGCATCAGTTACTGGCAGGGAGTGGGAGTGTGGTGAGGGGAGATAGGCCTGGGAGGGCCTGGGAGTTCCCAGAGAGGTGGAGTGTAAGACCCGACCTGACATATAGACACAGACAAACAGGCACACACAGACACAAACATGCATTCCCACCCTCATGCACACATATACAAATACTTAACACTCACCCAACGTAGGGATAGACATACATGGACACTGTACACACAATCACACTCCCCAAACAAACTCTATACCCCGGGTCCAGGTACCATCGCCCCTAGAGGGGGAAACGGCACCTAGACCCAGGAGGTGTTACCCTTTCCCCCGGGGTGGAGGCAAGCAGACCGCCCCACGCTCCGCAGCAGCAGGGAGGCCCCGCATCCCAGATCCCAATCGGACGGCCAACACCTCCTCCCAGCCCCCCCACCCCGATGGCCAGCAGAGAACAGGGGTGTGTGAAGACCCTAAACCTCCCTCCTCTCGCTCATGTGTAGTGTTGCTGCGTGTTGTTGTAAGGTGCATTTAAAACACGGTTTTTCAATTATAAGTTAAAATGTGACAGCAAAGAAAATGTAAAAAGGCAAACTACTGTTATGTTCAACAGCTGTCCCAATAAAAGAGATAATAATATAAAAAAAAACACGGGAGAGCATGGTGCTGCTGCCAGAGAGCAGCAGGTGTCAGCACGGCCCCTCCCGAGAACCCTCAATGTCTACATGGATTTAAAATTGAGAGGTGGGCACCGGTGCCAGAGATGGGGTTGAATACACAGACCGTCCACTGGACGCCGTTAACGTGCCCACCCTCAAGGCCCTATATGTATGTGTTATGAGAGTGTGAGTAATGTGGATGTCTAAGTTGTGGAATAAAATTGAGGCACAGGTGGCCAGAAGGGGACGGGGGGGGGAGATGCCTCCCCTGCACCCTGATGACACACCCGCACCCCAAGGCCCTACTTGTGTGGGTGGGTGTGTTGGAGCGGGAAGAGGGAGGCAGCCGGGGATGGGGAGGAAAAGAAGGGAGGAGCAAGATGCCCCTTTTTTAAATATATTAACTTTTACAGCATGTACATGCACAGACTCTCGGAGGAAGCAACTTTTCAGGGTGAGAAACAAATATTTCACAGCTTCTCTTGGTGCCTACATACATCTTTATTCTTTAATGTGTCATCACCACAATGACACACTGTATAAAAATGTGCCATGCAGACAGAAATTAAAGTGAACATTTAAACTTTGCATTTGTCTGGATTCCTTTTTAACTCTCTGCTGTGAGCTGATAACATAAAACAAGAACTTTGCAACAAAGGAAACTTCAGGCTGAAACCACAGGCTGCATTTCCTTAGTGGCCCAGTCTATCATTAGATTAAAAAAACTGCCTGTGAGAGACCGACAGTAACCAACAACAGTGTTTTACACACATGTGGTTATTGCAGGTTGTTCAAAAGAACAAATATGTTATTCATTATTGTGAGGTTTGCAGTGTGATCTTGTATTTCTTTGCAACTCTGAATTTGTTGGATTTTTTTTCAGTGGTCAAAGGAGCTTGCAAAGAAAAGCGTCTGGACTTCTTTAAGTTGCTTGAAGACGTTTCACCTCTCATCCGAGAAGCTTCTTCAGTTCTAAGGTCAAATGGTGGAGAGTCCCAGATATAAACCTAGTGGGAGTATCCCCCCACAGAGGGACAAAAGGACCCCCTGATGATCCTCTAATCGCCTGAGCCAAGGTGTGAAACTGGGTGTGGGTCCCAATCAGCCAGAATTTCGGGTGAGTTCATTGTGAAACCTGGCCCCACCTTATCATGCGAATTCCTGAGGTCAGATGGCCCAGGATGTGAGTGGTCGTTAAGGCGTCTGGGAAGGGATCTCAAAACTGGATTATAGATGGCAGAGAGTTGGTGTCGTAAACCACCGCCTCTGTTCAAAGATGGTCGCTCACAGTGGACATAGATGGCTTCTTTCACTCCTCTTTCAAACCATCTGTCCTCTCTGTCCAAAATGTGAACATTGGCATCCTCGAAAGAGTGTCCTTTATCCTTAAGATGCAGATGGACTGCTGAGTCTTGTCCTGTGGAGGTGGCTCTTCTATGTTGGGCCATGCGCTTGTGAAGTGGCTGTTTGGTCTCTCCAATGTAGAGGTCTGGGCATTCCTCACTGCACTGTACAGCATACACCACATTGTTAAGTCTGTGTTTTGGCGTTTTGTCTTTCGGGTGAACCAGTTTTTGTCTGAGCGTGTTGCTGGGTCTGAAATGCACCGGGATGTCATGCTTGGAGAAAACCCTCCTGAGTTTTTCTGATACACCGGCTACATAGGGGATGAAAATGTTTCCTTTAGAGTGTTGGGCCCGCTGAGCCTTGTCCACAAACTTGTAAACCTCTTCTAAGATTGGAGAGGGTAGAAGGATTTCCAGTTCCTGCAGAGTCTGGCTGATCTTGATAGAGCTGGGCGATAGAACGATAACGATATGTATCGCGATATAACTTTTTCTCGATAGAAAAATTAAACTATCGCGATAGACCTCGCCGCTCTTGTCCTCTTAAAAAAAAAAAAAGAACAGCCAATCCAAATTAAGTAACGCAGAGCCGAACCAATCACAACCGCAGCATCACATCACGTGACTTGTTACGTACAGCACAAGTGCCAAGCCGCACATGTGTATTTGTTTGGGAAGCAGCCAGCCACCATACCGCCCGGGTAATGGAGGAAATGAGTGTGCCGACTAGAGAAATCAACCGAGCGTGACCGAAGGGAAAACAGATGATGGTTCCAATGCCGGAGAGATTGTCGAACGGAAGAGCCATAGAAGTTCCGTAGTGTGAAGGTATTTCGGCTATTTCAAGTCTGACAAAAAACAGAGTAGCGTGCACTGTAAATTGTGCCGAAAGCAAGTCTGGAAATACAATAAACTGGTGCATGCGCTACGTCCACACGTACCCGGGTATTTTGAAAATGTAGATTTTTCTATGCGTTTGCAACTTTCGTCCACACGTAAACGGCGTTTTTGGTCACTGAAAAGGAAGATTTTTAAAAACTCCGTTTTTGCATTTACGTGTGGACGAGAAAAACGGAGAAAACGCAGCGTCAAAGGTGTGCGCATTTTTTGACGTCACACTGTGCACCACGTTATTGTTTCGGTGAAATGAATTTCTACAATACTGTTACTGTTAATTCTACTCTCTGCAGTGTTTAAATGCTTACATATACACACAGTTACTGTCCCTCCACACATATGACTCGGTTCTGCTTCTATGCCCCAGCTTTGTTTACTTTTCCCACCGAGGCTTCTAGACTTCTGATTGGCCAACATTTCTGCACGGTTAGGAATCTAGCTCCACCTGCTGCTTTGGCATGTTCATAGCAGCGTTTTCCTTCATTTCTGCCTTTATGTGTGGACGGGATTATTTTTTTAAAACGAAAACGGAAAATCTCCGTTTTCAAAAATACCCGTGTATGTGTGGACGTAGCCTCCATCTCTGACTGGAAGAGCTAATTCGTCATTCGGCTTTTGTCAGACTAAAGTAACTGTTAAAACTGTTTGAAAAGCTAAGCTATACAACAAGGAGAGATTGAGAATTTCCTTTTAGTTCTCAGTTTATTTGATATTGACAAAAGTTAGTCAGTTTTGTCTGTTCTTCTGTAAAACAAACTAAGATTTATTTTTAGAATTAATATTTTGTTTCTAAGTGGAACTGACAATTTAGTAGTCTGTTTCGTTTGTTCTATTTTGAAACTTAAACGCTTTAGCGGCTGCCTTTTGTGTAGTTTGCAATATTTGCCTTTATTTATCTGAAAAAGTCTCATGTTCCTTAAGTACATCTACCCTGTTGAACTTATTATGGGAAATAAATATTTAAATAAAAACAAGCTGCTGATTATTTCACATTTTACTTGTGAGCAACGGCACATTTAAATCTTACAAATATAGTTATTTGGCTTATATCGTGATAGATATCGTTATCGCCTGAAATGAAAAAAACATATCGTGATATGAAAAAATCTTATATCGCCCAGCTCTAGGTTAGGGTTGTCCAGGGTGTGAAGGGTCTGTGATGATTTTCCCTGCCCGTTTCCTGGTTCTATCTATGGAAACACTGAAGTTGAGATATTTTGTTTAATAAACCAAACATTTCATTGAGATTATTGGTTAAATTATTATTATAGGTTAACTGTATATTTACTGAAGAGCTGCGGCTTAATACATGTGGATTTTCTCTCCGTGCATGTGTGGCACCCCAGAGAGGGAATGGCCACATTAATATTATGTTGTTTAAAACCAGTGTTGGGTAAGTTACTTTAAATTAGTAACTTAGTTACATTACTAGTTACTTCTATCAAAAGTAACTCAGTTACTTTAAGTTACTCGTTACTTTCAGAGTAACTAGTTACTAGGGAAAGTAACTTTGGTTTTACTCAGAATTCTCTTGTTAATGTGTTGCTTCCGTAACTGGATACCCAGCAAGATTGCCAGTCTTCTAGATTGCTTACTTGCCACAAGTGCACTGTGCCACCTACCAATAGAAAGGAAAAAATAATGTGCACATATCCACGAGAGAAATCCCACACCTGATTCTATCCTAGCCTGCTTTTTACATCCAACACAAAAACTGCAGTCGTGGTGCTTTCGATTGTACTCAGAACTCGGAAATTCTGCCTTCTGAATAGGAAGATGTAGGTAACACCAGACTGCAGATGAGCTGCATACAGAGCTGGACTGGGACAAAAAAATCGTCCCGGGCATTTTGACTAGAGACCGGCCCACCATTATAGGAAAAATTATAAAGCCTTTGAATGAAAACAAACACTGTTGTGACAGTGATGTACACTGTTCTGATGGTATATATGTATCAATTAGGGGTGCAACGATATTCGTATCGATATTGAACCGTTCGATACAGTGCTTTCGGTTCGGTACGCATATGTATCGAACAATACAACATTTGTAATTTATTTTATCAACTTTCCTTCTGACGATGCTGTCTGTGTGGAGCGCTCAGTGAATCTGCGTTCGACTACTCCGCCTAGGCTGCACTGTCGAGCGCAGATCCACTGAGCGCTCCACACAGACAGCATAGTCAGAAGGAAGAGCGCAGGGCAAGCTAGCGAGACAGAAGTTAAGCTCTCCTTACAACATGGACCTCCCCCACCCTCATTCAGATCTGGCGTTTGGAATTATTTTGGTTTTCATGTGACGTATGACCCTGAAGGTAAGCGAGTCATGGACTAAAGTAAAACAGTATGTTGGATGTGCCATGCAATGCTCAATTACATGGGTGGGAACTAGTGTGTTAGCGCAGTTAGCTCGTTAACGTGTTGGCCGTCTAGCCCCATGCACGGGGCGATCGGCGGTAGCTCGTTAACGGAGATTTGCCGTGTTGTGGCGTTAAGGTCATTTCAACGAGATTAACCTGAAAGCACTAGTGGGAACACAACGAATATGACTGCACATTTACGCCGACATCATCGTAGCGCAAAGACAAGTGGAAGCAGACAAAAACAAGCAAGCATGCTACTAACTTTAGCCGAGTCATTTAGACAGCTGTTAGCACATGATTCTCCTTATGCTGCTGAGAATATAGCCCAGAAGAAGCGGATAGTATAGCTTTTATTTTGGAAAGAGACATTTCTCTGTAATAAACTCTCTTTTCCAAAGATGAGTGATTCCTCAATCAGATACAGGGCTTGCAATATCGCTAGCCCCGGGACGTCGGGCTAGCGATTTTTTTCAGTCAGGCTACCAAAATCTATCTCTTCCCTGCCCGTCGGGCTATTGTAGGAAGGAAAAATATATGTCAATGCTTTTGCATTCTTTCAGAAATGTAGCTGGGTAATTATGTCATTGGCATCGGTGAGCCACTGTCAATATGTGACATATTGAAATCGCGTTTGAATTTGCTTTCACTTTGCAATCGTGCGAACTGTGTATAGAGAGCGACAGCACTGATCTGTGAGTGATGATAATTTGCGCACCAATTCCTCTGACATCGTCTTATTAATCGTTAGCTTACTATGCAAACATGACAAGTGAAATCTCCCGCAGCAAGCTTAAACATGTGAGAGGTTGATCGCGCAGAGCATCGCTGAGCTTATGTGAGTGCGTGTGTAAAAGCAACAGGATATATATTTTAGTTCTGCTGAGCCAAATAAGACAGGTCAGGGTGAAGAAGTGACAGCCAAAGAAAAGCTTACCACAAAACGGAGAAGTTATGACAAATCAGACTATAAGACAAAAAGAAAGTGCAGCTTTATGGTTTCATGGACAAAAGAATTTCTGTGGCTGCAATATGACGAGCTAAATAACCAGGGCTGCACATAAGTGGTCCGCAGGTGCGCATTCGCTGTCAAAATAAAAAACACGCACAAGGGTTAGGGTTAAATTTAAAAACTGTACTTTTGAGTTAAAATATATATTTATAATCTTAATAAATGACAAATTAAAAAGGCAAGAACATTTTTTTGTATCGAAAAAATATCGAACCGTGACACCAAAGTATCGAACCGAACCGAACCGTGAATTTTATGTATCGTTGCACCCCTAGTATCAATCTATCAATTGTTTGTTGCAAGATTCAGATAATTATTTTTTTAAAAGTGAGACATTTTAAATGAGAATAAGAAAGTATTTCCTTGTGCCCCCCTTTCCCTTTTAATGCCCTACATGGACCCCTGGCAACACTTTGCTAGACCCGCCCCTGCACAGTTACCAGCTGTCAGCTACTTAGAAAAGGATCCTGGTGTTATTTGTCTCTCAGAAACAGTTCATAACTTCCCTTCAACTCATCCATGTTAACTAAAAGGTAAACCTGTTTCTCCATCACAGCTCTGATGATTCAGTAAGGACATCTCCTGGTTTCATCTTCATGTTTCCCTCTCATCACATAACCAAACCGATATCATGACCAGCAGGTTTACAGCTGTGACTCCAGCCAACATCAGCTGATACTAGAAAGTAATATTAAATAAATTCTAACAACAGCTGATCAAGCTTAAAAGTGCTGCTGTTGTTTACCGCGACATCCGCTGGTTTCCTCTTTCTGGCGCAAAGTGGGCGATAAATAAACAAGAGGGAAAAACCGATCAGCTGATCATTGATCAGTTTCATGATTGAAGTAGAAACAGGAGAGGGAGGGTGAGAGAATGAGAGAAGAAGAGGCAGCTGTGCAGCGTAAACACAGAATAACTCCAGCTTTGTGTCTTTTTCATTGTAGCTGGAGTCTGGGACAAACTGTGTTCCTTTTCACCTCAATACGAAACGCATGATATTTTCTCTGAATACGAGACGGTTCCGTTGTTTACGGGACGGTTGGCAACTCTAATAATTAACCTTATGAACAAAATAAAGTTCAACATCAGTATCATAGCACCCACCCAGCTGTATAGAAACTCCGTCATGCTAGCTAGCACGCAGTACGAAAAAGTCAGCATAACGAAAATAAACTCCACCTAAACTTGGTTTATATGTGACTGAGATACACTGCAGGTCATAACTTCTTACCTGAAGTTCAGTTCACCTGATACTCAGACCGGCGGCTGCTTCGGGTCCCTCCTCTTGCCTCCCTTTTCCTTCATCCACCTGCTGGCTTCCACCACTTGCTAATGTTATTGAATATGTGGAAGCTCCGCGATAGCCACCACACGAAGTAACGAATAACGAGCCTACCTAAATCCCAGTAACGAGTAACGCGTTCCCGGTTTTGGCATAATAAATAGTTACCGTGCTCGTTACCACAATAATAACGTAGTTACTGTAACGCATTACTTAATAACGCGTTAGTCCCAACACTGTTTAAAACACATGTGTATGGGAAATTTTTCATTAGGATAGGGGGGGGCATTGTATGTTGGAAAGCAGTGGGGAACTTTGGTGGTTGCTCCAGGGTTCCGGGGTGCAGTAAGGGCAGCCCACCTTCCGCTGCTTCCTTTGACACGTTCTGGAGAAAAATAGAGACGCATCGTGTCTTCAATACTTCGCTTTTCATCTGCTTTTACAGGTCGGTAAATGGTGTTCAGACCGAAAAATGTTGTTTATTGTTACCGCGGTTACCCGAGTAAACTGGAGGAATGTCCCGCGCGGCCATATCGCGGGCCCCGCCCGTTAGGTGACGCGCTCGTGAAGAAGAGTCAGTGCTCTTCAATCCGGTTGTTCAGTCTGACGTCACTAGCCGTGTCTGGGTCTAAACTCCGCTGCAGGTCCATATATCAAACGATCACTATGGCATTACTGAGAGTTGAAAAACTGTCTAAAGTCTTTCATCTTTAATAAAATGATCAGCGTTCTGCTCTACCAGGTGTAAAAATTGAGTTTAACATCCAGGCATCCATGAAAATGGAATTTATGACATTTAACGGAGTTAGAAGTTAGCAGGAAGTTAGCTCGCTAGCTTCTATCTAAATACAATATAGCATGTCCTGACTGCGGGGTTTTGGAAACAAATTAAAACGTACAGCTCTGTTATCACTTCCAAGACAGAAAACTAAACAGCAGTGACGTTTGCAGGGTTACTGAAGTTTGGCTAGCTGGTATATAATGATGTGCTACGTGACCGCTAGCGACACAGCTATGTTAGCATAATATAAACAAGCTAACTTTTTTTCCACTCGATAAAAGTTACCGTGAGTGTTGTCGGTGGTCAGGAACAAATGTAATCGCATGGCAGGATGCTGTAAAAGGACCAAACTTCAGCCAGGAGAACAACTGAGGTAATCCATCCACAATACGAGGTTAGTCATTCATATACTGCTGCATGGGCTGGGCTGTAGTTACATCCTAAGGTTTTAAAAACTGAGCTTAAATAAATGATTAGTGGTAATAAAAGCCGAGGGAGGTCAACAGGGATCACCGACTGTTTTAGGAGCTTTTTGAGAAGAAAATACATAACATTAAACATGTTAACGGCACAAAAGCCATATTAAACGCAGACTACTTTAGACCCGGAAGTAGGATTCGTCGCGTCATCACTGAACAACCGGATACCTTTGAAAACTTGTTGTAATGCTCCAATTAAAACATTTCTGTTGTTGAGAATAATAGATTGCTCAATATACATCAGTGAATGAATCGGAGAGACCGACGTTGTCTTTCACAATGTGAATGTTTACAGTTCTGTTAAGAGTGACTGAGTTGATTAGCTAGTGTAACACAAGCACTCTGAGCAGTTCTGTGTAGCTAACAGATGCATTAACACATAGGTGTCAAACTCTGTCTAGAGGCAAGAATCAAGCGCACCCAAATGAGCGCATCAGTGATCATGTGCGCATCACGCAGAGGCAGTGTTGCCAACTTAGCGACTTTGTCGCTATATTTAGCGAGTTTTCAGACCCAAAAAAAGACGTGAAAGCGCGTATCTCTTTTACTCTCAACAAGCAGCAGGTGCTGTAACGCAGTCAGTTCTTCTTTTACTCTTATGCTGTTTTGTGGATCACAAGGTTTAAAACTACTTATAAACACACACACACAAAGTAACTCCACCAGAGTGCCTATTTCGGGTCACTTGCCGGTCCAAGCCCGGGTAAAGGAGCAGGGTTGGAATTGTGACATTAACCCTCTGATGCATAGTGGTCACTGGAGTGGACAGCTACTAAAACGTACATATCTCTTTAATGCATTGGTTTCTATGGTGGAACTGCATATTAGCCTCTAGAGTGCTCTCTGCTGCCATGCTCCATTGAGGTCAATTCAGTGTTCAGTTAGTGCAACTGCAAGTAAATTTCCTCTGAATCAAAGATGGCAGACAAACTGTCACCCCTGCCGACCACTGCTGGCATATCCTGTCAATCCTTCTATGCTAAAAGAGCCCAACAGGTAAAAAAAATATGATGATATGCAGTAACATCTAGGGAAGGATATTATCTGTTTGGAATAAGAAATTGTTATGTCTAATATGTAGAAAACTACAATTAACCATGTGTCCACTGTAGTGGACATCATGCATTACCCACTATATTTTTTTAACATAAGTCATAAATTGTCTCACTGTTTTTTGGGACTGTTTTGGTTATAAGTAAGCATATAATTGTTACATTTATAAGCTACTCATTTAAAATATATATTTCTGTGCAGATCAGCTGTAGTTTGAGTTACTATAATAATTATTTTATCATATTTTGTAGACTTCAAATGCAGCAAAGAATAAGGCAGCGTACAGAATAGTCCAGGAAATTCCATCCAGCTCCAGTGATGATGATTTCATTGATGAGTGCAGTGATGAGGAGTTCAGTGATAAGTCCAGTGATGATGAGAGTGGCTGCCAGAGCAGAACAGAGACATAGGAACTACGGATGATGAAGACACAGACAGTCAGGATGCAGAAAGTGAGAACGATGAGGGGCAGGATGAAGAGGAAGGTCAGTATGATCAGGGAGCTGTGGGAGATGGGTACATGGCACCTGACCATACTCAAGCCCGCAAAAATATTTGGAAAGTCCAAGACAATGACTTGGTTGGAGACTTGCCTCCTTTTCTAGGAGAGTGGAAATTGAATGTGGAGGGGAAGGATCCCATAGATTTCTTCAGACATCTGTTTCCAGCAGATCTAATTGATAATATAACATACAACACCAACTTGTATGGGAAAGAACTGTCAGTAACAAGAGAAGAGATTCTCCCTCCAGCAATGCAAAAGAGGAAGACCCAGTGGGACCCCACAACCCGTGAAGTGGAGAGCAGTCACCAAAGTAGCCTGTGAGGTCAGGTTTGCCACAGGATATCACTGGCCCCAACTGACCGAGGTGAAAAATGCAAACAGGTGCCATGATGTTGTGTGCACACGGAAGACCAAATACATCTGCATGCAATGCTGTGTGCCATTGTGCCTTGGATGCGTTGCAAACTTTCGCACAGCCTAGGTGTGATGAACATAGAACTGTTTGGAGATGCAGAGACTAAGATGTCAGTTTGTGTTTTCTTCCAGCATGCTACTAAGGGCTTGGTAATACTGTCCTGCATCGTTATAGAACTGTGTAGACTCAAAAATGTTTCTCTTGTTGGAGATAGTTTGCCATATTCAGGTGTAGGATTCATAGCTAGGACTGTTGATTGGTTTTGTTATTTACGTCTAAACATTGGGGCCTTATGAGTTGAAAGTTCCAAAAAAATTGCTGAGATGTTTTTCAAAGGATACAAGCAAACAAGTGTTTGTATATTTACAATAGAACACAAGGTAATTAATTTTTACAGTAAATTCACAGTATTTCATGCTAAGTGCTCAGGCGCATGTAGTCCACTGGAGTGGACAAGTTTATAACTTTATAAAAAAACATATTTTTGAAAAAAAAAAAAGAGTTAAACATTTTTTTTCATGTCCTGAGAAGAATAAAAGCACTTAAGAAAAAAATCTTGACCAAGGCTTTCATAATTCATGCATCAGAGGGTTAAGAAAAAACAATAATTGCTAAAAGAAATTTAATTTGTAGTTCTAAATAAACTCTAAATGCATTTAGGACGTTTTTTACTCACTTTATGTCTCTTCCACGATGTTATTTCTCTCTCCAACAACATAGGTTACAATTAGATTAGCATGACCAATTATGCAAATTAGGCGATGACGTCATTTAGCGACTTCTAGCGACTTTTAGGACAGCCAATAGCGATTTTCCTTACTGAGGAGTTGGTAACACTGCGCAGAGGGAGAGTGAGAGACGAAAAGCAGCAGAGCATGGCAGTTGTATCGCAGTTTGTGTGATTCCGTGTGCGTTAATGAGACTGTAAGTGTTATTACCTTTGACAGGTTAACTGGTATGATAATAGTTATAGTTGTTTGTGTATGTTTAAGCTAAAGTTATGCCTCAGTACACTGCTACCACGTTAGTAGGTTTATTTAATTATTTAATTAATTAGCACTAAGTTAATACCAGTGGCCAGAATCTCCCCCAATGACTATATCCCGCGGTTAAAGGATTTTTCTGTTGTTTATTGTTTAGTTTAGCTGTTAGCTTGCCACATGCTTGCCTTAGTACTAGCAACTGGGAAGATATGTGCTATTTAGCCAACTTCTGGTCTTACGGCGACCCCTTGTGGACATTGTAAAATATTGCTGTGTCTGAGTAGATGATGTGTTCTGATTGTTGCTTAGTTATCTTTGACCCTGCTAATTATAGTATTACCTGTTTCTGTTTCCAGACAACCATGCTTATAGTCACCGGTACTGCATCTGCCACAATTAGAAGTGCATATCTGGCTGTATCATAGTTGGATTTATCCTGGCAAGCCCTGCTGTAACCAGTTCTTCTGTGAAGCTTCATTAAAGACGGTGAACTAAACTCCTGGACTGCTGCAGTCTTTCTGACCGAAGACTTAGGCCAAACATGTATACCCAGCACTTCCAGTATATATATATATATATATATATATTCTACATTCAACATGCTGGGTTTCATGATACACTGAATAGTGATTTTTGCCAATAAAGTGCTGAATTAGACAAATGTGATTTATTTACTGATATTGTTTATGGAATGTAACTGTTATGGAAAGAAAGGTGTAAATTAGAGAAGCTGAACCATTTTAAAGGGAACATGTTTCACTGAGGTTGTGAAATAAGTGAATGTAATTGATGTGAACAAAGAACCAGCTGGATTGTATAGTGGAAGCTCATGTTTAGTGTTTATATAGTATTTATTTGTGTGAAATAAATCAGACTCGGACACATTCTGGAGGAAAACAGAGACTCATTTTGTCTTCATTACTCCACTCTTCCTGCTTTTATAGGTAACATATTTGTCACCGTGGTCTTCATCCTTGCAGCCCGTAACACATGTTTATCTGATTTGAAAATATCAACAGTGTGTGTAGTGTAGATTATCTCACGGAATTGTGCTGTTGGCACATATGCAGGATTACACATCAACTAAGCATAACATTGTAAACATTCACAGGTAAATGCAATAGCTCTGGATATTTCTTTATCATGGCACCTGTTACTGAGTAGAATATATTGGGGGGAAAGTGAACATTTATTCTCAAAGTTAAGTTTGTGAAGTCCAAACTTGCGCTGATGCGCAATTGGACGGAAGGCTAACATGGGTGGTCTAATGCAACAGACAAGTTTCTGTAGCTCAAGTTATTGAAAAAGTTCATGCTGGTTCTGATAGAAATGTGTCAGAATACACAGAGCATCACAGTTTGTTGAGTATGGGACTGCATAGCTGCAGACTGGTCAGGGTTCCCATGCTGACCTCTGCTCACTACAGAAACCACCAACAACGTTCCTGTGAGCATCAGAACTGGACCACAGAGCAATGAAAGAAAGTGGGCTGGTTTGATAAATTACATTTTGTGATAGCAAGGCGCTTGTGCATTGATTACTTGGGAAATACCAGGCACCAAGATCCACTATGGAAAGAAAGCAAGCCGGCGGAGGCAGTGTGATGTGTTGGGAAATATTCTCCTGGGAGACCTTAGATTCTGCCATCCATGAATGTGGACCTGATCAAACCCTGATGGTTGTGGCCTCTTTCAGCAGCACAATCTGTGCTGCCACAAAGCAAAACCAGTCTAGGAACAGTTTGAGGAGAACAACAACGAGTTTGAGGTGTTGACTTGGCCTCCAAATTTCCCAGATCTCATTTCAATCGAACATCTGTGGGATGTGCTGGACAACAAGTCTGATCTATGGAGACCCCACCTCACAATTTACTCGACCTGACCTGTGAAGTCTAGTATTCTGCTGACTTTCAATACCACAGCAGCAGGTATATGGGCTCAAATTGTGGTTATAAATATTTTGTACTTGTAAATCAGGATTTGTATGTGTAAAAAGAATTTGTGTGTTGACTTAGCCAAAAAATACGTGTGAAACTCTGCACTCAAGTTTCAAGTACAAATTTTGACCCTATTTTTCTTCCTTTTAGCTGATTGGCCAATGTCATGTCAATCACAAATTTAACTATCCAATCAGTGAACAGATTAGTTTGGCTGTCGGAGGGGCACTTTTTTGAACTGCAGGACCTTGAAGGGTAATACAGTTTGAAGCTGGAGGATCTCTATATAAATATTTGATAGAAGCTAGGTCCCCTAACTTTCAGTAGCTGTTGAAAGTTGTGGTATATCAGTGGTTAGAAATACCATTATTACTTTAGGATTAGTTTAACACAAAGTCAGGGCTGATCCGGGACCATTGCTGTGAGTCACAGTGAGCAGCATAAAAGTCCTTTCACATCGGACGCAGCATGTGCTGCTAATACTAACTAAAAGCCAAGGATCCAGAATTTGTTGGGCTGGCTGCTGAGCTCTGCCTGTACTAGATGCACCTGCTCCTTGTCGTTTCTATCTCTGACTTTATGTCCTCTACAAGAGTTTTTTTTATTTTTTTTTATTTTAAATGTTCAATAAAAACATGTATTTGTAATTCAGAACGAACAAAGCTTTGTAAATATCCCCACTAGTGAAGACTGTGTCATTTCCACAGCACTGCCCCCCCTCAGTCCGCAGCGCTGTTGAAAAGGCTGTAGAGGTCCCTGTATTAATAAGCACGTAAACCTGCGACACAAAAATCACCAAACTCGGACGACCACAGACTGTTTTCCTTCGTGGTGATGAAGGAAAACGCTGGGTTGGCATGTAAAAGGACATTTATTCCATCAGGACCTGAAGCTCCATAAAGCACCCCTCCAATAGCCAAACCCATCTGTTCGCCAATTGGATTGTTCAATTTGTGATTGACATGACATTGGCCAATCAGATGAAAGGAAGTAAAATTAGGGTCAAAATTCGTACTTGTAACTTGAAACTTGAAACTTGTTTCACACAGATTTTTTGGCTAAGTCTACACACAAATCTCTTTTACACACACACAAATTCTTTTTACACATAGTACAGAGTACAAAATACTTATGACCACAATTTGAGCCCATGCAGGTGAATCAGAGTATTCATGACCTCTAGTGGGGACGTCTTTAACTGCAGGCGATGTACAAAAGGGACACATTCATTCATAAAAGAAAATGATCCAGTTATCATTCAGGAAAATTGTCAGTTTCAACATTTAATCTGGATTAAAACTGCTCAGAATCTCCAAACGTTTGTAGAAAATTCATTTAGAAAAACAGTGAATGATGTGACCTCATCTTTACTCCATAATCAAGAATCATTTTGCATTCATATATTTATCATGAATGTCATCTGGAAATATTTGTGTTTTTCTGTTTAGTTTTTATTTTTCCTTTGTGTGTCCTAAATTTTTCTAAATTGTTTCCAACAGAATCGTAGTGAATCTTCTTACTAACTGGCCTCAGATATTCATTGGTGAGACAATCATCTCTAAGATATGAGATACAAGGAGGTGAAGGCAAGGGGTTTGAAATACAAACGGGCACCACCCAACACAAACAACCTTCAGACATCTGGTGAATACAGGATCATCTAACTCCATCCATCTTCATCCCTATCATCCTCTTCTGTCACACCAACCTTCTGTATTTCCTTCTTCACTACATCCATGAATCTTCTCTGTGGTCCTTTTCTTCATCCTGCCTAACAGCTCCATCTTCAACATCCTTTGTTTAGAATATCAACTATTCCTCCTCTGCACATGTCCAAACCATCTCAGCCTTGTGTCTCTGACTTTGTTTTCAGCTCGGCCTCCTGTCTTTTTGTAAGTGCCATCATCTGCAAACCATATAGCTGTAGTGATCGTCACCTCTCTTCTCAACTTCGCTTCAACAACCCATAGTTTCCCATAGTTATTCCCTGTCCTTTGTTTTTTATGTCACAGATATGTCATCTGGGTCTGCCTTTCCACTCTTCATCCTAAATGCTCCCTCAGTGTGGAAACTAGTTACTGCTCTAATCAAATGAACAGTCTTAATGTTTCTGTGCTACACACAGCATGCTAACATGCAATCACACACACAAAGGACTACCCTAATATCCTCTTCACCTTATGTATTTGAATCATAACATCATGAATGAACAGAAAAACCAGATCATCATTAATTAATTGAAGTGTAGTTTAGCTGCATTTGGCAGATTTTTTTCTTTCTCTGAACCAGCAGATGATGCATCGCTCGCTGGGCTTTGAATGATTTCTTTTTCTATCTGTCACCTGCCATATTTGCTGCATTCATAGCTGCCTACACCAGAGAATCCAGGAACAGCAGATTTCCTGTTGAGGAATTCCACTTTTCTTCCATTCAAACCTCTGATGGATTAAAAATGATTCTGCTTCTGAGTTTTTGGATTGTCACAGGTAAGGTGAATATAATAGCTTTTTATTAGCTAATTTCAACCTTAATCTATTTATTATTTATGTGAATCTATTTTTTTAAGATACGTATCAGAGATTTCATTAGGAAAATAACTGTCACTGTGATGACTGAAGCAAAGTTTAATAAATGAAATGAAATGTATTTTTTCTTTTGATGATTAAAAATAATTACTCTCAGCCTAATGTGGCAAAACAGAAGATATCAAAGTGATTTCCTTTTTCATACACCTGCTTCAATATGTGTATTGTATTCATGGTGTGATTTTAAGGTGTTTTAATGTGTTTTTAAGGTCTCATGGCAGAGGACCAAACAGCGACATATTATCAACTGAAAAACAGCTCAGTGTGTCTGAATGTTAAGAAATTGCCAGAATATGAATGTGTCGAATGGAAGTTTAACAAGACAATTATTGCTGATGATAGAAAAATCAATCCAAAATACAAAGACAGAGTGGTTTATAGTGCTGGGAACCTCTCCCTGTGTATTAATAACCTGGGTGATACAGATGCTGGGATATATGAAGTCTCATACCGCCAAAACTTTATTACAATGTCAGAGAAACATCAAGTCATTGTTCAAGGTAAGTCACAATGAGAACTTTGTCTTTAGCCTGTGCACAATTGTGACTGAAAGAAAAACAGAATCTGTCATTGTCTTTAACCACAACATCATATATCCTACAATTTAAGAAACATCCAGGTTATTGTCTGTTCTCCTTTTTGCATTAAATCATTAATTTATCTGTTTGGCTCAAAATTACAGATGTGGTTCCCAGACCTGTCATTATAATGTCAAAGCTTAGCTCCAACCAGTCTGCTGGACTCACAGTAAACTGCTCCATCCAGGATTATTGGCTTTGGTCTGTTTGTGATGAAGACAGCTGCAGAACATCTCAGAAATCATTCAGTGAGGTCAACATCACCATCTTCACTGAGAACAGAGCTGTGGTCTGTAGATGCAACAACCACAAATAAAGCTTCTGAAAGCTTAACACTGTGTAAGTATTAAATATTAATTAAAAATAACTGGCTGTTGATTTTATTTAGACAAATACATTGAATTGAATATTTTTTTTATATCGTTCCCTGTAATTTAAATAGTTAAATGTCTAAAAAAGAAATGTTCTCATATCTTTACCCTATTGTTTGTTATCATAAAAGTGATTTTATTTGTATGTCTGAAATGAAAAAAAGAAATACTAATTGAAACTATGTTTTCAAATCTGCAGGTTTTAAATCTAATAAAGATGAAGAGAAATCACAACAACTCATACTGTTCTGTCCTTATTGTGCGTCCCTTTGCCCAACTTGACAGACAGCTAACGGTTTCAATGAACATTGGAGGCGGAAGTAAGTTTAAGGCTTTTTACTTCGTCAGTAGTTCAATGATTGACATCCTTTTCTTCCCGTAAAACTAAAAACAAACACAAAGTAAATGTCACAAGATGTCTTTTTCCTTTTTACACACACTTCTAGGATATGAACTATACTGTTATATAGTATGTGTAATCAACAGCCACTCAGTATTGATCACAATACAACTTAGCGAGTTTAGCTTCCTCAAAGATAAACATAACAGATTAAATAACTGGTTTCTAAACAAATCTCTGTAATAGAAATGCACCGAATAAACTTGTAAACATGTTGTACATTAATACTCACAAGCAATAACTCTCCAAGGCAGAAACGTTTTAAAGAGCAACAACATATTCTGCAGGCTAACAAGCGACCAGCTTCCTGTTTCCTCTACCCACAGGAACACAGAAAAACCCCACCAAAATAAAAGCTGGTGAGTATTCCCATTATGACCAGCAGAGGGTGCTGAAGAGAAAGAACCTATGCATGTCATAACACATACTAAAAGGAATACTTCCTGTTTCTATATTAATTATCCTCGGAGCATTTTCTTTCTTTTTAGTTAAAACAAAATACAAATCCTACAAGGTAAGATGTATTTGGTAACAGATATTTATCATATAACCTTCTCATTCTGGTACATGTGATAATATGAATGAATACATATTTTTACTTCATTATTTCCATGTACAAGCATCTAATGTTCAGGTCATAAGAACACTGCCATTATCTCAGTCTAGAGTCTCGTCTTCCAATGATCCTGGCCCTGCTTATGAGAGCGTGAACGTCTTTCAGTCCATACAGACCAGCAGCCAAAGAGAGGAAATGATCTCCATTGAAAGCCACAAAGCAGATACAACTGTCCAGAAGTGACGGCCACCATGGAGGAGGCCCTCCAAACAGACTGACTCAGTTTACAGCAACAAATCTGCTACATACACAGAACCACCAAGAGGTCAAACAAGATCTGTGAACAGGGGGAAACAAAAGGAAACAGAACAGAAACAAAACAAAGAAACTGAGTTGTTGTTTTTTTTATTTCAGACAGATACTCCAAATAATGACTAAAGCACTTAAAAAATAATAACAACCCTCCACCAAGGTATCTCACTCTGGTCAGTATTTACTTTAAAAGGAACAGTATCTTGTATATATTAATTTTGTTTTCTTTGTTCTTTTTAAACATACTTTAATACGTTTGTAGAAACAAGTGTAAAAACAAATACAAAGTGCTGGATTTTTTTCATTTTTCCTCTTGAAACCCATTTTGACATGTTTGGCATCATTTTGACTGTAACTGTTTGTTTGTTTTATATGGATATAGTACATGTGTAGCATTCATTTCATTGTTCAGTGATGAATTTCAAGTGAAAGTTTTTGATCATAAGTTTATTTTGTTTTCCAAAAATAATAGTTATTCAGAAACAGTTATAACCTGTTAGTGTGATGTACATAACAAAGTCATAATAAAAGGAATCAGTGATACTCAAAAAGTGCCCCATGTCAACATGACCTTGGTGGATGTAAGCCAACTTTTAATGGGCTGTTAACATGCCACCACTCTACATCCCTACAAAGTTTTATCACAACTCCATTTTTTCAGCTATCATGTTTACAGAGAGAAGAAAACACAAACAAGCACTACCAAAAATTAATTTGTTCAAATCTTTCATTTCTAGCTCATAAATATTTAGCATAAAAGAGACAAAGAAATGCAGCAGGGTGCAAGATTGTAGCAGCCAGGGCATACATAGAACGCCATAGCCTTTACTGCTGTCACGCTGGAAACAATAAAGTTAAATATTAATTCAGTCACATTTTGACATCCTTAACTTTCAAATCCTATTAAATGTTTCTTTTATTAGTCCACTATGCTGATGGTAAGTCTGACTCGTTAAAAACATATATATATATATATATATATATATATATATATATATATATATATATATATATATATATATATATATATATATGTATATATATAAAAACACCCAGCACGCCCCTGCGGGCGGTTTATCCTTCAAGCTCGGGTCCTCTACCAGAGGCCTGGGAGCTTGAGGGTCCTGCGCAGTATCTTAGCTGTTCCCAGGACTGCGCTCTTCTGGACAGAGATCTCCAATGTTATTCCCGGGATCTGCTGGAGCCACTCGCCTAGCTTGGGAGTCACCGCACCTAGTGCTCCGATTACCACGGGGACCACCGTTACCTTCACCCTCCACATCCTCTCGAGCTCTTCTCTGAGCCCTTGGTATTTCTCAAGCTTCTCGTGTTCCTTCTTCCTGATATTGCTGTCATTCGGAACCGCTACATCGATCACTACGGCCGTCTTCTTCTGTTTGTCTACCACCACTATGTCTGGTTGGTTAGCCACCACCATTTTGTCCGTCTATATCTGGAAGTCCCACAGGATCTTAGCTCGGTCATTCTCCACCACCCTTGGGGGCATCTCCCATTTTGACCTCGGGACTTCCAGGTTATACTCGGCACAGATGTTCCTGTACACTATGCCGGCCACTTGGTTATGGCGTTCCATGTATGCCTTGCCTGCTAGCATCTTGCACCCTGCTGTTATGTGCTGGATTGTCTCTGGGGCATCTTTACACAGCCTGCACCTGGGGTCTTGCCTGGTGTGATAGACCCCAGCCTCTATGGATCTTGTACTCAGAGCTTGTTCTTGTGCTGCCATGATTAGTGCCTCTGTGCTGTCTTTCAGTCCAGCTTTGTCCAGCCACTGGTAGGATTTCTGGATATCAGCCACCTCCTCTATCTGCCGGTGGTACATACCGTGCAGGGGCCTGTCCTTCCATGATGGTTCCTCGTCTCCCTCCTCTTTCTTGGGTTTCTGCTGCCTGAGGTATTCACTGAGCACTCGGTCAGTTGGGGCCATCTTCCCAATGTATTCTTGGATGTTCGTTGTCTCATCCTGGACTGTGGTGCTGACACTCACCAGTCCCCGGCCTCCTTCCTTCCGCTTAGCGTACAGCCTCAGGGTGCTGGACTTGGGGTGAAACCCTCCATGCAAGGTAAGGAGCTTTCTTGTCTTTATGTCAGTGGCTTCTATCTCCTCCTTTGGCCAGCCTATTACCCCAGCAGGGTACCTGATCACGGGCAGGGCGTACGTGTTGATGGCCCGGATCTTGTTACCATTCAGCTGACTCCTCAGGACTTGCCTGACCCTCTGCAGGTACTTGGTGGTTGCAGCTTTTCTAGCGGCCTCTTCATTGTTCCCATTCGCCTGCGGGATCCCCAGGTACTTGTAACTGTCCTCTATGTCTGCAATGTTGCCTTCTGGTAGTTCAATCCCCTCAGTTCTGACTACCTTCCCTCTCTTTGTTACCATCCGACTACACTTCTCCAGTCCGAACGACATTCCAATGTCATTGCTGTATAGCCTGGTAGTGTGGATCAGTGAATCGATGTCTCGTTCACTCTTGGCATACAGCTTGATGTCATCCATGTACAGGAGGTGGCTGACAACTGCTCCGTTCCGTAGTCGGTATCCGTAGCCAGTCTTGTTAATGATCTCACTGAGGGGGTTCAGGCCTATGCAGAACAGCAGTGGGGACAGAGCATCTCCTTGGTAGATCCCGCACTTGATGGTGACTTGTGCTATGGGCTTGGAGTTGGCCTCTAGTGTTGTACGCCACATCCCCATTGAGTTCCTGATGAAGGCTCTTAGGGTCCCATTGATCTTGTACAATTCTAGGCATTCCAGTATCCAGCTGTGGGGCATTGAGTCATAGGCCTTCTTGTAATCAATCCAGGCAGTGCACAGGCTGGTCAGTCTGGTCTTGCAGTCTCGGCTGACTGTTCTGTCTACCAGTAGCTGGTGTTTTGCGCCTCTGGTATTCTTGCCAATTCCTTTCTGTGTCCCGCTCATGTATTGACCCATGTGCCTGTTCATCTTAGCCGATATGATGCCTGACAGGAGCTTCCATGTAGTACTGAGGCAGGTTATTGGTCGGTAGTTGGAGGGGACCGGTCCCTTCTTGGGGTCCTTGGGGATCAGGACCGTCCGACCTTCGGTTAGCCATTCCGGGTGTCTCCCGTTAACTAGCAGCTGGTTCATTTGTGCTGCCAGACGCTCGTGGAGTGCAGTCAGCTTCTTTAGCCAGTAGGCGTGAACCATGTCGGGCCCTGGTGCTGTCCAACTCTTCATACTGGAGACCCTTTCTTGGATATCTGCCACTGTGATGGTTACTGGACCCTGCTCAGGGAGGTCGCTGTGGTCTGCCCTCAGATCCACTAGCCACTGAGCATTGCCATTATGGGTTGCGTCCTTCTCCCATATGCTCTTCCAGTATTGCTCCGTCTCCAGCCTTGGTGGTGCTGTTCTCTTATTGTTCCCTTGCCACTGAGAGTACACCTTTGCTGGTTCTGTGGAGAACAGCCGGTTTATTCTCCTGCCTTCTATCTCTCTGGTGTACCTCCTCAAGCGGCTGGCCAAGGCTGTGAGTCTTTGCTTGGCAGTTTCCAAGGCCTCAGGTATGGACAGCTTGCTGTATTTCTTATGCACCTTCTTTGTCGCACCTTTCTGCAACTCCGTTAATTGGCTAACCTCCCTCCGTGCTACTTTGATCTTGCCCTCTAGCCTCCTTCTCCATGGAGGGTACTGCCCCTTGTGGCTGTTCAACTTGTATATATATATATATATATACATATATATATATATATATTATATTATATATATATTATATTATATACATTATATATAATGTATATAACTATACATATATATATATATATATATATATATATATATATATATATTAGGGGTGCAACGATACACAAAATTCACGGTTCGGTTCGGTTCGATACTTTGGTGTCACGGTTCGATATTTTTTCGATACAAAAAAAATGTTCATGCCTTTTTAATTTGTCATTTATTAAAATTATAAATATATATTTTAACTCAAAAGTACAGTTTTTAAATTTAACCCTAACCCTTGTGCGTGTTTTTTATTTTGACACCGAATGCGCACCTGCGGACCACTGATGTGCACCCCTGGTTATTTAGCTCGTCATATTGCAGCCACAGAAATACTTTTGTCCATGAAACCATAAAGCTGCACTTTCTTTTTGCCTTATAGTCTGATTTGTCATAACTTCTCCGTTTTGTGGTAAGCTTTTCTTTGGCTGTCACTTCTTCACCCTGACCTGTCTTATTTGGCTCAGCAGAACTAAAATATATATCCTGCTGCTTTTACACACGCACTCACATAAGCTCAGCGATTCTCTGCGTGATCAACCTCTCACATGTTTAAGCTTGCTGTGGGAGATTTCACTTGTCATGTTTGCATAGTAAGCTAACGATTAATAAGACGATGTCAGAGGAATTGGTGCACAAATTATCATCACTCACAGATCAGTGCTGTCGCTCTCTATACACAGTTCGCACGATTGCAAAGTGAAAGCAAAAAAACAAGCGCAAATTCAAACGCGATTTCAATATGTCACATATTGACAGTGGCTCACCGATGCCAATGACATAATTACCCAGCTACATTTCCGAAAGAATGCAAAAGCATTGACATATATTTTTCCTTCCTACAATAGCCCGACGGGCAGGGAAGAGATAGATTTTGGTAGCCCGACTGAAAAAATCGCTAGCTCCGGGACGTCGGGCTAGCGATATTGCAAGCCCTGTATCTGATTGAGGAATCCCTCATTTTTGGAAAAGAGAGTTTATTACAGAGAAATGGCTCTTTCCAAAATAAAAGCTATACTATCCGCTTCTTCTGGGCTATATTCTCAGCAGCATAAGGAGAATCATGTGCTAACAGCTGTCTCGCTAGCTTGCCCTGCGCTCTTCCTTCTGACTATGCTGTCTGTGTGGAGCGCTCAGTGGATCTGCGCTCGACAGTGCAGCCTAGGCGGAGTAGTCGAACGCAGATTCACTGAGCGCTCAACACAGACAGCATCGTCAGAAGGAAAGTTGATAAAATAAATTACAAATGTTGTATTGTTCGATACATATGCGTACCGAACCAAAAGCACTGTATCGAACGGTTCAATATCGATACGAATATCGTTGCACCCCTAGTATATATATATACACACATATATATATATATATATATATATATTATATACATTATATATGTGTGTATGTATATATATATATATATATATATGTACAGTGTGTGCATATAAAAATGCATTTTCTGTAATACATATTTAATAAAGGGCAGTGAACGAGACATCACTTCACTGATCCACACCACCAGGATTTACAGCCATGACATTGTGATGTCTTTCGAATTTGGGAAGTGTAGTCAAATGGTAACTAAGAGAGGGAACGTTGTCAGAGGTGAGGGGATAGAACAACCAGAAGGCAACATTGCAGACATCAAGGACAGCTACAAGTACCTGGGAATCCCACATGCAAATGGGAACCACAAAGAGGCTGCTATGAAAGCTGTAACCACCAAGTACATGCAGAGATTAACGCAGGTCCTGAGGAGCCAGCTGAATGGTAAGAACAAGATCTGGGCTATCAACACCTACGCCTTGCCTGTGATCAGGTACGGAAGGAAGGAGACTGGGGACCAGCAGATAGAGGAATTGGCTGACATTCAGAAGTGCTACAAGTGGCTGGACAAAGCTGGACAAATTGACAGCACAGATGGAACGCTATAACCAAGTGGCTGCCATAGTATACAGAAAAATCTGTGCTGAGTATGGCCTGGAAGTCCCGAGGTCAAAATTTGAGATGCACTCTAGGGTGAGAAACACTAAGCTAAGATCCTATGGGACTTACAGATACAGATACATGTCTTACCAACCAGACATACTAGTGATAGACAAGCAGAGGAAGACAGCTGTAGTGACAAATGTAGCGATATCGAATGACAGCAACAACAGGAAGAAGGAACACCATCAGGAAGATCTGGAGGATGAGGGTAATAGTGGTCCCAGTGATAATCACAACACTTGGTGCAGTGACCTCCAAGTTAGGTGCAGTGACCACGAGTCAGTTGTACCAGCAGAGCCAAGGTACAACATCAGAGATCTCTGTCTAGAAGAGCACAGTCCTGGGAACAGCTAAGATACTGCACAGGACCCTCAAGTACCCAGCCCTCTGGTAGAGGACCCGAGCTTGAAGGAGGGGAAAAATATTTAACCTTCAAGACCTCACATTTTGGGTTGTCTAGACTACAATATTAAATTTTGCTCTACAAGGGCCTGATATCCTCTTCTCAGAAACTACATCAGGTAAAAAAAAAATCTTTGGTTTTACATTCATCAGGTCCCAATCAGCCCACATAGCAAAGAGAAATTAAAAATGCATGCCGATTTTTAATTGATTCCATTTATAGTGATTCTTAATCGATGCATGCGATTAACAATCCTATAAATGGAAATGGGATGCAGACAGCATTTGGTACCTAGGGGCGGTAATACACCCTGACTTCACCAAAATGTTTGATGCCAACTATGGCCCACTGAATGAATCCATAAAATCTGATATACAAAGATGGAATACCATAGCTTTTCTGGACCTGCTCTCTAGGATTGAATCAATTAGGTTAAACATTCTTCTCCGATGGCTGTATTTGTTTCAGTCCCTACCGATTCTCATACCACAAAAACAATTTGT
This sequence comes from Rhamphochromis sp. 'chilingali', assembly GCF_963969265.1. NCBI lineage: Eukaryota > Metazoa > Chordata > Actinopteri > Cichliformes > Cichlidae > Rhamphochromis > Rhamphochromis sp. 'chilingali'. The sequence goes on along the minus strand of NC_137929.1, from coordinate 38,894,307 downwards.
GGCGTGGTATAGAAAGCTGTTGAAATACATTTGGAATGGGAAAAAAGAAGTTAAATATAAAACCCTCCAACTAAAGAAAGATAATGGAGGTTGTGGACGTCCTTGTCTACGAGAGTGTAACTGTGCAGCTCAGATAAGACTATTGATATGTCTCTGTTGTGTATATTACACCACGGGACGGAAAGATGTTGAAGGAACAATTGTTAAAGGAGTACCAGTTAAAGCCTTAATATCGGACATAAAACTACAGAACAAAATACACCTGCCAGATGAACCCATACTACAAGTAATGATATCTGCTTGGAATGAAGCAATAAAAATTTGTGGTTTGGAAAATGCCTCTTAAGTCTTAAGATGGCCCGCATATGATTCAGACTTTACCCCGAATCATTGTGATAATCGATTCAAGAACTGGATTTCAAAAGGCCTAACTAGTTACTATTCATTTTTCCACAAGGGGGCATTTCAAAGCTTTGAATTCTTAAGGAGAAAATATGATTTAGGCTCAGAAAAGTTTTTCAGAATATTTACAGGTCAGAAATTATTTTATTCAAAACTTAAAAGTGAATCTAAACAATTTACAATTTGTAGAAATTTTTTTTATCATTAATTAAATCTGGAGCGCAAAAATTACTTCCAGATTATACATCCTGTGGTGTAAAAACGACAACACTGTCTATATTAAAGCGAAGTGGGGAAAAGAAGGTAGTCTAATCATTACAGACAAGTTTTGGGGCAACATATGCAAGATACAGTGGACCACAACCGGGTCGAATGTTTGGCGTGAATTTTGCTGGAAAAGCATCCTGAGATTCTTCATCATCCCTGCTCAGAAAAGGTATCGGGGATGTGGGGGAGATGGTGCTAACCATTTCTATATCTTTTGGGACTGCCAAGTAATTCACCAGTATTGGTCTCTAATCCATGAACATCTACAAAATGTTTTTTCATTTGCTTTTCCTCCTTTGAGACCATATTTCTGTGTAACATACCAGTGGATAAACTGAACTCCATTGATAGAAGACTTTTGTATATCCTAGTGACCACGAGTCAGTAGTCAGTGGGGTCCATAGGGCGTGAGTAAAGCACTAGTGATGTGCGATACCACTGATTTCCTTGCCGATCCGATACCAAGTATAATTCAGGGTGGTATTGACGACACTGATCCGATACCGATACTTTGCACAAAAACGTATTTTATTTATTGTATCTGAAATTATAGCGTCATAATGATTACAGGGCTTCAGGTTACTTGTTCTTATCACTTAGTAATGCAGAGTTCATCATATAGAAATAAGAAAACTCAAGTTGTGCTCTATTTGAACACCTTGCCTGCCTGCAGCACTAAAGGTCGCCGTGAAAGACGTCTGTCTCCCCCTAGCAGCACCTGTCCCTGTTCCCCTCTTCAGTTCGCCTCAACATGCGCTCATCATATTCTGTGATATGATTTACTGTGAGGTGTTTGACGAGGTTAGTGATGTTGCAACAACACCTCACTGTCTTGCCACATGAATCGCAAACCGCGTCTGTTTGTGGATGTAAAATACATCCACAAATGGCTCCATTTACGCTCAGCCATTGTTGTGAGTGCGCACGCCAGGGGCTGCGACACATTTATACAGACGTACTTCGCACATGACTATGAAAGGCGGAAGAGAAAGTTCTGGAAAGAGAAATTCTTTCCAATGTAGACAATCTGAATGATATAGTTTCTTTCCACTGTGTTCCTGTTAATGATAAACTACAAATTTATCCTAAATTACTAAAATATCGATATTTTAATGTGAGAATCGATTCTAGAACATAAATGACTGGTATCGGAGGAATCGATATTTCAGTATCGATCCGCACATCACTATAAAGCACTGTACAATTACAGGCCATTTACCATAAAAAAACGAGGAGATGGCTCAAGTCTGTTAACCACCAGCGATAAAAAGACTGGATATATTATGTACAAGAGACCTATACAATGGAAAAATTGTCATTCTTTCTTAAAGTGCAGAGGGATACCTTCTTCTTTGTAATATGGTCTAAATGGACGGAATACGTTAAGCCTGTGAGGTGTGATTTTCTATGAACCATGACACTTTATTATTATCATTATTATTATTTTGATGCACTGATTTAAATACCCATGTCAATAATGTGATGCTAACTTGGCTGCCCTGCTACACCCCTCCCCAAGTTTCTATGGGGTTTTCTTTGTTTCTTTATTTGATTTGTTTTTCTTTTCAATTAATGCTTTTATTCTTTTTGCTTTGTTCTATTTTAGTTTTTTTAATTATTATTATTTACTTTTTTTCCCTATTTTTTTTGGTCATTTTCCAATTATAAGTTTAAAAATTTGAAAACAAAAGCAATGTACAAAGCCATACTGCGTGCTTTCTCAATAAAAGACTCAATATGAAAGAGTTCGGTTCTTAGGAGGAAAATATACAGTTACTGCAACATAAATAAGAATTTAATACAAAAGTAGATGGTATTATCAGTCTTCCATCAATGCTGAGTTTAATTCTTCAATATGATCAGAAACTCAGTGATTTATGCATTTGCAGCAATGTTATCAAACATTGTGAAAGTTCAGCTATTTACTTTATGTTCTTGTCCACAAGTTTCTCTGTTAACGTCCACTTCCTCTTATGAACCTGAAACTAAATCAGAACAAATACAGTGTAAAAACAGAAACAAATATATAATGGTGCTGATGTTGTGAGTCTGCTTTGTGAACTTCTACATTCATATTATGAAAAAAACATATTTATTATCCGTTTTTTCCTGATTTTAGATGTACATGTTTGCGAAATTTTAAAGTCCTGTTATTTTATTATTTGGCTAAACAAGCAACAGATTGAATGTAACTAAAGAAAATGAATGAAAGCCATTCCAACAGGACTCTGAACTTGTTTTACTGGAAGAACAATATGATTTATTTCATTCTTAAACTCATTTGATTGTCAGTGATCCAATGATGTATTTGTACGTTTGTACCTGAGCCTGTCTCATGATCATCATCCTCGTAGTCAGAGCTCACGTCTGGGTCATCATTTCTCCCTGTTCAGACAGTATTAGTGCATTTAATTAAGAACAGCTCTCTTTTATCTGTATTTCAAGATTAGGAGTCACAATAACATATTAATAAACCATGATATCCTTACATTTTCTGAACTCAGTCTTCTCATCAATAACTTTAAGTTCAAGTGTAGATGTGACATTTCTATGTTCATCTGCTTTGCCACCTTAAATAATAACATGACATAATGTCTGATCAGTCAGTTTATAATCATTATATCTCTTATAGCTCTGTTATAGCTCAGTATTAGTATACTGTACCACTTCCAGTGTTTCCAGAGGATGTGATTATTTCATAAACTGGAAAATCACCTGCAGGGCAGACAACAGAAGAGAAATTACTTTTTCACGATATTTGTTTGTTAACAAACTTAGTGTTAAAAATGATGCAAGTAATAGTTTCTAGGACTGACCAGGAAGAAGAGAGGAGTAAACGTTGTTCTCATTCTTGTTGGCTTTTTGTTGTGCAGCAGAGTTTTGATTGGTGCTCTGAGACCGAGTGAGACTAAAACATGCAATAAACACTGTGTAATTTAATCAGGAATAGTTATAATTTCATGTTATTTTTAAAATGAAAGAAAACTTTTGCACCAACCTGTTACGACAAAGATCTATAAAAGAAAATTAAAAATTATTGTTGCACTGGTTTGTAATCAGTTTACTTAAATGTGTCACATCAAATCATTGATGAGAAAAGCTCTCACCCTTTATCTTTCTGCAGCAACACAGCAGCAGCATCACAAGGATAATTCCACTAACAAGTCCGATGATGAATGGAACAATAAATGAACTGATTTTAGATCCGAAGCCTAAAGTTTCTGGTAATATCAAAACACAAAGTCAAACTCAGAAAGAAGTCCAACTAGATCTAATAAAATCCGAAAAGTTTAGGCCACATCAAGAAAAACAATATGAACCTAAAAACAACTTTAAAAGGGTTTTTTTTATTATTAAAGACCCATTTTAACAGCAAGAAGTTTTATGTTTAGAAGTCTTGTTATATATAAAGTTACGATCATAGTTTTGAGTTTGAGATGTTTGAGGGGTTTTCTTTTCTTTTCTTATATCTTTGTATTATAGTTCTGTGCTCCTGTTCTTTGGGTCTTTAGGTTTATTCTATGTTATCATGAGTTTTGTGTTTGAGCTCCATAGTCTTCTGTTTATTTTCTATAGTCCTCGTTATATTATTTATATTTCTTGTTCATGGTTACTTTTGCTTTGTTTATACTCAGCATTCCTCATTAGGTTATGCAATCTTCACTTATGATCGTTTGTGTTTCCTTTGTCTCCACAGTCAGTCATGTCTCCATGTTTGTTTATCTTCTCTCACTGGGTCAAGTTCACATGTCTTAGTCCTGAACTCAGTATTTTATTTTACTTCCTGTTTTGTTGCATTGTTCCTCATGCTGTGTTTCATCCTTGTGTGTCTCCAAGTTAGGTTTCTCTTGTTGGAGAGGCTCCTGCCTTGTGTTATAATTTCAGCAATGAAGCTACTTTTGTGTTTTATGTCTGGCTTTCCGAATCCTGTGTTTGAGTCCAACCCTGTCTGCCACACAATGAACTGACCTAGTTTAATCTGAAATGTTTATGTGGAAAATATAATCATCTTTATTATTTTAACCTTATTTATTCTGTGTCGTTATTAAACAGCACATATAAAACTCAGTTTTACCAAAGCAAAGTTATCTCATAAACCTCATTAAATACGAGAGCACCATGTATATTAGCAGAGTTGCTGTCGCAGAGCCGTCTATGATTATGTTAAGTCACTACTACACTGGTTTTTGAGTTTATTAAAACTGCATTTCAATAAACATTTTTTTTCTAATTTGCAGCTTCATCTCCAGTGGTCTTTTTGTCTGTTTTAATTAAGTAGCAACAAGTTTGAAAAGTTTAGTTTAGTGAATACAATTAAATCTTCAGCTCCAGTTTTTGTCCCAAAAAATAAATAATTAAATAAAGTGAAGTCATTTAAACACACCTCGTACAGTGATGTTGACTGCATTGCTGAACTCTCCTGATCCAGACTCACACCAGTACACAGTAACACCCTCCTGTAAGCTGTGGATCTCATAAGAGGATCCACTCAGTTTCTGGCAGTCACAGCAGTGTGAAAAAAAGCCTTTTTCACTAAACTTCCTCACTCTCCACTCAGTGAAGTTTCCCTCACAGGTCAGTGAGACAGAGTCAGAGGTGAAGTGTTGCACTCTGTCAGGACTCACTGTGAGAGACGCTGCTGAATGAACATCTGAAAAACAGGATGTAAGAAGGGTTAAAACAGGGTTATAATTCAGGCTCAATCTCCAATCACTGTGTTAAGCCTTCTCATTATGGTTCGCATTTAGTCCAATGAGTTCTGAAGATTTTCTGAAATTTTCAGAACTTTGTCTTTTCTCCTCCGTTCTTGTTCATTCTCTTGCATCTCAAAATGCCTCGTCATTTCTTCTCCCTCTGCAGACTGCGGCCCTGTTTTCCCAGCAGAAGAATGTCCTAGCAGCACCATGTGAACCACATAATAACCTTTATAGGTTACTATATAGCATCTGTAATTGGGAAGTGAATGTTTTTAGTAGAGGGCCGATGAACTATTCTGGTTATGTAGGAAAAAAAAAACATTTTATTTGAAATAGCCCAAAAACACAGATGAAGCCCCAATGTCCCAATTTTCCACTAGCACATGAATGCAGGTTACATTTGGGAATCTGTAAAGTTACCTGCACATGTGACCTTTTCTGAGCATATCAGGCAACGGCAAGGGAGAAACACTTTTACACATTTGCACAGACAGGGAGTTTTTTGAGAGCAAAACTGATCAAACTTGTAAAGTTGAACTTAACATTTTGTGTGTAAATTATTACTTTTTAATTATATATAAATTAATTCAGTTCAGTTCAATTCACTTTTATTTATACAGTGCTATTGTAAGGTAGTCCCTACAATAACGCATGCAGAGAAGAGCCCAACAATCATATGACCTATGAGCAAGCACTTTGGCAAGTGTGGGAAGGAAAAACTTCCTTTTAACAGGAAGAAACCTCCAGTAGAACCAGGCTCAGGGAGGAGCGGCCATCTGCTGCGACCGGTTGGGGTAAGAGAAGGAAGACAGGACGAAAGACATACTGTTGAAGAGAGACAGATATGTATGATTCGATGCAGAGAGGTCTATTAACACATGTTGAGTGAGAAAAATGACTGAAAAGGAAATACTCAATGCATCATGGGTGGATGTCATCATGGGAGTCCCCCAGCAGCCTACTGTTATTGCAGCCTAACTTGCAGCCTAAGGGAGGATTCAGGGTCACCTGGTCCAGCCCTAACTATATGCTTTAGCATAAAGGAAAGTTTTAAGTCTGATCTTAAAAGTAGAGATAGTGTCTGTCTCCTGAAAATGTATGCTGTCTTCTGAAGATACTGCCTAAGGGAAGCATGTATAATATAAATAGAATTGGTACTAGCACTGAACCCTCTGCATCCTCTTCACACACTAATTTAACTTAGTGTGTGAAGAGAACTCTCCATTTACACGAACAAATTGGAATCTATTAGATAAATATGATACAAGCCACTGCAGCGCAGTACCATTAATACCTACAGCATGTTCTAGTCATTCTAATAGAATATTGGGTCAACAGTATCAAACACTGCACTGAGGTCTTGTAGGACAAGCACAGAGATGAGTTCACTGTCAGAGGCCATAAGAAGAGCATTTCGTTAGCTTCATAGCATAAGTGCCTAAGTCATTGACTTAGTCAAATGACTTAGGCAATTATGCTATGAAGCTAACGATTTGTAACCTTCAATAAAGCTGTTTCTGTGCTGTGATAAACTCTGAAACCTGACTGAAAATCCAGGGAGCCAGGCATTAAACCACCAACCTTCTTATTAGTAGATTAGTAGATGACCTGACCTACAGACATCCTCCACATTTGTAACCCTTACGAGACAAATAAGGGTTACAAATATCCTTGTCTTATAGTCCTATAGTAACATTATATTTGTCTCCTTCCTTTTGTGTGTGATCTTCACATATATGAACATTGTATTTCATTTTGTCATTCTGACTTGTTGTATTGGACTTTTTCCATATGTACACATGGCATTAATTACATGTGCTCTTTGCTCTTTCTAATATTTCTCTCGATAACACTTTATGTCTTTCTTTTAATTTCTTTTATGATCTTAAATTTACAGATGCTGTACCAGTTTAAAAACTCCCTGGGGAGAAATAAAGAAATAGAATAGCACACAGAAAATTCATGTGACTAACAGTTGGATACGTCATGTTTTTTCTTTTACAAATCATGATAATTAAGGAAAGAAAAGAGCACATGCAGAACAGTTAATTAGAGCCAAATGTTTACAAGATTGACAGTTAATTTAAAAATTCCTCACCTGCAGACCAGACAAACTTTGGTTGACTGTGATCAGTGTGATACTCTGGGTCTCCTCTTCCAGCTCTGCACACATATCCTGCTGTGTGTGTCTGTCCATGAATGATGTAGGAGTCCTGTGCAGTCCCACTGCCATCAGGTAGCAGCTCATAACTGGAGGATTTCTCTGATAGATCAGGAACAGCTTTATACCAGTAGAAGCTCCATCCTGCAGACGGATGTTCAACCTCACAGTTCAGAGTTACTGAGACTCCAGGACTCAGCCATGATGGAGACACAGTGAGGACAGGACGGGGTTTATCTGTTAGGAAATTCTTGGAGTGATGATCAAATACATGCCAGTCCATAAATACAATGCCTGTACGCTACATTTTTAGCATGTTAGCGCCATAAATTTGAACTATTATCTCATCACATAATTAATCAAAAATGACTGGGTGAATGGATTATGATTTTACTTACTGTGTGATACTATCAAATTTAAAGGAACACTCCACTCTGTTAAATGATCTTGTGCAATTTTGCTTCTGCCTCTACACTTGTAGTGACCATTGTTAGATGGAGAAGCAGAATCTACTCTGAGTTCACTTTGGTTTGATGGTTTATGTGAGCTTGTAGTTCTCCATTCATACTCCCACTCAGTGTCTCCTCCTTGGATCTCACAGCTGAGAGTGATCATTTCTCCACTGTATAATGTGGGCCAGTCGGGTTGCACTGTTACAACGGCACTGGCTGGCCCTATTCATTCAAACATTTAAATAAAAAACTATTTAAAGTAACCATCACTATTTTGAGTTTTGCAATCATATGAATACAGATCATGAAATTATTTATGATTGCTGAATCCAAACTCACTGGTTTTGTTAATTTGAACTTCTTGGCTTCCCTCTGTGTAGTAAGCTGGGTTTCCTCTTTTTGCTTTGCAACTGTAGAGTCCTTCCTGTGAGACACTGAGTTGTCCATCAGACGAGGAGAAATTCAGTAGGATATTATCTCTGTACCAGAAGTATATCCATCCAGATGATGATGATGATGGGTTCACAGAGCAGGTTAGGGTCACACTGCCCCCTACTGGAAGAGTTGTGTTGTCAGCGCTCAGTGTGGGCTTTGGTTTAGCTGCAGTTCCGTTTAGAAAAAGAACATAAAAGTAAATGAGACTGAGTGAGATTAATATAAATAAATTGATATTTTCTCTTGTGAATTGTTAAACCATATAATGAGCCAGGACGACTGTGGAAACATTTCTGAACTGACAAAACTGTAAAAAGCTGGCGCTAATGAATGTAAATATACACATAAATGAATAAGATTTATTTATTTTAGTTGATATATGAGTCGATGCACATTAAACTAAACAAGTGTGATTTCAGTGACACCTGAATAATGAGAAATGGATAACAATCTTTTCATTATTTCACAAAAAACCTGTGTAGCACATGTTGCTCATGTATCCACACTTTTTAACCAAAACCTGAAAACTTTATGGATTGATTACTAAATACTGTACACAAATATTAAATATTGAATTAACTACGGCATAATACAAATAATACACAATTTTGTAACAAATAATACTACAAATTTTTTACTAATAACACTATAATAATTTTCAACAAATGACTTCAGATTAAGTTTCTCCAACTTACATGATACAGTCAGTGTGATGATATCACTCCACTCTGAGAAGAAATAGTCCCTCCTGCCCCGGCAGCTGTATCCTCCACTGTCAGACTCAGTAGCTCTGATGATTCTGTATTCATTGGATGTTGGAGGTGTGTTTAACTTGGCTGCTCTCCATTCATACGTCCACTGAGCTCCTTCACCTCCCTGAATCTCACATCTGACAGTGACTGTCTCACCGCTGTATATCTGAGTCCAGGATGGCTGCAAGACCACAGTGGGCTTACTGGGAACTGTTCACAGAAAAATATCCAGTTAGAGACAAATAACAGCCTACAATGTCTGCTATTAATAAAATGAGAGTAGAGAGACTGAAAAGAAGGAAAAAAACAGCTGATTCAAGGATATAAACTGCTTGTCAGATTGAATATGATCAACACACATATATAGACATCACAATATCACATAAACAACTTGTGTTTAAACTTTAAGGGTCTGTTTTTAGTAATGTGTTGTAATATTTATTTTGCCTAGATATTATGTTTGATCTATAATCTGCATATTAGTGGCTTCATAGTGTCATGGTTAACGCTGTCATTCACAGGGTTAGTACACTCCATTCAAGTTAATACTCTCCTAGTAAGGTTTGGGTGGCTGTGGCTCTACCTACTAACTGGAAGGTTGGTAGTTCAATCCCTGGCTGCTTCAGTATGCATGTGTAGCAGGTTGGAAAAGGCTACATGTTTATTTTTGTAAGAAAACCAAATACCCCCTTATTTTTTGTTTATTATTGTGACTTATTTTGACATTGTTATGTGTTGCCAGGCCAAAGTTATATTTCATTATGCCAGTAGATATCTATACTATTGCTAATATATATTGTAATATATCTATATCACTAAAGCACTTCTGGATGGATGCAAACTGCATTTCGTTGCCCTGTACCTGTGCATGTGCAATGACAATAAAGTTGAATTCTAATTCTATTCTATTCTATTCTAGATGGTGCTCTTGCACTGCTGTGGAACTACCAGAGAGACTCTAGCTATAAGCTCTGCGCATGTGCAGCTCAGAAATAAATGAGCTCCGGCCTGACCAAGACGCTAACTTCCGTGCTCGCTATTAATCCACAGGTACTGACAAACAAACTTTTATGTTACTGAACTGGTTCTAAATGTCATGTAAGTTGAGTAACAACTATTTGGCCATATTTTGGGATGATTGTGATGATGTTGTTTTGTGGTATTTTGTTGTAATGAGTATTAGTGTAGCATCAGCATAATGCTATTACGTTACATATCACTATAAGTACATGCTATGACAGTGGCATTCTGCGACTTCAGAAAATGTGTTGTAGTGTTTGTTTTAGTATTAGCCAAGCAGTACTGAGTACATGTGTTAAGGGGAAAGCTTTTCGTTGGTGAAACAACATTTGCAGTCGTGTGCCGCCATATTGTGTTGCGTTCGGGGGACGCCATGTTCAAAAGTAATAGCGTATATGGCGCGAATGTGGGGAAAGGTTGTGTGCAGGTGAAATGGGTTATTTTGGTATGTTGTTATGCTTTAGACGTGAGTGTTTTGTTTAAGTTGTGTGTATGTAAAGTTATTTTGAATTAGTTTGTATTTATTTTGATTTTGAGAGAATGCTTTTTGTAACTTTATTTTTGTTTATGAAATCTGTTTTATGGGAAGAATGCATGGTCTGGTGTGATTTGTATTTTGTATATGTTGCAGAAATAAATGAGCACTGGCCTGAGCAAGACGCTAACTTCGGTGTCCTCTCTACTAATCCACAGTTTGTTCATACTTGGCAACGCAATGCTCTCTAGCCTGTGTGCCGCTTGCTGCCGGTCCAGATTCCCCTAGGTCTGGTGCCGGTAACACATGCCAAATATCCTTGTTCCCTTTAGGTCGATTCACTCGGTATAACACATAAGTATGGGATATCATGTCCTCGCGTGTCCTGGCTGAAGAAACCTTTATTCACGCCTTTAAGGCAGATGACTTTAAGATGTGATGACACGCGCATGGCCCCGCCTGCACATATAACCGCTGTCATCACAGTCATCCCTCAGTTCTTACGTTCTTCACCTTGCTGAGAACACTTCTGCTGAGTTAGGCTAGCTAGCTGCTGCTAGTTAGCTCCATTGTCTGCCGACTTGAACTTAGCTTAACTGCCCCTGTTGGTGTTAGCCTCCACCGCGCAGTTGGTGTGTAGGCTGCCCGCGGAGCGCTAATTTCAAGTTTTCCTGTGCAGTGTTGGGTGTCCCGTGAGACGGGACACCCCGCTCTTGTTACAGTCATTTCGAGCCGGGTCGTAACTTCACACACATGCCCGACCTTTTAACCAAATAGCTATTGCTACGGCTGCTCCGTCTGGACCTGAGGCAAGTGCACGGGAAGTCTGCCACACCCCCCACACCACAGCTCTTCAGTCGCCCTTTTATAGTTCACGTCCACCGCAGGAACCAGTTACATCAGGCCGTTCCTTAGGTCCACCAATCACAGCCGAGCCCCTGCACAGGTGAATTTGCATACACACATTAAGAAACAAATAACCCACCAACACACGAAAGCGTTTTGCTTTGCGTTTTGGAATGGACTCCAAACCGAAGCAATCAAAGCAGAAATCTTCTGTTCGCCCCTGTCCTCAGGGATGCGGTTTCTTTGCACGACAGCGACCAGCACGATGCCTGGGGATCATCCACGCTAGGAGAGCGCTGACGGAGCCCAAAGACTGTGCGTTTTGTCGCCAGCTCCGGCACTCGACCCTGGAAAGACAGGTGACATTTGTGGAAAAAGTGCTGGGACGCTCGGCTGTCGCATGGCATGACCCTCACCTTTCCGAGTCCAGAGCCCCAGCTTTGTCCAGGTCTGAAGACGAGGATTATCCGGTCGATGTCCCTGCAATTACCTGGGCTGACCACATGGAATATGTTGACGGGTTAGCTGATGACGAGCCGGAACCATGCAGGAGCGCTGACGGGCTTCAGCTTGGGTTGAAGCCCGCCAGAGCTCCCCAGGAAGATGATGACGTGCTGGACATCGGCCTGGACATCCATGGTTTGCCGGAGGATGAGCAGGAGAGCTCATTGTCGGCCCAATGTGTCGCCGCTGCTGCGCCAGTCGGCCACGATGATACCTCTCTTTTCTCCCTGTTTCGCCGTGCTGCTGAGAAGCTGCAGGTGGACTGGCCCTCTCCTCCGCCAGCTAAGAAGCCGTCGCGGTTTGCGGCTTTTTTCCTCCCACCGGAGCCCGCAACGGCCAAAAACTGCCTTCCCATGTTCCCAGACTTTGTCTGCGAGCTAACAGCATCATGGGACAAACCTCTGTCTACCCACGTCACTGTGCCCGGCTATGGACAGTACATGGAACTGGACGGTGCTGAGGGGGCTGGCTTAACTAACCCACCCCCTATGGAGCCGTCTCTGGCTGTTTATCTGGCCCCGTAACCATGGTGTCGGTGGCCCTGCAACTCTGCCGTCAATGCACTGCAGATTCTCTGTGTAAAAGGTTAACATTTGTGTTTAAGTTGAAATGTGTGGCTGGTAAATCTGGATTACACTAATAGTTAAAAAGTTAAGAGATAAAAAGACTTATGGGGATGTTAGTTCAGTTTATGTCTTCACACAAGGAAAAAAGGGAACACCCCAGTTATATTTTGGCCTTTGTTATATCGTTCAGTGTTGATTCAGTATTTTCTAATTACACTTTACATCTTCCATGGCATTACTTAAAAAATACCACTAGGTGGCGCATAGCGGCCAAGAGGAGCGTAAACCCCCCTGGGAGGCAAATCTGCAGAATAAATCCTGCAGTTGAATTGTAAACAAGTTCATGATCTGTGCCTCTTTATTTCAATACACAGGTGGGTTACTAGTCCTCAAAATGACTAATAGGCAGTGTTGGGTAAGTTACTTTAAAATAGTAACTTAGTTACATTACTAGTTACTTCTCTCAAAAGTAACTCAGTTACTTCAAGTTACTCGTTACTTTCAAAGTAACTAGTTACTAGGGAAAGTAACTTTGGTTTTACTCAGAATTCTCTTGTTAATGTGTTGCTTCCATAACTTTGCCAGTCTTCTAGCTTGCTTACTTGCCACAAGTGCACTGTGCCACCTACCAATAGAAAGGAAAAGATAATGTGCATATTTCCACGAGAGAAATCCCACGCCTGGACCGTCATTGACTGCTGCCATGATTCTAGCCTACGTCACAGTGTCATGTGCGCCTTTTACATCCAACACAAAAAGTGCAGTCGTGGTGCTTTCGATTGTACTCAGAACTCGGAAATTCTGCCTTCTGAATAGGAAGATGTAGGCAACACCAGACTGCAGATGAGCTGCATACATCCGTCCCGGGCATTTTGACTAGAGACCGGCCCACCATTATAGGAAAAATCATAAAGCCTTTGAATGAAAATAAACACTGTTGTGACAGTGATGTACACTGTTTTGATGGTATATATGCATCAATCTATCAATCGTTTGTTGTAAGATTCAGATAATTATTTTTTAAAAGCTAGATATTTTAAATGAGAATAAGAAAGAAAAGTATTTCTTTGTGCCCCCCTTTCCCTGTTAATGCCCTACCTGGCCCCCTGGCAACACTTTGCTAGATCCGCACCTGCACAGTTACCAGCTGTCAGCTAGCTAAAAAAGGATCCTGGGGTTATTTGTCTCTCAGAAACAGTTCATAACTTCCCTTCAACTCATTCATGTCACCTAAAAGGTAAACCTGTTTCTCCATCACAGCTCTGATGATTCAGTAAGGACATCTCCTGGTTTCATCTTCATGTTTCCCTCTCACCAGATAACCAAACCGACATCATGACCAGCAGCTTTTTTGCAGCTGTGGCTCCAGCAAACATCAGCTGATACTAGAAATTAATATTAAATAAATTCTAACAACAGCTGATCAAGCTTAAACGTGCTGCTGTTGTTTAGCGCGACATCCGCTGGTTTCCTCTTTCGGCGCAAAGTGAGCGATAAACAAACAAGAGAGCCGATCAGCTGATCACTGATCAGTTTTCATGATTGAAGTAGAAACGGGAGAGGGAGGGGGGAGAATGAGAGAAGAAGAGGCAGCTGTGCAGCAAAGACACAGAATAACTCCAGCTTTGTGCCTTTTTCATTGTAGCTGAATTACGGGACAAACTGTTCCTTTTCACCTCAATAAGAAACGCGTAATATTTTCTCTGAATACCAGACGGGACGGTTGGCAACTCTAATAACTTATGAACAAAATAAAGTTCAACATCATTAACTTCATAGCACCCACCCAGCTGTATAGAAACTCCGTCATGCTAGCTAGTACGCAGTACGGAAAAAGTCAGAATAACGAAAATAAACTCCACCTAAACTTGATTTATATCTGACCCAGAGAGACTGCAGGTCATAACTTCTTACCTGAAGTTCAGTTCACACTCGGACCAGCGGCCGCCTCGGGTCTCTTTTCCTTCTGCGTCCCCTTTCCCTCCTCCACCTGCTGGCCTCCACCACTTGCTAATGTTACTGAATCTGTGGAAGCTCCGCGATAGCCACCACACGAAGTAACGAGTAACGACCCTATCTAAATCCCAGTAACGAGTAACGCGTTCCTGATTTTGGCATAATAACTAGTTACCGTGCTCGTTACCACAATAATAACGTAGTTACTGTAACGCGTTACTTAATAACGCGTTAGTCCCAACACTGCTAATAGGTAACACAGTAGAAGCAATACGACTGTTGTGAACTCGTGAATGAAAGTATACCGTTATAAGTTAAGTACTGTTGAAGTATTGTGATTTGAATGAGATCGTGATGTGAACGTGATCGGCTAGGCTAATGGACTGGCTAGCGGGGGAAGTGAGCTTGAAGTACCGTAGCGATGCTAAGGCACGTTGTCAGTTGTGTGTTCTCTATATATCTTGTTGAAGTAAGACAGGATGCAAAGGCTGTAATTAATGCTTGCACAGCTGCTCATGTGCTGTATATGAATGGTTATTTGCTATTCACGGGCTGTGAGTTACAGTACATTGTATTTCTTGATGCAGTGATATGTATGTGTAACCGGAACCAAGGCTGAGGCAACCTGGTCACTGCGAGCCAATGTTATCTATATTTATGATGGTTAATGTATACTTGCCAAGGTTATTCCTGTACTTTTGACAATGCGCTGACAGCTGTTATGCCACACGTTACACAGAATTGCTGGTTCTTATGAGAGGCGATTAATGATTTGTTCCCCTGTTGATGAGCAGAATAAATCCTGCAGTTGAATTGTAAACAAGTTCATGATCTGTGCCTCTTTATTTCAATACACAGCTGTGGGATCTAGGATCGCACCCCTCCCAGGCACCTGTCACACCAGGGGGGCAACATCTGCTTCGCAGCTAGAGAAGATTTATTGGGCTCAGGCCAGCACTGCTCGCACCATGAGCTCCGTCAGTGCACTTTCCTAACACTGTCTCCCAAGCACAAACCCCCTGCACACAAAATGCCTCAGGTAACTCCCTGTTCAGGTGTGTTAAATGTTCAGTTGACCACATCAAGTGTTCCTGCTGTTTTTTCATTGTTGTGCCCCAGGAAAGGTGCCTCCAAGAACATGTATGAATGTACATGTTCCCATGTTACAATCAATAAAGAGTGTTGTATTCTCAAACAATCACAAATGCTCAGCCTGCAGGCAGAATGAGCCAGGTCAGGCAGGTGATGCATTCCCCTGCAGACACACTGGGAAGCGACAACGCCCCGCCGACGGTGCTGCAGGTCAGCCGGCTGGCTGCTCACTTCCCTCAGTGGCGTGCTTGTGCTCCCTCTCCATGGGTGTTGCCAAACGTTGCCATGGGTACCGGTTGCAGTTCCGGGTCAAGCCGCCTCGTTTTCAGAGAATCGTAAACACAACTGTCGGCATCGAGGCGGCCATGGTACTCAGACAGAAAATAAAGGCACTATGCAGAAAAGAGTAATACGAGTGGTCCCCGCTTCGGAGACAGACAAAGGTTGGTACAGCCGTTATTTTGTTGTTCAGAAAAAAGTGGGAGGGCATCATCCCATCCTTGACCTGCGAGTCTTGAACACGTATCTACGAACGTACAAGTTCAAGATGCTAACACTCAGACAACTTTTGAATGCAGTCGGTCCGGGAGATTGGTTTGCAACAATCAATCTAACAGATGCTTATTTTCATGTGGCTATACACCCGAAACACAGGCCGTTTCTGAGGTTTGCATTAGAGGGCGTAGCCTACGAATACCTAGTGCTGCCATTCAGGCTGTCACTCACTCCGTGCACCTTTGCGAAATGTGCCGAAGCAGCGCTAGCGCCCCTCAGTGAGAGAGGCATCCGCATCTTAGCCTACCTAGACAACTGGGCTCTCGTAGCTTGCTCCAGAGAGCAGGCGGAGACACAGCTGTCACTGGTTCTGTTACACATTCAGACACTGGGGTTCTCTGTGAACTTTCAAAAGAGCTCGCTAATCTCGAGTCAACATATTTCTTTCCTCGGTTTGGAAATATGCTCGCTTTCCAGCCGCAAACGTTTGTCGGAGCACAGAGTGGCCGTGTTTCATCGCTGCCTCGCTCAGTTTCAGCTGGGACGCAGACTGCGTTTCAGTGTTCATTTTCTGTCTCTAAGACCCACCCATGTTCCGGGCCCCCTGAACCTGGGGCCGGACCTTCTCTCCAGGGGGGGGTCCTCTGGTGAGAGAATGGAGGTTAAATGGTAAATGACCTGCATTTGTATAGCGCTTTTCTAGTCCTTAAGGACCCCAAAGCGCTTTACACTACATTCAGTCATTCACCCATTCACACACACATTCACACACTGGCGATAGCAAGCTACATTGTAGCCACAGCTGCCCTGGGGCGCACTGACAGAGGCGAGGCTGCCAGACACTGGCGCCACCGGGCCCTCTGACCACCACCAGTAGGCAAACATGGGGTTAGTATCTTGCCCAAGGATATTTGGCATGCAGCCAGGAGGCAGCCTGGGATCGAACCACCGACCTTCTGATTAGTGGCTGACCTGCTCTGCCACCTGAGCTACACCATTTAATAGTGGCTGAGATTTGGGATCTATTTAGCAAGGCGCAAATAGATCTTTTTTCTTCCAGGGTAAATACTCACTGCCCCCTGTTCTTCTCCATAATCGACCACGATGCATCCTTGGGCTTGGAAGCGCTAGCGCACCAATGGCCAGACGTGCTCCTGTATGCATTTCCCCCAGTGGAAATGATATCTCCAGTTCTAGAGTGTGTCGGCATTTCCTCTCTCTGATTCTAGTGGCCCCTTGGTGGCCCACAACGTCGTGGTATGCAGAGATAATCAGCCTGCTAGCAGCGAGTCCTTGGCAGCTTCCTCTCTGCAGGGACCTCCTCTCTCAGGCAGGAGGAGAAGTGGTTCATCTGCACCCAGATCTGTGGCACCTTCATGCTTACCTGCTGAGAGGTTAAACTTGATTGCTAAGGGTTTGCCACCTAGTGTGATAGCGACAATTCAGAGCGCTAGGGCCTCATCTACTAGAGGCTTATACGCTTACAAATGGCGAGCCTTCGAGCAATGGTGCCAGGACCGCCACACTCTCCCATTTCAGTGCTCTATTGTGGATGTTTTGACATTCCTGCAGGAGCTGCTGGATAAGGGCCTTTCATTTTCAACTATTAAGGTTTATTTAGCAGCTATATGTGCTTTTCATATTGGCTTTGACGGAGTGACACCAGGTGCACATCCCTTTGCCATAGGTTTTCTGAAAGGGGTTCGCCAGCTGAGACCCATGCTTAAGTCCAGTGTCCCTGCTTGGGACTTGTCTTTGGCGCTGGAGGCCCTTTGTAGCTCCCCGTTTGAACCCATTGAGTCTGTGGATATGAAATTTCTTTCATATAAAACTGCATTACTTCTTGCTTTGGCTTCAGCAAAGCGTATGGGTGATCTTCATGCGCTATCTGTGCATCCCTTCTGCTCTCCTGATGGCCACAAGGTCGTATTGCGTCCAAATGCTGCGCATTTTCCCAAGATCATGCCTGCATCTTATAGCTCAATGAAGTTTGAATTGCGGAGCTTTTGCTCCCCTCCTTTTGCATCTGAGGAGCAGAGGAGGATGCATTCTCTTTGTCCAGTGCATGTGCTACACGCCTACATTGAGCACACTCAGAATGTGTGTTTATCTGACCAGCTGTTTGTCTGCTTCGCTAATCCAAATAGAGGTAGAACTCTGTCTAAACAGAGGCTGTCCCACTGGATTATAGAAGCTATCTCACTGGCATACGACACCAAAGGTCTTGCTTTGCCCCAGGGGGTAACAGCTCATTCCACCAGGGGGATGGCAACCTCATGGGCTCTTTTTAAAGGGGTGCCTGTAGCCGATATTTGTGCGGCAGCTAGTTGGGCGTCAACCGCACACTGTTGTGCGGTTTTATCGGTTGGACGTTACAGCCCCTTCGATGGCTTATACTGTCCTTTCTGCTGGGTCTACAGCTCACTAAGGATGTGGTGGTCCAATTCCGGTTCGGTGGCTCTGCGGGGCGTGTATATATGTCCCATACTTATGTGTTGTACCGAATGACTCGACTGAAAGGGAACGAATAGTTATGTCTATAACTTCTGTTCCCTGAAGGAGAGGAACGAGGTACAACACAAGGTAGCCCCACTGAGCAGATTGGCTCGGTGAAGAGCGGTTATCGAACTGATGGATGACTGTGATGACAGCAGCTATATTTGCAGGCAGGGCCGTGCGCGTGTCATCACACGTCATCTGCCTTAAAGGCGTGAATAAAGGTTTCTTCAGCCAGGACACGCAAGGGCGTGATATCCCATACTTTTGTTGTACCTCATTCCTCTCCTTCAGGGAACAGAAGTCATAGACATAACTATTTGATTCTAATCCCATTAGTGTGTGAGAAAGTTAAATAAGCATAGAAAGAAGTTCTATAAGTTTTATGAATGATGATGTCGATGATTGTAGCCACGCTTCTAGGTCACATGTCTACAGAGACACAAACAACCAGTACAGAGGTTTGATCGCCCAGTCAGTGACTGCAGATGTACAGAAAATGTGCTGCTTGCATCTGAAGTCCATACGTAACATAAAAAACAGTTTTGTTTCAGTCATTAATTATTAAACTATTATTATTGTTATAACTGTCTCATTATTTGTCGGCTGCTGTTTGAAGGTCCCAGAACATGAAGTTCTTCAAACCCCTCGCTGTGTTTTGCCCTCTTCACTGATCCTCAGTAATAATTACGTGAAAATCACGGGCCCCACTGAGCTGACTCTTCAGAGTATCTTCAGAATAATTCAAGAAAGGTTTCTATGACAGTCTACAGCCATTGGTCGAGATGGCTTGTGAAATGAGCCTATCACTCTGTCCAAAAACTGATAACAATAACTGAAGCATCAGGGGCCAAATCACAAAACACATTTATGAATGACTGAGCCATACATTTAATTTCTGACTTATATTATTATTAACAAAATAATAACATTATCATTAAATATGATAACCTCAATAATGTTTGTTATAACTTTATGACAGTTTTATTAAATCACTTTGTGAAATATTTTTATATCATAATATTATCCCTCTCTGATCTCCAAGCTTTGGAGAATCCATGTTGTTTTATTTCATATGACATTTTTAAAGTCACCAGTTTCCTGAATGATGACTGGATCACTTTGTGCTATGAGTGCATTGGTATTTGCATTCTTTAGAGATCCTGATCACTTTATCTGATCCAGCAGCTTCTGTGGACTTCACTGCAGATGAGGTTTCTCTGTATGGAACGCCAGGACTGCCATAATGAATTAATTAAATACACCATTACACATTTAATTAATTATTTATGTATTTCACATTTTAATTAATTATTGACACATTTAATTAATTATTTAATGATATATTTATTTATTTCATTTTGGCAGTCCTGGCGCCAGGCTCTCATCTTGAAATAATTTTATCTGTCAGCCTCACCCATCAAACTCAGGGGGCGGGGTTAACGCTGATTGAGTCAAAACCATTGCTTTGGCCTGGTGGCCATTGTTTCTAGCACACAACAACCGGCATGTGGAAGCTAACAGAACTGAACCTCGAAAAACCCTGTTTGTGTGTCACCAAATACCGTTTTAATATTTTTTTAGCCGAGAATGTAGTGGTTTAATCTTCATGTGTCTGGTCGGTTTGTCAAGATACAGCCTCTTTGCAAAAGTGCTTCGATGATTTCGGAGATGTCTGCCCAGTCTCACGGCAAAGCGTGGGATAGACCCGCTCGCCTCGCAAGCAATCCCACCGACAAAGCGGAGGCCCCGGTACACAGCTGTAGTAACCCCCGCTGACTTCTTTTACTGAGGTTATATTTATCGGTGTTTTATTTCCTGATGTTCTTATGTGTCCTACGTGTTTCAGTCGCCAATTCTGAATTATAACTAACATTAAAAACATGTTTAAGGAGGAGAGAGAGCAAATAAATCTGTTTAACATCTGATCTTTGGGTTTTTGTTCAGTAATCAGCGTGACCTGTGTATAAACACATAAAAGAGATAACGTTGGTGTTTCTGTCATGTAGTAACTGCTGGCTTTAACTGTACAAAGGTTGTTTGACACTATGAAACACATACAGACTTCATGATGTTCGGCTAATATTTTTATTGTGAATATTAATCATGAGGGTAAACGGCCCTGTACACCACGGAGCGAGGTCAGCATATCCACGATATCCTCAGCTCCATGAGTTAACACAGAGTTTCCCAGCTGACTATCTAACTTCCAACTATTCCAGAGACGTGAAAATATACAGCATAAAGAAAAGTGTAAGAGACTCAGCAGCAGATTAGAATAACAGTTATACATTTAATAAATCACCAAATGAATCCAAGAAACGAGCAAACCTGTTCCGACAATTTGAGTTTGTATTCCCTCAGCTGCAGACTCGCTGCTGTTTAAATGTTTGAAAAGGAAGATTAGATATAAACAAACGTCAAACATAGACTCAGTCTGCCTTCACATTTGATATGAGGCCAGAACGTATAGTGGCTGTGTCCTGTTTTAAGATCATACATGTAAAATTGTTGTCTGACCTCCGTCGATCCAGCCGCTCAGAGTCCGTGGTTACCGTGGTTACTGCATAAGCAGCTATAATGTTAACAGCTGGCACTGAGGAAACCTACCGGCAGCATGGGTGTTTATGTTTTTCATTGCAAAAGAACTGTCTGAATGGTTAACTGAAGTTAACTTGGATAAATTATAGTTAAGGAGTATCACAGATAACGCCTACGTGAGCTGTGCGACTGTTCACCACTACACTGAAATCAGCAGGCTATTACTGAAATACACGTGCTATATCATAAACTATGATATAAATAGGGAGGTCCTATTAACATGTTTAGTTTTAAAGGACACCTTCCTGCCTTTAGTCTCCTTCATGAGTAGTATTAGTTTTCTTCTAACATCCAGAAGTCTGCACGATGTGTTTCATAGTTTGTAACAAGCCTTTGACAGGTAAACCTAACATGACTGAAAAAGCAAAAAAAAAAAAAAAGAGAGAGAGAGTGTTGACATAAGAAGAGAAAATGCTCTCAATTATGGAGACAGGCAAATGGTTCATTTATGTTTGATGTGTGTTTATTCCTCCCTAAATATCGTCGGTGAAGTTTGCCATGCACGTCAGATTTTCCTGCGCATTTTTATACCTCTGCCAACAGAGAGAGAAAAAAAAAATCACATTCTAACAGACAGCTGGTGCTTAGAATACAGTTGAATAACTATTAAAAAACAGATGATATAATATTTCTGTCCAGGTTGCAGACTTCATGATGAGCATGCTGTTGCAAACTCTGCTCCTCTCGGTGGAAATGCGCCTTCTCTTTCCTCCTTGTATAAAAACATTTTAAAAGTCAGTTTAATCTCAAAATTCACTGTTAAATCCAAAACACACCAGATAAAGAAAAGCGAATAGTTCAGTCTAACACATGTGCCAGTGAACCATTAAACGTCTGTGAAACTATGCAGTTATGAAACGTAACTTTAACCTCAGCCAAACCGATTTGCTCAGTTGTAAATAAAACAGCGAAGTAAACGTGACCCGACAGACAGAACCTGAGTGAATGAAGTCCAGCGTTTAACCACTGAGAGCTAAAACTCAGCTGAGGTTTCAAAGCTGTGTGCCGGTGATTGGACATCAGCCGCTGATGAAGCTGGTTCGCCTATAAAGTGCTCTGTAAGGAAACAAGCTCCAGCAGCTCTGCGCTCGGGGAAAACACTATATTTACTTATCTTGTGCAGAAAAATGCACTGACATTGCTTTATATCGAGCACCGGCTGCCCAGTTAAACTGTGACTATCACCAGGTAACGTAGGCGTGTTTCTTGAATTAGCAGCAGGTGTTAAACAGCTGACAGATGAGGAGGAGGATGCATGCAGGTAAACTGAGGGTCTGTTGAGCTGATCGCTGGTTTCGTGAGAAAAATGTCAGCTCGTTCTTTCTGTTACAGAAGCACAGAGACACAAAACCAGGCGGAAAGAGACGATCGTTCGGTGAAAATGAGAATCTGCGAATGCAACATGTGGAACACGGAGAGTGGAATATGTAAACAAACCGGTTAACGTAACCCCCTGGGTGCACTCTGCATGCTAATTGTTAGCAGAGCTAGTGAAATCTCTGAAAACATCTGAGCACTTTTGCAAACATGTTCTATGTTGACAACCTGACCAGTCATACGGCGCGACATTCACGGCTAAAACACTGTTAAAAGTGTAGTTGGTGACAGAAAAACGGGGTATTTTAAAACTACACCGCCACCATTGCTGCCTGTGATTTGATCTGCATTCTGGGATACCTGGCTGCCCCAAGTCTACACAAGCAATCGATTATCTAGGATCAACCTGTTTTGACTTACTTTGCACGGCAACCAATCAAATGTTAGAGAAGCTGCATGGGCAGCGTTAACCCCGCCCCCTGAGTTTGATGGGTGAGGCTGACAGATAAAATTATTTCAAGATGAGAGCCAGGCGCCAGGACTGCCAAAATGAAATAAATAAATATATCATTAAATAATTAATTAAATGTGTCAATAATTAATTAAATGTGTCAATAATTAATTAAATGTGTCAATAATTAATTAAATGTGTCAATAATTAATTAAAATGTGAAATACATAAATAATTAATTAAATGTGTCAATAATTAATTAATTACATGTGTCATAACTATTTATTTAATTAATTAATTCCAATTTTAATTAATTATTGCCACATTTAATTAATTATTTAATGGTGTATTTAATTAATTCATTATGGCAGTCCTGGCATTCCATATTCTCTGAACCACTCATATTTTAAGTCAGCAGAGTACTTCACATCACAGGTCAGTGTCACACTGCCCCCTGCTGGTATGATTAATCTGTGTGCTGTCAGAGTGACCTTCACTTCCCCTCTTGTAATTTAGAAAAAGTTCAAAAGCAGATTGCTGAATGTTTTGATGCAAATTTGTTGTAAAATGCAGCCACATAATTCAACACACTTAACATCTACAGAGGCTTTGCTTTGACAGCTTTTAATTAAAACACTAAATGAGGGAGTATGAAGGTAACAAACTCTATGCTGAGCTGAGAGCAGCCTTTGGTTACCTTATTTCATGTTGGTTTTCCTTGGAGGTGTCCTCTGTGTGTAGCTTTTGATAATTTTATAATTCCAAAAGGTAATCCAAAAAAATCCTACAATATAATCCAGGATACATGCCTACAGCATGATTCAGTGAAATAATATGCACTGTCATGGTCGGGGTGAGTTGGCTGTATTTTTCCATGATGCCTCTGCACTTCCACCTCTGGGAGGAGCCCTCGCCCTTGCTCCTGCTTTGCTCATCTGATCGTGATCCAGGACAATCAGCCATATTTAAGACGAATGTTAATGTTTCTATTTTGCCAGTTTGTCAACTAACCACATGTTAATAACAGGCAGGCTTTGCTTCTTGTTCATTGTTTCTATGATTAACTTACCTTGTTCTCCTTGTGCTCTCAGTAGTTTCCACCATTCACATTGCGTGCAGTTTGCATTCCTACCTGGATGCTGGTCACTATCTTGTAATACCTCACGCCGTTTCATGTTCACAGACTCACTCTTCATTAGCTGCCTGGCCTCCTGCCTTCAACTGTTTAACCAATCACTGGAATAATCAGGTTGAACTTACTCCACTTGCAGAACACTCACCCGGCCAACATTACTCCTCCTGGAGCAACGTCTACTCCACTTGCCAAGTAAGCCACAAAAGCCAGCTCAGTCTCACCCTCCCTAACCTCCATCTTTTCTACTCATTTTCTCCTTCTGTTCACAGAGCCCTCACGTTTCCATATCCCTTTATTAAGCATTTTCCCCTGTGTCATTATTTGTTCTTGTTTCACAAGAAAAGTTGTGAGAGAAACCTTAGCATTGCTTCCTGTGACTGAAACTGTTTGGATCCACATACTGGCCTCTGGGCCCCCTTAACAACTACACACACTGTTGATATTTTCAGATCAGAAAAAAATGAAAAGAAAATTCACATGTATGAAGCCACAGCTCTTCAGTAAATATACAGTTTGTATCGTGGGTGTGTGTTTGATTGCTCACACACTTAACATGGTTATATTAAGATTTCAACCAATAATCTCAATGAAATGTTTGGTTTATGATACAAAATATAACACAGAGGACGTCATTTAGAGCAACACAGGAGAAGCTAATCACAAGTTAAGATCAACACACATGATATAAATGGAAGAGAAAACAATTTCTCACCTTCAGTGTTTCCATGGTTGACTGTACTGAGCACTAAAGTAATGAATGAAACATCACCAGACATTATATAACTGACAAAATCGTAATAAATAAATAAACTGAGGCTTTTTAAAGGTAAGTTTTCAGATGGCACAGTTATTGCTCATCACCAAATTTCTGTGTTTCTATTAGCTGTCAAACAGTCTGGAAACATGAAAAACACACTGTTAAAATTAAGTTTGTAAAATATGAAAGAATATCATTTTTCAGTGCAATCAACACAAAAACAATATTAATAAATTGTGAACAGTAAATGTAATGTTTGCAAACAGCAGCAGCGTATCTAACAGGTTAAACATAGACGGTTGTATGCCGTGTTGAAGCTGCCGGTTAAACAGGTTAAAGTGATACACTGTAATTGTCACCAGTAAGAAACATTTTCCTTCATCACTGCCATTCAAACAGTAAAGATGCTATTGTACTCACAGAATAAGCCCAGCAAACAGAGCAAAGAGTGCCCCATCCTCACGTCCATTATAAATGCAGAACAAAGAGAAACTGCACTTAATGTAGATAAGACCAGAGTTTTTATTCAGCTCCTCCCTCCATCATCTCTCTGTGCCTTCTTCCTCATTACACCAACCTGAAACAGCTCCTGCAGCTTTGACCGCAGCAGTCGTCTGACATGTTCACATTTCCTGTCCACTGCAAACATTTAAGCTAAACTAGATGCAACATACTGTGTGTGTGTGTGTGTATGTGACACACTAAGGCCTTACCTCTGTTAAGGAAAACTCCACATAAGCATGGTAGAGCTAAAGGATTAGTATGTCTTTAGCTACAGACGATCACTGCAGAGGCACACAAAACATTCTCTGTATAATCAAAAGTGCAGGACATGTGTTGTATAATTGTTATAAAAAGGAGCTTTAAGTTTGGAAAACACACACACACACACACACACACACACACACACAGCTGTTACAGGCAGCTCAGGCTTGTTTGGTGAGATAAGTTAGCTCTCAGCAGCAACATGTTACATTTCAAAGTGTAAAATAAACAAAATCAGGTTTTAGCTTTACATCACTCGTATGGAACACATGTGCGATTTTTAAAACTTCCTAACCTAAAAAAAGGGAAAAAATCAGGTAAATGATGAGATAAAGGCAGGTAGTGTGTTTTACTCTTTGGCCTCTTCCAAATTTAAACACCGGTGGTGACGCAACACTAATTCCTAATTGGAAGGCGGTGCTCCCTTGTGGTGTGAAACAAAAATCTGAAAATTAAGGCCATGATTTAATAAAATTACATTTGAAAGACTTACACAAAATTGAATCACATAACCACATAAATCACAATATAATTAACAATATAAAAGTCCATAAAAGAAGCAATATAAAACAATAAAAAACAATATAAAAATAATGATAGGACAATAAGAGAATTAAAACAATAACTAAGACTATTAAATCAGAACAAAAGGATCATAGTGTGTTAAAAGCCAGGGGATAAAAATATGTCTTTAGTAGCGTTTGTGCAGACCTAATATGTAGGGGAAGACTACCTGCCACAGAGAAGGCTCTAATGCCACAAGATTTGAGATTAGACTAATAAACTAATAAAATAGAGCCTTGAGGTACACCATAATTAAGAGGGGCTATTTTGAAGCTATGGCGCCCATATTAACTTAAAAAGACCTTCCTGTCAAGTAGGACCAAAACCACTGGAGGGCAGATCCTTTTAGGCCAGCATGTACGTTTACGTTATTGTATTTTGCACAACTCTATTGCTTGTGAAGCTCGCACACAAGAATTTCACTCACATGTACTGTACCAGTGTACCTGCACATGTGATGTGACAATAAAAGTGATTTGATTTGATTGAAATTCCAGCCCTGATAACAGGATGTCGTGGTCGACCGTGTCAAAGGCTGCTGACAGGTCCAACAATAAAAGGGCAGCAGGGCTGCCAGAGTTCAGAGAATATCATTAAAAATCCTTAAAATTGCCATCTCTGCCTATGTCGTAATTTAAAACCAGGGAGCTTTGAGATTGGCCAATAACTGGACAGAACAGTTGGTTGTGTTTTTTAAGAAGAGGCTGAACTATAGCTTGTTTACAGCATGATTCGACGCAGCCTGTAGCAAGGGACGTATTAATTATTCTCAGGATAAAAGGCCCAACAGTATTAAAAGTGTTTTTAAGCAACCTTGGGGGAGACAATCAGAGGGGCAGTGTGATGATCTTAGTTGACGAACTACCGCAGTCAAATCGTTAAGGGAGACAGGATCAAACTGCTCTAAGGCAGCTGAGCACATAGGAGAAAGACTGTCGACGAGACAAGAGCCCTAATAAATAGAACCTTGTCGTTAAAAAAATGCTTGCTAAAAAAATGACTCTGGCATTATCACGTGGACTAAGAAAATGATTAAAGACCTTAATGTACCTGAGGCCTGTGACTGTTTACTGAAACTAAGTTTGAGACAAGCTGTGTCTTTGCAGGTTTTACAGCTTGTTGGTAAGCAGAAAGACGAGTCCTTAAAATCTGTAGAGAAATGTGTCTGTCCTTTTTCCATCTCTTTTCGGCGCATTTATAGTCACGTCTAAGGGTTCATTCAACCATGGCACTGATAATGGCTTAGCACACACAGTCCTGAACGGAGCAATAGACTTGAAAATATCAGTGCAGGAAGAATGAAGACTGTACGAAAGGTCCTCAACACCTTTACAACTGGAGTTCATTATTCCAGAATCCAGAAAGGCAGCATAAAAAGTTGGTGCTGTTAGAGCATTAAGTGCTTGTTTTTTGAGTGCTAGGGTGTACGGCTTATCTACTGAGAAGCGCAACATTAGAGTGAACAATTATCAGAGATGCGCAACCTTGATATTTCTGCAAAGCACCAAGTCCAGTGTGGGTCACATTAACAGAGTCAATGATATTTAAAAAGTCCTTGACCAAAAGTTTAGAGTCAAGGATTAAAAAAAAACGTCAAATTTAAGAACAATTCCACCCATAAAATCTGAAAACTGATTAAATCCTAACTGATAACTGTTAAAACTGATAAAATCCTAACTCAAACAGCTGGAGTTCAAAACTAGAAAAGGAATAGTGCTGTAATGTTTGATGGCAATGAAATCGAGTGTTGAACACGGTGGCTAAGCCTCCCCCCTTCCAGAGGAGCGAGGGAGGCTGAAGAATGAGCAATCAGGAGGAACCATTTCTAAAAAAGCTACAGAGACTCACAGGGTTGAAGCCATGTTTCTGTCAGAAACAGGAAGTCCAGTTGTTGTGACTTTAGGAAGTCGTTTAATACAAACGTCTTGTTTGTGGGAGCTACAGGGACAACAGGCAGGATCCATCTAAAGATGCACTCTGCTGGTCCTGTAGTTCAACAGGAAGCATGGAGAAGAGCCCTGACTCGGATAAGTGTACCAGCCCACTTTCCTTGTTTCCTTGGGCGATTCTTCCAGGAAGTGGTGTAGGAGTGTTGGCACAGATAGGCCAGAATAGGGGGCTCAAAAAGTGGTGGAGGAGGTCCATAATCATCTCCTGTCATTGTTTGACTAAAAACCAGATCATACGATGCTTTAACTTATAAAAGGTAGCTGGCGATTGTACACATGTAAACCAAGGGCATTTTGGGATAATGTAGAAAAAGATAAAGCTAGCGAAAGCCAACGCAAAGCTGGCAGAGTTGATGGATGCAATGTCAACAGAAATGTTGCCGTGCATACTGCTGGCGCCATCTTTTATGTAAGTAAGCAAGCATGCCATGAAATGCTGGAAGGGTACAAATACCTGGGTGTTCACTAGTGATGGGATTTCCGGTTCTTTTTAGAGAACCGGTCTTTCGGCTCCGAACCGGCTCTTCAGGTTGTTTTGTTGCGTTAATTAATGTATTATTAACAATAATATAAAATTATGCACAAAAGGAATTACTAATGTAAAAAAAAAGTGGTTTTATTTATATATGTTTATATATAAATATATACGGTGGCCCCCAGAGTCAAAACACATACAAACTCCAAAACACATTTCTAGCGTTAACTGAACTTCAAAACAGAGCTACCCTAGATCACTTAAATTACACAATTGAAAGCATATGTGTATTGTTTGTGTATTTATACACAAGCACTCATATATATTCAAATAATTTAAAAAAAAATGTTAATTTACCTGTTACTACCACACACCAAATCCAGTCGTTGGTACTTGCTGGCTTGTGTAGCCTCTAGGTAAAGAAAAAGCTCAACACTGTGCCTAGCATCCTGGAGCACTTCTGTTGTGTTTTGTACGTGTTTTGGAGTTTTTACGTGGTTCTGAGTCTTGATGTGTTTTGAAGTTTGTGCGTGCTGCTTTGTCTGTAGGGGCCACCGTAAATACACTTTTATTTATTCACTCCACATAAAATGTAATAAATAAATCATATAATACAAAAACCAACTAGTCACATTTCAACTTTTAACTATTTAAATTTTCAGCTTTTTCCTTTTAAACAAATTTAACAACACAAAACACTGCAAATCACAAAACAATTAAATATAAATTAAAATATGAAAACAAAAAGAACATGCATATTCTCTGTCATATGAACCTGCATGTATAAACTTTCTGAATCCTTTATCATCTGCAACTGAAAATAGTTGTGGATGATTACTATACCTTTCTAATGTACGGAGCCCCGCAGGGGACATGGGAGAAAAAAAAATTAAGACGGACTTTTGCGAGATTTCGCAAAACTATCTCGGGATCTCGCAAAAGTTTTGCAAGATCTCGCAAAACAAACTCGGGATCTCGCAAAACTTTTGCGAGATTTCGCAAAAGTTTTAGCCGCAGACCTACTACAGCCGGGAGGAACACCGCTTTCCTGGCACATCGTGCCTCGACCTCCCGGTCGGCTTCGAAGAATGCGGCTAAGAATGCGAAGAATGCGGCTAAAAGTTTTGCGAGATCCCGAGTTTGTTTTGCGAGATCTCGCAAAAGTCCGTCTTAATTTTTTTTTCTCCCATGTCCCCTGCGGGGCTCCGTACTAATGCGACGTTGCTGTCCCTGGCTCTCTTTCTCTCTCTTTCCCTCCTGCTCTGTTCCTGTGCTACTTAGGACCCTACACCACCGGGCAGAACATGTTCCCTCTAAGCCTGAAGGAAAAAAGAAGGAACACACACATGTAAAGGACGCACTCAAAACGTGCGGCTATCCTAAATGGGCATTCTTAAAGTCAGCAAAGAGGCACAGAAAAGAAGACCAGACACCAGCGAGGGAGGATAAGAAGGACAGACGCAACAACATTGTCATCCCCTATGTAGCCGGTGTATCAGAAAAACTCAGGAGGGTTTTCTCCAAGCATGACATCCCGGTGCATTTCAGACCCAGCAACACGCTCAGACAAAAACTGGTTCACCCGAAAGACAAAACGCCAAAACACAGACTTAACAATGTGGTGTATGCTGTACAGTGCAGCGAGGAATGCCCAGACCTCTACATTGGAGAGACCAAACAGCCACTTCACAAGCGCATGGCACAACACAGAAGAGCCACCTCCACAGGACAAGACTCAGCAGTCCATCTGCATCTTAAGGATAAAGGACACTCTTTCGAGGATGCCAATGTTCACATTTTGGACAGAGAGGACAGATGGTTTGAAAGAGGAGTGAAAGAAGCCATCTATGTCCACTGTGAGCGACCATCTTTGAACAGAGGCGGTGGTTTACGACACCAACTCTCTGCCATCTATAATCCAGTTTTGAGATCCCTCCCCAGACGCCTTAACGCCCACTCACATCCTGGGCCATCTGATCTCAGGAATTCGCATGATAAGGTGGGGCCAGGTTTCACAATGAACTCACCCAAAACTCTGGCTGATTGGGACCCACACCCAATTTCACACCTTGGCTCAGGCGATTAGAGGATCATCAGGGGGTCCTTTTGTCCCTCTGTGGGGGGATACTCCCACTAGGTTTATATCTGGGACTCTCCACCATTTGACCTTAGAACTGAAGAAGCTTCTTGGATGAGAGGTGAAACGTCTTCAAGCAACTTAAAGAAGTCCAGACGCTTTTCTTTCCAAGCTCCTTAGACTACGATGACCTGGATGACTGAGAACCTTCACAGACATATGTGCTACTGAGTGTAACTACCGCCCCTCCCCCCTGTGCGTAAAGCACAAGGCTCACGTGCGGAGTGAAGCGGGAAAAAAAGAGCGAGAGAGAGGGTGAGAGAAAGAATCTTTGACGTTCACGTCAAAGATCCGGCTCTAAGAGCCATTTCATTCGCGACCGACACATCCCTAGTGTTCACCTCAATAACAAACTGGATAATAATACAATCTTACCAGCAGCTGTCAGACTCTATAACAGTTTAACATGGTTATCCTACTCATCACCTGGTTAACTGATATATCACATGTTTTTAATTGCACGTACTCACTTACAGCTTATTTGTTCAATGTATATTTCACCAGAAACATTCACACATTCACACTTGTGTACAAATCTCTGTACAATTTCTGTACATATGAATTTCATTTGCTTATATACATAGGACCACTTTGTGTCTTCCTTCTATAGTTTATATTCCTCTCGCTATAAGAGCTGTGTGACACCCAATTTTCTAATTTGTGGGCTAATAAAGGTTTATACTATTCTATTCTTTTCTATTCTATTTATTTGCCTTATTCTGGGATATTTATAATTGAATTATTTGCACATGTTAAAGCTATTTCTTATATTTTGTAACTTTGTAATATATTGTATTATTTAATTTAGTCAGTTACTGTTCTCACTGTCGTGGAGCAACTGTGACCACATAATTTCCTCAAGGATTACAAAAAATTTCCCTCATTTTCAGTACCTTCCTTGTATCTGACCATTTTCACAGGACTGCCTACAACTTTTTACTTTACTGACAGGTTACAAACCTGATTATACTTTAGAGTTATGTCTTATATGTTGTTAATATGGGAAGATGGACTGGCTTGTTTTGGAGTTTCAATAAGAAGAAAATCATATCAGCAAGATGAAAATATAGCGTATTTAATTTAATTTACACAATTATGAACATCTACATGGAAAGAACCCACTCAACCCTGACAAGGATAATTCTAAGAGAATGGATGGATGGATGGATGAACAGCTACAGCTTGTACATACAGAGACTTTTAAAGGCAGCTGCTTTTCAGCATGAGAAACAAGCTTCTCAGTTTCTCTTGATGCACACATACATTGTTTTCTCTTTAGTATGTGATCACCACGATGACTCCACTTTTACCTGTTTTCACACTGTGACAAGTATACTTAGATACCACAGTGTGAATTGCACTTCGGCCTTTGTATGCAAGGCACATTTTTGTCTGTGCTAGAATAGCAGTAATAATTATCACTGTTACATGTGTCTTAATTCCTCGTTAACTATCTGCTGTGAGCTGATAACATAAAACAAGACATCTGCTGAACAGAAGATCTCAGACTGAAACCACAGGCTGCATTTCCTCTTTTGTAGGTGACCTGAACTATCAATAGATGTGGTAGAGCAGGTGGTAACCACCACCAGTCTTCTGCACAAATTTAGACATTAAAGCCTGTTCTGAAGAAGAAAAACATATATAACAACATATTGTCATGTTTGTACTTTGATCTTTTATTACTTACTGCTTCTTCTTAAATTAAACACAATCATTGCAGGTCTGAATTTATTGGATTTTAGTGTTTTAAATGTTTTTAATTCATCAAGAAATAAGCATACAGTATTCTCGATTTCTCTCTGGATTAATACTTTTTTTATTTTGCAGGGGCCTCATTTGTGCAGTGGTGTGATTCCAGATTCTACAGTCTTGACACCAATATGTAGCAGCCAGCCCCTCCTTTGAGAGTGGGTGCTGGGTGGATCTCAGCAACAGCAAACAAGGCATCATCTCCACAGTCAGCCTGGCGTTTTGCAGGCTGAACAAAGTGTCTTCTCTATTACAGTTGGTCCCTGCATCTTGAAGGACTCTTAGGTGTCAGTCTTGTATCTTGCAGACAGATAGCCCCTCTGCTCTCAGGGGTTGGCCTTCGCATCTGGCAGGGCCCTGATCTAGTGTGTATGTAATGTCCTTAAGTATTGGACTGCACCATCTGTTCACGGGGAGAGTTACCCCATGCACATATACCAGAGTGGAGACATAGGCTCGATGTGATAGAGAACGTAAAAATACTTTGTGACCTTGGTTTTCGGGCGCCGGATTAGCTCACTGAGATGGCAACCATTTACTGCATTGCGTAGAGCGGATGGCCTGGGTTGAGTCCAACCCATGGTCTTTTGCCACATGTCTTCGCCTTTTTCTCTCCCCTGTCATTCTTCACTGCTCTGTACAATAAAGCTAAAAAAGGCCCACAAAAACCTTGGTTTTCTGAGTGAGAGATTATCTCTCCAGCTCCAAGGGCTTTTGGAGACATGTTCCTATCAAACTAAGCCGTGAGGTGTGACCTTGTAAACCAGAGTGTATTAAAGAATTTCAAAACCCTGCCTCATGTACGGGTGATTCCGTCCACATAGAATATGTAACATTCCATGTGTGGAGAGAGATTTTCTCGATTGGAGAAATAAGGTTATAAAGTAACCGTAGGAAAAAA
Source organism: Rhamphochromis sp. 'chilingali' (assembly GCF_963969265.1). Classification (NCBI taxonomy): domain Eukaryota; kingdom Metazoa; phylum Chordata; class Actinopteri; order Cichliformes; family Cichlidae; genus Rhamphochromis; species Rhamphochromis sp. 'chilingali'. The sequence goes on along the minus strand of NC_137929.1, from coordinate 38,860,887 downwards.
GTCATCAGGCTGAAGAGAAATTTCAGCTCATCTTTGTTAAGACTGTTCAGCATTTGGCTGAATTTAGAGACAGTCTTTACAAGCAAAACCTAACTGAGCTTCAAGCTTCAGTTCCTCTTTGTCCTCAGTCACAGTGTCTGACACCAGTCTGCTTTGGATTACTTGTTCATTGTTTGCAGCTTTATTATAGTTTGTAGATTTTGTGAACTTGTTGTAGAAGCCCTGAAACAGAGGCCAGGTATAGTAACTTATTAGTAAACAATTCTAATGGTGTTATAACACATATTCCTTAAACCTGTTGCCATAGTAATTTTATAAACTGAATCCATACTGAGGAAATTTAAAAAGCCTTTCAATCAATCATTGCCGTAACCACAGCATTCACGCCAGAACTAAATATTAGAATTATTCACACAGTATTTTCCACCAATCATGTGTCTTTACTGAGAAGTGAGACTTTCTGTGAAACTATAACCAAGGTCCTCATTACACACAGTTAACATGAACTTCATTCAACTTCATATAAAATAATAATACAAACTTGATACAACCAAGCAATAGTTTTACATTGTGTTAACAGTCCTGTGTGAATGTGTGTGTGAATGGGTGGATGATTGTGTATAGTGTAAAGCGCTTTGGGGTCCTTAGGACCAAGTAAAGCGCTATACAAATACAGACAATATGAGAGCATGAGGGTGGGAATGGATGTTTGTATCTGTGTGTGCCTGTATGTCTGTGTCTATATGTCAGGTTGGGTATCAGACGCCACCTCTCTGGGGACATCTCAGGCCCTCCAAGGTTTGGAGGCCTATCTCCCCCCACCACCACTTCCCCTGCCAGTGGCGGACTCCCTCAGACATCGGTGCGTTGGTGGTTCTTTGTGTCTGGGGATGGGCGTCCAGGTACACGCCGGCTCACTCCTTGGCGGCCGCTTATTGGGGCCTGGAGCCTGGGGCTCGCTCGGGCCACTTCGGAGGTGGGGTGCCCCCGGCCTCTCGGCCTGAGGCTCGGTCACTCAGGCACAGCTGGCTGCCGGCGGAGCTCACGGGCGCGTCACTGCAACTCCCCCTGGCTTCTGCTCCGCGGCTGCTGGGTGAACCCTCATCTGGGACTCTCCTCAGCTCTTTCTGGGACAGTGGCGCGGCTGCCCCTCTGTTAGTCTTCCTTGGTCTCTTGTGTTCTGGGGGCCTCTGGATGTCTGGAGTTTTGATCTCCTCCATACCTGCTTCATGCCCTGGAGGACGGGGCTGTGGCTCCCCCACACCCTCTAGCAGATCATTACATGAAGGAACCTTTTAAAAAAACAAGCGCGTCCATGCTCACAGGTGTACACACGGGTGATCACACCCACAAACTACACCCCTTTTGGCTCCTACCTCAAAGCACACTGTGTTCTGTTGATCTTATGTGCTGCACAATAATGTTTAATATTTAGTATTTACTGTCATATTCCCATATATCATTGTGATGTTGTTTATTCTATTACTCTTGTTCTCTTCTGCTTGTTTTCTTTTTTCTTTCTCAACAGGTGATCCAGGTGATCGATATATGCATTTTTTTTCTTTTTTTTCCTGCCCATTCTGTTGGTTTTTGTTTTTTGCCCTTCTCCCCCGTCCCTCTTCTCAGCTGCTTCTCTTTTCCTCTTTCTTTCTCCCCTTCTTTCCTCCAGTCAAGTCTGTCCCGTATTCAGCAAGTGAAAATAAAATAAACAATAAAAGGTGAATCAAATGGACCATTACGGCAAGGCTGGGATGGTCAATTTGGTAAAGTAAATCCGTTGGGCATCTTTCTTTGCCTTTAGACAATAATTCTGATGACAAAAGAGCCAAACGGGACAGGCAAAAAAAAAAACAAAAAAAACAAAACAAATACAGACCATTTACCATAAAGTTCTAATGGAATAATAATGATGGTCTTATTTAAATCTACATTGATTTTATTTATTGGTACAAGGAAAAAAAAGCCAGATTTTCAACTGATTTATGACACCAGTAAATATATTCCTGATTTCAAGTGTTATCGAATGCAGCATCGTGTTTAAGGACAATAAAGTGCTGAAGTTAGTCCCCACAATAAATCCTGTCAGGGTGGGGACCAGTGTTGGGTAAGTTACTTTAAATTAGTAACTTAGTTACATTACTAGTTACTTCTATCAAAAGTAACTCAGTTACTTCAAGTTACTCGTTACTTTCAGAGTAACTAGTTACTAGGGAAAGTAACTTTGGTTTTACTCAGAATTCTCTTATTAATGTGTTGCTTCCATAACTTTGCCAGTCTTCTAGCTTGCTTATTGCCAGAAGTGCACTGTGCCACCTACCAATAGAAAGGAAAAAAATAATGTGTACATTTCCACAAGAGAAATCCCACGCCTGGACCGTCGTTGACCGCCGCATGATTCTAGCCTTGTTTGTTGTAAGACTCAGATAATTATTTTTTTAAAAGCTAGACATTTTAAATGAGAATAAGATAGAAAAGTATTTCTTTGTGCCCACCTCTCCCTTTTAATGCCCTACATGGACCCCTGGCAACACTTTGCTAGACCCGCCCCTGCACAGTTACCAGCTGTCAGCTACTTAGAAAAGGATCCTGGTGTTATTTGTCTCTCAGAAACAGTTCATAACTTCCCTTCAACTCATTCATGTCACCTAAAAGGTAAACCTGTTTCTCCATCACCTGTTCGGCTGTGATGATTCAGTAAGGACATCTCCTGGTTTCATATTCATGTTTCCCTCTCATCACATAACCAAACCATATCATGACCAGCAGGTTTACAGCTGTGGCTCCAACAAACATCAGCTGATACTAGAAATTAATATTAAATAAATTCTAACATCAGCTGATCAAGCTTAAACGTGCTGCTGTTGTTTAGCGCGACATCCGCTGGTTTCCTCTTTCTGGCGCAAAGTGGGCGATAAATAAACAAGAGAGAAAAGCCGATCAGCTGATCATTGATCAGTTTTGTGATTGAAGTAGAAACAGGAGAGGGAGGGGGAGAGGATGAGAGAAGAAGAGGCAGCTGTGCAGCGTAAACACAGAATAACTCCAGCTTTGTGTCTTTTTTGTTGCAGCTGAAGTCCGGGACAAACTGTTCCTTTTCACCTCAAAACGAAACGCGTAATATTTTCTCTGAATACGAGACGATTCCGTTTGTACAGGACGGTTGGCAACTCTAATAATTAACCATATGAACAAAATAAAGTTCAACATCAGTAACATAGCACCCACCCAGCTGTATAGAAACTCCGTCATGCTAGCTAGCACGCAGTACGAAAAAGTCAGCACAACGAAAATAAACTCCACCTAAACTTGGTTTATATCTGACTCAGATAGACTGCAGGTCATAACTTCTTACCTGAAGTTCAGTTCACACTTGGACCGGCGGCCGCCTCGGGTCTCTTTTCCTTCTGCGTCCCCTTTCCTTCATCCACCTGCTGGCTTCCACCACTTGCTAATGTTATTGAATCTGTGGAAGCTCCGCGATAGCCACCACACGAAGTAACGAATAACGAGCCTATCTAAATCCCAGTAACGAGTAACGCGTTCCCGGTTTTGGCATAATAACTAGTTACCGTGCTCGTTACCACAATAATAACGTAGTTACTGTAACGCGTTACTTAATAACGCGTTAGTCCCAACACTGGTGGGGACACCTCCTCACTGAAATGTTCCATGTGAGCATGCAGTGTAGCTCAGTTTGCCACTGAGGTCCAAAATTGGCTTCAAAAACTAAGATAGCAATGACCAAAATTCTCATTTTTGGCAGACAATGTCAGTTGTCTGTAAAACAGCGCTATGTCTGCCATGCAGACAGAAATTAAAGTGAACATTTACATGTGCTCTTTTTATGGATTCCTTGTTAACTCTCTGCTATGTGTTGATAAAATGAAACAAGACATTTATAACAAGGGAAACTTCAGGCGGAAACCACAGGCTGCATTTCCTCTTTTCTTAGTGGCTCAGTCTATCATTAGATTAAAAAAAAATATCTGTGAGAGACAGAAAGTAAAGTAAGCAGGCATGCTACAAACTTTACCCGAGTCATTTCGACAGCCGTTAGCACATGATTCTACCTTATGGGGACCTGATATGTTTAATATGCTGCTGAGAATATAGCCCAGAAGAAGCGTATAGTATAGCTTTTATTTTGGAAAGAGCCATTTCTCTGTAATAAACTCTCTTTTCCAAAGATGAGTGATTCCTCAATCAGATAGATTTTTTATTATTTTGTTGTTTCAGCAACATTAAATTTAAAAACTGTACTTTTGAGTTAAAATATATATTTATAAATGTAATAAATGACAAATTAAAAAGGCGTGAACATTTTTTTGTATCGAAAAAATTCGAACCGTGACACCAAAGTATCGAACCGAACCGAACCGTGAATTTTGTGTATCGTTGCACCCCTAATGTGTGTATATATATATATATATATATATATATATATATATATATATATATATATATATATATATATATATATATATATGTGTGTGTGTGTGTGTATAGGGAGAGAGAGTTACTGCAACATAAACATAAATAAGTACAAAAGTAGATTGGATTATCAGTCTTCCATCAGAGCCAAGTCAACTAAATGATTTTACAGTTACAGAAATATCATTAAACACAGTTATAGTTTGATTATATATTTTATGTTCTTTTCCATGCTGAAGTTGTGAGTCTGCTTTGTGAACTTTTAAATTATTTTGCATTCAAATTTCACAAACTCATCCACCTAAAATAATATGAAAGTCCTGTTTTTTGTTTGGCTAAACTAGCAAAAGATTGAGTATAACTAAAGAAACTAAGTTCAAATTATTCCAACAAAACTCCAAAGTTGTTTTACTGTAAAAACAATATGATTTATTTCATTCTGAAAGTATTTGTGACATATTTGTAGAGTTGTACCTGAGCCTGACTCATGATTCACATAATTGTAGTCAGAGCTCCTGTCTCTGTCATCATTTATAATAATAATGGATTGGATTTATATAGCGCTTTTCAAGGCACCCAAAGCGCTTTACAATGCGCATTCACACACTGGTGGAGGCAAGCTACGGTTGTAGCCACAGCTGCCCTGGGGCAGACTGACAGAAGCGAGGCTGCCATATCACGCCATCGGCCCCTCTGGCCATCACCAGTAGGCGGTAGGTGAAGTGTCTTGCCCAAGGACACAACGACCAGAACAGAGAGCCCAGGGATCAAACCGGCGACCTTCCGGTTAGAGATACGCTTCCCAAACCCCTGAGCCACGGTCGCCCTGTTCAGATTAGGAGTGACAATAATATATTTATAAAGTTTGATATCCTTACATTGTCTGAAATCAGTCTTCTTATCAATACCTTTAAGCTCAAGAGTAGATGTGACATTTCTGTGTTCATCTGTTAGTCCACCTTAAATAATAACATGAGGTCTGATCAGTCAGTTTATAATCATTATATCCAGGGGCGATTTTTTGATTATTTTTAATTTAAAGAGTTGTTTTAAATGTGAGAGTTCATATACAGAATACTTAAAAATAAAATTCTGTTTCAGACTGATGCTCAGAGGATGGACATCATAGTTCTCCCTCTCTGGACACCTGATCATTTCCAGTTGTGTGTAAGTCTTGTTTTTTGACACATACAAACTGCTAGAATTTCGCTATGTGTCTGAGATGTATTCAAGCTTTTATGACGCAGTTTCAAAAGTCTTTGATTGTGATCGCTTGCAATGACATTGTTTTCAGATTTGAAGTCATGGCTAACTGTCTTTTAGGTACTGAAGCCACCTAAAAGAGAAATCCTCTTTCTTGACCCATTATACACAAAGGCAGGATTTGGTGGCCAACACTTTTGAGGTCACATTTTTTAAGCATTTTTGGTTTGTTCTGGTAGTTTTCAGGAACCTGTTCAGTGTTCCAGGTTAAGTGCATCCCAGATCATGTTCTGCTGATCTTGAGTGTTCACACATACAGTACACTCACATGCTTTTTTTATAAACTATATCAGCATGATGCTTCAACATTTTATTCTATTTCTCATCTTCACATTCTGATCAAGTCAGTGATGCTGTCTTTAGATGAGTTTCAGACATAAATAGGGTCTTCAAATGTTCTAGTTTAACATAAAACACCATTAAATATTAGTTTATAAAATATGCCAACCTTAAATTAAAGCTGAAAATGCTTTATTTTGACCAACTGTGAGCATGTGATTGCACTTTTTCATTTTGTTATGCTGTTTTGTTGAGGTCGTGTTCCTAAGGCCTGTAGTTACAGTTGGTGCTATTAGCAATAAACATTTCACACCCATCATGATGATGTCTGTTAACTTGTGAATGTAACTGTCTTGAAAAAAAAGGAATCTTGCAGTGAAGATCATTCCCGGGCAGTGGTCAGAAAAAAAGAGCTTTGACTTGAAGGTATGTGCTAGTTTAAGTGTATGGTGAATAATATGAATTACACTAGTCCTCTTTTAAGGGATTTTATTAACGAGCCTTTATTTTCAATGTAATACAGGGTTTTCTAAGCCAAGACTATGGAGTTGACTGTGGGATCTTCATGCTGATTGTAATTTTTCTCTTCTCTTCTTGAGATTCATACAGAAGCTAATTTAAGCTTCTAAAAAAATGACATTTTTATTTTTTCTTCCAAATAGTCTGCTCTGTACGTGGCACTGGATGCTTCATTTGACTATACTATAGTAAGTATTCTATTTACTTTCACAGCAATGGAGTCTTGAATCTTTTGAAAGTTGTTAAATATGTTTCATATTAATATTTTATAGTCAGACATGCCCTACTTGGTGGTTCTTGCTGTTGATGGAGAACTTTGATCTCAGGAGGTACTTATATTTTGACTTCTGTTCTATGTTGTGTCAAAGTTTACACACCTTAACAATATCAAAATTTTCTGTTAAGCTCTGGCAAGCTATTTGCACACGGGAGAGAGGAAGCCAAAGCTGTGCTTGAAGGACAACACGTGCCCATTTTCAGACTGAAAAAGCACAAGTTCCAGGAAGTCAGTCAGGTCTATTCACTTTAAACAGTAGTGTAATTACATGGTTAGTGACATTTGAATAACTTAAAAAACTGTTCTGCAACAGAGAAATAGCTGTCACGGACCTGGGTCGGGTCGACCCAGCATTTTGAGTTTCTTATTTTTTGGTTTATTTTTGCATTATGGATTAGTTCTTATTCTCTGGTAATACTGTTTTGATTATAATTATATTCTGATTCTTTAGTTATCTGATGATGATGTTGATGATGATGACGATGATGATTAATCCTGGTTTAGGTTTTGTTATCTTGCCCTCATGTTTGGTTTAGGTTGCCTGTGCTTAGTCTTCTCTGCCCGTATGTCCCTCTGTCTGTCCATGACGTCATTATGCCTGTTTACGAGTCTGTGTCTCTGTCTGGCGTGTGCTTCCTGTTTTATTTTGTAGGTCTGTGTCCTTTGTCAGTGCGTTCAGCTTTGTTCTCTCCCTGTCTCGTCAGTGTAATCAGCGTCAGCCGTGTCTCCCAGCTGTTTCCTCTTCGCTCCGTTCACCTCTTGTATTTAGTGTCTGTGTCTTCCCCTACTCGGTGTCGCGTTGTGAACGTCTGTTCACCCTCTGTGTGTTCTGTTTGCCAGCCAGCCTACCTGCCTAGTTATTCCGTTCTTCCAGTTTAGTTAGTGTTTTTCTGTTCTGCTTCTTACCAGCAATAAAGCTGTGTGTTTTGAGTTACTTCCGCCTCAGTGAGTCCTGCATTTTGGGTCCTCTCTTCCTGCCTGCCTACACATCGACATGACAATAGCTATGTTTTTATCCCCATTTGCCTGACACAGGAGCCAGCAGTTGCTGAAGATCTGCGTCCTGCTGTGCAGTGGGTTGTCCAAAATAAGGCACTTTTCCGTGGACACGTAACAATGCCAAAATATCTGTCCTTAAATCAAGGGGACCAGCAGAGGGTCTTAAGAGACATGTCAGAGGAAGAAGACACTGGAGCAAGGGACTTGTTCCTCTTTGTTTTTCAGTTTGCAGAGGACATGGAGCTCTTTTTGAAAGCATGTGCTGATGAGCAGGGACTAAGGGTCAGTGCTATGTCTGACATGTAATGGACAAATGAAGGCACTGGCTGTGTTTGTTTGTTTGTTTGTTTAATATGTCGTTGTTGTTTTTTGTTTTGTTTTTGCATAGTACAAAATTCCAATTAAACTTATTTCAAAATGTTTTTCAGTTGATTCTATGTCCATACGTATAATAAAGGATTACAGTGTAACAGCATTAAATGTAAATGTAACAGCATTTTTTTTATACTTGTAATTTCAAACTAAAAAGCTTATTGTTGATATTAACAGTAAAGAATTGTAATCAATAATATTTTTATACATTTTAAACATTAACACTCTGGGCTCTATCCTGGCCATTTGTGGCCACTTCACTTATTCTCTTTTTTTTGACTACTGCACTGCAGTGGACCAAAAGAATGACACGGGTTTGATCTTAAGGATCTAATAGTTGTGTGTGTTGTGCATGACATTGCCACACAAATATGTATTTGCAAGATCGAGTAGAATAAATTATGACACATCAAATATTACATAGGCTGCAGTGAATTTCTGTTGATACAGACTATTGAGCTTTGAGTTTCCCAAAATATATATTGTTAAAAAATTCAAAGCTGCAGCACATACAGCAACAAACACTGTTACTAAATGTGTCCTGGAGTTTATGCAGGTGCAGAAAGTGTTGCTGCTGTAAGTAAGCCTAACAGCTTCCAGATCACTTATTTTTCTGGAAAGATGGTAGGATAGGAAGGGCATCACTGTTCATTTCTACAATCTCCCAGATCTTGGAATACAATGCCTTTGTACCATGAAACCACTTCACAGTACTAGGAGTCCACTAAAACCTATAAAGAGAGTGATCCTGGAAGAAATGGGGCACACACTAGTGACCTTAACAATTGCAAGACAACCTTTTCCCCGATGCTCAGATTGGGAAAAAAAGGAAGTTTCATGAAAACATTAGGACTTTATCACCGTTGTATCTGAAAAGTTAATGGTAATATATAACCTAACTGGCTATAAAGAGTAAAAAATTTAGATACAATTTTGATTTTGATGAAAAGGACTGGTGCTATTTTAAAGAGTCACTTCAGTAAAAGTAGATAAATGTTTTAAGAAATATACATTTTATAGCATTTTGTGAACATACACAAAAAGTGGCCATTTTTGGCAACAAACAAGCTGAGAGAGAGTTTTATATTTTTTGCTCTCCTTGAACAAAAATAACAGTGCATAATAATCAATGTTGATGTTAATCAATTAGATGTCCCAGACTACTATTAATAATACAGCAGTCCCTTGTTTATCGCTGGTGTTACGTTCTAAAAATAACCCGCGGTAGGTGAAATCCATGAAGTAGCCAACTTTATTTTTTACAATTATTATAGATGTTAAGACTGTAAAACCCCTCACTACATGCTTTATACACTTTTCTCAGACAGGCATGAACATTTTCACACTTTTCTCTTTTGTTCAAACACTCTTAGAGTTCAAACCTTCGTAGAAACATAAGTCCAGTATTATGGAATGAAACCAAAAGGTGCATTTGAGGGTGCAAAACGTTTCGTCGGCATTGTTGTGTTTGTTTGAGAGAAAACTTACAAACATACAATACAGCACTTCAGAGTTACACTGCTGGCGATCGAAGATTTATGTAAATTCGACAAGCTAAACGCATTCTGTACTGTACAGCAGCAGTCCCCAACCTTTTTTGCACCACGGACCGCTTTAATGTCAGACAATATTTTCAGGGAACGACCTTTAAGGTGTCGCGGATAAATACAACAAAATAATAAAAAAGAAACTGTGGTATTTTGTAAATATAATAATAAACGTGACTTGAGCTGTGCGCCAACAACAATGACAGTGACATCCTCCTCTCTACTTCTTAATGCTCTCTGGTCGCTATGGTAACGCGTAAATAGTTCTTTCAAAATAAGACACACAACTACAACCATACATTTCACACCGGAGCCTCAACTCTCGCGGAACGGTACCAAAGGACTCACGGATAGGTACCGGTCTGTGGGCCTATTAGGGACCGCTCATGTACAGGAGACACTGGACTAGATGGTCTACAGCAATCAGAAAGCACAACACGATGTGCTGGAAAAAAAAAATCAGCGAAACAGCGAGTGTCGCGGAAGGTGCGCCGCGTTATAGCGAGGGACCACTGTACACTTTTGGCCACAAACAATTTAGGGGATGGTGAATTTTTTTTGAACAAACCCAGAGTGTTAAAAAAAAAAACACTTAAAACCATTTTTATTTCTCAGCAGCATCAATAGTAACAAAAACGCAATTTAGTTTTCGCTGTCAAAGTCGATTTAACTGAAGTTACGTGTTTCCGGTTAATGTGGAGGTCACGTGTTTCCGGCTACTGTGGAGGTCACGTGTTTCCGGTTAGTGTGGAGGTCACGTGTATCCGGTTACTGTGGAGCTCCACAGTGGCTGCAGCCAGGTGCTCTTGGAGTGAGTGAATACTTTGGCTATAAATTAGGTAGTGAGTACACAGAAAGTAGGGTTGCCAACTCCCTGAAAAATAAATAAGGGACACCTCGTGGCCAGGGCTGGGCAACCCAGTTCACCCTTCCCAGTGTGATGAATTTTGTAGCTCTTTTTTTTGTGTGTGAAATTATTTTTTAACCATTTGACTTGAATTTGATTTAAGCAGATGCATATTCTTTGTGATATGACCATATGGGAAACAAATGATCATTTAGCCATTTATTTTTAGCTCACAATGACAACATTAACACAGTAAAACAGGTCTCTTTCTTAAACAGAAGCCTGTCATGCTTAAATTTTGAGAATATAAGTAAATCTTTCTTTAAAAGAACTCTGTCCTGCTTAACTTAAAATTATATAAATTAATAGAAAACAATAGAACGAAAAATATTCTTGTAACAGTGCACATTTAGTGCATTTAGTACAATTGGCTTCAGTTGAGGTATTATTTCAGCTTTTCTAATGCTAATCAGCTGCTCCTGTTTGTAAACCCGCTTGTTCCCATGATTACGCATCATAACTCATCATCATTATTAAAATATGTATTACTTTTATGTATTAGTGATCTATTTGTTGTAATCATCTATCCTTGCAGTTGTTTATTACACAAAATAAATTATATTATCACACTTCTGGCCACATAGCGCTGATACTCACTGCACATGCCCATATTAACCTTAACCAGAGGGTTTAAAAAAAACAAACCAGTGTTTACATACCATATCTGCTTCTGCCGTGGCCTGGTGGACAAAAAATTGGTTAAGGGTTCCCCAAGCTTTCACGCCCCTCATGTTCTTCATGTGCCCACCACTAGAAGCATGCCTATGGAAAACGTGCGCCGGCACACAGTGCAGTGCGCTTTAAAGGTGTTATCGTGCATTTTCCCAGTTATTGCACACTTTCTGTAAATCCAATAAACTTCATTTCACTTCTCAAATATCACTGTGTGTGTCTCCTATATGATATATTTAACTGACATTTTTTATTGTAACAACCAACGATTTATACAGGAAAATAATGACTATTAACAAGGTTGCCCAAACTTTTGCATCCCACTGTAGACTGTTTGTGTCCATTAAAGGCTAAAAAACTTAAAAAAAACAAATCAAAAAAGCATTCATGGTTCATTCAAACATTTCAAGTGTGATTATTGCTTCACGGCTCATGATGATATCAATGACTGTAGCTGTGCTTCTAGGCCATGTGTCTACAGAGCCACAAACACCGGTCTTATTGCTCACTGAGTGACTGCAAGATGTACATTGTTTGTCTCTCACAGAAAAAGATGTTTGATGGTCCCAGAACATGAAGTTCTTTACACCCTTCGCTGTGTTTCACTGTGTTTCACCCTCTTCACTGATCCTCGGTTAATCACGTGAGAATCACGGGGCCCAGAAAAATCTCTATCAAACTATCCAACACTGAGCTAACTGAGTATCTTCAGAGTAATTAAAAAAGGTTTTTATGACAGCTCCACAGCCATTGGTCAAGATGGCCTGGGAAATAAGCCTATCGCACAGAGTGATGTGATCTGTCCAAAAACTGTAATTTATAACAGCAACCTGAGGATCAGGGGCCAAAATACATCTATGAATGACTGAACCATACATTTAATTTCTGACTGATTAACTTATTATCATAAAAAAATAAAAACATTATTATTTAATATTATAACCAAATTATTGTTAATTATTATTTTATGACAGTTTTATTATCATAACTAAGTTGACAGGTTGGGGCCATAGAAAATTATGTTTGGTCGTTATATGATCCCTCTCTGGTCTCCTCCAAACTCTGGAGAACCTGCGATGCTTAGTTTCAAATTAAATGTTTAAACTCACCAGTTTCCTGAATGGTGACTGGATCACTTTGTGCTATGAGTAAAGTTGTGTCTGTTCTCCGTCCTCTGCATTGGTATTTTCCTCCTTTAGAGATCCTGATCACTTTATCTGATCCAACAGCTTCTGTGGACTTCACTGCAGACGAGGTTTCTCTGACCCACTCATATTTTAAGTCAGCAGAGTGTTTCACATCACAGGTCAGTGTCACACTGCCCCCTGCTGGTATGGTTGTGTTGTCTGCTATTAAAGTGATATTCACTCCATGTCCTGTAATGAAGAAATACAAAAAAACACCATGAAAGTATTTGATGTAAATTGAGCGAAAAAATATCACAACACAACTGAAAGTCAGTGGAGTTTGGAGTTACATATTAGAGAGCTTCCAATTTCAGTTTTTACCATCACAAAAAAGTCAAATGTGGGAATATTTGATAAAAATAAAGAGGACGTAGAAATCTCAAGTGTGTCGTGATTCCAGATCTAGTTTTGTTTTTTTGAGTTTTTTGAGGTTGAATTGTTTGTTTGTTTGTTCGTGTTTGTAGTTTATTGATCTTCATTTATTTTTGAGCATTTTTAGAGCCTTTAGTTCTTCTAATAATTTAGTCTGAAAGTTTAATTTGTTCCCTCATTGTTCCCTGTCTCATCCTCCGGGGTCAGTCCCCCTTTGTTTACTTTCTTTTGTGTATGTTACTGTTTAGTTATTGTCCTCACTTCCTGCTTTATTTTGGTATTCATTTGTTTCTTGTGTCTTATGTTGAGTTTTACTTCCCTCTTAGTTTGTGTGTGTGTGTGTGTGTGTGTGTGTGTGTGTGTGTGTGTGTGTGTGTGTGTGTGTGTGTGTGTGTGTGTGTGAGATAAGTTTCACTTTTTCTTATTCAGTCTGTCTCAGAGTGCATTTGGCTCCTCATCTTTCAACACATGACTTTTTTGTGCACAGTATCAGTAACTTTAAACAGCTGTTTAGGTTCAATGATTTATCCACTAATAAAATGTAGCACACAGGTCACAAGGTCAAAAACAAAAATACATTAAGAAGTTTCACATATTTAAAAATGATTCTTTATCATGGAGCAAAGATGAGGTCACATCATTCACGTTTACAAGTGTTTCAAAATGAATTTTCTCAAACTTTGGAGAATTCAAGCTGTTTTATTGCAGATTAATTTTTTTTTAACTCACCAGTTTCACTAATGATGACTGAGTCACTTTCTTTAATGAGTAAATTTGTGCCTTTTATACGTCCTCTACAGGTGTAGATGCCGACTTCAGAGGTCACAAGTACTCTGTTTGATTCACCAGCTACTGCGGTCTTCTCAGAGTTTTCAGAGGGTTCTCTTAACCACTCATATTTTAAGTCAGTAGAGTACTTCACATGACAGGTCAGTGTCACACTGCCCCCTGCTGGTATAGTTAATCTGTCTGCTGTCAGAGTGGCCTTCACTCCAAGTTCTGTAATTTAGAAAAAGATCAAAAGAATAAAATTGTTGCTCTGAATCTTTGATGCAAACTTAAATAATGTGAATCATCTTTTGCAGCCACACAATTCGACACACTGAACATCTACAGAGACTTTGGAGTGACGTGTTAGACAGCTTCTGATCAAAACACCAAATGAGGGATGAAGGAAACAAACTCTATGCTGAGCTCAGAGCAGCATTTGGTTACCGTGTTCATGTTGGTTTTTCCTTTAATTTGTCATCTGTGTGGAGCTTTTGATAATTAGCATATTTATAACTCCAAAAAGGCAATCAAAAAAAATCCCACTATATAATCCAGCATAACTCAGTGAGATAGATAATCTACACTACACACAATGTTGATATTTTCAGATCAGATAATCATTCATGAAAAAAAAATCCACATGTATAAAGCCAAAGCTCTGCTCTCTGCTCACTCACTTAACATGGTTATATTAACATTTATCAATAATCTCATTGAAATGTTTGGTTTATGTTACAAAATATAACACAGAGGACGTGTCGCAAGTCCGTCTCTCTTGTTTGTTTATCGCCCACTTCGCACCAGAAAGAGGAAACCAGCGGCTGAACAACAGCAGCACATTTAAGCTTGATAAGCTGTTGTTAGAATTTATTTAATATTACTTTCTACACCAGGATCTTTTTCTACGCAGCTGACGCTGGTAACTGTGCAGGGGCGGATCTAGCAAAGTTTAGCCAGGGGGGCTGATAGGGCATGAACAGGGAAAAGGGGGCACAAAGACAGACTTTTCTTTCTTATTCTCATTTAAAATGTCTAGCTTTTAATAAATAATTATCTGACACCCAAAGTTTTAATCTGATGTAAAATGTATAGAAGTCCATTACTGTATATAGTAACTGTTAAGTCTAATATACCCTAGTAAGCTATACTACTTTTTACTTTGGGAAGGTACCATCTGTGCAGTCTGCAATTCTGTAGAAGAAAGATGTTGAATCTATTTAATTATTCTTGAAAAATAATTTATTTCTGTGCATTTTTTTCACACTGCATCAAATTAAAGTTGATAACGTTGATTAAGCATCATGAGGTGGAGGGTGGGGAGTGGTTCCCTATTTTTTATTTATTTATTGATGGAAGTTTGCATCCTATTAGTTAGGTTGCTTAATATTTCTGCTAAGTACTCTTTAAAATACCAGAATAAGAAGGATGGAGCAGGTTTAACTATTAGATTGATCAGTATTGCTGAACTATGAAATATTTTGGGTGCAGTGTATTTTTTTACATACAGGTATAACAGAATAGCTTTAGTGTTGTTGTTTATTTAAACTTGAGTATGAACTTGTACAAAATGCAGCAATATATTAAAAAAAACAGTTTTATTGATTAAAAAACACACTATATCGGAATCATATCGGTATCGGTAGATATCCAAATTTATGATATCGGTATCGCATCGGACATAAAAAAGTGGTATCGTGCCATCTCTAGTTAAGAGCAACACATATGATATAAATGGAAAACAAAAAACAGTTTCTCACCTTCAGTGTTTCCATGTCTGACTGTACTGAGCACTAAAATAATGAATGAAACATCATCAGACATTATACAACTGACAAAATCACAATAAATATATAAACTGAGGCTTTCAAAAGGTAATTTTTAACATGGCACAGTTATTGCTCATACCAAGCTGTCAGGTAAACAGGTCAAAGCAGTGATACAGTGTAATTGTCACCAGTGAGAAACATTTTCCTTCATCACTGCCATTCAAACAGTAAAGGTGTGTATTGTACTCACAGAATAACCCCAGCAAACAGAGCAAAGAGTGCCCCATCCTCACGTCCAGCCCTGCACGCTGATCTGCATCTAATCTCAAAGTGTTCGACTTTGCATTGATAATAAATGCAGAACAAAGAGAAGCTGCACTTAATGTAGATAAGACCAGAATTTATATTCAGCTCCTCCTTCTATCACCTCTCTGTGCTTCCTTCCTTTTACACCTACCTCAAACAGCTCCTGTAGCTTTGACCACAGCAGTCGTGTGACGTGTTCACATTTCCTGTCCACTGCAAACATTTAAGCTTCTTTCCTGTTTTGTGTTCCTAACTTTCTCTGTGATATACAAAGGTGATCTGTTGCTTAGTTACTGACACACTTTGCAGGTCATAGTTTTGTCTTTGTTGACGTGTCCTGTGGATCCTGGAGTTTTCTTCTTCTTCTGATTAGTGATATTATAAATTATTCTGTACCTGTTCATCCTGCATGTACTTCAGCTGACTGTCACGTGTCTTCTTGTGTCCTTTTTCATCTTTCTGAAATTAAACAACCTGATTATTCAGTCTGGAAATTATTTCCCATGTTGATTCAGACATGCAGACTGATACAGTCCACAGATACAAAACTTCATTAATTATAATAAATCTTTTGAACATTATGAATTTATGAATATGTAATATAGTGATGATAAAAAAGTGTGTGAGAAAGTGTTCACAGGTTTTCTAACTTGTCAGGGATGATAAGTGTATTTCTTTCTGAGTTTCTACTTTGGAGTCTGTGTTTTCAGTAGAGTCTCTTTAATGAATGTGTTTTTCCTTTTGATGTCTTAGCAGAGGAATTATGTTGAAAATCTTCCTTCAGGCTGCAGAAAAACATAAAAA
The DNA here is from genome assembly GCF_963969265.1 of Rhamphochromis sp. 'chilingali'. Taxonomy (NCBI): domain Eukaryota; kingdom Metazoa; phylum Chordata; class Actinopteri; order Cichliformes; family Cichlidae; genus Rhamphochromis; species Rhamphochromis sp. 'chilingali'. The sequence goes on along the minus strand of NC_137929.1, from coordinate 38,844,415 downwards.
CACATTTCACTGTTGGCTCAAATATGCAGGTCTTTAATTAAAAGGCTCCTCTGACCTCAGAATAGATCTGTGAATGTTCTCATCTTGTGCTGGAAATCTGTTTTTAAGTTTGGCTGTGAGCCCAAACTCAGGAAATGACTCACTGTGTGGCTGAACTGTAACTAAAGACTTGTGTTCTTCACAAAAACAAAAACATTCAGTCAACAAATTTAACAAAGAAAACATTTACATTTATAGATTTATTACCTCGCAGCATATTAAAGAAAGCATTTCATCTGAAGACAATCTGAGCATCTGATTGTGTGTAGAAAACTACATCAGAAGATACTGTGCTGTGTTACCTACAATATGATGTATTAACTCTGAAAGATTACCACCACATGTTCATTGTTTGTAGTTTTATTATATTTATATCTATTTATAGTGATTTTTAATTTTAAAAAATAAATAAATAAGAAGTTGCTGCAGAAGCTCAAAAACAGAAGCCAGATGTCAGGACTTGTTGGTAAACACTTGTATATCTTAAAGTATTATAATAAATAAAGTGTTGCTCTGTATTCTGTGTGTTTTATTTGTGTCCTTATAATCTGTCTGCGCTGTCATCTGCAGGGCAGCACACATTTAGCTTCAACTGTCCTTCTTAATTTTAGTTCTTCAAGGTGATGAAAAAAAATACATCATTGTTATATTTAAGTGCAGAGATGGTGCAGATGTGGTCACCAACACTTATACCACACAGAAATATTTGCACTATTTCTAATCATGTGTCTTTATTGAGAAGTAAACTGTCCTGGTTTGACCCACAGTCAGTGAAACTAAAGCCAAAGTCATCTTAACACAAACCTAACACAACCAAACTAACAGTTTTACAGTTTTACCTACTGAAGTACTTTTCTTGTACTTAAATTCAACTTTGGTTTGATTTACAGATTTATTACATTGTTTGATGAAGAATGATGATGTTGATTTTACTGAAAGGCTCAGCTTCTGCATCACAAACTCATCCTGGATGGAGCAGCTTAATGTAACTGCAGCGTCCAGCAGACAGATAAATATGAGTGAAGTCAAGGTTTGATTACAAACCATCATGTGTTACAAGTTAAGATTTTGTGGGTAGAAAGAGAGATTATTTTATTTAATTCACACATAGCATGTCCATAAATTTACAGCATGTCCAGAGATTTAAAGACAGCGGCTTTTCAGCGTGAGAAACAAACTTTTCACATTTTCCCATAAAAATGTTTTTCCTTTTACTGTCTCATCACCACAATGATGCTACTTTTGTCTGTTTTCACACACTGCCATGCATAGTTAATGAAGCAGTGATAATTATTACTATTATTTCAGTACAGGCACGTCACATAAACATGTGTCGTCCACACAGAGGTCAAAGTGAAATTTCCACTGTGCTCTTTGTCTGAATTGCTTGTTAACTCTCTGCTGTGAGCTGATAACATAAAAAAACAACTGCTAAAATGAAGACTTCAGGCTGAAACCACAGGCTGCATTTCCTCCTTTCACGGTGATACAGCCACACACCACAAGGTCTTCAACTAGATAAATATAAGCCTGTGGCAGAATAGACGAGGACCAAAAACACTCTTTCATACACACACACACACACACACACACACACACACACACACACACACACACACACACACACACACACACACACACACACACAGAGGGAGGGAGAGAGAGAGAGCGAGAGAGTTTGCTTTGTTGCTTAGTTACTGACACACTTTGCAGATCATAGTTTTGGCTGTGTTGTTGTGTCCTGTTGGTCCTGCTGGAGTTTTCTTCTTCTGATTAGTGATATTATAAATTATTCTGGATCTCCTCGTTCATCCTGCAGATGTACTTCAGCTGACTGTCACATGTCTTCTTGTTTCCCATGTGGAGTCTTGATGCAGACAAGCAGACTGACACAGTCCACAGATACAAAACTGAGTTCATTAATTATAATTCATTTTATGAACATTATGAATTTTAAGAAAATTGATGATGAAATCTGCTGATAAAGAAAAGTTTAAATAATAGTAACAAATAGAAGCAGTTTTTCAGTGTTCACGGGTTTTATAACTTCTTAGTGATCACAAGTGTTTATCTGAGTTTCTACTTTGAAGTTTGTATTTTCAATAAAGTCTTTTTAATAAATTTGCTTTTCTGTTTGATTTTTTTTATCATTGAAATTATCTTGAAATTCTTCCTTTAGGCTGCAGAAAAACACAAAAACATATTTTACCGTGTGCTCAAATATCTTCATGTAGGTCTATAATTGAACGGCTCCTCTGACCTCAGAATAGATCTGTGAATGTTCTCATCTTGTGCTGGAAATCTGTTTTTAAGTTTTGCTGTAAGCCCAAACTCAGGAAATGACTCCCCGTGTGGCTGAACTGTAACTAATGACAAAAAACATTCAGTCAACAAATTTAATATCATTTAAATTGATAGATTTATTACCTCACAGCATATTTAAGAAAAACATTTAACCTGAAGGGAATCCGAGCATCTGATTAAATCATTAATTTTTGTAGAAAATTACACCAGAAAATACTTTGCTGTGTTGGCATATCGATAAAAGCATATCAATAAAAGCCTGTTGTGCCATCCTTTCCACCGGTGAAATCATGTCGTCGTTTGTAGGGTTCTGAACCGCTTCACCGCTCTGGTCTGGCAGGCTCTCCCTTGGTGCTTCGGCGCCTGGCCTATCTCCTCTCTCATGGGAACGGGGAGGCGAGGTCGAGCCTTCATCTACAGCTGATGCTATCTCTTGCCCTCCCCCACTGAGGGACTGACATTTAACTGTCATAGGCCCTTCATTGTGGAACACTAGTGGCGCGCTGGTATATTCAACATCCGCTACTCCTCCAACAACCACTGCAGTCTGTCCATCTGGGCCATGAACTTGTCCTCCCCCAAGGGTCATCACAGGCATGATATGTGGTCGTCTTGCGGCGTTAGATGACAATGTGGCCCAAGGATATGTTTTTGTTGTGTGATACATATTAGCATCTCCTGGTTTTGGAATCCACTGCTTCATTTGGTCCTCCAGCTTCTTATTTTGCTTTTTCAGTTGTTTCAAAGCCTCCACTATGCTCTCCATGTCTTCTGTCTCACCTGTGTCATCCTCCTCCTCTGCAATTTGTATATTACAGGTCGCACAATGGAACATTGGCATGTTTGCTTGTACTCTATTTAAACAGTAATTTATCAGTATTGGATGGGACTGTTTAGTGCATGGGACTCAAAATATTTCTTTATTGTTGAAAGGGCAAATGTTAAACGGGTTCTAACAAATCCACTTTATTGCGTGATCATATGTTTTCCTGTTGTCTGGGTGACTCACCCAATGTGCTTTATTTTGAGGTTATTAATTATATCACGCTTATTAGTGGCTCATGTTTGCTTACGGGCTATGTCTGAACTTGACTGCAAAGGCAGAGCATCATTCCATCCTTTCAGGGTGAAGAACTCCACTTTCTCTGTGTCAAGGCAGCTCATAAATACTTTATTAGCTTTATGTACTCAAGTTATGGCTTAAAATCAGTTGTGTTATCAGTGTGAAATGTTGTAAGTTTAATTAAATTTTGTTTTCAGTTAACTTGCAGCAGTTTAATCCGAATTATAAACACTCCCCTATCTTCCTCATAAGCTGAAGTGACTCAGTCTTAAATGCTTTTTACATTACTTAAACCAACAAGCAATTTGATTAATGAAGCACATATTCACAGCAATTAATCAAAGGCCATTTATATTGTTATAACATCAAAACCAGCCACTTATTCACAGAGTTTCAGCTGTAATTATAACTTATGCTTGTAAAGTTCAGACACACTCTGAGCAGGAAGTGAAACAACTCCTTTCTCCTCCCAGCTGCCGGCTCATTTGCATGTTCACACACCGTCTAAAAATAGCTCTCAGCGCTGCAGCTGCGCCTCACCCACAGCCTCACACAAAGCTCAGACAAAACTCTATTATTTTATATTACAAAGACGTCTTATATTTACAACCACTGCAAGGCCAGACAGATTCAGCACCTAACAAATTTCGACAAATTTAAGTTAACGGGTCTCACCGAAGAAAGTCTCACTGTTTTGTAATCAATCAAACAGTATCTGTTACTTCTGGAACAGTTTCTGACCTAATTTCTAAAGAGCGCCTACACAATTTCGACAAATTTAAAATAACAGGTCTCACCGAAGAAAGTCTCACTTTTTTGTAATCAATCAAACAGTATCTGTTACTTCTGGAACAGTTTCTGACCTAATTTCTAAAATCCCTAACTCAATTTAACTTTGTCCAAAAAAGCACATCACACCGTTTCCAACGGTGAGGAGACTCTAACTCCTAGCTTATTTCAGGATGCCCTGTACCCCACAGATAAGCCAAACTGAACTAACCCTGTTCGCCGACAGGTCAAGGCCGCGCGTCCACGGCCAGGAGGGAGCGTAACCTCCGGGCTATGCGCTTCTTAGCAACTTCTGGTGCTGTCCTATAACAATTTGTAACAATTTGAAACAACAGTCAACACCCTAAAACAAGAGTCTGACCAAGGCAAGTGCCACCTAGAGGTCAATGGAGCCAACCCTCACTTATAATCACACAGGACCACACTTATAGCCAATTTGGACTTTAACCAACAACATGACCAATTCCCTACCAAACTACTTGAGCCTTTAACTCAATTTCTTGGGACTCTAACCCAGCATTTCTTTCATACTTTTTCAACTTCATTAAATGCTCTTAACCGACTTTAACTGCATAACACACACACGGGGATCTTCATCAAAATCAAAACAGACACCCACCAGCAACTTCAGTGAGTAGACTTTTAATTTAATGCAGCCCAATTTGGCACAATTTGGGAATCAACTCAACAGGTAGTGCCTTACCTTTAGATGTACCCGGGGAGCCCACTCACGTCAGATCCCTGGTCCGTGCCTGTCCACTCGACAACCTCGGACCATCCAAACCTCCGACTTCCACCCCAATACCACAGGACGAGCCCCCAAACTGTTATGGTTCAAAATATTGGGGATGGAGACAGGAGAAACACCACAATAACAACACTGGTCCGGCCAGGTCAAGTCAAACGATGATTTTAATGGTCACACCCATGGGAGATGGAAACTGTATGCAGACAGCCTCAGATCTCATCACAAAAAACACATCTCCATAGTTTTGTAAAAATCAGGGTATTAGAACGCCCCTTCATGCGTAATGACAGATCAAAATAGGTTCCAGACATTAGTCACAGTTAATCGTACATCTTGTACATCTTTAATGGCTACAAACAGACATAGAACTTCTCCTTTCTATAACACCTTCCAAACAAGGTAATAAACTTCAAGCCCTCAGGGTCTCTGAGGCTAATTATTGACTCTGGTCATCTGTTACCAAGTAGAGCAAAATATAGTGAGACTCCAAATGAGTTAAGGCCTCAGGCCGGACATATTCCTAGATTATATGTATTATATGTACTGTAAGCATGTTGTTTAATTAACTACCACTTTAAACTTAGCAAAAAACATAATTGAATAAAAGACCACAAAGAATAATATGATATCAGTGGTATGTAAGCGCGTGCGGCCCTCTATGCTCGAAGCCTTTCCCCTCCATAGATCAGTCAGACATTCACGCTGACTGTAGCTTTTAACCCTTAATTAACTTGAGCACAACTCTATAATAAGCAACAAACTGCAATATGTATAAGTTGATCATGGTCACATCTGCAATGAAAGATCATATTATTCTGGTACCTGTAAGTAGAAAATCAAACTAGAGTTATAACAATCACTGTAATACAAAGGCTAATGTAAGATCAAAAACTTCAGTATATATTTAATGCAAAGCTGGTTATATGATTCTAATGAACTAATAGTGCCATATTAAAATAATGAAACTAGAAGAGGAAAAAACATCCCCTTTTTATTCTACACTACAATATGACTGAATTAACTCTAAAAGATTATCAGCACAAGGTCATTGTTTACAGTTTTATTATAGTTTGTAGTGTTAATAAAAAAAAATCTTTCTAGAAGCTCAAAAACAGAAGCTAGATATCAGGACTTATTGGTAAAGACCTGCATTTCTGATAATAATAAAGTAAATATTCCTAAAATGTTGCTTTGTATTCTGTTTGTTCATCCCACAGTGTCATTATAATCTCTCTGTGCTGTCAGCTATCAGGGCCAAAACATGTTGTCATCTGGAGCACAGCAACCATTTGCCTTCAACTTTTCTTCTTCTTGGTTCTGCAGCCCGATGGGAAAAAATTTGATCATTTATTATTTTTAAGTGCAGAGATGATCCTGCAGCTATGTCGTCACCTACCACACAGAAATAGTCACACAATATTTTCCACCAGCAGTAGTTACACCCCCAGTAGCACAGGAACAGAGTGGGAGGGAGAGAGACAGAAAGAGAGCCAGGGACAACAACGTCGCATTAGAAAGGTATAGTAATCATCCACAACTATTTTCAGTTGCGGATGATAAAGGATTCAGAAAGTTTATTCATGCAGTGAATCCTATGTATGCAATTCCAAGCAGGAAAACACTCCCAAAAAATCACCCCAGGCCTATATGACAGAGAATGTGCATCTTATTTTTGTTTTGCATATTTTATATTATATTATTTATATTTTATTGTGTTGTGGTTTGCAGTGTTTTGTGTTGTTTCACTTTAAATTTGTTTAAAAGGATAAAGCTGAAAATTTAAATGGTTAAAAGTTGAAATGTAAACAGTTGTTTTTTGTATTTTATAATTTATTGGTTACATTTCATGTGGAGTGAATAAATAAAAGTATATTTACGGTGGCCTGTAGAGAAAAAAGCACGTTCAAACTCCAAAACACAACAGAAGTGCTCCAGGATGCTAGGGGCAGTGTTGAGCTTTTGTTACCAAGTGGCTACACAAGCCAGCAAGTACCAACGACTGGATTTGGTGTGTGGTAGTAACAGGTAAATGAACATTTTTTTTTTATTATTTGAATATATATGAGTGTTTGTGTATAAATACACAAACAATATACATATGCTTTCAATTGTGTAATTTAAGTGATCTAGGTAGCTCTGTACGTGGTTTGGAATTTATAAGTGTTTTGGAGTTTGTACATATGTGTAAACATATATATTTAAAATCCATGTAGATGCTAAAAATGACAGCCTCAACATGGCATTTAATCTGTTATTAGACTCAATTGGTTTCTCTCAAAATGTAAAAGAACCCACCCACCACTTTAATCACACTCTAGATCTTGTTTTAACATATGGCATAGAAACTGAACATTTAACAGTGTTTCCTGAAAACCCTCTCCTGTCTGATCATTTCCTGATAACATTTACATTTACAATAATTGATTACACAGCGGTGGAGAGTAGAATTTATCAAAGTAGATGTCTTTCTGAAAGCGCTGTAACTAAGTTTAAGAATATAATCCACCCACTTCAATGCCCTGTACCAACACAGAGCGGAGCAGCTATCTGAACGCTACCCCAACAGAGGTCGATTATCTTGTTAATAATTTTACCTCTTCACTGCGTACGACTCTGGATACTGTAGCTCCTGTGAAAACTAAGGTCTCAAATCAGAAGTACCTGACTCCGTGGTATAATTCTCAAACACGTACCCTAAAGCAGATGACTCGTAATCTGGAGAGGAAATGGCGTGTCACAAATTTAGAGGATCATCATTTAGCCTAGAGAAATAGTTTGCTGCTTTATAAGAAAGCCCTCCGCAAAGCCAGAACATCTTATTATTCATCACTGATTGAAGAAAATAAGAACAACCCCAGGTTTCTCTTCAGCACTGTAGCCAGGCTGACAAAAAGTCAGAGCTCTTGTGAGCCAACAATCCCTTTAACGTTAACTAGTAATGACTTCATGAACTTCTTCACAAATAAAATTTTTATCATTAGAGAAAAAATTACCAGTAATCATCCCACAGATGTAATATTATCTACAGCTACTCTTAGTACCATTGATGTTAAGTTAGACTCTTTTTCTCCAATTGATCTTTCTGAGTTAACTTCAATAATTACTTCCTCCAAACCATCAACGTGTCTTTTAGACCCCATTCCTACAAAACTGCTCAAAGAAGTCCTGCCATTAATTAATTCTTCGATCTCAAATATGATCAACCTATCTCTAATAATCGGCTATGTACCACAGGCCTTCAAGCTAGCTGTAGTTAAACCTTTACTCAAAAAGCCATCTCTAGACCCAGCAGTCTTAGCTAATTATAGGCCAATCTCCAACCTTCCTTTCATATCAAAAATCCTTGAAAGAGTAGTTGTCAAACAGCTAACAGATCATCTGCAGAGGAATGGTTTATTTGAAGAGTTTCAGTCAGGTTTCAGAGCTCATCACAGCACAGAAACAGCTTTAGTGAAGGTTACAAATGATCTTCTTATGGCCTCTGACAGTGGACTCATCTCTGTGCTTGTCCTGCTAGACCTTAGTGCAGCATTCGATACTGTCGACCATAATATCCTATTAGAGCGATTAGAACATGCTGTAGGTATTACAGGTACTGCACTGCAGTGGTTTGTATCATATCTATCTAATAGACTCCAGTTTGTTCATGTAAATGGAGAGTCCTCTTCACACACTGAGGTTAATTATGGAGTTCCACAAGGTTCAGTGCTAGGACCAATTCTGTTTACATTATACATGCTTCCCTTAGGCAGTATCATTAGAAGACATAGCATACATTTTCACTGCTATGCAGATGACACCCAGCTCTATCTGTCCATGAAGCCAGATAACACACACCAATTAGTTAAATTGCAGGAATGTCTTAAAGACATAAAGACCTGGATGGCCGCTAACTTTCTGCTTCTTAATTCAGATAAAACTGAGGTTATTGTACTCAGCCCTGAAAAGCTTAGAAATATGGTATCTAACCAGATTCTTACTCTGGATGGCATTACCTTGGCCTCCAGTAACGCTGTGAGGAACCTTGGAGTCATTTTTGACCAGGACATGTCCTTCAATGCACATATTAAACAAATATGTAAGACTGCGTTCTTCCATTTGCGCAACATCTCTAAAATTAGAAATATCCCGTCTCAGAGTGATGCTGAAAAAGTAGTTCATGCATTTATTACTTCCAGGCTGGACGACTGTAATTCATTATTATCAGGATGTCCAAAAAACTCACTGAAAAGCCTTCAGCTAATCCAAAATGCTGCAGCAAGAGTCCTGACAGGGACTAGAAAGAGAGAGCATATTTCTCCTGTTTTGGCTTCCCTTCATTGGCTTCCTGTTAAGTCCAGAATTGAATTCAAAATCCTGCTCCTCACATACAAGGTCTTAAATAATCAGGCCCCATCTTATCTTAATGACCTTGTAGTACCATATCACCCTATTAGAGCACTTCGCTCTTGCTCTGCAGGCCTACTTGTTGTTCCTAGAGTATTTAAAAGTAGAAAGGGAGGGAGAGCCTTCAGTTTTCAGGCCCCTCTTCTGTGGAACCAGCTTCCAGTTTGGATTCAGGAGACAGACACTATCTCTACTTTTAAGATTAGGCTTAAAACTTTCCTTTTTGCTAAAGCATATAGTTAGGGCTGGATCAGGTGACCCTGAATCCTCCCTTAGTTATGCTGCAATAGACATAGGCTGCCGGGGGATTCCCATGATGCATTGAGTTTTTCCTTTCCAGTCACCTTTCTCACTCACTATGTATTAACAGACCTCTCTGCATTGAATCATATCTGTTATTAACCTCTGTCTCTCTTCCACAGCATGTCTTTTATCCTGTCTTCCTTCTCTCACCCCAACTGGTCGCAGCAGATGGCCGCCCCTCCCTGAGCCTGGTTCTGCCGGAGGTTTCTTCCTGTTAAAAGGGAGTTTTTCCTTCCCACTGTTGCCAAAGTGCTTGCTCATAGGGGGTCATATGATTGTTGGGTTTTTCTCTGTATCTATGAAGCGCCTTGAGGCGACTTATGTTGTGATTTGGCGCTATATAAATAAAATTGAATTGAATTGAATTGAATGTTCTCCCTCTACCTGTCTGACTTCTCCCCAGAGTCCAAAGTCAGATATTATTATGTTAACTGGTGATTCCAATGATTGCCTGCAGGTGTGAATGTGAACATGAATGGTTGTCTGTCTCTCCATAACCTGTCTAGGTGATCTTTTACACAATGAAAGCTACTATAGGCTCCGCCCACATTAGAGTCCAAAAGGACAGCAGAGCAGTGAAAGCTTTAAGGTGTGATAACTTTGTGATTGGCTAATCCCCTCCATATGAGAATGCAGTGTACCTCAGTTTCTCACTTCTCATTCTCAATATACAGTCTGTACAAAGGTTACAGTTAAGGTTTGTTGCAGTATCATCTACACACACTCACAAACATGTTGATATCCAAGTGTTTTAGATTGTTTAACAACAGGTGTGTTTTTCCTTCCCTCCACTTTTCTGTGGGAAAGGTAAAATACATTAAGATGTTACTTCATGTTTTTATGTTATTTGCAGCTTATGTTAAGCAAATGCAAAAATTTCAGTACATATCAATATGTCATGAGGTTGTAATGCCTCCAGACATGAAATCTAAAATGGCCTAAGAACTTGGGGACTCTGTGATACTGCAGAGTCCAGCAGACAGTTTGGAGTCAAACACTGACGTCATCATCACAGGTGTAGGAACCATTTCTGTAACACCAGCCAAACAGACACATTAGTATCAGTAGGTATAGATGATTTACTGGCTCCTCTGTTGGTTACAAAGCTGTGATTATACTTTGGAGTTTCATGTTATACTGTGAGGAACTGGCCTGTTTGGAAGTTGCAGTAAGAAGAAAAACATACAAAGAGGAACATAAGTATTTGAACACCCTGCGACATTGCAAGTTCTCCCACTTAGAAATCATTGAGGGGTCTGAAATTCACAATGTAGCTGCATTCCCACTGTGAGAGACAGGATTTTGAAAACAATTAAGGAAATCACATTGCATGATTTTTAAATAATTTATTTGTATCACTGTATCTGTATATGATGTTGTAGACAGAGAGAGTGATGGATGATTTTATTTATGTCAGAGATAAATGAACATTTACAGCACGTCCATGCAGAGACTCTTAAAGACATGAGCGTGAGAAACAAGCTTTTCACCGTTTCTCTTGATGCCCACATGCTTTATTTATCCTTTAGTCCAGCATGTGTCATCACCACAATAAAGCTACTTTTAACCTGTTTTCACACATTGTCATACCTGCACATTTCCACTGTGCTGTGTTGACTTTAAAGAAGACAAACGTTAGACTTCAGGCTGAAACCACAGGCTGCATTTCCTCTTTTCTTGGAGGCCCAGACAGAAATTTTGTGGTATCAGATTTTCGGCAGATAAAAATAAACCAAACCTACAACAGTCTTTTCCACACATGCAGTCATCACAGTCTGCTCAGAGAAACAAAGAACAAGCAGGGAGGGGGTGACATGCACCACTAGACTCATATGTACTATCATCTACAGGTTGAGGAATCTGCAGTACTCTGAAACTTCCTTAATCCCACCCTAAACCCCTGATTTTTTTTTTTTTTAATGAAACTGATAACTCTGTAGGGTGAACAAGGATTGCATAAAAATGTGAGAAACTGAAGCATGTTTTAACACAGTCCCAACAGTGGTGGTCTCACAGGGGCTACATCGAGCTCTCCATCGGTGGAAGGTACTCAACCAGCCTGGAGGAGGGCCAAGGGATGGGTCCTGTGACTTACCACTAGTCAGTGTTGGGGAGTAACGGAATACATGTACCGCCGTTACGTATTTAATATACAAAATATAAGTAACTGTATTCCGTTACAGTTACCGTTTAAAAAGGTGGTATTCAGAATGCAGTTACTTTGTTGAAATAAATGGATTACACTGCGGTACTTTCCTGTTTCATATTGTCGCGGGTCAGGACTGTTTGGGTTTTGTTTGACAGCTACGTTCTGTTGTTCCAGGCGGCAGCATTACGGTTGCCATGGTTACAGGGCGACGCTCTCTCCCTCTCTCTGTGACTGTGTGTTTCCTGGGTGAGAGAGCGCCTTTTCGTTGTTGTTGTTGTTGTGCTAAGCTAACAGGCAGAATGCTACAAGCATAGCTCTAAAGAATGTAGCATCATGGGCAGTGTAGTCCGTGTTGCAGGGAGAATGCACTGCCATACACGTTATGGGTCTGTGAGCACGAGGAGGGAGAAAAAGGGGAGTGGAAAAGTACGAGCTGTCATCGAGCAGAAACGGGAGCTGGATGCATGTAAATATAATAATAACCACTTCAGCCAAGAAGAGTGCCTGACGAACCCAGTTGTAAGTAAGCTATTAAGACTCGACTGTACACTGTGTTAGCGTTTTCCTCCGAAAACAATAAGTTCCGTTGGAGCAGCCTTTCAACGCCTCTCTCTGTCTCTCGCAATAAAAGTTGACCCACACAACAAAGTAAAGCTATTTTTCGGCTACGAGCCGACAGGGACCCCGCCGTATTAGTCAGAGGTCCCTTTACTACAGTTCGGAGTCGCGGACCTTCAGTAATAGTAATAAATCACACAGCAATAGTATATTCACGTTGTTGTAGAAAGCATGATAATATATTAAGTAATCCAAAGTATTCAGAATACGTTACTGTCATTGAGTAACGTAACGGAATACGTTACAGAATACATTTTGGAGCATGTATTCTGTATTCTGTAATGGAATACATTTTAAAAGTAACCTTCCCAACACTGCCACTAGTTGGTCCTCACAGATGACTCCCCAACAGGTTGGTGCACAGTCCATGAAGGCTCTCGGCTCAGCAGCTGTTAGATCAGTCATTGGTTGTCTAAGACATTTACAGTGAGGTCAGTAAGTATTTGATCACCCTGTGATTTTGCAACTTCTCTTACTTAGAAGTGATTGAGGGGTCTACAATCTTCAGCATAGGTGCATTTCCACTGTGAGAGACAGAATCTAAAAAGAAAAATCCGGTAATCACATTGTATGATTTTCGAACAATTTATTTGTGAATTACTGTGTCAAATAAGTATTTGATCACTTGCTTATCAGCCAGATTTCTGACCCTCAAAGACCTGTTATTTTGCTTTCAAATAGTCCAGCTACACTCTGCTCATGATTCTAAATAAGTAGCACCTGTTTGAGGTCGTTAGCTGTCATAAAGACACCTGTGCACCCCACAACCAGCCAAGTCTAAGTAGCAACATAGGCAAAACCAAAGAGCTATCAAAAGACACGAGAGACAAAACTGTAGACCTCGCTGGAAAGGGCTACCGGGCAATTGCTAAGCAGCTTGGTGAAAAAAGAACAACTGTTGGAGCAATTGTCAGGAAATGGAAGAGGCTAATGATGACTGTCAATGTCCGTCGGCCCCACGGAAGATCTCTCCTCGTGGGGTTTCAGTGATGCCAAGAATGGTGAAGAATCAGCCCAGAACTACACGGGAGGAGCTGGTCGTTTCCAAGGCTACTATCAGTAATACACTAAGACATCATGGTTTAAAATCTTGCATCGCACAGAAGAGTCCCCTGCTTAAGTCAGCCCGTGTCCAGGACTGTCTGAAGTTTGCCAGGGATCATCTGGATGATCCAGAGGAGTCATGGGAGGACGTCCAGTGGTCAGATGAGCCCAAAGTAGAACTTTTTGGTCTTAACTCCATCCACCGTTTTTGGAGGAAGAAGAATGATGAGTATCATCCCAATAATACCATACGTACAGTGAAGCATGGGGCTGGAAGCATCATGCTCTGGGGGTGTTTTTCTGCATAGGGGACGGGACGACTGCACTGTATTAATGAGAGGATGAACGGGCCATGTATTGTGACATATTGGGCAAAAACCTCCTTCCCTCAGTTAGAGCATTAAAGATGGGTCGTGGCTGGGTCTCCCAACATGACAATGACCCAAAGCCCACAGCCAGGAAAACCAAGGAGTGGCTCCGTAAGGAGCATATTAAGGTTCTGGAGTGGCCTAGCCAGTCTCCAGACCTAAATCCAATAGAAAATCTTTAGAGGGAGCTGAAACTGTGTTGCTCAGCGACAACCCCGAAACCTGACAGATGTAGAGAAGATCTTTATGGAGGAGTGGGCCAAAATCCCTCCTGCAGTGTGTGCAAACCTGGTGAAGAACTACAGGAACCTTTTGACCTCTGTAATTGTTAACAAAGGCGTCTGTACCAAATATTAACATTTGTTGACTCAAGTGATCAAATACTTATTTGACACAGTAATTCACAAATAAATTGTTCGAAAATCATACAATGTGATTTCCGGATTTTTCTTTTTAGATTCTGTCTCTCACTGTGTAAATGCACCTATGCTGAAAATTGTAGACCCCTTCATGATTTCTAAGTAAGAGGAAAAAAAATCACAGGGCGATCAAATACTTACTGACCTCACTGTAAATGCTGGAGCTGCAAGCTGTCGTCCTGGCACTCAAGTAAGTTCTGTTGTGTCTGCAGGGGCACCATGTCATTGTCATAACAGACAGGGCAGAAGACAACCTTTTTCTTTTTTTCCAGGGAGTCAACATTTTTCCATCTGTTTGTCTCCCTGCAGAACGATGTCCCTCCCCTTGTGTGTGACAACCTGGCAAACCCTTTTGCCTTCCCTCCATACTCCCTCCTCCAGTCATTCCTTTGCCAGGTCCAGACCAAAGAGGTGGGGTTGGTCCTGGTGGCCCCACTTTGGCCCCACATGGCCTGGTTTCCAACTGTCCCACCACTCAGAAAGGGACACCCTTTTCTGAAGGTCCTCCTGTCCCAGGTGAAGGGGGTCACTGTTCCACCTTTTCCCAGTAGGGCTCAGGCTGGCAGCCTGTTGTTAGGTGTAGCTATGGGTGGACTCAAGAGCAGAAAACACGGAAGTTCGGGGGTTGCAGTGAAGGAAGTTTATTTACAGTGAAAGGCTATATACAGGGAAGGAACGTATTTACAAGACAGGACATGTATGGAAACACAGAGCCAGGACGTGCAGGGTGAACATGCACTGGTGGCGCACTTGATCTCAGGGGGGAGGGATAATAGTGTTAGTGGTGTTTTGCCGTAAACCGAAAAGAACACAAATGGGAAAATAAACGAGAACTGGAGAGCTTACTTGATACAGTCTGACATATAGACACTGGGGAAGTTATTAGAAGCCAGACTTAAGAGGCACGGAGGGAGACTGAGAGGTGAGGTGCTGAGACATGAACTGAATCTCCGTATAGACTCGGAGAAGATGATCTCCACAAGCTCTGGTAGGCGGGCGAACAGTTACACAGACACCCCTGAAAAGGACAATACTCTGACACTAGACGACCATCGTGCAGCTCCTTAGGAACGCTTCTGATGAAAGCGTCTGACGAGTAGCAGGTGTGCCAGAGGCTCAGTGAATTGGTGCCCTGCCTACCTGTGCCATAAAAAAGGAGACAAAAAAACCACAGTTGACATTATCCTGCAGTTTCTGTAGTCCCTGATCCAGCCTGATCCAGAAGTGAGAACACTACAGGAGTCTTTTACACCACCCACCAGGACTACTAATCCTTCTGCTGGTGGCTGTTGGCCTCCTGGTGTGGTCCACCAGCTGGACCCCCACAGTTGACATGATCCTGCAGTTTCTGCAGTCCCAGCTGGAGGTGATAAATGTGCAGTTACCCTGCGAGGCATGGTGGCAGCAATCAAGGCTGTTCTCTTGGGTCATTTAGCACTTAATGAGGCCGACTCCTCCTTAATTTCCCAGTTTCAGATGGACACCCAGTGACTTACAAGTAGAAGGACTGGAATATTTAACAGTCAGCCAAGCAGACTAATTCATTGCAATAAATAACTAAATTGCGCCCTCTGTTGAATACCAGCTCTAAACACAACCCAGTGTTTATATTGGAGAGGTGTTTTTGCATGAGAAAGGTGGAGAATGACAAGGATCTGACTGTCTGAAGTTACACAAAGATCTGGTTTTGTGGGCAGAGAGAGTGACAGATTCTCTTGAGATTTCTTATTTCAAATATAATTACACTGTTGCAGTGATATGATGTAACCCAGGGACAGGGACCCTAGAAACAGTACAACAGTAAATTATTTCATTTTTCTTTTTAATGAAAATTATTAACCTATGCCCATAAATGTGAAAGAGAGATCTATATGTGCATGCAGCTAAATTTGTGCAGGTCCACCACGACAAACAGTCACGTGTTAGAGAGCACAGCTCATGCAGTGAGAACCTTGTGCGCTGTCCATGGTGCTGAAATTGTAACAGTTTAATAAATTTAATATTTCACTATTTCTGGACGTGTGCAATAAGATGTGTGTGCAAGATTTGATATTAATCTGATACCAAGTAAAATACAAGGCCTGTCTCACTGATACTGATACCAGTACCAATACTTTTTAATTATTAACTACATCATCAGATTGCTAATTCTGAATGAAGGAATTTTCATGAACATTAAGTTTTTTCTTTTGTCCTTTGGATTATTAATTAGTTAAAACCTGGGACCGAAATAAAAAACAATAATCTAGCACATCTAATAGTATTTTAACTACAGTAATCATACAGTATCCTTTTCACATTTAGCACAACAGGGTAATTATGTTGAATCAAATCTGAGTCATACTATGTTTGGTATATTTGTTTCAATTCCTGTAATTGTTTTCATTTAAATGTTTCAGTCAAATAAATGTATTATATCAATGTTTTAGCATAAATGACACTTTATGAGTAAGAATTAGCCAGTTCCACTTTGAAAATTAAAGTAATATAACTGAAATATTACTATTACCACAGTTATCTACATAGATATTCTCTGCTTACTGCGTTGCTGGATGGTCCTGGTTAGCTGAGCACGTTTGCTTACTTGTTTGCCTGGCACTGCTGAGTCAGTGACAGTAAAACATAAAACACAAGAGAAGAGAAGCAAACTGTGGCTGCTCTGTGACACCTGAAAGCAGCAGCATTTACACAGACAGCCAGGTTGCCTCTTTGATGAAACTGCAGCAGTGCATACAGGAGAACAGAAACTGAAGCATCAAGCTCATTACACTCGTATTGATCAACATTGATCACTATGACATCCATCCAAGGCCTGATTATTTTCATGATAGGGTCCAAAGTCAATATAATTCCTCTGTTCTCTCTGTTCTTCAGTCATATCAACATCTTCTCATTCCTTACAATAAATTATAAATGGATTAATGTCTCCCTCTATTGGCCACCAGCTGTAAGCACAGTCCAGTGATTGGACTTGGAAGCTGTGTTCAGAGTTTGACATGGGAAATATGGGACAAGGAGCTATAACTTTATATCCACACTTAAAGCCCGTCACAGGACCGACCCTGAACACTGATGTCTCTCTGATGTGGAGAATAGATGACTTCAAATGTTCTGTTCGCAAGATTTCGGGTAGCAGTGAAGTGAAAACAGAATAACTAAATGAACATATCATAAATAATGATAAGAACAGCTGTTAGGAAGCTGGAGTTCATGGAGGAAGCCCACACAGATGCAAACTAAAATGAATGTGCATCTAAAAAGTAAAATATGAGAACTTACATTAAACGACTTGATGGTTCTTTGATAATAAATAAATAGCTTCAAATGTTCGAGTAACACATGTAGCAGTAAAGTGAACACAGAGGCACTAAATGAGCAGATCATAAATCAACAATCAGGAAAACAGCTGCTCATGGAATTCCCGCTGTGCTCTTTGTCTGAACTCCTTGTTTCCTCTCTGCTGTGTGAAGTTTGATGAGAACATGAATCAATCATAAACTGTCATGGTCCTGGGCTATGTTGGCCCAGTATTCTTAGTTTTCTTGTATGTTTGTATTTTGTTCCCTATTTAGGCCATGTTTCCTGAGTTGCCCTGTTGTGTTGTTCCCTAAGTGTTTTCCCTTCGTGGCTTTTACCCCCTGTGTGCCCCTCTGTGTATCTGTGAGCCCTCGTCTCTCCTTATGTTTTATTCCATGTTTCCCCAGCCCGTTATGTCTGTGTTCTCCCCGTGCTCTCTCCTCCTGTCTGAACCTCTGTACTTCCTGTTTGACTCTGCCCGTCTCCCGTCAGGTTATGTTCACCCCGCCCTGTCTCGTTATGGTTATCTGTGTCAGCTGTGTTCCCCGTGTGTTCCCACTTTCCTCGTTAACCCTCTGTGTATTTCTGTCTGCGTCTCCCTCTGTTCGGCGTCGCGTTCTCCCTCATGCTGTGTGTGGTTCTCCCCGTGTCTTCTGGTATATGTTACATTAGCTTTTCCCAGTGTAGTTTAGTTTTGTATTGCTTTGGTATCACTGCTTTCGTCTGTCACCTGTCAGCAATAAAGCTGCATTTTGAGTTTATCCCCTGAGTCCGTGAGTTTGCATTTTGGGTCCTCATCCTGCCTGCCACACAGCGACCATGACAGAAGAACGCGACCACGAACTGGACCCAGCAGCTCACAACCCCCTCCGCGGACCTCCAGGAAGACTTGGTCTACACGGTGGAATACCACTGTGAGGAATGGGCGACGCTGCCTAGAGGCGAATACCGGGAGACCGTAGCCGTCCGTCTTCAGCGGATGGTGTCCGGGCTCCCGTGGCTATTCGGCGCACTGCGCCCCCACATCCGGGACTTTCTTGTGTCCGCCGTGGGCATCCGCCCGGGGCAGCTGTCCCAGAAAGAACCGGAAACGGTCAGGATTGGGACCATGGGGCTCACCACCGTTACGCCGCCTGTTCGCTTCTCATCGGCTTCTACATCTTCGCCACCGCCTGTCTACACTACGTGGTGCACGGAGATGCCAGAGGCCAGCGACTTCGGTGAAGAGGAGCGGCAGCAGGTGTTACGGGCATATCGGGAGGACGAGCTCCGTTGGAAGCCCTGGCTTATCACCGAGGAGGAGCTCTCGTCAGCTGTCCCACCACAGATCGGCCACCCACCCTCGCCGCCGCGATCGGGCTACTCGTCTCCTGCTTCCTGCCTGGCACGGATGTGGTCTGAGGGCGAGGAGCCGGTCGCCACGGAAGGCCAGGCTGAGCCCACGGCCGCCCCTAAGAGGAAACGGCGTTCCCGCCGCTGTCGCGCACCGCCACGGCCCGTTCTGCCCTCCACTGAGCAACACGAGGTGGCTGTGGGGGGCGCGGATTCCGACCTCGAGGAGTGGCAGCGCGCCGCATGCGCGCAACTGGAGGAAGAGCTACGGGAGGAGCCATGGCTCACTCCTCACTACGGTGAGATTTTCCGCGGGACACGCCTAGCCCTTGGGGGCCCCCGGAGTTGCCTGAAGCTCCCGCCTGCCGCCCCGCCAACACTCGCCTCCTCAGCCTCTGTGACGCCACAGGAGGCTCCACCTTCCACGTTAACGGGGCCCACGGCCAAAAGGAAACGGCGTTCGCGTCGCCATCGCATCGCCCGACGCTCGGAGGTGAGTGAAACTGTCCAGTCACTCCAAGTTACCTCTGAGCAGAAGGCATGTGAGGTGGCTACAGACTTAGCCGGTGATATGGCTAGCAATGAGCTGTTCACCAAGCCGCAGGCTAGAGACAGTTCTTCTCAGTCATTCACGACTAATTCACTCACTCCTGCAGGGACCTTAGAATCCACACATAGACTGAGAAAGACTTCCACTGCTTCTCATGTTGATAGTGGGAGGGAGGTGTTTCCTTTTGTGTCCCTTTCCGTGTCTGCAGTTCCAACCAAGTCTGAGTTGCCGGTGGCTAATGTCTTCCCTCCTGACCCGGCCCTGCTCCTCCACCAGTCTCTGAATGAAGGTAACGGAAGCATAACTAGTGCTCCGGTTTGCCCAGCTACACTTGTTTCTCACAAACGGAAAACTGTGAACACTGATCATGAACCCATGTTAAGTCATCATGAGGCAAACATAACTGCAGATCATGGTGACCTGGACTCTGTAATGTCACAACATGACTTCTGTCTTCCTGAAGGTAATAAACAGGGTGATTTTGAACTGTTTTGCTCCAGCACCATTACCTCCACTCAGGAGATGGAGGCTGAGATCAGGATTAATGTGACACCATTTTCTCCTGCCTCTGTGAACTCATCACTAGATAGGATTTTGGCCTCGAACAATGGTGTAACCACTCACTCTCAGCCTGAAGTGTCACCCGCTTCAGTTAATGGTTTACGTACCGTTTTACCTGTATCTGTCTCTCCACTCAATATAGTCATCACTCTGAAGCCACAGATCACTGCGGGTGCGGGTTCCAACAAACACATCCATCCAACACACCACAGTCATGCTACCACGGTGCCATTGGTTAGGTCCATACCTGTGTGTTTACTGTTTTTCCAGGAGTTAGCTCCTGATGATCTAAGCCTTGTTTTTGTGGATCGAGTGGCAATTCTTGTTTTCCGTATGGTTGAACCAGCTCCTCTGAGTCGCACACTACCACCGGTTGAGTCCAACCAGCTTATGTTGACCTCTCCTAGGACTACACAGACTGGGCTAGTAACCTCTGAGCCACTTTGGACTGATGCAGACTTTGGGAACCTAGTGATTGCTGGCTCAGAACTGGTGGTCCCTACCACTGTCCACTTCATGGTTTCTTGTGTTAAGATGTTAAGCCCTATAGACTGTTTTTTACCTGCTCTCTCTCTCTCTGGGTTTGTGCCTCAGCAGCCTGTGTTTCCTCAGCTCCTAGTCCAGCCAGGGGCCTTCATAACAGTTTATCCTGCCTCTGCTGTTGGACTCCCAGGTGTGCCTATCCGGCACCCTGCGGCGACGAGGGGCCCGTTCAGCCACCCGTCTCCGCTGGAGGGCCCGAGGGGCCCGTTCAGCAACCTTCCTCGTCAGCTGGGGGTTCAGGAGAACCGCACCAGCCTCATGCCACGTCTGCTGGGGGGCCCGAGCCGCCCGTCCAGCACCATGCCACGTCTGCTGGGGGGCCCGAGCCGCCCGTCCAGCACCATGCCACGTCAGCTGGGGGGCCCGAGGAGCCCGTCCAGCACCATGCCACATCAGCTGGAGGGCCCGAGGAGCCCATCCAGCCACCTTCCGCCTCTGCCTCGCCTGGTCCGGCTTCATCCGAGTCTTCATCCTCGTCTGGTCCAGCCTCCGTCTCTGCCACGCCTGGTCGAGCTCCAGCCTGTGCGTCATCGCCTGGTCCGGCCCCGTCATCGCCTTCAACGTCGCCCGGTCCGGCGTCGGCCTCTGCTTCTGCTCCGCCTAGTCCGGCTTCGGCCTCTGCTTCGCCCAGTCCGGCCTCAGCCTCAGCTCCTGCTTCGCCGTCGCCTGGTCCAGCCTCAGCCTCTGCAGCGACGCCTGGTCCGGCCCCCGCATCGCCACCGTCTGGTCCTGCCTCGTCTGGTCCTGCCTCGTCTGGTCCTGCCTCGACTGGTCCTGTGCCCACCGGGCCTCGGCCAGTACGCCTGACACTGGAGAGCCGCCGCTGCCTTCCGCGCGGCCGGCCCCCTGAACTGCTCAGTCGTCTCCTCCGCCGCCGCCGCTGCCTTCCGCGCGGCCGGCCTCCTGAACTGCTCAGTCGTCTCCTTCTCCGCCGCCGCTGCCTTCCGCGCGGCCGGCCTCCTGAACTGCTCAGTCGTCTCCTTCTCCGCCGCCGCTGCCTTCCGCGCGGCCGGCCTCCTGAACTGCTCAGTCGTCTCCTTCGCCGCCGCCGCTGCCTTCCACTGCCTTCTGCGCGGCCGGCCTCCTGAACTGCTCAGTCGTCCCCTTCGCCGCCGCCGCCGTTGCCTTCCGCGCGGCCGGCCTCCGGACCAGCTCTGTCACCTGTGCCACCCGCCCGGTCGGCCTCCCGACCGTGTGACCCGTGAACTTTTGTGCCGGTGGGCTCTGGGTCGAACCCCTGAACTTTATTTGAACTATGGTCTTGTGCTCCTGTGTTTTCTGTTGCTCGTTTTTGTTTTCTGTTCCGAGCCCTCCGTCCTGGGCCCCCGCCGCCCGCCCTGGGTCGTTTTCTGTTTGGTTTTTGTTTTCCTGTGTTTGGGCTGTCTGGGGCCAGCCCTTAGGGGGGGGGGGGTGATGTCATGGTCCTGGGCCATGTTGGCCCAGTATTCTTATTTCCTGAGTTGCCCTGTTGTGTTGTTCCCTAAGTGTTTTCCCTTCGTGGCTTTTACCCCCTGTGTGCCCCTCTGTGTATCTGTGAGCCCTCGTCTCTCCTTATGTTTTATTCCATGTTTCCCCAGCCCGTTATGTCTGTGTTTTCCCCGTGCTCTCTCTCCTCCTGTCTGAACCTCTGTACTTCCTGTTTGACTCTGCCCGTCTCCCGTCAGTGTTATGTTCACCCCGCCCTGTCTCGTTATGGTTATCTGTGTCAGCTGTGTTCCCCGTGTGTTCCCACTTTCCTCGTTAACCCTCTGTGTATTTCTGTCTGCGTCTCCCTCTGTTCGGCGTCGCGTTCTCCCTCATGCTGTGTGTGGTTCTCCCCGTGTCTTCTGGTATATGTTACATTAGCTTTTCCCAGTGTAGTTTAGTTTTGTATTGCTTTGGTATCACTGCTTTCGTTTGTCACCTGTCAGCAATAAAGCTGCATTTTGAGTTTATCCCCTGAGTCCGTGAGTTTGCATTTTGGGTCCTCATCCTGCCTGCCACACAGCGACCATGACATAAACCTGCTGAAAGGAAGACTTGTGGCTCAAACCACAGGCTGTGTTTCCTCTTCTCTATGTGGCTCAGTCAGAAATCACGAGCTCCTTTAGTTTCAGTGCATAAAAAAGTCATGAAGCAGAAGAGAAAGTTAGAAACTATATTTTAAGTAGTTTAAAAGCGATTTGATTTTATGTGTCACACACAGAGTTATCATGGTCTTGCTGAACATGTGATTGACACTGTCAATATAAATCAGTATTACATGAAAGTACAGGCCGAACCACATCGAGAACTGGAAAAACTGCTACACAGTAAAAAGGCTGCTGAGCATCATCAGAGCAGTTGTTACTTCCCATCATGTTGATAGCTTTCGTTCATTTTGGAGGGTTTGAAGCTGTTTTAAATGACAATGAGTGCTTTTAAATGAAAGCTCTCTTTCAGTGGATTCATGCACAACACTGAACAGCTGTAACATGTACTCTGTCTGACACACAACAACAACACACTTTATTTATATCACACTTTTATTAGCAAAGTTACAAAGTGCTTCACAGAAAGACATTTATAATATATTACAAATAAAATAAACAATTAAAAAGAAAAAAGATCTACAGTACATTAAAGTAAATAAAAATTATTATCTAAGGGGAGAGAAACAAGTGAAACACACTAAACGATTCTTTCTGAAGGAAATATAAACTCAGGCATCAGGATCATTGCTTTGAATTCAAAACCTTCTCCTTGTCACTCAAAGTGACTTCAAGTATTTAAGAGACTTTAAAGAGAAAAAACAGCTAAAGAGCTGCTGTGAAGACTTTAGAGCTGTGGCTGAATTTGGATTTTGTCACAATCTGTGGCTGCAGACTCTGTGGCTCTTTGTAAGGATCCAAATGCAGACAACGAGAGACAAAATCAAAATTTTAACAAAAAAACGTTTTTCATGGCTGGAAACAAACATGAACCAAATCAGGTTAACCAAAAATAAATAAAGAAAAAAAGAACTAAGCTGGGAAAGCTAACTAACAGAAAATGTGGAACACTGGGAATACCTTGAAACACCTTGGAAGGATTGAGAGATGATCAGTGAGGTGGAAACACATTGGAAAACAGCTCTGATGAATTAAATATAACGAGACAGGGAAGCCAAACCAAACACACTGAACACAGGATGAAATACTGTCAAACTAAAACAGGAAGTACACGAACGCACGAGCTTGAAGCAGAAATGGGGATAAACAAACAGAGAGACAAAAGACGAAACACAAGGAAATGACAAAACACATTGACACTACTAAGACACACGGAGGGTGAGTGAGCAGAGACATGGATGACACAACAGACTCTCACAAGCGACACAGGGATGAGACAAACACACAAGTGGAACCTCACAGACAACAAACCATAAACTGGAAATACAAGAAAACTCAGAAACATAGAAAGAACTAAACTCCTGCTTAAACTGTATAAACTTAAACTTAGACCATCTTCACACTTTCACAGAGAGACTCACAAAAGCAAAATAACCTCAGAATCTTTGGTCAACGACCCAGCACCCTGACAGATTGACATTATTGTAGTCAGAGCTCTCCTCTGCGTCACCACGTTGCCCTGTTGAGGTGATCAAATGAAAGCATTTCAAAACAAACACCTTCTGTTCTCTGCTTAAATACATTTATTATCAGTGAGAATAATTACCAATGTATATTTTGCATTTAAAATCTCACATTTTGTGCACTCACTTGTCTTGTTAATGACTTTGAGCTGAATCACAGATGCGACATTGGCAGCAATGAAATAATAATCTTACTGATGTTAATGTTCCCTTCCGTGAATCTCTAAATTATTATGTTGGAGGGGTTTGTGTGTCCCATGGATCCCAGGGGCTGTGTTGTTCTTGGAGGAGGAGGGGGGGGGGGGGGGGGGGGGCTCCTGGTAGGGTCTCCCATGGCAAATTTTATCCGGTCCCTCACCCAGGACCAGACAAAGAATAATAAAAAAAAACCTGAATGAAAGGAACAGTTCACTCTGCCCTTGAAAGGGTTAATGGGGTCCCACCATGAAGCAAGGCCTGGGGAGGGTGCCTAAGAGCAAGCACCTGGTGGCCAGACATTGGTCCATGGGGCCCGGCTGGGCATAGCCCAAAAAAAAGGACATGGGTCCACCCTCCTATAGGCCCACCACTCGCAGGAGGAGAGGGGAGTAGATTGGTGCTACGTCCACTGTACCGGTACGTCAAGATGAAGAGAGAACTGACCGTAAAAGTGAAGCTCTCAGTTTACATCTCTACCCTCACTTATGGTCACAAGCTCTGGGTTAGTGACCCCAAAGAACGAGATCGTGGATATAAGCAGTGGAAATAAGCTTACTTCGAAGTTTGGCTTGCTTCTCCTTTAGAGATAGCGTTAGGTGTTTGGCAATGTGGGAGGGGCTCAGAGTAGAACCACATTTGAGGTGGTTCAGGCATCTGACAAGGATGCCTCATGTGTGATGTTTTTCAGGCATGTCCCACTGTGAGGAGACCCTGGGGCAAAACAAGGAAATGCTGAAGAGATTATATCTCTCGGCTGGTGTGGGAAGCCTTGGTGTTCCCCCAGACAAGCTGGAGGATGTGGCCTCTCTGTTTAGGATGCTGCCCCCACGACCTGGTCCCAAGTGTAAGAAAATAGTTGGACGCATGGACTTCAATGTTAAACACAGTTATTATATAATCATCCAGCTTCCACAAGCTCAATATTAATGAAAGTTGATATTTTACCATTTTCAGAGTTTTCAGACCTTCTGATTATCTCATAGCCACAACGATCACCTGCAGGTCAGAGAAAATCAGTCACCTCATGTCTGTGATGTTATTTTAAAAAACAAATATTATTGAAAATAACATTTATATTAAAAGCTGCAGCAGATTTAATAAGTACAGTCTTGTTGCAAACAGCAGCATAATATTATAACTAGATGAAAAACTAACCAGCAAGAAGAGAGGAGTACACTTGCTGCTGATGGTGTTGATTGAAGGTCTGCTCATTAACAGCACCTTTATTAAAAATGTAAAATAAGACTTTTGCTTTTAAATGAACCTCATGATGCATTTGTGTCTTTGAAGGATAAAGAGTTTGTGTTAAGTAAAGGAAAAGGTCTCACTGTTGGTTGTTGTGCAGCGATACAACAAGAGCAGGAGAATAATAATGAGAGAGACTCCACAAACCAGTCGAACAATCAACCACACAGGAGATGAAGAGCTGTCAGCTCCTGACACAGTTACTGTGACAACAAACAATAAAGTTTAATTATACTTTATAATTCATAAAATAATTTTAGGAAAGTTCTCAGAAAATAAATTGAGGTGACTTCAAGCCTTAAAACAAAACTCATTTATAAAACTCCATCGCATGTTTTGCACCTGCTCACCTTTAACTGACATCCAGCTCTGTGCTGACTCTCTTCCTGAGTACTGACACTTGTAGAAACCTTCATCAGACTTTGACACTGCAGAGATCTTCAGCTCCCCTCGGGGATCATTTTGAATAAGTTTGTCATTGTGATAGAAAAACACATTGGAAAGTATTTTTTGTGTTCTCAAACTGCAGCTCAGACTAACAGAAGCTCCCTCAGTCACAGGATGAACAGGACTCACCAGGATAGGACCATTACCATCATCTGTGACACAATCACACACAATTGTTTCAGTCACATCAGCTGGTGCACACTTTGAGAAAAAGCTGACAAACAATAACAAGAACAGATTGTACAAATGTTCATCATGAAGATCTGATCTTGTGTGTTTAAAAACTGCTGTATGTGTTTTATTTTTCCCCACATGAAATGACTTCACATACAGCAAAGCTGGGACAAATGTTCATTTGATGTCTGAATCATTCAGATCCAAGTAGTAAATGTATAATAACATACTCTGTACAGTGATGTTGACTGCACTGCTGAACTCTCCTGATCCAGACTCACACCAGTACACTGCAGTATCTGACTTTGATGTGTTGATGTCACATGTG
Source organism: Rhamphochromis sp. 'chilingali' (assembly GCF_963969265.1). Taxonomy (NCBI): domain Eukaryota; kingdom Metazoa; phylum Chordata; class Actinopteri; order Cichliformes; family Cichlidae; genus Rhamphochromis; species Rhamphochromis sp. 'chilingali'. Next base: position 38,817,918 of record NC_137929.1, on the reverse strand, counting down.
GATCCAGTCATTCTCCTACAGTCAGAGTACAGTCGGCCGTCCTCAGAGAACTTCCTCACTCTCCACTCAGTGAAGTTTCCCTCACAGGTCAGTGAGACAGAGTCAGAGGTGAAGTGTTGCACTCTGTCAGGACTCACTGTGAGAGACGCTGCTGAATGAACATCTGGAAACAACATGCAGTGAAGAGACAAAGCTCACAGATGTTAGGAACAAAAAATGTCAAATTAGTATTTGAAAAAAAATAATGAGCTGAATCTTGGTGGATTACAGTGATGACACAACTTATTAGACAGAATCAAACTGACCTGCAGACCAGACAAACTTTGGTTGACTGTGATCAGTGTGATACTCTGGGTCTCCTCTTCCAGCTCTGCACACATATCCTGCTGTGTGTGTCTGTCCATGAATGATGTAGGAGTCCTGTGCAGTCCCACTGCCATCAGGTAGCAGCTCATAACTGGAGGATTTCTCTGATAGATCAGGAACAGCTTTATACCAGTAGAAGCTCCATCCTGCAGACGGATGTTCAACCTCACAGTTCAGAGTTACTGAGGCTCCAGGACTCAGCCATGATGGAGACACAGTGAGGACAGGACGGGGTTCATCTGTTCAACAAAGATTTTCTCTCAATGTTTCGTCTCTTAACTCTGAATTCAATGTCACTAAAATGTTGACTCACAAATATTTATGATGAACTTTAAGAGTGAGACTATCTAAACATGTCAAATATCTCAACATGTACTAATAAAAACACATTTTTACAAACTGTTTCTATTTCCAGGTTAAATGAACTATGACTCTACTTACTGTCAGAAACTGTCAGTGTGACTGAATCACTCCACTCTGTTGTTTCATGCTGTGAACTTTTCATTCTGCCCTTACAGCGATAGTTTCCACTGTTGGATGATGAAGCAGATCTAATCCTGTATTCATTTTGATTTGGAGCTTTTATCATGCTGTTTGTTTCCCACTCATAATCCCACTCAGTGTCTCCTCCATGGATCTCACATCTGACAGTGATCGTCTCTCCTCTGTATATCTCAGACCAGTTTGGATACAGAGTCACAACAGGCCTGTTTGAGGCTGTTACTGTTCAAGAAAGTACAATAAAAACACATGACTGTCAAAAATGTTAATGCCTTTTGTTCTTCATCTTCCTCCTTAATCAGGAATTTATCTGACTTCATGTTAAACTCACCAGTGTTCCCAATCCTGACTGACTGGCTGTCCTCTGTGTAGTAAACTGGGTTTCCTCTTCCTCCTCTGCACCTGTAGAGTCCTTCCTGTGAGACACTGATTTGTCCATTTGAGTGGAAAACTGCATCTTGTGTGGTCAGGGCTTCAGAGGATTTCTCATCTCTGTACCAGTAGTATTTCCATCCAGATGATGATGATGGGTTCACAGAGCAGGTCAGGGTCACACTGCCCCCTACTGGAACAGCTGTGTTATCAGCTCTCAGTTTGGCCTTTGGTTTATCTGCAGTTCAGTTTAGACAAAGAACAAAAGTCAATGACTGAATCAAACCAGTTGAAATAACTTGGTGGAAATATGGAAATAATAAATATCACATAACTTTAATGGTGAAGCTGCAACAAACTGTACAACTATCACACAAACACAACACTAATCTTTCATATTTAATTTGCTGCATTTCTAAGTTAAAAACACACATGAGGAACAATCAGTGGATTTAATGTTTCTTAGTGGATGTGGTGGAGCAGCTGAGACAGATTCAGCATTTGTTCTGCATTTCATCTTTCATGTATTAGAGCTGCACAGCAGAGAAGTTACTCTCATATGTTTTGTTCTCTTCACTGTGAATAAAAAGCTGCTGTTCAGGTTTTTGTTGTTGGAATAAAAACTAAACATTTTACTGACCAACATGAAAGACAGTTATAAAGCTGTAAGAAAGAAGAAGTGCTTTTTCCTTATTTAGATACTCTGGATGAAAGATCTTACATGATACAGTCAGTGTGATGATATCACTCCACTCTGAGAAGAAATAGTCCCTCCTGCCCCGGCAGCTGTATCCTCCACTGTCAGACTCAGTAGCTCTGATGATTCTGTATTCATTGGATGTTGGAGGTGTGTTTAACTTGGCTGCTCTCCATTCATACGTCCACTGAGCTCCTTCACCTCCCTGAATCTCACATCTGACAGTGACTGTCTCACTGCTGTATATCTGAGTCCAGGATGGCTGCAGGGTCACAGTGGGCTTACTGGGAACTGTTCACAGACAAATATCCAGTTAGAGACAAATAGAAACATAAAAATTCTGATGTTTAAAACATGAGAGTAACGTGAGTGAAAAAAAATCAACCTCAAACAGGCTACAGGTTTAAACCACACCTCGGGCCAGTCTGACCACTGATAACTGTTTTGATTCTGGCACAAATCCCACTTTGTAAAATTGCTACAATCAGCACAAAGACAGTCAAAACCAGGCCACAGGCAGGACGGCTTCATCAGGATGCACTGAGATATTTTCAAACACCCTGACCTGTAGCTGGTTTTTGATAGCATACTGTGCTACATGAAGAACTGTATAGCACAGCTGCACAGTAGCACAGAGGAAATAGCTCCACAGGGTTATACAGGTCACCCAGAGGATAGTCGGCCATCCTTTGCCCTCACTTGAAGAACTGCACAGCTCCCGCAGTCTCAGGAACACGAAGAAAATCCTTCAGGATCCATCTCACCCAGGTCATGCACTGTTTGAACGTCTACCTTCAGGCAGACATTTCAGAGCCATAAAGACAAGAACTAACAAACTAAGGAACAGCTTTGATCCCTCAGCCATCACCATGCTGAACACTGAACAATCAGATCCAACACAACTCTCATATACAGTGTTTACATTGTTACAGAACAGTCTCATGTTTACACCTGCAGGTACGGCTGGTGTTTACATCAACACTGTAACACAGAAACATTTGTTTTGTTGTTTGTTATTAAAACAAAATCTGAAACTTTTCACTGCAAGGTCTCATTTTTCTTTGGAATTTGAACTTGTGTAGCTAAAACACATTTTTTAAAGGTCTGAATCGTTTTGTTGATGTTTTTTGGAGAGCACATTCTCTGTGAGGGTGAGTCCTTAATCTCACAATTTTGGACTTAAATCAAAAACAAAGTTAAATAAATGTTTCTATTTTCCCACCTCTCCAAGTAATCTTAATGAACAGAAAACTCATCTAAGGGTTAATAAACTCACAGCTATATGACCTCTTAGTCTGGTAGAAATAAAATAATTAAACTCACGAGTTTCTGTAACTGTGACGTCACTGCTGTCCTCTGTGTAGTAAACTGGATCTCCTCTCCCTCCTCTGCAGTGGTACAGACCTCCTTGTGAGACACTAATAACTCTGTTTGCTTCATTTCCTCTCATGAGCTGAGCTTTAGAAGAGACTGAATCACGTCTGAACCAGTCAAACTTCCAGCCAGCAGAGCCCTCCACAGAGCAGCTCAGTGTCACACTGCCCCCTGCTGGTATGACTGAACTTTGTGCTGCCAGTGTGGCTCTGGGTTTACTTGCTGTTGAAGAAACAAAATAAGTAAAACATTAAATCATCCTCAAGAATAAACTTGTTACAGCACTGATCAAACTTTAAACATTCACTGATTAATTTATCTACAAACAGAAACAAAGTAGTTTTTGTTGGAGCTCTTTAAAGCACCTGCAAGGATAGCATGCTAATGCTAAGCTAGCCAATAACCAAGAGTGATGAACTTCATCGTAACAAACTGATGAGCAGTCAGGCTGCAGCTCCATTTCTACCTGTTCATGTTTCTACTGTAGAATCACCATGACAACTGATTTAAGGTCTCTTTGTGCTGATTTTGTGCAAGAACTTTTTTGCTTTACTTTTTTCTAGTAATGATCCCAACAAAGAGGGGAAATACCTCCAACATGCACAAACATTTGACCTCACAGCCTCTAATTAATCTGCATGAATGTCTTTGATATTCTGCTTAGAGATGGTGGCGACTCTCAAAGTGGAGCCAATGAGAATCAATAAATTCTTATCAATTACCATCCCTACCTGCATGTGACACATTAGACTCTTTAACAAACTAAAGATTTCACTGATTTATCATCCTCTTATCAAACTGTCATCTCTGTACATTCCTCTTTACATTGCTGATATTTTAAGAGCCTCCATGGTGTCTCTCCTTTCTGTTTGCACAGTGAGAAAAACTGTTGTCCTGAGCTGCCTGCAGACAGCTGGATCATTGTTGGAGTTTTCCTGTTAAGACAGATGTAAACATGAAAACATTAAATGTCAGCATGAATCATGGTCCAACTCACATGAAACTGTCAGTGTGAAGGCATCACTCCATCCTGTTAAGAGATAGTCACTGCTACCCCGACATCTGTAGTCTCCACTGTGGGACACTGAAACTCTGCTGATCCTGTATTCACTGGATGTTGGAGGGCTGTTTGTGTTGGGTGCTGTCCATTCATATTTCCACACCTTTCCTTCACCTCCCTGAATCTCACATCTGAGAGTGATTGTGTCACCAGTGAATATCTGAGACCAGCTGTGCTGCAGTTTCACAGCAGCCCAAACTTTCCCTAACAAACAAATAAACACAAATATTAAACTGAAAAAATCATAAATTAATTGTTACTTCAGGTTAATCATGATGTTTCGTTTTATTTCACAACAAGATTTCACCCTCACCTTGTTTCTGAATTGTAACTGCAGCACTGTCCTCTGTGGAGAAAACTGGATCTCCTCTCCCTCCTCTGCAGTAATAGATGCCTCCTTCTGAAATACTGATCGTGTGCTCTGATGTTCCAGCTCCTATTTTCTGAGCTCCAGAAAACTCTGAATCACGTCTGAACCAGTCAAACTTCCAGCCAGCAGAGCCCTCCACAGAGCAGCTCAGTGTCACACTGCCCCCTGCTGGTATGACTGAACTCTGTGCTGTCAGTGTGGCTCTGGGTTTACTTGCTGTTGTGTTTACAGGGAAAAGTTTATCAGATTGTCACTTGCTTCAGGAAGAACTTTGTTATAGAAATGATCACACTTTACACATTCACTCAGTCATTTAGCTTCTAGCACCAAACAAAAAGTATTTGCCTGCATGTGACACATTAGACCAGGGGTCGGCAACATGCGCCTCTTTAGTCTTAGTGCGGCTCCGCGTGGTTTGGGAAAATAAATTAGAAGTATTTAGCTGAAGTGTAATTTATTTATTTAGTTCTTTTTTAACTTGTAGTTCTAAATTGGAAGATTATTGTGATCTTAAAATATAAAAATACAATTCTATTCTATTATTTTTTCATCGCTCAAAATAAGCGTCATACCCGCTGAAACGACATGCATTTATCGAGACTTTCAACCCCAGGTAGGCCAATTATGGATCTTCGGATCCACATTATGTCAGCAGCTGTTCTCCTCCGTGAACTATGTTAAAAACAAACACCGCTCACGCCTCACAGATGACAGCTTACAGTCCTGCGTAAAGATGAAAGTGACTTCGTACAGCCCCGATCTGCAGACGCTGTGCGCAGAGGTTCAGGAGCAGAAGTCCCATTGTAAACATACCACGGCAGACCCGACGATGTTTCCATGAACACGCTTTACAGCTTCTCTTTATTGACCACTTTTCACACACGGTTGCTGTACGCATACAGCCGGCTGTAGCTTTTCAGCTCACAGCCCGACACAACAACAGCATAGAGAGCACAGACGTTAAGACTGCGAGGCGTGATTGCGGGTGCCGCTCAGGTGCGTCCGCCTCCCCTGCAGCAGCGCTTCAGACCACGCCCCGCCACACACATTAACCAGGTAAAATACATATTTAGGCAGAATTTTGCAAATATCTATTTTTCATCTTTTAGCAGCAAAGTGCTTTTTTTCCAATTATTTTTTTAAAGTCAGGTCAAGGCTCCAAAAGCCCAAAGGTGATATAAGGCTGGCGGCTCACAACAGTTTTTGTTTGCTACATGGATCATTTTAGTTCAGCTGGGTGTCTTTCCTTTTGTTATATTTCTTTAAGAGTTCAAAATGTGTTCATTACATAAATAAAATGTAAGTTTCTCTGTAGCATGGATTTCATAAGCAACACACCTTAGTTGTTCACACAAAGCATAAAGGTAAAAAAAAAACAATATATACAGTGTTATCTTCATTTTAGATGTCAAAAAGTATTTGCGGCTCCCAGTGTTTTCTTTTGCGTGGAAATTGCGTCCAAATGGCTCTTTGGGTGTAAAAGGTTGCTGACCCCTGCATTAGACTGAGTGTCTTCATACAAAACTGCACTACAGCTTCACTATTCAAAGACGAATGCTGCACAAACAAATTACTTTTAGATGTTTTTTGTGCTCTCTGCATTTTCCTTTAATAACAGTCAAAAGTGACACTAAACTGAATGGTGTCTGTTATTGTGAGAGCACCGTGACCATCAGTCATCACTGACATGGTTCAAGTTTAGGTAGTTTTCTATAATCCTATAATTTAATTTCCAATGATGTAAACAACTGATCGACATAGAAAAACTAAAAAATCAGAGAGGCTGACAGACTCCAATAAAGCCTCCAATAAAATGAGACCACATGGGAGTCTGTTGAGTTTTATTCAACTAAAAAAAAAGATGGAGTCCAAATGTCAGTTTTGGAGGATCTCGTTTAGCGCTGCCTCTTGTCTAACATCTGATTGGTTACCATGCACAGTAAGTCAGGACAGATCGATATTAGAAAATCGCTGCTATGAACTGATGGTACTGTGGACGTGGGGCAGCCAGGTATCCCAGCATGAATTTCAACTCACAAGCAGCAATGTTAGTGCTCTACACTGTAAGTAAAGTTTTAAAATACCTTGTTTTTCTGTCTCCAAGTATGGAATTTTTTGGACTGTAAGGCACACTTAAAATCCTTTAATTTTCTCAAAAATCGACAGTGCACTTTATAATCCGGTGCGCTTTATTTATGAATTGTAGTTGTGCTTACTGACCTCGAACCGGTTTTATGTGGTACGTGGTGCTCATCAGTCAAAAAATGTTTTAGTACAACTTTGGTAAAAGCTACACCGCTTGAAGGATTGTCGGAGCATCACGGCTACCACAGTCAGAATCCTCAGTAATCTGGATTAAAACTCAGCTTCAGGTCCCAAAGTCAAAAGAACACATGTGGCATCACTGAGAGTTAAAAATGGTCTAAATTCTTTCATCCTTAATAAAATGATCAGTGTTGATGCTTTGCTTGCTGTTGCTGGCCAGCTAGCTTTGCTAATTGTTAGCGGAAGGAATGTTCTGAGCTCACGATGCTACAAAGTATCCAGTCAGACAGTTAAACATGCTGTTCGTGGACACTGAAGACTGCAGCCTGTCCACAAATGGTTAAATGATCAGTTTTGAAATATAAACAAAAACTGTCTGTTATCATGTTTGAAAGTCTACTAGAATAAAAAATAATTAACATCTGATTTGTGATTTTATTTAATAAGCAGACGACTGATTGTCCCAATTAAAGGTTAGATTAACACAATAAGTAATTTGAAATAATCTGGATGAAAGATCTTACATGATACAGTCAGTGTGATGATATCACTCCACTCTGAGAAGAAATAGTCCCTCCTGCCCCGGCAGCTGTATCCTCCACTGTCAGACTCAGTAGCTCTGATGATTCTGTATTCATTGGATGTTGGAGGTGTGTTTAACTTGGCTGCTCTCCATTCATACGTCCACTGAGCTCCTTCACCTCCCTGAATCTCACATCTGACAGTGACTGTCTCACCGCTGTATATCTGAGTCCAGGATGGCTGCAGGGTCACAGTGGGCTTACTGGGAACTGTTCACAGGAAAATATCCAGTTAGACACAAATAGAAACATGAAGTCATTTTGAAGCCTGATTTTCTTTTTGCTGTTGTTCAGAGGAGAAAGATTTACTGCATCCTGGTGACACTTTGACTGTAAATGAAGCTGGATTTAAAAGTCAGTGTTTACATTTATTTACCGTGTGGTACACGTGTGTGGTGGCCCACCGGTGTATCTGACTCACACAGCCTGTTTTCCACACACTCCACATTTATAAAGTGATCTACAAATCCTAACATTACAGCTAACAGCTGCATTTTCCCTTTGAAGAACCACTTACTGCTACAGAGACAGGGAGTGAAGGTGGACAGTATATCCTTGTTTTTATGGCAACAAATTTACCTTGAAAGTGGTACAACTGTGTATAATATGATTCACAAGCAGAAAGTAAGATTTACAGATGTGTGCAGTGATTTGTGTGCAACTTTTCAGGTCTCCAGTTCACACAAACTATTGTACAAATGTGTCGACACAAACCTGAGTAACTGCTGATCATTGAGGCACAAATTTTAACGTCCAGATTGTTTTTCAGATTTCTTTCTTTAAAATTCATCGTCCATAATTCAGGATGATAATAAATATACTTAATACAATACAAGATGTCTTAATAAGAAGAAGAGCTTTTTTACCTTTTAAGAACTTTTTAAAGAGGAGAAAAACAGCACAGGCCTGTGCAGGCCTACTTTAAATAAAGCATCATTCTGCAGGTCTGTTTGAGTTCAGAATAAGTAAATAAAATGTAGCTGTGGTCCAATAATTGTAAAATAAGAAGAATAATCATGAAAACTATTTGTATATAATTATGTCTTCAGTCCGTTTCAATGAGCGATCATCTTCTGTTGTTTTCATGCAGCCACAGGCAGCCCTGAGTATAAAATACATCAGCTCAGGGTCGAAAACATAAAGACATTTATTTCACAATAACAGCATATCTAGTGATAATACACAGCTCACAACACGTTAAATACATGTGGACGAATCACCTGACACGCACAGATCACGTCTCGTGCCCACGTGGGGTTTTGAGTCTAATTTAACTGCCAGCTTCACACAGATCCACAAATGTGAGCTGCTTTCAAGTCCCGGTGTGAAACAAATGTGTACAAATCATTGCTTGTTGATCATGTCGTGCACATTTGTAACACTTTCAAGAGATATTTGTTTCCTTGTGGAAAGCAGACTTTGTCGTGTTGACGTGAGTGTCAGAACGGCAGGTTTATCTCCAGATCCACGGCTCTGACCCACGGAGACCTCTGGCTGATGCTCAGTGTTCTGAGTTTGGCTCGTAGCTGCTAACTAGCTTTCTGCTCTGGGTCAACTTATGGCAAAGTGCAGAGATGGAGAGAGGCGTGGGAAGGTTACAGCAGCACACTTTCTTCCTCTGGAGGCGGTGAACACAGTGAACAGCTGGATACTAACATGTGGCTCACAGCTGGGCCTGTCAGACTCTCTCTGGCTGCAGTAGCTGCTGCTATAAACACACTTTTCTTTTTCTCACTCTGTAAACTTCCTCCTGCAGATGTTACTCTCACTCGCTGCTTCGCACATACGCAGAGAGAGGCGGTCCCTGTCTTCACCACAACATTCAACTAGGGGTGCAACGATACTCGTATCGATATTGAACCGTTCGATACAGTGCTTTCGGTTCGGTACGCATATGTATCGAACAATACAAAATTTTTAATTTATTTTATCAACTTTCCTTCTGACGATGCTGTCTGTGTTGAGCTTAGCTTCTGTCTTGCTAGCTTGCGCTGCGCTCAGTGGATCTGCGCTCGACAGTGCAGCCTAGGCGGAGCAGTCGAACGCAGATTCACTGAGCGCAGGGCAAGCTAGTGAGACAGAAGTTAAGCGCTCGTTGCAACATGGCAAATTGAACCTCCCCCACCCTCATTCAGATGTGGCGTTTGGAACTATTTTGGTTTTCATGTGACGTATGACCCTGAAGGTAAGCGCGTCATGGACTAAAGTAAAACAGTATGTTGGATATGCCACGCAATGCTCAATTACATGGGTGGGAACTACTGCGTTAGCGCAGTTTGCTTGTTAACATGTTGGCCATCCAGCCCCACGCACGGGGCGATCCGCAGTGGCTCGTTAACGGAGATTTGCCGTGTTGTGGCGTTAACGTCATTTCAACGAGATTAACGCTGACAGCACTAGTGGGAACACAACGAATATGACTGCACATTTACTCCGACATCATCCTAGTGCAAAGACAAGTGGAAGCAGACAAAAACAACAAGCAAGCATGCTACAAACTTTACCCGAGTCATTTAGACAGCCGTTAGCACATGATTCTCCTTATGGGGACCTGATATGTTTAATATGCTGCTGAGAATATAGCCCAGAAGAAGCGTATAGTATAGCTTTTATTTTGGAAAGAGCCATTTCTCTGTAATAAACTCTCTTTTCCAAAGATGAGTGATTCCTCAATCAGATATATATATATATTTTTTTTTTGATTACTTTGTTGTTTCAGCAACATTAAATTTTAAATCTGTACTTCTGAGTTAAAATATATATTTATAATTTTAATAAATGACAAATTAAAAAGGCATGAACATTTTTTGTATCGAAAAAATATCAAACCGTGAAACCAAAGTATCGAACCGAACCGTGAATTTTGTGTATCGTTGCACCCCTACATTCAACCTGTGGCACGGAATACACGGAATACATGACCCATCAGGCCACTTTCTTAAAGCAAGGTTGGACTTTTATTTTTATTTTTCATTTTTTCACCCAAAGCTTGTTTTTATGGCTCTGTGGCTTAATACACAGTCTTTCATGTCCACTTAAAGTCAGTTTAATGTGAGGAAGCATTTAGAAAGAGAGGCCAAAAATATTTAACACAAATATTAAACACAATTTAAAGACTAACAGCAGCTAATGAGCAATAAATATGCAGTTTTTCTAGTCTTTTCTGGAGTTGATGCCACAAATTTTATTTCTACATTTCTATGAACGTGGCTCAGGGAGTTGGGCGGCGCATCTCTAACTGGAAGGTTGCCGGTTCGATCCCTGGGCTCTCTGTCCTGGTTGTTGTGTCCCTGGGCAAGACACTTTACCCTACCGCATAGGGGCCGATGGCAAGATATGACAGCCTCACTTCTGTCAGTCTGCCCCAGGGCAGCTGTGGCTACGACTGTAGCTTTCCTCCATCAGTGTGTGAGAGTGAATGAATATTGGAATTTTAAAGCGCTTTGGGTTCCTTGAAAAGCGCTATATAAATGCAATCTATTATTATTATTATTATGAAACACATGGGAAACTTAAATAACAGAAAGTTTAAAACTCACAAGTCTCCACAACTGTGACGTCACTGCTGTCCTCTGTGTAGTAAACTGGATCTCCTCTCCCTCCTCTGCAGTGGTACAGACCTCCTTGTGAGACACTAATAACTCTGTTTGCTTCATTTCCTCTCATGAGCTGAGCTTTAGAAGAGACTGAATCACGTCTGAACCAGTCAAACTTCCAGCCAGCAGAGCCCTCCACAGAGCAGCTCAGTGTCACACTGCCCCCTGCTGGTATGACTGAACTTTGTGCTGTCAGTGTGGCTCTGGGTTTACTTGCTGTTGAAGAAACAAAACCATTGAAAAAATTAAATCATCATAAAGAATACATTTCTTACAGCACTAATCACACTTTAAACATTCACAGAGTAATTTATCTACAAACACAAAAATTAATTAGTTTCCCTGCATGTGACACATTAGACTGTTTAACAAACTAAAGATTTCACTGATTTATCATTCTCTTATCAAACTGTCATCTCTGTACATTCCTCTTTACATTGCTGATATTTTAAGAGCCTCCATGGTGTCTCTCCTTTCTGTTTGCACAGTGAGAAAAACTGTTGTCCTGAGCTGCCTGCAGACAGCTGGATCATTGTTGGAGTTTTCCTGTTAAGACAGATGTAAACATGAAAACATTAAATGTCAGCATGAATCATGGTCCAACTCACATGAAACTGTCAGTCTGAAGGCATCACTCCATCCTGTTAAGAGATAGTCACTGCTACCCCGACATCTGTAGTCTCCACTGTGGGACACTGAAACTGTGCTGATCCTGTATTCACTGGATGTTGGAGGGCTGTTTGTGTTGGGTGCTGTCCATTCATATTTCCACACCTTTCCTTCACCTCCCTGAATCTCACATCTGAGAGTGATTGTGTCACCAGTGAATATCTGAGACCAGCTGTGCTGCAGATTCACAGCAGCCCAAACTTTCCCTAACAAACAAATAAACACAAATATTAAACTGAAAAAAAAAATCAACAAGGAATAAGAAAAAAATCATATTTATAATGTGTTACTTTCATTTAATCATTAATTTGTGTTATCTCACCACAAAACTTAGCCCTCACCTTGTTTCTGAATTGTAACTGCAGCACTGTCCTCTGTGGAGAAAACTGGATCTCCTCTCCCTCCTCTGCAGTAATAGATGCCTCCTTCTGAAATACTGATCGTGTGCTCTGATGTTCCAGCTCCTATTTTCTGAGCTCCAGAAAACTCTGAATCACGTCTGAACCAGTCAAACTTCCAGCCAGCAGAGCCCTCCACAGAGCAGCTCAGTGTCACACTGCCCCCTGCTGGTATGACTGAACTTTGTGCTGTCAGTGTGGCTCTGGGTTTACTTGCTGTTGATGTTACAGGAAAGACAAACATCAGACTGTCAGTTGCTTCAGGAAAAACTTTGTTATATAACAAATAAAGATTTCAACATAAAAACTCAATAGTAATTTTAAAAAAATCCAATTTTTTTTTAATTAATTTACAATTTATGTATTTTTTTAATTCAGTAAGTGCTTAATAGGTCACGACCCTGGATGATGGGTTAAGAAGATGGATGAAGTTCAATAATAGATCTCAGGTTTCTCAGGTAGGTCGGTCCCTGATCTCAGTGTGATCATCACACTTGTTACAAACAGGCACCAACAGCACAAGAACAACAAGTTTCTTCAAAACAAATTTGATGAGAATCAACAACTGGCAGCAGCACACATGAGGACAGCACAGGTATCTCAGCTAACTGTTAGCCAGCTAGAGAGCCAGGAGCTAACACTGGATGTATATAACATGATGAAAACTTTATCAGAGTGAATCAAGAATCAGGTGAGACTGTTTTTATGCTCTGTCACCAAACTGTACTCCTAAATGCAGAGACAGGTGAACTATACACTGTTAGCTGATCTGAGGCCAGTTGATTGTGGTCACTCTTATTATCAGATTTTTTGTTAATCTGTTTTTTATTTAAATGTTTGTTTTAAGGATCATGATCACATAAATATATATGCATAAAGATGCATAACCAGTGCACAGTCAGCAGCATTTATCAGTCATAATTCACACAGATGTTTTTCATACTGTATGCTATCCCCGACCCCAACCAGGGCTGTGATGTGATAACAGAACTCTTCTCTGTTGATGATCAGCCTTTTCTTTTTTCAACATCTGTATTTCCATCGTCAGACAGCAGCTCTGCTCATTCTGTATTTATTGATCATGTTTGATCCACAACTTCAAATAAATTATAAAAACAAAATAATTGTGTCATAATTCTGAGCTGCAGTGGTGGAAACTACACATGTGCAGGTACTGAAGAAACTGAGATCATCACATCTGTGTTTAATGTTTGTTACGATTTTCTCTGATTTTGTTACTAAACTAAAACAAAGAACAATATGACTCAATGAAATGTGTCCAACTTACATGATACAGTCAGTGTGATGATGTCACTGCAGACTGAAAGACTCATGGTGCAGCAGCTGTATCCTCCACTGTCAGACTCAGTAGCTCTGCTGATTCTGTATTCAGATGTTCGAGGTCTGATTACTGTGCCATCTCTCCATACAAACAGCGACTGACTTCCTTCACATCTGACAGTGACTGTCTCACTGCTGTGTATCTGAGGCCAGGATGGTTCGAGGATCACGGTGGGCTTATTGGGAACTGTTCACATAAACACATCAAGTTAGAGATTGATGGAAGCATAAAGTCATTTTGAAGCTGAACTGATTTTTATTGCTGCTGTTAAGAGTCAAAAGATTTACTGCATCCTGGTGACATTTGGACTTGAAAATAATAAGATGTGTTTTTATGAAACAAATTAAAGCAGTTAATTAATATTCTGAGTAAAACCACAGAGTGACTGCACAGATCTGAACTGTCAGTATGACCTTGTTACTTCCTGTGTGTTTAAAAAAAACATTAAAACAAGAAAAAATCTGATAGAAATTCACATTTGTAATCAGACAAATTGAAACTGCAGGATTTAACCATTAATAAACTGATTTAAATCTTAAATAAAACGATGCACAAACAGAGAGACAGGGTGCGATTTAAAACAGTGCATGAAAATATCAGAGCAAAATTATTCATATTTGATAAATATGAAGAAAGGAAAATGAACCATTTCTCACCTTCAGCATTAACGTAGAAGAGAGAACCGAGCACTAAAGTAAAGATTAAACACAATCAGGATCAAACTGACAGAAAATCAAAATCAAAATGAACAAAAGTGTTTTTTAAAGATAAGTTTTCACATGACACAGTTACTGCTCATCAAAATATTTCTGTGCATAAAACACTATTAATATATGAACTTGTACACAAGAATGAGTCAAGTGCAACAAGCAGCGATGTATCCAACACGATACTCCAGACTAAACTGAACCAAGGAACCAGCCAACATTTGTCTGTAACTTTCATAAACATCACAAATGTGCTTTGTTCAAACTCTCACATAAACACTTCAAACCAGTGATACACTCTAATTCTCACACATGAGAAACACTTTCATTAATCAGTGCCATTCAAACAATGTCACAAATGTACTTACACAATAACCCCGTCATGCAGAGCAAAGAGTGCCCCATCCTCACATCCAGCCCTGCTGCACTCTGATCCTCAGCTGATCTCAAACACTTTGACTTTACATCAATAATAAAAAGAGAAGCTGCATTTAATACAGATAAGACCAGAGTGTTTCTTCTGACTGTGGCCTCTCTGTGCTTCCTTTCCTTTTATACAAACCTCAAACAGCTCCTGTAGCTTTGACCACAGCAGTTGTGTGACGTGTTCACATTTCCTGTCCACTGCAAACATGCAGGCTTGCTTCTTGTGTTTGCTTCTTACCTTCTGTTGTTTCAGGTCAGGTGACATATTTACCAGGCCATAGTCATGTTTTATTATTATTTATTTTTATTCTTTTATGTGATTTGTGCAGTGTCCTGTGTGGACATCATAAAGCTGCGATATTTTATCTCGAGTCATCTTATCAGCAAATGTTTCTGAACATCCACAGACTTTTATTGTGCCATACATGAATGCTGTCTTCCCAAAATGTGTTGTTCTCAGTTTCTGGCCACCACACTCACTCACTCTCCAGGATTATGCACAGACAATGATCTCCAAATATTTATTTGGTTTCATCTGCTTCCAATATCATATCAAATATCACTCATACGAAGGTGCCAGTGTTCACATTTTGAACAGACAAGTATGGTTTGAAAGAGGAGTGAAAGAGGCCGTCTCTACTGTGAATGACCATCATTAACCAGAGGTGGTGCCTTATGGCGTCAGCTGTCAGCCAACTACAATCCTGTTTTGAGATCTCTTCCCAGGCACATCAACCCCCACTAGTATCTTTCTTCAAGTGACCTCAATACATCACATGATGGGGTGAGGCAACCTCTCACAGCATTCTCACCCAAAATCTCCGGTGATAATTTCTGAATAAGCCAGAAGTTTTTTTGTTTTTTTAGTGGAACTAAACTCACATTTACCGCTTGGAAAGTCTGAGCAGACACACATACTGTGAGTTAACAATCCAAGATGGCAGCACTGAACCTAAAACGACAGTCAAACTGTAAACTTTTATTTGTGCTGCCACTCTTTTGTATTTTTGAATCACTAAATAAGCCAAACACAGAGCACTGATTAGCTTTGATTCATGAATGTGTTTTTTAAGTCCAAAAACTTATAGGTCTATAATGACCCACACCTTTTTTCACAGCTTGGCTCATGTGATGACTCACGTCATTAATTGTGAGTCTTTGACCAACTTAAAGTAAAACCCTCACTGAGGTTGTCTGTGAAGGTTCTCAGTCATCCAGGTCATCGTAGTCAAAGGAGCTTGCAGAGAAAAGCGTCTGGACTTCTTTAAGTTGCTTGAAGACGTTTCACCTCTCATCCGAGAAGCTTCTTCAGTTCTAAGGTCAAATGGTGGAGAGTCCCAGATATAAACCTAGTGGGAGTGACCCCCCACAGAGGGACAAAAGGACCCCCTGATGATCCTCTAATCGCCTGAGCCAAGGGTTACTCCCACTAGGTTTATATCTGGGACTCTCCACCATTTGACCTTAGAACTGAAGAAGCTTCTCGGATGAGAGGTGAAACGTCTTCAAGCAACTTAAAGAAGTCCAGACGCTTTTCTCTGCAAGCTCCTTTGACTAGGGATGGGTATCGAAAACCGGTTCTTGTTGAGAACCGGTTCCCACTGTTTCAATTCCTTGGAATCGTTTGCCACTTTTAAAAACGATTCCCTTATCGATTCCAGACGCCCCGAATGACGTCATCACGTTGAGTAGCGTCTTTTACCCAGTAGGAAACACGGCGCCTGAGCGGCACAAACGCTCAAAAGTTTGGTTACACTTTATGAAAAAGGATGACAACAGGGCAACGTGCAATACTTGCAAAGTAGCGATTTCATCAAAGGGAGGGAACACTACGAATATGCAAAAGCATTTGCTCAAAAAACACGCGATTGCTTTCAACGAATGTCGTGTTTTTGATCCGCTCCGGACTAGCGAAGCTCAACCCAGTAGCAGCGGTAGCGTTTCCACGTCCTCTCCCGTTAATACTGCAGGTAACTAATCAATTAGCATTGCATATTATGTTAGCGCGATTTACCTTATTACAAAACCTGCTATTACTGTGCGTTGCATTTAGATAACCATGATGAGAGAGACAGAGTCTGGCTGGCTCAGATTCTGGCAGTTCTCACTGCAGTCTACCGTTAGCGTCTCCTTTCAGGCCAGGATAGACGAATGTCACCGAGCAGTGACTAAGTTTGTGGTCAAAGGTTTGCACCCATTTGCCACAGCAGATGCCCCCGATTTCACTTTGGTAAGTGAATGTGTTTAATTGTAGGCAGGGACATTACTGGATATTCTTGTGTAACTGCTACAGAATAATTTATGTTAAACTTTGTTATTGCTACAGGAGAATATTTATTTTATTATTTTACATATACATTTTTTTTCCTGGGGACCCTGTGACACCCCATTGAAGAGCTGTAGGCTGTGGATCTCTTAAGATCTCACTGTTGGGTTTGTAAGGCCATGTTACTCCTAAATTTCTATCTTGTTCAAAGAGAAGATATAAAACAAAGTTCTAAGCTAATCGACTTTAGTGTTCTCCTTTTAAAAAAAAAAGAATCGATAAGAGAATCGAATCGTTAAACAGAATCGAAAATGGAATCGGAATCATTAAAATCTTATCAATACCCATCCCTACCTTTGACCCTCACTGAGGTTAAAATACCTGAGACTCTCTACTGTTTGCTTTTAGAAATGAAAAAAGCCTCTTAGATGAGAGGTGACACGTCTTCAAGAAAGCTAAAGAAGTTTAGTCACTTTCCTTCCAAACCTCTTAGACCACCATGAGCTGGATGACTGTGGTTCATACTGTTGCCTCACAGGAAGAAAGTTGTTGGTTGGAATCCACCAGCTGGGCTGTTTGTGTGAAGTTTGCATCTTCTCCCTCTACCTATCTGACTTCTCCCCAGAGTCCAAAGTCATATATTATTATGTTAACTGGTGATTCAGGTGATTGCCTGCAGGTGTGAATGTGAACATGAATGGTTGTCTGTCTCTCCATAACCTGTCTAGTTGGACCTCATCTGTCACACTATGAAAGCTACTATAGGCTCCGCCCACATTAGACTCCAAAAGGACAACACAGCAGTGAAAGCTTTAAGGTGTGGTAACTTTGTGATTGGCTAATCCCCTCCATATGAGCATAAGGTGTACCTCAGTTTCTCACTTCTCATTCTCAATATACAGTCTATAATATTAGTAATAGTTAAAGCCTGCAAACACAGCATCTATCCTTATTCTGTCAAACACTTTCTTACAAAGATAACCTTTGATTAAGGTTTGTTGCAGTATCATCTACACACACTCACAAACATGTTGATATCGAAGTGTTTTAGATTGTTTAACAGCAGGTGTGTTTTTCCTTCCCTCCACTTTTCTGTGGGTAAGGTAAAATACATTAAGATGTTACTTCATGTTTTTATGTTATTTGCAGTTTATATGTAAACATAAGTGCAAAAGTTTCAGTACATATCAATATGTCATGAGGCTTGAAGACAGCAAGTCTCTGTGATGCTGCAGAGTCCAGCAGACAGTTTGGAGTCAAACACTGACGTCATCATCACAGGTGTAGGAACCATTTCTGTAACAGCAGCCAAACAGACACATTAGTATCAGTAGGTTTAGATGATTTACTGGCTCCTCTGCTGGTTACAAAGCTGTGATTATACTTTGGAGTTTTGTGTTATACTGTGAGGAACTGGCCTGTTTGGAAGTTGCAGTAAGAAGAAAAACATGTCTGTATATGATGTTGTGGACAGAGAGAGTGATGGATGATTTTATTTATCTCAGAGATAAATGAACATTTACAGCACGTCCATGCAGAGACTCTTAAAGACATGAGCGTGAGAAACAAGCTTTTCACCGTTTCTCTTGATGCCCACATGCTTTATTTATCCTTTAGTCCAGCATGTGTCATCACCACAATAAAGCTACTTTTAACCTGCTTTCACACATTGTCATACCTGCACATTTCCACTCTGCTGTGTTGAAATTAAAGAAGACAAACGTTAGACTTCAGGCTGAAACCACAGGCTGCATTTCCTCTTTTCTTGGAGGCCCAGACAGAAATTTTGTGGTATCAGATTTTCAGCAGATAAAAATAAACCAACAACAGTCTTTTACACACATGCAGTCATCACAGTCTGCTCAGAGAAACAAAGGGGGGTCAGAAAAGAATTAAAGGGTGACCTGAACCACTAGACTCACATGTCATATGTACTCTTGTCTACACGCTGAGGCATCTGTCAATTAATATTAATCTGAAACATCATCACCCTCCTTTTTTCTTCTTTGTGTGTGTGTTTGTATTTAGATTTGTGAAGTTGTGCCCTTAATCTTCATAACATCAAAATCAATAATCAAAAACACCAGCAAAGTGCATCATGATGAGACCCAGAATCAAAACATTACAGCAAAGCTGAATACACTAGTGTATATAACACCCAGCAGTGTGGTAAATTGTGCTGAGAGAGTATCTGCACCCCATAAGACCAAGAAGCCAAGAACACCAGCATGCTGTGTGAGAAACATGCATGAAAGTCAGAACACCTCTGTCAGTGCATTCACATGGCTAGTGGGTCCTCTCTGTGGCTGACTGGCTGTTAACCCAGTGAGTGAGAGTTTCTCCCACTGCATCGGGCCGTATCCTTCTGCTGCACTAAAGGACAGTTTTGCAGCCATGTAGCTCTGCTCATGTCATGTGCAGCCTTCCCACATCACATAATTTCTGGGCATGACTGTGGAGTCCAACAGAGCCTCCATGTCCCTCACCCTGAATTGACAGCAGGCCTTCGGGGTGTGCCTAGACCCATTTGGGCTTCACTCGTGGGGTCAGCTCCTGAGGCTGAGGGCTCTACAGTCTACAGCTCTTATATCAGTCATTGGGCGTCTCTGACATAAATATGCTGGAGCTGCAAGCTGTCATCCTGGCACTCAAGCAGTTTCTGTCGTGACTGTTAGGGTACCATGTTATCATCAAGACAGAAAGCATGGTCACAGTAGCCTACATCAACAGGTAAGGGGGCCGAGGGTCTCCCCTCCTCTGCATGATAGCTACAGTACCAGACTGTGGAAGTGGGATCACCCCGTTCTACTCACTGAAAGCAGTTTATGTGCCAGGACCATTGAACGTGACAGTGGACATTACAATATGTTGAGGGGGAGCCCGATCCAAGAGGAGTGGAGACTCCATCCAGAGGTGGTCCACCAGATCTGGAGTCGCTTCAGAGGGGCAGAAGTTTTTTTCCCCCAGAGAATCGACACATTGCCATCTGTTCTTCTCCCTGCAGACAACTTGGTGCACTCCTCACCACAGGCTCTTCTCTGTGCCTTCCCTCCATACCCCTCCTCCAGTTATTCCTTCACCAGGTCCAGACCGAGGAGTTGATCCTGGTGACCCCTCTTTGGCCACACATGCTAGTTTTCAGTTATCCTGCCAGTCATGACCAGGACACCCCCGGAGCTCCCTGTTCTGAGGGACCTCCTGTTCCAGGTGAGGGGGTCACTGTTCCATCTTTTCCCAGTAGGGCTCAGGGTGACAGCCTGTACCCTGAGAGTGAGAGGCTCCATGCCTGGCCTGATCTAAAAGTGAGAATGCTGCAGGAGTTTTGTGTGCCATCCACCAGGACTGCCTACTGCTTTCTTCGGGGGCTGTTTGCCTCCTGGTGTGCGGCCTGTGTGACCCCATCTGAATTTCATCTGTCCAAGTCAGTGGAGTTATGAATATTCCTCACAGGGGACCTGCACAAGGAGGCAGCTGGGAGCCAGGTTGCCCTGTGCCATCTCTGTGCTTTGGCACAGAACTTCTTACTTATCCGGCCGTTCAGGAAGACAGACCAGCCGTTTGTGAGCTTCCACTATGGAATTCTGGTCAGACCCTTGTCTAAGTCTCGATTGTCCCACAGGGTTGTGGAGGCCATTCAGCAGGCGTATGCCTCTTCGGATGTTCCCCTCCCTTCCAGAGTGCGGACCCACTGTGTCACAATATTAAAAATTTTAATCACTTTCAGCCAATAATCAATATACATATATTTTTTTATTAAAATTATTAACCTATCACAGAGAGAGCTATGTGTGCATGCAGCTAAATTTGTCCACCACTACAAACAGTCACGTGTTAGAGAGCACAGCTCATGCAGTGAAAACCTTGTGTGCTGTCCATGGTGCTGAAATAATATCAGTTTAATGAATTTAATATCACTACTTATTAGTCGTGTGCAATACTGCAAGACTTGGTATCAATCTAATACCAAGTAAATACCAGGCCTATATCGCTGATACTGATACCAGTACCAATACTTTTTAATAATTACCATCATCAGTGTTGCTAATTCTGAATGAATTTTCATGACCTTTAAGACAGCCAGGTTGCTTCTTAGATGAAACTGCAGCAGTGCGTACAGGAAAGAAACAGAAAGTAAAGTATCGAGTTCATTACACTCGTAAGGAAAAAGAACGTGTTGGTTGACCAGGAGGACTGGGAGACCATGACAGATACAATAAATTATAAATGGATTATGTCTCCCTCTATTGGCCACCAGCTGTAAACACAGTCCAGTGATTGTACTTGGAAGATGTGTTCAGAGTCTGACATGAGAAATATGGGAGAGGAACTATATCTGTATGTCCACACTGACACTTACCCTTATTTACCATGGGCCCACCAGCGGAGAATGCGCTTTAGAAAAGAAGAGAAGCTGAGATTTACAGGGATATTTGGTGTATTACGGTACAATCACAATAGTGTAAGCATAGTTTGATTTCCAAAAATGATAACACTTCGCCCAGTCATTAAGAATTTTCTTAATACTGTTTGTTTAAAGAAAAATTTAACATATTTAAATGATGCTTTCTCTGTGCGATTGGTGAAATAAAAAATGTGATATAGGCTTTTAGGCAAGAAGTGCAAAACAAAAAATAACTTAAAAACCTCTGGAATTAAAAAATGGTACAGAAAGAAGGCCTTATCTGTATAAGAAAAATTACCTGTACCGCGATGGTACGAGGGAAATTTCTTTTGCAGTTCGTCTGAAAAGCTGCACTTGCGCTTTGGCATCTTTTAAAGATCATTTGTTCCATCTGTGAGGCAGAACAACCACTCACAAAGCAGCAGCTCGGCGTGTGACATCACACATATGACCCATATTTGTGATGTCACACCTGTAGGCCTATAGAAAAACCCGGACATTTTCATCAGTCTCGAAAATCCCCTCGGACAGAACGTGAAAAGAGGACATGTCCGGGGAAAAGAGGACGGTTGGTTACCCTAGATCACACGCTATCGCTGTCTTAACACAGAAAAGTCAACTCCGGCTGGTTTTACCAGGGTGACTCGCACTACTGTATCTCTCGACCAGTTGGGCTAGAGAGAAATGGTTACTGAAAGATGAGAAGAAAAAACATTACGAAACTTTACGGTGCATCATTAGAATGCACGGTCCAATCACAGGTAGGTAATGATGACACGTGGAGCACTTGGCTCTCCACAATAGAGAGAGATTTGCAATATAAAAAGAAGGATATACAAAAAATTGAGTGGGCTAGGCTCAAATACTTTTTTGTACTAGTATAGTTCATATTTAAAGTTGATGTTGTATTACATTTCATTTATGTTAAATCTGTTTCCACTTCACTATGAATCTGAAAAAACAGAGTCTGTTTTTTCCCCACTGTTGTTCCACTGTCATACGAATACAATAAAGTATAACGACTGCCAGGTATTGAAAGCTGAGGATTTTCTGGGGGGAAAAGGCCAAAAGCTGTCACTTACAGTATGATTTCTGACACTTTTACAGCCAAGATTATGATACCTGGTAAAGGGTCTTTTAAAGGACCTACCTTTGAACAATGATATCTGCTGTTTTTTGTCTGTACCGTTCGGCACTGTATTTTTGTCTGATATTTTTCTAAATAAGAGTTTTCATCAGTTCTCACAGTGTGGTATTTTTCCTAGTACAGGTAGATCATATAAAATGTGCAGTCCACACAGAGAACAAGTGCAATGCTACAGGGGCACACCTGACACTTTTGTATCCCTTCAACTATACTTTATATTTATATTTGACAATATCAGCATGTAGCTGTCAAGAGAACAACACTGTGCTGTTATTGTCTGCATTTCTTGTTGCCTGTTTGCTAAAACAAGTCATTTACTTTTTCTCTTCAACCACAGGCTGCTTTTCCTCTTTTCTGGGGGCTCAGGCAGAAATCATGAGTCATTTTCAGCTGATTAATAAACAGGATATAGCAGACAGTTAGAAAATACATTTTTATCCACATATAAGCATCACGGGTCACTCAGAAGAACAAAAACGTTTTGTCGTGATATTATTTGATTATTTTTAAAAGCACCAAAAATATTTTACACACATCAAACTGTAAACAGCATAAAAGACACAAACATCACCTACAGAAAACAATTTGATCACACACAAAATGTTCTCTGTCATGGCCTCAGTGATGACATGAATAACATTGTAAAATCTGAACATTGACAATAAGTTTTTGTGCATCACAATTTGGAAACATGTATATTAACATAATTCTTATTATTTATTGTTACTTATATGAAAAATATGCAATAAACATCTCCATACAGCAAGCTTTTGTTAAATTCCCCAATTCTTTGATCTTTGCGCTGAAGGAAGAACAACACTCGGTGTATAAATGCTCAATCAACAATCTCTTTAATCGATACAATTCTCTTTATTCCATACAACACTTTGAGCATTACAAACGGCCAGACGGGAGATGTGGACAGGAGGGTATCTGGCAAAATCTCAAAGTGTCTGACCGTTTCTCACACTCTTGTAGCTTCAGCCCCCCTCTAAACTAAGCATTTACATTTTTTCTCTCTCTCAGTAAGTGTAAGTTATGACCTTGGCTTCCTGTGCAGTATGTTTTGTTCTTTCTAATCAGACAAATAAGGCTATGATTCTCTGCAAACAGCATTTCTTATAAATCAGCACTATAATGCATCATAAGACAGTGTAATATTTCATTCCTGTTTTTTCTCAGAACAAATAATCAACTAATTTTATTACATGTACATGGGGATTTTCACAGTTCAGCATCAATCATCAAAATCTGCTGGGGCAGTCCCAACAGCACACAGAGGTCAACAACCTTTGTCTTCTCAAAACTAGGCGCCTGCTAATGTCTCTCTATCTGCTGTCTCCCTTTCTCGTGTCCTTGCTGCCCATTTCTTCGCACACTGTGTTCTCCTTTCTGTCGCCTCTGCTTCTCACATACACCTCTGACTTATTCTCCCAATTCTGTGTGTCTGCTCTATGTGTGAGTGTTTAGCAGCTTGACCTATGGCCTACTTAAATGAATAACGAATATAATGCTTTACTATTGTTACGAGTTCAAAATTGGGGATGGAGACAAGAGAAAAAAACCACAATAACAACACTGGTCCGGCCGGGTTAAGTCAAACGATGATTTTAATGATCACACGCGTGGGAGATGGACACTGTATGCAGACAGCCTCAGATCTCAAAATGGTGGAGCATTGATCAAACTTTTATAGCCTCTGGTGCCCCCACCTTATCATAAAAGCCTAAACATTCACATGCCTTCTCTCACACGGCGCCTAAGCTACGACCTTGGCTCCCTGTTTATCTGCTCCTGCTGAGATGGGGCAGAAAACTCCGGTATGTTCTCTTCTAATCAGACAAATAAGACAATAACTTTCTGCGAACAGTATTTCTTATAACTCAGCAGTATAATGCATCATAAAACAATATCATTCATTCACAATAAATCAGCAGTCTACTTTAATGCAAATCAGTTTAACTAATGCAATAGTTATCAGCTTCTTCTAATTCAGGAGAATAATGCAAACTAAAACTACATAATAATTCACAATCTTTAATTAAGGGTATAACATGGCATAAAATAATATTATAATCTAACACTATTGTTAATACAACTAAATCCCTAATACTAAAATAATCTTTTCTTACACTTTAAAGATAACATGTAAAATTCAGCAGGAAGTGAGTGAACATCTTATAGAAATAAAACAAAGAGACTGAAACAAACTCACAGAACCAAATCATGAAATTGTGTCTTGACGGAAACAATGTCCCACACCATCCACCCTCCACTTATTACAACAGAAATAAACACAATAGGATTTTAATACAGAGATGAACCATATAATCAGTCTTCCAGTGTTGATATTAAACCAAGAGCATGTCATTGTTTACACTGACGTTGCTCATGTTGTTCGTGAGTCTTGAGTTTTGTTGAAATAATATTTTTATGGACCTGAAACAAAATCAGAACAAATACGAGTTTGAAAGTGAAAAACAAAGAAATAATGTTGCCAAAGATGTGATGATGCTTTCTGACACGTTCATGCTTTAATCACACAGAACTGATCTCATCTATTTTATTCAGACATCACAACAGCAGCAGAACACAACTAAAGCCAATCGTATAAAAAGTGATTCAGCTCATCAGCTCCACAAACTTTAGCAATGATGTCACACATTTAACTGCACATGTAATCTGATTACTAATGATTCAGTGTGTGTAGAGTTCACATTTGCACCTGAGGCTGATTCAGGATTCACATTATTGTAGTCAGAACTCTCCTCTGTGCCATCATGTCTGCCTGTTGTGATGATGGATTATTGTGTTTAATAACATGGAGACTGTCTTCCTCTAAAATGACACAAGTTACAAAAACATTCGACCAATTATTACATTTCATGTTTCTTGTACTCACTCCTTTTATCAAGACCTTCAAGCTGAAATCCAGATGTGACGTTGTTGTATTCATCTGCTGAAATAATGAAGTTTGATCAGTCAGAATAAATATTTACATTTCTTACAGCTCTGCTATTATCAAAGTTTATACTGTTTGTACCACTTCCAGTGTTTCCAGAGCCTCTGATTGATTCATAGACTGAAAGATCACCTACAAGTCATTGAAAATAAGAAAGAAGGAAGAAAAATATTATTTCTTTTTGTTTTTGTCACTGTTTGCTGGAAAACTGAGTGTTGAAAACTGTATTAAAGAGAAAAGTAATAATTTCTGGTCTCACCATGAAGAAGAGAGGAGTAAACCTGAGTTTCATTCTGGTTGGATGTTTGTTGTGAAGCAGAGCTTTGATTGGTGCTCTGAGACTGAGTGAGACTGAAACAAAAAAATGTAAGTTTAATGAGGAATAATTCAAAGTTAGTTTCATTTAAAGTTATATAAATAAAACTAAACTGCTGCACCAACCTGTTACAACAGGGATCTGTAAAAAGCACAAAGATTATTACATCAGTTTGTTTAAAAGTGTCACAGCATTAAAAAAAATATTTTTCTTGTAAATTTTCAAACAGAAAGTCTCTCACCCTTTATCTGTTTATAGCAACACATCAGCAGCAGCACGACAATAATTCCACTAACAAGTCCGATGATGAACGGAACGATAAATGAACTTCTTTCACATCCAAAACCTGAAACTAGAAAATGTCAGATTTTGGATCTAAAATCTTAATATAAAGAAACAAAAACTGATGTTTACATTGAGATTTTCTGTTTCCTGTTAGAAACTGTCAGCATGACTCTGCTCTGTGGTTTCATGTTGTGACTCCTGTTCTACACTACTTGCAGTCTTACTTGTAGAATTGTTACAGAACTAATTGTGAATTTATGTTGATTTGGAGATTTGCTGAAAATGATTGTTTCACATTCACAATCCCACCTAGTCTCCCCTCCTTGGATCACATTCCTGACACTGATTCTCTAGACTCCACATTTTACATGACTATTCATATTCAACCATTTCCAATAAGAACATTTTTACAATGCCAAAGAGGTTACCATGAGATATAATGCTGTTTGACCTTCATAGTAATCCTCAATCATCAATCTATTCAACATTGCTGAATCTAAACTAACCAGCTGTGTTAATCTGAACTTCTTGGCTGTCCTCTGTGTAGTAAACTGGGTTTCCTCTTCCTCCTCTGCACCTGTAGAGTCCTTCCTGTGAGACATTGATTTGTCCGTTTGATGGGGAGACAACATCCACTGTGGTATCATCTCTGTACCAGTAGTATTTCCATCCAGATGATGATGATGGGTTCACAGAGCAGGTCAGGGTCACACTGCCCCCTACTGGAACAGCTGTGTTATCAGCTCTCAGTTTGGCCTTTGGTTTATCTGCAGTTCAGTTTAGAAAAAGAACAAAAACAAATAAATTATTGAATCTAAATAATTTAAAAAACTAGATGGAAATGGTAACATGACCAAATCTTGATGACAAGATAAAATAAACTTTAAACTCATTTTTTATCAACACTGTGAAAGTTTTATATTTTCTTTGCAGTATTTAAAAAGTAATTTGTCATGGTCTGGTGACTCCGTGTTTATGAATGAACAAATGAATGAAGCCCATATTTGTCACTTCCAGTTGCCTGCAGTGAAAATGGACCCTTCCCACCTTACATATATTATACAAACATCACATTACAGGTCAGAATAGGTAGCATTTAAGAAAGGCAATGAAAATACACAATATTGGAGACAGAAGGAGAAAAAAAGGACTCGACTCAGACTGAGTTCCACTAGGAGAGCAGTTTGTGTGTGTCTGTGTCAGTTACACGCTTAAGTCAAGAATCAAGAAAACCTTTATTTGTCACATGCAAGTTGCCCTGCAGTGAAATGGACAGCATTATGGATAAAACACTGAAATGTACAACACAATGGGCAAGTCGAGGAGGGGAACAAAGAGACCTCTACTCATGCTGGGCTCCTATGGGGGGACAGCATGAGAACAGAAAACAAAAAAACCTCCTCTGCACAAAGAGCACATAAATGTCCACAGCACGACATCATGAAGCACGCGACAAGCAACAGGGGTGGGTAAGGAGTGAGAAGTAAGCCAATGCAGACGCAGTGATCCTGCCCTGCAGGCTGCAGCTATTCATCCAGCGCTGGGCCCAGACCCGCCATCTGACTCGGCCTTGGAGATAAGCGTATGAGGGCGTTTGGAACAAAGAGTCTAAACACAGTTTGTCATCAGGGGAGAAATTGTTTGTTATGTTCAGCTCCAGCCTTGAGACCACAGCTGGGACCGATGTGGTAGAAGCATGAAATAATGGTGGTGTTCTTGCTTTAGTATGAACCACTGCATGTCAATTTTACAGTCGATCTAATGTCCATCACTGGTTCCTCACCATTCTCGTTGGAGAGCCGTGAGCCTCTCCACGATGTTATCAAGCTACACCGAGATGTTATCCAGTTTGCTCATAGAGCATAAGTGTTCACGACAGCTGTGAGCCTCTCCGAGATGTTGTCAGATGTTGTCAGAGTCTCAGCACTCACAGCAGCTGCAAGCTTCTCCAAGATGTCATCCGTGCTGTGTCTAATGAGCCCATTCTCGCTCCATCATTCCAATCAACATAGCGGGAAGCCTTGTGGGGATTTGAACAGCTGTTCCCGCTTTCTTTATTCTTCGATAAGCCAGGGCCAAGCCAGCGCCGATCAGCAAGAAGCCTGTTATCATGGTTCCAAAAAGATAGATGTCTTCAATGGGCTCTCCGGAACCCAGGCTTCTCGTCGAGAAGAGGGTGTCAATTGCATTCAGGGACCATGTGAATGCAATTGACAGTTGATCAAATCCATAGTTCCTCTTTTAGGTTTTAGAGAACAGACTGTGAGACTCTCCGACAGAGCCAAACGAGAAATATTTTTGATTCTTTAAGGTTTTTTCATGGTTTCACCTTTTGTATTTCTAGTTCCTTTTGTTATTCGTTAGGACTTTTGTATTAAATCCAGTCATGTTTGTGTGTTTTATTTTAACAAATGGCAGTGTTTTAAAAGATGAGAGGCCACAATGACTTATTCTTTCTTATAAAATTGTAGATTTGCTGCTGTTTATTATTATTATTATTGTTGTTGTTGTTGTTGTTGTTGTTGTTCTTGTTGTTAATAACTCTGATTATTTCTGTCAGTATTGTCCTCAGGTGATGGAGCAGCAGGTCAGCATTGGCGTCTCTATACCAGCTGAAAGTTCATGACACAAAGTGGTGACAAACTGTCTACAATGAGGCTACTATCAGCTGCAGCTCTTTGTCTGACTAACAATGTAACATGCTTTGTAGACCATTGAATTCATCCTGTGCTGACCATGATGACATTTGTCAAATGGAGATCACACAACAAACATGACTTACTTGATGCTGACAATGTGAAGGCTTCACTCCACTCTGTTGAAGAATATGAGTCATCTCTGCGTCGACTCTTACACATGTAGTCTCCACTGCTGGACTCAGAAACTCTGAATGTCACATCATTATTGTGTGTCCACTGTGTGGGTGTGCTGGGTCCTCTCCATTCATACTCCCACTCAGTGGTTTCACCTCCTTCCTGCACCTCACATGTCAGAGTGATCGTCTCACCTCTGAATATCTGAGGCCAGTTGGGTTGTTGTTTTACAACAACTTTATTGGAAACTGTTCACACATATTAACAGTTGAGATACAAACAGAAACATGAAATCAACACAGAAAACTTCACATTGTATGTTTGATAATCATGAGTGAATGTATATTTCAAACTAAATGACTGAACTCACTGGTTTTCTCAATGGTGACATCATCACTTCTATCAGTGTAGTAAACTGGGTTTCCTCTTGTTCCTCTGCAGCTGTAGATTCCTCCTTCAGATACTCTGATATCTCTGTTTTGTTGATCTCTGATTTTACCTTCAGAGGTTGTTTGGGTTCGTCTGAACCACTCATATTTCCATCCATCAGAGCTCTGCACAGAGCAGGTCAGTGTCACACTGCCCCCTACTGGTATGATGGTTGTTCCTGCTGTCAGTGTGGCCCTGGGTCTATCTGCTGTTATGAAAAAGAAGAGAACATAACGCACACCTGATACAATATAAATGTATAAAAGGTTAAAAAAAAATCCTTTTTTTAAATCACCCCCCCCCCCCCCAAATAAAATCTACAAATGTCTTCATTATATATATTTTTTTTTTTCTACAGTTTAAGTCACTTTAAATTTTTCTGATTTCTGTCTCAACATGGTGACAGAGCTGCAGTAATTCAGGTTGTAGATCTCTAAATAAGCACAGTATAAACATTTGTCCATTCTCAGGCCTGACTAATTCACACTGAATGTAAACTAATGCAGTTCACTGTTGAAGGAAACACAAAGTTAGGTAAAATGCAAGGATCTTTGCTAAAGTTCCAACACATAAGAAATACAATACTTTCAATGAAACATTTATTAAACACATATTTTTTATAATTCAGATGAGTATTTTAACAGGAATCATCACAGTATTAATCACTGAGGACTTACCTAATACAGTTATAAAGACAGTATTACTGTTCTTTGTATGATGTAACCCCTTCCACCTACCAGAGCACTGATATTCACCACTGTGGCCTGTCGAGCTAATTTCTAATGTGTAGTCTTTGTGTGAACTGTAGGGGACATAGTCTCGACCATCCTTGTTGATTTTGTAATACCAGTCAGTGTCTCTTCCTTCATTCATGTCACACTTGAAGGTAACAAACTCTCCAATGAAATAACTGGACCAGTTGGGTTCAATAGTTAGCACAGCATCTAGAATCCAACACAAACAGACAATCAGACAACAGACAATCTGAAACACTTTATGCTCAAGGCAGAATGTTGATTGATTATTAATACTTTATTTATGTAGAGTCATACAGGTTGAGAATAATCTTTGCTAAATAAAAAGGAAGAAATAGAAAAAGTGAAAACTGTTCAGTCACCTTGAGTGTGTCCACTGCAGACGAGCGTACAGAGCACTGCAATAAAGACAGAAACTTCAGACATTATCAAACTAAAGACACTCAAATCATGTGAGTGTTTTGTTGATGTTAGATTTGAAATGTAACATAAATAAAACACTGTTGGTAATGATGTGTCTCATTTCTTGATCAATGGTGAGTTAATGACCTTCTTAAGGAACAATCCCACCAGGGTTTAAAGTGCAGTCGCTTTCTTACCAAGCTCCTTAAAACATTTGGAGATTTACATCTACTCTGATCTGAGTCAGTGCACTAAAATAGAATCCAGTCTACAAACAACCACGTTGGTAACAAACATGAGAGTCCTCTGATTACATGACCTGCAATGGTACAAATGACTGATGCTCTGTTCTTCTTACTAAAACGTGTTTATGGATCAGTATGAATCAAACAATAGAAGTCAGTGATGTACTCACAGAATAGGCCCAGCTCACAGAGCAAAGTGGCTCCCATCCTCACATCCAGCAGTGACACGTCTGAAAACTTCTACAACTTTCTGTAAAGAGAGAGAGTGAAGCAGCAGCACAGCAGATACCAAAGAGCTGAGAAGGAAACAAAGAGGTTTTAAAACTTCTCTCTGCTTCCTTCCTTTTACACATAAATAACAACTTAACAAGGTCTGACCATGTCTGCCAGATTTTTATGAAAAGGCCTTTAACACACAGACTAAACTGACCAATAGCAGACAGACAGTAAGTTTCATTACACATATGTGAGCTGACTGAGGGTTAAAGAGTAAATGAGGAGAACACAAGTCCAAGACTTGTTTTAAGTGTGAAAAACATTTATTTTATTTAAATATTATTCAAATAATAAAAAAATAATAATAAAATAATAATATTAATAATAATAATCATCATCATCATCATCTTTGTCATAAACTGTAAGTATTATCAAACATTTGTCTTACATTATTTCAAAGGCTATTTATAATTTTAATAAATATTTCCAAACCTCAAGCACACAGATGTATGAATACAGGAGAGTAAATATCAATAAATATATCTACAGAGTAAAACCAAACTCCCTCTACCTGCAAGCAGACACTGCTGGAACTAATTAAAGGTGTTTTCAACCCCTGATGTGACCTGTCTGTGCTCCGTCTCTCACCCTAAGACAGCTGGAAGAGGTGTTGCCTTGTAGGTAGCTATAACTGTTATAATTGTATTAATAGCGAAAGACATTGTTTTTAGCGTCCTGTAACCACACAGTGGTCTGATGAGTCTCAGTTTCTGCTCCAACATTCAGATGGTAGGGACAGAATTTGGCAGAACCAAATTAATCAAATCAAATTAATTTCACTTTGATCTCCAAACAAACTACAGTGATTTCCATGTTTCCTTGTTTAGGCTGTGGGACTGTAACCTCTAAGGTTTACATGTTTCCAGTTTAAAGTTTCTGAGCCTCAGAAATCAACAGCAGCACTGAGACTGGACTCAATGATAAAATAGTTAACAGGAATAAAAATGTTTATTTTACTGCTCTGTGTGCTACATCATCAGATTAATGAGTTTCTACAGCATTCACATCTTGTCCTTTTTTACAACAGTGTTACATTTTAATGTTTTAAGTTTGATATTATTTATAGATCTTTAATCACTATTTAATAATATCTCTGCAGCAGGTGGCACTATGTGTCCCTCCAAACTATCAAAGCTCAGCTGATTGACAGAAGCAGGATTCAGCTTCGAGAGCAGAGTCCTGCAAAAGTGTCGTCTGTGTAGAGTTTTCATTGGGACAGAGAGGGGGAGGGACTTTCACCCACTCAACACATGCTTTCATGCATCCTCTAAGGTCCTGACTGCACGCTGTTTGAAGTTGATGATGTCAGCGTCTGCTGAATGTTCATTGGTTGGCAAGTGCAGCGAAATATAGCAGGAAAGGAAGAAGCACAAAAACACTTCAAAGGTCAAAAATGCACACATGCGAGAGCGTAAATCTGGCGTGCGATGGCTCCTTTATGCATCAAATTGTGCCTCAGCTGGAGGAAGCCAAGACAACACTATGGATATCAACACTGATGCAAATGAGCATCTTCATTCTGTTTTAGTATTGATTAACAACACAGTGTAGATATCTAACCCTACTCTAGATCTAATCTCTATGATAATAAAACTGCTCTGATATTTTCTATCTCTGACATTTCAATGCAGATGTTTGAATTTCTAAAATCTGATTGTCTTTTGTTAACATTAAAAAGTAAAAATAAAAGTCTAATTATTTATTGAGCATCAAAAAGGAGAGAAAAATAACCATGTCTCAGCATCAGCATTAACGTAGAAGAGAGTAATGAAGTAAAGATTAAACATCATTAGGATCAAACTGAAAGAAAATCAAACAAAACAAACTAAATTAGGACATTAGTTTTAAGAGTTTAAGAGTATTTTTCTGTCTCTGTGCATAAAAAGTGTGTTTGACACATGAGAAAACATTTTTAAACTTATAGTTATAAAAAATGTTATAAAAGTTTAATTTAAAATGTATTAATATATGACCTTAAAGACAATGACAATGAGTCAAGTGCAACAAGCAGCGATGTATCCAACACGATACTCAGACTAAACTGAACCAAGGAACCAGCCAACATTTGTCTGTAACTATCATAAACATCACAAATATGCTTTGTTCAAACTCTCACATAAACACTTCAAACCAGTGATACACTCTAATTCTCACACATGAGAAACACTTTCATTAATCAGTGCCATTCAAACAATGTCACAAATGTACTTACACAATAACCCCGTCATGCAGAGCAAAGAGTGCCCCATCCTCACATCCAGCCCTGCTGCACTCTGATCCTCAGCTGATCTCAAACACTTTGACTTTACATCAATAATAAAAAGAGAAGCTGCATTTAATACAGATAAGACCAGAGTGTTTCTTCTGACTGTGGCCTCTCTGTGCTTCCTTTCCTTTTATACAAACCTCAAACAGCTCCTGTAGCTTTGACCACAGCAGTTGTGTGACGTGTTCACATTTCCTGTCCACTGCAAACATGCAGGCTTGCTTCTTGTGTTTGCTTCTTACCTTCTGTTGTTTCAGGTCAGGTGACATATTTACCAGCTCATAATTATGTTTTATTCTCAGAGACTTTTATGTGATTTGTGCAGTGTCCTGTCATGACATATGCAGCGAGGTGTTGGACCTCAACACTGAAGAAACCAAACAGCCACTCGATAAACGCACTAAATAACACAGATCTCTCTGTCCCTCGCTCTGCATCCTGTTATGTCATTTTTTCCAAACTCCCGTTTCTGCTTCCATGTCTGTTTCTTCCCTGGTCTGAGTCTCAGGTCTGTGTTTCTTAGTCTGCATATTTCCTATTTTATTTTGACAATATCACGTTCTGTGTTTAGTTTTGCTTCCAGCTGTGTTTCCACTTCCCTCGTCACGCTCGTGTGACGAGGGAAGGTCATCTTTTCACCGTGGGCCACATTTCTGTTCATCACGAGTTACATCTCAGGCATTCATGTCATTCATGTTGGTGACATTTAAGTTTCATGTTCACTGTCTCTAGTGTTAGTTCTCTCCAGTTTAATTTACTGTTAACATCGTCCTAGTTTCCTTTCGATCTTCATTTATATTGTTGGTCCAACCTAAAGTAAACGTCTCAGTTTTTGTTCATTCCTGTCTCGAACATCTGCTCTTACTCTTACACCACGCACCGGCCACCCGGCCGTGACAAAAAACTTTACACTGTTGTGTATTTTTAACTCCTTGAATGAGCCATGATTATGTTTGAACACTGATTAGTCACAACAACAAGCATCATACTACACTACTATCATACCTGCATTGCTCTAACTTGCCAAGAACCAACACAAATCCTGTGTTTCCTGTCTTTTTCTGCAACTCGGGAGTGATGCCACGCCCGATTTCCAACTTCCAAGTTCGGAGGTATCTGGAATGCAGCACAATGACCCACTTTTCACACCTTGTCTCATGTCATGACACACATAATTAATAGTGGATTCATGACCCACTTAAGGGACAACTCCCACTATGGTTGTCTGTCTGGGTTCTCTCTGGGTACTCTGGCTTCCTCCCACAATCCAAAGTCATATATTATTATGTTAACTGGTGATTCAGGTTGTTGCCTGCAGGTGTGAATGTGAACATGAATGGTTGTCTGTCTCTCTATAACCTGTCTAGGTTATCTTTCATATTATGACAGCTACTATAGGCTCCACCCACATTGAGTCCAAAAGGACAGAACAGTGAATACTTTAAAGTGCGGTTGCGTTGTGATTGGCTAGTCCCTCCACATGAGCATGTAGTGTGTCTCAGTTTGTCACTCAGGCTGTTGTATTAATCATAGTAAAAGCATGAAAACTCCGCCACCATCCTTCATTCTGTCAAACACTTTCTTACAAAGGTTATGATTAAGGTTTGTTGCAGTATCATCTACACACACTCACCAACATGTTCATATCCAAGTGTTTTAGATTGTTGAACAGCAGGTGTGTTTTTTCATCCCACCACTTTTCTTTTAGAAAGATAAAATATATTAAGATGTAACTTCCTGTTTTTAGCTTATTTTCAGGTTATATGTAAAAGTTAAGTGCAGAAGTTTCAGTACTTGTCAATATTTTAATATTGTAATGCTTCAAGATATAAAGTCTAAAAAGGCCTAAAAACGTGTGGACTCTGTGATACTGCAGAGTCCAGCAGACAGTTTGGAGTCAAACACTGACGTCATCATCACAGGTGTAGGAACCATTTCTGTAACAGCAGCCAAACAGACACATTAGTATCAGTAGGTATAGATGATTTACTGGCTCCTCTGCTGGTTACAAAGCAGTGATTATACTTTGGAGTTTTGTGTTATACTGTGAGGAACTGGCCTGTTTGGAAGTTGCAGTTAGAAGAAAAACATGTCTGTATATGATGTTGTGGACAGAGAGAGTGATGGATGATTTTATTTATTTCAGAGATAAATGAACATTTACAGCACGTCCATGCAGAGACTCTTAAAGACATGAGCGTGAGAAACAAGCTTTTCACCGTTTCTCTTGATGCTCACATGCTTTATTTATCCTTTAGTCCAGCATGTGTCATCACCACAATAAAGCTACTTTTAACCTGTTTTCACACATTGTCATACCTGCACATTTCCACTGTGCTGTGTTGACTTTAAATAAAACAAACCACAGGCTGCATTTCCTCTTATAAGGGTATCTGACAAAAATAAACCTGTTAAAGAAAAGACTTAACCAACAACAGTCTTTACACACATGTAGGCATCACAGTCTGTTCAGAGGAACAAAGATGTTATTCTGTATTGTCTTATTTACCGATTAATCTTGTATTTTTACTGCTCATTGCTTCTTAAATAAAACAGATCACTGTATATATTTCAAGGTTTGGTAAAAAGTTTTGCATTTATCAAAAAAAAAATCTACAGTTTTCTCCACCTGGAGGCAAAAACAAAGACAATGTATGATGTCCAAACCACCAAGCTAACCAGCAGATTAGGAGGAGGAAGCAGAGGGGCGGGGATCAGGAAGGCCAGGTGGTTATCAGCAGAATAGGAAAAAGCAAAAGAATTAAGTGTGGTGTTTATTTTTCCATTAAAAAAAGATTTGTCCACAAGAAAAAGTCTCAACACAACATAAGATAATATCACACATGTTGTGTCACAATATTAGAAATTATGAATCACTTTCAGCCAATTATCAAGAAACGTTTCACCCTTTAGCCACACAACAACAGAACGAGGATAATTAATATAAATCCACAAACAACAAATCTCTGAGTTCATGTTGTTTCTGACTCAGTCGATGTCACAGCTGCTCATTGATCCTGTTCTGTTGCTTCAGGTTTTCCATGTTTGCATGTTGTCAGCTGATCTCAGATCAGCAACATGACACTGAATATTAATGTTGTGTGAGTGTGTGGTTTAGGGCCTCCATCCTGTGATAATAACCAGGTGTTGAGATGAGGACTCACTGAAATCAATTTATTTCACATACAGTTAGCAAAATGCAAAATTTCTGCACATAGTGTTATATATATCCACACAACACATGACAGACACTGTGGATTCAAGAGCACTGAGCATATTCAGCAAATAACCACAGATGCATGATGGGATATGATTTAATTTGTGTAAACTTCTGAACAAGAAACGAGCTGATATGTTTGAGGTGGACAGCTGACTGTAGTTTGTAGCTGCTGAGCTCAGTTCAAAAGAGTTAATGGGAAGGAAACACAGAGGCTCCAGTAATGATCACCCCACTGCCTCCTACTGGCCATTCTTGTTATTAAACCATTTTAACAAAAAGTTGCCATATTAATGTTCATTTGTGAGCCCTGAATTTCTCACAGACATCAAAAACATGTTTTACCTCCTCTAATACACTCGCCTTCATTTTATGCTCATGGCCACCTTTTAATGTCACAGAGGGGTCGATGCTTTCTCTTGATAAATCAAACTGCTGTGAAGAGGTACAAACAAACTGCAGAGTGATGTTGGTGCTCACACAGTCCAATCATAACCATTCTGTAAGGATTCACTGATACTCTGTCAAAATGTGACACTCTGTCCTCCTTCACTTAATAGACTCTTAATAGACTCTTAATAGACTCTTAATAGACTCTGGACTTCCAGACCAGCAGGTTTAGGGAAGTTACACACATACACACACATACTTACACAACGCACAGACAAGGTGCTCTTTGTTTGTATGCATATGTCATATGTTAATGAACCTATGCATACTCATGTAACCTCAATAAAGAGCAGTGTTACGGGGGGAGTGGACGAGAGCGACTGGGATCAAGTGAAGTAACGGCGTTTGTCCAGTTCTCTCCCGTGCACGAGAAACATAAAGAACTTTGCCTGCTTGGTGTTCAATGCTTTTCGCTGTGTGGTTGAATTGTCTTGAACGTTCCAGCAAATAGGTTTATGCTACAAACCTATCAACCTGACACTTTTTATGCCTTCAACTAAGGAAATACTTTATATTTATATTTGACCATTACAGCATGTAGTTGTCAAGTTATTTACTGAACAAAACATTTTTCTCTTCTCTCCACTTTTCTGGGGCTCAGATACAAATCATGAGCCATTTTCAGATGATTAATAAACAGCATATTGCAGTTAGAAATGACATTTTAATACACATGTAAGCATCACAGTTTACTTAGAGGAACAAAGAAGTGTTGTGTGATATTATTTCGTAGAAAATGTTGCATTTTTAAAAGCACCACAATTATTTGATGCACATTAAACTGTAAGCGTCATAAAAGACACAAACATCACCTACAGAAAACAAACCTGCTCTGGTGTGCAACTGCTCTGATAAAACACTCTTCAGATGAGTTTGTTGCTGCTGATGTGACCAAACAGTGTGAACAGTGACACATGATGGAAGTGCTGCCATGAAATGTAAGAGGACCACATGAAGACTGCAAAAGTAGCACAAAAGTAGCACAAGTCACAGAAAAACATGAAACACATTCATCCATTTCTGTAACAATGTCTCCAGTTTAGGGTCACAGAGGGACAGTGGACACTGGGAGGAAGCTGGAGTTCATGGAGGAAACACACACAGATGCAAACTCCACACAGAATCACCTCCACCTGTGATTCAATTTAGTTAGTAAAAAGGCTGCTGAGCATAACGTCAGAGCAGTTGTTACTTCTCATTATGTTGATAGATCATGTTGGAGGGTTTGAAGCTGTTTGAAATGACAATGAGTGTCTTTAAATAAAAGCTCTCTTTCAGTGGATTCACAACACTGAACAGCTGTAACATGTACTCTCAGTCTGACACACAACAACAACACACTTTATTTATATCACTTTTATTAACAAAGTTTCAAAGTGCTTCCAGAAAGACTTTATAATATATATTACAAATAAAAGAAACAGTTAAAAAAAACAGACCTACAGAACATTAAAGTCAATTAAAATTATTTTCTAATGGGAGAGAAACAAGCAAAACACACTGAGTGATTCTTTCTGAAGACAATATAAACTCAGACTATCAGGATCATTGCTTTGAATTCCAAATCTTCTCTTTTTCACTCAAAGTGGTTTCAAGTATTTAAATGGTAATGGCCTGTATTTATATAGCGCTTTACATATCCAGTCATCCACCCATTCACACACTGGTGATGGCAAGCTACATTGTAGCCACAGCCACCCTGGGGTGCACTGACAGAGGCGAGGCTGCCGAACACTGGCACCACCGGGCCCTCTGACCACCACCAGTAGGCAACGGGTGAAGTGTCTTGCCCAAGGACACAACGACCGAGACTGTCCAAGCCGGGGCTCGAACTGGCAACCTTCCGATTACAAGGCGAACTCCCAACTCTTGAGCCACAATCGCCCACATTTAAGAAACTTTAAAGAGAAAAACAGCTAAAGAGCTGCTGTTAAGATTTTAGAGCTGTGGCTGAATTTGGATTGACATCATTGTAGTCAGAGCTCTCCTCTGGGTCACCACGTTGCCCTGTTGAGGTGATCAAATGAAAGCATTTCAAAACAAACTCCCTCTGTTTTGTCCACAAATGCATTTATTATCAGTGAGAATAATTACCAATGTATATTTTGCATTTCAAATCTCACATTTTGTGCACTCACTTGTCTTGTTAATGACTCTGAGCTGAATCTCAGATGTGACATTGGTGTAATCACCTTCTGCTGGACCTGAAATAATAATCTGATTGACTTTCATGTTAAACTCAGCTATTGTATAATCATTAGGAGTGCAACGATATTTGTATCGATATTGAACCGTTTGATATAGTGTTTTCGGTTCGGTACGCATATGTATCGAACAATACAACATTTTTTATTTATTTTATCAACTTTCCTTCTGACGATGCTGTCTGTGTTGAGAGCTCAGTGGATCTGCGTTCAACTACTCCGCCTAGGCTGCACTGTCGAGGGCAGATTCACTGAGCGCAGCACAAGCTAGCAAGACAGAAGTTAAGCTCTCCTTGCAACATGGCAAATTGAACCTCCCCCACCCTCATTCAGATGTGGCCTTTGGAACTATTTTGGTTTTCATGTGACGTATGACCCTGAAGGTAAGCGTGTCATGGACAAAAGTAAAACAGTATGTCGGATGTGCCACGCAATGCTCAATTACATGGGTGGGAACTAGTGTGTTAGCGCAGTTTGCTCGTTAACGTGTTGACGCCATCCAGCCCCACGTGGTAGCTCGTTAATGGAGATTTGCCGTGTTGTGGCGTTAACGTCATTTCAACGAGATTAACGCTGACAGCACTAGTGGGAACACAACGAATATGACTGCACATTTACTCCGACATCATCCTAGTGCAAAGACAAGTGGAAGCAGACAAAAACAACAAGCACGCATGCTACAAACTTTACCCGAGTCATTTAGACAGCCGTTAGCACATGATTCTCCTTATGGGGACCTGATATGTTTAATATGCTGCTGAGAATATAGCCCAGAAGAAGCGTATAGTATAGCTTTTATTTTGGAAAGAGCCATTTCTCTGTAATAAACTCTCTTTTCCAAAGATGAGTGATTTCTAGATCAGATAGATTTATTATTTTATATCCCTTTGTTGTTTCAGCAACATTAAATTTAAAAACTGTAATTCTGAGTTAAAATATATATTTATAATTTTAATAAATGACAAATTAAAAAAAGCATGAAAAAATGTATCGAAAAAATATCAAACTGTGACACCAAAGTATCCGAACCGTGAATTTTGTGTATCGTTGCACCCCTAATAATCATCCAGCTTCCACAAGCTCTGTATTAATGAAAGTGTAAACTTTACCATTTTCATTGTTTTCACACCTTCTGACTGTCTCATAGACACAACGATCACCTGCAGGTCAGAGAAAATCAGTCACCTCATGTCTGTAATACTAATTTGTTTCCAGTTTATTAGTGAACTTTTTGTTTAAAATATATAAAAAGAAAGGTTCTCACCTTTGCAACATCTGAAGCCAAACAACAAGAATGGAAGGAAAATAAACATGAATCCAAGAATTATTCTAAAGATCATCAGAAGAGAAAATGAAGAGCTCTCAGGTGTGGACACAGCAGCTGTAAATAAGAACGTTTCATTTTTAATACATGATTTAGTTCAGCTTATTTTTTAAGCTTAATTCACAAAGTACTTAATTAAAAAATGATAATAAAAAAAGCATTGTTGAACATTATTGATGAAAAAACTAAATCCTAAAACAAAAGTACACATTTGCAGAACACGAGGGAAGAATTCATCTACAATAAATCATATCAGATGTTTTGATCCTGCTCACCTTTAACTGACATCCAGCTCTGTGCTGACTCTCTTCCTGAGTACTGACACTTGTAGAAACCTTCATCAGACTTTGACACTGCAGAGATCTTCAGCTCCCCTCGGGGATCATTTTGAATAAGTTTGTCATTGTGATAGAAAAACACATTGGAAAGTATTTTTTGTGTTCTCAAACTGCAGCTCAGACTAACAGAAGCTCCCTCAGTCACAGGATGAACAGGACTCACCAGGATAGGACCATTACCATCATCTGTGACACAATCACACACAATTGTTTCAGTCACATCAGCTGGTGCACACTTTGAGAAAAAGCTGACAAACAATAATAAGAACAGATTGTACAAATGTTTTTTTTTATCATGAAGATCTGATCTCGTGTATTTAAAAACCGCTATT
The DNA here is from genome assembly GCF_963969265.1 of Rhamphochromis sp. 'chilingali'. Lineage (NCBI taxonomy): Eukaryota > Metazoa > Chordata > Actinopteri > Cichliformes > Cichlidae > Rhamphochromis > Rhamphochromis sp. 'chilingali'. The sequence goes on along the minus strand of NC_137929.1, from coordinate 38,776,765 downwards.
TCTCCAGATAAATTACACACATACAGCAAAGCTGGGAAAAATGTTCATGTGACGTCTAAATCATGAAAATCCAAGAAGTAAATGTATAATAACATACTCTGTACAGTGATGTTGACTGCACTGCTGAACTCTCCTGATCCAGACTCACACCAGTACACTGCAGTATCTGACTTTGATGTGTTGATGTCACATGTGGATCCAGTCATTCTCCTACAGTCAGAGTACAGTCGGCCGTCCTCAGAGAACTTCTTCACTCTCCACTCAGGGAAGTTTCCCTCACAGGTCAGTGAGACAGAGTCAGAGGTGAAGTGTTGCACTCTGTCAGGACTCACTGTGAGAGACGCTGCTGAATGAACATCTGGAAACAACATGCAGTGAAGAGACAAAGCTCACAGATGTTAGGAACAAAAAATGTCAAATTATTATTAGAAAAAAAATAATGAGCTGAACCTTGGTCGATTACAGTGATGACACAACTTATTAGACAGAATCAAACTGACCTGCAGACCAGACAAACTTTGGTCGACTGTGATCAGTGTGATACTCTGGGTCTCCTCTTCCAGCTCTGCACACATATCCTGCTGTGTGTGTCTGTCCATGAATGATGTAGGAGTCCTGTGCAGTCCCACTGCCATCAGGTAGCAGCTCATAACTGGAGGATTTCTCTGATAGATCAGGAACAGCTTTATACCAGTAGAAGCTCCATCCTGCAGACGGATGTTCAACCTCACAGTTCAGAGTTACTGAGGCTCCAGGACTCAGCCATGATGGAGACACAGTGAGGACAGGACGGGGTTCATCTGTTCAACAAAGATTTTCTCTCAATCTTTCGTCTCTTAACTCTGAATTCAATGTCACTAAAATGTTGACTCACAAATATTTATGATGAACTTTAAGAGTGAGACTATCTAAACATATCAAATATCTCAACGTACTAATAAAAACACATTTTTACAAACTGTTTCTATTTCCAGGTTAAATGAACTATGACTCTACTTACTAAACATTGACCAATTTAGAAAACAATGTGTAATTTTTCTGCATGTGAGACTTCGACTGCCTAGAAAAGTTTTTTTTTTTTTTCAAATCAAAAATAGTTTGAATGCCTCATCTCTGTTTTCTGGTCATTACTGCTTTAATAGTTACAGTGCCGTGAACAACTTCTTTACTTTCTGTCGGAGTGGGAGGAGAGTGTTTGAAAGAGAAGTATGTGTGTGTTTTTAAAGTCGTCTTACTAGCTGCACAGCAGAGAAGTTACTCTCATATGTTTTGTTCTCTTCACTGTGAATAAAAAGCTGCTGTTCAGGTTTTTGTTGTTGGAATAAAAACTAAACATTTTACTGACCAACATGAAAGACAGTTATAAAGCTGTAAGAAAGAAGAAGTGCTTTTTCCTTATTTAGATACTCTGGATGAAAGATCTTACATGATACAGTCAGTGTGATGATATCACTCCACTCTGTGAAGAAATAGTCCCTTCTGCCCCGGCAGCTGTATCCTCCACTGTCAGACTCAGTAGCTCTGATGATTCTGTATTCATTGGATGTTTCAGGTATGTTTGACTGGCCTCGTCTCCATTCATACGTCCACTGAGCTCCTTCACCTCCCTGAATCTCACATCTGACAGTGACTGTCTCACCGCTGTATATCTGAGTCCAGGATGGCTGCAGGGTCACAGTGGGATTACTGGGAACTGTTCACAGACAAATATCCAGTTAGACACAAATAGAAACATGAAGATAAAAAAATAAGACGCAATAAATTCTTCTATTTGTCAGGAGGTGTCTCTCATCTCAGGTTTAATTAACTCACAGTTGAATGAAATTGTTAGCACAGGACACAAAATGACATCTCTCAGTTTGGCAGAAATAAAATTATTTATCTCACGAGTTTCTCTAACTGTGACGTCACTGCTGTCCTCTGTGTAGTAAACTGGATCTCCTCTCCCTCCTCTGCAGTGGTACAGACCTCCTTGTGAGACACTAATAACTCTGTTTGCTTCATTTCCTCTCATGAGCTGAGCTTTAGAAGAGACTGAATCACGTCTGAACCAGTCAAACTTCCAGCCAGCAGAGCCCTCCACAGAGCAGCTCAGTGTCACACTGCCCCCTGCTGGTATGACTGAACTTTGTGCTGTCAGTGTGGCTCTGGGTTTACTTGCTGTTGAAGTTACAGGAAAAAGTTCATCAGATTGTTTCACGAATGACTTTGACTCAACATGTACTAATAAAAACACATTTTTACAAACTGTTTCTATTTCCAGGTTAAATGAACTATGACTCTACTTACTGTCAGAAACTGTCAGTGTGACTGAATCACTCCACTCTGTTGTTTCATGCTGTGAACTTTTCATTCTGCCCTTACAGCGATAGTTTCCACTGTTGGATGATGAAGCAGATCTAATCCTGTATTCATTTTGATTTGGAGCTTTTATCCTGCTGTTTGTTTCCCACTCATAATCCCACTCAGTGTCTCCTCCATGGATCTCACATCTAACAGTGATCGTCTCTCCTCTGTATATCTCAGACCAGTTTGGATACAGAGTCACAACAGGCCTGTTTGAGGCTGTTACTGTTCAAGAAAGTACAATAAAAACACATGAATGTCAAAAATGTTAATGCCTTTTGTTCTTCATCTTCCTCCTTAATCAGGAGTTTATTTGACTTTATGTTAAACTGACCAGTTTTCCCAATCCTGACTGACTGGCTGTCCTCTGTGTAGTAAACTGGGTTTCCTCTTCCTCCTCTGCACCTGTAGAGTCCTTCCTGTGAGACACTGATTTGTCCATTTGAGTGGAAAACTGCATCTTGTGTGGTCAGGGCTTCAGAGGATTTCTCATCTCTGTACCAGTAGTATTTCCATCCAGATGATGATGATGGGTTCACAGAGCAGGTCAGGGTCACACTGCCCCCTACTGGAACAGCTGTGTTATCAGCTCTCAGTTTGGCCTTTGGTTTATCTGCAGTTCAGTTTAGAAAAAGAACAAAAGTCAATGACTGAATCAAACCAGTTTAAATAACTTGGTGGAAATATGTCAATAATAAATATCACATAACTTTAATGGTGAAGCTGCAACAAACTGTACAACTGTCACACAAACACAACACTAATCTTTCATATTTAATTTGCTGCATTTCTAAGTTAAAAACACACATGAGGAACAATCAGTGGATTTAATGTTTCTTAGTGGATGTGGTGGAGCAGCTGAGACAGATTCAGCATTTGTTCTGCATTTCATCTTTCATGTATTAGAGCTGCACAGCAGAGAAGTTACTCTCATATGTTTTGTTCTCTTCACTGTGAATAAAAAGCTGCTGTTCAGGTTTTTGTTGTTGGAATAAAAACTAAACATTTTACTGACCAACATGAAAGACAGTTATAAAGCTGTAAGAAAGAAGAAGTGCTTTTTCCTTATTTAGATACTCTGGATGAAAGATCTTACATGATACAGTCAGTGTGATGATATCACTCCACTCTGTGAAGAAATAGTCCCTTCTGCCCCGGCAGCTGTATCCTCCACTGTCAGACTCAGTAGCTCTGATGATTCTGTATTCATTGGATGTTTCAGGTATGTTTGACTGGCCTCGTCTCCATTCATACGTCCACTGAGCTCCTTCACCTCCCTGAATCTCACATCTGACAGTGACTGTCTCACCGCTGTATATCTGAGTCCAGGATGGCTGCAGGGTCACAGTGGGATTACTGGGAACTGTTCACAGACAAATATCCAGTTAGACACAAATAGAAACATGAAGATAAAAAAATAAGATGCAATAAATTCTTCTATTTGTCAGGAGGTGTCTCTCATCTCAGGTTTAATTAACTCACAGTTGAATGAAATTGTTAGCACAGGACACAAAATGACATCTCTCAGTTTGGCAGAAATAAAATTATTAATCTCACGAGTTTCTCTAACTGTGACGTCACTGCTGTCCTCTGTGTAGTAAACTGGATCTCCTCTCCCTCCTCTGCAGTGGTACAGACCTCCTTGTGAGACACTAATAACTCTGTTTGCTTCATTTCCTCTCATGAGCTGAGCTTTAGAAGAGACTGAATCACGTCTGAACCAGTCAAACTTCCAGCCAGCAGAGCCCTCCACAGAGCAGCTCAGTGTCACACTGCCCCCTGCTGGTATGACTGAACTTTGTGCTGTCAGTGTGGCTCTGGGTTTACTTGCTGTTGAAGTTACAGGAAAAAGTTCATCAGATTGTTTCACGAATGACTTTGACTCAACATGTACTAATAAAAACACATTTTTACAAACTGTTTCTATTTCCAGGTTAAATGAACTATGACTCTACTTACTGTCAGAAACTGTCAGTGTGACTGAATCACTCCACTCTGTTGTTTCATGCTGTGAACTTTTCATTCTGCCCTTACAGCGATAGTTTCCACTGTTGGATGATGAAGCAGATCTAATCCTGTATTCATTTTGATTTGGAGCTTTTATCCTGCTGTTTGTTTCCCACTCATAATCCCACTCAGTGTCTCCTCCATGGATCTCACATCTGACAGTGATCGTCTCTCCTCTGTATATCTCAGACCAGTTTGGATACAGAGTCACAACAGGCCTGATTGGGACTGTATTCAGGAAATGAACAAGTGAATGACAAAAGGGGTCAATTTCCATCAGATACTTTTCATCAGGTAGTGATTTGGGGTTCATTAACTTTGAACTGACCAGTTTTCCCAATCCTGACTGACTGGCTGTCCTCTGTGTAGTAAACTGGGTTTCCTCTTCCTCCTCTGCACCTGTAGAGTCCTTCCTGTGAGACACTGATTTGTCCATTTGAGTGGAAAACTGCATCTTGTGTGGTCAGGGCTTCAGAGGATTTCTCATCTCTGTACCAGTAGTATTTCCATCCAGATGATGATGATGGGTTCACAGAGCAGGTCAGGGTCACACTGCCCCCTACTGGAACAGCTGTGTTATCAGCTCTCAGTTTGGCCTTTGGTTTATCTGCAGTTCAGTTTAGAAAAAGAACAAAAGTCAATGACTGAATCAAACCAGTTTAAATAACTTGGTGGAAATATGGAAATAATAAATATCACATAACTTTAATGGTGAAGCTGCAACAAACTGTACAACTATCACACAAACACAACACTAATCTTTCATATTTAATTTGCTGCATTTCTAAGTTAAAAACACACATGAGGAACAATCAGTGGATTTAATGTTTCTTAGTGGATGTGGTGGAGCAGCTGAGACAGATCCAGCATTTGTTCTGCATTTCATCTTTCATGTATTAGAGCTGCACAGCAGAGAAGTTACTCTCATATGTTTTGTTCTCTTCACTGTGAATAAAAAGCTGCTGTTCAGGTTTTTGTTGTTGGAATAAAAACTAAACATTTTACTGACCAACATGAAAGACAGTTATAAAGCTGTAAGAAAGAAGAAGTGCTTTTTCCTTATTTAGATACTCTGGATGAAAGATCTTACATGATACAGTCAGTGTGATGATATCACTCCACTCTGAGAAGAAATAGTCCCTTCTGCCCCGGCAGCTGTATCCTCCACTGTCAGACTCAGTAGCTCTGATGATTCTGTATTCATTGGATGTTGGAGGTGTGTTTAACTTGGCTGCTCTCCATTCATACGTCCACTGAGCTCCTTCACCTCCCTGAATCTCACATCTGACAGTGACTGTCTCACCGCTGTATATCTGAGTCCAGGATGGCTGCAGGGTCACAGTGGGCTTACTGGGAACTGTTCACAGAAAAATATCCAGTTAGACACAAATAGAAACATGAAGTCATTTTGAAGCCTGATTTTCTTTTTGCTGTTGTTCAGAGGAGAAAGATTTACTGCATCCTGGTGACACTTTGACTGTAAATGAAGCTGGATTTAAAAGTCAGTGTTTACATTTATTTACCGTGTGGTACACGTGTGTGGTGGCCTACTGGTGTATCTGACTCACACAGCCTGTTCTCCACACACTCCACATTTATAAAGTGATCTACAAATCCTAACATTACAGCTAACAGCTGCATTTTCCCTTTGAAGAACCACTTACAGCTACAGAGACAGGGAGTGAAGGTGGACAGTATATCCTTGTTTTTATGGCAACAAATTTACCTTGAAAGTGGTACAACTGTGTATAATATGATTCACAAGCAGAAAGTAAGATTTACAGATGTGTGCAGTGATTTGTGTGCAACTTTTCAGGTCTCCAGTTCACACAAACTATTGTACAAATGTGTCGACACAAACCTGAGTAACTGCTGATCATTGAGGCACAAATTTTAACGTCTGGATTGTTTTTCAGATTTCTTTCTTTAAAATTCATCGTCCATAATTCAGGATGATAATAAATATACTTAATAAAATACAAGATGTCTTAATAAGAAGAAGAGCTTTTTTACCTTTTAAGAACTTTTTAACAAAAACTTTAAAGAGGAGAAAAACAGCACAGGCCTGTGCAGGCCTACTTTAAATAAAGCATCATTCTGCAGGTCAGTTTGAGTTCAGAATAAGTAAATAAAATGTAGCTGTGGTCCAATAATTGTAAAATAAGAAGAATAATCATGAAAACTATTTGTATATAATTATGTCTTCAGTCCATTTCAATGAGCGATCATCTTCTGTTGTTTTCATGCAGCCACGGGCAGCCCTGAGTATAAAATACATCAGCTCAGGGTCGAAAACATAAAGATATTTATTGCACAATAACAGCATATCTGGTGATAATACACAGCTCACAACACCTTAAATACATGTGGACGAATCACCTGACACGCACAGATCACGTCTCGTGCCCACGTGGGGTTTTGAGTCTAATTTAACTGCCAGCTTCACACAGATCCACAAATGTGAGCTGCTTTCAAGCCACAAATCATTGCTTGTTGATCATGTCGTGCACATTTGTAACACTTTCAAGAGATATTCGTTTCCTTTTTTTTTTTTTTTTTTTTTTTTTTGTGTCCCGTTTGGATCTTTAGCCATCAAAATTGTTGTCTTAAGGCCAAGAAAGATGCCAAGCGGATTTATTTTACCAAGTGGATCATCATGGCCTTGCCATATTGGTCCATTTGATTGACCTTTATTATAATTATGTATTTATTTTATTTTCAGTTGCTACAAACGGGACAGACATGACTGGGGGATAGGACAGGGAGAAAGAATGAAAGAAAGAGAGGGAGAGAAAGAAAACCAAAGGGGAGAAGAGACGGTGAGAGGGGGGGGAAAAAAAAAAACAAAAAAACACCTGGGTCACCTTTATGGAGAAAAAAAAACAGAAGAGAAAGCAAACAACAAAGAGCAACATAATAAAAAAAAAACGGCACCATCACAATAAACTAGCTAGCAGTAGATATCAATAGATACTAAATAATAAACGATATTGTGCAGCACGCAAGATAGACAGCGCACAATGTGCTTTGAGGCAGCAGCCAAGAAAGCTGTAGTCCGCGTCTGTGAATACCCGTGTGTACACCTGTGTGCATACCTGTGTGGATCAGCATGCTTGCATTCCAAAGGTTTCTCCATATAACGATCTGCTAGGGAGTGTGGGGGGGCCACAGCCCCGTCCTCCAGGGTATGAAGCAGGTATGGAGGAGATCAAAACTCCAGACATCCAGAGGCCCCCAGAACACAAGAGACCAAGGAAGACCAACAGAGGGGCAGCCGCGTCACTGTCCCAGTAAGAGCTGAGGAGAGTCCCAGATGAGGGCTCACTCAGCAGCCGCGGAGCAGAAGCCAGGGGGAATTTCAGTGACGCGCCCGTGAGCTCCGCCGGCAGCCAGCCGTGCCTGAGTGACCAAGCCCCAGGCCGAGAGGCCGGGGGCACCCCACCTCCGAAGTGGCCCGAGCGAGCCCCAGGCTCCAGGCCCCGATAAACGGCCGCCAAGGAGTGAGCCGGTGTGTACCTGGATGCCCATCCCCAGACACAAAGAACCACCAACGCACCGACACCTGAGGGAGTCCGCCACTGGCAGGGGAAGTGGTGGTGGGTGGAGATAGGTCTCTAAACCTTGGAGGGCCTGAGATGTCCCCAGAGAGGTGGCGTCTGATACCCAACCTGACATATAGACACAGACATACAGGCACACACAGATACAAACATCCATTCCCACCCTCATGCTCTCATATGCACTTACTCCACACTCAACCAACGTGGAGACAGACATAAAGAGACGCTGTACACACGATCACACTCCCCAAGCGTACTCTAGAGATATTTGTCTCCTTGTGGAAAGCAGACTTTGTCGTGTTGACACGAGTGTCAGAACGGCAGGTTTATCTCCAGATCCACGGCTCTGACCCACGGAGACCTCTGGCTGATGCTCAGTGTTCTGAGTTTGGCTCGTAGCTGCTAATTAGCTTTCTGCTCTGGGTCAACTTATGGCAAAGTGCAGAGATGGAGAGAGGCGTGGGAAGGTCACAGCAGCACACTTTCTTCCTCTGGAGGCGGTGAACACAGTGAACAGCTGGATAATAACATGTGGCTCACAGCTGGGCCTGTCAGACTCTCTCTGGCTGCAGTAGCTGCTGCTATAAACACACTTTTCTTTTTCTCACTCTGTAAACTTCCTCCTGCAGATGTTGGGGATGTTGTGTGGGACTTTTATTTTTCATTTTTTCACCCAAAGCTTGCGGGAGCCACAGCTGAGGGGCGGAAGAGCCGCGGGTTACCGACCCTGATCTGACCTGATGTTAGCTGAGCTGTTGATGACCTCGGATAACAACATGTTCAGGATTAACCTTTATTTTTGTTTGTTTGTTTGTTTGTTTTTATGGCTCTATGGCTTAATACACAGTCTTTCATGTCCACTTAAAGTCAGTTTAGGATAAAGAAGCATTTAAAGAGAGAGGCCAAAAATATTTAATAAAATACAATTTAAAGACTAACAGCAGCTAATGAGATATAAATATGCAGGTTTTTTTGGAGTTGATGCCACAATGTTTATTTCTACATTTGTATGAAACACATGAGAAACTTAATAGAAAGTTTAAAACTCACAAGTCTCCACAACTGTGACGTCACTGCTGTCCTCTGTGTAGTAAACTGGATCTCCTCTCCCTCCTCTGCAGTGGTACAGACCTCCTTGTGAGACACTAATAACTCTGTTTGCTTCATTTCCTCTCATGAGCTGAGCTTTAGAAGAGACTGAATCACGTCTGAACCAGTCAAACTTCCAGCCAGCAGAGCCCTCCACAGAGCAGCTCAGTGTCACACTGCCCCCTGCTGGTATGACTGAACTTTGTGCTTTCAGTGTGGCTCTGGGTTTACTTGCTGTTGAAGAAACAGGAAAACATACATCATATTATCATTTACTTCGGGGAAAATAACAATAACAAAATGAATTAATTAATAAGAAAATAAATATTCAAACTTCAAATACCAGTTCAGTTTCGAATGAACATCAATGAGTAGTAGACAGATGTAAACATGAAAACATTAAATGTCAGCATGAATCATGGTCCAACTCACATGAAACTGTCAGTCTGAAGGCATCACTCCATCCTGTTAAGAGATAGTCACTGCTACCCCGACATCTGTAGTCTCCACTGTGGGACACTGAAACTCTGCTGATCCTGTATTCACTGGATGTTGGAGGGCTGTTTGTGTTGGGTGCTGTCCATTCATATTTCCACACCTTTCCTTCACCTCCCTGAATCTCACATCTGAGAGTGATTGTCTCACCAGTGAATATCTGAGACCAGCTGTGCTGCAGTTTCACAGCAGCCAAGACTGTTCAACAAATATTGTTAAAAAAAAGAAACAACAACAACAAAACAGGGAACAAAAAAAAAGATAATGCAAAAAGTTGTTTCCAGTAGCAGGTTTTATCATAATTATGTGAATAAATGCTGATTTGTCTTTAAAAATGCCTCAAATACAACAACAAAAACAATAATAATAATAACAGAAAAAATGTTTTAGTTCAAGTGAAATGTTTAAACTCACCAGTTTTCTGAACTGTGACTGAGTCACTTTCTGTAATGATGATAATTTTCCCTTCAGCCCTGCAGGTGTACGTGCCTCCTTCAGACACTGAGATCGTTCTGCCTGATTCATCAGTTATTATGGACTTTTCTTCAGATGACGTTTGTCTGAACCACTCATATTTTAAGTCAGCAGAGTCCTTCAAATCACAGGTCAGTGTCACACTGCCCCCTGCTGGTATGGTTGTGCTGTCTGCTGTTAGTGTGGCCTTGCCATGTACTGTAAGTTAGAAATAAAAAAAATAAAAAAAAAATCCCCCCAAAACAAGAGAACTATTGTCACTGCAGGTTTAGTGAGAATTTTAAAAAGGCCATTATGTTTTACTAGATTTGTAGTTCTGCATCTGTTCACCACCACAGTAAATCAAATAATTAATGTGACTGAAGTGCAGACTTTAAGCTTTTACTCAATGAGTTTTACCAAAAAAAAAAAAAAAAAATCATGAATTGTTTTAGAATAACAGCCATTTCTAACCACAGTTAGTTCAGTGGAAGCAGAACTAAACTCAAAACAGCTTTACTGATGAAACTTCACATGAAAACCGAAAACCCAGAGAGGGCTGAGTGCAAAAAACTCGGATACTAACCAAGAAATACAGAAAAAACAGGGAAAATAACTATGAGACAAATCACGACAAAGGCTGAAGTACACACATGTACTGTAGTGGTGAATTTCTCTACCAAGCTTTGAAAACACAATTTTTCCACTTCTTAATGTGAGATGTTCAGATTTATTTCTGACTCGTACATACAAACAAACAATGTCACGGTCAAAAAACGATTTGCTGCTTCAGTGCACATTTCCATTGCCGTCCTGGCTCATTCTAACCTGCTACCACACATGTGATCTAATGTTTTCTTACCCAACACATTAAACTAAACTAAACAAATATTTCTCTTTAGATTGGCTCTAACATGTAGTAATCAGGGAACTAAATCGGGGAGACAAGACAGAGGGAAGAAACACCCGAAAACAAGACACGGGACAAGGGACTGTCAAAATAAAACAGGAAGCATAAACACTGAAACAGAGACTAAGACACAAACTTGACCCAGACAAAAGGTAAAAAAACAGGAAGACAAGTCTGACTAAGCACAGGAGATCTAACAGACACACAGACTAGACTCAGGGAACACAGCAGGATGGGAAACAAGCTTGAAGAATAACTGAAAAGATAACTATACACACAGAATATGAATGAAAACATAATTTAAGAATAAGTTTAATATTAGAAAAACTAAAAACTGAAAAACTACAACAAACCAAGTGAAACAGAGAATATCAAACAGATGCTGAGAGTCCAAAACTGAAATGCTTGGTCCAAAATCCAGGATCATGACAGATACAGATCGATACTGTTCAGATTTTATAAACAGGAAGAAAAGAAAAAAAAAATCTTACCTTCAGCATTTCCATAGAAGAGTGTGCTGAGCCCTAAAATCAAGATTGAAACATCATCCAACTCTTTGAAAAATGTGCATTTTCAGTTGATGTTCATCCTCAAATCAGTTTCTGAGCTCATAAACTATAAACTTTAAATGTAAAACAGCAGTGTATCCCACACAATGTTAAAATGAGCCAAGTCAGCACCAATCACATTCTTAGACAAACTGTTTCACCTCCTCATGATATTTAAATAGTTTCTTTAATCAGTAACATGCAAACAGAGAAAGTCAGTGATGTACTTACAGAATAACTCCAGCACGCAGAGCAAAGAGCGCCTCATCCTCACATCCAGCTCTGCTGCTTTAACTGTTTTACTTTGTACTAAAAATTAAGCAGAAGAAAGATATGTTGTTATTTATATAGATACGAGTGTAACTTCTTCTGACTCTTTCTGCTTCCTTCCTTTTCACACTGAGCTCAAACAGCAGTTGTAGCTTCGACTGCAGCAGTTCCTGTATATTCAGAACAGATCAGCTTGCTTCTTGTGTGGTTCCATTTTTGTTTTCTATTCAAACCTGTTCTGTTACTAAACCCAAAGTTGTTCTGACTTGAAGGAACTGAACCTCAACCCTTCTGATTATAAGAAGATTCTAGCTGCTCTGCCTCCTCAGCTACAGCCATCCTAATGGCTCCAGCACTGTTACATTAATTAAAGTTTATTTATTTTTAAAGTTGATGTTTAACTTTGGTTCTAAGTCCTGTAGCAGCAGTAACTTGAGTGAATGATGCATACTGAGCAATTATACAAAGCACAGCAACAAGCATGCATTGCTTTATTGTGTTAAACAGTTTTATTTGACTGAACTTCCTCTTCCCCGTTTACACATAAAGAGGTGTAATAGCTGCCACATACTCACTAGAGCAGTGAGCAGACAGTAAATTCACTTTGACCATGTCCACACTAGCCTGGATAAATTTGAAAACGGTGTTTTCGTCTGAAAACGCTCCACGTCCACACTATTGTTTTCATGCGTTTTCACTGAGTTGTTCATCTACATTGAAACGGCCAAAAACACTTACGTTCCAGTACTGCGCATGCGTGAAAAGCAAGAAATTTCTGTCTCCCACTTATTTACTTTCCAGCTCTTTGAAACGTCGCGGCAAACTGAGGCCCAGCACAGAGGAAAAGCACAGAGTTTTTTTAAATGGACTAACAATGAGGTGGAGTTGTTGCTGCGAGTAACACAAAAGTACAAAGTTGCAAGAGCGAGTGAGAATTAAAGAATTTGAACAAAAGCTATCACACTGCGACGCAAAAACGACTTTTTTAAATGTATCCTCTTTGGAGAGCGTTTTCAAAAAGCTCAGCTGTCCTTGACTGAAAACGCCGTCAAGGATGCTCTCCTGGATGGGGATGGAACACAAAAACAACTTTTTCTCTCACTTTTGGCCTTCCGTCCACACTGAGATGGCCTTTTTGGTCAAGAAAAATTGAAAACGCTCTCTAAAGTGGATCAATTTGAAAAACGCCGTTTTCGCGGCACAGTGTGGTCGGCGTAAACTGAGACTTTTTAAAACGATGACGCGTTTTAGTCATGTGATGCAGTCATGTGACCAATTAAACTAAGCAAGCGGAGGGCATTTTGTTTGCTCTCAGTTTTGACAGCCCTATTAAAGATTAATATCTGTTTGTACATGCTCCAGATAGCTTTTCTTCAAATTCTTTAATTCTCACTTGCTTTTGCAATTTTGTACTTTTGTGTTATTTGCAGCAACAACTCCACCTCATTGTTAGTCCATTTTGACGCGACCTTTCAAAGAGCCGGAAAGTAAATAAATAGCAGACAGAAATAACAACAGGTCGAAGTGTAGACATAGCCTCTGATACCAAAAGTAGTCACTTGTCTGCTTTTACACACATATAAACATGAGTGATATCCCATTCTTAAACCATAGGGTTTAATAAGATGTCGGCCTCAGATCGTCGTCTGCACTTCAAGGTCAGATGAACGATGCCAATGAGGACGCCAATCTTCACATTTTGGACAGACAAGACAGATCGTTTGAAACAGGACATCTATGTCACCGTGAACGACCATCTTTGAACAGAGAGGATGGCTTATGACACCAACCATCTGCCACCTACAATCTAGTTTTGAGATCCCTTCCCATATGCCCAGGCACAACTTGCATTAGGTGACGATAGCTCACATGAAATTGTGAGGCAAGGTCACACAATTTTATGGTTTACCCAAAACCTCTGGCGATAGTGATCCACGCCTTTTTTCACAACTTGAGTCACATGATTAATAGTGGGCCAACGACCCTGTTAAGCAACAACCTGCATTAGGGTGTAAATACCCGGGACTCCACCATTTGGTTTTAGAATTTAAGAAGCTGGAACAGCTGAATTCAGTGATCTGGATGTGAGTGAATACTTTTGGCCATATATAATATCACACTGTGAAACTTAAAAAAAATAATCTGAATGCACATCTTGTACAAACTAAAATATACTTGGTAACTAAATACATGTGTCCATCCATTTGCTTCCACTTATCCTTTTCAGGGTCGCTGGGGGTGCTGGAGCCTATCCCAGGTGGGGAACACCCTGAACAGGTCACCAGTCTGTTGCAGGGGTAACACACACAGACAGACAACCAGTCGCACATTCACAATCTAAATGGGCAATTTAGATTTTTCAATCAACCTATCCCCACAGAACGCATGTCTTTAGACTGTGGGAGGAAGCCGGAGAACCCGAGGAGAGCCCACGCAAACATGGGGAAAACATGCAAACTCCACACAGAAAGACCCCGGCCTGATGGTGGAATTGAAGTCAGGATCTTCTTACTGTGAGGCAACAGTGCTAACCACCGTGCTGCCATATGCCCACATACATGACATACATAGACATACATAACATATTACATAGTTAGCAAGATGCTTTTAACATAACTGAGAGAGGAAAGAGGAAGTGGATAATCAATAAAAATTCATTCCTACAAGAGATGACAACCAGCAAAGACAAAAAACTGAGTTTTTAAAACTTTGCATTTTGCTCTCTCTGCTGCCAGCTGTCAGAGATAAAACATGCTTTCTGGAAGGCAACACACATATTTAGCTTAAATTGTTCTTCCTCATTTTAATTCTGCAGCAGAAGAAAAAGATAGTCAAGTCATCATTGTGTTACTGAAGCGAGCTCGGCAGCTCAGTGCTGACTCACAGTGACAGATATAACACCTCTGTGAAAGCCAGCAGGCAAACATTATTTTACCATCACATTGTATCGAAACAAACAGAGAATCTCTCTCAGCTCTGCCACACATGCTTCACACCACTGATGCTGACAAACATGTTATTTTCATACATGTTTTACAAATAAACTACTGTATTCTGAGTTACCACCTTGTCAGCTCTAGTAATTCCCAACGTGTGGGCCAGGGCCCCCTCGTGGGCCATGAAGGTAACACAGGTGGGCTGAAGTTCAGTTTGAAAATACAAGTGTAGCCTGGGAAATGGTTAGCCACGCAGGACACAATTACTGGGGTTCTAAATGTGCAGTTTTATTGTCAATGACGACTGAACAAACCAAAAAATGTCTTTTGACCTTCACTTTTGTCAAACAGCGGCCATATGGACTTGTACTGAACATCTACAGCACGAGGGGTAACGTGGCAAAGTAACAGAATAACCTATTAAACAAACATGCGCCACTACAATACGAGGAATAAAAGAAATGAAATGAAATACAAAACACAAAAATACGGCAGTGGCCTCTGTCTGTGCAGAACAAAATACAAAGAACTAAATCACACAAGGCTCCTTTAACAAAATGTGGAAGTGTTACATACATGTTTATACACACTTACATTCCACAGAAATCTCAGCTCACTTGCAATACTGGAGCACATAGACGATCTCGCAGCTTATCCCTTGCATGGAGAAAATGGCCGCTCCACGCTGCACATACAGGTCCTTTGCATCACACATTTAAGAAATACATCATCTTGTTAAAATACTGACGTTTTGCCACTGCATTACAATTATAACAATATGTTTCAATGAGTTATGTGCATATTTAACAATTCCTTACCAACAATTTAACTCCTTCACAACATTCCCGTTCCACATCCACAACAAAAAGAAAAGTAAACAGGAAGTCCCAAGATGCATTTCTTGTTACGTTTTTTTTTTTGGGAAAACTGCAGTTAACCCTTAAGTTATTTGGTTAACTGAAATGGAAAATATTATTATTAATTTACCACTCGGCTACACAAGTATCACAAGTTTGGTGAAACAGAGCTGATTCCACTTTCAAATATTGTGCTTCTAGGACCAGAAGAGAAAACAGAATAAAACAGGAAAGTTTTATCATCTAAAGCTTAAAATGAGACAAACTTCACACTGGTCCAGCCTTCAAAAGTTCAGTCAGAGCAAATATTCATGAAACATTTTTTTAATGAACTTCATGATGACAGAACCCAACCAAGGCCAGGAACCACATAATAATCAATTAATTAATCCATAATTGGCAGCAATGGATACTGATCAGTGGCAGAGTTCCCAAAAGGATGTCAACAGGTGGAACTCACAGAGCAGCAGATGATTGAATCTCTGCAGTCTCTGCCATCAGCACAGGTGGAACAGGAAAGGGTTTTTTTTACACATTTCCCTGTTTCAAAAAACCATCATTATTTCCACACTGTGGAAATGGGCACATGGACAGCATGGACAGCAGAACTGTCATGGTCCCTGTGCCTCACCAGCTGATCCCGAATTACGCAACATGTGTTTTTGTTGTTTTGCTCTTTCTCTCGCTCTCTCTCTCCTACCAGAGGGGGTGCACATTACAGGCTCCTGCCCCTGGTCCACGCACCTGCCATTTCCACACCTGCTGCCTATCTTCGTAATCCCGAGTCCTACTTAAATAGGCAGCACTGTGCTACTCGTCGCTGGATCGTTGAGCTATCAGCGTCAGTTGCTCAGTAGGCTGAAAATCTGAATCAGTGAGTTGTTTCCATCAGTTCATCTCTTACTGAAGATTTTTTTGTGAAGCTCTTTCCCGGACCTCTCCCTTCCCTGGTCTGAGCCTGAGTCCGTTAACTAATCGTGACAACAACGTTTAAATCCCTGGAATACGAGACAGCTTTTTAGTCTGGTTGACACATGTGACACGTTGTAATGTTACCAGATACATCTTTCTTCAGTCAAGGCCAGAGGAAATAGTTCTGAATATAATTGTAAGCCTTATGAACACCCAAATGCTCTGATTGTGGGATGTCTTCAAAACTTTGTGATGAAATCTACTTGGCACAACCACGGTAAGCTGTATCAGAAAGAAAATAAAGCAAAACAAAAATAAATAAATAAATATTGGGTTTTTTTAAGTACTTAGATGAGGAAGCCAGTTTTTTTGGTTGCTAATTCACTGTGAGAAATGTCTAGAAGCAAGTCAGGTGTAGATACAGCCCTATTCTCTGGTCCACCTTACTCGACTTGAGCTTTAAGTGCCTCCCTTGTGTAATGACACATGGTGGGTTGACTTCAAGAATACATGAAGCTGATGCATCATTACCCCAGAGCTAAACAGGTAACAGCTGACAGCAAAAATCAGCACCAGACCAGTTTTTGCTTTTTGCCACATGTCCATAATGTGAGAATCATCTCACCTTCTGCATCAGCTGAACCTGTGTGATGTTTTGTTATTAGACTAATGTGCTAATCACAGTTTGACCATAATGAACACCAACTTTGAACCTGAGGAGCGCATGTCACCAGGACACCCTAGATCGAAGGATGATCACTTTTATAATCATATAATCAGATCTGCAGCCCTATGTTCTGGACTCTCAGATGAAGCAAGAAGCTGAGATGATCGCCACCTGGTGGTGAGTTGGATCAGGATTCTGAAGGAGGCTGGGGATCTGACTGCATCGTGTTCTTCTTCTCTATTACTGAGGCAGCTGCACAGAGCTGCTGCTGCAAGGTTGTTGGCGCCTGTCGTGGTGGTATTCCAGATCGTAGACTTGAGAGGTAAAGACAGCCATCAAGTTGAAGACGTCAAACTCTCAGGTTTTATTAGCTTGTGGCACCTTGGAGGAGGCTAACAGGTACAGGCAGGCCAAGCATACTGCAACCCTGGCTGCAGCTGAAACTAAAACTCAGGTGTGGTAGGAGAGTAAAAAGTTTATAGTACACCTGGAGCACTGTTGATGTCAACCAAGGATATTGTAAGCAGTAGAAGGAATACTTCAAAGATCTGATTGAAAAGCCTTCCATAGAGGATTCAGAGTCTGGGGATGAGTGGGCTCCATTAATAGGAGTGATGGTGGTGATGTAGTGAACTTAATAACAGTTATTAACATTCACAGGGTAGACGTGATACTTTGAGATGAACCTAAAAATACCAAAAACCTGGAGCAAAAGTTTCGAAACACCTGTTTTGTGGTGACAGTTGAAGGCAGCTGTATGAAGGCAGTGTGAGAAATTTATTTTCATGGTTTCACAGCACGTCATTTTTTTCCCTTTAGTTTACTATGTGTCATCACTGCAGTGACACCATTTTTAATCTGCTGTCACACACTGTCATCCATACTTAAATGTACCAGAGAAAATTATTACTGTTATTCGGGTACAGGGAGCAAATATAAACATGTGTCATGCACACAGAGAACAAAGTGAAATTCCCACTGTGACCTTTGTGTGAATTCCCTGTTAATTCTCTGCTATGAGCTGATAACATAAAACAGCACATCTGTAACACAGAAGACTTCAGGCTGAAACCACAGGCTGCATTTCCTCTTTTCTAGGTGGTCACAAACCACGAGGCCTTTCAGTGGATAAAAAAAAGCCTCTGAGAGGATAGAAAGTAACCACCAACAGTCATTTACACACATGTAGGTGTGAAAAGAGATACAGAAGACTAGAGCAGCTTAAAGGGGTGGCAGTAAAGACATACACAGCAGTAGTAATACAATTCTATTTATTTACAGTAAATTCCTGTATTTTAAAGCCAACTAAAAGATGAACTCTTCCTAAACAAAACAATAAAAACAAGCCAGGCAATGAAAAATAAAATCACACAGAGCAAACTAGCAGTGCAAGAGAATACTATGCATATGGTGACAACAGCCGTAAAATAAATCACAATTATTATTATTATTATTATTATTATTATTATTACAATCACCTGTTACTGGGTCTGGCTCCTCCTCCAGGTCTGACACTGGTTCCAAAGAAACAGCTCCACGGCCTCCTGCCACGACTTCCTTTATGTCCTCTTTGCTCTAAGTTTAAGTTTACCTCATTGTGTTCGGAGGATTAGGTTAGGAAGTAACAAAACTACTTTTCAAAATAAAAGCATACAAACAAAATACATATGTTGCAAAAGTGTACTAACTAACACAGAGTGTGATACTAAAATCATTTCCACCAAGTGACAAAAGCACTGAAGGCTGCTCAGAAGAAATAATTCATCCTCTTTCACTTTTAAGGCTCATCACACTTTGTTTTTTATAGACACAGTTTTATTGTATTTATTTATTGCAACATGACATGGGAAATAATAGACTCTGAAGTCAAAGTCTTCAACTTTTATCTTCTAATATTTAACATCCAGCCAAGCAGATGAAGTCATAATAAAATGACTCCCTCTGTTGGCAACCAACTCCAAACACAACCCAGTGATTATATTTTGTACTAAAGTACTACACAAAACGTCCTTAAACAATGACTTATTGTATTTTTGATAATGAATACTTGCAATAAATAACTTAAAATATTGTAGTAACACATCAGGTAGCAAACAAACTGAACACAGAAGCACTAAATGAGCAAATCACAAATCAACAATCAGGAAAACAGCTGCTTATGAATTTCCCACGGTGCTCTTTGAATTCCTTGTTTCCTCTGCTGTGTGAAGTTTGCTGAAAACATCAAACCTGCTGAACAAAAGATTTGTGGCTCAACCCACAGGCACAGCCAGAAATCATGAGAGTTTTCAGTTTCCTCTGATAAAAAGGCGAACAGCAGAATAGACAGTTTGTTACACACGTGTAAGGACGACAGACCGCTCAGAAGAACAAAGAGGTTGTTCTCTATCGTCAGGTTTCCAGTTTTAAAATACACCCATCAAAAAATATACACAATTCTTGTTTTATGACTTCAGACTAAGGCTGCCACAAATGCCAATTTTGATAGTTGACTAATCAGATCATGCATCCATTGGATGTAAAACGTGCAGCTTATTGCACCAGCATGCATCTGCTCTTATATAACTATCATTAGCTTACAGCTTGAAGTGTTTAAGATATGTGCTAACTAAAAATAAAGACTAGATGATAGTTTATTAAACTTTAATGAAATTTGCAGATTGTCTCAGTAAAGTTTAATAATAAACTCAGCCGTCTGCTCCTTGTTATCTAAAATATAACAGGACACTGGAGTAAATTCTACCATCTCACACTTTTTAGTCAGTTTTGTGTGACGTTTATTCAGCTGTGTAAAAACTATAACTTTAATCTCAGCCAAAATGATTTACTCAGGAACAAATAAAACACTGAGAAAAGCCAAAAAAATAAATTTTTAAAATCATCTAAGTGACTTATATCATGTTTAACCTGAGTAGCCAAAGACCGCGGGGATCTGAAAACGATGTGCCGGGGAGTTCAGTGTTCTCGCCGGCTCTTGTGAGCCTTGAAACCCCGGCTAGTTATCGAGCTGGTGGGTAACAAAAAGGAGCACTTTTGCCAATATGTGATGTCTTGATAAACAGAGCAGATATTTGAAGTGCACACAGCTACATTCTTGCCTGAAAATATCTTAAAAGTTTATTTTGTGACCCAGAAAGATTAATAAGAGTAATATTAAAACTAAGTAGCTGCCGCCATTCTTGGAAACTGGAATTGGCTGGGCCGCGCTATGAATTTTGGGATAGGTTGGGCCACGAAGGATACACCCGACCCATCCTTCAAATCTGTTTTAAATGTTAAAAATATAGTTCAGTTTTAGAAGCTTTTATTCAAGTTGAGCAATTCAAATTCTAATTTAACTTATTCAAATCCAGTTTCTGATGGCACAAAGTTCTGCCCATACATGCGTCTCTTTATGGATTCATTTGATTTATGAACATAAATCTGATCTTCCAGTTCTGTAGCTTGCTACACTATCTGAATTAAGTGTTGCACCATGTGGAGAAACTTACAAAAAAACTGTTGACTTCTTTATTTAATGTTAAACACAATGGAACAGGTAAATGACACACCATCAGTTTGAATGTTATTTATTCATTTAGTTCATTTGGCAGGGACAAACCTCTAACTATAAATGCATGAAATTAATAAAAATGTTTAAGATAAAGCAAAAACCCCCAAAACAAAAAAAGGAGAGAAATCAAGAAATACATTCATTACATTCAATTCATTTTATCTAGGGATTGAGAGTAACGAAGTTTCTATTCTCTGTATGTCCTGTACATGTAGCAGAATTGACAATAAAGTTGACTTTGACTTTGACTTTGACAAATTCACACAGTACTGATCAGATCATTTTTTTTAATAATGTAGATTTTTAAACAAATACAGTAAAAGTATGTGTTGCTGCCCATAACAGTACTTTTTAATGTAACACTGCTGACTTAAAGTTGTGCTGTCAGCTACTAAAGATCACATATTTCACACTTTGTTCTCACTGATGTTGAAACAGGAAACATTCAGTTAAAGCTTTCTGTATATAAAACTTAAGAATATAAAAACAGCTGACTATATAGAACATATGCTTTATGCTATAAGAGAGTACTAACTCTATATGATATTATGATGTAATATTGTAACTGCACATAAAGCTGAGCATGTCTGATATTTGGGCAGCAGAGGAGCAAGAGTGGCTTCATAAAAAGCTTCTTCTTGGCTTTGCTGCTACAGCTCTCCTCACTGACCTGTAAGACGAGCACAAAGAGACAAAGTGATTTCCAACATGTAAAGATATTATGAGCTGAAGACATTTAATAATGTGAAGAATAAATCAGCCTGCATGGCAGCAGAATTACTGAGAGAGCTTCCTGATGTGACTTCAGAATAAACTGCTGCATCAGCTGCAGGACTTGATTTTCCTGTGAATGAAGAGAAGATCATTGAAAACAATAATATCATTAACCAGGAGGAAACTGGATGTCTCCACTAATGCAAAGAGTAGGATTGATTTAATTAGCCATGTAATGAATACTTGTGAATACCTAAGTATAAATTGCAAAATAAACAGATTTACATTTTAAGAGCAGATAAACATGATGAACAATATTCAGTGGAGATGATGGCAGACTTTGCTCACCTTTGTTTTTCTTGGCTTTTTCTTTTTTGGGCTGTTTGACCTCAGCATACATCAGACTGTCCTCTAAAAGAGACGTCAGAGCTCAGCACACATTTGTTCAGCACAGATATGATGACAAGAACATTACAGAGTAAAAACATGAGAGAAACTATTTAGTTTGGGGACATATAGATGGACAATACCATACTGTACAATAACAATATCATTCTGTATATGAAGCAGACAAACTTACACTAAACTCTGAACGGCCCTCGATGTGTATAAGATTCAGTCTGCTGATGTGTAGTGGTCGTATGTAGTAGCTAAGCTTGGTCAGTGAATAACTAAACTCCATGTTGACCTATAATTACCTGCAATATAACGATGTGATGACACATTCAAGTACAAACACTGAATGAGACTGTTGTGACTGTACCTGTAGCTCCTGTCTTCACCTCAGAGTAAACAGCACTCTGCTCTGCTTTATGATGCTTCCCTGTTAAGATGATCGAATCCACAAAAGAAAAACATTTAATACATTTTTAAACGTTTCAAAAACTTTCCAGGCTTTTCTTCTACATTGTATATGTTTTGTGTACTCACACTTATTTCCAAAGTTTTCCAGTTCAATATTAGAGTAAATGACATCTGGGGGTTTATCTGCACCTGAAATGTTCATATTTTAGTTACACAATTGTAAACCAATGACATGGTGCCAGTTTCCTTAAATTAAAAGGCTGTTTCATCTCTAGCTGCTCTGTGCTTTTCACATGATGTACTGCACCAGTGTTTCAGTGGCTCACACATGAAAACCAACATGACACATTTTTCAAAGATAAATGAAAAAACAGAAAAACCTTTTACAGAGTTTCATTAGTTGTGTTTAAATCAACAACAGGACTATCAGATATTTTCAGAGCATGAACCCATCATGGTGTTACTGTTTGTGTTGTTCTGATATGAAACAACAACATTTGTGGATTCTTTCAGTCGAGTTAAAGATACAATCAGTTTATAAAATCCTGTTTGTTTCTGATCTTTTGTGCATGTAGTCAGTTGGTTATTTGGATGTTTGTGCAACTAGATTTTAATAAAAACTGAGCACAAACTGAATCTAAGACATGTGAAAGTTAATGGAGATCTGGAAAGACCAGATGTGGGGAAGACAAGTGTCCTAGGGTCAGCTGCAGGGACAGTAGGGAGACCTCCACCCGTTGCTCCACCACCACAAGATGTTCCACGATTAATGGAGCAAAACATCAATGAAGGGTGGCTCCCAGCTGATGACCCTTCACCTGCCATGATGTAACCGTTGGAGGTGCAACAGGTAACAATGTGTAGCAGGTGTCTTCCTGCCTGTGCTTCCTTCAAGGTCCCTGAATGGTTGACCCGGGTTTTGATGTTTTGGTTTGGTTTCATAGTTCTGTTCTATTATTATGATGTTATGTTTACATTATGGTTATCTGTCTATTTGGTTAATGAGAGGTTGTTTATCCCCTTGTGTTCTCACTCTGTTCTTTCTCTCTGGTCTCCATGTTTTGTTTACTGTCTGCGTCAAGCTCGTGTGTCTTACTCCAGGTCTCAGTGTCAGTCATTTCCTGTTTTATTTTGGTCTCTGTTCTCGTCTGTATCTTGTGTCTAGTTTTACATCCACCGAGTCATTCTGTTAACCTCTTTTCCATTAGTAACTACTCAGGTCAGGTCACCATGGTTTTCCATCAGGTCATAGTTCCTGTTACCAGGTACTTTTTCAGTATTTACTCAGCCGGAGTTCAAGGCGATCCGAGGCGATCCCAAAATGTGACGTCAACAGCCTGCATCCCACTGATTGACTGCTCAGTGGCGTCACTCAATGACTTATGAGAGTATTTTGTTGATGAAAATCAAAACAGCCATTTTTGAAACCCAACAATGAGGAAAACAGCTACAAAAGCTGTGTGACGAAAATTCACAGACTGAGCAGCAGGTTTATCATCGCCTCAACATCCACCTTCATTGTAGTGTGTGTGACGCATACTAATTACGTCACAGGATGCTCAGCCATGTTGCTATTAGGACGACCACACACATTAGGTGGTACTTGACTGTAATAGAAAACCAGTCAATACGATTCGAATAGTTGTGAGTTGATCCAAGTAGGTACTAATGCAGTGGTGGGCAATTCCAGGCCCCGAGGGCTGGTCTCCTGCAGGTTTTAGATCTCACCTTGGGTCAACACACCTGAATCACATTATTAGTTCGTTACCACTGGAGAACTTCAGGACATGTTGAGGACCTAATTTAGCCATTTAAATCAGCTGTGTTGGTTCAAGGACACATCTAAAACCTGCAGGGACACCGGCCCTCGAAGCCTGGAGTTGTCCACCGATGTACTAATGGAAAAGGGGCATTAGTTATCACTGTGTTCCCACCTGTTTCCCATCATCTCATTATATTGTGTTTTATACACTGTCTCAATCTTCCTTTGCTGTCACATCCTTCATCAAAGTTTGTTTTAATAAGATTTGTAGAAATTTGGTTTCTTAGTTTTAGTTTTTGTTTTTGTTTTATTTGGATAACTTTCTAAGTTCTGTGATAAAGTTGTGTTTTAGTTTAGTAACCGTGACAGATACTCAATGAAATGTCAATACTACTACTACTAATACGATGACTATGACTACTACTAATAATAATAACAATATTAATAACAGAAAAGAGGCTCTTACACTTGGACTGTCTGCAACGATACAACAAGAGCAGGAGAATAATAATGAGAGAGACTCCACAAACCAGTCCAACCATCAACCACACAGGAGACGAAGAGCTGTCAGCTCCTGACACAGTTACTGTAACAACAAATAGCAATTAATTATTAATAAATTATAATTTTATAAAAAAAAATACTTTTATAAAATGGAGCCAAGTGACTTTAAGAATTAAATCAGACAATCTAATGTTCATTCTCAGTCATTGGTTTATAAAACTCCATCAAATGTTTTGATCCTGCTCACCTTTAACTGACATCCAGCTCTGTGCTGACTCTCTTCCTGAGTACTGACACTTGTAGAAACCTTCATCAGACTTTGACACTGCAGAGATCTTCAGCTCCCCTCGGGGATCATTTTCAATAAGTTTGTCATTGTGATAGAAAAACACATTGGAAAGTATTTTTTGTGTTCTCAAACTGCAGCTCAGACTAACAGAAGCTCCCTCAGTCACAGGATGAACAGGACTCACCAGGATAGGACCATCACCATCATCTGTGACACAATCACACACAATTGTTTCAGTCACATCAGCTGGTGCACACTTTGAGAAAAAGCTGACAAACAATAATAAGAATTTGTCCCAGCTTTGCTGTATGTGAAGTAATTTATGTGGGAATAAAAGACACAAACAGCAGATTTAAAGATACAAGATCAGAGCTTCATGATGAAAAACATTTGTACAATCTCAAATCCAAGAAGTAAATGTATAATAACATACTCTGTACAGTGATGTTGACTGCACTGCTGAACTCTCCTGATCCAGACTCACACCAGTACACTGCAGTATCTGACTTTGATGTGTTGATGTCACATGTGGATCCAGTCATTCTCCTACAGTCAGAGAGTCGGCCGTCCTCAGAGAACTTCCTCACTCTCCACTCAGGGAAGTTTCCCTCACAGGTCAGTGAGACAGAGTCAGAGGTGAAGTGTTGCACTCTGTCAGGACTCACTGTGAGAGACGCTGCTGAATGAACATCTGGAAACAACATGCAGTGAAGAGACAAAGCTCACAGATGTTAGGATTCAAAATATCACAGTGAAAATATACTTTTGCTTTAATGTTTAAAGGTCAGTGCTAAAAGACGCAATGTTCGTATAATTTTCACCTTCAATGCTAAACCCCCCCCCCCCCCCCCCCCCAAAAAAAAACAACCCATCAATTTACATTTTTTTGCTGTTGCATTACTTGAAAAAGATAGATAGAATCAAACTGACCTGCAGACCAGACAAACTTTGGTTGACTGTGATCAGTGTGATACTCTGGGTCTCCTCTTCCAGCTCTGCACACATATCCTGCTGTGTGTGTCTGTCCATGAATGATGTAGGAGTCCTGTGCAGTCCCACTGCCATCAGGTAGCAGCTCATAACTGGAGGATTTCTCTGATAGATCAGGAACAGCTTTATACCAGTAGAAGCTCCATCCTGCAGACGGATGTTCAACCTCACAGTTCAGAGTTACTGAGGCTCCAGGACTCAGCCATGATGGAGACACAGTGAGGACAGGACGGGGTTCATCTGTTCAACAAAGATTTTCTCTCAATCTTTCGTCTCTTAACTCTGAATTCAATGTCACTAAAATGTTGACTCACAAATATTTATGATGAACTTTAAGAGTGAGACTATCTAAACATGTCAAATATCTCAACATGTACTAATAAAAACACATTTTTACAAACTGTTTCTATTTCCAGGTTAAATGAACTATGACTCTACTTACTGTCAGAAACTGTCAGTGTGACTGAATCACTCCACTCTGTTGTTTCATGCTGTGAACTTTTCATTCTGCCCTTACAGCGATAGTTTCCACTGTTGGATGATGAAGCAGATCTAATCCTGTATTCATTTTGATTTGGAGCTTTTATCATGCTGTTTGTTTCCCACTCATAATCCCACTCAGTGTCTCCTCCATGGATCTCACATCTGACAGTGATCGTCTCTCCTCTGTATATCTCAGACCAGTTTGGATACAGAGTCACAACAGGCCTGATTGGGACTGTATTCAGGAAATGAACAAATGAATGACAAAAGGGGTCAATTTCCATCAGATACTTTTCATCAGGTAGTGATTTGGGGTTCATTAACTTTGAACTGACCAGTTTTCCCAATCCTGACTGACTGGCTGTCCTCTGTGTAGTAAACTGGGTTTCCTCTTCCTCCTCTGCACCTGTAGAGTCCTTCCTGTGAGACACTGATTTGTCCATTTGAGTGGAAAACTGCATCTTGTGTGGTCAGGGCTTCAGAGGATTTCTCATCTCTGTACCAGTAGTATTTCCATCCAGATGATGATGATGGGTTCACAGAGCAGGTCAGGGTCACACTGCCCCCTACTGGAACAGCTGTGTTATCAGCTCTCAGTTTGGCCTTTGGTTTATCTGCAGTTCAGTTTAGAAAAAGAACAAAAGTCAATGACTGAATCAAACCAGTTTAAATAACTTGGTGGAAATATGTCAATAATAAATATCACATAACTTTAATGGTGAAGCTGCAACAAACTGTACAACTATCACACAAACACAACACTAATCTTTCATATTTAATTTGCTGCATTTCTAAGTTAAAAACACACATGAGGAACAATCAGTGGATTTAATGTTTCTTAGTGGATGTGGTGGAGCAGCTGAGACAGATTCAGCATTTGTTCTGCATTTCATCTTTCATGTATTAGAGCTGCACAGCAGAGAAGTTACTCTCATATGTTTTGTTCTCTTCACTGTGAATAAAAAGCTGCTGTTCAGGTTTTTGTTGTTGGAATAAAAACTAAACATTTTACTGACCAACATGAAAGACAGTTATAAAACTGTAAGAAAGAAGAAGTGCTTTTTCCTTATTTAGATACTCTGGATGAAAGATCTTACATGATACAGTCAGTGTGATGATATCACTCCACTCTGAGAAGAAATAGTCCCTTCTGCCCCGGCAGCTGTATCCTCCACTGTCAGACTCAGTAGCTCTGATGATTCTGTATTCATTGGATGTTGGAGGTGTGTTTAACTTGGCTGCTCTCCATTCATACGTCCACTGAGCTCCTTCACCTCCCTGAATCTCACATCTGACAGTGACTGTCTCACCGCTGTATATCTGAGTCCAGGATGGCTGCAGGGTCACAGTGGGCTTACTGGGAACTGTTCACAGAAAAATATCCAGTTAGACACAAATAGAAACATGAAGATAAAAAAATAAGACGCAATAAATTCTTCTATTTGTCAGGAGGTGTCTCTCATCTCAGGTTTAATTAACTCACAGTTGAATGAAATTGTTAGCACAGGACACAAAATAACATCTCTCAGTTTGGCAGAAATAAAATTATTAATCTCACGAGTTTCTCTAACTGTGACGTCACTGCTGTCCTCTGTGTAGTAAACTGGATCTCCTCTCCCTCCTCTGCAGTGGTACAGACCTCCTTGTGAGACACTAATAACTCTGTTTGCTTCATTTCCTCTCATGAGCTGAGCTTTAGAAGAGACTGAATCACGTCTGAACCAGTCAAACTTCCAGCCAGCAGAGCCCTCCACAGAGCAGCTCAGTGTCACACTGCCCCCTGCTGGTATGACTGAACTTTGTGCTGTCAGTGTGGCTCTGGGTTTACTTGCTGTTGAAGAAACAAAACCATTAAACAAATTAAATCATCAACATGAATACATTTCTTACAGCACTAATCACACTTTAAACATTCACAGAGTAATTTATCTACAAACACAAAAATTAATTAGTTTCCCTGCATGTGACACATTAGACTGTTTAACAAACTAAAGATTTCACTGATTTATCATTCTCTTATCAAACTGTCATCCCTGTACATTCCTCTTTAAATTGCTGATATTTTAAGAGCCTCCATGGTGTCTCTCCTTTCTGTTTGCACAGTGAGAAAAACTGTTGTCCTGAGCTGCCTGCAGACAGCTGGATCATTGTTGGAGTTTTCCTGTTAAGACAGATGTAAACATGAAAACATTAAATGTCAGCATGAATCATGGTCCAACTCACATGAAACTGTCAGTCTGAAGGCATCACTCCATCCTGTTAAGAGATAGTCACTGCTACCCCAACATCTGTAGTCTCCACTGTGGGACACTGAAACTCTGCTGATCCTGTATTCACTGGATGTTGGAGGGCTGTTTGTGTTGGGTGCTGTCCATTCATATTTCCACACCTTTCCTTCACCTCCCTGAATCTTACATCTGAGAGTGATTGTCTCACCAGTGAATATCTGAGACCAGCTGTGCTGCAGTTTCACAGCAGCCAAAACTGTTCAACAAACAAATAAACACAAATATTAAATTGAAAAAAATCATAAACCAATTGTTACTTCAGTTTAATCATGATGTTTCGTTTTATTTCACAACAAAATTTCACCCTCACCTTGTTTCTGAATTGTAACTGCAGCACTGTCCTCTGTGTAGTAAACTGGATCTCCTCTCCCTCCTCTGCAGTGGTACAGACCTCCTTGTGAGACACTAATAACTCTGTTTGCTTCATTTCCTCTCATGAGCTGAGCTGTAGAAGAGACTGAATCACGTCTGAACCAGTCAAACTTCCAGCCAGCAGAGCCCTCCACAGAGCAGCTCAGTGTCACACTGCCCCCTGCTGGTATGACTGAACTTTGTGCTGTCAGTGTGGCTCTGGGTTTACTTGCTGTTGAAGTTACAGGAAAGACAAACATCAGACTGTCACTTACTTCAGGAATAATGTCTTTATAGTGAATTAAGTTTTAAAAGAAAAAGTAAAAATTCAAGAAAAATAAAGAAGTTGTAATATATTGAATTCAGTATGTGCTTAAGAGCTCACATAATGGTATAATGTGTTAAGAAAATGGATGAATGGAAGGAAAAAACTATGTTCAAATTTGATCAAAATCAACAATCTCAGCTAACTGTTAGCCAGCTAGAGAGTAAGGGGCTAACACTGGATGTATATAACATGATGAAAACTTTATCAGAGTGAATCAAGAATCAGGTGATACTGTTTTTATGCTCTGTCACCAAACTGTACTCCTAAATGCAGAGATAACTGTTAGCTGATCTGAGGTCAGTTGATCGTGGATGCTCTTAGCATCAAGATTTTTTGTTAATCTGCCTTTTTGTTAAATATCCGACTTGTTTTAAGGATCATGATCACATGTAAAAGATGCATAACCAATGCACAGTCAGCAGCATTTATCAGTCATCATAATTTACACAGATGTTATTCATACTGTATGCTATCCCCGACCCCAACCAGGGCTGTGATGTGATAACAGAACTCTTCTCTGTTGATGATCAGCCTTTTCTTTTTTCAGCATCTGTATTTTCAGGCAGCAGCTCTGCTCATTCTGTATTTATTGATCATGTTTGTTCAGCTTAAAATAAATTTTAAAAACAAATAAATAAAGTAATTGTGTCATAATTCAGAGCTGCAGTGGTGAAAACCACACACATGCACATATGGAAGAAACTGAGTTCATTACATCTGTGTTTAATATTTATGTTACAAAGTTTTTTTTCACTCTGGCGATTATTGTGTTTTTTTTATCACTACATTTAAAACTGTTTCTCACTGATTTTGCTACTAAGATAAAACAGATAAAACAGAGAACAATATTACTGAATGAAATGTGTCCAACTTACATGATACAGTCAGTGTGATGATGTCACTGCACAATGTAAAAGTGCAGCATCTGTATTCTCCACTGTGAGACTCTGTAGCTCTGCTGATTCTGTATTCAGATGTTGACGGTGGTTCTAACTTGGCTGATGAGATTATAAACATCGAATGGCTTCCATCACTTTCCTGAATCTCACATCTGACAGTGACTGTCTCACTGCTGTATATCTGAGTCAAGGGTGGTTCGAGGATCACAGTGGGCTTACTGAGAACTGTTCACATAGAAACATCAAGTTAGAGATTGATGGAAGCATAAAGTCAATTTGAAGATGTCCTGATTTTTATTGCTGCTGTTAAGAGTCAAAAGATTTACTGCATCCTGGTGACATTTGGACTTGAAAATAATAAGATGTGTTTTCATCAAACCAATTAAACCATATAAATATTCTGAATAAAACAACAGAGTGACTGCACAGATCTGTGAGGCTGAGATCAACACATAAACACACAAAGTCAGAGTTTGTAATTTGTCCGTGTGAGCTGTCCATTTTTAAATTGAAACAGGAAGTTTTATTTTATTAATGTTGAGCTGTTATTTTTGCATTTTCATCTTTACATTTATGACTACAGTTTTCATGAGCTCTTGAGGACTTTTTAAACATACTCATTTATTAATATTATGAGGATTCAGTTGCTGAACAGTGTCTCAGCTAATCGAGACACTTGCCTGTAGTTTAAACATGATAATCCCCTGTAGTTGCCTTTTATGTCTTATCCTTGAACACTTCACAGCTGAAACACATGTTTGAATATTTTCTGTATCAGGGAAAGGAGCACAAATAACACGAGAAGTGGCTGCAGATATTCAAATGTAAAACTCTTGAAACAAGTAAAGTCATCCTCAAATACACAAATGTGTCTACGCATGAACTGAAGATAGCATCAAGAAGATTTACTGAGCTTACATCATTCAGTGAACTGTGCACATTTACAGCTGTTATAAACGCTGGTTTCTAAATCAATCTCCTCGTCTGTTTGGAGAATCTTTTTCTTCTGAATTTATAAACTCAGCAGTTTCTTGAATGATGATTGCATCACTTTATTCTATGACTGACCCTGTTGTGTTCCTGTGCAGGTGTACCCATGCCTGTGTATCCTTGGAAAGAGCAGTGGCCGCCACATCAACACATGTCATACCATGAGCTCTATGAACTCTTCCAATCTGGCGTCAGAACACGACACAGCACTGAGACTCTTCTTATCCTCATCCTCCTGGACCTCTCTGCAGCCCTCACACCATCCTTCCTTCCTGCGTAATCAATCATCGTCTTCTCACTGGTACCGTGCTCTCTTGCTTTCAGTCAAACCTCTCCAACAGAACACAGTTTGTCTTTGTCACCATGGGAGACTTCAGCTCCACCTCTGCTCCAGTTAACCACTGTGTGCCCCAAGGTTCTGTGCTTACTTACAAATCCCTCAATGCCCTGGCACCTTAGTATCTCTGACCTGCTGCAACTACACAGTCTTGGGGTCCGTTCTTCGTACCTCGCTAAGTAAGTTAGCTGGATTTGATTGTTGACGATTTCGCGTGATCCTGGATCGTTCGGTTCTCCGAAGCTCATCCGGGACTTGCTGTCATAGCAACAGATCCGTAAGCGTAAACCTGCTCGGGAGCAGGTTTACTTTATGTAAACAAGATTAGATCGCGGCCACGCAGGTATGTCCGCTTCATTTATACGAAAGCAACAGCGATATTTTACCACTGTTTTACCATAAATAAATATTATCAATGTAACCAAAGATAATGCAGCACTTGATCCTTTTATTGATTTCACACAGATACATACAGGTCATTTCCTAAAAAAAGGGAAATTTACTATTAATCATTCTATTTCATGTATTTGATTATTCCAGATGTAATTCACATTTTAGAGTAGTAATTGTAAATTACTTCATGTAATCAAGATGAGAGACCACGGCTAAAGCAAAGGTGGATTTGGGAAGCCTGTCGCAGCCATGTCCTGTCCGTTTACGCGAGCAACCCATTGCGGAAGGTGCAAGATTGATAAGGAGAGTTTTCAGAATTCAGCGTATATTGCGGGATAGACAGGATCCTTTAGCTCAGCCCGACAGTGTGCTCATAGAGAGATATCGATTTTCCCGTGAGCGTATTATTTACTTAACCAACTTGTTGACGAGGGGGTGCAGGACCACCACATGTCTTTTTTTGCTCTGCCCTTTTCTTGGTTGCTGTTATAAACAAACACACAGATTATTTCAGGGTTTCTTTTCAAGAGACTAAAAGCAATATAAGAGATAAATATTACCATTCTGTAGAATATTCTTATATTTCACTTTTACTTGTTCCCATGTTCTAGTGGGTCCTGTTGTGGCTCTAATGTGAAAGAGGACATAATGTAATATAATATAATATGATATAATGTAATATAATATAATAAATTTACCCTACCGCCTACTGGTGTTGGCCAGAGGGGCCGATGGCGCAATATGGCAGCCTGGCTTCTGTCAGTCTGTCCCAGGGCAGCTGTGGCTACAACCGTAGCTGCTTCCACCAGTGTGTCAATGTGAGAGTGAATGAATAGTGGCATTGTAAAGTGCTTTGGGTGCCTTGAAAAGCGCCATATAAATCCACTCCATTATTATTGTTATTATTAAATTACTTACGAGTTTAATTTGTCAGCAACTTTCTGCCAGCCCTCTCTCCTTGCTTTTGCAGCCTTTGCAGTGTTCCCTTGCGTTCTGATTAAACTCTGAAACTCCTGAAATCCCTCACTCAAGGGTTCTTGCTCTGCTGCCGAAAAATACCGAGCGCGCTCCTTTTGACATTTTCGCCGACCAATCAAAGGGTTGCCGATCAATGTTTCTACTATCGATGCGTAGCCCCTGTTGGGCCACCCAGTGATCTCACATTACTTCATCCAGCTGTACTAATCGTCAACAGCAGGTGTGTTCGGGGAACCGGAATAGCGAGCTCAGAGTTAGCGCGATGATTTGATCTTGGATGTAGTAAGCGAAGTACGAAGAACGGACCCCTTGATGCTATGGTCCTAAGCCAAGAGTCTGCTTTCTGTCCTTCACATAAACCTCAATGCCTTTGGGACATAGTCTTCAGTGCAGTGCTCCCCACCTTTGGGAACTCTCTTCCATATGAGATCTGTAATTCCCTGTAACTGGAATCCTTAAAAAACTTCTCGAAACTCACCTCTTCAGCAAAATCCTAAACCTCTAACTTTTTAGTATTGTTATTGTTATTGTTATTGTTATTGTTGTTGTTGTTGTTGTTGTTGTTGTTGTTGTTGTTGATGATGATGATGATGTTATTGATTCAAAATCGCAACCAGGAAAATTGTGATTACAGTATCTGACTTACTTCATTGTTAATATACTGATTTTGTGCCTTAAATAAAACAATGCACAAACAGAGAGACAGGATGTGATTTCAAATGGTGAATGAAATATGAAATATCGGAGCAAAATTATACATATTTTATAAATGTGAAGAAAAGAATAAGAAACATTTCTCACCTTCAGCATTAATGTAGAAGAGAGTATCGAGCACTAAAGTAAAGATTAAACATCATCAGGATCAAACTGACAGAAAATCAAAGTCAAAATGAACAAAAGTATTTTTAAAGATTAATTTTCACATGACGCAGTTACTGCTCATCACAATCTTTCTGTGCACATTTAGTATTTGTATTAATTTAGTAACAAGTTTGAAACATAAAAAACTATTATAACATTTTTAGTACCCTATAAAATTGTATATATTTGTAAAACAATATGAATATATGAACTTGTACACAAACAGTGAGTCAAGTGCAACAAGCAGCGATGTATCCAACATGATACTCCAGACTAAACTTAACCAAGGAACCAGCCAACATTTGTCTGTAACTTTCATAAACATCACAAATATGCTTTGTTCAAACTCTCACATAAACACTTCAAACCAGTGATACACTCTAATTCTCACACATGAGAAACACTTTCATTAATCAGTGCCATTCAAACAATGTCACAAATGTACTTACACAATAACCCCGTCATGCAGAGCAAAGAGTGCCCCATCCTCACATCCAGCCCTGCTGCACTCTGATCCTCAGCTGATCTCAAACACTTTGACTTTACATCAATAATAAAAAGAGAAGCTGCATTTAATACAGATAAGACCAGAGTGTTTCTTCTGACTGTGGCCTCTCTGTGCTTCCTTTCCTTTTATACAAACCTCAAACAGCTCCTGTAGCTTTGACCACAGCAGTCATGTGACGTGTTCACATTTCCTGTCCACTGCAAACATGCAGGCTTGCTTCTTGTGTTTTCTTCTTACCTTCTGTTGTTTCAGGTCAGGTGACATATTTTACCAGCTCATAATTATGTTTTATTCTCAGAGGCTGTCAGTCACCTACCTTCTTTCCTCAGTTGACCATAATATGTCACATGATAGGGTGAGGCAAGCTCTCACCCTGATCTCACCCAAAATCTCCAGTGGTAATCTCTGAATAAGTAAAAAAAAATGTAAATTCTGAGTTCCCAGATGTCGGATGTTTTTTCATTGAATGCCCCCTCAGCTCGGATTTTCCACTCGGAAAGTCTGAGCAGACAAACATACAGTGAGTTAGTCCAAAAACGTTTAGGTCCATAATGACGCAAATCTTTTTTCACACCTTGGCTCATGGGATGACACACATGATTAAAAATGGGTGTATAAGGGACAATCTCCCACTAAGATTAAACACTCGGGACTCTCCACCATTTGCTTTTAGAAGTGAAGAAGCCTCTTAGATGAGAGGTGAGACATCTTCAAGAAACCTAAGGAAGTTTAGTGACTTTCTTTCCAAACTTACCAAAGCAATAAGACAAATGGGTGGTGTTACGAGTTCAAAATTGGGGATGGAGACAAGAGAAAAAACCACAATAACAACACTGGTCCGGCCGGGTTGAGTCAAACGATGATTTTAATGAACACATGCGTGGGAGATGGACACTGTATGCAGACAGCCTCAGATCTCAAAATGGTGGAGCATTGCTCAAACTTTTATAACCTCTGGTGCCCCCACCTTATCATAAAAGCCTAAACATTCACATACTTTTCTCTCACACGGCGCCTAAGCTACGACCTTGGCTCCCCGTTTATCTGCTCCTGCTGAGATGGGGCAGAAAACTCCAGCATATTCTGTTCTCTTCTAATCAGACAAATAAGGCAATGATTTTCTGCGAACAGTATTTCTCATAACTCAGCAGTATAATGCATCATAAAACAATATCATTCATTCACAATAAATCAGCAGTTTAATGTAATGCAAATCAGTTTAACTAATGCAATTTTTATCCCATATGTGGGGTTACGGCCTTGCCAACTGTTCTTCCTGTTCAAAATGGCTGGCATCCCCACAAGCACATTTTTGGAAGAAAAAGGTAAGCATGATATTTACATTTAAGATATTTTTATTTAAACTCAGATTTTACTTAATTTTCAAAAATAAACATCTAGTAAATGATCTTAGGTGTTCTTTAGAATTAGGCTTATTTAGTTTCAGAGAAAACATGACTAATTTATTAATGTGTGCTCTAATGTACATTGGGACCTGGTACTTATATTTATTTCACTTTTTTCTAGTAGACAACTCTTTGACAAAGACAGGGAGAATTCTTAACAGAATAACTGAGCGAGATTCAAGCATAGTTTTTTCAAGAAATGAGAGTCATGTGAGCCAAATAGGAGAGAGTGAGACCCTAGTAGGAACTACACAAAGATTATCGAGATGCATCACGCTGCCTTGTCTGGGGTTAGCTGTTTTCTGGGGATGCGGGTTGAGTGGGGGAGCTCTTCAAGGAGGGGGAGTATGCTCCCCCTGATGAGCTCTTCAAAATAAGCTAGATTAACGTTCTTGTGTGAGCTTTTCAAATGCACTTCAAGGTTTGTGGGACTTTTGTTTTATAAATGTCCCTCATAACCCCCTGATGACCCAGTAATTCATTTTTGCGCACTGTAGTGTACATTCAGTTTTTGCTTGTAGCTCTCATACTCTACTTACCACTCATCTAAGTCCTGATGTTAAAATTTTTATCCCATATGTGGGGTTACGGCCTTGCCAACTGTTCTTCCTGTTCAAAATGGCTGGCTTCCCCACAAGCACATTTTTGGAAGAAAAAGGTAAGCATGATATTTACATTTAAGATATTTTTATTTAAACTCAGATTTTACTTAATTTTCAAAAATAAACATCTAGTAAATGATCTTAGGTGTTCTTTAGAATTAGGCTTATTTAGTTTCAGAGAAAACATGACTAATTTATTAATGTGTGCTCTAATGTACATTGGGACCTGGTACTTATATTTATTTCACTTTTTTCTAGTAGACAACTCTTTGACAAAGACAGGGAGAATTCTTAACAGAATAACTGAGCGAGATTCAAGCATAGTTTTTTCAAGAAATGAGAGTCATGTGAGCCAAATAGGAGAGAGTGAGACCCCAGTAGGAACTACACAAAGATTATCGAGATGCAATGGCAGGTGTAATAGAGAAAAAACACAGGGCCACCTGATATCTATCATCGTATCTGGTTCAAAACCGATATGTAGGAGAATCCGGAAATTTTAATTTTAAGTTAAAAATAAAATCTGGGTGAAATGCAGAAATGTTTTCCACTAAAGTAAAAATAAGAGTCGCAATTATAGATGAATCCATGGCCCCTAATTGTTTCTACTAGATCACGTCGCTGCTGAAAGTTATCAGTGATCTCAATATACGAAAAGGATTCACCGTATCTGGAGTTCAAGCTCCTCTTGACTGAGAAACCTGGTACAAACATGTGGACATGACCTGAATAATATCAGTAATGAAGAGTTCTCTCCAAAACTCAAGAAAAGGAGGTTCCAATCAGACGAGAGTGTAACCAAATGTTTCACTCCACTTGCCTGAACTGTTTAGCAGTCCAAGGCATTTCAGTTATATAATGGTTGTATGCAACAATGAAACAGATGTGAGATGAGGGAAGTGCCAAATGTTCCTTTGTGTCTCCAAATAAAAATCAGTACTTCCTCAGATATCCTAAATAAATTGACTTTTGTGAAATAGAAAGCTCAATGCCATCACTTATTCCTGAACCAATAGTTTACAGCTAGTGAAGTGTCAGTGACTTCTGGGTTGGACTCTGGCGTTTTCTCCCGACTTTCCTGACATGATTCTGCGCGTGGACGGAGCAGCCGCACAGACGACTCGACTACCGTAGCGCCTTAACTTAGCTATTGTAGGGCACGCACACATCAATGAAACTAAACACATTTTACAATACATCCAATTGACTTTGGCTAATTTTGTGAACATTCATTACAGTTTTAGTTAGTTTTCCTTTTTTTTTTTTGTTATTTCCGTTAAAGCAAACGTTTTTCCACTTCTAGTTTTCGTTATTTCATTTATTTTCTTTAATAATAATAACCTTGCTCTGCACACTGGAATAAACATAATCAACATGATCAACATTTTACTGCGTGTTATTTCACCATCTTATTGAATCAAATACTTCATCCTTCTGTGGTTTACGACATTATATTTATCCACTCTATCTCTAAATGTTAGAAGAATTTTCAAGTTTAGGGTCAAATTTTGATAATTTGACCATAAGTGAAGGTCAAGGCGTTATCACCCCCTTTGGGGCTTACCTTTCCCAGTTTAGATGATATTCCTCCCCATTCTTTATTCTTTGCAAGTACCCTTTTTCGGTGGCGAGAAACTGTTGGTGTGGCCAAGTGGGTGCTGTAAAAACAAAAGCTCAGGACAGAACAGTCACCAGTTATGTACTTCATACAAAATTAAGATATATTGACCTTCATATTGATCCTCTGAGTGTAATGTTACATTTTAATTTAAACTTCTCAAAGCTAAACACAATATTTTACTTTATTTTACTCTTGTTCTTATGCAGCACCACCCCTATCGGTTCTCTCTTAGTTTTAAATTGCTGACTATTTCAAAAAGCACCCAAAAGGTGGGGACCAGTGTTTATCATTACATATCTCTCTTTTGAGTTTGGCTAGTCTATCATTCCCCTGTTATTCATAGACCTCAGTGGAGGATTTTTTTATTTTATTGTTTTTGTTTTTTTTTATAACCATTAATTGAATTTTTACAATGGCCTGCTATGGTTAACAATAACATGTTCAGTCATGGGCGAAAACGGACCTTTTCTTCACTTTAGCATTTAACATTCCCAACAATTTTATAATGATACATTAATTAAAATACAGCTACTATAACACAATTTTCTTAATGCAAACATCAGTAACTCAAAATTAGCAACCAAAGGGTTAAGTCTGCAGCTCACACTCATGTGACGCTACGGCCTCCCCCTTTAGTCTCTGTCATCCTTCTGTTCTTACAAAAACAACCCAAAGCAAGACAAAACATCCACCCTTCTTTTACAGGCTGGGTGAATTGTTTCTGGACATCTACTAATCCTAAAGTCGGTACCATTTTTGTCTCAATATCAAGTCAGTTAAAACTTTTAGTCGTCAGTCCATCACAGTCCAGTCACATGCATACATCCACACACATTCATACCAGATATTGCTGATAATGGAGTCTCACGCGCAACCTACTCGAGGCTCCCTCACCAGCAAGATGACGTCATCATTTTAAAGGAAAACAGTTCCTTGTTTTTTGGACCGGATTGGCTCGCTACAATCCTTTTAGGCTCAGGACTTCTCATGTGATCCGTGTCCCATATAAGTGAATTTCTCCCACGCCCATTATAATCATGGAGAAAAACACTTTACGACTGTTTTCAGTAAAAATATTTTATAGCACTTTAAAGTTCAATCTCTCAGGCCTGGATTAGAGAGTCGATTTGTTAAATCAGGAACTCACAAAATACCAAAATATCACCACCGGTGGATCACACCTCTCAGATGTTCTTATTTCAGTGCACTGTCACAAAAAGCAAAAACAAACGTGACCAATAAAATACTCATATAATAACCTATACTGGGGCCCATTGCAAACATGTCCAAACATAAACCATCCTCCCCTCTCTTGGAGAGAGAAAACAATCCAAACTTCACTGATAAAATACACCTTGTGTCAAGCAAAACCCAAAAATCCACCAAAACTTCACACACAATATTGTGTAGGCATACAATTACCGTAACTCCTTTTTTTCTTTTTGCACCAACAGAACATGTTGGATTTACTTAGTTCAATAGTGGACACTAGTTACACACAAACGCTTTGCTTTAGCAGAAACTTAAACAACCAAATTAAATCAACACAACCTTTTCATATTCTCTCCAAAACTCACACCGTTCATCCATCATTTTCACTCTGTGCCACTGCTCCTTGCTAAACTGTGTGAAGCACAGTAAACAATTCAGTGGAGGCCTTGAGCCATACACAGACATCACACACAAGCATTGTTTTCATAAACAAACTGCTTTAGACCCTGTCCCCTAAATCTACACAAATGCCCTCTGGGCGACATGAAATACATTTAACCAATAAATAATCAATGGGTTCTTGTTGTTGTAACCGACTCCGTATTTGGATGTTTGTGTGCAGCATTTGTTAGTAAAGCATTCTTCATTGCATCAGCGCGTGTGTGTATCACTTCTCAGTGAATTGAATCAGCATTTCGATTTGTGTGTGTGTGTCAATTCTCACTCAATCAACGAGTGCATATGTTCATATATATGCTACTTTTCATTCTGAGTCAGTGCATGTAGATGTGTGTGTTTGTGTGGGTGTTTGTGTTCATCACTTTCCTGTTCTGGTGTTCTGGATAAACCACGGCCTGAAGCGTGCCCTGGGGTCCTGCCCTCCTCCATTTCAGTCTGTTTGCATCCATTGTTGATGCTAGTTAAAATTCTGTCCATACTGGTTCTGGCCCCGATTGGGGCAGTCCTTTTCTCCAGTATCCTGCATCTTCTCCTTATGTCACTCCTCCTTAACTTGACCCTTTCACTTCTGTAGCTCCTTCAGGGTTTTGATACGCAGCTCAGTCGTCTGGATGTTCGTGCCAAGCTCCAGTCTACGCTGCTGCGCCAGCTCTTCCTCTGTTTCTCCCAGCCAAGTCAAGATTTTGTTCAGGTCAGAGTTCAGCTGCAGCCACTGCTGCTCGTTCTGCTTCGTTCTCATCTCCTTGCTGAGGTCCTGAGCCTGCAGAAGCTCCCAGCGCTCCATCACTCCTGTGGTCTGGGGGTCTGAGCTGCTAGGATCTGCCAGTCCAGACACTGTATCCTCTTCCTCCTCACTGTGTCAATACCTCCACGACACTCACCCCTCAGTTGCAGATATCCCGTGTATGAGGAGTCCGTTTCTGTGCCTGCACAATTGCAGCTGCTGTTCGTTTGTTGCAGGCGGAAACTGCTGACCTCCAGAGGGTGTAAATGAGAGTCTGCAGCCGCAACTTCCCCAGTGGAAGACCTCAGTGTTTGTTCTGTTAGCTTAACAAAGGCCTCAAGGAAGTTTCTGGGATGCTCATCTGGCCCCAGCAAGCTCCGGCCTGACTTCACGTCCAATGGCTGGGACTGCCAGTCTGATGGGTTCGATTCTCAGCCAGCTCCTCTTGAACCATGCTCAGTTTCTGCTCTGATGTCTTGAGCGCTTACTGAGGACAGAAACCTCAAAGTCTTTTCCATACGCATCAGATTGAAGTCCATTGATGTTTCCCTTGCTTTGCTCCACGGCCTTCTGCGGCTCTGCTGTTCGGCTCTTCTCAAAGGTGAACTCCTGGTCGAACCCCGACACCTGTGCCTTCAGCTTATTTTGTCCTGGTGCTTTTGTTCATTCTGAGGTGCCTCCTGACCTCAGTTACTCCTCCTGTCTCTGGCACGCCATTTTTTCTCTGCCCGATCATCCATGTTGGTCCGTCGCTGTCCTGCACAGCTTTGATGCAGAG
This sequence comes from Rhamphochromis sp. 'chilingali', assembly GCF_963969265.1. Taxonomy (NCBI): domain Eukaryota; kingdom Metazoa; phylum Chordata; class Actinopteri; order Cichliformes; family Cichlidae; genus Rhamphochromis; species Rhamphochromis sp. 'chilingali'. The sequence goes on along the minus strand of NC_137929.1, from coordinate 38,735,881 downwards.
TGGTTAAGGTCAGCGTTGTTTTGCTCGGCCTCACTTTTCCTCCGGGCTTAATAGGCGTCTCGTCACAGCTCTGTCAGCTGAAGCTGTCTGGCAATCTCCCCCGTATCATGAAACGGGCCTTGGATTTAACGCTCTCCGTCTCCGCTGCATGAGATCGTTTTCCTGCAGCGATGTTGACATCTTCAAGTTGTTCTCGTGTGTCCAGCTGCTATAGCATTTGGTCAGGGTCACATCCAAGATGGTGGAGGAGAGAGCAAAGATGGTAGGGAGGGAGAGCAGGAGTCCAGGGTCCGCCTGGCTTACTGGGCCGACAAAGCAGCCTGCAATCAATCATAACTGAGGAACAAGGAAAGAGAAAAAAGAAAGAGAAAAAACAAAACAAAACAAACAACGACGAACGAACCAGAATGATGTTTTATTGGCTGTGTTATTCAGAGAGGGGAGAAACACCGGGGCCAAGCCCTGTGTCAACCTTCTCTCCCCCTTTTTTTGTTTTTTCTCATATATATATAATATATTATATAATCAACTCATAACCCACCAAGCTAACAGGACAACACAGGTACATGTTAAAATTCTTAAGATCATGTTTAAAAGGAAGAATAAAATTTTCTTTCATTCAGTAATCACTTGTATTAATCAATCAGCAGAAAACATGTCACAATTTGACTTTTTTTAGCCACTAAATTTGTTGTATTGTCACTGGTTGGTCAGACCAGTTTTTTTTTTGTTTTTTTTTTGAAGTTAAGTTGTTGTCCTGCAACCCAGAGAGTTTATTTGTAAGTACTGGATAAACTTTATTCTTTAACGGCGGGTGTAAGTTAAGTTTCGCTGCTTCAACCTTGCTGGAAAATCTTCACACGTTCATGAGTGTAAGCTGTTTCTTCATTGCATATGTGTGCATTTGTAGGCAAGCAGGTTGATTTTAACTTTTCTCAAACTAGGCGTTACCTTAAAAGGAGCCTTTCTCTCACATTTCTCTGCTTGTGTGTATTTTTGTTTCACCTTTTGTTGTGATGCTCCGGACACCTTCCCAACCTCCACAAGTTTGTTGGGCCCAATGTTATATGTTAAAAACTCCTCTTAATTTCTCCTTTAATTCTCTGCTTGCTGCTGTCTTTTCCACAGCTGCTGAATCTTGCTGAGTGTGGTTTCTATTACTATAATTTGCTTCGGCCGCTGTGCTTGTGGGGGCAGTTGGTCCAGGCCCGTAGCCACCTGTATCAACACACTGAGAGATTTATTTAATATCATTTTCATCACAATCTTACTCTGCCGGCTGACGTGCCAGTCTTAATCATACACATTTGTCTCTTCTATATCAAAACCCAGCCAAACATCAAACATTCAGCGTAGTCATTCAAAACCTTATTTGTAATATTATAATCAGCAAAATCAGCGTTTTAATTACAGGCATGTATCATTATTTGCAAATCATAATTATAAAACTCAAAAACACGCTAAACAGCAACAAAAGTCCTCTGTGCACCTCACAGCTCATTTGCATGCTCACACCAGAGGTGGGACCAAGTCATTGTTTTGCAAGTCTCAAGTAAGTCTCAAGTCTTTATCCTCAAGTCTCAAGTCAAGTCTCAAGTAATGTCAGGCAAGTCAGAGTCGAGTCTCAAGTCACTGGTGTAAAAGTCCGAGTCAAGTCACAAGTCTGAAACTTTGAATTTCAAGTCCTTTCGAGTCTTTAAAAAAAAAGAAAAAAAAGAAAAAAAAATGTTGCAGTTATGCTAAATGTAAATATTAGACCATGTAATTTTAAAATCTGTGTTTTTCTCAACACATGACAAAATAGTGAACTTAGAAAATATACACAAATTGTGAAATTGCACCTCTTTAAAATGCAGCTCAATTAAACTTAGCTCCAAGAATAATTTTCACCGACAGTTCTGAGATAAGCTGCATGTTATTCTTGGATGCGGTTATAGGACCGGCTTTAAAATCGCATGACAAAAATATCATACATATTAAAAAAAACTGTATCACCAACGTAGCCTGGACAACATTTGCTAGTTAGATGAAGTCAGCTATCTCATCTTAGCATATTTATATGCATATTTATAATCATACGGTTCTTGGAGTGAGTGCATACACTCATGAAGTTTAGTAACTTCCGGTCACTGCAACAAGCCCAGGTACAGTTTACCGACGGATGGGTACAGGACCTTGAAATGCACCGTGTAGAACGAAAGACCATCGTACGTATCATAAATTTACCAGTCTCACAAATTGTCGTCATAAATACAGATTCGTTAACAGTTTATTAATAGGACCTTTGAGCTCAACGGTAATTAATTAGTAGTGGAAATAATTTCTGGTAGCATCACAGAAATGTAGCAGTGACAATAATACTGTATGCTGTAATCGTACTGGGCAATTAGTGATACAAAACAACTGTTTTATCCTGTGAATAAAAGTATATGTTTTTGTCAATGTACCATAATAACAGAAGCGAAACGCAATATTGTGTCAGGACAATTCACTATTTATGCACAATAAATAAAGGAGCATAGCGCGACCATTTCTGTTCAGCGCCAGACTTGCTTGTAACCTATATCACTAATTATGTCATGAAAATGACGTATTAACTACTAAAAAACACTGACCTTCGTGTAAATGCTTGGAGCAGACTAACCTGTGAGCTGGAGTGTTCTGGGACTTTATATTTGATCTTTGAATGGCTGCAATGCAGGCCATCCGTCGCGTCTTTGTTACTTCGGAAACATGGCTCGAACAATTTCTCTTCAACGACTAATCCGATAACAACCGATCTCTTTACCCGTCGGCTTCCCGTGGCTGTCATGCGTCATTGCAGTTAATAATACAACAGCTTCTTGACATTTTTGTGTTTCTTTTTATCGCTGTATAACTGATTTTAATTGAAAGCCTGCGTGTGCTAGTACCACTTGCCACGAGTTCCCAGAATCCTTTGCGGTTCTACCCGTGAATGACGTCACATTTTCAATCTCTATATAATATGCATGTTAAATTTTATATTTGGGGTAAAATATCAAGTCTTTTCACGTAAACCGGTTCAAGTCCAATTCAAGTCCCAAGTCATTGGTGTAAAAGTCCAAGTCAAGTCACAAGTCTTAGAACATTTTTTCAAGTCAAGTCTAAAGTCATAAAATTAATGACTCGAGTCTGACTCGAGTCCAAGTCATGTGACTCGAGTCCACACCTCTGGCTCACACAGTCTAAAAATAGCTCGCAGCGCTGCAGCTGCACGTCACACAGAGTCTCACACAAAGCTCAGGCAAAACTCTATTATTTTATATTACAAAGACGTCTTATATTTACAACCACTGACAGGCCTGACAGATTCAGCACCTAACAATTTTGACAAATTTAAGTTAACGGGTCCAACCGAAGAAAGTCCAACTTTTTTGTAATCAATCAAACAGTATCTGTTACTTCTGGAACAGTTTCTGACCTAACTTCTAAAATCCCTAACTCAATTTAACTTTGTCCAAAAAAGCACATGACACCGTTTTCAATGATGAGGAGACTCTAACTCCTAGCTTATTCTCGAGATGCCCTGTACCCCACAGCTAAGCCAAACTGAACTATCCCTGTTCGCCGACAGGTCAAAGCCGCGCGTCCACGACCAGGAGGGGGCGTAACCCCCGGGCTATGCGCTTCTTAGCAACTTCTGGTGCCGTCCTATAATAATTTTCGCCTACACAATTTCGACAAATTTAAGTTAACGGGTCCAACCGAAGAAAGTCCAACTTTTTTGTAATCAATTAATCAGTATCTGTTACTTCTGGAACAGTTTCTGACCTAATTTCTATAACAACACATAGCCAATTCCCTACCAAACTACCTGAGCCTTTAACTCAATATCCAGGGACTCAAACCCAACATTATTACGTTCATATTTCTTCAACTTCATTAAATACTCTTAAGCAACTTTAACTGCATAACACACGGTGATTCTCATCAAAATCAAAACAGACCCTCTACCAGTAATTTCAGTGAGTAGACTTTAATTTAGTCATATCCAATTTGGCACACTTTGGAAATAATTCAACAGGTAGTGCCTTACCTTTAGATAAGCCGGCTTATGCCCACTCACGTCAGACCACTGGCTTGTGCCTGTCCGTTCGACAACCTCGGACCGTCCAAACCTTTAAATTCCACCCCAATACCACAGGACGAGCCCCCAAGCTGTTACAAGTTCAAAATTGGGGATGGAGACAAGAGGAAAAAACCACAATAACAACACTGGTCCGGCCGGGTTGAGTCAAACGATGATTTTAATGAACACACGCGTGGGAGATGGACACTGTATGCAGACAGCCTCAGATCTCAAAATGGTGGAGCATTGCTCAAACTTTTATAACCTCTGGTGCCCCCACCTTATCATAAAAGCCTAAACATTCACATACTTTTCTCTCACACGGCGCCTAAGCTACGACCTTGGCTCCCCGTTTATCTGCTCCTGCTGAGATGGGGCAGAAAACTCCAGCATATTCTGTTCTCTTCTAATCAGACAAATAAGGCAATGATTTTCTGCGAACAGTATTTCTCATAACTCAGCAGTATAATGCATCATAAAACAATATCATTCATTCACAATAAATCAGCAGTTTAATGTAATGCAAATCAGTTTAACTAATGCAATAGTTATCAGCTTCTTCTAATCCAGGAGAATAATGCAAACTAAAACTACCTAATAGTTCACAATCTTTAATTAGGGGTATAACATGACAGAAAATAATATTCCACTTTTTACAGTGGCACAGAGGTACAGTGGTTCATACTGTTACCTCACAGGAAGAAGTTTGTCGGTTTGAATCCACCAGCTGGGCTTTTTGTGTGGAGATTGCATGTTCTCTCCAGCTACTCTGGCTACTCTGTTAGTCTCCTCTATATAAGCCTACAGTGTACCTCATTTTTCACTCGATCAAAACACATGGCAATGGCCATTGCCAATATACAGTCTGTAGTATCAATCACAGGTAGAGCACACAAACACAGCCTCCATCCTTCATTCTCAAAAAGTTGATTCTGATCATCTGGATGTAGTTTTCAGTGAGAAAAACTTTTCTCACTCATCCAAGTGACTCCTTCAGTCTCAGCTGACTGCAGGTTTCCCAACATTATAAACAGTGCTGTTTATAATGCTTCACATAAAAGTACTGACCCTTGTATGTGAAGTAGGTGGAATGAAGACACGGTACCAAGAGCAAACACACTTGGTCGGTGCTGAGAGTGGTCCTGTTGCTGAGGTTGGGGTTATCCAGTAATCTCTTACAAACTACCTCCACTGCTCCAGTGACTGGAACACAAGTCCATTGTGTTATCTACCTTCATAATAACATCTCGTACCCTCTCAACAAAATCCAAGGTGTTCTGGATGTGGTGTTTAGACTGCCTATCAACGGGTTGAGGATTAAAGCCAGCTATAACTTTGAGATGTTATAGGTGACCAATTGGATCATACAGACAATTGGTCTTAAAGGCTCAGCATTCATTAAAACATACAGACTTGGTGTGGCTTCCCCTGGGTATAGACTGTGGAATGAGGTCAGGTCAATAGCTTTGTGCTCTTATAACTGCTTCAGACAATCGATCAGCCTCTTTGCTTAACCACAACCTGGGTCTCGTTTCAGGGCCTCATAAGTATTTTGTCACTGACTAGTGCCAAACTTCATCCTTCATTCTGTCAAACACTTTCTTACAAAGGTTATGATTAAGGTTTGTTGCAGTATCATCTACACACACTCACAAACATGTTGATATCCAAGTGTTTTATATTGTTTAACAGCAGGTGTGTTTCTACATCCCTCCACTTTTCTGTGGGAAAGGTAAAATACATTAAGACTTAATGTCCTGTTTTTCCCTTATTTGTAGCTTATACGTTGAAGTAAGTGGAGTGTTTCAGTACATATCAATATTTTAAGAGTTTATAATGCTTCAAGATATGACGTCTAATAAAGCCTAAAAACTTGGGGACTCTGTGATACTGCAGATTCCAGCAGGATAGGGCTGTTCAATATAACGATATGTATCGGATGACGATATAAAAACGTCTATCGTTTCCTATTACGCAATATTTTTTTCATCGTTTTAATGGCCACTATAGTGGCTTTATTCATTTCTTAAAGTTCTCTCTTTCTCTTATATTTAATATAACCACACTACGCATGGACAAGCGCCTGTTTTTAAGTGTTGTCGTTACCAAAAATGATGTTAAAACCATTGATTCATGTAGAAAAAGTATGCAGAGAGTTTACGGATGAGAAGCAAAAAAGATCCGTCAGGTGCTAAAAAATAAACCTTGGCCGTTACAATTTCTGTCTAAAAATGTATAGTTTCATGCATCGGTTAAAACACTCATTCCAGGTAAAGGACGCCCAGCTGGAAACACTTCATGCAAGTTGAGTTGCCTGAGATTCATAGAATTTACAGAAAATGTTAAATTTTTGGGATTTATATCGTCGTCAGGATGATAATTGTCTAATATCAGGATATGAGATTTTGGTCAAATAGCACAGCCCCACAGCAGACAGTTTGGAGTCAAACACTGACGTCATCATCACAGGTGTAGGAACCATTTCTGTAACAGCAGCCAAACAGACACATTAGTATCAGTAGGTATAGATGATTTACTGGCTCCTCTGCTGGTTACAAAGCAGTGATTATACTTTGGAGTTTTGTGTTATACTGTGAGGAGCTGGCCTGTTTGGAAGTTGCAGTAAGAAAAAAACATGTCTGTATATGATGTTGTGGACAGAGAGAGTGATGGATGATTTTATTTATTTCAGAGATAAATGAACATTTACAGCACGTCCATGCAGAGACTCTTAAAGACATGAGCGTGAGAAACAAGCTTTTCACCGTTTCTCTTGATGCCCACATGCTTTATTCATTCTTTAGTCCAGCATGTGTCATCACCACAATAAAGCTACTTTTAACCTGTTTTCACACATTGTCATACCTGCACATTTCCACTGTGCTGTGTTGACTTTAAAGAAGACAAACGTTAGACTTCAGGCTGAAACCACAGGCTGCATTTCCTCTTTTCTTGGAGGCCCAGACAGAAATTTTGTGGTGTCTGATTTTCAGCAGATAAAAATAAACCAAAAACAGTCTTTTCCACACATGCAGTCATCACAGTCTGTCCGGAGGGGGGTGGGGGATATTAAAGGGTGACCTGAACCACTAGACATGTCATATGTAGCCATTTGTCAATTACTATTATTCTGAAACATCATCACTCCCCTCTTTCTTCTGTGTGTGTGTGTGTGTGTGTGTGTGTGTGTGTGTGTGTGTGTGTGTGTGTGTGTGTGTGTGTGTGTGTGTGTGTGTGTGTGTGTGTGTGTATGAAGATTTGTAAAGTTGTGCCTTTAATCTTCATAATATCAAAACCCCTTAAACAACAGCAAAGTGCACCATGGTGAGACTCAGAATCGAAACATTACAGCAAAGCTGAATACACTAGTGTAGACAACACCTGTCAGTGTGGTGAATTGTGCTTAGAGAGCATCTGCACCCCATAAGTCCAAGAAGCCAAGAACACCAGCCTGCTGTGTGAGAAACATGGATGAAAGTCAGAACACCTCTGGTGTCTTGCCCACAGTCTTGTGGGTTCATGTGGCTAGTGGGTTCTCTCTGTGGCTGACTGGCAGTTAACCCAGTGAGTGAGATTCTCCTGCTGCTCCGACCATATCGCTTTGCTGTACTGAAGGACAGTGCTGCAGCCATGTAGCTCTGCTCATTTGTGGCCTTCTCAGGACTATGGGGGTTGTGGCGGGGCGTGGCTTGCAGTGCCGTGCAGGGAAGGCGGTTGCACCTACACGGCATCCACAATCATGCCCTGCTGACTGAAGTATTGTACTGGGTCCTGTAATTGGGGTTGTTGTTGATATGTGTGCTAAATTTGTCCACCCCTACAAACAGTCACGTGTTAGAGAGCACAGCTCATGCAGGGAAAACCGTGTGTGCTGTCCATGGTGCTGAAATAATAACAGTATAATGAATTTAACATCACTATTTGTTAGTCGTGTGCAATAATACAAGATTTGGTATTAATCTGATACCAAGTAAATACAGGGCCTGTATCGCTGATACTTATATTAGTACCATTACTTTTTAATAATTAAGGTACATGATCATTGTCACTATAGTTCTGAATGAATTTTCATCACCTTTAAGACAGCCAGGACACGAAAAAGTGTTATCTACCTTCAAAAACACTACGTCAAACTTAAAGAAACATTTGGAGTCACAGCACAGCACAGTCAAACTCACAGAGAGAGTCCCACCAAGTGGTCCGAAGCAGAGAGCCGTGACTTCCGCAGAAGGTCCTACACCCCCCAAACAACAAAAGTTGTTTGGGGGGTAACCAGTAAACCAGTAAGTGATGAAGAATTGAAGAAGTTGGTCACGCAGTATATTGTAGAAGAAATACTACCTATAAACACTGTTGACTCGCCCTCGTTTCGTGCCATAATAAAAAAGATCCCTACTTCTGTTAATGCCGAGCTGCCTCACTGAATGACTTTTACTTCTTACTTGGAGGAGTTTACAGAAATGGAGAGAAATTTGAAGGCCACACTGAATGAGATTGACTTTGTTTCAACTACCGTGGATATTTGGACTGCTAACAACAGAAGCTATATGGGAGTAACGCTCCACTGGATCAGTAGAACCACATTAGAGCGTCACAAGGTTGCATTAGCATATAGGCGAATTCGTGGTAGACACACGTATGATGTCATTGGTACAGAAATCGAAAACATCCACTCCTCTTATGGATTACTCAACAAAGTAGTTGCAACAGTCACTGATAATGGATCCAACTTTGTTAATGCGTTTCAAGTTTATCATCCTGTCACGGAGTCCGATGATGAGACGGAGGAGGAAGAGTCCAGCCCCAAAGACGATGATGTCACTTTTTCTGATCTGTCAGAAATCCTCTCGGCTGAGAATGAAAGTGATGGTCAGCTGTCTCTTCCCCCGCACCGCAGGTGTGCTTCGCACACCATCAACATAATTTGCACACGTGATGTGGAGAAACATTTAACAACTAATGCAGAGAGCAGGGCTGTGTATAGGAGCAGCACAGCAAAATGCTTTGGACCAAATCGAGTAGATCTGCACTTGCATCAGAAACAGTGGAAGAAATCAGCAAAAGAAAGCTCCTAATACCAACATCCACAAGGTGGAATTCCTTTTTTGATGCTGTAAAGAGAATTGCAGAAATCCCCATGGGTGAGCTGAATACTGTGTGCACAAAGCTAGGACTGAAGTGCTTCAAAGATCAAGAATACCAGTTCCTGCATGAGTACTGCATGGCCATGAAACCTCTGACTGCAGCACTGGACATTTTACAAGGCGACTGTCCATATGGAACTTTACTACCAACACTTGGAAGTTCTGATGCAGAAGACCCAGGCTGTGAAAGATGACCTCTCCAGGATGACTGCAGGCCTTCCAGATGCCATTGTACAGGTACGCTCTATCTTGAAATTAGTCAGATTTTTTGCTTAATACAATTCACAAACATGGAACAGAATATTAATTATCATTGAAAAATAAGATTAAAACAATTAAAATGTTTACAAGCAACCTAAAACAAAATAAATCCATAATACTGATCTCATATTAGGCATGGTTTGCAAATAATTCAATAACATGATAAATTGTTGGCATAAAAATATCAATTATGTTTTTTAGGCTATTCAGACTCGTTTCGCCGGTGTGCTGGACGACAAAGATGCCCTTCTTGCAGCTGCCAGTTGTCCAAAATTCAAACTCCGATGGCTGAGAGATGCAGGAAGGAGGGAGCGAGTAAAACAGCTTCTGACAGCAGAGTGTTGCACCACTGCTCCTCTGGCAAAAAACCCTGCCAGTGTGCCCAGTGCTACTACATCTAGCAGCCAAGGTGAGATGGACTTTTTCACTTTTGAGGCAGAGCCAGAGGAGGAGACCTATTCTGCAGAAAAAGAAGTCATGGACTACCTGATGTCAGGCTACGACCTTCAGATTCTGCATAAATTTTCAAGCATAAAGACAATTTTTTTAAAGTATAATACTCCAACCCCATCAAGTGCTCCTGTGGAGCGACTTTTTAGTCTGGGAGGTTTGGTGCTCACGCCTAAAAGAAATCGACTTTCTGACAAAAGGTTTGAGAAGCTTCTGTTAATGAGGTACAACCACTGGTTTACTCGCTCCACTCTACTGTTTCCCCCATAACATGCGATGACAACATATACTGAAAAAACAGAGAATGGGGAATCCAATTTAAATAACTATTTACAAGTAATTGAATTAAGTTTATCAAAGTCACTTAATAAACTTATTAAAGTTTTCAAGTTGATTAACTTAAATCAATTACCTGCAAGGAAGTAAGGCAATTTAAGTTGGACCTGCAGTCTCTTTTTTTTTCATAAGATTAGTCCAAAGTTACAAAAGCGGACAATAGTGCTTACATGTGGATGGTATGAAAAGTATCTTAAGGGAAGTCAAGAAAGACTCTTTGTTTGTTTGTTTGTTTTTTTATAAAAAGTATTTATGTTAAGTGAAGTAACAAGACTGTCTTTATTTTCATACAAACAAGTATTTCTGTCAGGAAAAAAGTTTTAAGTTCAACTTCAAATGTCAGGAGATATATTGTTGACATTACTGTTAAAATACACTTCCAATAAAGTGAGTATTGGCAAAATCGGTTGATGTTTTTATGTTGAGGCAGTAGGGAGTGTTATTGGCAGCTTCTGAAAGTAACTAATAAAGTAACTAGTAATCTAACTTAGTTACTTTAAAAATAAAGTAATCAGTAAAGTAACTAAGTTACTTTTGGAAGGAGTAATCAGTAGTCCGTAATATATTACTTTTTCAAAGTAACTGTGGCAACACTGCCACCAGCGGGTGGGCTCATGGTAAATAAAGTTAAAGTTTTTTTTTTCTTCAAACCTCTTCCATCCACTTGATTAGCAGTGGTTGATGAAAGATGCAAATTACAGAGCCCCGCAAGGGACAAAAAGAGAAAAAGAAAATTAAGATGACCTAAGATTAACTTTTGTGAGCACTCGCAAAACCTTTGCGAGATCTTTTGTAAGACCCCGTGCTTACTAACATCACACGCATTCATAGCATGCATAGATGCACCAGAGAGCAACTTAGGTTAGTATCTTGCCCAAGGATACTTGGCATGCAGACTGGAGGAGCCAAGGATCGAACTGATCAGTAGATGACCTGGTCTTCCTCCTGAGCTACAGCCACCCCCCTGTTCTTCTGAGGAAGAAAATGCTGGCAGCTCTGCTCTGTGTGGCAGGTTAAATATATTGGCAATGTTGAGGTCTTATTGAGTCAGTAGAGGTCGCTCTGGTGCCGTTGTGAATTCAACAGACAGCCTGCAGCAGGCTCTGCGCATGTGCAGCTCAGCAGTAAATAAAACAGCTTCCCATATTTGGCTACATCTGTGACTTCAGTAACACTTTAACATAAATACTAGTGAGCATTAGTGATGTATAAGCAAATATTGACTTAATCTCTCATAAAGCTTTTCTCCTCCATTACTACACTTTAGTGTGTAATTTATAAACACGGGCAACCACATTATTCTTTATTAAAAATATGTATGTAATATGCTCAAGTAATGTCTGATGTTATAAATGATAATGTAATGATTTTTAAATAAAGTATTACATGAAGTACAAACCTATTACTATGGTTCATGGGGTCATTTTGAATTACCATTTGGAAAACAAAAAATGTTATAGACTAAATTTAACATTACAGTCTCCTGTAGTGGAAGCTGCTGTTAACCTCTTGTTGTGTTGTTAGTGTGGAAATAATCTTACACACTGAACCAAAATCAACATAAAACATTCAAATGTAAAAAGACTTTACTCTCTACCTTCTAACTATACAGGTAGAAAATTATAAATTAGGAAAAAAACAGAAAAAAAATACATGAAACATATTTATTGCATTTCAATTCCTACAGTACCGATCATATCATTTGTATCAATTTAGACCAATAAAGATATTTGTTGTTGCCCATACCATTACGTCCTAATGTGAGTCGTCCTATCAGATACTAAAGATCACGTTTCAAACTTTCTTCTCACTGCTCTTGAAAAAGTCTTTAACAAAAGTTTTAAGAATGAATATAAGAAATACCTGACTATAACGTACAAAACTCAAATCTGAATATACCTCCATTTACTTTTTGCTATAAGTAAGTATATGATATTATGATTTAATATTGTAAATGTACATAAAGCTGAGCATGTCTGATATTTGGGCAGCAGAGGAGCAAGAGTGGCTTCATAAAAAGCTTCTTCTTGGCTTTGCTGCTACAGCTCTCCTCACTGACCTGTAAGACAAGCACAAAGAGACAAAGTGATTTCCAACATGTAAAGATATTATGAGCTGAAGACATTTAAAAATGTGAAGAATGAATCAGCCTGCATGGCAGCAGAATTACTGAGAGAGCTTCCTGATGTGACTTCAGAATAAACTGCTGCATCAGCTGCAGGACTTGATGTTCCTGTGAATGAAGAGAAGATCATTGAAAACAATAATATCATTAACCAGGAGGAAACTTGATGTCTCCACTGATGCAAAGACAATTGAGTATGATAGATTTTAATCAGCTGATGAATTGTGAATACATAAATATAAATATTAAAATAAACAGATTTACATTTTAAGAGCAGATAAACATGATGAACAATATTCAGTGGAGATGATGGCAGACTTTGCTCACCTTTGTTTTTCTTGGCTTTTTCTTTTTTGGGCTGTTTGACCTCAGCATACATCAGACTGTCCTCTAAAAGAGACGTCAGAGCTCAGCACACATTTGTTCAGCACAGATATGATGACAAGAACATTACAGAGTAAAAACATGAGAGAAACTATTTAGTTGGGGGACATATAGATGGACAATACCATACTGTACAATAACAATATCATTCTGTATATGAAGCAGACAAACTTACACTAAACTCTGAACGGCCCTCGATGTGTATAAGATTCAACTCTGGTGATGTGTAGTGTGTAGAAGCTAAGCTTGGTAAGTGTGTTGGAGTCAAATTGTTAAATGTTGTCATTGTGTTACTTAAATTTGTAAGTCTTAGTTCAAGCAGCATGATCAAAGACATTCCTTTCTCTCTGACCAGTTTGTTGGTGGGGGAGACTGTCAGGTTTATATAGTGGATTGTCATTTATGCATAGAAATATTTACTCATATATGCTTAGAGTTGTACAATCAATGTCATGTTGGTAGAGGTTTCATCCTTAGTAGTCTGCAAAGACATTGTGTGCATTCCAGTGTTCTGGCATTCACACCCACACCCTGGGAGCATGGGAGAGGTCGTACCTTGTCTTATTGTTTTATGGTAGGATAAACGTAGCTATGTCAGTTTTAGTCTAAGTGCCTTTTGTTTAGATGAACTGCTGGACTTCCAGGCCAGCAGGTTTAGGGAAGTCTTTATGGGGTCACACTCTGACCACACACACACATACACACACACACACATACTTACACAACGCACAGGCAAGGTACTCTTTGTTTGTATGTAGACGTCATATGTTAATGAAGCTATGTATATTCATGTAACCTCAATAAAAGAGCAGTGTTATGGGGGAGCGGACGACAGTCTGACGGAGGTGGGCGGAACGACATCTGGCTCCGGCTCGGTCTCCCTCATGCATGAGTAACACAACGAACTTTGCCTACTCGTGTCTTGTTTTTGCTGTGTAGTAAATTGTCTTGAACGTTCCACCGAATAGGTTTATGCTACAAACCTATCAGAGACTGTAGTGTTTTATTGTAGTGACATCTATGTGAGGATTCTGTTTGTTGTTTAGTAGATTTCCTGCTTTTATGATCCTTTTGTGAGCAGGAGGTCACACAAACGCACACACTCAAACACATACACACATACACACACACACACACACACACACAAACACACAAACACACACACACACATTCTCGCACATGCATACACGTGCACATATAGTGCCTTGTCTGTTGTAACTATAGGGGGGTTTTACAATGGGAGGTGCTTGTGTGTACTGTAACTGTTTTCAATAAAAAGCGGCAAGCGGAGGCCTAAGTTGGGGTCATTTTGCGGTTGGATTCAGAGTGCTTTCTGAGACACCGACCAGGGCATCTCTTGCGCAAGTAAAATAGATCGATCTCTGATTGTCTTCTTTCTTTCATTAACGAGAATACGTTTCTAAACTAGCGGGGCCTGTGGAAGCGCAGACCCAACAAGTGAATAACTAAACTCCATGTTGCCCTATAATTACCTGCAATATAATGATGTGATGACACATTCAAGTACAAACACTGAATGAGACTGTTGTGACTGTACCTGCAGCTCCCGTCTTCACCTCAGAGTAAACAGCACTCTGCTCTGCTTTATGATGCTTCTCTGTGAAGATGATCAGATTAATGAAAATAATTATTTTTAAATATTGTAAACTTTCTAAATGATTTTTTTTCATTTATACTGTCCTGTGTACTCACTCTTCTTTCCAACATTTGTAATATCAATACGAGAGTATGTGACATGGGTGACATCTTGGTGTTCATTTGCAACTAAAATGTAAAACAAATGTAGTTACTTGTAAATATGTTGCACTCAGTCTCCTCAAATCCAAAATTTGTTTTATATTTTCTATGTCTCTTTCCAATATAAAAAATGTATTTAATCATTTTCAGTGTTTGCTACTTGTGTGACCAATTCACTGAGTTTACCAAACAGAAACATTAACATATTAATCATTTAATAAAATATTAATATGCATATTTCAAAGATAAGTGCAAAAACAGAAGAACCTTCTGTGGTACTGTGTGAGTCAAATCAAGGACTGTCAGATATTTTCAGAGCATGAACCCATCATGGTGTTACTGTTTGTGTTGTTCTGATATGAAACAACAACATTTGTGGATTCTTTCAGTCGAGTTAAAGATACAATCAGGTTGTAAAATCCTGTTTGTTTCTGATCTTTTGTGCATGTAGTCAGTTGGTTATTTAGATGAAACTGAACCTAAGAAATGTTCCTGTTAATGGAGACTGAATGAAAAGTCAATATTAATAATGATAATAAAGATCGGTTTAAGTGCTGACCAGGATGAACAGAGTTGTATTCATGAGTTTCATTCTGGTTGACTCCATGATTTGTGGAGGTGCCCGGACTGTGACTCTCAGACTGGATCCACCTGAAACAGGAAATAAACACAATAAACTCAAAAGTAACTGATGTTTGTTTAAAATAATAATTAAAAGTATTTTACCAACCTGGTGAAGCAGGAATCTGTGAAAGAGACAAATGGTATTACACATGTTTGTGATGTAAATTGCCCCACATTACACATGTTTGTGATGTAAATTGCCCCACATTTATTTTGTGTCAAGAGATCAGAAAACATGTATATGTGTGAATAATTAAAGTGTATGTAGTAGATAAACTCTGTAATACAGCATGAAAAGAAGAGGCTCTTACACTTGGACTGTCTGCAGCGATACAACAAGAGCAGGAGAATAATAATGAGAGAGACTCCACAAACCAGTCCAACAATCAACCACACAGGAGATGAAGAGCTGTCAGCTCCTGACACAGTTACTGTAACAACAAACAGAAATTAATTATTAATAAATTATAATCTTATGAATAAATGCATT
This sequence comes from Rhamphochromis sp. 'chilingali', assembly GCF_963969265.1. NCBI lineage: Eukaryota > Metazoa > Chordata > Actinopteri > Cichliformes > Cichlidae > Rhamphochromis > Rhamphochromis sp. 'chilingali'. The sequence goes on along the minus strand of NC_137929.1, from coordinate 38,720,219 downwards.
TATAAAATAGAGCCAAGTGACTTTGAGAATTAAATCATACAATCTAATGTTCCTTCTCAGTCATTAAACTGGTTTACAAAACTCCATCGCATGTTTTGATCCTGCTCACCTTTAACTGACATCCAGCTCTGTGCTGACTCTCTTCCTGAGTACTGACACTTGTAGAAACCTTCATCAGACTTTGACACTGCAGAGATCTTCAGCTCCCCTCGGGGATCATTTTGAATAAGTTTGTCATTGTGATAGAAAAACACATTGGAAAGTATTTTTTGTGTTCTCAAACTGCAGCTCAGACTAACAGAAGCTCCCTCAATCACAGGATGAACAGGACTCACCAGGATAGGACCATCACCATCATCTGTGACACAATCACACACAATTGTTTCAGTCACATCAGCTGGTGCACACTTTGAGAAAAAGCTGACAAACAATAATAAGAACAGATTGTACAAATGTTTTTCATCATCAAAATCTGATCTTGTGCACTTAAAAACTACGGTACAAATACTGTATGCCACAAAAAAAATAATGGGAGAAATACACATACACACATACATTTGATGTCTAACTCATTAAAATCCAAGTAATAAATGTATAATAACATACTCTGTACAGTGATGTTGACTGCACTGCTGAACTCTCCTGATCCAGACTCACACCAGTACACTGCAGTATCTGACTTTGATGTGTTGATGTCACATGTGGATCCAGTCATTCTCCTACAGTCAGAGTACAGTCGGCCGTCCTCAGAGAACTTCCTCACTCTCCACTCAGTGAAGTTTCCCTCACAGGTCAGTGAGACAGAGTCAGAGGTGAAGTGTTGCACTCTGTCAGGACTCACGGTGAGACACACTGCTGAATGAACATCTGGAAACAACATGCAGTGAAGAGACAAAGCTCACAGATGTTAGGATCAAAATATCACAGTGAAAATATACGTTTGACTTCTGTGTGGTTCACAGGAGTCCTGATAGTTATGCAGCCAGATTTACAGACTTTCAAATCATCAACATGAAGATTAAAATTCCTCAAACTGACCTGCAGACCAGACAAACTTTGGTTGACTGTGATCAGTGTGATACTCTGGGTCTCCTCTTCCAGCTCTGCACACATATCCTGCTGTGTGTGTCTGTCCATGAATGATGTAGGAGTCCTGTGCAGTCCCACTGCCATCAGGTAGCAGCTCATAACTGGAGGATTTCTCTGATAGATCAGGAACAGCTTTATACCAGTAGAAGCTCCATCCTGCAGACGGATGTTCAACCTCACAGTTCAGAGTTACTGAGGCTCCAGGACTCAGCCATGATGGAGACACAGTGAGGACAGGACGAGGTTCATCTGTTCAACAAAGATTTTCTCTCAATCTTTCGTCTCTTAACTCTGAATTCAATGTCACTAAAATGTTGACTCACAAATATTTATGATGAACTTTCAGAGTGAGACTATCTAAACATGTCAAATATCTCAACATGTACTAATAAAAACACATTTTTACAAACTGTTTCTATTTCCAGGTTAAATGAACTATGACTCTACTTACTGTCAGAAACTGTCAGTGTGACTGAATCACTCCACTCTGTTGTTTCATGCTGTGAACTTTTCATTCTGCCCTTACAGCTATAGTTTCCACTGTTGGATGATGAAGCAGATCTAATCCTGTATTCATTTTGATTTGGAGCTTTTATCCTGCTGTTTGTTTCCCACTCATAATCCCACTCAGTGTCTCCTCCATAGATCTCACATCTGACAGTGATCGTCTCTCCTCTGTATATCTCAGACCAGTTTGGATACAGAGTCACAACAGGCCAGTTTGAGGCTGTTACTGTTCAAGAAAGTACAATAAAAACACATGAATGTCAAAAATGTTAATGCCTTTTGTTCTTCATCTTCCTCCTTAATCAGGAATTTATCTGACTTCATGTTAAACTGACCAGTTTTCCCAATCCTGACTGACTGGCTGTCCTCTGTGTAGTAAACTGGGTTTCCTCTTCCTCCTCTGCACCTGTAGAGTCCTTCCTGTGAGACACTGATTTGTCCATTTGAGTGGAAAACTGCATCTTGTGTGGTCAGGGCTTCAGAGGATTTCTCATCTCTGTACCAGTAGTATTTCCATCCAGATGATGATGATGGGTTCACAGAGCAGGTCAGGGTCACACTGCCCCCTACTGGAACAGCTGTGTTATCAGCTCTCAGTTTGGCCTTTGGTTTATCTGCAGTTCAGTTTAGACAAACAACAAAAGTCAATGACTGAATCAAACCAGTTTAAATAACTTGGTGGAAATATGGAAATAATAAATATCACATAACTTTAATGGTGAAGCTACAACAAACTGTACAACTATCACACAAACACAACACTAATCTTTCATATTTAATTTGTCAAAGGATCTTGCAAAGAAAAGCGTCTGGACTTCTTTAAGTTGCTTGAAGACGTTTCACCTCTCATCCGAGAAGCTTCTTCAGTTCTAAGGTCAAATGGTGGAGAGTCCCAGATATAAACCTAGTGGGAGTTTCCCCCCACAGAGGGACAAAAGGACCCCCTGATGATCCTCTAATCGCCTGAGCCAAGGTGTGAAACTGGGTGTGGGTCCCAATCAGCCAGAGTTTCGGGTGAGTTCATTGTGAAACCTGGCCCCACCTTATCATGCGAATTCCTGAGGTCAGATGGCCCAGGATGTGAGTGGGCGTTAAGGCGTCTGGGAAGGGATCTCAAAACTGGATTATAGATGGCAGAGAGTTGGTGTCGTAAACCCCCGCCTCTGTTCAAAGATGGTCGCTCACAGTGGACATAGATGGCTTCTTTCACTCCTCTTTCAAACCATCTGTCCTCTCTGTCCAAAATGTGAACATTGGCATCCTCGAAAGAGTGTCCTTTATCCTTAAGATGCAGATGGACTGCTGAGTCTTGTCCTGTGGAGGTGGCTCTTCTGTGTTGTGCCATGCGCTTGTGAAGTGGCTGTTTGGTCTCTCCAATGTAGAGATCTGGGCATTCCTCGCTGCACTGTACAGCATACACCACATTGTTAAGTCTGTGTTTTGGCGTTTTGTCTTTCGGGTGAACCAGTTTTTGTCTGAGCGTGTTGCTGGGTCTGAAATGCACTGGGATGTCATGCTTGGAGAAAACCCTCCTGAGTTTTTCTGATACACCGGCTACATAGGGGATGACAATGTTGTTGTGTCTGTCCTTCTTATCCTCCCTCGCTGGTGTCTGGTCTTCTTTTCTGTGCCTCTTTGCTGACTTTAAGAACGCCCATTTAGGATAGCCGCACGTTTTGAGTGCTTCCTTTACATGTGTGTTCCTTCTTTTTTCCTTCAGGCTTAGAGGGAACATGTTCTGCCCGGTGGTGTAGGGTCCTAATTACTCCAAGTTTGTGTTCCAGAGGGTGATGGGAGTCAAAGAGGAGGTACTGGTCCGTGTGTGTGGGCTTCCGGTAAACTTCAATGTTGAGGTTGCCATTCTCTTCAATGTGCACAGCGCAGTCCAGGAAAGGCAAACAGTTGTCCTTTGTGTCTTCCCTGGTTAACTTGATGTTTTTATCCACAGCGTTAATGTGCACAGTGAAGGATTCCACTTCTTGTGTCTTGATTTTGACCCAGGTGTCGTCTACATATCTGGCTGGGTACTCTTCCTTTGAAAGAGCCAAGAAACTTCCTTTCCACTTCCTCCACGTAAAGGTTGGCTACAATAGGTGACACAGGGGAGCCCATGGCTGTCATGGATCGCTGTGTGGCAGGCAGGATGAGGACCCAATCGCAAAACTCACAGACTCAGGGGATGAACTCAAAAAGCAGCTTTATTGCTGACAAAAGATAATAGGAGATACAAAACTAAACTGGGAGAAACTAACATAAAGCTCACCAAGAAACACAGGGGGAATCACACACAGCATGAGGGAGAACGCGACACAGAACTGAGGGAGACGCAGACATAAATACACAGAGGGTTAACGAGGGAAGTGGGAGCACACGGGGAACACAGGTGACACTGATAATCATAACAAGACACGGCAGGAGTGAACACAACGACGGGCAAAGTAAAACAGGAAATACAGAGGTTCAGACAGGAGGAGGACATAACGGGCTGGGGAAAACATAGAATAAAACACAAAGAGAGACGAGGGCTCATAAATACACAGAGGGGCACACAGGGGGTAAGAGTCACGAAGGGAAAACACATAAGGAACAACGTAACAGATCAACCCAGGAAGCATGGCCTAAATAAGGAACAAAATAAAAAAATACATGAAAACTAAGAATACTGGGCCAACATGGCCCAGGACCATGACAATGGCACAGCCATGTTTTTGTCTGTAAAAGCCTTCGTTGTATTTGAAATATGTCTGTGTAGGTTCTCAGTCATCCAGGTCATCGTAGTCAAAGGAGCTTGCAAAGAAAAGCGTCTGGACTTCTTTAAGTTACTTGAAGACGTTTCACCTCTCATCCGAGAAGCTTCTTCAGTTCTAAGGTCAAATGGTGGAGAGTCCCAGATATAAACCTAGTGGGAGTGACCCCCCGCAGAGGGACAAAAGGACCCCCTGATGATCCTCTAATCGCCTGAGCCAAGGTGTGAAACTGGGTGTGTGCCCCAATCAGCCAGAGTTTCGGGTGGGTTCATTGTGAAATCTGGCCCCACCTTATCATGCGAATTCCTGAGATCAGATGGCCCAGGATGTGAGTGGGCGTTAAGGCGTCTGGGAAGGGATCTCAAAACTGGATTATAGATGGCAGAGAGTTGGTGTCGTAAACCCCCGCCTCTGTTCAAAGATGGTCGCTCACAGTGGACATAGATGGCTTCTTTCACTCCTCTTTCAAACCATCTGTCCTCTCTGTCCAAAATGTGAACATTGGCATCCTCGAAAGAGTGTCCTTTATCCTTAAGATGCAGATGGACTGCTGAGTCTTGTCCTGTGGAGGTGGCTCTTCTGTGTTGTGCCATGCGCTTGTGAAGTGGCTGTTTGGTCTCTCCAATGTAGAGGTCTGGGCATTCCTCGCTGCACTGTACAGCATACACCACATTGTTAAGCTTGTGTTTAGGAGTTTTGTCTTTCGGGTGAACCAGTTTCTGTCTGAGTGTGTTGCTGGGTCTGAAGTACACTGGGATGTCGTGCTTGGAGACAACTCTCCTGAGTTTCTCTGATACACCGGCTACATAGGGGATGACAATGTTGTTGCGTCTGTCCTTCTTATCCTCCCTCGCTGGTGTCTGGTCTTCTTTTCTGTGCCTCTTTGCTGACTTTAAGAACGCCCATTTAGGATAGCCGCACGTTTTGAGTGCTTCCTTTACATGTGTGTGTTCCTTCTTTTTTCCTTCAGGCTTAGAGGGAACATGTTCTGCCCGGTGGTGTAGGGTCCTAATTACTCCAAGTTTGTGTTAGAGGGTGATGGGAGTCAAAGAGGAGGTACTGGTCCGTATGTGTGGGCTTCTGGTAAACTTCGATGTTGAGGTTGCCATTCTCTTCAATGTGCACAGCGCAGTCCAGGAAAGGCAAACAGTTGTCCTTTGTGTCTTCCCTGGTGAACTTGATGTTTTTATCCACAGCGTTAATGTGCGCAGTGAAGGATTCCACTTCTTGTGTCTTGATTTTGACCCAGGTGTCGTCCACATATCTGTACCAGTGGCTGGGTACTCTTCCTTTGAAAGAGCCAAGAGCCTTTCTTTCCACTTCCTCCATGTAAAGGTTGGCTACAATAGGTGACACGGGGGAGCCCATGGCACAGCCATGTTTTTGTCTGTAAAAGCCTTCGTTGTATTTGAAATATGTAGTGGTGAGGCAGAGGTCTAACAGGGTGCAAATCTGATCGGGTGTGAAGTTGGTCCTGTCCTCCAAGGATCTGTCTTCTTGTAGTCGTTTTCTAACAGTCTCCATGGCCTCCGTGGTGGGTATGCAAGTGAAGAGAGAGACTACATCAAAGGACACCATGGTTTCATCTGGATCCAGGGTAAGTTTCTGGACCTTGTCGGTGAAGTCGGTGGAGTTCTTGATGTGGTGTGGGGTGTTCCCCACGAGAGGACCCTACACCACCGGGCAGAACATGTTCCTCTAAGCCTGAAGGAAAAAAGAAGGAACACACACATGTAAAGGAAGCACTCAAAACATGCGGCTATCCTAAATGGGCGTTCTTAAAGTCAGCAAAGAGGCACAGAAAAGAAGACCAGACACCAGCGAGGGAGGATAAGAAAGACAGACGCAACAACATTGTCATCCCCTATGTAGCCAGTGTATCAGAAAAACTCAGGAGAGTTTTCTCCAAGCATGACATCCCGGTGCATTTCAGACCCAGCAACACGCTCAGACAAAAACTGGTTCACCCGAAAGACAAAACGCCAAAACACAGACTTAACAATGTGGTGTATGCTGTACAGTGCAGCGAGGAATGCCCAGACCTCTACACATTGGAGAGACCGAACAGCCACTTCATAAGCGCATGGCACAACATAGAAGAGCCACCTCCACAGGACAAGACTCAGCAGTCCATCTGCATCTTAAGGATAAAGGACACTCTTTCGAGGATGCCAATGTTAACATTTTGGACAGACAGGACAAATGGTTTGAAAGAGGAGTGAAAGAAGCCATCTATGTCCACTGTGAGCGACCATCTTTGAACAGAGGCGGGGGTTTACGACACCAACTCTCTGCCATCTATAATCCACTTTTGAGATCACTTCCCAGACGCCTTAACGCCCACTCACATCCTGGGCCATCTGACCTCAGGAATTCGCATGATAAGGTGGGGCCAGATTTCACAATGAACTCACCCGAAACTCTGGCTGATTGGGACCCACACCCAGTTTCACACCTTGGCTCAGGCGATTAGAGGATCATCAGGGGGTCCTTTTGTCCCTCTGTGGGGGGATACTCCCACTGGGTTTATATCTGGGACTCTCCACCATTTGACCTTAGAACTGAAGAAGCTTCTCGGATGAGAGGTGAAATGTCTTCAAGTAACTTAAAGAAGTCCAGACGCTTTTCTTTGCAAGCTCCTTTGACTACGATGACCTGGATGACTGAGAACCTTCACAGACATATTTAATTTGCAGCATTTCTAAGTTAAAAACACACATGAGGAACAATCAGTGGATTTAATGTTTCTTAGTGGATGTGGTGGAGCAGCTGAGACAGATTCAGCATTTGTTCTGCATTTCATCTTTCATGTATTAGAGCTGCACAGCAGAGAAGTTACTCTCTTATGTTTTGTTCTCTTCACTGTGAATAAAAAGCTGCTGTTCAGGTTTTTGTTGTTGGAATAAAAACTAAACATTTTACTGACCAACATGAAAGACAGTTATAAAGCTGTAAGAAAGAAGAAGTGCTTTTTCCTTATTTAGATACTCTGGATGAAAGATCTTACATGATACAGTCAGTGTGATGATATCACTCCACTCTGAGAAGAAATAGTCCCTTCTGCCCCGGCAGCTGTATCCTCCACTGTCAGACTCAGTAGCTCTGATGATTCTGTATTCATTGGATGTTGGAGGTGTGTTTGTATTGTATTGTATTGTATCTTTATTTGTTTCAGACATATAAAACAAAAAACAATATATACACACTACATATATTTTCATTTACAGATACGAATATATATGTAGATATACACACACACACGTATGTGTTCAGATAAACAAAAAATATATAATGAAATAAAACAAAATCGTCTGACATAATGTAACAATGTTTGGTCTGAAAAGGAGTAGGAAGAAGTATGAACATACTTATTAATTCCTACCCCTGCTCAACATCTTGGCTGCTCTCCATTCATACGTCCACTGAGCTCCTTCACCTCCCTGAATCTCACATCTGACAGTGACTGTCTCACCGCTGTATATCTGAGTCCAGGATGGCTGCAGGTTCACAGTGGGCTTACTGGGAACTGTTCACAGAAAAATATCCAGTTAGAGACAAATAGAAACAAAAAATTCTGATGTTTCAAACAGGCTACAGGGTTAAACCACACCTCGAGTCAATCTGACTACAGATAACAGTTTTTGATCCTGGCACACATCGCACTTAGAAAAATTGCTACAAACAGAACAAAGACAGTCAAAATCTGGCCAGAGGCAGCCTCTCAGCAGTTGCAAGACTGCTTCATTAGGATGTACTGGGATATTTTTAAACACCCTGTAGCTGTTTTTTGATAGCATACTGTGCTACATGAAGAACTGTATAGCACAGCTGCACAGACTAAAGAGCTCCACATGGTAATACAGGTTGCCCAGAGGATAGTCGGCCATCCTTTGCCCTCACTGGAAGAACTGCACAGCTCCCGTAGTCTCAGGAATCCATCCGTTCAGAACACCGCACTACTCTCTGGAGAGCTTTGCGGTTGTAAGCGGTGCTGTTGCCGTACCAGGTGGTGAGGATGCTCTCAATGGCACAGCAATAGAAGGTCCTGAGGATGCGGGGGCTCATGCCGAATCTTTTCAGTCTCCTGAAAAAGAAGAGGCGCTGTTGCGCCTTCTTCACTGTTTTGTTTATGTGTACTGACCACGTAAGATCCTCAGCCAGATGTACACCAAGGAACCGGAAGCTGCTCCCTCTCTCCACAGCAGTGCTGTTGATGGTGATGGGGGTGTGTACTTCTCTGCACCTCCGGAAGTCCACTATCAACTCCTTTGTTTTTGCGACGTTGAGGGTGAGATGGTTGTCTTGACACCAGTGGGTCAGGGCGCTGACCTCCTCCCTGCAGGCTGTCGCATCACCGTTGGTGATAAGACCCACCACTGTAGTGTCGTCCGCAAACTTTACAATGATGTTGGAGTTTCTAGTGGCTGTGCAGTCGTAGGTGTAGAGTGAGTACAGGAGAGGGCTCAGTACACACCCCTGCTGAGCACCAGTGTTCAGTGTGATGGGGGATGAGGTGATGCTGCCCAGTCTGACCACTTGGCGTCTGTCAGACAGGAAGCTAAGGATCCAGCTGCAGAAGGAGCTGCTCAGTCCTAGCTCCTGCAGTTTCCTGTCAAGCTCTGAGGGAACGATGGTATTGAATGCTGAGCTGTAATCTACAAACAGCATTCTCACATACGTGTCTCTCTTCTCCAGGTGTGAGAGGGCAGTATGTAGTGTCAGGGCTATGGCATCATCAGTAGACCTGTTGTGGCGGTATGCAAATTGTAGAGGGTCCAGTGAGTCAGGTAGTGCAGAGCAAACAAAGTCCCTGACCACCTTCTCGAAGCATTTGCTCACGATGGGGGTCAGGGCTACAAGTCGCCAGTCATTCAATTCAATTCAATTCAATTTTATTTATATAGCGCCAAATCACAACAAAAGTCGCCTCAAGGTGCTTCATAGATACAGAGAAAAACCCAACAATCATATGACCCCCTATGAGCAAGCACTTTGGCGACAGTGGGAAGGAAAAACTCCCTTTTAACAGGAAGAAACCTCTGGCAGAACCAGGCTCAGGGAGGGGCGGCCATCTGCTGCGACCGGTTGGGGTGAGAGAAGGAAGACAGGATTAAAGACATGCTGTGGAAGAGAGACAGAGGTTAATAACAGATATGATTCAATGCAGAGAGGTCTATTAATACATAGTGAGTGAGAAAGGTGACTGGAAAGGAAAAACTCAATGCATCATGGGAATCCCCCGGCAGCCTACATCTATTGCAGCATAACTAACCCTAACTATATGCTTTAGCAAAAAGGAAAGTTTTAAGCCTAATCTTAAAAGTAGAGATAGTGTCTGTCTCCCGAATCCAAACTGGAAGCTGGTTCCACAGAAGAGGGGCCTGAAAACTGAAGGCTCTCCCTCCCATTCTACTTTTAAATACTCTAGGAACAACAAGTAGGCCTGCAGAGCGAGAGCGAAGTGCTCTAATAGGGTGATATGGTACTACAAGGTCATTAAGATAAGATGGGGCCTGATTATTTAAGACCTTGTATGTGAGGAGCAGGATTTTGAATTCAATTCTGGACTTAACAGGAAGCCAATGAAGGGAAGCCAAAACAGGAGAAATATGCTCTCTCTTTCTAGTCCCTGTCAGTACTCTTGCTGCAGCATTTTGGATTAGCTGAAGGCTTTTCAGCGAGTTTTTTGGACATCCTGATAATAATGAATTACAGTCGTCCAGCCTGGAAGTAATAAATGCATGAACTAGTTTTTCAGCGTCACTCTGAGACAGGATATTTCTAATTTTAGAGATGTTGCGCAAATGGAAGAACGCAGTCTTACATATTTGTTTAATATGTGCATTGAAGGACATGTCCTGGTCAAAAATGACTCCAAGGTTCCTCACAGCATTACTGGAGGCCAAGGTAATGCCATCCAGAGTAAGAATCTGGTTAGATACCATATTTCTAGGCTTTTCAGGGCCGAGTACAATAACCTCAGTTTTATCTGAATTAAGAAGCAGAAAGTTAGCAGCCATCCAGGTCTTTATGTCTTTAAGACATTCCTGCAGTTTAACTAATTGGTGTGTGTTATCTGGCTTCATGGACAGATAGAGCTGGGTGTCATCTGCATAGCAGTGAAAATGTATGCTATGTCTTCTAATGATACTGCCTAAGGGAAGCATGTATAATGTAAACAGAATTGGTCCTAGCACTGAACCCTGTGGAACTCCATAATTAACCTCACTGTGTGAAGAGGACTCTCCATTTACATGCACAAATTGGAGTCTATTAGATAGATATGATACAAACCACTGCAGCGCAGTACCTGTAATACCTACAGCATGTTCTAATCGCTCTAATAGGATATTATGGTCGACAGTATCGAACGCTGCACTAAGGTCTAGCAGGACAAGCACAGAGATGAGTTCACTGTCAGAGGCCATAAGAAGATCATTTGTAACCTTCACTAAAGCTGTTTCTGTGCTGTGCTGAGCTCTGAAACCTGACTGAAACTCTTCAAATAAACCATTCCTCTGCAGATGATCTGTTAACTGTTTGACAACTACTCTTTTCAAGGATGTTTGATATGAAAGGAAGGTTGGAGATTGGCCTATAATTAGCTAAGACTGCTGGGTCTAGAGATGCTTTTTGAGTAAAGGTTTAACTACAGCCAGCTTGAAGGCCTGTGGTACATAGCCGATTATTAGAGATAGGTTGATCATATTTAAGATCGAAGAATTAATTAATGGCAGGACTTCTTTGAGCAGTTTTGTAGGAATGGGGTCTAAAAGACACGTTGATGGTTTCGAGGAAGTACTTATTGAAGTTAACTCAGAAAGATCAACTGGAGAAAAAGAGTCTAACTTAACATCAATGGTACTAAGAGTAGCTGTAGATAATATTACATCTGTGGGATGATTATTGGTAATTTTTTCTCTAATGATAAAAATTTTATTTGTGAAGAAGTTAATAAAATCATTACTAGTTAACGTTAAAGGGATGGTTGGCTCAAAAGAGCTCTGACTTTTTGTCAGCCTGGCTACAGTGCTGAAGAGAAACCTGGGGTTGTTCTTATTTTCTTCAATCAGTGATGAATAGTAAGATGTTCTGGCTTTGCGGAGGGCTTTCTTATAAAGCAGCAAACTATTTCTCCAGGCTAAATGATGATCCTCTAGATTTGTGACACGCCATTTCCTCTCCAGATTACGAGTCATCTGCTTTAGGGTACGTGTTTGAGAATTATACCACGGAGTCAGGTACTTCTGATCTGAGACCTTAGTTTTCACAGGAGCTACAGTATCCAGAGTCGTACGTAGTGAGGAGGTAAAGTTATTAACAAGATAATCGACCTCTGTTGGGGTAGCGTTCAGATAGCTGCTCCGCTCTGTGTTGGTACAGGGCATTGAAGATGATAACAGTGGGTGGATTATATTCTTAAACTTAGTTACAGTGCTTTCAGAAAGACATCTACTTTGATAAAGTCTACTCTCCACTGCTGTGTAATCAATTACTGTAAATGTAAATGTTATCAGGAAATGATCAGACAGGAGAGGGTTTTCAGGAAACACTGTTAAATGTTCAGTTTCTATGCCATATGTTAAAACAAGATCTAGAGTGTGATTAAAGTGGTGGGTGGGTTCTTTTACATTTTGAGAGAAACCAATTGAGTCTAATAACAGATTAAATGCCATGTTGAGGCTGTCATTTTTAGCATTTACATGGATGTTAAAATCACCCACAATAATTATTTTATCTGAGCTCAGAACTAAATTAGATATAAAGTCTGAGAAATCAGACAGAAACTCTGTGTAAGGCCCAGGTGGACGATAGATGATAACAAGTAAGACTGGTTTCTGAGTTTTACAGTTGGGGTGGACAATGTTAAGCATCAGGCTTTCAAATGAATTAAAAGTCTGTCTTGGTCTTTCATTAATTAATAGGCTGGTGTGAAAAATTGCTGCCACACCGCCCCCTCGGCCTGTGCTTCGAGATTTCTGGTAGTTAGAATGACTCGGGGGTGTTGATTCATTTAAACTAACATAATCATCCTGCTGCAACCAGGTTTCTGTAAGGCAGAGTAAATCGATTTGTTGATCAATTATTAAGTCATTGTCATGATTCGGCCGTGTGGCAGGCAGGATGAGGACCCAAATTGCAAACTCACAGACACGGGGGATAAACTCAAAATGCAGCTTTATTGCTGACAGGTGATAAACAATAACGATGATACAAAAGCAATGCAAAACTACACTAAACTGGGAAAAGCTAAAGTAACATATACCGGAAGACACGGGGAGAACCACACACAACATGAGGGAGAACGCGACGCCGAACAGAGGGAGACTCAGACAGAAATACACAGAGGGTAAACGAGGAAAGTGGGCACACACGGGGAACACAGGTGACACTGATAATCATAACGAGACAGGGCGGGGTGAACTGAACATGACATGTACAGGCACAGAGGTTCAGACAGGAGGAGAGAGAGCACGGGGAAAACACAGACATAACGGGCTGGGGAAACATGAAACAACCACAAAGGGAGACGAGGGCTCATAAATACATAGAGGGCACACAGGGGGGAGAGAGAGCACGGGGAGAACTTAGACATAATGGGCAGGGGAAACATGGAATAAAACATAAGGAGAGACGAGGGCTCACAGATACACAGAGGGGCACACAGGGGGTAAAAGCCATGAAGGGAAAACACTTAGGGAACAACACAACAGGGCAACTCAGAAAACATGGCCTAAATAAGGAACGAAATACAAAAATACAAGGAACTAAGAATACTGGGCCCACATGGCCCAGGACCATGACAGTCATGTACTAACAGAGACTTGGAGGAGAGAGACCTAATATTTAATAATCCACATTTCACTGTTTTACTCTTTGGTTCAGATGTGGATACTGTATTGTTCTTTCTTTGTGATTGTTTATGTTTAAGTTGTTTGTTGCTGGTTTTTAGTTAGTTTTTTGTCTTTTTGGAAGCTGACACAGTCTCTATGGAGATGGGTTTTTGGGGGGGTAGCAGGAGGAGAGAAGCTGCAGAGAGGCGTGTAAGACTGCAACTCTGCTTCCTGGTCCCAACTCTGGATAGTCATATTTTGGGGGGTTTAATAAATTTGTCCATATTTCTAGAAATGAGAGCTGCTCCATCCAAAGTGGGATGGATGCCGTCTCTCCTAACAAGACCAGGTTTCCTCCAGAAGGTTTGCCAATTATCTATGAAGCCCACATCGTTTCTGGGACACTACTCAGACAGACAGCAATTTAAGGAGAACATGCGGCTAAACATGTCACTCCTGGTCTGATTGGGGAGGGGACCAGAGAAAACTACAGGAGATGAGGAGATGGTGGAGGATTTGGGTACAGGGACGATGGTGGCCATTTTGAAGCAGGCTGGTACTACAGACAGAGAGAGGGAAAGGTTGAAGATGTGTGTAAACACTACAGCCAGCTGAGCCGCGCATGACTTGAGGACGCGGCCGGGAATCTCATCCGGACCAGTAGCTTTGCGCGCGTTCACCTTTCTGAAGCACTTCCACACATCCTCCTCAGGCACAGTGTGCGCACTGAAGTCATCCGCAGTGTGCACACTGTCCGGTCTCATGCTGTTCGCTGTGTCGAATCTAGCGTAGAATACGTTTAGATCCTCACACAGAGAGGCCATGGTCTGCGGTGTGCTGGGTTTCCCTCTAAAGTGGGACACTTAATATAAATTTTATAAATAACCCGCCTCAACAATTAACAAAAGATTAATTGTGGAGGGGGGTAATAAGCACGTTTTTCAACATAACAGGGCTACTCAGAAAACATGGCCTAAATAAGGAACGAAATACAAAAATACAAGGAACTAAGAATACTGGGCCCACATGGCCCAGGACCATGACATCACCCCCCCCTAAAGGGCTGGCTCCCGACAGCCCAAACCCGAAAAACAAAACAAAAACGGAAAACAACCCACCCAGGGCGGGAGGCGGGGGACCAGGACGGAGGGACCAGAACGGGAAACAAAACAAACAACAGAAAACACAGGAGCACATGACCATAGTCCAAATAAAGTTCAGGGGGCCGACCCAGAGCCCACAGGCACAAGAGTTCACGGGTCACACGGTCGGGGGGCCGACCAGGCGGGTGGCACAGGTGACAGAGCTGGTCCGGAGGCCGGCCGCGCGGAAGGCAGCGGCGGCGGCGAAGGAGACGACGGAGCAGTTCAGGAGGCCGGCCGCGCGGAAGGCAGCGGCGGCTCTCCAGTGTCAGGCGTGCTGGCCATGGCCCGGTGGGCACAGGACCAGACGAAGCACAGGCTGAAGACTCAGAGGCTGGACCAGACGAAGCACAGGCCGAAGATTCAGAGGCTGGACCAGACGAAGCACAGGCCGAAGACTCAGAGGCTGGACCAGACGAAGCACAGGCCGAAGATTCAGAGGCTGCAGCAGACGAGGCACAGGCCGGAGCTGCAGCAGACGAGGCACAGGCCGGAGCTGGACCGGGAGGAGCAGAAGCCAAAGCTGGACCAGGCGAGGCAGAGGTGGCCGCAGGTGGCGGCTGGACAGGCTCCTCGGGCCCTCCAGCGGTGACAGGAGGCTGAACGGGCCCCTCGGACCCTCCAGCTGACGAGGCATGAGGCTGGACGGGCTCCTCGGACCCTCCAGCGGAGACAGGAGGCTGAACGGGCCCCTCGGACCCTCCAGCTGACGAGGCATGAGGCTGGACGGGCTCCTCGGGCCCTCCGGCGGAGACGGGCGGCTGAACGGGCCCCTCGGACCCTCCAGCGGAGACGGGCGGCTGAACGGGCCCCTCGGACCCTCCAGCGGAGACGGGCGGCTGAACGGGCCCCTCGGACCCTCCAGCTGACGTGGCAACAGGCCGGACGGGCTCCTGG
Organism: Rhamphochromis sp. 'chilingali'; assembly: GCF_963969265.1. NCBI lineage: Eukaryota > Metazoa > Chordata > Actinopteri > Cichliformes > Cichlidae > Rhamphochromis > Rhamphochromis sp. 'chilingali'. The sequence continues at coordinate 38,705,003 of NC_137929.1, read as the reverse complement.
GGCCCTCCAGCTGACGTGGCAATAGGCCGGCTGCGTTCACATGACATCTTATAGGTATCAGTCCAGAAACAAACAGGTGTGAGATGTCTTGAGGCAGAGACCAGCCCAGTCACTGCAAGACTCATGTTAGTTGACATAATAGGTTCAGAAACAGAAAGCCCTGTGTCTACATTCCGCCCTTCAGACTCAATCAATGACATAACGTTATGGCACAGGTAAGCAGGGTCAGCCACAGGGAAAACAAGGATTACTATATTACCCACAAAAACATGACTTAAACCTCCAGGGGGAAGTCCCTGGGTGAACATGAGATATTCAGATATGGATCTGGGTGATGAGAATTGACCAGTCTGATAGCGGTAAGTGGTACATTGACTTGGGACCACGCTAGAGGTGGACTGTAACTCAAGGGTGTTATGTAGAGTGTATGGTGAAATGGGTACGGATAATGCTGTGCTAGCAACCATAGCCGAGACGGGTGACATTTCCGGCTGTGTGCTGGTGTTAACATTAACCTTGGGACTCAAAACCCTGTCCGATAATGTGCTCACAGAAACCTCGGAGAACTGTGTCAAAGTAACTCCGTGAGGGGACGCTACATGGTCATTAATAGTGGAATTGTATCCCCTGGTCTCAGACTCAATCCTCTGAGTAGAGGCGGCAGGGATGGAGGTAAACAGTCCAAAAACACCCTGCTCACGACTGTGGGGAAAACAGAATTTAGGTGGGGACATTTCACAGTTCGTGTTACCCTGATTAGAATCCCTGTTGTCACCTTTAAGTCCCAACATGAGGTCATGACCAGCATTCTTATTTTTAAGTTCATTGGACACAGGAGCAGCAGGCAAAACATGATCACACCTCGTCTCACCCTCCGTTCTTATATGCTCTGCGACATGACCCTCCTCTAAAAAGTCCTCACTCGCTGTGAAAGCACAAGTGTCTACTTTAAGCACCTCGTAGGTGAGCAGAGCAGACTCAGGAAGGGAGGCGTTAGCCACAGGCAACTCAGCTTTAGATGGAACCCCAGGCGAAGCAACGGACAACGGAGGAAATTCCTCCCCCCCTCTTGTCACACAATTAGCTTTCAGGTCTGTGGAGGTCTCCCTCCCTCTAAGTATTACACCAGAGGTCCCTGCCAAATCACTAGGTCTGTCTACGGGTGTCTTCGGGGCAAAATCTCTGGGCGGCGGCCCGGTTAGCACTGTATTACTCAGCTCACAGTTAGCACTGGCTGTCTCTGAAATAATGTCATTGTTTTCGCTGCAAGAAAAACACGGAACAGGGGATTCCCCGGTCGGCTCAGAGGCTGGACCGTCAAACTCCTGTTCCGGTGGCGGTGACGAGAACACAGGCTGAGGTTCTCCAGTGCTGGGATTTACAGTCTGTGTGGGTCTTACTCCCTGTTCATGGAAGCCAGATGAACTGACCACATCAGTCACAGTACTGGAGTCCGCCGCCTCCACACTATGTGTCTCCTTTAATGGTGACCCTTGAATCTGTAAACTTGAATTTAGTTCCTCTTCTACGGCTTCAACGAAGGCTGGTGATGGGAGAGTGCGTTCACTCACCTCCGGTTGTCGCGCAGCGCGACGGGGACGCGAACGCCGTTTCTGCTTGACTGCAGCTCCCGATGAACCAGACAACGGCGCTTCATGCGCGCCGGGCGGCGTCGCAGAGGCTGGTGAACTGGGTGCTGATGGAGCGGTAGATGAGAGTTCCTGGAAGCTCAGGGGACCCCCGAGAGCCAGGCGGGTTCCCCGGAAGATCTCCTCATAGTCAGGAGCTAGCCACGGCTTCCACCGGAGCTCTTCATCCAGTTGATCGCATGCTGCACGCTGCCGCTCCTCCAGGTCGAAATCCATGACCTCCCCCGCATCCTCGTGTGGCTCGTTGGAGGGCGAAACATGCCGTAGCGCTGGGCGACGGCGACGCGAACGCCGCTTCCTCTTTGAGGTGGTCGTGGATGAAACTTTGATTTCTGTGGCGACCGGCTCCTCGTCTTCTGACCACATCCGTGCCAGATAGGAAGCGGAAGACGGGTAGGTCGGTCGAGGCGGTGAGGGTGAACGACTGAGCTGCGACAGCGAAGTGGAAACCGGCGAGTAGAGGGACGGCGCCAGCGTAGAGGAGTGTGGTGCCGTGGCGAACTTCAGCGTGCCGACTTGTATGCTTACAGCAGGCGGAGGGGAGGCTGCGCGGCCACGGGGCTGTGGTGACGCAGTCCGCACACCGGACCGCTGATGCTGCCGAGGGCAGGCTGGGAGGATGGTGCGGAGGAAGTCCGAGATCAGAGGGGGTAGCGCCTCCCATAACCAGGGAAAAACCGTGACGCTTGTCCCCAACGAGTAAAGTAACTCCTCCCTCTCCTCCTCACTAGAGCTTCGGCTCCACTGGTAGCATAACGACTCCACCGCTTGGATTACGTCTCTGCCAGGAGTCGCTGGGTCCGACATGGTCAGGTCGTACTGGAGGTCCGCGGAGGGGTTGTGAACTGCTGGGTCCATATCGTGGTCGCGTTCTTCTGTCATGATTCGGCCGTGTGGCAGGCAGGATGAGGACCCAAATTGCAAACTCACAGACATGGGGGATAAACTCAAAATGCAGCTTTATTGCTGACAGGTGATAAACAATAACGATGATACAAAAGCAATGCAAAACTACACTAAACTGGGAAAAGCTAAAGTAACATATACCGGAAGACACGGGGAGAACCACACACAACATGAGGGAGAACGCGACGCCGAACAGAGGGAGACTCAGACAGAAATACACAGAGGGTAAACGAGGAAAGTGGGCACACACGGGGAACACAGGTGACACTGATAATCATAACGAGACAGGGCGGGGTGAACTGAACATGACATGTACAGGCACAGAGGTTCAGACAGGAGGAGAGAGAGCACGGGGAAAACACAGACATAACGGGCTGGGGAAACATGAAACAACCACAAAGGGAGACGAGGGCTCATAAATACATAGAGGGCACACAGGGGGGAGAGAGAGCACGGGGAGAACTTAGACATAATGGGCAGGGGAAACATGGAATAAAACATAAGGAGAGACGAGGGCTCACAGATACACAGAGGGGCACACAGGGGGTAAAAGCCATGAAGGGAAAACACTTAGGGAACAACACAACAGGGCAACTCAGAAAACATGGCCTAAATAAGGAACGAAATACAAAAATACAAGGAACTAAGAATACTGGGCCCACATGGCCCAGGACCATGACAGTCATGTACTAACAGAGACTTGGAGGAGAGAGACCTAATATTTAATAATCCACATTTCACTGTTTTACTCTTTGGTTCAGATGTGGATACTGTATTGTTCTTTCTTTGTGATTGTTTATGTTTAAGTTGTTTGTTGCTGGTTTTTAGTTAGTTTTTTGTCTTTTTGGAAGCTGACACAGTCTCTATGGAGATGGGTTTTTGGGGGGGTAGCAGGAGGAGAGAAGCTGCAGAGAGGCGTGTAAGACTGCAACTCTGCTTCCTGGTCCCAACTCTGGATAGTCATATTTTGGGGGGTTTAATAAATTTGTCCATATTTCTAGAAATGAGAGCTGCTCCATCCAAAGTGGGATGGATGCCGTCTCTCCTAACAAGACCAGGTTTCCTCCAGAAGGTTTGCCAATTATCTATGAAGCCCACATCGTTTCTGGGACACTACTCAGACAGACAGCAATTTAAGGAGAACATGCGGCTAAACATGTCACTCCTGGTCTGATTGGGGAGGGGACCAGAGAAAACTACAGGAGATGAGGAGATGGTGGAGGATTTGGGTACAGGGACGATGGTGGCCATTTTGAAGCAGGCTGGTACTACAGACAGAGAGAGGGAAAGGTTGAAGATGTGTGTAAACACTACAGCCAGCTGAGCCGCGCATGACTTGAGGACGCGGCCGGGAATCTCATCCGGACCAGTAGCTTTGCGCGCGTTCACCTTTCTGAAGCACTTCCACACATCCTCCTCAGGATCAGTGTGCGCACTGAAGTCATCCGCGGTGCGCACACTGTCCGGTCTCATGCTGTTCGCTGTGTCGAATCTAGCGTAGAATACGTTTAGATCCTCACACAGAGAGGCCATGGTCTGCGGTGTGCTGGGTTTCCCTCTAAAGTGGGACACTTAATATAAATTTTATAAATAACCCGCCTCAACAATTAACAAAAGATTAATTGTGGAGGGGGGTAATAAGCACGTTTTTCTTGTTGTCAGGAGCAACCGATGCCTATGATTGTGCCAGAGCACATTTTGAATCAACACCATGGGCATTTCAGATTTCACACAGGTTGTTAGTTGTTACACTCTGGAAATGGAATTAAAGTGAGTGTTATTAACCCTCTGTGTGCTGCACCTCCAAATGACTGATTTAAGCTGACATAGCAACAAGCTGCAGCCACGCTGATTCCATTTCAGCTTGTGTTGAAAGTTCAGACTTAGTGTGTTGTGTTGTTTTGTGTTGTTAGCCTGTTGTGTAGTCGTGGTTTTGTTTTATGTGTCAGTGAGGGTACTAATAAATGTCACAAAGGCAGATTGCAATGTAAACACTGTGTCCAGGTGGACAACAGGAGTGATACACCTCCTGTTGTTGGGCCTGTAGGGTTTATCCCTGTGGTGGTCTCTTCTGTCTTGTGGCAGACAAACCTTCTGTCTGCCACAAGACTCTTAAAGATGGTAAATGGCCTGTATTTATATAGCGCTTTACTAGTCCCTAAGGACCCCAAAGCGCTTTACATATCCAGTCATCCACCCATTCACACACACATTCACACACTGGTGATGGCAAGCTACATTGTAGCCACAGCCACCCTGGGGCGCACTGACAGAGGCGAGGCTGCCGGACACTGGCGCCACCGGGCCCTCTGACCACCACCAACACCAAGATTTTAATTTAGTAAACATGTTTGTGGTTTTTACAGTAAAAAATACATAACTACTACTAGGATTGTATGGTTTTTGTGTGATTTCAGATCAGTTGTGTTAATACAGTATATCAATGAAAAATAACTGTAAATTCAAACATGTGAGGTTGAGCTGAAAAGAATGATACCAAGCAAGGCAAAAACAAAAAATTAAATTAAACAATTTAAAGGTGAAATACAAATGTAAAAGCAAAAGTAGTCAAAAATTGTCATTTATATTTGTGTAAAATTAAGCATATAACAATTGGATTTTTTCTAACACAAAAGAGTGTAAAACTTAAGTTAGACTTGTGATAAAGAACTACCCTATGTTGTGTAGCTTTATACTTATTGGGCCACATATTTATTAATTATTTATTTATTTATTAGTTATATAGCACACGTAATAAAAATTCATGTTTTATGTAACTGAAATGTTTAATTATGAGGGCTACAGAAAATTATTACTTTATAGACTATATTTATATGAAACGTGTATACTTACTGCATTTAAATCATCTGTGCTGCAGTTTCACAGCAGCCAGAACTGTTCAACAAACAAATAAACACAAATATTAAATAACAAGTCATGAGGTAAAAAAATAAAATAAAATCATATTTATAAAGTGTTACTTTAATTTAATCATGAATTTGCGTTTTATTTCACAACAAAACTTAACCCTCACCTTGTGTCTGAATTGTAACTGGAGCACTGTCCTCTGTGTAGTAAACTGGATCTCCTCTCCCTCCTCTGCAGTGGTACAGGCCTGCTTGTGAGACACTAATAACTCTGTTTGCTTCATTTCCTCTCATGAGCTGAGCTTTAGAAGAGACTGAATCACGTCTGAACCAGTCAAACTTCCAGCCAGCAGAGCCCTCCACAGAGCAGCTCAGTGTCACACTGCCCCCTGCTGCTATGACTGAACTTTGTGCTGTCAGTGTGGCTCTGGGTTTACTTACTGTTGAGTTTACAGGAAAAAGTTCATCAGATTGTCACTTGCTTCAGGATGAACTTTGTCATAGAAATGATCAAACTTTACACATTCACTCAGTCATATAGCTTCTGGCACAAAACAGAATATTTTTACCTGCATGTGACACATTAGACTGTCTTCATACAAAACTACACTACAGATTCCCTCTGATTTATTCTTCATCTATTCAAAGACAAATGTTGCAAAAACAAAGTACTTTTATATGTTTTTTCTTTTCTCTACATTTTCCTTCAATAATTCTCTGAAGTAACACTACGCACTGAATGGTGTCTGTTATTGTTAGAGCACCGCGTCCATCACTGACATGGTTCCCACATCAAGCTTAGGTAATTTTCCATTATCTTTAACTAATTAACTAATCAGATTAATCCACGATTATTCTTGTTATATATTAAAATACACACATGTAGTAATAATAAATAACAGTCTGTGAGTACTTTAGTACTGTGTATACTGTGAGCAAAGTAACCAGTAAAATACAGTAGTCCTTGTTAAAATTTCAAGTCAATAAATCAAAAAAAAAAAAAAAAATCTCAATGACAACATTAATTAAATGTACTCAGAACTTTATGATTCAGATGATTATGTCAAGATGAATCATCACATTATTGGTCATTGAGAACTTACCTAATACAGTTATAGAGACAGTGTTACTGTTCTTTGTATCATGTGACTCCTTCCTTAAACCAGAGCACTGATATTCAGCACTGTGTTGTGTAGATGTAATTTCTAATGTGTAGTCTTTGTTTGGGCTGTGGGGGACATACTCTCGACCATCCTTGTTGATAGTGTAATACCAGTCAGTGTCTTCTCCTTCATTCATGTCACATTTGAAGGTAACAAACTCTCCAATGAAAAAACTGGACCAGTTGGGTTCAATAGTGAGCACAGCATCTAGAATCCAACACAACCACAAAGTTAACAACCTGAAACACTTTTATGCATGACACAATCTGTGACAGTATGTTCATACACTGTTCATATATTGAATAATAAATAAAAATAAAACATAAGTCAAATGTAATTAAGATTTTTGCAGTATTTTGAGACGAATCTTTACCAAATAAATTAAAGGACAGAAAAAGTAAAAACTCTTAAGTCACCTTGAGATCGTCCAGTGCAGAAGAGTGTACAGAGCACTACAATAAAGACACAAACTTCAGACTTTATCAAACTAAAGACACTCAAATTTAAAATAAGTCAAACACTTGTGGTTGCACCAGTGGCTGCTATGATTTATATGCATCAAATTATCCCTGATGGAGAAACAAACCTTTCTTAGATAATGTCATGCTCCTGGGTCAGTTTAGTTTATTTAGGTTCCCCCTTGTGTCTCTGCCCTTTGTGTCTGTGTTTATATTGTGGTGTGAGCTCTTGTGCCACGATTCCCTTCATGTTTTATTCTGTTATGTTTTCCATGTTTCCTCAGTGTGTCATGTATGTGCTCTCTCTTGCGCTCCTCACTGTCCTGACAGTGTATTTAACCCTTGTGTTTTCTTGTGTCCGTTGCTGGTTTGTCTGCGTCATTTCTCTCCGTCATCCTCTTTTCTTACCCTGCCTCACTCTGTTATCTTCCCGAATCTCCTTGCATCCCCATTTCAAGTTTCTGGTTGTTGTTTTGTTGTTTTGAGTATAGGTTGTCTTAGGTCCTGAACTTCCCATCACCTCAGCTGTTTGTATCTTCACCCCCACAATAAGAAGCTATGCCTGCAGCTTGGGTCCATTATTATTTCCACACGGCCTGCCCTACTAGCCGTGACAGATAAACTAAACCAGCTCCACTCTAATCGGAGTGCACTAAAATCTAATCCAGTCTGCAAACAACCATGTTGGTAACAAACATGAGAGTCCTCTGATCACATGACCTGAAATGGTACAAATGACTGATGCTATGTTCTTCTTACTAAAACATGTTTATGGATCAGTATGAATCAAACAAAAGAAGTCAGTGATGTACTCACAGAATAGGCCCAGCTCGCAGAGCAAAGTGGCTCCCATCCTCACATCCAGCAGTGACACGTCTGAAAACTTCTGAAACGTCTGAAAAAACATAATGACAACTAAAACCAAACTTATAATGATGTTTTTTGTCCCATTTGATTCTTTAGCAATCAGAATTTTTGTCTGAATGCCAGGAAAGACGTTATTGTGTAGCACGCAAGACCAACAGCACACAATGTGCTTTGAGGCAGCAGCCAAGAAAGATATAGTTTGTGTCAGTGAGCACCTGTGTGTACACCCTCCTGGAAAGAGCTTAGGAGAGCCCCAGACGTGGGGTCAGGCAGCAGCCACAGTGCAGAAGCCACAGGGGGCTGCAGCGACAAGCTCGCAGGCCCTGCCAGCAGCCAGCCACACTAGAGTGAACCGAACCTGAGGGCCCCCCAACTCCCGGTAGGGACCTGACGGAGCAACACGTTGAATGTAAACTAATGCAGTTTGCTGTCCGCATATGTGCTGCTGCCAGTTGTTGATTCTGATCAAATTTGCTTTGAAGACACTTTTTTTCTTGTGCTGTTGTTGCCTGTTTGCAACAAGTGTGATGGCCACACTGAGATCAGGGACTCACCAACAAGGGCGCCAGACCCTGCCAAGCAGCCAGCGGGAATGAGCCAGTACATACCTGAGCGTCCACCCCCGAACCACAGACGGCTGAGGGCGTCAGCCACTGGCAGGGAGTGTGGTGGGGGCCACACACTCACTGATGGGCCTGAGATGTTTCCAGATACAGTGGGGCAAAAAAGTATTTAGTCAGCCACCGATTGTGCAAGTTCCCCCACCTAAAATGATGACAGAGGTCAGTAATTTGCACCAGAGGTACATATCAACTGTGAGAGACAGAATGTGAAAAAAAAAAATCCATGAATTCACATGGTAGGATTTGTAAAGAATTTATTGGTAAATCAGGGTGGAAAATAAGTATTTGGTCAATAACAAAAATACAACTCAATACTTTGTAACATAACCTTTGTTGGCAATAACAGAGGTCAAACGTTTACTATAGGTCTTTACCAGGTTTGCACACACAGTAGTTGGTATTTTGGCCCATTCCTCCATGCAGATCTTCTCGAGAGCAGTGATGTTTTGGGGCTGTCGCCGAGCAACACGGACTTTCAACTCCCGCCACAGATTTTCTATGGGGTTGAGGTCTGGAGACTGGCTAGGCCACTCCAGGACTTTCAAATGCTTCTTACGGAGCCACTCCTTTGTTGCCCGGGCGGTGTGTTTTGGATCATTGTCATGTTGGAAGACCCAGCCTCGTTTCATCTTCAAAGTTCTCACTGATGGAAGGAGGTTTTGGCTCAAAATCTCACAATACATGGCCCCATTCATTCTGTCCTTAACACGGATCAGTCGTCCTGTCCCCTTGGCAGAAAAACAGCCCCATAGCATGATGTTTCCAGCCCCATGCTTCACAGTAGGTATGGTGTTCTTGGGATGCAACTCAGTATTCTTCGTCCTCCAAACACGACGAGTTGAGTTTATACCAAAAAGTTCTACTTTGGTTTCATCTGACCACATGACATTCTCCCAATCCTCTGCTGTATCATCCATGTGCTCTCTGGCAAACTTCAGACGGGCCTGGACATGCACTGGCTTCAGCAGCGGAACACGTCTGGCACTGCGGGATTTGATTCCCTGCCGTTGTAGTGTGTTACTGATGGTGACCTTTGTTACTTTGGTCCCAGCTCTCTGCAGATCATTCACCAGGTCCCCCCGTGTGGTTCTGGGATCTTTGCTCACCGTTCTCATGATCATTTTGACCCCACGGGATGAGACCTTGCGTGGAGCCCCAGATCGTGGGAGATTATCAGTGGTCTTGTATGTCTTCCATTTTCTGATGATTGCTCCCACAGTTGATTTTTTCACACCAAGCTGCTTGCCTATTGTAGATTCACTCTTCCCAGTCTGGTGCAGGTCTACAATACTTTTCCTGGTGTCCTTCGAGAGCTCTTTGGTCTTGGCCATGGCGGAGTTTGGAGTCTGACTGTTTGAGGCTGTGGACAGGTGTATTTTATACAGATGAGTTCAAACAGGTGCCATTCATACAGGTAACGAGTGGGGGACAGAAAAGCGTCTTACAGAAGACGTTACAGGTCTGTGAGAGCCAGAGATTTTCCATGTTTGAGGTGACCAAATACTTATTTTCCACCCTAATTTACGAATAAATTCTTTACAAATCCTACCATGTGAATTCATGGACTTTTTTTTCACATTCTGTCTCTCACAGTTGAAGTGTACCTCTGGTGCAAATTACTGACCTCTGTCATCATTTTAAGTGGGGGAACTTGCACAATCGGTGGCTGACTAAATACTTTTTTGCCCCACTGTAGGTGGAGAACCGAGAACAGGGGTGTGAAGACCCCATACCTCTCTCCGCCCGCTCATATGTAGTGTTGCTGTGTGCTGTTCTAAAGTGCATGTAAAACACAGGAGGGGCATGGTGCTTCCTGCCAGAGAGCAGCAGGTGTCAGCACGGCCACTCCCAAGAACCCTCAATGTCTACATGCATTTAGAATTGAGAGGTGGGCACCAGCGCCAGAGGTGAGGCTGAATACACAGACCGTCCAATATCGTATAGCATTCCCACCCCATCATCCAATCATCTCCCAGATTACAAAAGACAGTAGACACCCAGGTTGAGTTTATTCTTCACCTCTCCTATATCTCACCCCCATCTACAGAGTGAACTCCTGGAGAGCAGAGACCTCCTGCAAGGATGTAACAATCTCCTGCCAATTGAAGAGTCCCCCAGTTTGGCCGATGCACCAAGGCTGGGTGCCTGGCAAGCCGTGTTTTTTTTTTTCTTTCTCTCACCCTCTGCCTCGCATTTTTCTTCACTTCACTCCGCACTTCAGCCTTGTGCTTGCGCTGATCAGAGGGAGGAGTGGCGGTAGTTACAGTCCAGTAGCACAGGAACAGAGCGGGACTGAAAGAGAGAGAGAGGGACAACAACAAGAGACAACATTGTCACATTAAAAAAGTATAGTAATCATCCACAATTATTTTCAGTTGTAGACAAAAAAGGATTCAGAAAGTTTGTTCATGCAGTGAATCCTATGTATGTGTCACACAGTGGAAAAATTGTGTTTTTATATTTTGTTTTGGATCAGACTGTGTGTTGGTATATAGTGTCGATTTTATTTGCATGATTTTATTGTAATAGTGATATTGCATGTTTGTTTATTGATATTCCTATTGCATGATTTTATCCCCATATTTTTAGTGTGTGTTTAATGTTGTTGTACCATATTCCTTTAATCCACTTTGGACTAAACAGACAATTGTAGGCACCTGTGAGGTGGGGGTGTTCCCCAAGGTGACCTATCAGCCGCCAGATTAACCTGTTAAAGGGGATAGTGAGCGCAGAGACAAAGGGGATCTTTTTGCTCATCATAGACTGTCTGACCAAAATAAACATGTAGTAATAACGTGGACTCCGGCTCATGTGGGTATCTTGGGTAATGAAAGCACAGATAGGTTGGCCAAAGCAGCTGTTAAAAGAGTCGACATAGATGTACAGTTACCATTGTCAAAATCTGAAGGGAAAAGTGTAGTTTGGGCAGAAAGTCGGAACTTGTGGCAAATGGCATGGGATAATGAAACAAAAGGGAGACATTTATATAGGGTGCAAAACACAATAGAAGCTAAGAGGAGTAGCGGATTGCAGAGACATGAGGAGGTTGTTGTCAGTTGCATACGAACGGGTCACTGCTTTGTAAATGGTACTCTTTCTCGGATGGGGAAACATCCAACTGGGTTGTGTGATGGGTGCACTGATATGGAGATGGTTGAGCATGTACTCCTTAGTTGTAGGAAGTATGTAAGTCACAGGAGGGTGATGTGGGGTGAACTGTGTGGTGGAAGGGAACTTACGTTTGAACAAGTGGTGAAAAAGTTAAGTCATGGTGAAGGGAGAGTGGTGGTTTTTCGTTTTTTGAGAAGTACTGGTCTCATCAAGAGGATCTGAGGGTTCAGGAGTGACGGACGGTTAACAGCCGGGAGATGGCAGTAATGCAACAGTTTTGGATGCAAGCTGCTGTTAAACTTGACAGAAGAAGAAGAAGAAGAGACAAAGGGGAGGAGAAGTTTCGGGTGGACTATAGGGAAAGAAGTCAATGAGATGGGATTTAGTTGCACGGACCTTAGCCCAGCAGTAGCCTTGTCAGTGTTGCCACCTTGGTTATATGACCAAATAATTCCTGACTTTTATTTGCTACGTAAGGGAGGGGGGGGGGGGGGGGGGGGGGGGGGTGACTAAAAGCCAGGTACAAGATCATATAGTGGGAAGGTACTCAGGTTATGTGAAGATTTTTACTGATGCGTCAAGACTTTTGGATAACAGAGTGGGTGTTGCATTTGTTCTCCCAGACATAAGTTATATGGCGAGTGAATGAATTACAGATCGTTTGGCAGTTTATACTGGGGAGCTTGTAGCAATTTTAATGGCTTTGAACTGGGTGGAGGACGCACCAATGGGGAGGTATTTGGTTTGCTCAGACTTTAGCAGCGCACTGAGGGATAGAGGGATAGAAGTGGTTTTCTTATGGGTTCCTGCGCATATCGGTGTTGATGGTAATGAACAGGCCGATAAGTTTGCAAAAGGTGCAGCAAGAAGAAGTTGTGTGGGTTTGACTATCAAATATAGTAAAAGTGAGGTGAAAAGTTTAATCAAGGTAAAGTTGAAGGAGAAGTGGCAGGCACAATGGAACAGGGATGGGAAAGGCAGGTATTATTATAGCATGCAGAAAACAGTCGGGAAATGTAGACGGGGCTTTCGAAGTAGAAGAGACGAGGATATAATCTCGAGAGTAAGGTTTGGTCACACAGGCTTGAATAGCATGCTTAAAAAGATGGGCAAACATGACACAGGGACTTGTGACTTCTGTGGACAGGAGGAGACGTTTGAGCATGTTGTGTTGGAGTGCAGTAAGTACAAGCGAGAAAGGGAAAGATTGAAGTCTGACTTGCAAGAAAATAGTGTTCAACTAAGGGTGAGGGACATATTTCAAAGGGATGCAGGGGATGTTGTTTTTAGGGCAGTGTTTGGCTTTTTACGATTGACGGGTGTGTATCCGAGACTGTAGGTTGCAAAACCGTTCCGACCCACACTCCTTTCCAGAAGGTGGCGGTAAATGCACCTAAAAGTTGTTTGCCAACCGCCATTAAACTGTAGGAGAAGAAGAAGAAGAAGAAGAAGAAGAAGAGACAAAGGGGAGCGACGCACGAAAGGTGTGAACACGCACGTGTTTTTAAGGAACTGCTGCCTGACTGTGGGGTGCCACGAGTCGTTCGGCGATCCAGTCCCAATGGCAGGATCAGCAACAGTGGGTGGCGATGGCCTCCTCTCCTGTTTCAGATAAGGAACATTCGCCCGCGTGTGGCTGGACTATGGGATTATGGGACTGTGGGAGGGTAATTTTAGCATGTGGAAAACATTTTTTTTAGCTTTGTTTTAATAGTGTATAGTTATTTCTGCCGGCAGGGTTTTTAGAGCATTGTGAACACTCTTTTTATTGTATACGGGCGTTTTTAACTTGTATTTGTGATTCTGGCTGTGTTTTCTTATGAAAATAAATGGTGTGTTTGGAAAGCCAACTTAGTTTCTGTGCCCTGAGCGCTGACCCGCGCACTCCCCTTCCTCTTGTATGTGAACGGACTTGGAGGTGAAGATTTAGGTCCACCAGTCTTAGCGGCTACATATGCAATTCCAAGCAGGAAAACGCTCTCCCAAAAAAATCATCCCAGGCCTATATGACAGAAAATGTGCATCTTCTTTTTGTTTTGCATATTTTAATTTATATTTAATTGTGTTGTGGTTTGCAGTGTTTTGTGTTTTTCTACTTTGAATTTGTTTATAAGGAAAAAGCTGAAAATTGAAATAGTTAAAAGTTGAAATGTAAATAGTTGGTTTAATTTATTTATTATATTTTATGTGGAGTGAATAAATAAAAGTATATTTACGGTGGCCCCTAGAGACAAAGCACATACAAACTCCAAAACACGTACAATCGCCAAGCCGAAAGAGCCGGTTCTCTAAAAAGAGCTTGAATTCCCATCACTATCCCACAAGGGGGATATTTTAGCTGTTTCTCAATTCTCAAATACGCAAGAGTCCGGACTTAGTGAGAACGTGAGTCCAGAGTCACGATTTATACAATTGGAACACTAGCGTTCTTGATGACGTCACAGGTCCGGAGTTTTTACTGCCGTCCCCTCTTAATTTAACTGTTATTAATATGTTATGAAACTCAACTCTAATCTCAGCCAAACTGATTTACTCAGACCAAATAAAACACTGAAATAAACCAAACATTAACATTTAGAAGTTATCTAAGAGACTTCTATATCATATTTGACCTGAGTAGCGAAAGACCGCGGGTGGTTTGAAAACAATATGCCAGGAGATCGCTGTTCTCGCCGGCTCTAGTGAGCCTCAACCTCCCAGTCAGCTATCGAGCTGGTGGGTAACAGACGTCTTTGAAAACTTCGGAGCACTTTCGCAAATATGTGATGTCTTGATAAATCGAGTAGATATTTGAAGTTTACACAGCTACATTCTTGCTGAAAAATAACTTAAAAGTTTATTTTGTGACCCAGAAAGAGTAATATTTAAAAGTTTTTAGCTGCGCTTCTCCATCATTGCCGCGTTATTTAGGATATTTAGCTGTACCAAGTTCACACAAGTCACCACCAATGCATGATCGATAAAATGGGCAGAGCGAGAACACATCCAGGATTTTTTCACGATCTCAGCTTGATGCGTACTTTGAATTAGAACAGTACTTGGTCTCTGACTGATGCCGTCTCATGATTCTACGAAACTGTAAATACATACAAGTACGCCTATTGAGACAGGCCCTTTGGCTTCATTTTTGCACAATGGGAGGAAGTGCTGTCGATCTTTTATGCAGTGATTGGTCCTGACTGCATGTCGCTTGAAGTTGATGACGTCAGTGCCTGCCAGATGTTGACAGCAGTACAGCAGGGAGTGAGAGCAGAGATTAATGGGAAAGGGAGAAACGCAAAAAACACTTCAAAGATCAAAAATGCTTCACACCATTTCTTGCAAGAGCTTAAATCTGGCACATACGATGGCTTTTTTGTGCACAAGCTGGAGTTCTTCACATGCAGGTTGTTAAATTTACATGTAAGGAACATAACTGTGGCTATGGGGTAAGTGCTGATAGTCAGACAACTAATGTTAGTGGAGCTTTGCTGACCTCTGACCTTTCCCCCGTGTTGAACATTCAGTTGTTAGTGAGGGGAGGAGCTGCGTGACACTCTGTCTGCAGCAGTGCTGTCAAACTGTGCCTCAGCTGGATGAAGCCAAGACGACATTATTGATATCAACATTACTGAAAATGAGTGTCTTCATTCTTTTTATTATTGATTAATAACAAAGTGTCGATTTTTAACAACCCTACTCTACACATGTACAATAATAAAACTACTCTGATATGTTCTCTCCCTGAAGTTTCACTGCAGATGTTTGCATTTTTAAAATTTGCTTTTCTTTTGTTGACGTAAAAGTAAAAATAAAAATCAAATTATTTATTGAGCATCAAAGAGGAGAGAAAAAACCCATTTCTCACTTTATGCATTAATGTAGAAGAGAGTACCAAGCATTAAAGTAAAGATTAAACATCATCAAGAACATCAACTGACAGAAAATCAAACAAAACAGACTAAATTAGGGCATTTGTTTTTAAAAGATTAAGAGTATTTTTCTGTTTCTGTGTATAAAAAAAAATAACAGACAAGTCTGAAACATGAAAAAACTATTTTAAAATTATGAATAGTTATAAAAAAAACTATGAATATATGAACTTGTACACAACAATGAGTCAAGTGCAACAAGCAGCGATGTATCCAACATGATACTCAGACTAAACTGAACCAAGGAACCAGCCAACATTTGTCTGTAACTATCATAAACATCACAAATATGCTTTGTTCAAACTCTCACATAAACACTTCAAACCAGTGATACACTCTAATTCTCACACATGAGAAACACTTTCATTAATCAGTGCCATTCAAACAATGTCACAAATGTACTTACACAATAACCCCGTCATGCAGAGCAAAGAGTGCCCCATCCTCACATCCAGCCCTGCTGCACTCTGATCCTCAGCTGATCTCAAACACTTTGACTTTACATCAATAATAAAAAGAGAAGCTGCATTTAATACAGGTAAGACCAGAGTGTTTCTTCTGACTGTGGCCTCTCTGTGCTTCCTTTCCTTTTATACAAACCTCAAACAGCTCCTGTAGCTTTGACCACAGCAGTCATGTGACGTGTTCACATTTCCTGTCCACTGCAAACATGCAGGCTTGCTTCTTGTGTTTTCTTCTTACCTCCTGTTGTTTCAGGTCAGGTGACATATTTTACCAGCTCATAATTATGTTTTATTCTCAGAGACTTTTATGTGATGTGTGCAGTGTGCTGTGGATCATCATAATGTTGGAATATTTTATCTTGAGTCATCTTATCAGTCAATGTTTCTGAACATCCACAGACATTTATTGTGCGATACATGAATGCTGTCTTCCCAAAATGTGTTGTTCTCAGTTTCTGGCCACCACACTCACTCACTCTCCAGGATTATGCACAGACAATGATCTCCAAATATTTATTTGGTTTCATCTGCTTCCAATATCATATCAAATATCACTCATTTAAAGGTGCCAGTGTTCACATTTTGAACAGACAAGTATGATGGTTTGAAAGAGGAGTGAAAGAGGCCATCTCTACTGTGAATGACCATCATTAACCAGAGGTGGTGCCTTATGGCGTCAGCTGTCAGCCAACTACAATCCTGTTTTGAGATTTCTTCCCAGGCACATCAACCCCCACTAGTATCTTTCTTCAGGTGACCTCAATACATCACATGATAGGGTGAGGCAACCTCTCACAGCATTCTCACCCAAAATCTCCAGTGATAATTTCTGAAGTGGCGCTGTCACTTGGTGTTCGCTCGCTCTGTGGTAGAGTATCACTTCCTGTTCCTGCTCAAACACAGTGGTGTTTCTGAGTAGCTTATTTGCTTAGCAATTTAATTAACAACTTTTAAATACATTCTTCTTTCATAGTATAATCTTCACATGCTTCATCCTAAGCACACTTTCTGTGTACTCACTACCTAATTTATAGCCAAAGTATTCACTCACTGTCTCTGTACTGTCTCGCTAGCTTAGCTTAGCTCGTAGCCGACTCATTAGCACCATGGCTACTTCACCTGTCCCTCCTGCACTTTCTTGCTCATTGTGTCAGATGTTTAGTTACTCCTCGGCCTCCTTTAGCAGTAATGATATCTGTAACAAATGTAGCATATTTGCAGCGCTGGAGGCCAGGATTACTGAATTGGAGACTCGGCTTCGCACCCTTCATTCACCCGTAGCTAGCCAGGCCCCTGTAGCTGGTGCAGCCAAAGATAGCGTAGGCCCCGCTAGCTGCTCCCCGGCAGATCCCAAGCAGCTGGGGAAAGAGGGCGGCTGGGTCACGGTGAGGAGGAAGCATAGTCCTAAACAGAAGCCCCAGGTACACCACCAACCCGTTCATGTGTCTAACCGTTTTTCCCCACTCGGCGACACACCTGCCGGGGGTCAAACTCTGGTAATTGGCGATTCTGTTCTCAGACATGTGAAGCTAGAGACACCGGCAACGATAGTCAATTGTCTTCCAGGGGCCAGAGCAGGCGACATTGAAGGAAATTTAAAACTGCTGGCTAAGGGTAAACGTAAATTCAGTAAAATCATAATTCACGTCGGCAGTAATGACACCCGGTTACGCCAATCGGAGGTCACTAAAATCAATATTGAATCGGTGTGCAACTTTGCTAAAACAATGTCGGACTCTGTAGTTTTCTCTGGTCCCCTCCCCAATCAGACCAGGAGTGACCTGTTTAGCCGCATGTTCTCCTTAAATTGCTGGCTGTCTGAGTGGTGTCCCAGAAACGATGTGGGCTTCATGGATAATTGGCAAACCTTCTGGAGGAAACCTGGTCTTGTTGGGAGAGACGGCATCCATCCCACTTTGGATGGAGCAGCTCTCATTTCTAGAAATATGGACAAATTTATTAAACCCCCCAAAATATGACTATCCAGAGTTGGGACCAGAAAGCAGAGTTGCAGTCTTACACGCCTCTCTGCAGCTTCTCTCCTCCTGCTACCCCCCCAAAAACCCATCTCCATAGAGACTGTGTCAGCTTCCAAAAAGACAAAAAACTAACTAAAAACCAGCAACAAACAACTTAAACATAAACAATCACAAAGAAAGAACAATACAGTATCCACATCTGAACCAAAGAGTAAAACAGTGAAATGTGGATTATTAAATATTAGGTCTCTCTCCTCCAAGTCTCTGTTAGTACATGACTTAATAATTGATCAACAAATCGATTTACTCTGCCTTACAGAAACCTGGTTGCAGCAGGATGATTATGTTAGTTTAAATGAATCAACACCCCCGAGTCATTCTAACTACCAGAAATCTCGAAGCACAGGCCGAGGGGGCGGTGTGGCAGCAATTTTTCACACCAGCCTATTAATTAATGAAAGACCAAGACAGACTTTTAATTCATTTGAAAGCCTGATGCTTAACATTGTCCACCCCAACTGTAAAACTCAGAAACCAGTCTTACTTGTTATCATCTATCGTCCACCTGGGCCTTACACAGAGTTTCTGTCTGATTTCTCAGACTTTATATCTAATTTAGTTCTGAGCTCAGATAAAATAATTATTGTGGGTGATTTTAACATCCATGTAAATGCTAAAAATGACAGCCTCAACATGGCATTTAATCTGTTATTAGACTCAATTGGTTTCTCTCAAAATGTAAAAGAACCCACCCACCACTTTAATCACACTCTAGATCTTGTTTTAACATATGGCATAGAAACTGAACATTTAACAGTATTTCCTGAAAACCCTCTCCTGTCTGATCATTTCCTGATAACATTTACATTTACGATAATTGATTACACAGCGTTGAAGAGTAGACTATATCAAAGTAGATGTCTTTCTGAAAGTGCTGTAACTAAGTTTAAGAATATAATCCACCCACTGTTATCAGAATCAGAATCAGAATACTTTATTGATCCCTGGGGGAAATTATTTTTTTGTTACAGTGCTCCATTTTAAACCAACATTAAGACAAGACAAGACGGACAATACACTAACTAAGAATAGTATAATATATATATACATACATAAGTCACTCATAAATAAATAGTTGGAAAAGAAACATGTGTAGTTGTAGCAGTAAACAGTGTGTTAAGTGGATGCGTTGTACAGGGAGATCGCCACAGGCAGGAAATATTTCCTGTGTCGTTCAGTGGTGCTTTTCGGTAATCTCAGTCTCTCACTGAACGAGCTCCTGTGACTGACCAGCATGTCATGGAGTGGGTGGGAGGTGTTATCCAACATCTCCAATATCATCTCCAATGCCCTGTACCAACACAGAGCAGAGCAGCTATCTGAACGCTACCCCAACAGAGGTCGATTATCTTGTTAATAATTTCACCTCCTCACTGCGTACGACTCTGGATACTGTAGCTCCTGTGAAAACTAAGGCCTCAAATCAGAAGTACCTGACTCCGTGGTATAATTCTCAAACACGTACCCTAAAGCAGATGACTCGTAATCTGGAGAGGAAATGGCGTGTCACAAATCTAGAGGATCATCATTTAGCCTGGAGAAATAGTTTGCTGCTTTATAAGAAAGCCCTCCGCAAAGCCAGAACATCTTACTATTCATCACTGATTGAAGAAAATAAGAACAACCCCAGGTTTCTCTTCAGCACTGTAGCCAGGCTGACAAAAAGTCAGAGCTCTTTTGAGCCAACCATCCCTTTAACCTTAACTAGTAATGACTTCATGAACTTCTTCACAAATAAATTTTTTATCATTAGAGAAAAAATTACCAATAATCATCCCACAGATGTAATATTATCTACAGCTACTCTTAGTACCATTGATGTTAAGTTAGACTCTTTTTCTCCAGTTGATCTTTCTGAGTTAACTTCAATAAGTACTTCCTCGAAACCATCAACGTGTCTTTTAGACCCCATTCCTACAAAACTGCTCAAAGAAGTCCTGCCATTAATTGATTCTTCTATCTTAAATATGATCAACCTATCTCTAATAATCGGCTATGTACCACAGGCCTTCAAGCTGGCTGTAGTTAAACCTTTACTCAAAAAGCATCTCTAGACCCAGCAGTCTTAGCTAATTATAGGCCAATCTCCAACCTTCCTTTCATATCAAACATCCTTGAAAGAGTAGTTGTCAAACAGTTAACAGATCATCTGCAGAGGAATGGTTTATTTGAAGAGTTTCAGTCAGGTTTCAGAGCTCAGCACAGCACAGAAACAGCTTTAGTGAAGGTTACAAATGATCTTCTTATGGCCTCTGACAGTGGACTCATCTCTGTGCTTGTCCTGCTAGACCTTAGCGCAGCATTCGATACTGTTGACCATAATATCCTATTAGAGCGATTAGAACATGCTGTAGGTATTACAGGTACTGCGCTGCAGTGGTTTGTATCATATCTATCTAATAGACTCCAATTTGTGCATGTAAATGGAGAGTCCTCTTCACACACTGAGGTTAATTATGGAGTTCCACAGGGTTCAGTGCTAGGACCAATTCTGTTTACATTATACATGCTTCCCTTAGGCAGCATCATTAGAAGACATAGCATACATTTTCACTGCTATGCTGATGACACCCAGCTCTATCTGTCCATGAAGCCAGATAACACACACCAATTAGTTAAACTGCAGGAATGTCTTAAAGACATAAAGACCTGGATGGCCGCTAACTTTCTGCTTCTTAATTCAGATAAAACTGAGGTTATTGTACTCGGCCCTGAAAAGCTTAGAAATATGGTATCTAACCAGATTCTTACTCTGGATGGCATTACCTTGGCCTCCAGTAACGCTGTGAGGAACCTTGGAGTCATTTTTGACCAGGATATGTCCTTCAACGCACATATTAAACAAATATGTAAGACTGCTTTCTTCCATTTGAACAACATCTCTAAAATTAGAAATATCCTGTCTCAGAGTGACACTGAAAAACTAGTTCATGCATTTATTACTTCCAGGCTGGACTACTGTAATTCATTATTATCAGGATGTCCAAAAAACTCACTGAAAAGCCTTCAGCTAATCCAAAATGCTGCAGCAAGAGTACTGACAGGGACTAGAAAGAGAGAGCATATTTCTCCTGTTTTGGCTTCCCTTCATTGGCTTCCTGTTAAATCCAGAATTGAATTCAAAATCCTGCTCCTCACATACAAGGTCTTAAATAATCAGGCCCCATCTTATCTTAACGACCTTGTAGTACCATATCACCCTGTTAGAGCACTTCGCTCTCGCTCTGCAGGCCTACTTGTTGTTCCTAGAGTATTTAAAAGTAGAATGGGAGGCAGAGCCTTCAGTTTTCAGGCCCCTCTTCTGTGGAACCAGCTTCCAGTTTGGATTCGGGAGAGAGACACTATCTCTACTTTTAAGATTAGGCTTAAAACTTTCCTTTTTGCTAAAGCATATAGTTAGGGCTGGACCAGGTGACCCTGAATCCTCCCTTAGTTATGCTGCAATAGATGTAGGCTGCCGGGGGATTCCCATGATGCATTGAGTTTTTCCTTTCCAGTCACCTTTCTCACTCACTATGTGTTAATAGACCTCTCTGCATTGAATCATATCTGTTATTAACCTCTGTCTCTCTTCCACAGTATGTCTTTATCCTGTCTTCCTTCTCTCACCCCAACCGGTCGCAGCAGATGGCCGCCCCTCCCTGAGCCTGGTTCTGCCGGAGGTTTCTTCCTGTTAAAAGGGAGTTTTTCCTTCCCACTGTCGCCAAAGTGCTTGCTCATAGGGGGTCATATGATTGTTGGGTTTTTTCTCTGTATCTATGAAGCGCCTTGAGGCGACTTTTGTTGTGATTTGGCGCTATATAAATAAAATTGAATTGAATTGAATTGAATTGAATTGAACAAGCCAGAAGTTGGAATTGGGTTTTTTTTGTGGAAATCAACTCACATTTACGGCTTGGAAATTCTGAGCAGACACACATACTGTGACTTAAAACAATGGTAAAACTGTAAACTTTCATCTGTACTGCCACTCTTTTGTATTTTTGACTCACTAAATATGTCATACACAGAGCACTGATTAGCTTTGATTCATTAATTTGTTTTTTAAGTACAAAAAGCTCCATAATGGCTCGCACTTTCTTTTTTTTTTTGCCTGTCCCATTTGGATCTTTAGCCATCAGAATTGTTGTCTTAAGGCCAAGAAAGGTTTACTTTACCAAGTGGATCATCATGGCCTTGCCATATTGCTCCATTTGATTGACCTTTATTATAATTATGTATTTATTTTATTTTATTTTCGGTTGTTACAGACGGGACAGACATGATTAGGGGATAGGACAGGGAGAAAGAATGAAAGAAAGAGGGAGAGAAAGAAAAATAGAGGGGAGAAGAGACGTGAGAAAGGGGGGAAGAAAGAAAGAAAACAAACAAAACACCTGGATCAACTATATGGAGAAAACAAAACAGAAGAGAAAACAAACAAAAAAGAGCAACATAATAAATACAACACCATCACAATGAACTAGGTAGCAGTAGATAATAAATATTAAATGTTATTGTGCAGCACGCAAGATCGACAGCGCACAATGTGCTTTGAGGTAGCAGCCAAGAAAGAGGTACAGGGAGTGCAGAATTATTAGGCAAATGAGTATTTTGTCCACATCATCCTCTTCATGCATGTTGTCTTACTCCAAGCTGTATAGGCTCGAAAGCCTACTACCAATTAAGCATATTAGGTGATGTGCATCTCTGTAATGAGAAGGGGTGTGGTCTAATGACATCAACACCCTATATCAGGTGTGCATAATTATTAGGCAACGTCCTTTCCTTTGGCAAAATGAGTCAAAAGAAGGACTTGACAGGCTCAGAAAAGTCAAAAATAGTGAGATATCTTGCAGAGGGATGCAGCAGTCTCAAAATTGCAAAGATTCTGAAGCGTGATCATCGAACAATCAAGCGTTTCATTCAAAATAGTCAACAGGGTCGTAAGAAGCGTGTGGAAAAACCAAGGTGCAAAATAACTGCCCATGAACTGAGAAAAGTCAAGCGTGCAGCTGCCAAGATGCCACTTGCCACCAGTTTGGCCATATTTCAGAGCTGCAACATCACTGGAGTGCCCAAAAGCACAAGGTGTGCAATACTCAGAGACATGGCCAAGGTAAGAAAGGCTGAAAGACGACCACCACTGAACAAGACACACAAGCTGAGACGTCAAGACTGGGCCAAGAAATATCTCAAGACTGGTTTTTCTAAGGTTTTATGGACTGATGAAATGAGAGTGAGTCTTGATGGGCCAGATGGATGGGCCCGTGGCTGGATTGGTAAAGGGCAGAGAGCTCCAGTCCGACTCAGACGCCAGCAAGGTGGAGGTGGAGTACTGGTTTGGGCTGGTATCATCAAAGATGAGCTTGTGGGTCCTTTTCGGGTTGAGGATGGAGTCAAGCTCAACTCCCAGTCCTACTGCCAGTTTCTGGAAGACACCTTCTTCAAGCAGTGGTACAGGAAGAAGTCTGCATCCTTCAAGAAAGACATGATTTTCATGCAGGACAATGCTCCATCACACGCCTCCAAGTACTCCACAGAGTGGCTGGCAAGAAAGGGTATAAAAGAAGAAAAACTAATGACATGGCCTCCTTGTTCACCTGATCTGAACCCCATTGAGAACCTGTGGTCCATCATCAAATGTGAGATTTACAAGGAGGGAAAACAGTACACCTCTCTGAACAGTGTCTGGGAGGCTGTGGTTGCTGCTGCACGCAATGTTGATGGTGAACAGATCAAAACACTGACAGAATCCATGGATGGCAGGCTTTTGAGTGTCCTTGCAAAGAAAGGTGGCTATATTGGTCGCTGATTTGTTTTTGTTTTGTTTTTGAATGTCAGAAATGTATATTTGTGAATGTGGAGATGTTATATTGGTTTCACTGGTAAAAAATATATAATTGAAATGGGTATATATATGTTTTTTGTTAAGTTGCCTAATAATTATAGTCACCTGCACACACAGATATCCCCCTAAAATAGCTAAAACTAAAAACAAACTAAAAACTACTTCCAAAAACATTCAGCTTTGATATTAATGAGTTTTTTTGGTTCATTGAGAACATGGTTGTTGTTCAATAATAAAATTATTCCTCAAAAATACAACTTGCCTAATAATTCTGCACTCCCTGTAGTTTGTGTCTGTGCACACCTGTGTGGATCAGCACACTTGTATTCCAAAGGTTTCTCCATGTAACAATCTGCTAGGGAGTGTGGGGAGCCATAGCCCCGCTGATCCCAGTAGGCACCCCCACACTCTGGAACCCACCAGGGCAAGGGGGCCCAGTCCGGGGCAGCCCACCCGACCCAACGGCAGAGAAAACTGCACCCACCCCATCATCCAATCATCTCCCAAATGACACAAGACAATAGACACCCAGGTTGAGTTCATTCTCTACCTCTCCTATATCTCTCCCCCACCTGCAGAGTGAGCTCCTGTAGAGAGGAGACCTCCTGCAAAGATATAACAGCCTCCTCACCAGTTAGAGAGCCCTCCAGTTGGGCCGATGCACCAGAGGTCCCCTGCACCGGGGCTGAGCCCCCATGCACCCACCCGCCCACAGCTCCAGCGACACAACAACCAGGACCTAAGCCCCCAAGGCCCAGCCAGCACCCCAGACCAGGGCGGAGCACCCCCAGACCCCCAAGCCTCCATGCCCGTCCCAGACCCACCCAAGGGTAGCCAGGCTACCAGGCCAGTAACCAACGTCCGCCAGCACAGACCCTCCCCAGACGCTCGCACCTTTTTTCACATCTTGGCTCATGTGATGACTCATGTCATTAATTGTGGGTCTATGACCCACTTAAAGTAAAACCCTCACTGAGGTTAAAATACCTGAGACTCTCTACTGTTTGCTTTTAGAAATGAAAAAGCCTCTTAGATGAGAGGTGACACGTCTTCAAGAAAGTTAAAGAAGTTTAGTCACTTTCCTTCCAAACTTCTTAGACCACCATGAGCTGAATGACTGTGGTTCATACTGTTGCCTCACAAGAAGAAAGTTGTTGGTTTGAATCCACCAGCTGGGCTGTTTGTGTGAAGTTTGCATCTTCTCCCTCTACCTATCTGACTTCTCCCCAGAGTCCAAAGTCATATATTATTATGTTAACTGGTGATTCCAATGATTGCCTGCAGGTGTGAATGTGAACATGAATGGTTGTCTGTCTCTCCATAACCTGTCTAGGTGATCTTTTACACAATGAAAGCTACTATAGGCTCCGCCCACATTGGATTCCAAAAGGACAGCAGAGCAGTGAAAGCTTTGTGTGGTAACTTTGTGATTGGCTAATCCCCTCCATATGAGAATGCGGTGTACCTCAGTTTCTCACTTCTCATTCTCAAGATACAGTCTATAATATTAATAATAGTTAAAGCCTGCAAACACAGCATCTATCCTTATTCTGTCAAACACTTTCTTACAAAGGTTACAGTTAAGGTTTGTTGCAGTATCATCTACACACACTCACAAACATGTTGATATCG
The DNA here is from genome assembly GCF_963969265.1 of Rhamphochromis sp. 'chilingali'. Taxonomy (NCBI): domain Eukaryota; kingdom Metazoa; phylum Chordata; class Actinopteri; order Cichliformes; family Cichlidae; genus Rhamphochromis; species Rhamphochromis sp. 'chilingali'. The sequence continues at coordinate 38,679,483 of NC_137929.1, read as the reverse complement.
AAGTGTTTTAGATTGTTGAACAGCAGGTGTGTTTTTCCTTCCCTCCACTTTTCTGTGGGAAAGGAAAAATACATTAAGATGTTACTTCATGTTTTTATGTTATTTGCAGTTTATATGTTAACATAAGTGCAAAAGTTTCAGTACATATCAATATGTTATGAGGCTTGAAGACAGCAAGTCTCTGTGATACTGCAGAGTCCAGCAGACAGTTTGGAGTCAAACACTGATGTCATCATCACAGGTGTAGGAACCATTTCTGTAACAGCAGCCAAACAGACACATTAGTATCAGTAGGTTTAGATGATTTACTGGCTCCTCTGCTGGTTACAAAGCAGTGATTATACTTTGGAGTTTTGTGTTATACTGTGAGGAACTGGCCTGTTTGGAAGTTGCAGTAAGAAGAAAACATGTCTGTATATGATGCTGTGGACAGAGAGAGTGATGGATGATTTTATTTATTTCAGAGATAAATGAACATTTACAGCACGTCCATGCAGAGACTCTTAAAGACATGAGCGTGAGAAACAAGCTTTTCACCGTTTCTCTTGATGCCCACATGCTTTATTTATTCTTTAGTCCAGCATGTGTCGTCACCACAATAAAGCTACTTTTAACCTCTTTTCACACATTGTCATACCTGCACATTTCCACTGTGCTGTGTTGAGATTAAAGAAGACAAACGTTAGACTTCAGGCTGAAACCACAGGCTGCATTTCCTCTTTTCTTGGAGGCCCAGACAGAAATTTTGTGGTATCAGATTTTCAGCAGATAAAAATAAACCACATGCAGTCATCACAGTCTGCTCAGAGAAACAAAGGGGGGTCAGAAAAGAATTAAAGGGTGACCGGAACCACTAGACTCACATGTCATATGTACTCTTGTCTACACGCTGAGGCATCTGTCAATTAATATTAATCTGAAACATCATCACCCTCCTTTTTTCTTCTTTGTGTGTGTGTTTGTATTCAGATTTGTGAAGTCGTGCCCTTAATCTTCATAACATCAAAATCAATAATCAAAAACACAAGCAAAGTGCATCATGATGAGACCCAGAATCAAAACATTCAAGAAAAGCTGAATACACTAGTGTATATAACACCCAGCAGTGTGGTAAATTGTGCTGAGAGAGCATCTGCACCCCATAAGACCAAGAAGCCAAGAGCACCAGCATGCTGGGTGAGAAACATGCATGAAAGTCAGAACACCTCTGTCAGTGCGTTCACGTGGCTAGTGGGTCCTCTCTGTGGCTGACTGGCTGTTAACCCAGTGAGTGAGAGTTTCTCCCACTGCATTGGGCCGTATCCTTCTGCTGCACTAAAGGACAGTTTTGCAGCCATGTAGCTCTGCTCATGTCATGTGCAGCCTTCCCACATCACATAATTTCTGGGCATGACTGTGGAGTCCAACAGAGCCGACATGTCCTTCACCCTGAATTGACAGCAGACCTTCGGGGTGTGCCTAGACCCATTTGGGCTTCACTCGTGGGGTCAGCTCCTGAGGCTGAGGGCTCTACAGTCTACAGCTGTTATATCAGTCATTGGGCGTCTCTGACATAAATATGCTGGAGCTGCAAGCTGTCATCCTGGCACTCAAGCAGTTTCTGTTAGGGTACCATGTTATCATCAAGATAGAAAGCATAGTCACAGTAGCCTACATCAACAGGTAAGGGGGCCGAAGGTCTCCCCTCCTCTGGACGATAGCTACCAGACTGTGGCAGTGGGCTCACCCCGTTCTACTCACTGAAAGCAGTTTATGTGCCAGGACCATTGAACGTGACAGTGGACATTACAATATGTTGAGGGGGAGCCCGATCCAAGAGGAGTGGAGACTCCATCCAGAGGTGGTCCAGCAGATCTGGAGTCGCTTCAGAGGGGCAGAAGTTTTTATCCCCCAGAGAATCGACACATTGCCATCTGTTCTTCTCCCTGCAGACAACTTGGTGCACTCCTCACCACAGGCTCTTCTCTGTGCCTTCCCTCCATACCCCTCCTCCAGTTATTCCTTCACCAGGTCCAGACCGAGGAGTTGATCCCGGTGACCCCTCTTTGGCCCTACATGCTAGTTTTCAGCTATCCTGCCACTCATGGCCAGGACACCCCCGGAGCTCCCTGTTCTGAGGGACCTCCTGTTCCAGGTGAGGGGGTCACTGTTCCATCTTTTCCCAGTAGGGCTCAGGGTGACAGCCTGTACCCTGAGAGGGAGAGGCTCCATGCCTGGCCTGATCTAAAAGTGAGAATGCTGCAGGAGTTTTGTGTGCTATCCACTAGGACTGCCTACTGCTTCCTTCGGGGGCTGTTTGCCTCCTGGTGTGCGGTCCACCAGCTGGACCCCCACCAGACCACAGTTAACTTGATTCTTTGTGAGCTGCACACTCTGTCGGTCCAAAGGCAATGATGAAGGTGACACAGGGGTTATCCTCCGGCCTAACCCTGGGTTGCTGCTGACGACCCCATCTGAATTTCACCTGTCCAAGTCAGTGGAGTTATGAATATTCCTCACAGGGGACCTGCACAAGGAGGCAGCTGGGAGCCAGGTTGCCCTGTGCCATCTCTGTGCTTTGGCACAGAACTTCTTGCTTATCCGGCCGTTCAGGAAGTCAGACCAGCCGTTTGTGAGCTTCCACTATGGAATTCTGGTCAGACCCTTGTCTAAGTCTCGATTGTCCCACAGGGTTGTGGAGGCCATTCAGCAGGTGTATGCCTCTTCGGATGTTCCCCTCCCTTCCAGAGTGCCGACCCACTGTGTCACAATATTAAAAATTTTAATCACTTTCAGCCAATAATCAATATACATATATTTTTTAATTAAAATTATTAACCTATCACAGAGAGCGCTATGTGTGCATGCAGCTAAATTTGTCCACCACTACAAACAGTCACGTGTTAGAGAGCACAGCTCATGCAGTGAAAACCTTGTGTGCTGTCCATGGTGCTGAAATTATATCAGTTTAATGAATTTAATATCACTACTTATTAGTCATGTGCAATACTGCAAGATTTGGTATCAATCTAATACCAAGTAAATACCAGGCCTATATCGCTGATACTGATACCAGTACCAATACTTTTTAATAATTACCATCATCAGTGTTGCTAATTCTGAATGAATTTTCATGACCTTTAAGACAGCCAGGTTGCTTCTTAGATGGAACTGCAGCAGTGCGTACAGGAAAGAAACAGAAAGTAAAGTATCGAGTTCATTACGTGTTGGTTGACCAGGAGGACTGGGAGACTATGACAGATACAATAAATTATAAATGGATTATGTCTCCCTCTATTGGCCACCAACTGTAAACACAGTCCAGTGATTGTACTTGGAAGCTGTGTTCAGAGTCTGACATGAGAAATATGGGAGAGGAACTATATCTGTATGTCCACACTGACACTTACTCTTATTTACCATGGGCCCACCAGCGGAGAATGCGCTTTAGAAAAGAAGAGAAGCTGAGATTTACAGGGATATTTGGTGTATTACGGTACAATCACAATGGTGTAAGTATAGTTTGATTTCCAAAAATGATAACACTTCGCCCAGTCATTAAGAATTTTCTTAATACTGTTTGTTTAAAGAAAATTTTAACATATTTAAATGATGCCTTCTCTGTGCGATTGGTGAAATAAAAAATGTGATATAGGCTTTTAGGCAAGAAGTGCAAAACAAAAAATAACTTAAAAACCTCTGGAATTAAAAAAAATGGTACAGAAAGAAGGCCTTACCTGTATAAGAAAAATTACTAGTACCGCGATGGTACGAGGGAAATTGCAGTTCGTCTGAAAAGCTGCACTTGTGCTTTGGCATCTTTTAAAGATCATCTGTTCCAACTGTGAGGCAGAACAACCACTCACAAAGCAGCAGCTCGGCATGTGACATCACACATATGACCCATATGTGTTAACAATAACAATCCAATCACAGAACAGATGGGTTTGGCTGTCGGAGGGGCGCTTTTTTTGAACTGCAGGTCTTTGAAGGGAATAAATGCAGGCCCATATGACAGAGAATATGCATGTTCTTTTTGTTTTCATATTATAATTTATATTTAATTGTGTTGTGGTTTGCAGTGTTTTGTGTTGTTTCACTTTAAATTTGTAAAAGGAAAAAGCTGAAAATTTAAATAGTTAAAAGTTGAAATATGAATAGTTGATTTTTGTACATTTTTATGTGGAGTAAATAAAAGTATATTTACGGTGGCCCCTACAGACAAAGCACATACAAACTTCAAATCACGTACGAACTCTGAAGCACATACAAACTCCAAAACACGTAACAACACGTACAAACTCCAAAACACGTAAAAACTCCAAAACACGTAAAAACACGTACAAACTCCAAAACACGTAAAAACTCCAAAACACGTACAAACTCCGAAGCATGTACAAACTCCAAAACACGTAAAAACTCCGAAGCACGTACAAACTCAAAACACGTACAAAACACCACAGAAGTGCTCCATGATGCTAGGTCGCAGTGTTGAGCTTTTGTTACCTAGTGGCTACACAAGCCAGCAAGTACCAACGACCGGATTTGGTGTGTGGTAGTAACAGGTAAATGAAAATTTTTTTTTATTATTTGACTATATATGAATGCTTGTGTATAAATACACAAACAATACACATATGCTTTCATGCTTTCAATTGTGTAATTTAGGTGATCTAGGTAGCTCTGTTTTGGAAGTTCAGTTCATGCTAGAAATGTGTTTTGGAGTTTGTATGTGCTTTTTGAAGTTTGTACGTGTTTTGTCTCTAGGGGCCACCGCATATATTTATATATAAACATATATAAATAAAACCACTTTTTTTTTACATTAGTAATTCCTTTTGTGCATAATTTTATATTATTGTTAATAATAATGAATTAAAGCAACAAAACAACCTGAAGAGCCGGATCGGAGCTGAAAGAGCCGGCTCTTTTTAGTGAGCCGAACCAAAAGAGCCGGTTCTCTAAAAAGAGCCGGAAATCCCATCAATACTAGCTGCTATTGGATATTTATATAGAGATCCTCCAGCTTCAAACTGTATTACCCTTCAAGGACCTGCAGTTCAAAAAAGCGCCCCCTCCGACAGCCAAACCCATCTGTTCTCTGATTGGATTGTTACATTTGTGATTGACATGACATTAACCAATCAGATGAAAGGAAGAAAACTAGGGTCAAAATTTGTACTTGTAACTTGCAGGTTTTTTTTGGCTAAGTCCACACACAAATCTTTTTTACGCACACACAAATTGTTTTTATACATACAAATCTTTTTTACGCATACAAATCTTTTTTACGCACACACAAATTCTTTTTACACATACAAAACTTTTTCACGCACACGAATTCTTTTTAACTGAATAAATTCTTTATAACCTGATTTACAAGAACAAAATATTTATGACCACAATTTGATCCCATGCAGGTGAATCAGACAGAGTATTCATGACCTCTAGTGGGGACGTCTTTAACTGCAGGCGATGTACAAAAGGGACACATTCATTCATAAAAGAAAATGATCCAGTCATCATTCAGGAAAATGATGAGTTTCAACATTTAATCTGGATTAAAACTGCTCAGAATCTCCAAACGTTTGTAGAAAATTCATTTAGAAAAAAGTGAATGATGTGACCTCATCTTTCCTCCATAATGAAGAATCATTTTGCATTCATATATTTATTATGAATGTCATCTGTAAATATTTACGTTTTTCTGTTTAGTTTTTATTTTTTCTTTGTGTGTCCTAAATTGTTCTAAATTGTTTCCAACAGAATCGTAGTGAATCTTCTTACTAACTGGCCTCAGATATTCACTGGTGAGACAATCCTCTCTAAGATATGAGATACAGGGAGGTGAAGGCAAAGGGTTTGAAATACAAACAGGCACCACCCAACACAAACAACCTTCAAACATCTGGTGAATACAGGATCATCTGACTCCATCCATCTCCATCCCTATCATCCTCTTCTGTCCCACCACCCCTCTGTATGTGCTTCTTCACTACATCCATGAATCTTCTCTGTGGTCCTTTTCTTCCTCCTGCCTAACAGCTCCATCTTCAACATCCTTTGTTTAGTATTGTGGCTCAAGAGTTGGGAGTTCGCCTTGTAATCTTAAGGTTGCCGGTTCGAGCCCCGGCTTGGACAGTCTCGGTCGTTGTGTCCTTGGGCAAGACACTTCACCCGTTGCCTACTGGTGTTGGTCAGAGGGCCCGGTGGCGCCAGTGTCCGGCAGCCTTGCCTCTGTCAGTGCGCCCCAGGGTGGCTGTGGCTACAATGTAGCTTGCCATCACCAGTGTGTGAATGTGTGTGTGAATGGGTGGATGACTGGATATGTAAAGTGCTTTGGGGTCCTTAGGGACTAGTAAAGCGTTATATAAATACAGGCCATTTACCATTTATATCGACTATCCCTCTTCTGCACATGTCCAAACCATCTCAGCCTTGTCTCTCTGACTTTGTTTCCAAACAGCTCAACCTGAGCCGTCCCTCTGATGCACTTATTTCTAATCCTGTTCATTCTACTCACACTTGCGATGAAAATGTTCAGCTCGGCCTCCTGTCTTTTTGTTAGTCGGCAAACCGTACAGCTGTAGTGATTGTCACCTCTCTTCTCAACGTCGCTTCAGCAAGCGAGGCTGTCATATCGTGCCATCGGCCCCTCTGGCCAACACCAGTAGGCGGTAGGTGAAGTGTCTTGCCCAACGACACAACGACCGAGACTGTCCGAGCCGGGGCTCGAACCAGCAACCTTCCGATTACAAGACGAACTGCCAACTCTTGAGCCACGATCGCCCCATTTTAAGGTGTAATAATATATTTTAAGGCTCTTGCTGTACTGTTTTCTCTTAGGTCTCATGGCAGAGGACCCAACAGCGACATATTATCTACTGAAAAACAGCTCAGTGTGTCTGAATGTCAGGAAACCGCCACCATATAAACGTGGTGAATGGAAATTTAACACAATATTTATTGCTGATGATACAGAAATCAATCCAATATACAAAGAGAGAGTGGTTTATACTGCTGGGAACCTCTCCCTGTGTATTAATAACCTGGCTGATACAGATGCTGGGATATACGAAGTCTCATACCGCCAAAACTTTATTACAATGTCATAGAAACATCAAGTCATTGTTCAAGGTAAGTAATAATGAGAACTTTGTCTTTAGCCTGTGCACAATTGTGACTGAAAGAAAAACAGAATCTGTCATTGTCTTTAACCACAACATCATATATCCTACAATTTAAGAAACATCCAGGTTATTGTCTGTTCTCCTTTTTGCATTAAATCATTAATTTATCTGTTTGGCTCGATGTTACAGATGTGGTTCCCAGACCTGTCATTATAATGTCAAAGCTTGGCTCCAACCAGTCTGCTGGACGCTGCAGTATCACAGTAAACTGCTCCATCCAGGATTATTGGCTTTGGTCTGTTTGTGATGAAGACGGCTGCAGAACATCTCAGAAGTCATTCAGTGAGGTCAACATCACCATCTTCACTGAGAACAGAGCTGTGGTCTGTAGAGGCAACAACCACAAATAAAGCTTCTGAAAGCTTAACACTGTGTAAGTATTAAATATTAATTAAAAATAACTGGCTGTTGATTTTATTTAGACAAATACATTGAATTTTTTTTATATCGTTCCCTGTAATTTAAATAGTTAAATGTCTAAAAAGAAATGTTCTCATACTCTATTGTTTGTTATCATAAAAGTGATTTTATTTTTACGTCTGAAAAGAAAAACAAATATCCACTGAAACTATGTTTTCAAATCTGCAGGTTTTAAATCTAATAAAGATGAAGAGAAATCACAACAACTCATACTAAAAGGAATACTTATTCCTGTTTCTGTATTAATTATTCTTGGAGTCTTCTCTTTCTTTTTCGTTAAAACAAAATACAAATCCTACCAGGTAAGATGTATTTGGTAACAGATATTTATCATATAACCTTCTCATTCTGGTGCATGTGATAATATGAATGAATACATATTTTACTTCATTATTTTTATGCACAAGCATCTTATGTTCAGCCCATAAGAACACTGCCATTATCTCAGTCTAGAGCCTCTTATTCTGATGATCCTGGCCCTGTTTATGAGAACATGGACATCTTTCAGTCCATACAGACCAGCAGCCCAAGAGAGGAAATGATCTCCATGGAAAGCCACAAAGCAGATACCATCTACAACTGTCCAGAAGTGACGGCCACCATGGAGGAGGCCCTCCAAACAGACTGACTCAGTTTACAGCAACAAATCTGCTACATACACAGAACCACCAAGAGGTCAAACAAGATCTGTGAACAGGGGGAAACAAAAGGTACAGAACAGAAACAAAACAAAGAAACTGAGGTTTTTTTTTTTTTTGTTTTTTTTTTTAAAATTTCAGACAGATACTCCAAATAATGACTAAAGCACTTAAAAAATAATAACAACCCTCCACCAAGGTATCTCACTCTGGTCAGTATTTACTTTAAAAGGAACAGTATCTTGTATATATTAATTTTGTTCTTCTTTGTTCTTTTTAAACATACTTTAATAATACGTTTGTAGAAACAAGTGTAAAAATAAATACAAAGTGCTGGACTTTTCTTTTCATTTGTCCTCTTGAAACCCATTTTGACATGTTTGACATCATTTTGACTGCAAATGTTTGTTTGTTTTATATATATATATTACATGTGTAGCATTCATTTCATTGTTCAGTGATCAGAAATCAGAAAATCAGAAATCAGAAAGGGGTTTATTGCCAAATGTTGAGCAGGTTTACAACATCAGGAAATTGCTGCGGTGCTTCAGTGCAAACATAGTGTCATAAGTTGCGCTTAAATAGACATGAAAAAATAAAAGTAAGAATAAGAATTAAAAGTGCTACGTAGAAAGATATATACATGAGATATATACATGAGAATAAGAATTAAGAGTGCTACGTAGAAGATATATACATGAGTGCAGGTGGTGATCAGTGCCAAACATGGAATGATGCAGTGACACAGCGTAGGGTCATGTGTTAGTGGCGGGAACAGTCATATGGTTATTGTTCATGTGTCCAACAGCAGAGGGGAAGAAACTGTTCTTATGGCGAGAGGTTCTCGTGCGAATGGACCGGAGCCTCCTGCCTGAGGGGAGCAGGTCAAACAGACTGTGTCCAGGGTGAGAAGGGTCAGCTGAGATCCGAGCTGCACGCCGCAATGTCCTGGAGGTGTACAGGTCCTGCAGAGATGGGAGTCTGCAGCCAATCACCTTCTCAGCAGAGCGCACAACACGCTGCAGTCTCTGTTTGTCCCTGATAGTGGCTCCAGCGTACCACACGGTGATGGAGGAGGTGAGGATGGACTCGATGATTGCGGTGTAGAACTGCATCATCGTCCGTGTTGGCAGGTTGAATTTCTTCAGCTGCCTCAGGAAGTACATCCTCTGCTGGGCTTTCTTGATGACGGAGGTGATGGTGGGCTCCCACTTCAGGTCCTGGGTGATGGTGGTACCCAGGAAGCGGAATGAGTCCACAGAGGTGATGGGGGTGTCAGTCAGGATGATGGGGGGGAGTGGGGCTGTGTGCTTCCTGAAGTCCACAATAATCTCCACTGTCTTCTGGGCATTCAGCACCAGGTTGTTGTGGCTGCACCAGGACACCAGACGTTCAACCTCCCTCCTGTAGGCAGACTCATCCCCGTCCGAGATGAGCCCAATAACGGTGGTGTCATCTGCAAACTTGATTAGCTTGACAGACTGATGGGTGGAGGTGCAGCAGTTGGTGTACAGGGAGAAGAGCAGAGGAGAAAGAACACAGCCCTGAGGGGAGCCGGTGCTGATGGTCCGGGAGTCCGAGACATTCTTTCCCAGCCTCACATGCTGCTTCCTGTCCGTCAGGAAGTCAGTGATCCACCGGCAGGTGGGATCAGGCACATTCATCTGGGAAAGCTTGCCTCGGAGATGGTCTGGAAGGATGGTGTTGAAGGCAGAGCTGAAATCCACAAACAGGATCCTGGCGTAGGTTCCTGGGGAGTCCAGATGCTGCAGGATGAAGTGTAGGGCCATGTTGATGGCGTCGTCTACAGACCTGTTGGCTCTATATGCAAACTGCAGGGGGTCCAGGAGGGGGGCCGTGAGGGTCTTGAGATGGGAGAGAACTAGGCGCTCAAATGACTTCATGACCACAGATGTCAGAGCCACGGGTCTGTAGTCATTTAGTCCAGTGATCCTAGGTTTCTTGGGGACAGGGATTATGATAGAGGACTTGAAGCAGGCAGGCACATGAGATGCCTGCAGTGAGGAGTTGAAAATGCCAGAAAACACTGGGGCCAGCTCGTTTGCACAGTGTCTGAGGGTGGCAGGAGACACACCGTCTGGGCCGGGAGCTTTCCGAGCATTCAGATTCTTAAACTGCTTCCTCACATCTGCTTCATGAATATGGAGAGTTGTGGTGGGAGGAGGTGGTGTGAAATCCTCTTTTGTGTGGGGTGAGGAGGGGGGTGTTGTAGGTGAACAGTTTGAAGGTGGTGATGGCTCTATGGAGGGGGGAGAGGTGGGGGAATGAGTGTCCAAAGTGTCTCTATTGTTGGGGCCGTTGGAGGTGTGAAGGCTGCCTGATGGCTCGTCAAAACGGCAGTAAAAGTCGTTTAGGGTGTTGGCCAAGAGCAGGTCGTCAGTGGAGTGGGGGGTTTTAGGCTTGTAGTTTGTGATATTCCTAAAACCTTTCCACACAGAGGCCGAGTCATTCTCTGAGATCTGCTGCTGCATCTTCTCAGAGTGCTGGTGTTTAGCAATGACCACTTCTTTAGTGAACCTGTGCTTGGCCTCTCTGTAGCAGTCCCTGTCTCCGCTTCTGAACGCCTTTCTCTTTTCCAGCCACAGCTTTTTGAGTTTAGGAGTAAACCAGGGTTTGTCATTGTTATAACTCACCCTGGTGCGTGATGGCACAATGCTGTCCTCACAGAAGTGGATATAGGAGGTGACAGTGTCCGTAAACTCGTCCAAACTGTTAGAAGCAGCCTTCATTGTGTCCCAGTCTGTGGTCTCCAAACACGTGCGAAGCTCCTCCACAGCCTCGTTGCTCCACAGTTTTTTAGTCCTCACGACAGGTTTGGAGAGCTTCAGTCTCTGTCTGTACGCGGGGATTAGGTGGATCATGACGTGGTCAGAATGTCCGAGTGAAGCGCGGGGCACCGCGCGATAGGCCCCGCTGATCGTGCTGTAGCAGTGGTCTAATGTCCTCTCCTCTCTGGTCGGGCATTTAATATATTGTTTATATTTCGGAAGCTCATGGCTCAGATTGGCTTTGTTAAAGTCCCCAAGAGCAATGATGAGAGAGTCCGGGAATGTCCGCTCCATGTGGAGAATCTGCTCCGCGAGTGCGCACTGAGCTGCCTGCGCATCCGCGTCTGGCGGGATGTAAACAGCGGCCAGGATGAATGAAGCAAACTCCCGCGGAGAATAAAACGGTTTGCAGTGAATAAAAAGATATTCCAGAGAGGGAGAGCAGTGCTGAGCAATGAATTTCAAGTGAAAGCTTTTGATCATATGTTTATGTTGTTTTCCAAAAATAATAGTTATTCAGAAACAGTTATAACCTGTTAGTGTGATGTACATAACAAAGTCATAATAAAATGAATCAGTGATACTCAAAAAGTGCCCCATGTCAACATGACCTTGGTGGATGTAAGCCAACTTTTAATGGGCTGTTAACATGCCACCACTCTACATCCCTACAAAGTTTTATCACAACTCCATTTTTTCAGCTATCATGTTTACAGAGACAAGAAAACACAAACAAGCACTACCAAAAATTAATTTGTTCAAATCTTTCATTTCTAGCTCATAAATATTTAGCATAAAAGAGACAAAGAAATGCAGCAGGGTGCAAGATTGTAGCAGCCAGGGCATACATAGAACGCCATAGCCTTTACTGCTGTCACGCTGGAAACAATAAAGTTAAATATTAATTCAGTCACATTTTGACAACCTTAACTTTCAAATCCTATTAAATGTTTCTTTTATTAGTCCACTATGCTGATGGTAAGTCAGACTCCTTAAGAACATTTTTATATATATGTACAGTGTGTGTATATAAAAATGCATTTTCTGTAATACATATTTAGTAAAGGGCAGTGAACTAGACATCACTTCACTGATCCACACCCCCAGGATTTACAGCCATGACATTGTGATGTCTTGCGAATTTGGGAAGTGTAGTCAAATGGTAACGAAGAGAGGGAACGTTGTCAGAGGTGAGGGGATAGAACAACCAGAAGGCAACATTGCAGACATCAAGGACAGCTACAAGTACCTGGGAATCCCACAGGCAAATGGGAACCACAAAGAGGCTGCTATGAAAGCTGTAACCACCAAGTACATGCAGAGAGTAAGGCAGATTCTGAGGAGTCAGCTGAACGGTAAGAACAAGATCCGGGCTATCAACACCTACGCCCTGCCCGTGATCAGGTACGGAAGGAAGGAGACTGGGGACCAGCACATAGAGGAATTGGCTGACATCCAGAAGGGCAACAAGTGGCTGGACAAAGCTGGACAAATAGACAGCACATATGGAACGCTATAACCAAGTGGCTGGCATAGTATACAGAAAAATCTGTGCTGAGTATGGCCTGGAAGTCCCGAGGTCAAAATTTGAGATGCACCCTAGCGTGAGAAACACTGAGCTAAGATCCTGTGGGACTTACAGATACAGATGGACAAAATAGTGATGTCTTACCAACCAGACATACTAGTGATAGACAAGCAGAGGAAGACGGCTGTAGTGATAAATGTAGCGATATCGAATGACAGCAACATCGGGAAGAAGGAACACGAGAGGCTGCAGAAGTACCAAGGGCTCAGAGAAGAGCTCAAGAAGATCTGGAGGAATAAGGTAACAGTGGTCCCAGTGATAATCGCAACACTTGGTGCAGTGACCTCCAAGTTAGGTGAGTGGCTCCAGGAGAGCCAAGGTACAACATTCGAGATCTCTGTCTAGAAGAGCACAGTCCTGGGAACAGCTAAGATACTGCACAGGACCCTCAAGTACCCAGCCCTCTGGTAGAGGACCCGAGCTTGAAGGAGGGGAAAAATATTTAACCTTCAAGACCTGGCATCCACATATGTGGACATCACATTTTGGGTTGTTTAAGACTACAATATTAAATTTTGCTCTACAAAGGCCTGATATCCTCTTCTCAGAAACTACATCAGGTAAAAAAAAAAAAAAATCTTTGTTTTTACATTCATCAGGTGCCAATCAGCCCACAAAGCAAAGAGAAATTAAAAATGCATGCCGATTTTTAATTGATTCCATTTATAATGATTCTTAATCAATGCATGTGATTAACAATCCTATAAATGGAAATGGGATGCAGACAGCATTAGGTACCTAGGGGTGGTAATACACCCCGACTTCACCAAAATGTTTGATGCCAACTATGGCCCGCTGAATGAATACATAAAATCTGATATACAAAGATGGAATACCATTGATTTTCTGGACCTGCTCTCTAGGATTGAATCAATTAGGTTAAACATTCTTCCCCGATGGCTGTATTTGTTTCAGTCCCTACCGATTCTCATACCACAAAAAAAAAATTGTGGCGTGGTATAGAAAGTTGTTGAAATACATTTGGAATGGGAAAAAATAAGTTAAATATAAAACCCTCCAACTAAAGAAAGATAATGGAGGTTGTGGACGTCCTTGTCTACGAGAGTGTAACTGTGCAGCTCAGATAAGACTATTGATATGTCTCTGTTGTGTATATTACGCCACGGGACGGAAAGATGTTGAAGGAACAATTGTTAAAGGAGTACCAGTTAAAGCCTTAATATCGGACATAAAACTACAGAACAAAATACACCTGCCAGATGAACCCATACTACAAGTAATGATATCTGCTTGGAATGAAGCAATAAAAATTTGTGGTTTGGAAAATGCCTCTTAAGTCTTAAGATGGCCCGCATATGATTCAGACTTTACCCCGAATCATTGTGATAATCGATTCAAGAACTGGATTTCAAAAGGCCTAACTAGTTACTATTCATTTTTCCACAAGGGGGCATTTCAAAGCTTTGAATTCTTAAGGAGAAAATATGATTTAGGCTCAGAAAAGTTTTTCAGAATATTTACAGGTCAGAAATTATTTTATTCAAAACTTAAAAGTGAATCTAAACAATTTACAATTTGTAGAAACATTTTTTATCATTAATTAAATCTGGAGCGCAAAAATTACTTCCAGATTATACATCCTGTGGTGTAAAAACGACAGCACTGTCTATATTAAAGCGAAGTGGGGAAAAGAAGGTAGTCTAATCATTACAGACAAGTTTTGGGGCAACATATGCAAGATACAATGGACCACAACCAGGTCTAATGTTTGGCGTGAATTTTGCTGGAAAAGCATCCTGAGATTCTTCATCATCCCTGCTCAGAAAAGGTATCGGGGAACTGGTGACACTTGTTGGAGATGTGGGGGAGATGGTGCTAACCATTTTCATATCTTTTGGGACTGCCAAGTAATTCACCAGTATTGGTCTCTAATCCATGAACATCTACAAAATGTTTTTTCATTTGTTTTTCCTCCTTTGAGACCATATTTCTGTGTAACATACCAGTGGATAAACTGAACTCCACTGATAGAAGACTTTTGTATATCCTAGTGACCACGAGTCAGTAGTCAGTGGGGTCCATAGGGCGTGAGTAAAGCACTAGTGATGTGCGATACCACTGATTTCCTTGCCGATCCGATACCAAGTATAATTCAGGGTGGTATTGACGACACTGATCCGATACCGATACTTTGCACAAAAACGTATTTTATTTATTGTATCTGAAATTATAATGATTACAGGGCTTCAGGTTACTTGTTCTTATCACTTAGTAATGCAGAGTTCATCATATAGAAATAAGAAAACTCAAGTTGTGCTCTATTTGAACACCTTGCCTGCCTGCAGCACTAAAGGTCGCCGTGAAAGACGTCTGTCTCCCTCTAGCAGCACCTGTCCCTGTCCCCCTCTTCAGTTCGCCTCAACATGCGCTCATCATATTCTGTGATATGATTTACTGTGAGGTGTTTGACGAGGTTAGTGATGTTGCAACAACACCTCACTGTCTTGCCACATGTATCGCAAACCGCGTCTGTTTGTGGATGTAAAATACATCCACAAATGACTCCATTTACGCTCAGCCATTGTTGTGAGTGCGCACGCCAGGGGCTGCGACACATTTATACAGCCGTATTTCGCACATGACTATGAAAGGCGGAAGAGAAAGTTCTGGAAAGAGAAATTCTTTCCAATGTAGACAATCTGAATGATATAGTTTCTTTCCACTGTGTTCCTGTTAATGATAAAGTACAAATTTATCCTAAATTACTAAAATATCGATATTTTAATGTGAGAATCGATTCTAGAACATAAATGACTGGTATCGGAGGAATCGATATTTCAGTATCGATCCGCACATCACTATTAAGCACTGTACAATTACAGGCCATTTACCATAAAAAAACGAGGAGATGGCTCAAGTCTGTTAACCACCAGCGATAAAAAGACTGGATATATTATGTACAAGAAACCTAAACAATGGAAAAATTGTCATTCTTTCTTAAAGTGCAGAGGGATACCTTCTTTGTAATATGGTCTAAATGGACGGAATACGTTAAGCCTGTGAGGTGTGATTTTCTATGAACCATGACACTTTATTATTATCATTATTATTATTTTGATGCACTGATTTAAATACCCATGTCAATAATGTGATGCTAACTTGGCTGCCCTGCTACACCCCTCCCCAAGTTTCTATGGGGTTTTCTTTGTTTCTTTATTTGATTTGTTTTTCTTTTCAATTAATGCTTTTATTATTTTTGCTTTGTTCTATTTTAGTTTTTTTTAATTATTATTATTTACTTTTTTTCCCTATTTTTTTTGGTCATTTTCCAATTATAAGTTTAAAAATTTGAAAACAAAAGCAATGTACAAAGCCATACTGCGTGCTTTCTCAATAAAAGACTCAATATGAAAGAGTTCGGTTCTTAGGAGGAAAATATACAGTTACTGCAACATAAATAAGAATTTAATACAAAAGTAGATGGTATTATCAGTCTTCCATCAATGCTGAGTTTAATTCTTCAATATGATCAGAAACTCAGTGATTTATGCATTTGCAGAAATGTTATCAAACATGGTGAAAGTTCAGCTTTTTACTTTATGTTCTTGTCCACAAGTTTCTCTGTTAACGTCCACTTCCTCTTATGAACCTGAAACTAAATCAGAACAAATACAGTGTAAAAACAGAAACAAATATATAATGGTGCTGATGTTGTGAGTCTGCTTTGTGAACTTCTACATTCATATTATGAAAAAAACATATTTATTATTCGTTTTTTCCTGATTTTAGATGTACATGTTTGCGAAATTTTAAAGTCCTGTTATTTTATTATTTGGCTAAACAAGCAACAGATTGAATGTAACTAAAGAAAATGAATGAAAGCCATTCCAACAGGACTCTGAACTTGTTTTACTGGAAGAACAATATGATTTATTTCATTCTTAAACTCATTTGATTGTCAGTGATCCAATGATGTATTTGTACGTTTGTACCTGAGCCTGTCTCATGATCATCATCCTCGTAGTCAGAGCTCACGTCTGGGTCATCATTTCTCCCTGTTCAGACAGTATTAGTGCATTTAATTAAGAACAGCTCTCTTTTATCTGTATTTCAAGATTAGGAGTCACAATAACATATTAATAAACCATGATATCCTTACATTTTCTGAACTCAGTCTTCTCATCAATAACTTTAAGTTCAAGTGTAGATGTGACATTTCTATGTTCATCTGCTTTGCCACCTTAAATAATAACATGACATAATGTCTGATCAGTCAGTTTATAATCATTATATCTCTTATAGCTCTGTTATAGCTCAGTATTATTATACTGTACCACTTCCAGTGTTTCCAGAGGATGTGATTATTTCATAAACTGGAAAATCACCTGCAGGGCAGACAACAGAAGAGAAATTACTTTTTCACGATATTTGTTTGTTAACAAACTTAGTGTTAAAAATGATGCAAGTAATAGTTTCTAGGACTGACCAGGAAGAAGAGAGGAGTAAACGTTGTTCTCATTCTTGTTGGCTTTTTGTTGTGCAGCAGAGTTTTGATTGGTGCTCTGAGACTGAGTGAGACTAAAACATGCAATAAACACTGTGTAATTTAATCAGGAATAGTTATAATTTCATGTTATTTTTAAAATGAAAGAAAACTTTTGCACCAACCTGTTACAACAAAGATCTATAAAAGAAAATTAAAAATTATTGTTGCACTGGTTTGTAATCAGTTTACTTAAATGTGTCACATCAAATCATTGATGAGAAAAGCTCTCACCCTTTATCTTTCTGCAGCAACACAGCAGCAGCATCACAAGGATAATTCCACTAACAAGTCCAATGATGAATGGAACAATAAATGAACCGATTTCAGATCCGAAGCCTAAAGTTTCTGGTAAAATCAAAACACAAAGTCAAACTCGGAAAGAAGTCCAACTAGATCTAATAAAATCCGAAAAGTTTAGGCCACATCAAGAAAAACAATATGAACCTAAAAACAACTTTAAAAGGGTTTTTTTTATTATTAAAGACCCATTTTAACAGCAAGAAGTTTTATGTTTAGAAGTCTTGTTATATATAAAGTTACGATCATAGTTTTGAGTTTGAGATGTTTGAGGGGTTTTCTTTTCTTTTCTTATATCTTTGTATTATAGTTCTGTGCTCCTGTTCTTTGGGTCTTTAGGTTTATTCTATGTTATCATGAGTTTTGTGTTTGAGCTCCATAGTCTTCTGTTTATTTTCTATAGTCCTCGTTATATTATTTATATTTCTTGTTCATGGTTACTTTTGCTTTGTTTATACTCAGCATTCCTCATTAGGTTATGCAATCTTCACTTATGATCGTTTGTGTTTCCTTTGTCTCCACAGTCAGTCATGTCTCCATGTTTGTTTATCTTCTCTCACTGGGTCAAGTTCACATGTCTTAGTCCTGAACTCAGTATTTTATTTTACTTCCTGTTTTGTTGCATTGTTCCTCATGCTGTGTTTCATCCTTGTGTGTCTCCAAGTTAGGTTTCTCTTGTTGGAGAGGCTCCTGCCTTGTGTTATAATTTCAGCAATGAAGCTACTTTTGTGTTTTATGTCTGGCTTTCCGAATCCTGTGTTTGAGTCCAACCCTGTCTGCCACACAATGAACTGACCTAGTTTAATCTGAAATGTTTATGTGGAAAATATAATCATCTTTATTATTTTAACCTTATTTATTCTGTGTCGTTATTAAACAGCACATATAAAACTCAGTTTTACCAAAGCAAAGTTATCTCATAAACCTCATTAAATACGAGAGCACCATGTATATTAGCAGAGTTGCTGTCGCAGAGCCGTCTATGATTATGTTAAGTCACTACTACACTGGTTTTTGAGTTTATTAAAACTGCATTTCAATAAACATTTTTTTTCTAATTTGCAGCTTCATCTCCAGTGGTCTTTTTGTCTGTTTTAATTAAGTAGCAACAAGTTTGAAAAGTTTAGTTTAGTGAATACAATTAAATCTTCAGCTCCAGTTTTTGTCCCAAAAAATAAATAATTAAATAAAGTGAAGTCATTTAAACACACCTCGTACAGTGATGTTGACTGCATTGCTGAACTCTCCTGATCCAGACTCACACCAGTACACAGTAACACCCTCCTGTAAGCTGTGGATCTCATAAGAGGATCCACTCAGAGTCTGGCAGTCACAGCAGTGTGAAAAAAAGCCTTTTTCACTAAACTTCCTCACTCTCCACTCAGTGAAGTTTCCCTCACAGGTCAGTGAGACAGAGTCAGAGGTGAAGTGTTGCACTCTGTCAGGACTCACTGTGAGAGACGCTGCTGAATGAACATCTGAAAAACAGGATGTAAGAAGGGTTAAAACAGGGTTATAATTCAGGCTCAATCTCCAATCACTGTGTTAAGCCTTCTCATTATGGTTCGCATTTAGTCCAATGAGTTCTGAAGATTTTCTGAAATTTTCAGAACTTTGTCTTTTCTCCTCCGTTCTTGTTCATTCTCTTGCATCTCAAAATGCCTCGTCATTTCTTCTCCCTCTGCAGACTGCGGCCCTGTTTTCCCAGCAGAAGAATGTCCTAGCAGCACCATGTGAACCACATAATAACCTTTATAGGTTACTATATAGCATCTGTAATTGGGAAGTGAATGTTTTTAGTAGAGGGCCGATGAACTATTCTGGTTATGTAGGAAAAAAAAAACATTTTATTTGAAATAGCCCAAAAACACAGATGAAGCCCCAATGTCTCAATTTTCCACTAGCACATGAATGCAGGTTACATTTGGGAATCTGTAAAGTTACCTGCACATGTGACCTTTTCTGAGCATATCAGGCAACGGCAAGGGAGAAACACTTTTACACATTTGCACAGACAGGGAGTTTTTTGAGAGCAAAACTGATCAAACTTGTAAAGTTGAACTTAACATTTTGTGTGTAAATTATTACTTTTTAATTATATATAAATTAATTCAGTTCAGTTAAATTCACTTTTATTTATACAGTGCTATTGTAAGGTAGTCCCTACAATAACGCATGCAGAGAAGAGCCCAACAATCATATGACCTATGAGCAAGCACTTTGGCAAGTGTGGGAAGGAAAAACTTCCTTTTAACAGGAAGAAACCTCCAGCAGAACCAGGCTCAGGAAGGAGCGGCCATCTGCTGCGACCGGTTGGGGTAAGAGAAGGAAGACAGGACGAAAGACATACTGTTGAAGAGAGACAGATATGTATGATTCGATGCAGAGAGGTCTATTAACACATGTTGAGTGAGAAAAATGACTGAAAAGGAAATACTCAGTGCATCATGGGTGGATGTCATCATGGGAGTCCCCCAGCAGCCTACTGTTATTGCAGCCTAACTTGCAGCCTAAGGGAGGATTCAGGGTCAGCTGGTCCAGCCCTAACTATATGCTTTAGCATAAAGGAAAGTTTTAAGTCTGATCTTAAAAGTAGAGATAGTGTCTGTCTCCTGAAAATGTATGCTGTCTTCTGAAGATACTGCCTAAGGGAAGCATGTATAATATAAATAGAATTGGTACTAGCACTGAACCCTCTGCATCCTCTTCACACACTAATTTAACTTAGTGTGTGAAGAGAACTCTCCATTTACACGAACAAATTGGAATCTATTAGATAAATATGATACAAGCCACTGCAGCGCAGTACCATTAATACCTACAGCATGTTCTAGTCGTTCTAATAGAATATTGGGTCAACAGTATCAAACACTGCACTGAGGTCTTGTAGGACAAGCACAGAGATGAGTTCACTGTCAGAGGCCATAAGAAGAGCATTTGTAACCTTCAATAAAGCTGTTTCTGTGCTGTGATAAACTCTGAAACCTGACTGAAAATCCAGGGAGCCAGGCATTAAACCACCAACCTTCTTATTAGTAGATTAGTAGATGACCTGACCTACAGACATCCTCCACATTTGTAACCCTTACGAGACAAATAAGGGTTACAAATATCCTTGTCTTATAGTCCTATAGTAACATTATATTTGTCTCCTTCCTTTTGTGTGTGATCTTCACATATATGAACATTGTATTTCATTTTGTCATTCTGACTTGTTGTATTGGACTTTTTCCATATGTACACATGGCATTAATTACATGTGCTCTTTGCTCTTTCTAATATTTCTCTCGATAACACTTTATGTCTTTCTTTTAATTTCTTTTATGATCTTAAATTTACAGATGCTGTACCAGTTTAAAAACTCCCTGGGGAGAAATAAAGAAATAGAATAGCACACAGAAAATTCATGTGACTAACAGTTGGATACGTCATGTTTTTTCTTTTACAAATCATGATAATTAAGGAAAGAAAAGAGCACATGCAGAACAGTTAATTAGAGCCAAATGTTTACAAGATTGACAGTTAATTTAAAAATTCCTCACCTGCAGACCAGACAAACTTTGGTCGACTGTGATCAGTGTGATACTCTGGGTCTCCTCTTCCAGCTCTGCACACATATCCTGCTGTGTGTGTCTGTCCATGAATGATGTAGGAGTCCTGTGCAGTCCCACTGCCATCAGGTAGCAGCTCATAACTGGAGGATTTCTCTGATAGATCAGGAACAGCTTTATACCAGTAGAAGCTCCATCCTGCAGACGGATGTTCAACCTCACAGTTCAGAGTTACTGAGGCTCCAGGACTCAGCCATGATGGAGACACAGTGAGGACAGGACGGGGTTTATCTGTTAGGAAATTCTTGGAGTGATGATCAAATACATGCCAGTCCATAAATACAATGCCTGTACGCTACATTTTTAGCATGTTAGCGCCATAAATTTGAACTATTATCTCATCACATAATTAATCAAAAATGACTGGGTGAATGGATTATGATTTTACTTACTGTGTGATACTATCAAATTTAAAGGAACACTCCACTCTGTTAAATGATCTTGTGCAATTTTGCTTCTGCCTCTACACTTGTAGTGACCATTGTTAGATGGAGAAGCAGAATCTACTCTGAGTTCACTTTGGTTTGATGGTTTATGTGAGCTTGTAGTTCTCCATTCATACTCCCACTCAGTGTCTCCTCCTTGGATCTCACAGCTGAGAGTGATCATTTCTCCACTGTATAATGTGGGCCAGTCGGGTTGCACTGTTACAACGGCACTGGCTGGCCCTATTCATTCAAACATTTAAATAAAAAACTATTTAAAGTAACCATCACTATTTTGAGTTTTGCAATCATATGAATACAGATCATGAAATTATTTATGATTGCTGAATCCAAACTCACTGGTTTTGTTAATTTGAACTTCTTGGCTTCCCTCTGTGTAGTAAGCTGGGTTTCCTCTTTTTGCTTTGCAACTGTAGAGTCCTTCCTGTGAGACACTGAGTTGTCCATCAGACGAGGAGAAATTCAGTAGGATATTATCTCTGTACCAGAAGTATATCCATCCAGATGATGATGATGATGGGTTCACAGAGCAGGTTAGGGTCACACTGCCCCCTACTGGAAGAGTTGTGTTGTCAGCGCTCAGTGTGGGCTTTGGTTTAGCTGCAGTTCCGTTTAGAAAAAGAACATAAAAGTAAATGAGACTGAGTGAGATTAATATAAATAAATTGATATTTTCTCTTGTAAATTGTTAAACCATATAATGAGCCAGGACGACTGTGGAAACATTTCTGAACTGACAAAACTGTAAAAAGCTGGCGCTAATGAATGTAAATATACACATAAATGAATAAGATTTATTTATTTTAGTTGATATATGAGTCGATGCACATTAAACTAAACAAGTGTGATTTCAGTGACACCTGAATAATGAGAAATGGATAACAATCTTTTCATTATTTCACAAAAAACCTGTGTAGCACATGTTGCTCATGTATCCACACTTTTTAACCAAAACCTGAAAACTTTATGGATTGATTACTAAATACTGTACACAAATATTAAATATTGAATTAACTACGGCATAATACAAATAATACACAATTTTGTAACAAATAATACTACAAATTTTTTACTAATAACACTATAATAATTTTCAACAAATGACTTCAGATTAAGTTTCTCCAACTTACATGATACAGTCAGTGTGATGATATCACTCCACTCTGAGAAGAAATAGTCCCTTCTGCCCCGGCAGCTGTATCCTCCACTGTCAGACTCAGTAGCTCTGATGATTCTGTATTCATTGGATGTTGGAGGTGTGTTTAACTTGGCTGCTCTCCATTCATACGTCCACTGAGCTCCTTCACCTCCCTGAATCTCACATCTGACAGTGACTGTCTCACCGCTGTATATCTGAGTCCAGGATGGCTGCAAGACCACAGTGGGCTTACTGGGAACTGTTCACAGGAAAATATCCAGTTAGAGACAAATAACAGCCTACAATGTCTGCTATTAATAAAATGAGAGTAGAGAGACTGAAAAGAAGGAAAAAAACAGCTGATTCAAGGATATAAACTGCTTGTCAGATTGAATATGATCAACACACATATATAGACATCACAATATCACATAAACAACTTGTGTTTAAACTTTAAGGGTCTGTTTTTAGTAATGTGTTGTAATATTTATTTTGCCTAGATATTATGTTTGATCTATAATCTGCATATTAGTGGCTTCATAGTGTCATGGTTAACGCTGTCATTCACAGGGTTAGTACACTCCATTCAAGTTAATACTCTCCTAGTAAGGTTTGGGTGGCTGTGGCTCTACCTACTAACTGGAAGGTTGGTAGTTCAATCCCTGGCTGCTTCAGTATGCATGTGTAGCAGGTTGGAAAAGGCTACATGTTTATTTTTGTAAGAAAACCAAATACCCCCTTATTTTTTGTTTATTATTGTGACTTATTTTGACATTGTTATGTGTTGCCAGGCCAAAGTTATATTTCATTATGCCAGTAGATATCTATACTATTGCTAATATATATTGTAATATATCTATATCACTAAAGCACTTCTGGATGGATGCAAACTGCATTTCGTTGCCCTGTACCTGTGCATGTGCAATGACAATAAAGTTGAATTCTAATTCTATTCTATTCTATTCTAGATGGTGCTCTTGCACTGCTGTGGAACTACCAGAGAGACTCTAGCTATAAGCTCTGCGCATGTGCAGCTCAGAAATAAATGAGCTCCGGCCTGACCAAGACGCTAACTTCCGTGCTCGCTATTAATCCACAGGTACTGACAAACAAACTTTTATGTTACTGAACTGGTTCTAAATGTCATGTAAGTTGAGTAACAACTATTTGGCCATATTTTGGGATGATTGTGATGATGTTGTTTTGTGGTATTTTGTTGTAATGAGTATTAGTGTAGCATCAGCATAATGCTATTACGTTACATATCACTATAAGTACATGCTATGACAGTGGCATTCTGCGACTTCAGAAAATGTGTTGTAGTGTTTGTTTTAGTATTAGCCAAGCAGTACTGAGTACATGTGTTAAGGGGAAAGCTTTTCGTTGGTGAAACAACATTTGCAGTCGTGTGCCGCCATATTGTGTTGCGTTCGGGGGACGCCATGTTCAAAAGTAATAGCGTATATGGCGCGAATGTGGGGAAAGGTTGTGTGCAGGTGAAATGGGTTATTTTGGTATGTTGTTATGCTTTAGACGTGAGTGTTTTGTTTAAGTTGTGTGTATGTAAAGTTATTTTGAATTAGTTTGTATTTATTTTGATTTTGAGAGAATGCTTTTTGTAACTTTATTTTTGTTTATGAAATCTGTTTTATGGGAAGAATGCATGGTCTGGTGTGATTTGTATTTTGTATATGTTGCAGAAATAAATGAGCACTGGCCTGAGCAAGACGCTAACTTCGGTGTCCTCTCTACTAATCCACAGTTTGTTCATACTTGGCAACGCAATGCTCTCTAGCCTGTGTGCCGCTTGCTGCCGGTCCAGATTCCCCTAGGTCTGGTGCCGGTAACACATGCCAAATATCCTTGTTCCCTTTAGGTCGATTCACTCGGTATAACACATAAGTATGGGATATCATGTCCTCGCGTGTCCTGGCTGAAGAAACCTTTATTCACGCCTTTAAGGCAGATGACTTTAAGATGTGATGACACGCGCATGGCCCCGCCTGCACATATAACCGCTGTCATCACAGTCATCCCTCAGTTCTTACGTTCTTCACCTTGCTGAGAACACTTCTGCTGAGTTAGGCTAGCTAGCTGCTGCTAGTTAGCTCCATTGTCTGCCGACTTGAACTTAGCTTAACTGCCCCTGTTGGTGTTAGCCTCCACCGCGCAGTTGGTGTGTAGGCTGCCCGCGGAGCGCTAATTTCAAGTTTTCCTGTGCAGTGTTGGGTGTCCCGTGAGACGGGACACCCCGCTCTTGTTACAGTCATTTCGAGCCGGGTCGTAACTTCACACACATGCCCGACCTTTTAACCAAATAGCTATTGCTACGGCTGCTCCGTCTGGACCTGAGGCAAGTGCACGGGAAGTCTGCCACACCCCCCACACCACAGCTCTTCAGTCGCCCTTTTATAGTTCACGTCCACCGCAGGAACCAGTTACATCAGGCCGTTCCTTAGGTCCACCAATCACAGCCGAGCCCCTGCACAGGTGAATTTGCATACACACATTAAGAAACAAATAACCCACCAACACACGAAAGCGTTTTGCTTTGCGTTTTGGAATGGACTCCAAACCGAAGCAATCAAAGCAGAAATCTTCTGTTCGCCCCTGTCCTCAGGGATGCGGTTTCTTTGCACGACAGCGACCAGCACGATGCCTGGGGATCATCCACGCTAGGAGAGCGCTGACGGAACCCAAAGACTGTGCGTTTTGTCGCCAGCTCCGGCACTCGACCCTGGAAAGACAGGTGACATTTGTGGAAAAAGTGCTGGGACGCTCGGCTGTCGCATGGCATGACCCTCACCTTTCCGAGTCCAGAGCCCCAGCTTTGTCCAGGTCTGAAGACGAGGATTATCCGGTCGATGTCCCTGCAATTACCTGGGCTGACCACATGGAATATGTTGACGGGTTAGCTGATGACGAGCCGGAACCATGCAGGAGCGCTGACGGGCTTCAGCTTGGGTTGAAGCCCGCCAGAGCTCCCCAGGAAGATGATGACGTGCTGGACATCGGCCTGGACATCCATGGTTTGCCGGAGGATGAGCAGGAGAGCTCATTGTCGGCCCAATGTGTCGCCGCTGCTGCGCCAGTCGGCCACGATGATACCTCTCTTTTCTCCCTGTTTCGCCGTGCTGCTGAGAAGCTGCAGGTGGACTGGCCCTCTCCTCCGCCAGCTAAGAAGCCGTCGCGGTTTGCGGCTTTTTTCCTCCCACCGGAGCCCGCAACGGCCAAAAACTGCCTTCCCATGTTCCCAGACTTTGTCTGCGAGCTAACAGCATCATGGGACAAACCTCTGTCTACCCACGTCACTGTGCCCGGCTATGGACAGTACATGGAACTGGACGGTGCTGAGGGGGCTGGCTTAACTAACCCACCCCCTATGGAGCCGTCTCTGGCTGTTTATCTGGCCCCGTAACCATGGTGTCGGTGGCCCTGCAACTCTGCCGTCAATGCACTGCAGATTCTCTGTGTAAAAGGTTAACATATGTGTTTAAGTTGAAATGTGTGGCTGGTAAATCTGGATTACACTAATAGTTAAAAAGTTAAGAGATAAAAAGACTTATGGGGATGTTAGTTCAGTTTATGTCTTCACACAAGGAAAAAAGGGAACACCCCAGTTATATTTTGGCCTTTGTTATATCGTTCAGTGTTGATTCAGTATTTTCTAATTACACTTTACATCTTCCATGGCATTACTTAAAAAATACCACTAGGTGGCGCATAGCGGCCAAGAGGAGCGTAAACCCCCCTGGGAGGCAAATCTGCAGAATAAATCCTGCAGTTGAATTGTAAACAAGTTCATGATCTGTGCCTCTTTATTTCAATACACAGGTGGGTTACTAGTCCTCAAAATGACTAATAGGCAGTGTTGGGTAAGTTACTTTAAAATAGTAACTTAGTTACATTACTAGTTACTTCTCTCAAAAGTAACTCAGTTACTTCAAGTTACTCGTTACTTTCAAAGTAACTAGTTACTAGGGAAAGTAACTTTGGTTTTACTCAGAATTCTCTTGTTAATGTGTTGCTTCCATAACTTTGCCAGTCTTCTAGCTTGCTTACTTGCCACAAGTGCACTGTGCCACCTACCAATAGAAAGGAAAAGATAATGTGCATATTTCCACGAGAGAAATCCCACGCCTGGACCGTCATTGACTGCTGCCATGATTCTAGCCTACGTCACAGCGTCATGTGCGCCTTTTACATCCAACACAAAAAGTGCAGTCGTGGTGCTTTCGATTGTACTCAGAACTCGGAAATTCTGCCTTCTGAATAGGAAGATGTAGGTAACACCAGACTGCAGATGAGCTGCATACATGGCTGGACTGGGACAAATAAATCGTCCCGGGCATTTTGACTAGAGACCGGCCCACCATTATAGGAAAAATCATAAAGCCTTTGAATAAAAATAAACACTGTTGTGAAAGTGATGTACACTGTTTTGATGGTATATATGCATCAATCTATCAATCGTTTGTTGTAAGATTCAGATAATTATTTTTTAAAAGCTAGATATTTTAAATGAGAATAAGAAAGAAAAGTATTTCTTTGTGCCCCCCTTTCCCTGTTAATGCCCTACCTGGCCCCCTGGCAACACTTTGCTAGATCCGCACCTGCACAGTTACCAGCTGTCAGCTAGCTAAAAAAGGATCCTGGGGTTATTTGTCTCTCAGAAACAGTTCATAACTTCCCTTCAACTCATTCATGTCACCTAAAAGGTAAACCTGTTTCTCCATCACAGCTCTGATGATTCAGTAAGGACATCTCCTGGTTTCATCTTCATGTTTCCCTCTCACCAGATAACCAAACCGACATCATGACCAGCAGCTTTTTTGCAGCTGTGGCTCCAGCAAACATCAGCTGATACTAGAAATTAATATTAAATAAATTCTAACAACAGCTGATCAAGCTTAAACGTGCTGCTGTTGTTTAGCGCGACATCCGCTGGTTTCCTCTTTCGGCGCAAAGTGGGCGATAAACAAACAAGAGAGACGATCAGCTGATCACTGATCAGTTTTCATGATTGAAGTAGAAACGGGAGAGGGAGGGGGGAGAATGAGAGAAGAAGAGGCAGCTGTGCAGCAAAGACACAGAATAACTCCAGCTTTGTGCCTTTTTCATTGTAGCTCAATTACGGGACAAACTGTTCCTTTTCACCTCAATAAGAAACGCGTAATATTTTCTCTGAATACCAGACGGGACGGTTGGCAACTCTAATAACTTATGAACAAAATAAAGTTCAACATCATTAACTTCATAGCACCCACCCAGCTGTATAGAAACTCCGTCATGCTAGCTAGTACGCAGTACGGAAAAAGTCAGAATAACGAAAATAAACTCCACCTAAACTTGGTTTATATCTGACCCAGAGAGACTGCAGGTCATAACTTCTTACCTGAAGTTCAGTTCACACTCGGACCAGCGGCCGCCTCGGGTCTCTTTTCCTTCTGCGTCCCCTTTCCCTCCTCCACCTGCTGGCCTCCACCACTTGCTAATGTTACTGAATCTGTGGAAGCTCCGCGAGAGCCACCACACGAAGTAACGAGTAACGACCCTATCTAAATCCCAGTAACGAGTAACGCGTTCCTGATTTTGGCATAATAACTAGTTACCGTGCTCGTTACCACAATAATAACGTAGTTACTGTAACGCGTTACTTAATAACGCGTTAGTCCCAACACTGCTAATAGGTAACACAGTAGAAGCAATACGACTGTTGTGAACTCGTGAATGAAAGTATACCGTTATAAGTTAAGTACTGTTGAAGTATTGTGTTTTGAATGAGATCGTGATGTGAACGTGATCGGCTAGGCTAATGGACTGGCTAGCGGGGGAAGTGAGCTTGAAGTACCGTAGCGATGCTAAGGCACGTTGTCAGTTGTGTGTTCTCTATATATCTTGTTGAAGTAAGACAGGATGCAAAGGCTGTAATTAATGCTTGCACAGCTGCTCATGTGCTGTATATGAATGGTTATTTGCTATTCACGGGCTGTGAGTTACAGTACATTGTATTTCTTGATGCAGTGATATGTATGTGTAACCGGAACCAAGGCTGAGGCAACCTGGTCACTGCGAGCCAATGTTATCTATATTTATGATGGTTAATGTATACTTGCCAAGGTTATTCCTGTACTTTTGACAACTGTTATGCCACACGTTACACAGAATTGCTGGTTCTTATGAGAGGCGATTAATGATTTGTTCCCCTGTTGATGAGCAGAATAAATCCTGCAGTTGAATTGTAAACAAGTTCATGATCTGTGCCTCTTTATTTCAATACACAGCTGTGGGATCTAGGATCGCACCCCTCCCAGGCACCTGTCACACCAGGGGGGCAACATCTGCTTCGCAGCTAGAGAAGATTTATTGGGCTCAGGCCAGCACTGCTCGCACCATGAGCTCCGTCAGTGCACTTTCCTAACACTGTCTCCCAAGCACAAACCCCCTGCACACAAAATGCCTCAGGTAACTCCCTGTTCAGGTGTGTTAAATGTTCAGTTGACCACATCAAGTGTTCCTGCTGTTTTTTCATTGTTGTGCCCCAGGAAAGGTGCCTCCAAGAACATGTATGAATGTACATGTTCCCATGTTACAATCAATAAAGAGTGTTGTATTCTCAAACAATCACAAATGCTCAGCCTGCAGGCAGAATGAGCCAGGTCAGGCAGGTGATGCATTCCCCTGCAGACACACTGGGAAGCGACAACGCCCCGCCGACGGTGCTGCAGGTCAGCCGGCTGGCTGCTCACTTCCCTCAGTGGCGTGCTTGTGCTCCCTCTCCATGGGTGTTGCCAAACGTTGCCATGGGTACCGGTTGCAGTTCCGGGTCAAGCCGCCTCGTTTTCAGAGAATCGTAAACACAACTGTCGGCATCGAGGCGGCCATGGTACTCAGACAGAAAATAAAGGCACTATGCAGAAAAGAGTAATACGAGTGGTCCCCGCTTCGGAGACAGACAAAGGTTGGTACAGCCGTTATTTTGTTGTTCAGAAAAAAGTGGGAGGGCATCATCCCATCCTCGACCTGCGAGTCTTGAACACGTATCTACGAACGTACAAGTTCAAGATGCTAACACTCAGACAACTTTTGAATGCAGTCGGTCCGGGAGATTGGTTTGCAACAATCAATCTAACAGATGCTTATTTTCATGTGGCTATACACCCGAAACACAGGCCGTTTCTGAGGTTTGCATTAGAGGGCGTAGCCTACGAATACCTAGTGCTGCCATTCAGGCTGTCACTCACTCCGTGCACCTTTGCGAAATGTGCCGAAGCAGCGCTAGCGCCCCTCAGTGAGAGAGGCATCCACATCTTAGCCTACCTAGACAACTGGGCTCTCGTAGCTTGCTCCAGAGAGCAGGCGGAGACACAGCTGTCACTGGTTCTGTTACACATTCAGACACTGGGGTTCTCTGTGAACTTTCAAAAGAGCTCGCTAATCTCGAGTCAACATATTTCTTTCCTCGGTTTGGAAATTTGCTCGCTTTCCAGCCGCAAACGTTTGTCGGAGCACAGAGTGGCCGTGTTTCATCGCTGCCTCGCTCAGTTTCAGCTGGGACGCAGACTGCGTTTCAGTGTTCATTTTCTGTCTCTAAGACCCACCCATGTTCCGGGCCCCCTGAACCTGGGGCCGGACCTTCTCTCCAGGGGGGGGTCCTCTGGTGAGAGAATGGAGGTTAAATGGTAAATGACCTGCATTTGTACAGCGCTTTTCTAGTCCTTAAGGAC
Organism: Rhamphochromis sp. 'chilingali'; assembly: GCF_963969265.1. Taxonomy (NCBI): domain Eukaryota; kingdom Metazoa; phylum Chordata; class Actinopteri; order Cichliformes; family Cichlidae; genus Rhamphochromis; species Rhamphochromis sp. 'chilingali'. The sequence goes on along the minus strand of NC_137929.1, from coordinate 38,649,153 downwards.
CCCAAAGCGCTTTACACTACATTCAGTCATTCACCCATTCACACACACATTCACACACTGGCGATAGCAAGCTACATTGTAGCCACAGCTGCCCTGGGGCGCACTGACAGAGGCGAGGCTGCCAGACACTGGCGCCACCGGGCCCTCTGACCACCACCAGTAGGCAAACATGGGGTTAGTATCTTGCCCAAGGATATTTGGCATGCAGCCAGGAGGCAGCCTGGGATCGAACCACCGACCTTCTGATTAGTGGCTGACCTGCTCTGCCACCTGAGCTACACCATTTAATAGTGGCTGAGATTTGGGATCTATTTAGCAAGGCGCAAATAGATCTTTTTTCTTCCAGGGTAAATACTCACTGCCCCCTGTTCTTCTCCATAATCGACCACGATGCATCCTTGGGCTTGGAAGCGCTAGCGCACCAATGGCCAGACGTGCTCCTGTATGCATTTCCCCCAGTGGAAATGATATCTCCAGTTCTAGAGTGTGTCGGCATTTCCTCTCTCTGATTCTAGTAGCCCCTTGGTGGCCCACAACGTCGTGGTATGCAGAGATAATCAGCCTGCTAGCAGCGAGTCCTTGGCAGCTTCCTCTCTGCAGGGACCTCCTCTCTCAGGCAGGAGGAGAAGTGGTTCATCTGCACCCAGATCTGTGGCACCTTCATGCTTACCTGCTGAGAGGTTAAACTTGATTGCTAAGGGTTTGCCACCTAGTGTGATAGCGACAATTCAGAGCGCTAGGGCCTCATCTACTAGAGGCTTATACGCTTACAAATGGCGAGCCTTCGAGCAATGGTGCCAGGACCGCCACACTCTCCCATTTCAGTGCTCTATTGTGGATGTTTTGACATTCCTGCAGGAGCTGCTGGATAAGGGCCTTTCATTTTCAACTATTAAGGTTTATTTAGCAGCTATATGTGCTTTTCATATTGGCTTTGACGGGGTGACACCAGGTGCACATCCCTTTGCCATAGGTTTTCTGAAAGGGGTTCGCCAGCTGAGACCCATGCTTAAGTCCAGTGTCCCTGCTTGGGACTTGTCTTTGGCGCTGGAGGCCCTTTGTAGCTCCCCGTTTGAACCCATTGAGTCTGTGGATATAAAATTTCTTTCATATAAAACTGCATTACTTCTTGCTTTGGCTTCAGCAAAGCGTATGGGTGATCTTCATGCGCTATCTGTGCATCCCTTCTGCTCTCCTGATGGCCACAAGGTCATATTGCGTCCAAATGCTGCGCATTTTCCCAAGATCATGCCTGCATCTTATAGCTCAATGAAGTTTGAATTGCGGAGCTTTTGCTCCCCTCCTTTTGCATCTGAGGAGCAGAGGAGGATGCATTCTCTTTGTCCAGTGCGTGTGCTACACGCCTACATTGAGCACACTCAGAATGTGTGTTTATCTGACCAGCTGTTTGTCTGCTTCGCTAATCCAAATAGAGGTAGAACTCTGTCTAAACAGAGGCTGTCCCACTGGATTATAGAAGCTATCTCACTGGCATACGACACCAAAGGTCTTGCTTTGCCCCAGGGGGTAACAGCTCATTCCACCAGGGGGATGGCAACCTCATGGGCTCTTTTTAAAGGGGTGCCTGTAGCCGATATTTGTGCGGCAGCTAGTTGGGCGTCAACCGCACACTGTTGTGCGGTTTTATCGGTTGGACGTTACAGCCCCTTCGATGGCTTATACTGTCCTTTCTGCTGGGTCTACAGCTCACTAAGGATGTGGTGGTCCAATTCCGGTTCGGTGGCTCTGCGGGGCGTGTATATATGTCCCATACTTATGTGTTGTACCGAATGACTCGACTGAAAGGGAACGAATAGTTATGTCTATAACTTCTGTTCCCTGAAGGAGAGGAACGAGGTACAACACAAGGTAGCCCCACTGAGCAGATTGGCTCGGTGAAGAGCGGTTATCGAACTGAGGGATGACTGTGATGACAGCGGCTATATTTGCAGGCAGGGCCGTGCGCGTGTCATCACACGTCATCTGCCTTAAAGGCGTGAATAAAGGTTTCTTCAGCCAGGACACGCAAGGGCGTGATATCCCATACTTTTGTTGTACCTCATTCCTCTCCTTCAGGGAACAGAAGTCATAGACATAACTATTTGATTCTAATCCCATTAGTGTGTGAGAAAGTTAAATAAGCATAGAAAGAAGTTCTATAAGTTTTATGAATGATGATGTCGATGATTGTAGCCACGCTTAGGTCACATGTCTACAGAGACACAAACAACCAGTACAGAGGTTTGATCGCCCAGTCAGTGACTGCAGATGTACAGAAAATGTGCTGCTTGCATCTGAAGTCCATACGTAACATAAAAAACAGTTTTGTTTCAGTCATTAATTATTAAACTATTATTATTGTTATAACTGTCTCATTATTTGTCGGCTGCTGTTTGAAGGTCCCAGAACATGAAGTTCTTCAAACCCCTCGCTGTGTTTTGCCCTCTTCACTGATCCTCAGTAATAATTACGTGAAAATCACGGGCCCCACTGAGCTGACTCTTCAGAGTATCTTCAGAATAATTCAAGAAAGGTTTCTATGACAGTCTACAGCCATTGGTCGAGATGGCTTGTGAAATGAGCCTATCACTCTGTCCAAAAACTGATAACAATAACTGGAGCATCAGGGGCCAAATCACAAAACACATTTATGAATGACTGAGCCATACATTTAATTTCTGACTTATATTATTATTAACAAAATAATAACGTTATCATTAAATATGATAACCTCAATAATGTTTGTTATAACTTTATGACAGTTTTATTAAATCACTTTGTGAAATATTTTTATATCATAATATTATCCCTCTCTGATCTCCAAGCTTTGGAGAATCCATGTTGTTTTATTTCATATGACATTTTTAAAGTCACCAGTTTCCTGAATGATGACTGGATCACTTTGTGCTATGAGTGCATTGGTATTTGCATATGGAATGCCAGGACTGCCATAATGAATTAATTAAATACACCATTAAATAATTAATTAAATGTGGCAATAATTAATTAAAATTGGAATTAATTAATTAAATAAATAGTTATGACACATGTAATTAATTAATTATTGACACATTTAATTAATTATTTATGTATTTCACATTTTAATTAATTATTGACACATTTAATTAATTATTTATGTATTTCACATTTTAATTAATTATTGACACATTTAATTAATTATTGACACATTTAATTAATTATTGACACATTTAATTAATTATTTAATGATATATTTATTTATTTCATTTTGGCAGTCCTGGCGCCTGGCTCTCATCTTGAAATAATTTTATCTGTCAGCCTCACCCATCAAACTCAGGGGGCGGGGTTAACGCTGCCCATGCAGCTTCTCTAACATTTGATTGGTTGCCGTGCAAAGTAAGTCAAAACAGGTCGATCCTAGATAATCGATTGCTTGTGTAGACTTGGGGCAGCCAGGTATCCCAGAATGCAGATCAAATCACAGGCAGCAATGGTGGCGGTGTAGTTTTAAAATACCCCGTTTTTCTGTCACCAACTACACTTTTAACAGTGTTTTAGCCGCGAATGTCGCGACGTATGTCTGGTCAGGTTGTCAACATAGAACATGTTTGCAAAAGTGCTCAGATGTTTTCAGAGATTTCACTAGCTCTGCTAACAATTAGCATGCAGAGTGCACCCAGGGGGTTACGTTAACCGGTTTGTTTACATATTCCACTCTCCGTGTTCCACATGTTGCATTCGCAGATTCTCATTTTCACCGAACGATCGTCTCTTTCCGCCTGGTTTTGTGTCTCTGTGCTTCTGTAACAGAAAGAACGAGCTGACATTTTTCTCACGAAACCAGCGATCAGCTCAACAGACCCTCAGTTTACCTGCATGCATCCTCCTCCTCATCTGTCAGCTGTTTAACACCTGCTGCTAATTCAAGAAACACGCCTACGTTACCTGGTGATAGTCACAGTTTAACTGGGCAGCCGGTGCTCGATATAAAGCAATGTCAGTGCATTTTTCTGCACAAGATAAGTAAATATAGTGTTTTCCCCGAGCGCAGAGCTGCTGGAGCTTGTTTCCTTACAGAGCACTTTATAGGCGAACCAGCTTCATCAGCGGCTGATGTCCAATCACCGGCACACAGCTTTGAAACCTCAGCTGAGTTTTAGCTCTCAGTGGTTAAACGCTGGACTTCATTCACTCAGGTTCTGTCTGTCGGGTCACGTTTACTTCGCTGTTTTATTTACAACTGAGCAAATCGGTTTGGCTGAGGTTAAAGTTACGTTTCATAACTGCATAGTTTCACAGACGTTTAATGGTTCACTGGCACATGTGTTAGACTGAACTATTCGCTTTTCTTTATCTGGTGTGTTTTGGATTTAACAGTGAATTTTGAGATTAAACTGACTTTTAAAATGTTTTTATACAAGGAGGAAAGAGAAGGCGCATTTCCACCGAGAGGAGCAGAGTTTGCAACAGCATGCTCATCATGAAGTCTGCAACCTGGACAGAAATATTATATCATCTGTTTTTTAATAGTTATTCAACTGTATTCTAAGCACCAGCTGTCTGTTAGAATGTGATTTTTTTTTCTCTCTCTGTTGGCAGAGGTATAAAAATGCGCAGGAAAATCTGACGTGCATGGCAAACTTCACCGACGATATTTAGGGAGGAATAAACACACATCAAACATAAATGAACCATTTGCCTGTCTCCATAATTGAGAGCATTTTCTCTTCTTATGTCAACACTCTCTCTCTCTTTTTTTTTTTTTTTGCTTTTTCGGTCATGTTAGGTTTACCTGTCAAAGGCTTGTTACAAACTATGAAACACATCGTGCAGACTTCTGGATGTTAGAAGAAAACTAATACTACTCATGAAGGAGACTAAAGGCAGGAAGGTGTCCTTTAAAACTAAACATGTTAATAGGACCTCCCTATTTATATCATAGTTTATGATATAGCACATGTATTTCAGTAATAGCCTGCTGATTTCAGTGTAGTGGTGAACAGTCGCACAGCTCACGTAGGCGTTATCTGTGATACTCCTTAACTATAATTTATCCAAGTTAACTTCAGTTAACCATTCAGACAGTTCTTTTGCAATGAAAAACATAAACACCCATGCTGCCGGTAGGTTTCCTCAGTGCCAGCTGTTAACATTATAGCTGCTTATGCAGTAACCACGGTAACCACGGACTCTGAGCGGCTGGATCGACGGAGGTCAGACAACAATTTTACATGTATGATCTTAAAACAGGACACAGCCACTATACGTTCTGGCCTCATATCAAATGTGAAGGCAGACTGAGTCTATGTTTGACGTTTGTTTATATCTAATCTTCCTTTTCAAACATTTAAACAGCAGCGAGTCTGCTATGGAACGCCAGGACTGCCATAATGAATTAATTAAATACACCATTAAATAATTAATTAAATGTGGCAATAATTAATTAAAATTGGAATTAATTAATTAAATAAATAGTTATGATATATGTAATTAATTAATTATTGACACATTTAATTAATTATTTATGTATTTCACGTTTTAATTAATTATTGACACATTTAATTAATTAATTATTGACACATTTAATTAATTATTTATGTATTTCACATTTTAATTAATTATTGACACATTTAATTAATTATTGACACATTTAATTAATTATTTAATGATATATTTATTTATTTCATTTTGGCAGTCCTGGCGCCTGGCTCTCGTCATGAAATAATTTTATCTGTCAGCCTCACCCATCAAACTCAGGGGGCGGGGTTAACGCTGCCCATGCAGCTTCTCTAACATTTGATTGGTTGCCGTGCAAAGTAAGTCAAAACAGGTCGATCCTAGATAATCGATTGCTTGTGTAGACTTGGGGCAGCCAGGTATCCCAGAATGCAGATCAAATCACAGGCAGCAATGGTGGCGGTGTAGTTTTAAAATACCCCGTTTTTCTGTCACCAACTACACTTTTAACAGTGTTTTAGCCGCGAATGTCGCGACGTATGTCTGGTCAGGTTGTCAACATAGAACATGTTTGCAAAAGTGCTCAGATGTTTTCAGAGATTTCACTAGCTCTGCTAACAGTTAGCATGCAGAGTGCACCGAGGGGGTACATTAACCGGTTTGTTTACATATTCCACTCTCCGTGTTCCACATGTTGCATTCGCAGATTCTCATTTTCACCGAACGATCGTCTCTTTCCGCCTGGTCTTGTGTCTCTGTGCTTCTGTAACATAAAGAACGAGCTGACATTTTTCTCACGAAACCAGCGATCAGCTCAGCAGACCCTCAGTTTACCTGCATGCATCCTCCTCCTCCTCTGTCAGCTGTTTAACACCTGCTGCTAATTCAAGAAACACGCCTACGTTACCTGGTGATAGTCACAGTTTAACCGGGCAGCCGGTGCTCGATATAACGCAATGTCAGCGCATTTTTCTGCACAAGATAAGTAAATATAGTATTTTCCCCGAGCGCAGAGCTGCTGGAGCTTGTTTCCTTACAGAGCACTTTATAGGCGAGCCAGCTTTATCAGCGGCTGATGTCCAATCACCAGCACACAGCTTTGAAACCTCAGCTGAGTTTTAGCTCTCAGTGGTTAAACGCTGGACTTCATTCACTCAGGTTCTGTCTGTCGGGTCACGTTTACTTCGCTGTTTTATTTACAACTGAGCAAATCGGTTTGGCTGAGGTTAAAGTTACGTTTCATAACTGCATAGTTTCACAGACGTTTAATGGTTCACTGGCACATGTGTTAGACTGAACTATCATCTAAATATCATCTGTTTTTTAATAGTTATTCAACTGTATTCTAAGCACCAGCTGTCTGTTAGAATGTGATTTTTTTTCTCTCTCTGTTGGCAGAGGTATAAAAATGCGCAGGAAAATCTGACGTGCATGGCAAACTTCACCGACGATATTTAGGGAGGAATAAACACACATCAAACATAAATGAACCATTTGCCTGTCTCCATAATTGAGAGAATTTTCTCTTCTTATGTCAACACTCTCTCTCTCTCTCTCTCTCTCTCTCTTTTTTTTTTTTTTTTTTTTTTGCTTTTTCGGTCATGTTATGTTTACCTGTCAAAGGCTTGTTACAAACTATGAAACACATTGTGCAGACTTCTGGATGTTAGAAGAAAACTAATACTGCTCATGAATGAGACTAAAGGCAGGAAGGTGTCCTTTAAAACTAAACATGTTAATAGGACCTCCCTATTTATATCATAGTTTATGATATCAATCAATCAATCAATCAATCAATCAATCAATCTTTATTTATAAAGCACTTTTCATACAGAGAAAATGTAGCACAAAGTGCTTTACATAGTTAAAAGCAGCCCACCCCACCCTCCAACTCACTCCCCACACTCTCAATACACATATATCCCCCCACCCACACACACATACACACACGCGCACACTTAAAGAGTAAAAATTGGGCTGGGCTCGCATGAGCCAAGTGAGGAAACACTATAACAGGGAGCCGTCTGCACCGGGAGCCGGTCACAGACCGCAGCCTCCAGGCTGGGCACACAGCAGGAGGGAGGCAAAGGAGCCCCCCAGCCAGGCTGAGAGGACCCCAGAGACCCAGCAGCCACGGTCAATAACAGCCCCGGTGCAGAGAGCGCCCTCCGAGGAAACACTGGAGATATGACGCAATACAATATATATAGGGTAAAATGATAAAATAAATAAGAACAGGATACAATATAAATATAAATAGAATAAGAAGATTAAAAAATGAATAAGAATAAAATCAAACAAATATTAGGTAAATCCTAAATTAATAATAGAATAACAGGATAGAATAAATAAGCATAAAATAAATAAACGCTAAGTAAAAGCTAAATTAAAAAGGTGGGTCTTGAGCCTGTTCTTGAAAACATGTACGTTCTCTGCGGCCCTGAGCTCCTCCGGCAGGCTGTTCCACAGACGAGGACCATACCACTGAAACGCTGCCTCTCCGTGAGTATGTGTCCTGACTTTAGGGACAATCAAAAGGCCAGTACCAGAGGACCTCAGGGTCCGCGAGGGTTCGTATGGTAAAAGCAGATCTGAGAGATAGGAAGGCCCAAGACCATTAAGACATTTAAAAACCAATAAAAGAACTTTAAAATCGATCCTGAAACACACGGGGAGCCAGTGCAGCGATTCTAAAACCGGTGTAATGTGGGCCCGCCCTCTGGTCTTCGTCAGCACACGAGCTGCCGAGTTTTGCAAGAGTTGTAAAGTTGAAATATTCTTCTTAGGAAGACCAGAGAGCAGGGCATTACAGTAATCAATGCGACTGGTAATAAAAGCATGCATCAGCATCTCCGTGTTGGCCCGAGAGAGAATAGGGCGGACTCTGGCTATATTTTTTAGATGATAAAATCCAATTTTAGTTACATGTTTAATATGTGGGATAAAACCAAGCTCAGAGTCAAAAATAACACCCAGGTTTTTCACTTGTAGCGAAGGACATAGTGAAAATGCCTCTAATTTAGACAAGAGTTTCTCTCTCTGAGCCTCAGGACCGACAATTAAAACTTCAGTTTTGTCCTGGTTAAGTTGTAAAAAGTTTTCTGCCATCCAAGATCTTATATCCAAGATACAGTTAAAGAGGGCATCCATTTGCATGTGTATATAGCATGTGTATTTCAGTAATAGCCTGCTGAGGCCACTATACGTGCTGGCCTCATATCAAATGTGAAGGCAGACTGAGTCTATGTTTGACGTTTGTTTATATTGATTGATTGATTGATTGATTGATATCATAAACTATGATATAAATAGGGAGGTCCTATTAACATGTTTAGTTTTAAAGGACACCTTCCTGCCTTTAGTCTCATTCATGAGCAGTATTCGTTTTCTTCTAACATCCAGAAGTCTGCACAATGTGTTTCATAGTTTGTAACAAGCCTTTGACAGGTAAACATAACATGACCGAAAAAGCAAAAAAAAAAAAAAAAAAAAAAGAGAGAGAGAGAGAGAGAGAGAGAGAGTGTTGACATAAGAAGAGAAAATTCTCTCAATTATGGAGACAGGCAAATGGTTCATTTATGTTTGATGTGTGTTTATTCCTCCCTAAATATCGTCGGTGAAGTTTGCCATGCACGTCAGATTTTCCTGCGCATTTTTATACCTCTGCCAACAGAGAGAGAAAAAAAATCACATTCTAACAGACAGCTGGTGCTTAGAATACAGTTGAATAACTATTAAAAAACAGATGATATTTAGATGATAGTTCAGTCTAACACATGTGCCAGTGAACCATTAAACGTCTGTGAAACTATGCAGTTATGAAACGTAACTTTAACCTCAGCCAAACCGATTTGCTCAGTTGTAAATAAAACAGCGAAGTAAACGTGACCCGACAGACAGAACCTGAGTGAATGAAGTCCAGCGTTTAACCACTGAGAGCTAAAACTCAGCTGAGGTTTCAAAGCTGTGTGCTGGTGATTGGACATCAGCCGCTGATAAAGCTGGCTCGCCTATAAAGTGCTCTGTAAGGAAACAAGCTCCAGCAGCTCTGCGCTCGGGGAAAATACTATATTTACTTATCTTGTGCAGAAAAATGCGCTGACATTGCGTTATATCGAGCACCGGCTGCCCGGTTAAACTGTGACTATCACCAGGTAACGTAGGCGTGTTTCTTGAATTAGCAGCAGGTGTTAAACAGCTGACAGAGGAGGAGGAGGATGCATGCAGGTAAACTGAGGGTCTGCTGAGCTGATCGCTGGTTTCGTGAGAAAAATGTCAGCTCGTTCTTTATGTTACAGAAGCACAGAGACACAAGACCAGGCGGAAAGAGACGATCGTTCGGTGAAAATGAGAATCTGCGAATGCAACATGTGGAACACGGAGAGTGGAATATGTAAACAAACCGGTTAATGTACCCCCTCGGTGCACTCTGCATGCTAACTGTTAGCAGAGCTAGTGAAATCTCTGAAAACATCTGAGCACTTTTGCAAACATGTTCTATGTTGACAACCTGACCAGACATACGTCGCGACATTCGCGGCTAAAACACTGTTAAAAGTGTAGTTGGTGACAGAAAAACGGGGTATTTTAAAACTACACCGCCACCATTGCTGCCTGTGATTTGATCTGCATTCTGGGATACCTGGCTGCCCCAAGTCTACACAAGCAATCGATTATCTAGGATCGACCTGTTTTGACTTACTTTGCACGGCAACCAATCAAATGTTAGAGAAGCTGCATGGGCAGCGTTAACCCCGCCCCCTGAGTTTGATGGGTGAGGCTGACAGATAAAATTATTTCATGACGAGAGCCAGGCGCCAGGACTGCCAAAATGAAATAAATAAATATATCATTAAATAATTAATTAAATGTGTCAATAATTAATTAAATGTGTCAATAATTAATTAAAATGTGAAATACATAAATAATTAATTAAATGTGTCAATAATTAATTAATTAAATGTGTCAATAATTAATTAAAACGTGAAATACATAAATAATTAATTAAATGTGTCAATAATTAATTAATTACATATATCATAACTATTTATTTAATTAATTAATTCCAATTTTAATTAATTATTGCCACATTTAATTAATTATTTAATGGTGTATTTAATTAATTCATTATGGCAGTCCTGGCGTTCCATAGCAGACTCGCTGCTGTTTAAATGTTTGAAAAGGAAGATTAGATATAAACAAACGTCAAACATAGACTCAGTCTGCCTTCACATTTGATATGAGGCCAGAACGTATAGTGGCTGTGTCCTGTTTTAAGATCATACATGTAAAATTGTTGTCTGACCTCCGTCGATCCAGCCGCTCAGAGTCCGTGGTTACCGTGGTTACTGCATAAGCAGCTATAATGTTAACAGCTGGCACTGAGGAAACCTACCGGCAGCATGGGTGTTTATGTTTTTCATTGCAAAAGAACTGTCTGAATGGTTAACTGAAGTTAACTTGGATAAATTATAGTTAAGGAGTATCACAGATAACGCCTACGTGAGCTGTGCGACTGTTCACCACTACACTGAAATCAGCAGGCTATTACTGAAATACATGTGCTATATCATAAACTATGATATAAATAGGGAGGTCCTATTAACATGTTTAGTTTTAAAGGACACCTTCCTGCCTTTAGTCTCCTTCATGAGTAGTATTAGTTTTCTTCTAACATCCAGAAGTCTGCACGATGTGTTTCATAGTTTGTAACAAGCCTTTGACAGGTAAACCTAACATGACCGAAAAAGCAAAAAAAAAAAAAAAAGAGAGAGAGAGTGTTGACATAAGAAGAGAAAATGCTCTCAATTATGGAGACAGGCAAATGGTTCATTTATGTTTGATGTGTGTTTATTCCTCCCTAAATATCGTCGGTGAAGTTTGCCATGCACGTCAGATTTTCCTGCGCATTTTTATACCTCTGCCAACAGAGAGAGAAAAAAAAATCACATTCTAACAGACAGCTGGTGCTTAGAATACAGTTGAATAACTATTAAAAAACAGATGATATAATATTTCTGTCCAGGTTGCAGACTTCATGATGAGCATGCTGTTGCAAACTCTGCTCCTCTCGGTGGAAATGCGCCTTCTCTTTCCTCCTTGTATAAAAACATTTTAAAAGTCAGTTTAATCTCAAAATTCACTGTTAAATCCAAAACACACCAGATAAAGAAAAGCGAATAGTTCAGTCTAACACATGTGCCAGTGAACCATTAAACGTCTGTGAAACTATGCAGTTATGAAACGTAACTTTAACCTCAGCCAAACCGATTTGCTCAGTTGTAAATAAAACAGCGAAGTAAACGTGACCCGACAGACAGAACCTGAGTGAATGAAGTCCAGCGTTTAACCACTGAGAGCTAAAACTCAGCTGAGGTTTCAAAGCTGTGTGCCGGTGATTGGACATCAGCCGCTGATGAAGCTGGTTCGCCTATAAAGTGCTCTGTAAGGAAACAAGCTCCAGCAGCTCTGCGCTCGGGGAAAACACTATATTTACTTATCTTGTGCAGAAAAATGCACTGACATTGCTTTATATCGAGCACCGGCTGCCCAGTTAAACTGTGACTATCACCAGGTAACGTAGGCGTGTTTCTTGAATTAGCAGCAGGTGTTAAACAGCTGACAGATGAGGAGGAGGATGCATGCAGGTAAACTGAGGGTCTGTTGAGCTGATCGCTGGTTTCGTGAGAAAAATGTCAGCTCGTTCTTTCTGTTACAGAAGCACAGAGACACAAAACCAGGCGGAAAGAGACGATCGTTCGGTGAAAATGAGAATCTGCGAATGCAACATGTGGAACACGGAGAGTGGAATATGTAAACAAACCGGTTAACGTAACCCCCTGGGTGCACTCTGCATGCTAATTGTTAGCAGAGCTAGTGAAATCTCTGAAAACATCTGAGCACTTTTGCAAACATGTTCTATGTTGACAACCTGACCAGACATACGTCGCGACATTCGCGGCTAAAACACTGTTAAAAGTGTAGTTGGTGACAGAAAAACGGGGTATTTTAAAACTACACCACCACCATTGCTGCCTGTGATTTGATCTGCATTCTGGGATACCTGGCTGCCCCAAGTCTACACAAGCAATCGATTATCTAGGATCGACCTGTTTTGACTTACTTTGCACGGCAACCAATCAAATGTTAGAGAAGCTGCATGGGCAGCGTTAACCCCGCCCCCTGAGTTTGATGGGTGAGGCTGACAGATAAAATTATTTCAAGATGAGAGCCAGGCGCCAGGACTGCCAAAATGAAATAAATAAATATATCATTAAATAATTAATTAAATGTGTCAATAATTAATTAAATGTGTCAATAATTAATTAAATGTGTCAATAATTAATTAAAATGTGAAATACATAAATAATTAATTAAATGTGTCAATAATTAATTAATTACATGTGTCATAACTATTTATTTAATTAATTAATTCCAATTTTAATTAATTATTGCCACATTTAATTAATTATTTAATGGTGTATTTAATTAATTCATTATGGCAGTCCTGGCATTCCATATTCTCTGAACCACTCATATTTTAAGTCAGCAGAGTACTTCACATCACAGGTCAGTGTCACACTGCCCCCTGCTGGTATGATTAATCTGTGTGCTGTCAGAGTGACCTTCACTTCCCCTCTTGTAATTTAGAAAAAGTTCAAAAGCAGATTGCTGAATGTTTTGATGCAAATTTGTTGTAAAATGCAGCCACATAATTCAACACACTTAACATCTACAGAGGCTTTGCTTTGACAGCTTTTAATTAAAACACTAAATGAGGGAGTATGAAGGTAACAAACTCTATGCTGAGCTGAGAGCAGCCTTTGGTTACCTTATTTCATGTTGGTTTTCCTTGGAGGTGTCCTCTGTGTGTAGCTTTTGATAATTTTATAATTCCAAAAGGTAATCCAAAAAAATCCTACAATATAATCCAGGATACATGCCTACAGCATGATTCAGTGAAATAATATGCACTGTCATGGTCGGGGTGAGTTGGCTGTATTTTTCCATGATGCCTCTGCACTTCCACCTCTGGGAGGAGCCCTCGCCCTTGCTCCTGCTTTGCTCATCTGATCGTGATCCAGGACAATCAGCCATATTTAAGACGAATGTTAATGTTTCTATTTTGCCAGTTTGTCAACTAACCACATGTTAATAACAGGCAGGCTTTGCTTCTTGTTCATTGTTTCTATGATTAACTTACCTTGTTCTCCTTGTGCTCTCAGTAGTTTCCACCATTCACATTGCGTGCAGTTTGCATTCCTACCTGGATGCTGGTCACTATCTTGTAATACCTCACGCCGTTTCATGTTCACAGACTCACTCTTCATTAGCTGCCTGGCCTCCTGCCTTCAACTGTTTAACCAATCACTGGAATAATCAGGTTGAACTTACTCCACTTGCAGAACACTCACCCGGCCAACATTACTCCTCCTGGAGCAACGTCTACTCCACTTGCCAAGTAAGCCACAAAAGCCAGCTCAGTCTCACCCTCCCTAACCTCCATCTTTTCTACTCATTTTCTCCTTCTGTTCACAGAGCCCTCACGTTTCCATATCCCTTTATTAAGCATTTTCCCCTGTGTCATTATTTGTTCTTGTTTCACAAGAAAAGTTGTGAGAGAAACCTTAGCATTGCTTCCTGTGACTGAAACTGTTTGGATCCACATACTGGCCTCTGGGCCCCCTTAACAACTACACACACTGTTGATATTTTCAGATCAGAAAAAAATGAAAAGAAAATTCACATGTATGAAGCCACAGCTCTTCAGTAAATATACAGTTTGTATCATGGGTGTGTGTTTGAGTGCTCACACACTTAACATGGTTATATTAACATTTCAACCAATAATCTCAATGAAATGTTTGGTTTATGATACAAAATATAACACAGAGGACGTCATTTAGAGCAACACAGGAGAAGCTAATCACAAGTTAAGATCAACACACATGATATAAATGGAAGAGAAAACAATTTCTCACCTTCAGTGTTTCCATGGTTGACTGTACTGAGCACTAAAGTAATGAATGAAACATCACCAGACATTATATAACTGACAAAATCGTAATAAATAAATAAACTGAGGCTTTTTAAAGGTAAGTTTTCAGATGGCACAGTTATTGCTCATCACCAAATTTCTGTGTTTCTATTAGCTGTCAAACAGTCTGGAAACATGAAAAACACACTGTTAAAATTAAGTTTGTAAAATATGAAAGAATATCATTTTTCAGTGCAATCAACACAAAAACAATATTAATAAATTGTGAACAGTAAATGTAATGTTTGCAAACAGCAGCAGCGTATCTAACAGGTTAAACATAGACGGTTGTATGCCGTGTTGAAGCTGCCGGTTAAACAGGTTAAAGTGATACACTGTAATTGTCACCAGTAAGAAACATTTTCCTTCATCACTGCCATTCAAACAGTAAAGATGCTATTGTACTCACAGAATAAGCCCAGCAAACAGAGCAAAGAGTGCCCCATCCTCACGTCCATTATAAATGCAGAACAAAGAGAAACTGCACTTAATGTAGATAAGACCAGAGTTTTTATTCAGCTCCTCCCTCCATCATCTCTCTGTGCCTTCTTCCTCATTACACCAACCTGAAACAGCTCCTGCAGCTTTGACCGCAGCAGTCGTCTGACATGTTCACATTTCCTGTCCACTGCAAACATTTAAGCTAAACTAGATGCAACATACTGTGTGTGTGTGTGTGTGTGTGTGTGTGTGTGTGTGTGTGTGTGTGTGTGTGTGTGACACACTAAGGCCTTACCTCTGTTAAGGAAAACTCCACATAAGCATGGTAGAGCTAAAGGATTAGTATGTCTTTAGCTACAGACGATCACTGCAGAGGCACACAAAACATTCTCTGTATAATCAAAAGTGCAGGACATGTGTTGTATAATTGTTATAAAAAGGAGCTTTAAGTTTGGAAAACACACACACACACACACACACACACACACACAGCTGTTACAGGCAGCTCAGGCTTGTTTGGTGAGATAAGTTAGCTCTCAGCAGCAACATGTTACATTTCAAAGTGTAAAATAAACAAAATCAGGTTTTAGCTTTACATCACTCGTATGGAACACATGTGCGATTTTTAAAACTTCCTAACCTAAAAAAAGGGAAAAAATCAGGTAAATGATGAGATAAAGGCAGGTAGTGTGTTTTACTCTTTGGCCTCTTCCAAATTTAAACACCGGTGGTGACGCAACACTAATTCCTAATTGGAAGGCGGTGCTCCCTTGTGGTGTGAAACAAAAATCTGAAAATTAAGGCCATGATTTAATAAAATTACATTTGAAAGACTTACACAAAATTGAATCACATAACCACATAAATCACAATATAATTAACAATATAAAAGTCCATAAAAGAAGCAATATAAAACAATAAAAAACAATATAAAAATAATGATAGGACAATAAGAGAATTAAAACAATAACTAAGACTATTAAATCAGAACAAAAGGATCATAGTGTGTTAAAAGCCAGGGGATAAAAATATGTCTTTAGTAGCGTTTGTGCAGACCTAATATGTAGGGGAAGACTACCTGCCACAGAGAAGGCTCTAATGCCACAAGATTTGAGATTAGACTAATAAACTAATAAAATAGAGCCTTGAGGTACACCATAATTAAGAGGGGCTATTTTGAAGCTATGGCGCCCATATTAACTTAAAAAGACCTTCCTGTCAAGTAGGACCAAAACCACTGGAGGGCAGATCCTTTTAGGCCAGCATGTACGTTTACGTTATTGTATTTTGCACAACTCTATTGCTTGTGAAGCTCGCACACAAGAATTTCACTCACATGTACTGTACCAGTGTACCTGCACATGTGATGTGACAATAAAAGTGATTTGATTTGATTGAAATTCCAGCCCTGATAACAGGATGTCGTGGTCGACCGTGTCAAAGGCTGCTGACAGGTCCAACAATAAAAGGGCAGCAGGGCTGTCAGAGTCCAGAGTTCAGAGAATATCATTAAAAATCCTTAAAATTGCCATCTCTGCCTATGTCGTAATTTAAAACCAGGGAGCTTTGAGATTGGCCAATAACTGGACAGAACAGTTGGTTGTGTTTTTTAAGAAGAGGCTGAACTATAGCTTGTTTACAGCATGATTCGACGCAGCCTGTAGCAAGGGACGTATTAATTATTCTCAGGATAAAAGGCCCAACAGTATTAAAAGTGTTTTTAAGCAACCTTGGGGGAGACAATCAGAGGGGCAGTATGATGATCTTAGTTGACGAACTACCGCAGTCAAATCGTTAAGGGAGACAGGATCAAACTGCTCTAAGGCAGCTGAGCACATAGGAGAAAGACTGTCGACGAGACAAGAGCCCTAATAAATAGAACCTTGTCGTTAAAAAATGCTTGCTAAAAAAATGACTCTGGCATTATCACGTGGACTAAGAAAATGATTAAAGACCTTAATGTACCTGAGGCCTGTGACTGTTTACTGAAACTAAGTTTGAGACAAGCTGTGTCTTTGCAGGTTTTACAGCTTGTTGGTAAGCAGAAAGACGAGTCCTTAAAATCTGTAGAGAAATGTGTCTGTCCTTTTTCCATCTCTTTTCGGCGCATTTATAGTCACGTCTAAGGGTTCATTCAACCATGGCACTGATAATGGCTTAGCACACACAGTCCTGAACGGAGCAATAGACTTGAAAATATCAGTGCAGGAAGAATGAAGACTGTACGAAAGGTCCTCAACACCTTTACAACTGGAGTTCATTATTCCAGAATCCAGAAAGGCAGCATAAAAAGTTGGTGCTGTTAGAGCATTAAGTGCTTGTTTTTTGAGTGCTAGGGTGTACGGCTTATCTACTGAGAAGCGCAACATTAGAGTGAACAATTATCAGAGATGCGCAACCTTGATATTTCCGCAAAGCACCAAGTCCAGTGTGGGTCACATTAACAGAGTCAATGATATTTAAAAAGTCCTTGACCAAAAGTTTAGAGTCAAAGCAGACATGGATGTTAAAATCACCAAGGATTAAAAAAAACGTCAAATTTAAGAACAATTCCACCCATAAAATCTGAAAACTGATTAAATCCTAACTGATAACTGTTAAAACTGATAAAATCCTAACTCAAACAGCTGGAGTTCAAAACTAGAAAAGGAATAGTGCTGTAATGTTTGATGGCAATGAAATCGAGTGTTGAACACAGTGGCTAAGCCTCCCCCCTTCCAGAGGAGCGAGGGAGGCTGAAGAATGAGCAATCAGGAGGAACCATTTCTAAAAAAGCTACAGAGACTCACAGGGTTGAAGCCATGTTTCTGTCAGAAACAGGAAGTCCAGTTGTTGTGACTTTAGGAAGTCGTTTAATACAAACGTCTTGTTTGTGGGAGCTACAGGGACAACAGGCAGGATCCATCTAAAGATGCACTCTGCTGGTCCTGTAGTTCAACAGGAAGCATGGAGAAGAGCCCTGACTCGGATAAGTGTACCAGCCCACTTTCCTTGTTTCCTTGGGCGATTCTTCCAGGAAGTGGTGTAGGAGTGTTGGCACAGATAGGCCAGAATAGGGGGCTCAAAAAGTGGTGGAGGAGGTCCATAATCATCTCCTGTCATTGTTTGACTAAAAACCAGATCATACGATGCTTTAACTTATAAAAGGTAGCTGGCGATTGTACACACGTAAACCAAGGGCATTTTGGGATAATGTAGAAAAAGATAAAGCTAGCGAAAGCCAACGCAAAGCTGGCAGAGTTGATGGATGCAATGTCGACAGAAATGTTGCCATGCATACTGCTGGCGCCATCTTTTATGTAAGTAAGCAAGCATGCCATGAAATGCTGGAAGGGTACAAATACCTGGGTGTTCACTAGTGATGGGATTTCCGGTTCTTTTTAGAGAACCGGTCTTTCGGCTCCGAACCGGCTCTTCAGGTTGTTTTGTTGCGTTAATTAATGTATTATTAACAATAATATAAAATTATGCACAAAAGGAATTACTAATGTAAAAAAAAAAAGTGGTTTTATTTATATATGTTTATATATAAATATATACGGTGGCCCCCAGAGACAAAACACGTACAAACTCCAAAACACATTTCTAGCGTTAACTGAACTTCAAAACAGAGCTACCCTAGATCACTTAAATTACACAATTGAAAGCATATGTGTATTGTTTGTGTATTTATACACAAGCACTCATATATATTCAAATAATTAAAAAAAAAAAGTTCATTTACCTGTTACTACCACACACCAAATCCAGTCGTTGGTACTTGCTGGCTTGTGTAGCCTCTAGGTAAAGAAAAAGCTCAACACTGTGCCTAGCATCCTGGAGCACTTCTGTTGTGTTTTGTACGTGTTTTGGAGTTTTTACGTGGTTCTGAGTCTTTATGTGTTTTGAAGTTTGTGCGTGCTGCTTTGTCTCTAGGGGCCACCGTAAATACACTTTTATTTATTCACTCCACATAAAATGTAATAAATAAATCATATAATACAAAAACCAACTAGTCACATTTCAACTTTTAACTATTTAAATTTTCAGCTTTTTCCTTTTAAACAAATTTAACAACACAAAACACTGCAAATCACAAAACAATTAAATATAAATTAAAATATGAAAACAAAAAGAACATGCATATTCTCTGTCATATGAACCTGCATGTATAAACTTTCTGAATCCTTTATCATCTGCAACTGAAAATAGTTGTGGATGATTACTATACCTTTCTAATGTACGGAGCCCCGAAGGGGACATGGGAGAAGAAAAAATTAAGACGGACTTTTGCGAGATTTCGCAAAACTATCTCGGGATCTCGCAAAAGTTTTGCAAGATCTCGCAAAACAAACTCGGGATCTCGGAAAACTTTTGCGAGATTTCGCAAAAGTTTTAGCCGCAGACCTCCTGTTAGCTTCGAGCTAACGGGAGGTCGAGACCTACTACAGCCGGGAGGAACACCGCTTTCCCGGTACATCGTGCCTCGACCTCCCGGTCGGCTTCGAGCCGGCGTCCGAAGAATGCGGCTAAAAGTTTTGCGATTAGAGGATCATCAGGGGGTCCTTTTGTCCCTCTGTGGGGGGATACTCCCACTAGGTTTATATCTGGGACTCTCCACCATTTGACCTTAGAACTGAAGAAGCTTCTTGGATGAGAGGTGAAACGTCTTCAAGCAACTTAAAGAAGTCCAGACGCTTTTCTTTCCAAGCTCCTTAGACTACGATGACCTGGATGACTGAGAACCTTCACAGACATATGTGCTACTGAGTGTAATTACCGCCCCTCCCCCCTGTGCGTAAAGCACAAGGCTCACGTGCGGAGTGAAGCGGGAAAAAAAGAGCGAGAGAGAGGGTGAGAGAAAGAATCTTTGACGTTCACGTCAAAGATCCGGCTCTAAGAGCCATTTCATTCGCGACCGACACATCCCTAGTGTTCACCTCAATAACAAACTGGATAATAATACAATCTTACCAGCAGCTGTCAGACTCTATAACAGTTTAACATGGTTATCCTACTCATCACCTGTTTAACTGATATATCACATGTTTTTAATTGCACGTACTCACTTGCAGCTTATTTGTTCAATGTATATTTCACCAGAAACATTCACACATTCACACTTGTGTACAAATCTCTGTACAATTTCTGTACATGTGAATTTCATTTGCTTATATACATAGGACCACTTTGTGTCTTCCTTCTATAGTTTATATTCCTCTCGCTACAAGAGCTCTGTGACACCCAATTTTCTAATTTGTGGGCTAATAAAGGTTTATACTATTCTATTCTATTTATTTGCCTTATTCTGGGATATTTATAATTGAATTATTTGCACATGTTAAAGCTATTTCTTATATTTTGTAACTTTGTAATATATTGTATTATTTAATTTAGTCAGTTACTGTTCTCACTGTCGTGGAGCAACTGTGACCACATAATTTCTTCAAGGATTACAAAAAATTTCCCTCATTTTCAGTACCTTCCTTGTATCTGACCATTTTCACAGGACTGCCTACAACTTTTTACTTTACTGACAGGTTACAAACCTGATTATACTTTAGAGTTATGTCTTATATGTTGTTAATATGGGGAGATGGACTGGCTTGTTTTGGAGTTTCAATAAGAAGAAAATCATATCAGCAAGATGAAAATATAGCGTATTTAATTTAATTTACACAAGTATGAACATCTACATGGAAAGAACCCACTCAACCCTGACAAGGATAATTCTAAGAGAATGGATGGGTGGATGGATGAACAGCTACAGCTTGTACATACAGAGACTTTTAAAGGCAGCTGCTTTTCAGCATGAGAAACAAGCTTCTCAGTTTCTCTTGATGCACACATACATTGTTTTCTCTTTAGTATGTGATCACCACGATGACTCCACTTTTACCTGTTTTCACACCGTGACAAGTATACTTAGATACCACAGTGTGAATTGCACTTCGGCCTTTGTATGCAAGGCACATTTTTGTCTGTGCTAGAATAGCAGTAATAATTATCACTGTTACATGTGTCTTAATTCCTCGTTAACTGTCTGCTGTGAGCTGATAACATAAAACAAGACATCTGCTGAACAGAAGATCTCAGACTGAAACCACAGGCTGCATTTCCTCTTTTGTAGGTGACCTGAACTATCAATAGATGTGGTAGAGCAGGTGGTAACCACCACCAGTCTTCTACACAAATTTAGACATTAAAGCCTGTTCTGAAGAAGAAAAACATATATAACAACATATTGTCATGTTTGTACTTTGATCTTTTATTACTTACTGCTTCTTCTTAAATTAAACACAATCATTGCAGGTCTGAATTTATTGGATTTTAGTGTTTTAACCCCTTAAGACCTACCATAGAACCAAGTCCGCCAGAGCTTATATTATATTTTTACCTGGTGTGGAGCCATTTTTGGGAGCATTTCAAGTTGCTATACATCAATACAACCATTATAGCCCAGATTTTAATAATATGTATGCATTAAGTGCATAGTAATTACATAAATTGCAAAAAAGGTCAATAAACTACAAAAAAATTGAAAATCGTTTTTGCTTTTTTAACATATATTTGTAGTTAGAGAAATTTAAGAGGCTTATCCCTCAAAACTGTAAATACAAAAAAGTTGCACAAAATAGTTTCCCACCACAGGAAATTTATTTTGAGTGTCTTCATAGTTTTATTTTTGAAATACACCAATTTTTATATACTGCAGGAAAAACGAAAATAAATATTATACTGCAAATTTGCAAAAAAGCAGCATATGCATCAAAATAAACTATTTCCAGCAGTGCAATGTGAGTCCTAATCATCCCAGAAACGACACAGAAAGTCATAAAGTCAAAGATAACTTTTAAAAAGACCAGTATATGCACTGAGGCCCTGATCATAAAAAAGACTACATTTCCGCGAAAATGACGTCACTTCCGGTTTCGGGCAGGTAATGGCGGAAATGCAAAAGTTCGCGCTGACGTCTATTCCAACATAGGAAGTGTTATGAACAGCTGATTGGATCGGCACAGCGTGTTTCTGGAATATTATGTTTTTGTTCCTGCAAGCGCTTTTTATGCAGTTTTTGCAAAGCTTTATGTGGAAGGAAACCGTGACCTAGGACAAGCTGATGGCATCAGATGTAAGTACAACTCCTCCGGTTTCATATGCAAAAAAAATTATTGCGCTAGCTTACGTGGTTGCAGAGCTACCGGGATTTAAAAATAGTTACGCAAAACAGAGCGTGCCCGCTCCGACCAGCTGTAAAGGGTTAAATGTTTTTAATTCATCAAGAAAAAAGCATGCAGTATTCTCGATTTCTCTCTGGATTAATACTTTTTTTTTATTTTGCAGGGGCCTCATTTGTGCAGTGGTGTGATTCCAGATTCTACAGTCTTGACACCAATATGTAGCAGCCAGCCCCTCCTTTGAGAGTGGGTGCTGGGTGGATCTCAGCAACAGCAAACAAGGCATCATCTCCACAGTCAGCCTGGCGTTTTGCAGGCTGAACAAAGTGTCTTCTCTATTACAGTTGGTCCCTGCATCTTGAAGGACTCTTAGGTGTCAGTCTTGTATCTTGCAGACAGATAGCCCCTCTGCTCTCAGGGGTTGGCCTTCGCATCTGGCAGGGCCATGATCTAGTGTGTATGTAATGTCCTTAAGTATTGGACTGCACCATCTGTTCACGGGGAGAGTTACCCCATGCACATATACCAGAGTGGAGACATAGGCTCGATGTGATAGAGAACGTAAAAATACTTTGTGACCTTGGTTTTCGGGCGCCGGATTAGCTCACTGAGATGGCAACCATTTACTGCATTGCGTAGAGCGGATGGCCTGGGTTGAGTCCAACCCATGGTCTTTTGCCACATGTCTTCGCCTTTTTCTCTCCCCTGTCATTCTTCACTGCTCTGTACAATAAAGCTAAAAAAGGCCCACAAAAACCTTGGTTTTCTGAGTGAGAGATTATCTCTCCAGCTCCAAGGGCTTTTGGAGACATGTTCCTATCAAACTAAGCCGTGAGGTGTGACCTTGTAAACCAGAGTATATTAAAGAATTTCAAAACCCTGCCTCATGTACGGGTGATTCCGTCCACATAGAATATGTAACATTCCATGTGTGGAGAGAGATTTTCTCGATTGGAGAAATAAGGTTATAAAGTAACCGTAGGAAAAAAGTCATCAGGCTGAAGAGAAATTTCAGCTCATCTTTGTTAAGACTGTTCAGCGTTTGGCTGAATTTAGAGACAGTCTTTACAAGCAAAACCTAACTGAGCTTCAAGCTTCAGTTCCTCTTTGTCCTCAGTCACAGTGTCTGACACCAGTCTGCTTTGGATTACTTGTTCATTGTTTGCAGCTTTATTATAGTTTGTAGATTTTGTGAACTTGTTGTAGAAGCCCTGAAACAGAGGCCAGGTATAGTAACTTATTAGTAAACAATTCTAATGGTGTTATAACACATATTCCTTAAACCTGTTGCCATAGTAATTTTATAAACTGAATCCATACTTATGAAATATAAAAAGCCTTTCAATCAATCATTGCCGTAACCACAGCATTCACGCCAGAACTAAATATTAGAATTATTCACACAGTATTTTCCACCAATCATGTGTCTTTACTGAGAAGTGAGACTTTCTGTGAAACTATAACCAAGGTCCTCATTACACACAGTTAACATGAACTTCATTCAACTTCATATAAAATAATAATACAAACTTGATACAACCAAGCAATAGTTTTACATTGTGTTAACAGTCCTGTGTGAATGTGTGTGTGAATGGGTGGATGATTGTGTATAGTGTAAAGCGCTTTGGGGTCCTTAGGACCAAGTTTGTATCTGTGTGTGCCTGTATGTCTGTGTCTATATGTCAGGTTGGGTATCAGACGCCACCTCTCTGGGGACATCTCAGGCCCTCCAAGGTTTGGAGGCCTATCTCCCCCTACCACCACTTCCCCTGCCAGTGGCGGACTCCCTCAGACATCGGTGCGTTGGTGGTTCTTTGTGTCTGGGGATGGGCGTCCAGGTACACGCCGGCTCACTCCTTGGCGGCCGCTTATTGGGGCCTGGAGCCTGGGGCTCGTTCGGGCCACTTCGGAGGTGGGGTGCCCCCGGCCTCTCGGCCTGGGGCTCGGTCACTCAGGCACAGCTGGCTGCCGGCGGAGCTCACGGGCGCGTCACTGCAACTCCCCCTGGCTTCTGCTCCGCGGCTGCTGGGTGAACCCTCATCTGGGACTCTCCTCAGCTCTTTCTGGGACAGTGGCGCGGCTGCCCCTCTGTTGGTCTTCCATGGTCTCTTGTGTTCTGGGGGC
This sequence comes from Rhamphochromis sp. 'chilingali', assembly GCF_963969265.1. Classification (NCBI taxonomy): domain Eukaryota; kingdom Metazoa; phylum Chordata; class Actinopteri; order Cichliformes; family Cichlidae; genus Rhamphochromis; species Rhamphochromis sp. 'chilingali'. Next base: position 38,624,958 of record NC_137929.1, on the reverse strand, counting down.
CTCTGGATGTCTGGAGTTTTGATCTCCTCCATACCTGCTTCATGCCCTGGAGGACGGGGCTGTGGCCCCCCCACACCCTCTAGCAGATCATTACATGAAGGAACCTTTTAAAAAAACAAGCGCGTCCATGCTCACAGGTGTACACACGGGTGATCACACCCACAAACTACACCCTTTTTGGCTCCTACCTCAAAGCACACTGTGTTCTGTTGATCTTATGTGCTGCACAATAATGTTTAACATTTAGTATTTACTGTCATATTCCCATAAATCATTGTGATGTTGTTTATTCTATTGCTCTCGTTTTCTTCTGCTTGTTTTCTTTTTTCCTTCTCAGCAGGTGATCCAGGTGATTGATATATGCATTTTTTTTCTTTTTTTTTTCCTGCCCATTCTGTTGGTTTTTGTTTTTTGCCCTTCTCCCCCGTCCCTCTTCTCAGCTGTTTCTCTTTCCCTCTTTCTTTCTCCCCTTCTTTCCTCCAGTCAAGTCTGTCCCGTATTCAGCAAGTGAAAATAAAATAAACAATAAAAGGTGAATCAAATGGACCATTATGGCAAGGCTGGGATGGTCAATTTGGTAAAGTAAATCCGTTGGGCATCTTTCTTTGCCTTTAGACAATAATTCTGATGACAAAAGAGCCAAACGGGACAGGCAAAAAAACCCCAAAAAAAAACAAAACAAATACAGACCATTTACCATAAAGTTCTAATGGAATAATAATGATGGTCTTATTTAAATCTACATTGATTTTATTTATTGGTACAAGAAAAAAAAGCCAGATTTTCAACTGATTTATGACACCAGTAAATATATTCCTGATTTCAAGTGTTATCGAATGCAGCATCGTGTTTAAGGACAATAAAGTGCTGAAGTTAGTCCCCACAATAAATCCTGTCAGGGTGGGGACTGGGGACACCTCCTCACTGAAATGTTCCATGTGAGCATGCAGTGTAGCTCAGTTTGCCACTGAGGTCCAAAATTGGCTTCAAAAACTAAGATAGCAATGACCAAAATTCTCATTTTTGGCAGACAATGTCAGTTGTCTGTAAAACAGCGCTATGTCTGCCATGCAGACAGAAATTAAAGTGAACATTTACATGTGCTCTTTTTATGGATTCCTTGTTAACTCTCTGCTATGTGTTGATAAAATGAAACAAGACATTTATAACAAGGGAAACTTCAGGCGGAAACCACAGGCTGCATTTCCTCTTTTCTTAGTGGCTCAGTCTATCATTAGATTAAAAAAAAATATCTGTGAGAGACAGAAAGTAAAGTAAGCAGGCATGCTACAAACTTTACCCGAGTCATTTCGACAGCCGTTAGCACATGATTCTACCTTATGGGGACCTGATATGTTTAATATGCTGCTGAGAATATAGCCCAGAAGAAGCGTATAGTATAGCTTTTATTTTGGAAAGAGCCATTTCTCTGTAATAAACTCTCTTTTCCAAAGATGAGTGATTCCTCAATCAGATAGATTTTTTATTATTTTGTTGTTTCAGCAACATTAAATTGAAAAACTGTACTTTTGAGTTAAAATATATATTTATAAATGTAATAAATGACAAATTAAAAAGGCATGAACATTTTTTGTATCGAAAAAATTCGAACCGTGACACCAAAGTATCGAACCGAACCGAACCGTGAATTTTGTGTATCGTTGCACCCCTAATATGTGTATATATGTATATATATATATATATATATATATATATATATATATATATATATATATATATATATATAGGGAGAGAAAGTTACTGCAACATAAACATAAATAAGTACAAAAGTAGATTGGATTATCAGTCTTCCATCAGAGCCAAGTCAACTAAATGATTTTACAGTTACAGAAATATCATTAAACACAGTTATAGTTTGATTATTTATTTTATGTTCTTTTCCATGCTGAAGTTGTGAGTCTGCTTTGTGAACTTTTAAATTATTTTGCATTCAAATTTCACAAACTCATCCACCTAAAATAATATGAAAGTCCTGTTTTTTGTTTGGCTAAACTAGCAAAAGATTGAGTATAACTAAAGAAACTAAGTTCAAATTATTCCAACAAAACTCCAAAGTTGTTTTACTGTAAAAACAATATGATTTATTTCATTCTGAAAGTATTTGTGACATATTTGTAGAGTTGTACCTGAGCCTGACTCATGATTCACATAATTGTAGTCAGAGCTCCTGTCTCTGTCATCATTTATAATAATAATGGATTGGATTTATATAGCGCTTTTCAAGGCACCCAAAGCGCTTTACAATGCGCATTCACACACTGGTGGAGGCAAGCTACGGTTGTAGCCACAGCTGCCCTGGGGCAGACTGACAGAAGCGAGGCTGCCATATCACGCCATCGGCCCCTCTGGCCATCACCAGTAGGCGGTAGGTGAAGTGTCTTGCCCAAGGACACAACGACCAGAACAGAGAGCCCAGGGATCAAACCGGCGACCTTCCGGTTAGAGATACGCTTCCCAAACCCCTGAGCCACGGTCGCCCTGTTCAGATTAGGAGTGACAATAATATATTTATAAAGTTTGATATCCTTACATTGTCTGAAATCAGTCTTCTTATCAATACCTTTAAGCTCAAGAGTAGATGTGACATTTCTGTGTTCATCTGTTGGTCCACCTTAAATAATAACATGAGGTCTGATCAGTCAGTTTATAATCATTATATCCAGGGGCGATTTTTTGATTATTTTTAATTTAAAGAGTTGTTTTAAATGTGAGAGTTCATATACAGAATACTTAAAAATAAAATTCTGTTTCAGACTGATGCTCAGAGGATGGACATCATAGTTCTCCCTCTCTGGACACCTGATCATTTCCAGTTGTGTGTAAGTCTTGTTTTTTGACACATACAAACTGCTAGAATTTCGCTATGTGTCTGAGATGTATTCAAGCTTTTATGACGCAGTTTCAAAAGTCTTTGATTGTGATCGCTTGCAATGACATTGTTTTCAGATTTGAAGTCATGGCTAACTGTCTTTTAGGTACTGAAGCCACCTAAAAGAGAAATCCTCTTTCTTGACCCATTATACACAAAGGCAGGATTTGGTGGCCAACACTTTTGAGGTCACATTTTTTAAGCATTTTTGGTTTGTTCTGGTAGTTTTCAGGAACCTGTTCAGTGTTCCAGGTTAAGTGCATCCCAGATCATGTTCTGCTGATCTTGAGTGTTCACACATACAGTACACTCACATGCTTTTTTTATAAACTATATCAGCATGATGCTTCAACATTTTATTCTATTTCTCATCTTCACATTCTGATCAAGTCAGTGATGCTGTCTTTAGATGAGTTTCAGACATAAATAGGGTCTTCAAATGTTCTAGTTTAACATAAAACACCATTAAATATTAGTTTATAAAATATGCCAACCTTAAATTAAAGCTGAAAATGCTTTATTTTGACCAACTGTGAGCATGTGATTGCACTTTTTCATTTTGTTATGCTGTTTTGTTGAGGTCGTGTTCCTAAGGCCTGTAGTTACAGTTGGTGCTATTAGCAATAAACATTTCACACCCATCATGATGATGTCTGTTAACTTGTGAATGTAGCTGTCTTGAAAAAAAAAGGAATCTTGCAGTGAAGATCATTCCCAGGCAGTGGTCAGAAAAAAAGAGCTTTGACTTGAAGGTATGTGCTAGTTTAAGTGTATGGTGAATAATATGAATTACACTAGTCCTCTTTTAAGGGATTTTATTAACGAGCCTTTATTTTCAATGTAATACAGGGTTTTCTAAGCCAAGACTATGGAGTTGACTGTGGGATCTTCATGCTGATTGTAATTTTTCTCTTCTCTTCTTGAGATTCATACAGAAGCTAATTTAAGCTTCTAAAAAAATGACATTTTTATTTTTTCTTCCAAATAGTCTGCTCTGTACGTGGCACTGGATGCTTCATTTGACTATACTATAGTAAGTATTCTATTTACTTTCACAGCAATGGAGTCTTGAATCTTTTGAAAGTTGTTAAATATGTTTCATATTAATATTTTATAGTCAGACATGCCCTACTTGGTGGTTCTTGCTGTTGATGGAGAACTTTGATCTCAGGAGGTACTTATATTTTGACTTCTGTTCTATGTTGTGTCAAAGTTTACACACCTTAACAATATCAAAATTTTCTGTTAAGCTCTGGCAAGCTATTTGCACACGGGAGAGAGGAAGCCAAAGCTGTGCTTGAAGGACAACACGTGCCCATTTTCAGACTGAAAAAGCACAAGTTCCAGGAAGTCAGTCAGGTCTATTCACTTTAAACAGTAGTGTAATTACATGGTTAGTGACATTTGAATAACTGTTAAAAAACTGTTCTGCAACAGAGAAATAGCTGTCACGGACCTGGGTCGGGTCGACCCAGCATTTTGAGTTTCTTATTTTTTGGTTTATTTTTGCATTATGGATTAGTTCTTATTCTCTGGTAATACTGTTTTGATTATAATTATATTCTGATTCTTTAGTTATCTGATGATGATGTTGATGATGATGACGATGATGATTAATCCTGGTTTAGGTTTTGTTATCTTGCCCTCATGTTTGGTTTAGGTTGCCTGTGCTTAGTCTTCTCTGCCCGTATGTCCCTCTGTCTGTCCATGACGTCATTATGCCTGTTTACGAGTCTGTGTCTCTGTCTGGCGTGTGCTTCCTGTTTTATTTTGTAGGTCTGTGTCCTTTGTCAGTGCGTTCAGCTTTGTGCTCTCCCTGTCTCGTCAGTGTAATCAGCGTCAGCCGTGTCTCCCAGCTGTTTCCTCTTCGCTCCGTTCACCTCTTGTATTTAGTGTCTGTGTCTTCCCCTACTCGGTGTCGCATTGTTAACGTCTGTTCACCCTCTGTGTGCTCTGTTTGCCAGCCAGCCTACCTGCCTAGTTATTCCGTTCTTCCAGTTTAGTTAGTGTTTTTCTGTTCTGCTTCTTACCAGCAATAAAGCTGTGTGTTTTGAGTTACTTCCGCCTCAGTGAGTCCTGCATTTTGGGTCCTCTCTTCCTGCCTGCCTACACATCGACATGACAATAGCTATGTTTTTATCCCCATTTGCCTGACACAGGAGCCAGCAGTTGCTGAAGATCTGCGTCCTGCTGTGCAGTGGGTTGTCCAAAATAAGGCACTTTTCCGTGGACACGTAACAATGCCAAAATATCTGTCCTTAAATCAAGGGGACCAGCAGAGGGTCTTAAGAGACATGTCAGAGGAAGAAGACACTGGAGCAAGGGACTTGTTCCTCTTTGTTTTTCAGTTTGCAGAGGACATGGAGCTCTTTTTGAAAGCATGTGCTGATGAGCAGGGACTAAGGGTCAGTGCTATGTCTGACATGTAATGGACAAATGAAGGCACTGGCTGTGTTTGTTTGTTTGTTTGTTTAATATGTCGTTGTTGTTGTTTTTTGTTTTGTTTTTGCATAGTACAAAATTCCAATTAAACTTATTTCAAAATGTTTTTCAGTTGATTCTATGTCCATACGTATAATAAAGGATTACAGTGTAACAGCATTAAATGTAAATGTAACAGCATTTTTTTTATACTTGTAATTTCAAACTAAAAAGCTTATTGTTGATATTAACAGTAAAGAATTGTAATCAATAATATTTTTATACATTTTAAACATTAACACTCTGGGCTCTATCCTGGCCATTTGTGGCCACTTCACTTATTCTCTTTTTTTTGACTACTGCACTGCAGTGGACCAAAAGAATGACACGGGTTTGATCTTAAGGATCTAATAGTTGTGTGTGTTGTGCATGACATTGCCACACAAATATGTATTTGCAAGATCGAGTAGAATAAATTATGACACATCAAATATTACATAGGCTGCAGTGAATTTCTGTTGATACAGACTATTGAGCTTTGAGTTTCCCAAAATATATATTGTTAAAAAATTCAAAGCTGCAGCACATACAGCAACAAACACTGTTACTAAATGTGTCCTGGAGTTTATGCAGGTGCAGAAAGTGTTGCTGCTGTAAGTAAGCCTAACAGCTTCCAGATCACTTATTTTTCTGGAAAGATGGTAGGATAGGAAGGGCATCACTGTTCATTTCTACAATCTCCCAGATCTTGGAATACAATGCCTTTGTACCATGAAACCACTTCACAGTACTAGGAGTCCACTAAAACCTATAAAGAGAGTGATCCTGGAAGAAATGGGGCACACACTAGTGTGACCTTAACAATTGCAAGACAACCTTTTCCCCGATGCTCAGATTGGGAAAAAAAGGAAGTTTCATGAAAACATTAGGACTTTATCACCGTTGTATCTGAAAAGTTAATGGTAATATATAACCTAACTGGCTATAAAGAGTAAAAAATTTAGATACAATTTTGATTTTGATGAAAAGGACTGGTGCTATTTTAAAGAGTCACTTCAGTAAAAGTAGATAAATGTTTTAAGAAATATACATTTTATAGCATTTTGTGAACATACACAAAAAGTGGCCATTTTTGGCAACAAACAAGCTGAGAGAGAGTTTTATATTTTTTGCTCTCCTTGAACAAAAATAACAGTGCATAATAATCAATGTTGATGTTAATCAATTAGATGTCCCAGACTACTATTAATAATACAGCAGTCCCTTGTTTATCGCTGGTGTTACGTTCTAAAAATAACCCGCGGTAGGTGAAATCCATGAAGTAGCCAACTTTATTTTTTACAATTATTATAGATGTTAAGACTGTAAAACCCCTCACTACATGCTTTATACACTTTTCTCAGACAGGCATGAACATTTTCACACTTTTCTCTTTTGTTCAAACACTCTTAGAGTTCAAACCTTCGTAGAAACATAAGTCCAGTATTATGGAATGAAACCAAAAGGTGCATTTGAGGGTGCAAAACGTTTCGTCGGCATTGTTGTGTTTGTTTGAGAGAAAACTTACAAACATACAATACAGCACTTCAGAGTTACACTGCTGGCGATCGAAGATTTATGTAAATTCGACAAGTTAAACGCATTCTGTACTGTACAGCAGCAGTCCCCAACCTTTTTTGCACCACGGACCGCTTTAATGTCAGACAATATTTTCAGGGAACGACCTTTAAGGTGTCGCAGATAAATACAACAAAATAATAAAAAAGAAACTGTGGTATTTTGTAAATATAATAATAAACGTGACTTGAGCTGTGCGCCAACAACAATGAAAGTGACATCCTCCTCTCTACTTCTTAATGCTCTCTGGTCGCTATGGTAACGCGTAAATAGTTCTTTCAAAATAAGACACACAACTACAACCATACATTTCACACCGGAGCCTCAACTCTCGCGGAACGGTACCAAAGGACTCACGGACAGGTACCGGTCTGTGGGCCTATTAGGGACCGCTCATGTACAGGAGACACTGGACTAGATGGTCTACAGCAATCAGAAAGCACAACACGATGTGCTGGAAAAAAAAATCAGCGAAACAGCGAGTGTCGCGGAAGGTGCGCCGCGTTATAGCGAGGGACCACTGTACACTTTTGGCCACAAACAATTTAGGGGATGGTGAATTTTTTTTGAACAAACCCAGAGTGTTAAAAAAAAAAAAACACTTAAAACCATTTTTATTTCTCAGCAGCATCAATAGTAACAAAAACGCAATTTAGTTTTCGCTGTCAAAGTCGATTTAACTGAAGTTACGTGTTTCCGGCTACTGTGGAGGTCACGTGTTTCCGGTTAGTGTGGAGGTCACGTGTATCCGGTTACTGTGGAGCTCCACAGTGGCTGCAGCCAGGTGCTCTTGGAGTGAGTGAATACTTTGGCTATAAATTAGGTAGTGAGTACACAGAAAGTAGGGTTGCCAACTCCCTGAAAAATAAATAAGGGACACCTCGTGGCCAGGGCTGGGCAACCCAGTTCACCCTTCCCAGTGTGATGAATTTTGTAGCTCTTTTTTTTGTGTGTGAAATTATTTTTTAACCATTTGACTTGAATTTGATTTAAGCAGATGCATATTCTTTGTGATATGACCATATGGGAAACAAATGATCATTTAGCCATTTATTTTTAGCTCAAAATGACAACATTAACACAGTAAAACAGATCTCTTTCTTAAACAGAAGCCTGTCATGCTTAAATTTTGAGAATATAAGTAAATCTTTCTTTAAAAGAACTCTGTCCTGCTTAACTTAAAATTATATAAATTAATAGAAAACAATAGAACGAAAAATATTCTTGTAACAGTGCACATATAGTGCATTTAGTACAATTGGCTTCAGTTGAGGTATTATTTCAGCTTTTCTAATGCTAATCAGCTGCTCCTGTTTGTAAACCCGCTTGTTCCCATGATTACGCATCATAACTCATCATCATTATTAAAATATGTATTACTTTTATGTATTAGTGATCTATTTGTTGTAATCATCTATCCTTGCAGTTGTTTATTACACAAAATAAATTATATTATCACACTTCTGGCCACATAGCGCTGATATTCACTGCACATGCCCATATTAACCTTAACCAGAGGGTTTAAAAAAAACAAACCAGTGTTTACATACCATATCTGCTTCTGCCGTGGCCTGGTGGACAAGAAATTGGTTAAGGGTTCCCCAAGCTTTCACGCCCCTCATGTTCTTCATGTGCCCACCACTAGAAGCATGCCTATGGAAAAAGTGCGCCGGCACACAGTGCAGTGCGCTTTAAAGGTGTTATCGTGCATTTTCCCAGCCAGGTGTTTTCCTTTTCCCATTCCTCCCTGTACTTTTGCAGCCTTTTTTTTCTTTCTCTGGGGGGAACAAACATTGCTGCTCTAATGCTGGGCTTACACTGTGCGATATTGGGCCCATTTTGAGACGATTTTTGAGTCGTGCGACCGATTTGGTGATCGGCCCGATTTTGGCCTTCATCGTGCATCGTGTAGTATACGTGGGGTAACGAGAAGCGGCTGTGGTGACACAGCCGCTTCTCGTTACCCCACACTGCTCACGCGCACTACCCCACACTGCTCACGTGCAAACAAGTAAACGTCGGTGAAAAAGATGGAGCAGCACGGCTGTGCAGCCACAAAATTATCACGACCACAACAACCGTGAAAATAGTTGGATTTACATTGCTGCTCAATCACAGCTGCCTGATCAATGTTTTTCATTTGCAATTTAGCAAAGTTGATGGTGGTGGTGTGTCTGTGTGAGTGAAAGAGAGAGAGCGACAGATTTTCTGTTATAACCTTCATTTTATGGAGGTACAGTGTGAGCACTCAGGTCGCATCAGAGCATCGGGCGGTATAGTGTGAGACCCTGCATCGTGACCTACCAACTTCTAACCCCTGCGAGTCAATCGTGCAGTTTGAGCAGGAGCTGAATAACGTGACTGAAAAAATCGCACAGTGTCTGCCCAGCTTTAGGTGTACTGTCGTCCGAGACTTGCACCGCAGTGTCTGCGTTTGTTTCCCTGTTGGTCATGCTTCTTGTTGTGGTCATCTGTTGTCTTCCGGTATTTTCTCCGTAAGCGACCTTTCCTCGACCAATGAGATGAGCGGTAATCTGAATTGTCATACTCGAATTATCATAAGTGTGCTGTCAGCTCATTGGTCACAAAGCAGGAGAGGGGCTGGGAATTATGTTTTCAAACAAAGCGTTAATTCCATTAACATTTATAGACTACTTTTGATTCTTACTGTATTACGGGACAAAGTGCGTCCCTTATTAGCTCAATACGGGACTTGTACTTTTGTTTCTAAATACGGGACGATTCCGTTTTTTAAGGGACGGTTGGCAACCCTACATCAACCCCACCCAAGATTGGGTACCAAGCCCCAAGTGCGAAAGGAGAAGGATCGTTTAATGCGAGAGCAACTGACCTGAAAGATAGGATCATGGCGAAGATTGAAACGTGGATCCCCCGTAGCCAATTACCAAGACTACGTGAAGTACCCTCAGAAGGTCTACCAGATGATGTGAATGCAGCACTATGGACGATACCTATGGCCTGATTACCGAGGCTAACCAGCTGATCTAGAGAGGCTTGGCTACAAGTTGAACAGCTACAAGAATCAATACCCCCCATGGAGAAGGAGATTGGAGGCTAAGATAAAGGTAGCATGGAGAGAGGTTAGCCAACTATCGGAGCTGCAGAAAGGTGCGATGAAGATGTTGGCCTTGGAAACTATAAAGCAATGACTTACAGCCTTGGCCAACCGCTTGAAGAGGTACAACAGAGAGATAGAAGGCAGGAGCCAAGGTGTACTCTTAGTGGCAGGGGAACAGTATGAGAACAGCACCCCCAAAGCTGGAGACTGAGGAATATTGGAAGAGCATACGGGAGAAGGACGCAACCCATAAGAGTAACCACACAGACCACAGCAACCTCCCTGAACAATCACAGTGGCAGACATCTAAGACAGTGTCTCCAATATGAAGAGTTGGACAGCACCAGGCCCCAACATGGTTCACACCCACTGGCTGAAAAAGCTAACTGTACTCCATGAGCGTCTGGCAGTACAAATGAACCAGCTGCTAGTCGATGAGAAACACCCAGAATTGTTAACTGAAAGCCTGACAGTCCTGATTCTCAAGGACCCCCAGAAGGGACCAGTCCCATCCAACCACCGACCAATAACCTGCCTCAGCACTAGATGGAAGCTCCTGTCAGTCATCATAGCGGCTAAGATGAAAAGGTACATAGGTCAATATATGAGCAAGGCACAGAAAGGAATTGGCAAGAATTCCAGAGGCGCAAAACACCAGCTACTGGTAGACGTAGCAGTCAGCCGAGACTGTGAGACTACGTTTCCCTACCTGTGCACTGCCTGGATTGATTACCAGAAGGCCTATGACTCCTGGATCCTGGAATGTCTAGAACAGTGGTTCTCAAACATTCCACAGTGAGTACCACCTCATAAAATATATGCCTCTTGAAGTACCACCATTATGACCGACATTAAAGGCTGGTCCGTAAAAATATTGTCAGACATAAACCAGTCCATGGCGCAAAAAAGGTTGGGGAATGGATTTAGACAATAGGCTGTTTACAGAGTAACGTTAAAGTTCGGTTTAAAAGGATAAAACAATGCTAGTGTTGCTGCTGCTGAGCCACCTCTTGGTCCTCCACCAGCCAAAACAACTTGATCAAGTTCTGTGTGGAAGCATTTTACACTCAGTGCTGCAGATTAGTGATGTGCGATACCACTGATTTCCTTTCCGATCTGATACCAAGTAATATTCAGGGTGGTATCGACGATACTGATCCGATACCGATACTTTGTACAAAAACTTATTTTATTTATTGTATCTCAAATTATAGCATCATAATGATTACAAGACATCAGATTACTTGTTCTAATTATTTAATAGTGCAGAGTTCATCATATAGAAATAAAAAAAACTGAAGTTGTGCGCTATTTGAACACCTTGCCTGCCTGCAGCACTAAAGGACTCCGTGAGAGACGTCTGTCTCGCCCTAGCAGCACCTGTCCCTGTCCTCCTCTTCAGTTCGCATCAACATACGCTCGTTATATTCTGTGATATGATTTACTCTGAGGTGTTTGACCATGTTAGTGATGTTGCCACAACCATACATGCCAATCCTCCCGATTTTTCCGGGAGAATACCGAATTTCAGTGCCCCTCCCGAAAATCTCCCGGAGCCACCATTCTCCCGAATTTTTCCAGATTTTCCACCCGGACAACAAAATTGAAAAACCATATTGCACAATTACGCTCAGCCATTGTTGTGAGTGCGCACGCCAAGAGGCTGCGAGACATTTATACAGCCGTGTTTCACACATGACTATGAAAGGCGGAAGAGGAAGTAGTTCCTTTGAATGTAGACAATCCGAATGTTATAGTTTCTTTCCACTGTGTTCCTGTTAATGATAAACTACAAATTTACCCTAAATTGCTAAAATATCGATATTTTAATGTGAGAATCGATTCTAGAACATAAATGATTGGTATCGGAGGAATCGATATTTCAGGATCGATCCGCACATCACTACTGCAGATGAAACCAAACTGATATGTAATGTGTGCAAAAGTCAGATCAGCAGAGGGAGAGATATCAAACATCTGTCAACATATGTTATGCATAATCACATGCACTTAAAGCATCTTATTCCTGGTACTGTCTGCCAACTCTCCCCACAAGCACCAAGCCCCCGACCAGCACCAATTCATCATCACAGCCATGTTCTGCCCCTGCAGCCGTTGACCACGCGGGCTGCCTCCAAACCAGCTGGAAAAGCGGCTGTGTGTGCTTTGTGAAGTTTGATTAGAACATGAATCAATCATGCAACTGCTGAAAGGAAGACTTGTGGCTCAAACCACAGGCTGTGTTTCCTCTTTTCTATGTGGCTCAGCGAGAAATCATGAGCTCCTTCAATTTCAGTGCAAAAAAAGCCATGAAGCAGAAGAGAAAGTTAGACACTAAAGTTTTATGCACATGTAAGAATTACAGGACAAGGTTTTTTTCTGTAGGCTCATGTCTCTATTTTTGTGTGATATTCCATTTTAAAAAATAGTACCATCGGTGTTTTACTCAGCAGTTTTGACATTCACTCATCAAAAAGTGTTCTGCACTCTCCATTTGCAGTGACTTCAGAATGATTCAAAGACACAAACATCACCTACATGTCAGAACATAAAAGTGCTCAAACAAAACTTTTGAACTCCTCATCTGAAGCTGCTGCTGCTGACATGACCACACACTGAAATGTGACACATGATGGCAGTGCTGCCATGGCAAATGGCCTGCATTTGTATAGTGCTTTACTCAGTCCCTAAGGACCCCAAAGTGCTTTACACTACATTCAGTCATTCACCCATTCACACACTGGCAATAGCAAGCTACGTTGTAGCCACAGCTGCCCTGGGGCGCACTGACAGAGGCGAGGCTGCCGGACACAGGCGCCACCAGGCCCTCTGACCACCACCAGTAGGCAAACATGGGGTTAGTATCTTGCCCAAGGATATTTGGCATGCAGCCAGGAGGCAACCTGGGATCGAACCACCGATCTTCTGATTAGTGGCTGACCTGCTCTGCCACCTGAGCTACAGCCACCCGCCATGAAGTATGAAGACTGCAAAAGCAGCACAAGAGAGGAGCAAGAGTCACAGATTCACTACCTGCTTTTCCACGTCAGGCTCACAGAGGGGACTGGAGCCTATCCCAGCTGATACTGGGCTAGAGACTGGGTACACTCTAAACAGAGAGACAGAAAACCAACCACACTTACAACAAACACCTTTGATCTGTGGGAGGAAGCTGGACCTCCAGGAGGAAACCCATGCAGGCACACAGTGAACATGATAGACAGACAGCGAGACAGACAGACTTGTTTCAGCTCACTTTATTGAACATACAATAATGGCACTGCAGTGTAATAAAAAAAATACAAATACTATAAACAGAAGATACAGATTGATGTGTGTAAAAATAAACTTTTAAGGTTTGAATGAAAATGTTTCCATGCTGTTTATTTATTTAAACATTTACAATGAAAACAACAGAAACAATATAGCTAGCAGAGCACCAGTTTTAAAATATATTTTAGATGTTTAGCAGTAATGTGGTACCTCAGTATTCGGTAGAAAACCTTTTAGTATGGATGTAATAAGAGAAAAAGTCCCATTGACTCTCCACGACACCTTGTGGCACAAATCGGTATTACATGAAAGTATGGGGCAGATCTCAAGAAAACTGGGAAAACTCTGATACACAGTAAAAAGGCTGCTGAGCATAACGTCAGAGCAGTTGTTACTTCCCATTATGTTGACAGCTTTAGTTCATCTCAAAGTCAGAGCTCTTTTGAGCCAACAATCCCTTTAACGTTAACTAGTAATGACTTCATGAACTTCTTCACAAATAAAATTTTTATCATTAGAGAAAAAATTACCAGTAATCATCCCACAGATGTAATATTATCTACAGCTACTCTTAGTACCATTGATGTTAAGTTAGACTCTTTTTCTCTAATTGATCTTTCTGAGTTAACTTCAATAATTACTTCCTCCAAACCATCAACGTGTCTTTTAGACCCCATTCCTACAAAACTGCTCAAAGAAGTCCTACCATTAATTAATTCTTCGATCTTAAATATGATCAACCTATCTCTAATAATCGGCTATGTACCACAGGCCTTCAAGCTGGCTGTAGTTAAACCTTTACTCAAAAAGCCATCTCTAGACCCAGCAGTCTTAGCTAATTATAGGCCAATCTCCAACCTTCCTTTCATATCAAAAATCCTTGAAAGAGTAGTTGTCAAACAGCTAACAGATCATCTGCAGAGGAATGGTTTATTTGAAGAGTTTCAGTCAGGTTTCAGAGCTCATCACAGCACAGAAACAGCTTTAGTGAAGGTTACAAATGATCTTCTTATGGCCTCTGACAGTGAACTCATCTCTGTGCTTGTCCTGCTAGACCTTAGTGCAGCGTTCGATACTGTCGACCATAATATCCTATTAGAGCGATTAGAACATGCTGTAGGTATTACAGGTACTGCGCTGCAGTGGTTTGTATCATATCTATCTAATAGACTCCAATTTGTGCATGTAAATGGAGAGTCCTCTTCACACAGTGAGGTTAATTATGGAGTTCCACAGGGTTCAGTGCTAGGACCAATTCTGTTTACATTATACATGCTTCCCTTAGGCAGTATCATTAGAAGACATAGCATACATTTTCACTGCTATGCAGATGACACCCAGCTCTATCTGTCCATGAAGCCAGATAACACACACCAATTAGTTAAACTGCAGGAATGTCTTAAAGACATAAAGACCTGGATGGCTGCTAACTTTCTGCTTCTTAATTCAGATAAAACTGAGGTTATTGTACTCGGCCCTGAAAAGCCTAGAAATATGGTATCTAACCAGATTCTTACTCTGGATGGCATTACCTTGGCCTCCAGTAATGCTGTGAGGAACCTTGGAGTCATTTTTGACCAGGACATGTCCTTCAATGCACATATTAAACAAATATGTAAGACTGCGTTCTTCCATTTGCGCAACATCTCTAAAATTAGAAATATCCTGTCTCAGAGTGACGCTGAAAAACTAGTTCATGCATTTATTACTTCCAGGCTGGACGACTGTAATTCATTATTATCAGGATGTCCAAAAAACTCGCTGAAAAGCCTTCAGCTAATCCAAAATGCTGCAGCAAGAGTACTGACAGGGACTAGAAAGAGAGAGCATATTTCTCCTGTTTTGGCTTCCCTTCATTGGCTTCCTGTTAAGTCCAGAATTGAATTCAAAATCCTGCTCCTCACATACAAGGTCTTAAATAATCAGGCCCCATCTTATCTTAATGACCTTGTAGTACCATATCACCCTATTAGAGCACTTCGCTCTCGCTCTGCAGGCCTACTTGTTGTTCCTAGAGTATTTAAAAGTAGAATGGGAGGGAGAGCCTTCAGTTTTCAGGCCCCTCTTCTGTGGAAACAGCTTCCAGTTTGGATTCGGGAGACAGACACTATCTCTACTTTTAAGATTAGGCTTAAAACTTTCCTTTTTGCTAAAGCATATAGTTAGGGCTGGACCAGGTGACCCTGAATCCTCCCTTAGTTATGCTGCAATAGACATAGGCTGCCGGGGGATTCCCATGATGCATTGAGTTTTTCCTTTTTCCTTTCCAGTCACCTTTCTCACTCACTATGTATTAACAGACCTCTCTGCATTGAATCATATCTGTTATTAACCTCTGTCTCTCTTCCACAGCATGTCTTTATCCTGTCTTCCTTCTCTCACCCCAACCGGTCGCAGCAGATGGCCGCCCCTCCCTGAGCCTGGTTCTGCCGGAGGTTTCTTCCTGTTAAAAGGGAGTTTTTCCTTCCTACTGTTGCCAAAGTGCTTGCTCATAGGGGGTCATATGATTGTTGGGTTTTTCTCAGTATCTATGAAGCGCCTTGAGGCGACTTATGTTGTGATTTGGCGCTATATAAATAAAATTGAATTGAATTGAATTGAATCTTGGAGGGTTATAATCTTTTTTAAATGAAAATGAGTGCCTTTAAATGAAAGCTCTCTTTCAGTGGATTCATGCACAACACTGAAGAGCTGTAACATGTACTCTCAGTCCGACACACAACAACAACAACACACTTTATATATGTCACACTTTTATTTACAAAGTTGCAAAGTGCTTCACAGAAAGACATTTACAATATATTAAAAATCAAAGAAATATTTAAAAATATAAAAACAGATCTACAGTACATTAATGTCCAATAAAAATATTATCTAAAGGGAGAAAAACAAGTGAAACACACTGAGTCATTCTTTCAGAAGGAAGTATAAACTCAGGCTATCAGGATCATTGCTTTGAATTCAAAATCTTCTCCTTTTCACTCAAAGTCACTTCAACTTTTAAGAGACTTTAAAGAGAAAAAGAGAAAAACAGCTAAAGAGCTGCTGTTAAGACTTTAGAGCTGTGGCTGAATTTGGATTGACATCATTGTAGTCAGAGCTCTCCTCTGGGTCACCACGTTGCCCTGTTGATGTGATCAAATGAAAGCATTTCAAAACAAACACCCTCTGGTTTGTCCACAAATGCATTTATTATCAGTGAGAATAATTACCAATGTATATTTTGCATTTCAAATCTCACATTTTGTGCACTCACTTGTCTTGTTAATAACTTTGAGCTGAATCACACATGTGACATTGGCGAAATCACCTTCCGCTGGACCTGAAATAATAATCTGATTGACTTTAATGTTAAACACAGTTATTGTATAATCATCCAGCTTCCACAAGAAGCTGTAAACTTTACCATTTTCAGTGTTTTCACATCTTCTGACTGTCTCATAGACACAACGATCACCTGCAGGTCAGAGAAAATCAGTCACCTCATGTCTGTGATACTAATTTAAACACAAATATTCTTGCAAATAACATTTATATTAAAAGCTGCAGCAGATGTAATAAGTACAGTCTTGTTGCAAATAGCATCAGAATATTTAAAAGTAGTTGAAAAACTAACCATCAAAAAGAGAGGAGTAGTCTTGCTGCTGATCTTCATCCTGATTGAGCGTCTGCTCGTTAGCAGCACCTTTATTAAAAATATAAAATAAGGCAATTCACTTTTACATGGTCCTCATGATACATTTGTGTCTTTGAATGATAAAGATTTGTAGAAAGTAAAGGAAAAGGTCTCACTGTTGGTTCTTCTGCAGCGATACAACAAAAGCAGGAGAATAATAATGAGAGAGACTCCACAAACCAGTCCAACCATCAACCACACAGGAGAAGAAGAGCTGTCAGCTCCTGACATGGTTACTGTAACACAAACAAGAATTCATTAATAAACCTTAATTATATTCGATATAATAATTTATAATAATTATATAATTATTTTTATATAATTATTATATTTATAATAATATAATAATTTTATAAAAGATCCAGTTCATCTATTTTCTTCGACTAGGAACAAATCTGTAAAGAACAGTCTGAAAAACTTAAAAATGACTTTATTCATCTGCTGAGCCCTCTGAAGAGATCTGTGAGCCATGTCTATGTTTCTGGTTCCTTCTCTGGCCGGGGTGACAGTCATTTTAGCAGATTGCTGCTTCTTGCTCCATCCATGGTGTTTACTACACTCATAACTTCAATCTCTTCTGAGAACACAGTTGTTTAGAGATGATGGCGACACACATGCAAACTACATGGAAATCTTATCCACAGAAAAATATTTTTAACAATGGTTCATTTCTATGCTCTGACAATAATGCAGCATTTCTTCATAAAATCTTCTATTCACTAAACAACCTACCAAGCTTAAAACTCATAATATGTGGTGACGTAAATGCTTTGCTGGAGACTATACTGGACTTTGTCCAATAACAGAACAGAAGTGTGATTTTAAAACAATATGGAGCAGTTCCATGTTTGGAACACAGAAGTTTTTCTCATTTCTGTGTTAACAAACTCAAACTTGCTAAATTTGTTAGTACAGATCACACAATGACCTCTTAGTCTAACAGAAATAAAATAATTAAGCTTACAGGTTTCCACAACTGTGACGCCACTGCTGTCCTCTGTGTAGTAAACTGGATCTCCTCTCCCTCCTCTGCAGTGGTACAGACCTCCTTGTGAGACATTAATAACTCTGTTTGCTTCATTTCCTCTCATGAGCTGAGCTTTAGAAGAGACTGAATCACGTCTGAACCAGTCAAACTTCCAGCCAGCAGAGCCCTCCACAGAGCAGCTCAGTGTCACACTGCCCCCTGCTGGTATGACTGAACTTTGTGCTGTCAGCGTGGCTCTGGGTTTACTTGCTGTTGAGTTTACAGAAAAAAACGTCATAAGATTATGACTTGCGTCAGGGAAAAAAATAATAATAAATAAAGATATTCATTTAATAATACTCTACAGTGACACTACACTGAATCGTGTCTGTTATTTCTGTGGAACCTGCATCATATTTACACCGAGCCTATTCCCCTACATCCGTGTTCATTAATGTTTATCCTTATCTTTGTCATGTGTCTGTGACAGTAAAATCAGATAAACGAAATGAGGCCATGTTGGAGGTTTTGGTTCAGCTTTTATTACTGAATTAAGGTGCAGCATCTGATGCTCTATTTCCCAGAATGTAATCCCGCTCTAGTTTTATAAAGAGATGTTTAATTCCTGTAGGTTGAAACACAAAGCCTTAATGCAGGAAAAAACTGAATATCTAAACTAGACTGACAAAAGATTTTCTTTAGTAAAAACATTTGTCATCTGCATCCAGAGTAAAGAAACTGGTTCTTTCGTTTGACCTTCCGTTTCATAAACTGTGTCCTGGTGGTTTTAATGTAACCTCACTGAAAGACAAACAGACTGATATCATTGCTGTGATTGTCCTTTCTGCTCTCAGTGTGGCTCTGACTCTGACTGGCACCAAACACAAGTTTATAATGTGACACAGGCAATCTGTCTTACTTCAAAACTAGACTAACGATGCACCTGATTTATTTATTAAGACAGTTATCTCTTTATATTCCTCTTTAAATGAATCATTGCAGAGTCATAGTGCACTCAGCTATGTGTCTGATTTTTGGAGGGTCTGGATTGTTTCTTGATGTTGAGTTTAAACTGAAGTAGAAATGAAAACAGGAAACTTCAGTTTGAATCGTAAACCAGCTTACATGAAACTGTCAGTCTGAAGGCATCACTCCATCCTGTTAAGAGATAGTCACTGCTACCCCGACATCTGTAGTCTCCACTGTGGGACACTGAAACTCTGCTGATCCTGTATTCACTGGATGTTGGAGGGCTGTTTGTGTTGGGTGCTGTCCATTCATATTTCCACACCTTTCCTTCACCTCCCTGAATCTCACATCTGAGCGTGATTGTCTCACCAGTGAATATCTGAGACCAGCTGTGCTGCAGCGTCACATTGATCCTGTTGGAAACTTTCCACAGTAAAATTCCTCAGTTAGCACACAAAAGGAATAAATGAACATTTTTATAATCCCTGTGGCTGAATCTCCTCCTGCTGGCTGATTGAAGATATAAAACAAAAATGGTTTCTAACAAAAGGCCAATTAACAAGATTCAGAAGTTTGCAGCTTGAAATCCTAACAGAATAAAAACAGATGCAGAAAACTGGAATGAATGTTTTATGTTCACCTTTCTGTTTAGATCAATAACTTTAAAGCAGCTGAATTCATTTTAAGCATTTATCCTCTGATTCAAATATATAAAGGAGGATGGAGTGGTTTCCAGTAACAAGGAATGGTGAGCAACCACTGCATCATTCACCATTATTTCCATCTAGATATAAAATAATTTTGAGATTGTGGCGCGTGTGGTTTGTGGCTCAAGTGCAGTGGAGGGGTGGAGATGGGGGAAATCATCTGATCACACGTCCCCTTATATCAGTAGGACGCCGGGGCCTGGACGGGAGAGAAGAGTCTGGATCTGTGCCATAGTCACGGGCACGGAGACAACAAGGAGTGACTGGAGAGGTGATCTATAAAGAAACTCCACTGTAAATAAAACAACACAGTGTCCGTGGTCCTGGGTTAGAGGACTGGAGACGTTACAGATAGAATGTTTGGGTCAATTATGAACTTTTTTTTTCTTTGACTATAGTGTGTGTGTGTGTGTGTGTGTGTGTGTGTGTGTGTGTGTGTGTGTGTGTGTGTGTGTGTGTGCGTGTGTGTGTGTGAGAGAGAGAGAGAGAGTTTATACTTAGTGTGTTAATCAGAAACATCAGGGGGGCTGTACTCTATTACAAACAGGACAAAACCTTATTTGTATTTTTATTCTACAACTGTTTATTAATTAAAAGCATTGGTGGCAGTTTAGCTTAATGGGTGAGCAGGTGACCTTATTCCTTAAGGTCCGGGTTCGAGTCTGACCCTTTGCTGCATGTCTCCCCCTCTCCTTCTCTTGCCACTGTCCTGTCTGTCTACAGTGGGATGCAAACGTTTGGGCAACCTTGTTAATAGTCATTATTTTCCTGTATAAATCGTTGGTTGTTACAATAAAAAATGTCAGTTAAATATATCATATAGATGATATTTGAGAAGTGAAATGAAGTTTATTGGATTTACAGAAAGTGTGCAATAATTGTTCAAACAAAATCAGGCAGGTGCATAAATTTGGGCACTGTTGTCATTTTATTGATTCCAAAACCTTTAGAACTAATTATTGGAACCCAAATTGGCTCGGTAAGCTCAGTGACCCCTGACCTACATACATAGGTGAATCCAATAATGAGAAAGAGTATTTAAGGGGGTCAATTGTAAGTTTCCCTCCTCTTTTAATTTTCTCTGAAAAGTAGCAACATGGGGATCTCAAAACAACTTTCAAATGACCTGAAGACAAAGTTTGTTCACCATCATGGTTTAGGGGAAGGATACAGAAAGCTGTCTCAGAGATTTAAGCTGCCTGTTTCCACAGTTAGGAACATGTTGAGAAAATGGAAGACCACAGGCTCAGTTCAAGTTAAGGCTCGAAGTGGCAGACCAAGAAAAATCTCGGATAGACAGAAGCGACGAATGGTGAGAACAGTCAGAGTCGACTCACAGGCCAGCACCAAAGACCTACAACATCATCTTGCAGCTGATGGAGTCACTGTGCATCGTTCAACCATTCGGCGCACTTTACACAAGGAGATGCGAGAGTGATGGAGAGGAAGCCTTTTCTCTGCCCACAGCACAAACAGAGCTGCTTGAGGTTTGCTAAAGCACATTTGGACAAGCCAGCTTCATTCTGGAATAAGGTGTTGTGGACTGATGAAACTAAAATTGAGTTATTTGGACATAACAAGGGGCGTCATGCATGGAGGAAAAAGAACACAGCATTCCAAGAAAAACACCTGCTACCTACAGTAAAATATGGTGGTGGTTCCATCATGCTGTGGGGCTGTGTGGCCAGTGCAGGGACTGGGAATCTCGTCAAAGTTGAGGGACACATGGATTCCACTCAGTATCAGCAGATTCTGGAGACCAATGTCCAGGAATCAGTGACAAAGCTGAAGCTGCGCCGGGGCTGGATCTTTCAACAAGACAACGACCTGAAACACTGCTCAAAATCCACTAAGGCTTTCATGCAGAGAAACAAGTACAACGTTCTGGAACGGCCATCTCAGCCCAGATCTGAATATTATTGAAAATCTGTGGTGTGAGTTAAAGAGAGCTGTCCATGCTCGGAAACCATCAAACCTGAATGAACTAGAGATGTTTTGTAAAGAGGAATGGTCCAAAATACCTTCAACCACAATCCAGACTCTCATTGGAACCTACATGAAGTGTTTACAGGCTGCAATTTCTGCAAAAGGCGGATCTACTAAATATTGATTTCATTTCTTTTTGTGGTGCCCAAATTTATGCACCTGCCTGATTTTGTTTAAACAATTATTGCACACTTTCTGTAAATCCAATAAACTTCATTTCACTTCTCAAATATCACTGTGTGTGTCTCCTATATGATATATTTAACTGACATTTTTTATTGTAACAACCAACGATTTATACAGGAAAATAATGACTATTAACAAGGTTGCCCAAACTTTTGCATCCCACTGTAGACTGTTTGTGTCCATTAAAGGCTAAAAAGCTTAAAAAAAACAAATCAAAAAAGCATTCATGGTTCATTCAAACATTTCAAGTGTGATTATTGCTTCACGGCTCATGATGATATCAATGACTGTAGCTGTGCTTCTAGGCCATGTGTCTACAGAGCCACAAACACCGGTCTTATTGCTCACTGAGTGACTGCAAGATGTACATTGTTTGTCTCTCACAGAAAAAGATGTTTGATGGTCCCAGAACATGAAGTTCTTTACACCCTTCGCTGTGTTTCACTGTGTTTCACCCTCTTCACTGATCCTCGGTTAATCACGTGAGAATCACGGGGCCCAGAAAAATCTCTATCAAACTATCCAACACTGAGCTAACTGAGTATCTTCAGAGTAATTAAAAAAGGTTTTTATGACAGCTCCACAGCCATTGGTCAAGATGGCCTGGGAAATAAGCCTATCGCACAGAGTGATGTGATCTGTCCAAAAACTGTAATTTATAACAGCAACCTGAGGATCAGGGGCCAAAATACATCTATGAATGACTGAACCATACATTTAATTTCTGACTGATTAACTTATTATCATAAAAAAATAAAAACATTATTATTTAATATTATAACCAAATTATTGTTAATTATTATTTTATGACAGTTTTATTATCATAACTAAGTTGACAGGTTGGGGCCATAGAAAATTATGTTTGGTCGTTATATGATCCCTCTCTGGTCTCCTCCAAACTCTGGAGAACCTGCGATGCTTAGTTTCAAATTAAATGTTTAAACTCACCAGTTTCCTGAATGGTGACTGGATCACTTTGTGCTATGAGTAAAGTTGTGTCTGTTCTCCGTCCTCTGCATTGGTATTTTCCTCCTTTAGAGATCCACTTTATCTGATCCAACAGCTTCTGTGGACTTCACTGCAGGTGAGGTTTCTCTGACCCACTCATATTTTAAGTCAGCAGAGTGTTTCACATCACAGGTCAGTGTCACACTGCCCCCTGCTGGTATGGTTGTGTTGTCTGCTATTAAAGTGATATTTACTCCATGTCCTGTAATGAAGAAATACAAAAAAACCACCATGAAAGTATTTGATGTAAATTGAGCGAAAAAATATCACAACACAACTGAAAGTCAGTGGAGTTTGGAGTTACATATTAGAGAGCTTCCAATTTCAGTTTTTACCATCACAAAAAAGTCAAATGTGGGAATATTTGATAAAAATAAAGAGGACGTAGAAATCTCAAGTGTGTCGTGATTCCAGATCTAGTTTTGTTTTTTTGAGTTTTTTGAGGTTGAATTGTTTGTTTGTTCGTGTTTGTAGTTTATTGATCTTCATTTATTTTTGGGCATTTTTAGAGCCTTTAGTTCTTCTAATAATTTAGTCTGAAAGTTTAATTTGTTCCCTCATTGTTCCCTGTCTCATCCTCCGGGGTCAGTCCCCCTTTGTTTACTTTCTTTTGTGTATGTTACTGTTTAGTTATTGTCCTCACTTCCTGCTTTATTTTGGTATTCATTTGTTTCTTGTGTCTTATGTTGAGTTTTACTTCCCTCTTAGTTTGTGTGTGTGTGTGTGTGTGTGTGTGTGTGTGTGTGTGTGTGTGTGTGTGTGTGTGTGTGTGTGTGTGTGTGTGTGTGTGTGTGTGAGATAAGTTTCACTTTTTCTTATTCAGTCTGTCTCAGAGTGCATTTGGCTCCTCATCTTTCAACACATGACTTTTTTGTGCACAGTATCAGTAACTTTAAACAGCTGTTTAGGTTCAATGATTTATCCACTAATAAAATGTAGCACACAGGTCACAAGGTCAAAAACAAAAATACATTAAGAAGTTTCACATATTTAAAAATGATTCTTTATCATGGAGCAAAGATGAGGTCACATCATTCACGTTTACAAGTGTTTCAAAATGAATTTTCTCAAACTTTGGAGAATCCAAGCTGTTTTATTGCAGATTAATTTTTTTTTAACTCACCAGTTTCACTAATGATGACTGAGTCACTTTCTTTAATGAGTAAATTTGTGCCTTTTATACGTCCTCTACAGGTGTAGATGCCGACTTCAGAGGTCACAAGTACTCTGTTTGATTCACCAGCTACTGCGGTCTTCTCAGAGTTTTCAGAGGGTTCTCTTAACCACTCATATTTTAAGTCAGTAGAGTACTTCACATGACAGGTCAGTGTCACACTGCCCCCTGCTGGTATGGTTAATCTGTCTGCTGTCAGAGTGGCCTTCACTCCAAGTTCTGTAATTTAGAAAAAGATCAAAAAGAATAAAATTGTTGCTCTGAATCTTTGATGCAAACTTAAATAATGTGAATCATCTTTTGCAGCCACACAATTCAACACACTGAACATCTACAGAGACTTTGGAGTGACGTGTTAAACAGCTTCTAATCAAAACACCAAATGAGGGATGAAGGTAACAAACTCTATGCTGAGCTCAGAGCAGCATTTGGTTACCATGTTCATGTTGGTTTTTCCTTTAATTTGTCGTCTGTGTGGAGCTTTTGATAATTAGCATTTTTATAGCTCCAAGAGGTAATACAATGCAATACAGTTTTATTTATATTGTACATTTAAAAACCCGAAGGCACACCAAAGTGCTTCACAGTAATACGGAGAATCAACATAAGTCAATAACAGGGTACAAATTGGGCACCAGCACAGACAGAATAGAGGCACTAACAGACCAGAGGAGTTAGATAAATACAAAATCCACTAAGAAGAAAAAAACAGCAACAAAATTAATAATAAATAAAATAAATAAATAATAAATTTAATAAAATTTAATAAAAAATTTATAATCCAAAAATTAATCCAAAAAATCCCACTATATGAAACAACATACAATCCAACAACATAACTCAGTGAGATAAACTGCACTACACACACTGTTGATATTTTCAGATCAGATAAACATGAAAAGAAAATCCACATGTATGAAGCCACAGCTCTTCAGCAAATATACAGTTTGTATCGTGGCTGTGTGCTTGAGTGCTCACACACTTAACATGGTTATATTAACATTTTAACCAATAATCTCAATGAAATGTTTGGTTTATGATACAAAATATAACACAGAGGACGTCATTTAGAGCAACACAGGAGAAGCTAAATACTAGTTAAGATCAACACACATGATATAAAGGGAAGAAAAAACAGTTTCTCACCTTCAGTGTTTCCATGTCTGACTGTACTGAGCACTAAAATAATGAATGAAACATCATCAGACATTATACAACTGACAAAATCACAATAAATATATAAACTGAGGCTTTTTAAATCTTCACATGGCACAGTTATCATCAAATTTATGTTTCTATTAGCTGTGAAACCGGCTGGAAACATGAAAAAAAAAAAAACTAGTCTGCTGTGTTGAAGCTGTCAGGTAAA
This sequence comes from Rhamphochromis sp. 'chilingali', assembly GCF_963969265.1. Classification (NCBI taxonomy): domain Eukaryota; kingdom Metazoa; phylum Chordata; class Actinopteri; order Cichliformes; family Cichlidae; genus Rhamphochromis; species Rhamphochromis sp. 'chilingali'. The sequence continues at coordinate 38,599,636 of NC_137929.1, read as the reverse complement.
CAGGTTAAAGCAGTGATACACTGTAATTGTCACCAGTGAGAAACATTTTCCTTCATCGCTGCCATTCAAACAGTAAAGGTGTGTATTGTACTCACAGAATAACCCCAGCAAACAGAGCAAAGAGTGCCCCATCCTCACGTCCAGCCCTGCACGCTGATCTGCATCTAATCTCAAAGTGTTCGACTTTGCATTGATAAAGAGAAGCTGCACTTCATGTAGATAAGACCAGAGTTTATATTCAGCTCCTCCTTCTATCACCTCTCTGTGCTTCCTTCCTTTTACACCAACCACAAACAGCTCCTGTAGCTTTGACCACAGCAGTTGTGTGACGTGTTCATGTTCAAACTTTTTCTTGTTTTGCTGTGAAGAGCTGCATGTGAAAACAATATTGGGCCATTCACCTCTTCTGTTTCTCCTTCATTAGTGCCTGAAAACCAATATGAAGGTGTTTTATTATCACCTACGCAGCTGAAATGGTAAATAAGACTCCTACACTTTCCTATAAACGTCACAGTTAATGAGACCTTTTCTTAATCTATAAAATAAGGTTTCTTTCTTTCTTGTTTCCCTGTTGTCTTCACTTGATCCACTTTGCTTCTGTCTGCCTCTGTGTCCCACCTTTACTGACATTTATTTAATAATTTTAGTGCTTTTACTTCAAGTTTATAGTGTCATCTCCACGCCCACCGTGTCTTGTTTAAGTGTCTATTTTGCCAAAGTGTCTGACATTTTATTTCCCTTAATATCCACATGTGCTGGAACACAAATGAGTCTGATTTAATGCCGTGCATGTTTCTCTGTTTTCACACAGGTGAACTCAGCTGAAATGAAAGAAGTGTTGGAAGGTCTTTTCCTTCAGCACAGCACAGAGCAGGTATAAATAAATACTAATCTATAGGAGGAGTGTTGGTGACCACACTGGCACCCAGTGGGGCATCACTAGTGTTTAGATGCTGTTTTGTTTCTCCTCATCACTTGCTAGAAAGTAGGTGTCTCTGCGCTAGTAGAGCAGTAATGTGCCTGTTGTACAATGTAAGTACAATGATAAGCTTAAATGAATGTTTTAGGTCTGATGTTTCTGAAATTCTTGTGAGATCAGTTAATGATCAAAATGGAGTGGAGTGCAAAATTATAATACTGCGACTTCTCTGAGTCATGCTGACCACGATTGATGCAGAGCTTTAGTACTCTGTGATGTTCTGTCTCCATCTTTCATATGAGATTCATCACATGTACAAATTATCTTTTCCTTTGACTTCATCCTGTGACAGCAGCACACAGTAAATGTTCTACTTCAGTCCTCTGTGTCAGATACATGCAGACTGCTGTCATGCTCTGAACTGTTAGTGACCGCTTTGCAAATAATACTCACATCTGCTTATTTCAGGTTTGCATGATAATGCAGTTACAACCTGCTTGTGTTGTTAGTCTGTCAATAATCTCAAACAGGAAACAAAAATCAAACATAAAATGTTCAAATGTCAAAAGATTTTATTTCTATCTTCTAGCTACAGATGCAAAAAAATGATCAGAAACACAAAAATATACATGAAATACATTCAAATGTATTCACTGCCTATGATATAATTCTTATTTATATAATGTACGAGATCTTTGGACAAACACAGTTAAAGTATTTGTTGGTGCCCATATCAGTATTTACTTGTGAAACACTGCAAACACTGACTTTAAGTTGTGCTGTCAGATACTAAAGATCACATATTTCACACTTTGTCCTCACTGCTGTTGGAACATGTTAGATACATTCAAGGTTTATTACAAAATCTTTAATAAAAAACTGAATATAAAAAGCATGAATATTAAATAGAAATACACCTGCATTTGTTTTATGCTATAAGAGAGCAATATGTCTGATATTGTGATTTAATATTGCAACTGTACATAAAGCTGAGCATGTCTGATATTTGGGCAGCAGAGGAGCAAGAGTGGCTTCATAAAAAGCTTCTTCTTGGCTTTGCTGCTACAGCTCTCCTCACTGACCTGTAAGACAAGCACAAAAAGACAAAGTGATTTCCAACATGTAAAGATATTATGAGCTGAAGACATTTAATAATGTGAAGAATAAATCAGCCTGCATGGCAGCAGAATTACTGAGAGAGCTTCCTGATGTGACTTCAGAATAAACTGCTGCATCAGCTGCAGGACTTGATGTTCCTGTGAATGAAGAGAAGATCATTGAAAACAATAATGTCATTAACCAGGAGGAAACTGGATGTCTCCACTAATGCAAAGATAAAAGAGTAGATTTTAAATAGCTGACAAAGTGTGAATACATAAATATAAACTATAAAATAAACAGATTTACATTGTAAGAGCAGATAAACATGTTAAACAATATTCAGTGGAGATGATGGCAGACTTTGCTCACCTTTGTTTTTCTTGGCTTTTTCTTTTTTGGGCTGTTTGACCTCAGCATACATCAGACTGTCCTCTAAAAGAGACGTCAGAGCTCAGGACACATTTGTTCAGCACAGATATGATGACAAGAACATTACAGAGTAAAAACATGAGAGAAACTATTTAGTTTGGGGACATATAGATGGACAATACCATACTGTACAATAACAATATCATTCTGTATATGAAGCAGACAAACTTACACTAAACTCTGAACGGCCCTCGATGTGTATAAGATTCAGTCTGCTGATGTGTAGTGGTCGTATGTAGTAGCTAAGCTTGGTCAGTGAATAACTAAACTCCATGTTGACCTATAATTACCTGCAATATAATGATGTGATGACACGTTCAAGTACAAACACTGAATGAGACTGTTGTGACTGTACCTGCAGCTCCCGTCTTCACCTCAGAGTAAACAGCACTCTGCTCTGGTTTATGATGCTTCCCTGTTAAGATGAGCAAATAAACAAAATAAAGTCATTAATATTGAAGCAAAACCCTTTCTAGCCTTTCTTTTCCATATTGAACAAATAAACAAATAAATTCAAATAATTATTTATTTAAAAAAAATCTATATTGTTTTCGACACTCACTGTTTTTTCTGACGTTTTTAAATTCGATAAGAGCATATGTGACATCTTGGGGTTCATCTGCACCTGGAATGTAAAAATGTTGCACTTAGTTTCCTCTAACAAAGAAACAGAAATCTGTTTCTTTGTTAGATCTTACATGCCTTTCAAAATATAGAAAAAACTGTTTTTGATCATTTTCAGTGTTTCCTACTTGATTCATAGAAGTTAGCAAACCAGAAACATGCATATTTAAAAATAAATGCAAAAACAGAAAAAAAAAATTGTGTGGTGCTGTGTGATCAGATATTTTCAGAGCATGAACCCATCATGGTGTTACTGTTTGTGTTGTTCTGATATGAAACAATAACATTTGTGGATTCTTTCAGTCGAGTTAAAGATACAATCAGGTTGTAAAATCCTGTTTGTTTCTGATCTTTTGTGCATGTAGTCAGTTGGTTATTTGGATCTTTGTCCAACTGGATTTTGATAAATGTTCTTTGAGAAGCTGCTGAGCACAAACTGAACCTAAGAAATGTTCCTGTTAATGGAGACTGAATGAAAAGTCAATATTAATAATGATAATAAAGATCGGTTTAAGTGCTGACCAGGATGAACAGAGTTGTGTTCATGAGTTTCATTCTGGTTGACTCCATGATTTGTGGAGGAGCCCGGACTGTGACTCTCAGACTGGATCCACCTGAAACAGGAAATAAACACAATAAACTCAAAAGTAACTGATGTTTGTTTAAAATAATAATTAAAAGTATTTTACCAACCTGGTGAAGCAGGAATCTGTGAAAGAGACAAATGTTATTACACATGTTTGTGGTGTGAATTGTTATTTTGTGTCATGAGATCAGAATACATGTATATGTATGAATAATTAAAGTGTGTGTAGTAAATAAACTCTCTAATACAGCATGAAAAGAAGAGGCTCTTACACTTGGACTGTCTGCAGCGATACAACAAGAGCAGGAGAATAATAATGAGAGAGACTCCACAAACCAGTCCAACCATAAACCACACAGGAGACGAAGAGCTGTCAGCTCCTGACACAGTTACTGTGACAACAAACAATAAAGCTTAATTATATTTTAAATTTCATAACATCATTTTATAAAAATGATCTTGAAAAAAATCCAGTTCATCTATTTCCCTCGACTAGAAATCACTTTGAATCAACTCCTGCTGTATTTAAATGACTTGACTCCCAACAATGAACACAAAATGTTGACTTCATTAAATCTGCTTTATAAACTTTTACTATATAAATATGTCAAACAGTCAAATCTTAATATAAAGAAACAAAAACTGATGTTTACATTGAGATTTTCTGTTTCCTGTCAGAAACTGTCAGCATGACTCTGCTCTGTGGTTTCATGTTGTGACTCCTGTTCTACACTACTTGCAGTGTTACTTGTAGAATTGTTACAGAACTAATTGTGAATTTATGTTGATTTGGAGATTTGCTGAAAATGATTGTTTCACATTCATAATCCCACCTAGTCTCCCCTCCTTGGATCACATTCCTGACACTGATTCTCTAGACTCCACATTTTACATGACTATTCATGTTCAACCATTTCCAATAAGAACATTTTTACAATGCCAAAGAGGTTACCATGAGATATAATGCTGTTTGACCTTCATAGTAATCCTCAATCAACAATCTATTCAACATTGTTGCTGAATACTAACTCACCAGTCATGTTAATCTGAACTTCTTGGCTGTCCTCTGTGTAGTAAACTGGGTTTCCTCTTCCTCCTCTGCACCTGTAGAGTCCTTCCTGTGAGACACTGATTTGTCCATTTGAGTGGAAAACTGCATCTTGTGTGGTCAGGGCTTCAGAGGATTTCTCATCTCTGTACCAGTAGTATTTCCATCCAGATGATGATGATGGGTTCACAGAGCAGGTCAGGGTCACACTGCCCCCTACTGGAACAGTTGTGTTATCAGCTCTCAGTTTCGCCTTTGGTTTATCTTCAGTTTAGAAAAAGAACAAACAAATAAATGACTGAATCTAAGTCATTTAATCAACTAGATGGAAATGAGAAACATGAACAAATCTTGAATAAAATAAACAGTAAACTCATTTTGATCAACACAGTAAAATTTTACATTTACTTTGCTGTATATAAAAAGTAATTTGTCATGGTCTGGTGTGTTAGGGTCCCTGGGTCGTTGACCCAGTGTTTTGTGTTTTTGGTTCTTTGATTTTGTTATTTCATTATATTCTAGCTTTGCTTTATGGGTTTAGGATCATTCTTAGTTTAGGTTCTCTTGGTGGGGTTTGGTTAGAGTTTTAGTGTTCTGGTTTTCTGTCTGTGTTCCATAGTTACTGTCTCCCCTGTCTGCTGTATCCCCACATCCAGTCAGTGTCTGTGTCTGCCCTGGTCCCACGTCTTTGTTCCCTTTGTTATAGTGCCTGCCTGTGAGTCTGTGTTATGTTTCCTGTTTTACTTTGAAAGTCCATGTCTGATGTTAATGTGTCTGGTTTTGCTTCCCCTTGTCTCGTTAGGCTAGATTTGCCCCAGCTGTGTTTCCCTCCTGTTACCCAATCCCTGATTGCTCCCTCTGTGTATTTAAGCCCCGTGTTTCTTTGTGTCTGTGTCGTGATCTACTCTCATTTATGCTGTGTGTTCCGTTTGCCTGGTCATGTAAGTTTATTTGGATTTTTCGATTTCAGATTTCTGTTACTTTTTGCCATCCAGCAATAAAAGCTGAGTTTTGAGCCACTTTCTGCCTCCGAGTGTCTGCACTTTGGGTCCTTCTACTTCCACTCCTACCTGCACACAGCCTTAACCTGACATGGTGACTCTGTTATTTAGTGGTTTTTCATGGTTTTGCCTTTTGTATTTCTAGTTCCCTTTGTTATTCTTTGGTACTTCAGTTATTATTCTAGCCCTTTCGTTTTGTCACTGTGCCTCTCTTGTGTTCCTTGTGTTACGTCTAGTGCTCCTGGTTTCTATGTTCATGTATTCCTGTTTTGCTTCGACAGTCCCATGTGCTGCGTCAGTCTATTCTGTATTTTTCCTCCCTGTCTTCTCTCATCAGATTAGGTTCAGCTGTGCCTCCCTGTTATGTATTCCCTCGTTACCCACTGTATGTACTGTGTGTTTCCCTTTGTTCCCTGTCGATTCGGCTGCGTTTCTCCTGTTTATCACAAACTGCATTTCTCAGGTTTTGATGTTCCAATTCCCACGTCTCAGATCTTTAATTTCTTATTTTGGTTTTTTAACGTTTTCCCAGTTTAGCTTTTGCTTGTTTAGTCTCTTTCACCTTTTGCTTTTGTTTGTATTCTGCTCTGCCGTAATAAAGGTTCACTCTCAGTTCAAGTCGGTTTTCAGTGTCTGCATTCGGGTCTGACCTCTCTCAGCACCCAACTCTCCTCCAACACTGAATACTTTCACTAAAGTGATTGGTCATCATTGCTTTTTGTATTAAACCAGGTCATGTGTATGTTATATTTTAACAAATGGCAGTGCTTTATGACATGACAGACCAGAGTGACTTATTCTTTCTTATAGAAATTGTAGATTTGCTGCTATTTCTTTGAAATTATTATTATGTCATCATTGTCCTCAGGTGATGGAGCAGCAGGTCAGCATTGGCATCTCTATACCAGCTGAAGGTTCATGACACAAAGTGGTGACAAACTGTCTACAATGAGGCTACTATCAGCTGCAGCTCTTTGTCTGACTAACAATGTAACATGCTTTGTAGACCATTGAATCCATCCTGTGCTGACCATGATGACATTTGTCAAATGGAGATCACACAACAAACATGACTTACTTGATGCTGACAATGTGAAGGCTTCACTCCACTCTGTTGAAGAATATGAGTCATCTCTGCGTCGACTCTTACACATGTAGTCTCCACTGCTGGACTCAGAAACTCTGAATGTCACATCATTATTGTGTGTCCACTGTGTGGGTGTCCTGGGTCCTCTCCATTCATACTCCCACTCAGTGGTTTCACCTCCTTCCTGCACCTCACATGTCAGAGTGATCGTCTCACCTCTGAATATCTGAGGCCAGTTGGGTTGTTGTTTTACAACAACTTTATTGGAAACTGTTTACACATATTAACAGTTGAGATACAAACAGAAACATGAAATCAACACAGAAAACTTCACATTGTATGTTTGATAATCATGAGTGAATGTATATTTCAAACTAAATTACTGAACTCACAGGTTTTCTCAATGGTGACATCATCACTTATATCAGTGTAGTAAACTGGGTTTCCTCTTGTTCCTCTGCAGCTGTAGATTCCTCCTTGAGATACTCTGATATCTCTGTTTTGTTGATCTCTGATTTTACCTTCATAGGTTCTTTGGGTTCGTCTGAACCACTCAAATATCCATCCATCAGAGCTCTGCACAGAGCAGGTCAGTGTCACACTGCCCCCTACTGGTATGATTTTTGTTCCTGCTGTCAGTGTGGCCCTGGGTTTATCTGCTGTTATGAAAAAAGAGAAGAAAATGTACACTTCATCCATTATAAAGGTAGTTTAAAACATTTCAAATGTTTGCCATTTTTCTGTCTCAACATGGTGACAGAGCTGCAGTAATTCAGGTTGTAGATCTCTAAATAAACACAGTATAAATGTTTGTCCAATCTCAGGCCTGAAGAAGTCACACTGGATGTAAACTAATGGAGTTCACTGTTGAAGGAAACACAATGATGGGTTCAGAGGGATCTGCCTAGTTTCAGGTTTAGATAACAGAAACATCATCACCTTAATTTTTTTTAAGCTTTTGACGTTTCTTCTCCTTATTTAAAATTTATTTCATCCAGTTATTTTATTTATACAATAAAATACACACATACAGTAATAATAAATGACAGAGTGTGAGTATTGTAGTGCTGACATTAATGTATTGAGAATTTACATCTGTATTTCAAGAGGAATCATCACATTATTAGTCATTGAGGACTTACCTAACATAGTTACAGAGACAGTATTACTGATCTTTGTATAAGATGATCCCCTCCTGCGACCACAGCACTGATATTCTCCACCGTGACTTGAATATTTAATTTCTAATGTGTACTCTTTGTGTGTGCTGTAGGGGACAACTTCTCGACCATCCTTGTTGGTTTTGTATTCCCAGTCAGTGTCTTCTCCTTCATTCATGTCACATTTGAAGGTAACAAACTCACCGAAGAAAAAACTGGACCAGTTGGGTTCAATAGTTAGCAGAGCAGCTAGAATCCAACACAACCACAAAGTTAACAGCCTGAAACACTTTTATGCACGACACAATCTGTGACAGTATGTTCATACACTGTTCATATATTGAATAATAATTACATATAAAACATAGGTGAACTGTAATTAAGATTCAGTATTTTGAGATGAAACCTTACTAAATAAATGAAAAGAAAGAAGTAAAGTCAAAACTTTTCAGTCACCTTGAGCGTGTCCAGTGCCGAGGAGAGTACAGAGCACTACGATAAAGACAGAAACTTCAGGATTTATCAAACTAAAGACATGTTCATGTTTACAGTTACAGTTATAGTTCGTCCATGTCTGGCTTTACCTTTCCCCAGTTCTGGTTATAGTTTAATTTTACCTTTAACTTTTGCTTTTTGCGTTTCTCATCAGCCTGAATAAACAACTTACTTTTTGTTAAAGTTCAGTTCTGTCCCTCGTGTTTTCTGCTGCTAACACACCGGCACTGATTCAGAAATAAACCTTTCTTAGATAAACTAAACCAGCTCCACTCATTCATGGCTTGCAAAAGTATTCAGCCCCCTTGAACTTTCCCACATTTTGTCACATTACAGCCACAAACATGAATCAATTTTATTGGAGTGCCACGTGAAAGACCAACACAAAGTGGTGTACATGTGAGAAGTGGAACAAAATCATACATGATTCCAAACATTTGTTACAAATAAATAACTGCAAAGTGGGGTGTGTGTAATTATTCAGCCCCCTTTGGTCTGAGTGCAGTCAGTTGCCCATAGACATTGCCTGATGAGTGCTAATGACTAAATAGAGTGCACCTGTGTGTAATCTAATGTCAGTACAAATACAGCTGCTCTGTGACGGCCTCAGAGGTTCTCTAACAGAATATTGGGAGCAACAACACCATGAAGTCCAAAGAAAACACCAGACAGGTCAGGGATAAAGTCATTGAGAAATTTAAAGCAGGCTTAGGCTACAAAAATATTTCCCAAGCCTTGAACATCCCATGGAAAACTGTTCAAGAAATTCAGAAATGGAAGGAGTATGGCACAACCGTAAACCTACCAAGACAAGGCCGTCCACCTAAACTCACAGGCCGAGCAAGGAGAGCGCTGATCAGAAATGCAGCCAAGAGGCCCATGGTGACTCTGGACGAGCTGCAGAAATCTACAGCTCAGGTGGGGGAATCTGTCCAACTATTAGTCATGCACTGCACAAAGTTGGCCTTTATGGAAGAGTGGCAAGAAGAAAGCCATTGTTAACAGAAAACCATAAGAAGTCCCATTTGCAGTTTGCCACAAGTCACGTGGGGGACACAGCAAACATGTGGAAGAAGGTGCTCTGGTCAGATGAGACCTAAATGAAACTTTTGGCCAAAATGCAAAACGCTACGTGTGGCGGAAAACTAACACTGCGCATCACTCTGAACACACCATCCCCTCTGTCAAATATGGTGGTGGCAGCATCATGCTCTGGGGGTGCTTCTCTTCAGCAGGGACAGGGAAGCTGGTCAGAGTTGATGGAAGGTGGATGGAGCCAAATACAGGGCAATCCTGGAAGAAAACCTCTTGGAGTCTGCAAAAGACTTGAGACTGGGGCGGAGGTTCACCTTCCAGCAGCACAACGACCCTAAACATAAAGCCAGGGCAACAATGGAATGGTTTAAAACAAAACATATCCATGTGTTAGAATGGCCCAGTCAAAGTCCAGATCTAAATCCAATCGAGAATCTGTGGCAAGATCTGAAAACTGCTGTTCGCAAACGCTGTCCATCTAATCTGACTGAGCTGGAGATGTTTTGCAAAGAAGAATGGGCAAGGATTTCAGTCTCTAGATGTGCAAAGCTGGCAGGGACATACCCTAAAAGACTGGCAGCTGGAATTGCAGCAAAAGGTGGTTCTACAAAGTATTGACTCAGGGGGCTGAATAATTACGCACACCCCACTTTTCAGTTATTTATTTGTAAAAAATGTTTGGAATCATGTATGATTTTGGTTCCACTTCTCACGTGTTTGTATTGGTCTTTCACGTGCAATTCCAATAAAATTGATTCATGTTTATGGCTGTGATGTGACAAAATGTGGAAAAGTTCAAGGGGGCCGCAAGCCACTGTATGTGAGCTGACTGAGCGGCTAAAGATGAAATGAAGAGATCACAAGTCCAATACTTGTTTAATTGTGAAGAACATTTATTTTATTTGACATGTTAAATACTGTTTGTCATAAACCATCACTAGTATCAAACATTTGTCTTCTCACATGTAAAGATACATTATTTACAATTTTTTTAAAACTATTTATAATTTGTTTTTATATTTACAAACCTCCAAGCACACAAATGTATGAATAAAAGACAATAAATATCAACATATAAAAATATAAATAGTTAAACTAAACTCCTCTCTACCTGCATTCATACACTGCTGGAACTAATTAGAGGTGTTTTTACACCTGAAAATTAATTTGAACACACTGCTAGATTAAAATAAGTTTAAAAATTAATGTCTTAAAACTTGACTGAGGTCTTACAGAAACAGACATTTTGTTTTATTTGTTCCTTGTTATGCTTTTTTATATTTTTTAGAAACTTTATTGCTAACTTTACTGAGCATAACTACCCTCACAAACATCGATGACAACTTAAATCACAAACACAATGACGCTGTTAATGTATGTGGCAGCCCTACTTTTTAAAATACTGAATTCAGACAGGGTCAAACCGCTGTGGATATTTATATGAAGAAACATGGTTTACAGTAAAGAATATAATGACCTTTTCCTTCCTATCATAGATATAATTATCAAGTACACTGTTGCTGCTTTGTAAAGAGCCACACGTTGTTGATGAGACACTAAAAGCTGCAGTACAAAATACAGCCAGGTATTTTCTTACACTTATGTGTCCAGCACAAAATCATTAAAGTCTTTGAACTATACAGTAAATACATTTCCATCAAGCATGAAAAAAGTAACTTGACTGTACCCGTCTCTCACCCTAAGACAGCTGGAAGAGGGTCAGTTGGAAGTCTTTTTCACACAGAACACACACCAAGAATATCTGAGCAACCAAATCAAATAAATTTCACTTTGATCTGCAAACAAACTAAAGTGATTTCCATGCTTCCTTTAATAGGCAGTGGGACAGTAACCTTTAAAGTTTAAATGGATCCAGCTTAAAGTTTAGAGCTCGCCTGAGAAAGCAACACTGGGAGAGCACTAGTAATTTGTAGTGTCACACGAATGCTCTAGCAACATTATACATATATTATAAATAGGATGAAGAGGAAAAACACCTCACCTTGAGTATTTCTATAGGAGAACGTAATGAGCACTGAAGTAAAGATGAAAAAGTCATGAGGCTCAAACTGACAGAAACTGACTCATGATGAATCCGGGCATTTTGTAAAAGTGAATTTCCAAAATTCATCAAAAGGTTTCTGTGCATATAAACTAATATCAGGACATTTCAAAATTTAAGGAAACAAAAAACCTAAATTTTTAAATTGTTAATAGTTTAAAAAACTAATAATGTAACAAATTTTAAACAATAACAATGAGTCAACTCCAAAAACAGTGGTGTATCCAACAAAATGCTCCACCCTAAACTGAGCCAAAACAGCAACCAACATTTTGCTTTAAAATCATCAAAATATTCTCAGTTTGAACTCCCAGTTAAATTGTTTTAAAGCAGTGATGCACTATAATTCTAACAAATAATACATCAAACAACATCAAAAATGTACTTACAGAATAACCCCGTCATACAGAGCAAAGTGTGCCCCATCATCACTGCACTCTGATCCACTCTGATGCGATGCAGATGATCACAAAGTGTTTTCTATGAATAATAAATGCAGAAATAGAAGCTGAACTTAAACCAGATAAGGTCAGTTTTTCTCTGACTTTTTTTTCTGTCTTTCACCTCTCTGTGCTTCCTTCGCTTTTACACCTACCTCAAACAGTTCCTGTAGCTTTGACCACAGCAGTTGTTTGACATGTTTACATTTCCTGTCCATGGCAAACACATATAGGTTTCTTTCACATGTTGTGTTTCACATGTCTTTCTCTATAATATACAAATGTGTATTTTGTTCCAAGTCAGGAAGTCAGTTCATAGTTTTTGCCTTTTACTTCTTTGAAAACTCTCACGGCATTTTTAAGTGTCCTGTGAAACAATTTTAATCTGCAATGTTCCTCTTCTGTCAGGTCTCTGGGAACTTGGAGTCACCTTATCAGCCAGTAATTTTATATATCCACAGATATTCATAGTGCCATCTATAAATCTTAAAAAAAATGTATATGTACTGGTTGTCATAACATTACTACCTTGGGGACTCTGCACACACAGCAAGACCTAGTCCTGTTCTGGACTCCATCTGAACACATTTATCTTGGTCTGATTTGACAAAAGTGGTGTCCCAGCATTCATCAAGCCAAATCTTTTTTTTTTAATTTTTTTAATTTTTTTTTTTAGAACAGTTTAGTTTTGCAGTTATATGTGTTGTTCTTAAGCAGTGTCCTTTATGCTGTTTGAGCCGCAACTCAATTTTATTTATTTATTTTTTTCAAAGTAACTGTCGGTCTGATGTACCTCTCTCTCTCTCTCTCTCTCTCTCTCTCTCTCTCTCCCTGAACTCACATTTATTCTGTCTTTTCATTTATTTATTTATTTTAATGTCCAGTGGATAATGGAAATCACGGGTGCATTTTTATTGTTGTTTACTTCTAACTTATAAATATCAAAGTTTTGTAGAGTTTAGAGCTTTGTAGTCTTTGCTTTTGATTGATTATAACAAGAAATATGTTAAGATGTTTCCCCCATACTTCATAAAAACATATATGATGTATTTCATAGTTCGATTAAAGATTATCATGTAGCACTGAAGTGAAAAACCTCGCTCAGCCTCAGAATAGATCTGTGAATGTTCTCACTTTGTGCTGGAAATATGTTTTAAATTTGGCTGTGACTCCAAACACAGGAAATGACTCACTGTGTGGCTGAACTGTAGCTAAAGCTTAACACGAAATCTAAAGACAACATTTATATTCAGTGTTACTTTTTTTTATCTGACGGCATATCAAAGTAACATTAAGTACTAACACATTTGATCTGGAAACAATTCTTTGTCTTACTTGGACATCAACATACAGATTAGACCTGAGCATCTGACTAAATGTCAAAAATCAGGAAAGAAAATCCAAATAGATGATGTGAAAAACTTATTTAAAAGCTGCAATTAAAAAAAAAACAAAAAAAAAAGGTTTGTTTCAAAAGCTACATGTTGTGGATCAAGTTTATGTCTGTGAAGGTTCTCAGTCATCCAGGTCATCGTAGTCAAAGGAGCTTGCAAAGAAAAGCGTCTGGACTTCTTTAAGTTACTTGAAGACGTTTCACCTCTCATCCGAGAAGCTTCTTCAGTTCTAAGGTCAAATGGTGGAGAGTCCCAGATATAAACCTAGTGGGAGTAACCCCCCACAGAGGGACAAAAGGACCCCCTGATGATCCGCTAATCGCCTGACCCAAGGTGTGAAACTGGGTGTGGGTCCCAATCAGCCAGAGTTTCGGGTGTGTTCATTGTGAAACCTGGCCCCACCTTATCATGCGAATTCCTGAGATCAGATGGCCCAGGATGTGAGTGGGCATTAAGGCGTCTGGGAAGGGATCTCAAAACTGGATTATAGATGGCAGAGAGTTGGTGTCGTAAACCACCGCCTCTGTTCAAAGATGGTCGCTCACAGTGGACATAGATGGCTTCTTTCACTCCTCTTTCAAACCATCTGTCCTCTCTGTCCAAAATGTGAACATTGGCATCCTCGAAAGAGTGTCCTTTATCCTTAAGATGCAGATGGATTGCTGAGTCTTGTCCTGTGGAGGTGGCTCTTCTGTGTTGTGCCATGCGCTTGTGAAGTGGCTGTTTGGTCTCTCCAATGTAGAGGTCTGGGCATTCCTCGCTGCACTGTACAGCATACACCACATTGTTAAGTCTGTGTTTTGGCGTTTTGTCTTTCGGGTGAACCAGTTTTTGTCTGAGCGTGTTGCTGGGTCTGAAATACACTGGGATGTCATGCTTGGAGAAAACCCTCCTGAGTTTTTCTGATACACCGGCAACATAGGGGATGACAATGTTGTTGCGTCTGTCTTTCTTATCCTCCCTCGCTGGTGTCTGGTCTTCTTTTCTGTGCCTCTTTGCTGACTTTAAGAACGCCCATTTAGGATAGCCGCACGTTTTGAGTGCTTCCTTTACATGTGTGTGTTCCTTCTTTTTTCCTTCAGGCTTAGAGGGAACATGTTCTGCCCGGTGGTGTAGGGTCCTGATTACTCCAAGTTTGTGTTCCAGAGGGTGATGGGAGTCAAAGAGGAGGTACTGGTCCGTGTGTGTGGGCTTCCGGTAAACTTCGATGTTGAGGTTGCCGTTCTCTTCAATGTGCACAGCGCAGTCCAGGAAAGGCAAACAGTCGTCCTTTGTGTCTTCCCTGGTGAACTTGATGTTTTTATCCACAGCGTTAATGTGCGCAGTGAAGGATTCCACTTCTTGTGTCTTGATTTTGACCCATGTGTCGTCTACATATCTGTACCAGTGGCTGGGTACTCTTCCTTTGAAAGAGCCAAGAGCCTTCCTTTCCACTTCCTCCATGTAAAGGTTGGCTACAATAGGTGACACGGGGGAGCCCATGGCACAGCCATGTTTTTGTCTGTAAAAGCCTTCGTTGTATTTGAAATATGTAGTGGTGAGGCAGAGGTCTAACAGTGTGCAGATCTGATCGGGTGTGAAGTTGGTCCTGTCCTCCAAGGAGCTGTCTTCTTGTAGTCGTTTTCTGACAGTCTCCACGGCCTCCATGGTGGGTATGCAAGTGAAGAGAGAGACTACATCAAAGGACACCATGGTTTCATCTGGATCCAGGGTAAGTTTCTGGACCTTGTCGGTGAAGTCGGTGGAGTTCTTGATGTGGTGTGGGGTGTTCCCCACGAGAGGAGCAAGGATGGTAGCAAGGTGTTTAGCAATGTTGTAAGTGGCTGAGTTTATGCTACTGACTATGGGTCTGAGTGGGACAGCTTCCTTGTGGATTTTAGGAAGTCCGTAAATGCAGGGTATGGCATCCCCTGGGTAAAGGCGGTGATATGTAAGGCGGTCAATAATTTTGTCCTTTTCAAATTCTTGAAGGCAAGCTATAACTTTCTTTTTGTAGCTGCTTGTGGGGTCTCGCTTTAAGGCTTCGTAGGTATTGTTGTCCCTGAGGAGAGTAGTGATCTTTGTATGGTAATCTGTAGTGTTTAGGACCACTGTGCATCTTCCCTTATCAGCTGGTAAAACAGTGATGTTGTGGTCTTTGCTCATTGAAGCGACGGCCTTCTTTTCCTGTATTGTGAGGTTGGATGGAGGGACTTTGGCACTGGAGAGCGTGGCTGAGACTTTCATCTTGATTTGCTCTGCTTCTGTCTGTGATAATTTATTAATCCGTATGGCAGATTCTGTGGCTGTGATGAGGTCCACTATGGGCAACTGTTGTGAGATCCCTTCCCAGACGCCTTAACGCCCACTCACATCCTGGGCCATCTGATCTCAGGAATTCGCATGATAAGGTGGGGCCAGGTTTCACAATGAACTCACCCGAAACTCTGGCTGATTGGGACCCACACCCAGTTTCACACCTTGGGTCAGGCGATTAGAGGATCATCAGGGGGTCCTTTTGTCCCTCTGTGGGGGGTTACTCCCACTAGGTTTATATCTGGGACTCTCCACCATTTGACCTTAGAACTGAAGAAGCTTCTCGGATGAGAGGTGAAACGTCTTCAAGTAACTTAAAGAAGTCCAGACGCGGATCAAGTTTATGCAACTCTACCATGTAGAAATTTAAAGTATGTATTTCTAGTATTTAATTTACAAATGTTTTGAATTACATCCTTCTTTAAACCAAAGACTGATATTGATTACTTCCATTAAACCGAAGTCCAGCCCTCTGTCCAAACTATTTAAGTATGTGTAGAACACCACATCAGAAGATGCTGTGATGTATTACCTGACTTATGGTGATGACCAAAAGTCTTGTTCTGTAGCCTTGTTGAGAGATATATGAGCATTTACAGCATGTCCACGCAGAGACCCTTGAGGGCAGCTGCTTTTCAGTGTGAAAAACAAGCTTTTCACAGTTTCTCTTGATGCCCACACAGTTTTTTTCTGTCGATTTTTGATCTGTTTTCACAGAATATTATGCATACTTAAATGTAGCAGTGATAATTATTACAATTATTTTACTACATATAAATCATTTAAAAATTTACCATCCACACAGGGATCAAAGTGAAACTTCCTTTGTTCTTTTTGCATCTTTTGTCAACTCTCGTCAACTCATTCTTGTTTGCTGCACGCTGCTCTATGATCTTTAAAACAGACCACTTTGGGCTGAGACCACAATCTGCATTTCCTGTTTTCTCGGTAGCCTGACTCGAAACCATGTTGTTTTTCAGTAGATTAAAAATAACAGTTTTACACACATGAAGGCATTGGAGCCTGCTCAGAAGAACAAAGACGTTTCCAGTTTGGTCTTTTAATACTGCTTGATATTGCTTCTCATCATTGTAGTTTTTTGTAGATCTGAATTTACTGTATTTTTGTTTGATTGTTTAAAAAAAGTTTTGCGTTAATGAAAAAGTCTACAGTATTCTGTATTTGCAGTTTATATTGAGAGATTTATCCAATAACACAAACAGAGGTCAATACAGTCTGCTCTGGTGCTCAACAGCTCCAAAGTTCTTCATGTCAACAGCTGAGGTTGTTGATTTTGACCATACACTATGTACTTCACACATGATTGCAGTGCTGCAAATATAGTGCTGCACAGTAGAAAAGGCAGAAAGAAGGCTGCAAAGGGACAAGAGTCACACACACAAACTCTTCACAATCCATTAACAATTCAATCATTCAATTAATTTCAAAATACTTTACTTCATTAATGAATTAAACTTTTACTGAGACAAATAGGACATACAGTAAGCTGTATATATATATATATATATATATATATATATATATATATATATATATATATATATATATATATATATATGTAGTGGAAGAGCATGCTAGTCAAAGAGAGACACCTGGAATTGCTAAGCGAAGGGCAGACAGTCCTGATCCTTAAGAACCCCCAAAAGGGACCGGTCCCATCCAACTACCAGCCAATAACCTGCCTCAGTATCACATGGAAGCTCCTGTTAGTTGTCATAGGGGCTAAGATGTGCACATTGAAGAGAACGGCAACCTCAACATCGAAGTTTACTGGAAGCCCACACACACACGGACCAGTACCTCCTCTTTGACTCCCATCACCCTCTGGAACACAAACTTGGAGTAATTAGGACCCTACACCACCGGGCAGACAAGAATGATGGTTTAAAAGAGGAGTGAAAGAGGCCATCTATGTCTACTGTGAATGACCATCACTGACCACAGGTGATGGATAATGGCATCAGCTGTCAGTCACCTACAATGCAGTTTTGAGATCTCTTCCCAGGTACATCAACCCCAACTAGTATCTTTCCTCAGGTGACCTCAGTAGGTCACATGATAGGGTAAGGCAAGCTCTCACAGTGATCTCACCCCAAATCTCAGGTGAAAATTGCTGAATAAGCCAGAAATGGGAAATTCTGAGTTACCAGTCAAAATGGGTTTTTTTTTTTTGTGGAACTCAACTCACATTTACAGCTTGGAAAGTCTGAGCAGACACACGTACTGTGAGTTAGTAATCCAAGATGGCAGCACTGAACTTTCAACAGCAGTAAAACTGAAACTTTCTTCTGTGCTGCCACTCTTTTGTATTTTTGACTCACTAAATAAGCCAAACACAGAGGACTGATTAGGTTTGATTCATGAATGTGTTTTTTGAAGTACAAAAAGCTCCATAATGACCCACACCTTTTTTCACAGCTCGGCTCATGTGATGACTCACGTGATTAATTGTGGATCTATGACCCACTTAAAGTAAAACCCTCACTGAGGTTAAAATACCTGGGACTCTTTACTGTTTGCTTTTAGAAGTCAAAGAGCCTCTTAGATGAGAGGTGACACATCTTCAAGAAATGTAAAGAAGTTTAGTCACTTTCCTTCCAAACTTCTTAGACCACCATGAGCTGGATGACTGAGAACCTACACAGACATTAAACCAGAAATAGAAAGGAGGCACATAGATACAGTAGTTCATACTGTTGCCTCACAGCAAGAAAGTTTCCTGTTAGAATCCACCAGCTGGGCTGTTTGTGTGAAGTTTGCATGTTCTCCCTCCACCTGTCTGGGTTCTCTCCAAAGTCATATATTATTATGTTAACTGGTGATTCAGGTGATTGCCTGCAGGTGTGAATGTGAACATGAATGGTTGTCTGTCTCTCCATAACCTGTCTAGTTGGACCTCATCTTTCACACTATGAAAGCTACTATAGGCTCCGCCCACATTAGAGTCCAAAAGGACAACACAGCAGTAAATGCTTTAAGGTGTGGTAACTTTGTGATTGGGTAGTCCCCTCCATATGAGAATAAGGTGTACCTCAGTTTCTCACTTCTCATTCTCAATATACAGTCTATAATATTAATAATAGTTAAAGCCTGCAAACACAGCATCTATCCTTATTCTGTCAAACACTTTCTTACAAAGATAACCTTTGATTAAGGTTTGTTGCAGTATCATCTACACACACTCGCAAACATGTTGATATCGAAGTGTTTTAGATTGTTTAACAGCAGGTGTGTTTCTCCATCCCTCCACTTTTCTGTGGGAAAGGTAAAATACATTAAGATGTTGCTTCATGTTTTATGTTATTTGCAGTTTATATGTTAACATAAGTGCAAAAGTTTCAGTACATATCAATATGTTATGAGGCTCGAAGACATGAAATCTGAAAAGGCCTAAAAACTTGTCCAGCAGACAGTTTGGAGTCAAACACTGACGTCATCATCACAGGTGTAGGAACCATTTCTGTAAAACCAGACAAACAGACACATTAGTATCAGTAGGTTTAGATGATTTACTGGCTCCTCTGCTGGTTACAAAGCAGTGATTATACTTTGGAGTTTTGTGTTATACTGTGAGGAACTGGCCTGTTTGGAAGTTGCAGTAAGAAGAAAACATGTCTGTATATGATGCTGTGGACAGAGAGAGTGATGGATGATTTTATTTATTTCAGAGATAAATGAACATTTACAGCACGTCCATGCAGAGACTCTTAAAGACATGAGCGTGAGAAACAAGCTTTTCACCGTTTCTCTTGATGCCCACATGCTTTATTTATTCTTTAGTCCAGCATGTGTCATCACCACAATAAAGCTACTTTTAACCTGTTTTCACACATTGTCATACCTGCACATTTCCACTCTGCTGTGTTGACTTTAAAGAAGACAAACGTTAGACTTCAGGCTGAAACCACAGGCTGCATTTCCTCTTTTCTTGGAGGCCCAGACAGATATTTTGTGGTGTCTGATTTTCAGCAGATAAAAACAAACCAACAACAGTCTTTTCCACACATGCAGTCATCACAGTCTGCTCAGAGAAACAAAGAACAAACGGGGAGGGGGTGACCTGAACCACTAGACTCATATGTACTATCATCTACAGGTTGAGTCATCTGCCAATTAATAGTACTCTGAAACTTCCTTAGTCCCACCCCAACCCAAACCCCTGAATTCATTTTAAATGAAACTCAGACTTTCAGCTTTCAGCAAATGTGAGAAACTAAAGCATATTTTAACACAGTCCCAACAGTGGTGGTCTCACAGGGGCTTCATCGAGCTCTCCATCTGTGGAGGGTACTCGACCATCCTGGAGGAGGGCCAAGGGATGGGTCCCGTGACTGCCAGTTAGTCCTCACAGATGACTCCCCAACAGGTTGGTGTACAGTCCATGAAGGCTCTCGGCTCAACAGCTGTTAGATCAGTCATTGGGTGTCTCACACATAAATGCTGGAGCTTCAAGCTGTCACCCTGGCACTCAAGCAAGTTCTGTCGGGTCTGCAGGGGCACCATGTCATCGTCAGAACAGACAGGGCAGAAGACAACCTTTTTCTTTTTATATAGAGAGTCAACATTTTTCTATCTGTTCATCTCCCTGCAGAACAATGTCCCTCCCCTTGCATGTGACAACCTGGCAAATGCTTTTCCCTTCCCTCTATATTTCCTCCTCCAGTCATTCCTTTGCAAGGTCCAGACCGAGGAGGTGGGGTTGATCCTGGTGGCCCCACTTTGGCCCCACATGGCCTGGTTTCCAGCTGTCCCACTACTCCTGTCCAGGACTCCCTTTTCTGAAGGTCCTCCTGTCCCAGGTGAAGGGGGTCACCGTTCCATCTTTTCCCAGTAGGACCCAGTAGCACTAGGGGTGTTTTGCCGGAAACCAAAAAGAACATAAATGGGAAAATAAATGACAACTGGCCAGCTTACTTGATACAGTCTGACGTACAGATTCCAGGGAAGTTAGAAGCCAGACTTAAAAGGCACAGAGGGAGACTGAGAGGTGAGGTGCTGGGACGTGAATTGAATCTCTGTATAGACTCGGAGAAGATGATCTCCACAAGCTCCGGTAGGTGGGTGAGCAGTTACACAGACTGTACTCCGACACTAGACAACCGTCGTGCAGCTCCTTAAGAACGCTTCTGATGAAAGCGTCTGACGAGTAGCAGGTGTGCCAGAGGCTCAGTGAATTGGTGCCCCGCCTACCTGCAGTGATGGGAATAACGGTGTTACAAGTAACGGTGTTACTAACAAGGTTACTTTTTTCAGATTAATGAGTAATCTAACTAATTGCTATTTCAATCGTTACAACATAGTTACCGTTACAAACCGTTACGCAACGGCATGCGGTGCGGTTGCGTTACTTTTTGTCAACAGACGGTTGAAGCTGTGTTCAGCTTACCACATCCTATATCAGTTGCACAGAAGTAGCTGTCTACGTAAGTCATCTGGGTGCTACGGCTTTAAGTAACTGCGCGTGCTCCTGTGGACGGCAATCACTTTCTGGAAGACGACCACTTTTTGGCACAACACCTGGAGCTAAGGGGGCAAAACAATCGCATGAGTGCTGCTGTTCGACTGAGGAAGAATAAAGTAGTCGTGGTAAGCCAATCACACGACTACTTCAAGATGACAAAGCAACAGGGTGATATATACCAGTTTTTAAATTGTGTTTATAGGCCAGAGTCATGATAAACAATATGTACGTGTGTTTTTTCCTGAATAGTTTCGTCACGTTTACTGTCTAAGAACAACGCTAGCAAACAGTTTCAGACTGACACCCAGTGACTTACAAATAGAAGGACTGGTCCCCCATTTCCTCCCATGAGTCCTGGATCTGGTTCTTCAGTGCTGTGCTTTTGAGATGCTGGAGGTTGCTGAACTGCAATGTCTGTCCCTGAAAACCACTTTTTTTTGCTGGCCATAAAATCTGCCAGGTGGATTAATGAGCTCTGTCGGTACACAGGCAATGCTGCTGCTGGTTGCTGGACTGGAAAGTGGTGATCCTCCGGCCCAACAGTTACGAACATCTCCCACTGGGGACCTGGACAAGGTTGCAGGCCTGGTTGCCCTGTGCCATCTCTGTGCTTTGTCACAGCATGTCTTGCAAATCTGGTCGTTCAGGAAGACAGACGAGATTTTTGTGAGCTTCCACTGTGGAATTCTGGGCAGACCCCTGTCTAAGTCACAATTGTTCCACAGGGTTGTGGAGGCCATTCAGCAGGCATATGCCTCTTCAGATGCTGATCTTGGTTCTTTGGACACAGTTACACCTACATTTACAACACACAGAGATTTATTTTTCTTCTGCAACATGTTGTGATGTAAATAATAGACTCTGAAGTCAAAGTCTTTTTCCTTTATCATCACAACTCTGGGAAATATTTAACACTCAGACAAGCAGACTAATGCATTGCAATAAAAAATAACTCAATTGCGCCCTCTGTTGAATACCAGCTCTAAACACAACCCAGTGTTTATATTGGAGAGGTGTTTTTGCATGAGAAAGGTGGAGAATGACAAGGATCTGACTGTCTGAAGTTACACAAAGATCTGGTTTTGTGGGTAGAGAGAGTGACAGATTCTCTTGAGATTTCTTATTTCAAATATAATTACACTGTTGCAGTGACATGATGTAACCCAGGGACAGGGACCTTAGAAACAGTACAACAGTAAATTATTTCATTTTTCTTTTTAATGAAAATTATTAACCTATGCCCATAAATGTGAAAGAGAGATCTATATGTGCATGCAGCTAAATTTGTGCAGGTCCACCACGACAAACAGTCACGTGTTAGAGAGCACAGCTCATGCAGTGAGAACCTTGTGCGCTGTCCATGGTGCTGAAATTGTAACAGTTTAATAAATTTAATATTTCACTATTTCTGGACGTGTGCAATAAGATGTGTGTGCAAGATTTGATATTAATCTGATACCAAGTAAAATACAAGGCCTGTATCACTGATACTGATACCAGTACCAATACTTTTTAAGTATTAACTACATCATCAGATTGCTAATTCTGAATGAAGGAGTTTTCATGACCATTAAGTTTTTTCTTTTTTTTGTCCTTTGGATTATTAATTAGTTAAAACCTGGGACCGAAATAAAAAACAATAATCTAGCACATCTAATAGTATTTTAACTACAGTAATCAGACAGTATCCTTTTCACATTTAGCACAACAGGGTAATTATATTGAATTAAATCTGAGTCATACTATGTTTGTTATATTTGTTTCAATTCCTGTAATTGTTTTCATTTAAATGTTTCAGTCAGATAAATGTATTATATCAATGTTTTAGCATAAATGACACTTTATGAGTAAGAATCAGCCAGTTCCACTTTGAAAATTAAAGTAATATAACTGAAATATTACTATTACCACAGTTATCTACATAGATATTCTCTGCTTACTGCGTTGCTGGATGGTCCTGGTTAGCTGAGCACGTTTGCTTACTTGTTTGCCTGGCACTGCTGAGTCAGTGACAGTAAAACATAAAACACAAGAGAGGAGAAGCAAACTGTGGCTGCTCTGTGACACCTGAAAGCAGCAGCATTTACACAGACAGCCAGGTTGCCTCTTTGATGAAACTGCAGCGGTGCACACAGGAGAACAGAAACTGAAGCATCAAGCTCATTACACTCGTATTGATCAACACTGATACAAATGCTGGTATCAAAATTATCAATATTTGGATCGATCCGCCCATGATTACTATTTATTTGAGTCCAATAAAACTTTATTAATGAAACTGTATTTTTAAAGTTTATTAATGTAAATGCTTTGATCACTATGACATCCATCCAAGGCCTGATTATTTTCATGATAGGGTCCAAAGTCAATATCATTCCTCTGTTCTGTCTGTTCTTCAGTCATATCAACATCTTCTCACTCCTTACAATAAATTATAAATGGATTAATGTCTCCCTCTATTGGCCACCAGCTGTAAGCACAGTCCAGTGATTGGACTTGGAAGCTGTGTTCAGAGTTTGACATGGGAAATATGGGACAAGGAACTATAACTTTATATCCACACTGACACTTAAAGCCCGTCACAGGACCGACCTTGAACACTGATGTCTATCTGATGTGGAGAATAGATGACTTCAAATGTTCTGTTCGCAAGATTTCGGGGAGCAATGAAGTGAAAACAGAATAACTAAATGAACATATCATAAATAATGATAAGAACAGCTGTTAGGAAGCTGGAGTTCATGGAGGAAACCCACACAGATGCAAACTAAAATGAATGTGCATCTAAAAAGTAAAATATGAGAACTTCCATTAAACAACGACTTGAGAGCTTCAAATGTTCGAGTAACACATGTAGCAGTAAAGTTAACACAGAAGCACTAAATGAACAGATGAAACAGCTGCTCATGAAATTCCCGCTGTGCTCTTTGTCTGAACTCCTTGTTTCCTCTCTGCTGTGTGAAGTTTGATGAGAACATGAATCAATCATAAATCTGCTAAAAGGAAGACTTGTGGCTCAAACCACAGGCTGTGTTTCCTCTTCTCTATGTGGCTCAGTCAGAAATCATGAGCTCCTTTAATTTCAGTGCATAAAAAAGTCATGAAGCAGAAGAGAAAGTTAGAAACTATATTTTAAGTAGTTTAAAAGCGATTTGATTTTGATTTATGTGTCACACACAGAGTTATCATGGTCTTGCTGAACATGTGATTGACACTGTCAAAATGAATCTGTATTACATGAAAGTACAGGCCGGACCACCTCGAGAAAACTGGAAAAACTGCTACACAGTAAAAAGGCTGCTGAGCATCATCAGAGCAGTTGTTACTTCCCATCATGTTGATAGCTTTAGTTCATTTTGGAGGGTTTGAAGCTGTTTTAAATGACAATGAGTGCTTTTAAATGAAAGCTCTCTTTCAGTGGATTCATGCACAACACTGAACAGCTGTAACATGTACTCTCAGTCTGACACACAACAACAACAACAACACACTTTATTTATATCACACTTTTATTAACAAAGTTGCAAAGTGCTTCACAGAAAGACATTTATAATATATTACAAATAAAATAAATAATTAAAAAGATAAAAAAAAAAGATCTACAGTACATTAAAGTAAATAAAAATTATTATCTAAGGGGAGAGAAACAAGCAAAACACACTAAACGATTCTTTCTGAAGGAAATATAAACTCAGGCATCAGGATCATTGCTTTGAATTCAAAACCTTCTCCTTTTCACTTAAAGTGACTTCAAGTATTTAAGAGACTTTAAAGAGAAAAAACAGCTAAAGAGCTGCTGTTAAGACTTTAGAGCTGTGGCTGAATTTGGATTTTGTCACAATCTGTGGCTGCAGACTCTGTGGCTCTTTGTAAGGATCCAAATGCAGACAACGAGAGACAAAATCAAAATTTTAACAAAAAAACGTTTTTCATGGCCAACAAACATGAACCAAATCAGGTTAACCAAAAATAAATAAAGAAAAAAAAAACTAAGCTGGGAAAGCTAAAACTTAAACTAACAGAAAATGTGGAACACTGGGAATACCTTGAAACACCTTGGAAGGATTGAGAGATGATCAGTGAAGTGGAAACACATTGGAAAACAGCTCTGATGAATTGAATATAACGAGACAGGGAAGCCAAACCAAACACACTGAACACGGGATGAAATGCTGTCAAACTAAAACAGGAAGTGTCATGGTCCTGAGTCTGAGGACTCAGTGGTTTGTGTTTCCTTATGCTTTTGTTCATTCCGAGTATGTATTCTGTTGTGATTTTGCCATTTGTTGGGTTTCTGTTCTTTGCCTGCCTGCTCCCACTTCTCTGTGTTCCCTCTGTCTGTCCATGGTGTTATTGTGTCTACTTATGAGTCCGCCTGTCAAGTTCAGTGTCCTGTCTGGTTCTCTGTCTGTTAGTTTCCTGTTTTATTGTGAAGGTCTCTGTCTGATGTGAGTGTGTTCAGATTACGTTTCCCCTGTCCCGTCAGCTCTGATTCCTCCCAGCCGTGTTGCCCTCCTGTCTCTCATCCCCTGATTACTGGTGTGTGTATTTAAGCCCTGTGTGTTCTCCTGCCTGTTGCTGGTTCGTCTGCGTTACGCCGTGTCAGTCTGCGTTACCCTGTGGTCCACGGTGTCCTGTTCCTCGTCTGTGTCTCATCCCGTTGTCGTATGCTCCCAGGTCTGTTATTTTTTAGTTCTCCCAGTTTAGGTGTCTTCAGTTATTTGTCATGCCCCACTGCTTGTTTGCCACTACACCTTTGTAAATAAACCTCACTAGCATTTCATCCACTGCCTGCATCTTGGGTCCTTCTTCCAACTCCACACGGCTTGCCTCGGCAGCTGTGACAGTAAGGACACGAACGCACGAGCTTGATGCAGAAACGGGGATAAACAAACAGAGAGACAAAAGACGAAACACAAGGAGAAGACAAAACACACTGACACTACTAAGACACACGGAGGGCGAGTGAGCAGACACATGGATGACACGACAGACTCTCACAAGCGACACAGGGATGAGACAAACACACAAGTGGAACCTCGCAGACAACAAACCATAAACTGGAAATACAAGAAAACTCAGAAACATAGGAAGAACTAAACTACTGCTTAAACTGTATAAACTTAAACCTAGACCATCTTCACACTTTCACAGAGAGACTCACAAAAGCAAAATAGCCTCAGAATCTTTGGTCAACGACCCAGCACCCTGACAGATTGACATTATTGTAGTCAGAGCTCTCCTCTGCATCACCACGTTGCCCTGTTGAGGTGATCAAATGAAAGCATTTCAAAACAAACACCTTCTGTTCTCTGCTTAAATACATTTATTATCAGTGAGAATAATTACCAATGTACATTTTGCATTTTAAATCTCACATTTTGTGCACTCACTTGTCTTGTTAATGACTTTGAGCTGAATCACAGATGCGACATTGGCAGCAATGAAATAATAATCTTACTGATGTTAATGTTCCCTTCCGTGAATCTCAACATTATTATGTTGGAGGGGTTTGTGTGTCCCATGGATCCCAGGGGCTGTGTTGTTGTTGGAGGGGGGGCCTCCTGGTAGGGTCTCCCATGGCAAATTTTATCCGGTCCCTCACCCAGGACCAGACAAACAATAATAAAAAAAAAAAAACCTGAATGAAAGGAACAGTTCACTCTGCCCTTGAAAGGGTTAATGGGGTCCCGCCATGAAGCAACGTCTGGGGAGGGTGCCTAAGAGCAAGCACCTGGTGGCCAGGCATTGGTCCATGGGGCCCGGCTGGGCATAGCCCAAAAAAAGGACATGGGTCCACCCTGCTATAGGCCCACCACTCGCAGGAGGAGAGGGGAGTAGATTGGCGCTACATCCACTGTACCGGTACGTCAAGATGAAGAGAGAACTGACCGTAAAAGTGAAGCTCTCAGTTTACATCTCTACCCTCACTTATGGTCACAAGCTCTGGGTTAGTGACCCCAAAGAACAAGATCGTGGATATAAGCAGTGGAAATAAGCTTACTTCAAAGTTTGGCTTGCTTCTCCTTTAGAGATAGCGTTAGGTGTTTGGCCATGCGGGAGGGGCTCAGAGTAGAACCACATTTGAGGTGGTTCAGGCATCTGACAAGGATGCCTCATGTGTGATGTTTTTCAGGCATGTCCCACTGTGAGGAGACCCTGGGGCAAAACAAGGAAATGCTGAAGAGATTATATCTCTCGGCTGGTGTGGGAAGCCTTGGTGTTCCCCCAGACAAGCTGGAGGATGTGGCCTCTCTGTTTAGGATGCTGCCCCCACGACCTGGTCCCAAGTGTAAGAAAATAGTTGGACGCATGGACTTCAATGTTAAACACAGTTATTATATAATCATCCAGCGTCCACAAGCTCAATATTAATGAAAGTTTATACTTTACCATTTTCAGTGTTTTCAAACCTTCTGATTATCTCATAGCCACAACGATCACCTGCAGGTCAGAGAAAATCAGTCACCTCATGTCTGTGATGCTATTTTAAACACAAATATTATTGAAAATAACATTTATATTAAAAGCTGCAGCAGATTTAATAAGTACAGTCTTGTTGCAAACAGCAGTATAATATTATAAGTGGATGAAAAACTAACCAGCAAGAAGAGAAGAGTACACTTGCTGCTGATGGTGTTGATTAAACGTCTGCTCATTAACAGCACCTTTATTAAAAATGTAAAATAAGACTTTTGCTTTTAAATGAACCTCATGATGGATTTGTGTCTTTGAAGGGTAAAGAGTTTGTGTTAAGTAAAGGAAAAGGTCTCACTGTTGGTTGTTGTGCAGCGATACAACAAGAGCAGGAGAATAATAATGAGAGAGACTCCACAAACCAGTCGAACAGTCAACCACACAGGAGATGAAGAGCTGTCAGCTCCTGACACAGTTACTGTGACAACAAACAATAAAGTTTAATTATACTTTATAATTCATAAAATAAGTTTAGGAAAGTTCTCAGAAAATAAAGCGAGGTGACTTCAAGCCTTAAAACAAAACTCATTTATAAAAATCCATCAGATGTTTTGATCCTGCTCACCTTTAACTGACATCCAGCTCTGTGCTGACTCTCTTCCTGAGTACTGACACTTGTAGAAACCTTCATCAGACTTTGACACTGCAGAGATCTTCAGCTCCCCTCGGGGATCATTTTGAATAAGTTTGTCATTGTGATAGAAAAACACATTGGAAAGTATTTTTTGTGTTCTCAAACTGCAGCTCAGACTAACAGAAGCTCCCTCAGTCACAGGATGAACAGGACTCACCAGGATAGGACCATTACCATCATCTGTGACACAATCACACACAATTGTTTCAGTCACATCAGCTGGTGCACACTTTGAGAAAAACCTGACAAACAATAATAAGAACAGATTGTACAAATGTTTTTCATTATGAAGATCTGATCTTGTACACTTAAAGACTACGGTACAAATACTGTATGCCACAAAAAAAATAATGGGAGAAATACACATTTGATGTCTAACTCATTAAAATCCAAGTAGTAAATGTATAATAACATACTCTGTACAGTGATGTTGACTGCACTGCTGAACTCTCCTGATCCAGACTCACACCAGTACACTGCAGTATCTGACTTTGATGTGTTGATGTCACATGTGGATCCAGTCATTCTCCTACAGTCAGAGAGTCGGCCGTCCTCAGAGAACTTCCTCACTCTCCACTCAGTGAAGTTTCCCTCACAGGTCAGTGAGACAGAGTCAGAGGTGAAGTGTTGCACTCTGTCAGGACTCACTGTGAGAGACGCTGCTGAATGAACATCTGGAAACAACATGCAGTGAAGAGACAAAGATCACAGATGTTAGCATTCAAAATATCACAGTGAAAATATACGTTTGACTTTTGCGTGGTTCACAGGAGTCCTGATAGTCATGCAGCCAGATTTACAGACTTTCAAATCATCAACATGAAGATTAAAATTCCTCACCTGCAGACCAAACAAACTTTGGTTGACTGTGATCAGTGTGATACTCTGGGTCTCCTCTTCCAGCTCTGCACACATATCCTGCTGTGTGTGTCTGTCCATGAATGATGTAGGAGTCCTGTGCAGTCCCACTGCCATCAGGTAGCAGCTCATAACTGGAGGATTTCTCTGATAGATCAGGAACAGCTTTATACCAGTAGAAGCTCCATCCTGCAGACGGAAGTTCAACCTCACAGTTCAGAGTTACTGAGGCTCCAGGACTCAGCCATGATGGAGACACAGTGAGGACAGGACGGGGTTCATCTGTTCAACAAAGATTTTCTCTCAATGTTTCGTCTCTTAACTCTGAATTCAATGTCACTAAAATGTTGACTCACAAATATTTATGATGAACTTTAAGAGTGAGACTATCTAAACATGTCAAATATCTCAACATGTACTAATAAAAACACATTTTTACAAACTGTTTCTATTTCCAGGTTAAATGAACTATGACTCTACTTACTGTCAGAAACTGTCAGTGTGACTGAATCACTCCACTCTGTTGTTTCATGCTGTGAACTTTTCATTCTGCCCTTACAGCGATAGTTTCCACTGTTGGATGATGAAGCAGATCTAATCCTGTATTCATTTTGATTTGGAGCTTTTATCATGCTGTTTGTTTCCCACTCACAATCCCACTCAGTGTCTCCTCCATGGATCTCACATCTGACAGTGATCGTCTCTCCTCTGTATATCTCAGACCAGTTTGGATACAGAGTCACAACAGGCCTGTTTGAGGCTGTTACTGTTCAAGAAAGTACAATAAAAACACATGAATGTCAAAAATGTTAATGCCTTTTGTTCTTCATCTTCCTCCTTAATCAGGAATTTATCTGACTTCATGTTAAACTCACCAGTTTTCCCAATCCTGACTGACTGGCTGTCCTCTGTGTAGTAAACTGGGTTTCCTCTTCCTCCTCTGCACCTGTAGAGTCCTTCCTGTGAGACACTGATTTGTCCATTTGAGTGGAAAACTGCATCTTGTGTGGTCAGGGCTTCAGAGGATTTCTCATCTCTGTACCAGTAGTATTTCCATCCAGATGATGATGATGGGCTCACAGAGCAGGTCAGGGTCACACTGCCCCCTACTGGAACAGCTGTGTTATCAGCTCTCAGTTTGGCCTTTGGTTTATCTGCAGTTCAGTTTAGAAAAAGAACAAAAGTCAATGACTGAATCAAACCAGTTGAAATAACTTGGTGGGAATATGTCAATAATAAATATCACATAACTTTAATGGTGAAGCTGCAACAAACTGTACAACTATCACACAAACACAACACTAATCTTTCATATTTAATTTGCTGCATTTCTAAGTTAAAAACACACATGAGGAACAATCAGTGGATTTAATGTTTCTTAGTGGATGTGGTGGAGCAGCTGAGACAGATCCAGCATTTGTTCTGCATTTCATCTTTCATGTATTAGAGCTGCACAGCAGAGAAGTTACTCTCATATGTTTTGTTCTCTTCACTGTGAATAAAAAGCTGCTGTTCAGGTTTTTGTTGTTGGAATAAAAACTAAACATTTTACTGACCAACATGAAAGACAGTTATAAAGCTGTAAGAAAGAAGAAGTGCTTTTTCCTTATTTAGATACTCTGGATGAAAGATCTTACATGATACAGTCAGTGTGATGATATCACTCCACTCTGAGAAGAAATAGTCCCTCCTGCCCCGGCAGCTGTATCCTCCACTGTCAGACTCAGTAGCTCTGATGATTCTGTATTCATTGGATGTTGGAGGTGTGTTTAACTTGGCTGCTCTCCATTCATACGTCCACTGAGCTCCTTCACCTCCCTGAATCTCACATCTGACAGTGACTGTCTCACCGCTGTATATCTGAGTCCAGGATGGCTGCAGGGTCACAGTGGGCTTACTGGGAACTGTTCACAGGAAAATATCCAGTTAGAGACAAATAGAAACATAAAAATTCTGATGTTTAAAACATGAGAGTAACGTGAGTGAAAAAAATAAACCTCCAACAGGCTACAGGGTTAAACCACACCTCGGGCCAGTCTGACCACAGGTAACTGTTTTCATCACGGCCACATCCCACTTTGTAAAATTGCTACAATCAGCACAAAAACAGTCAAAACCAGGCCACAGGCAGGACTGCTTCATCAGGATGCACTGAGATATTTTCAAACACCCTGACCTGTAGCTGGTTTTTGATAGCATACTGTGCTACATGAAGAACTGTATAGCACAGCTGCACAGTAGCACAGAGGAAATAGCTCCACAGGGTTATACAGGTCACCCAGAGGATAGTCGGCCATCCTTTGCCCTCACTTGAAGACCTGCACAGCTCCCGCAGTCTCAGGAACACGAAGAAAATCCTTCAGGATCCATCTCACCCAGGTCATGCACTGTTTGAACGTCTACCTTCAGGCAGACATTTCAGAGCCATAAAGACAAGAACTAACAAACTAAGGAACAGCTTTGATCCCTCAGCCATCACCATGCTGAACACTGAACAATCAGATCCAACACAACTCTCATATACAGTGTTTACATAGTTACAGCACAGTCTCATGTTTACACCTGCAGGTACGGCTGGTATTTACATCAACACTGTAACAAAGAAACATTTGTTTTGTTGTTTGTTATTAAAACAAAATCTGAAACTTTTCACTGCAAGGTCTCATTTTTCTTATTTATTTTCTTATTTAAGGGTTAATAAACTCACAGCTATATGACCTCTTAGTCTGGTAGAAATAAAATAATTAAACTCACGAGTTTCTGTAACTGTGACGTCACTGCTGTCCTCTGTGTAGTAAACTGGATCTCCTCTCCCTCCTCTGCAGTGGTACAGACCTCCTTGTGAGACACTAATA
Source organism: Rhamphochromis sp. 'chilingali' (assembly GCF_963969265.1). Lineage (NCBI taxonomy): Eukaryota > Metazoa > Chordata > Actinopteri > Cichliformes > Cichlidae > Rhamphochromis > Rhamphochromis sp. 'chilingali'. The sequence continues at coordinate 38,567,654 of NC_137929.1, read as the reverse complement.
ACTCTGTTTGCTTCATTTCCTCTCATGAGCTGAGCTTTAGAAGAGACTGAATCACGTCTGAACCAGTCAAACTTCCAGCCAGCAGAGCCCTCCACAGAGCAGCTCAGTGTCACACTGCCCCCTGCTGGTATGACTGAACTTTGTGCTGTCAGTGTGGCTCTGGGTTTACTTGCTGTTGAAGAAACAAAAAGTAAATGAGCTGAGCTTTAGAAGAGACTGAATCACGTCTGAACCAGTCAAACTTCCAGCCAGCAGAGCCCTCCACAGAGCAGCTCAGTGTCACACTGCCCCCTGCTGGTATGACTGAACTTTGTGCTGTCAGTGTGGCTCTGGGTTTACTTGCTGTTGAAGAAACAAAAAGTAAAACATTAAATCATTACCAAGAATACTCTTGTCACAGTACTGATCAAACTTTAAACATTCGCTGAATAATTAATCTAAAAACATAAACAGAAATTGGTAATCCTTCATGTAGTCATGGGAGTAGAGAACTGGATCACAGTAGTCCCAGTCCTGGGAATTGTTAGTCCACTTGCTTATTAATCCTGTTTATTGGTTCTTGCACTCTCGCTACGATCAGCTGATTCCAGTTTGTATCAAAGGAGGAAAATGGTGGTTCAGAAATTACTTTTATTGTTCCTGCACAAAGGATGGGAACGATGGTAAAGTGGACACTGCTGCAGGACAGAAACAACTGCATTAACGTGATCAACTGTTAACACAACTTCAGCTCTTCACAGTACCTGCACAGACAGTACGCTAACACTAAGCTAGCCAATAACCCAGAGTGATGAATTTCAACAGGTAACAAACTGATGAGCAGTCAGGCTGCAGCTCCGTTTCTACCTGTTCATGCCTCTACAGTAGAATCACCATGACGACCAATTTAAAGTCTCTTTGTGCTGATTTTGTGTAAGAACTTTTTTGCTTTACTTTTTTTGAGAAATGATCCCAACACTGATTCCAACAAAGAGGGGAAATACCTCCAACATGCACAAACATTTGACCTCACAGCCTCTAATTAATCTGCATGAATGTCTTTGATATTCTGCTTAGAGATGGTGGCGACTCTCAAAGTGGAGCCAATGAGAATCAATAAATTCTTATCCATTCCCATCCCTACCTGCATGTGACACATTAGACTGTTTAACAAACTAAAGATTTCACTGATTTATCATCCTCTTATCAAACTGTCATCTCTGTACATTCCTCTTTAAACTGCTGATATTTTAAGAGCCTCCATGGTGTCTCTCCTTTCTGTTTGCACAGTGAGAAAAACTGTTGTCCTGAGCTGCCTGCAGACAGCTGGATCATTGTTGGAGTTTTCCTGTTAAGATAGATGTAAACATGAAAACATTAAATGTCAGCATGAATCATGGTCCAACTCACATGAAACTGTCAGTGTGAAGACATCACTCCATCCTGTTAAGAGATAGTCACTGCTACCCCGACATCTGTAGTCTCCACTGTGGGACACTGAAACTCTGCTGATCCTGTATTCACTGGATGTTGGAGGGCTGTTTGTGTTGGGTGCTGTCCATTCATATTTCCACACCTTTCCTTCACCTCCCTGAATCTCACATCTGAGAGTGATTGTCTCACCAGTGAATATCTGAGACCAGCTGTGCTGCAGTTTCACAGCAGCCCAAACTTTCCCTAACAAACAAATAAACACAAATATTAAACTGAAAAAATCATAAATCATATTTATAAATTGTTACTTGAGTTTAATCATGATGTTTCGTTTTATTTCACAACAAAATTTCACCCTCACCTTGTTTCTGAATTGTAACTGCAGCACTGTCCTCTGTGGAGAAAACTGGATCTCCTCTCCCTCCTCTGCAGTAATAGATGCCTCCTTCTGAAATACTGATCGTGTGCTCTGATGTTCCAGCTCCTATTTTCTGACCTCCAGAAAACTGTGAATCACGTCTGAACCAGTCAAACTTCCAGCCAGCAGAGCCCTCCACAGAGCAGCTCAGTGTCACACTGCCCCCTGCTGGTATGACTGAACTCTGTGCTGTCAGTGTGGCTCTGGGTTTACTTGCTGTTGATGTTTACAGGGAAAAGTTTATCAGATTGTCACTTGCTTCAGGAAGAACTTTGTTATAGTAATGATCACACTTTACACATTCACTCAGTCATTTAGCTTCTAGCACCAAACAAAAAATATTTGCCTGCATGTGACACATTAGACCAGGGGTCGGCAACATGCGCCTCTTTAGTCCTTATAGTGCGGCTCCGCGTGGTTTGGGAAAATAAATTAGAAGTATTTAGCTGAAGTGTGTTTTATTTATTTAGTTCTTTTTTAACTTGTAGTTCTAAATTGGAAGATTATTGTGATCTTGAAATATAAAAATACAATTCTATTCTATTATTTTTTTCATCGCTCAAAATAAGCGTCATACCCGCTGAAACGACATGCATTTATCGAGACTTTCAACCCCAGGTAGCCAATTATGGATCTTCGGATCCACATTATGTCAGCAGCTGTTCTCCTCCGTGAACTATGTTAAAAACAAACACCGCTCACGCCTCACAGATGACAGCTTACAGTCCTGCGTAAAGATGAAAGCCCTGATTTGCAGACGCTGTGCACAGAGGTTCAGGAGCAGAAGTCCCATTGTAAACATACCACGGCAGACCCGACGATGTTTCCATGAACACGCTTTACAGCTTCTCTTTATTGACCACTTTTCACACACGGTTGCTGTACGCATACAGCCGGCTGTAGCTTTTCAGCTCACAGCCCGACACACACCAACAACAGCACAGAGAGCACAGACGTTAAGACGGCGAGGCGTGATTGCGGGTGCCGCTCAGGTGCGTCCGCCTCCCCTGCAGCAGCGCTGCAGACCACGCCCCGCCACACACATTGACCAGGTAAAATACATATTTAGGCAGAATTTTGCAAATACCTATTTTTCATCTTTTAGCAGCAAAGTGCTTTTTTTCCAATTATTTTTTAAAAATCAGGTCAAGGCTCCAAAAGCCCAAAGGTGATATAAGGCTGGAGGCTCACAACAGTTTTTGTTTGCTACATGGATCATTTTAGTTCAGCTGGGTGTCTTTCCTTTTGTTATATTTCTTTAAGAGTTCAAAATGTGTTCATTACATAAATAACATGTAAGTTTCTCTGTAGCACTTCATAGATTTCATAAGCAACACACCTTAGTTGTTCACACAAAGCATAAAGGTAAAAAACAATATATACAGTGTTATCTTCATTTTAGATGTCAACAAGTATTTGCGGCTCCCAGTGTTTTCTTTTGCGTGGAAATTGCGTCCAAATGGCTCTTTGGGTGTAAAAGGTTGCTGACCCTGCATTAGACTGAGTGTCTTCATACAAAACTGCACTAAATTTCTGTACTTTTAGGTGACAGAAGGAGACATGTGGCCTGGTCAAAACACAGAGAGCTGCACTCTAAAAGATCTTTAAATATAGTAAACATACCTTTTGTGCCACAGACTGCTCCCAAACACGAGGGGACAAGTAATGCCTCTAAAACACTTAAGTTGGCTTTATTAAACGTTAGATCTTTAGCTGGGAAAACATTTTTAATTAATGATTTAATCACTGAGCACAGCCTTGATTTTATGTTTTTAACTGAAACTTGGTTGGACCAAAATAACAGTGGAGCTGTTCTCATCGAGACGACCCCTCCTAACTACAGTTTTATCAGTGAGGCCAGGGTGAGCAGGAGAGGAGGAGGGGTTGCTGTCTTATTTAATGAATCATTTCAATGTAAGCAGCTATCTCCTGGAAGTTTTCAGTCTTTTGAATATGTGGCTTTACAGCTGAAGGCCCCAATCAAAGTTGTGTTTCTTAATGTTTACAGGCCTCCCAAATACTGCACAGACTTTTTTAATGACCTCAGTGAACTGCTGTCTGTGATCTGTGTTGATTTCGACTGTGTAATTATTGTTGGGGATTTTAACATCCATGTGGACAACCCTCAGGACAAAGGGACTAAAGACCTGAGTAACACTCTGGGCAACTTTGGGCTGACTCAGCATGTAACAGAGGCCACACATAACAGAGGACACACTCTTGACCTACTGATCTCCAAGGGCCTGAGCATTTCAAACATTACTGTGTCTGATGTGGGCCTGTCTGATCATTACTGTGTTTTCTTTGAAAGTAAAATCTCAGCCCACACAAATATATCAACAGCAGTGATCACAAAACGGTGTATAACTGAAGACAGTAGTGAGATCTTTAACCAGGTCTTCCCATTAACACCTGACCTGTCCAAAGGTTCAGTCAATGAGCTCGTCAATAGCTTTAATGCAAAAATGTTAAATGTAATGGATACTATTGCCCCCATTAAGGTGAAGGTTATCTCTGGAAGGAAAAAGTCTCCATGGAGAAACTCCACACTAGTGAAAAATGAAAAAAGAGCGTGTAGGAAAGCTGAGCGCAGATGGAGAAAAACAAACCTCCAGGTTCATTATGACATCTATAAAGAGAAACTTCACAATTATAATTTACAACTGAGGAGTGCAAGAAGGTCCTACTTCTCTGACATCATCACTAAAAACAGCCATAATGCTCGGGTCTTATTTTCTACAGTTGACAGGCTAACAAACCCTCCTGTGTCAGTGGCAGCTGAACTTCATTCGACCATGGCCTGCAATGACTTTGCCAAATTCTTCACAGACAAAATCCAAAAGATTAGACAAGCAATTGGTACATCAACAGCAGATCCAGGATATGTACTGTGTCCACCAAAAAGCTGTTTAAACACCATCAAACAGTTTCACCCGATTAACAGCAAAGACCTGGAGGACATCTTAGGTCAACTGAACTCCTCCTCTTGCTGTTTAGATGTCCTGCCAACAAGTTTTTTCAAAAAGGTCTCAAAGACTTTAGAGTCAGACCTGTTACAGATCGTCAACTTTTCCTTAATGTCAGGTGTGTTTCCAGAACCACTAAAAACTGCTGTAATCAAACCTATACTGAAAAAGGACAATCTTAACAAGACACAAATGAAAAACTACAGGCCAATCTCAAATCTCCCATTTTTAAGTAAGATCATTGAAAAAGCAGTTTCTCAACAGCTCAATTACTTCTTAAAACAGAATAATTGCTACGATGCCTTCCAGTCAGGTTTTAGACAGAACCACAGCACTGAAACCGCTCTGACCAAAGTGTTTAATGACATATGTCTGAATACAGACAGTGGAAAAATGTCAGTCTTAGTTTTACTGGATCTCAGTGCAGCATTTGATACAGTTGACCACAACATATTACTCAAACGACTGGAGAACTGGACAGGTCTTTCAGGAACTGTACTAAACTGGTTCAAAACATACGTAGAAAACAGGAAATACTTTGTATCAATAGGTAACTTCACATCCGAGCAGACAAGTATCACATGTGGAGTTCCCCAAGGTTCCATCTTGGGACCCCCTCTGTTTAACATTTACATGCTCCCACTGGCAAAGATTATAAAGAACAACAAAATAAACTACCACAGCTATGCAGATGACACACAAATATATATCACAATGTCACCAGGAGACCGAGGCCCTGTACAGGCTCTTGGTAAATGCATTGAGGAAATTAATGACTGGTTGTGCCACAATTTTCTCCAACTAAACAAAAACAAAACTGAAGTAATAGTCTTTGGCGCCAAAGAAAAACGATTACAGGTCACCAGAGAACTTCAATCTATACATCTAAAAACCACAAACCAGGCGAGAAATTTGGGTGTAGTGATGGATGCAGACCTAAACTTAGAAAAACACATTAAGACAATAACAAAATCAGCTTACTATCACCTCAAGAATATTTCAAGGATAAAAGATCTGATGTCCCAACAGGACCTGGAAAAACTAGTCCATGCGTTCATCTTTAGTAGGCTTGATTACTGTAACAGCATCTTTACAGGTCTACCTAAAAAATCAGTCAGACAACTACAGCTCATTCAGAACTCTGCTGCTCGAGTCCTCACTAAGACCAAAAAAGTGGACCACATCAGTCCAGCTCTGAGGTCTTTACACTGGCTGCCTGTCCGTCAGAGGATAGACTTTAAAGTTCTGATGCTGGCCTATAAAGCTCTGAATGGTTTAGGACCAAAATACATCAGTGACCTCCTGACCCAGTATGAACCTTCCAGATCCCTCAGGTCATCTGGATCCGGTCTTTTATCAGTTCCCAGAGTCAGAACCAGACATGGAGAAGCTGCATTCAGCTTTTATGCTCCTTATATCTGGAACAAACTCCCAGAAAGCCTCAGATCAGCTGAAACACTCAGTTTATTTAAATCCAGATTGAAGACTCACCTATTCTCAGCTGCATTTGAATAAAGCACCAAATCCACACTTTTAAGCTTAAATTTCAAAACTTACACTAACTACTGATCTTATCTATTTCTGATTTTATCTGTTTTGATTTTATATACGTTTTGTTTGTTTGTTAAGCTTAAATTTCAAAACTGATTTTATCTACTGTTCTGATTTTATCTGTTTTGATTTTATATACTGTTTTGTTTGTTTGTTTGTTTGTTAAGTGGGTTTAGAGCTCTGGGTAGCTCCCCAGCTGGGTCTAGACTGGGTCTAGAGAGTATTTTAAATTCAGGGAATTTAAAATAGAAAGTAGCTCGTCCACAGAAGGACTGGTAGCTCCCCTTACGATAAGGGTTCAGATCGCGCGAACAGGTGTGGGATTAGAGCTCTGGGTAGCTCCCCAACTGGGTCTAGACTGGGTCTAGATAGTATTTTAAATTCAGGGAATTTAAAATAGAAAGTAGCTCGTCCACAGTAGGACTGGTAGCTCCCCTTACGATAAGGGTTCAGATCGCGCGAACAGGTGTGAAATGTGTGTGTTTAGTTAGTTTGTTTGTTTGCTTGTTTTAATCAATTTTAAATCATGCTTTTTATTTGTTTTTGTTTCTAATGTCTCTGTAAAGCACTTTGAATCACCTTGTTGTTGAATTGTGCTATACAAATAAATTTGCCTTGCCTTGCCTTGCCTACAGCTTCACTATTCAAAGATGAATGCTGCACAAACAAATTACTTTTAGATGTTTTGTGTGCTCTCTGCATTTTCCTTTAATAACAGTCAAAAGTGACACTAAACTGAATGGTGTCTGTTATTGTGAGAGCACCGTGACCATCAGTCATCACTGACATGGTTCAAGTTTAGGTAGTTTTCTGTAATCCTATAATTTAATTTCCAATGATGTAAACAACTGATCGACATAGAAAAACGAAAAAATCAGAGAGGCTGACAGACTCCAATAAAGCCTCCAATAAAATGAGACCACATGGGAGTGTGTTGAGTTTTATTCAACTAAAAAAAAAGATGGAGTCCAAATGTCAGTTTTGGAGGATCTCGTTTAGCGCTGCCTCTTGTCTAACATCTGACTGATTACCGTGCACAGTAAGTCAGGACAGATCGATATTAGAAAATCGCTGCTATGAACTGATGGTACTGTGGACGTGGGGCAGCCAGGTATCCCAGCATGAATTTCAACTCACAAGCAGCAATGTTAGTGCTCTACACTGTAAGTAAAGTTTTAAAATACCTTGTTTTTCTGTCTCCAAGTATGGAATTTTTTGGACTGTAAGGCACACTTAAAATCCTTTAATTTTCTCAAAAATCGACAGTGCACTTTATAATCCGGTGCGCTTTATTTATGAATTGTAGTTGTGCTTACTGACCTCGAACCGATTTTATGTGGTACGTGGTGCTCATCAGTCAAAAAATGTTTTAGTACAACTTTGGTAAAAGCTACACCGCTTGAAGGATTGTCGGAGCATCACGGCTACCACAGTCAGAATCCTCAGTAATCTGGATTAAAACTCAGCTTCAGGTCCCAAAGTCAAAAGAACACATGTGGCATCACTGAGAGTTAAAAATGGTCTAAATTCTTTCATCCTTAATAAAATGATCAGTGTTGATGCTTTGCTTGCTGTTGCTGGCCAGCTAGCTTTGCTAATTGTTAGCGGAAGGAATGTTCTGAGCTCACGATGCTACAAAGTATCCAGTCAGACAGTTAAACATGCTGTTCGTGGACACTGAAGACTGCAGCCTGTCCACAAATGGTTAAATGATCAGTTTTGAAATATAAACAAAAACTGTCTGTTATCATGTTTGAAAGTCTACTAGAATAAAAAATAATTAACATCTGATTTGTGATTTTATTTAATAAGCAGACGACTGATTTTCCCAATTAAAGGTTAGATTAACACAATAAGTAATTTGAAATAATCTGGATGAAAGATCTTACATGATACAGTCAGTGTGATGATATCACTCCACTCTGAGAAGAAATAGTCCCTCCTGCCCCGGCAGCTGTATCCTCCACTGTCAGACTCAGTAGCTCTGATGATTCTGTATTCATTGGATGTTGGAGGTGTGTTTAACTTGGCTGCTCTCCATTCATACGTCCACTGAGCTCCTTCACCTCCCTGAATCTCACATCTGACAGTGACTGTCTCACCGCTGTATATCTGAGTCAAGGATGGCTGCAGGGTCACAGTGGGCTTACTGGGAACTGTTCACAGAAAAATATCCAGTTAGACACAAATAGAAACATGAAGTCATTTTGAAGCCTGATTTTCTTTTTGCTGTTGTTCAGAGGAGAAAGATTTACTGCATCCTGGTGACATTTTGACTGTAACTGAAGTTGGATTTAAAAATCAGTGTTTACATTTATTTACCGTGTGGTACACGTGTGTGGTGGCCCACCGGTGTATCTGACTCACACAGCCTGTTTTCCACACACTCCACATTTATAAAGTGATCTACAAATCCTAACATTACAGCTAACAGCTGCATTTTCCCTTTGAAGAACCACTTACAGCTACAGAGACAGGGAGTGAAGGTGGACAGTATATCCTTGTTTTTATGGCAACAAATTTACCTTGAAAGTGGTACAACTGTGTATAATATGATTCACAAGCAGAAAGTAAGATTTACAGATGTGTGCAGTGATTTGTGTGCAACTTTTCAGGTCTCCAGTTCACACAAACTATTGTACAAATGTGTCGACACAAACCTGAGTAACTGCTGATCATTGAGGCACAAATTTTAACGTCCAGATTGTTTTTCAGATTTCTTTCTTTAAAATTCATCGTCCATAATTCAGAGATGATAATAAATATACTTAATACAATACAAGATGTCTTAATAAGAAGAAGAGCTTTTTTACCTTTTAAGAACATTTTAACAAAAACTTTAAAGAGGAGAAAAACAGCACAGGCCTGTGCAGGCCTACTTTAAATAAAGCATCATTCTGCAGGTCTGTTTGAGTTCAGAATAAGTAAATAAAATGTAGCTGTGGTCCAATAATTGTAAAATAAGAAGAATAATCATGAAAACTATTTGTATATAATTATGTCTTCAGTCCGTTTCAATGAGCGATCATCTTCTGTTGTTTTCATGCAGCCACAGGCAGCCCTGAGTATAAAATACATCAGCTCAGGGTCGAAAACATAAAGATATTTATTGCACAATAACAGCATATCTGGTGATAATACACAGCTCACAACACCTTAAATACATGTGGACGAATCACCTGACACGCACAGATCACGTCTCGTGCCCACGTGGGGTTTTGAGTCTAATTTAACTGCCAGCTTCACACAGATCCACAAATGTGAGCTGCTTTCAAGTCCCAGTGTGAAACAAATGTGTACAAATCATTGCTTGTTGATCATGTCGTGCACATTTGTAACACTTTCAAGAGATATTTGTTTCCTTGTGGAAAGCAGACTTTGTCGTGTTGACGTGAGTGTCAGAACGGCAGGTTTATCTCCAGATCCACGGCTCTGACCCACGGAGACCTCTGGCTGATGCTCAGTGTTCTGAGTTTGGCTCGTAGCTGCTAACTAGCTTTCTGCTCTGGGTCAACTTATGGCAAAGTGCAGAGATGGAGAGAGGCGTGGGAAGGTTACAGCAGCACACTTTCTTCCTCTGGAGGCGGTGAACACAGTGAACAGCTGGATACTAACATGTGGCTCACAGCTGGGCCTGTCAGACTCTCTCTGGCTGCAGTAGCTGCTGCTATAAACACACTTTTCTTTTTCTCACTCTGTAAACTTCCTCCTGCAGATGTTACTCTCACTCGCTGCTTCGCACATACGCAGAGAGAGGCGGTCCCTGTCTTCACCACAACATTCAACTAGGGGTGCAACGATACTCGTATCGATATTGAACCGTTCGATACAGTGCTTTCGGTTCGGTACGCATATGTATCGAACAATACAAAATTTTTAATTTATTTTATCAACTTTCCTTCTGACGATGCTGTCTGTGTTGAGCTTAGCTTCTGTCTTGCTAGCTTGCGCTGCGCTCAGTGGATCTGCGCTCGACAGTGCAGCCTAGGCGGAGCAGTCGAACGCAGATTCACTGAGCGCAGGGCAAGCTAGTGAGACAGAAGTTAAGCACTCGTTGCAACATGGCAAATTGAACCTCCCCCACCCTCATTCAGATGTGGCGTTTGGAACTATTTTGGTTTTCATGTGACGTATGACCCTGAAGGTAAGCGCGTCATGGACAAAAGTAAAACAGTATGGTGGATGTGCCACACAATGCTCAATTACATGGGTGGGAACTACTGCGTTAGCGCAGTTTGCTTGTTAACATGTTGGCCATCCAGCCCCATGCACGGGGCGATCCGCAGTGGCTCGTTAACGGAGATTTGCCGTGTTGTGGCGTTAACGTCATTTCAACGAGATTAACGCTGACAGCACTAGTGGGAACACAACGAATATGACTGCACATTTACTCCGACATCATCCTAGTGCAAAGACAAGTGGAAGCAGACAAAAACAACAAGCACGCATGCTACAAACTTTACCCGAGTCATTTAGACAGCCGTTAGCACATGATTCTCCTTATGGGGACCTGATATGTTTAATATGCTGCTGAGAATATAGCCCAGAAGAAGCGTATAGTATAGCTTTTATTTTGGAAAGAGCCATTTCTCTGTAATAAACTCTCTTTTCCAAAGATGAGTGATTCCTCAATCAGATATATATATATATATTTTTTTTTTTGATTACTTTGTTGTTTCAGCAACATTAAATTTTAAATCTGTACTTCTGAGTTAAAATATATATTTATAATTTTAATAAATGACAAATTAAAAAGGCATGAACATTTTTTGTATCGAAAAAATATCAAACCGTGAAACCAAAGTATCGAACCGAACCGTGAATTTTGTGTATCGTTGCACCCCTACATTCAACCTGTGGCACGGAATACACGGAATACATGACCCATCAGGCCACTTTCTTAAAGCAAGGTTGGACTTTTATTTTTATTTTTCATTTTTTCACCCAAAGCTTGTTTTTATGGCTCTGTGGCTTAATACACAGTCTTTCATGTCCACTTAAAGTCAGTTTAATGTGAGGAAGCATTTAGAAAGAGAGGCCAAAAATATTTAACACAAATATTAAACACAATTTAAAGACTAACAGCAGCTAATGAGCAATAAATATGCAGTTTTTCTAGTCTTTTCTGGAGTTGATGCCACAAATTTTATTTCTACATTTCTATGAACGTGGCTCAGGGAGTTGGGCGGCGCATCTCTAACTGGAAGGTTGCCGGTTCGATCCCTGGGCTCTCTGTCCTGGTTGTTGTGTCCCTGGGCAAGACACTTTACCCTACCGCATAGGGGCCGATGGCAAGATATGACAGCCTCACTTCTGTCAGTCTGCTCCAGGGCAGCTGTGGCTACGACTGTAGCTTTCCTCCACCAGTGTGTGAGAGTGAATGAATATTGGAATTTTAAAGCGCTTTGGGTTCCTTGAAAAGCGCTATATAAATGCAATCTATTATTATTATTATTATGAAACACATGGGAAACTTAAATAACAGAAAGTTTAAAACTCACAAGTCTCCACAACTGTGACGTCACTGCTGTCCTCTGTGTAGTAAACTGGATCTCCTCTCCCTCCTCTGCAGTGGTACAGACCTCCTTGTGAGACACTAATAACTCTGTTTGCTTCATTTCCTCTCATGAGCTGAGCTTTAGAAGAGACTGAATCACGTCTGAACCAGTCAAACTTCCAGCCAGCAGAGCCCTCCACAGAGCAGCTCAGTGTCACACTGCCCCCTGCTGGTATGACTGAACTTTGTGCTGTCAGTGTGGCTCTGGGTTTACTTGCTGTTGAAGAAACAAAACCATTGAAAAAATTAAATCATCATAAAGAATACATTTCTTACAGCACTAATCACACTTTAAACATTCACAGAGTAATTTATCTACAAACACAAAAATTAATTAGTTTCCCTGCATGTGACACATTAGACTGTTTAACAAACTAAAGATTTCACTGATTTATCATTCTCTTATCAAACTGTCATCTCTGTACATTCCTCTTTACATTGCTGATATTTTAAGAGCCTCCATGGTGTCTCTCCTTTCTGTTTGCACAGTGAGAAAAACTGTTGTCCTGAGCTGCCTGCAGACAGCTGGATCATTGTTGGAGTTTTCCTGTTAAGACAGATGTAAACATGAAAACATTAAATGTCAGCATGAATCATGGTCCAACTCACATGAAACTGTCAGTCTGAAGGCATCACTCCATCCTGTTAAGAGATAGTCACTGCTACCCCGACATCTGTAGTCTCCACTGTGGGACACTGAAACTGTGCTGATCCTGTATTCACTGGATGTTGGAGGGCTGTTTGTGTTGGGTGCTGTCCATTCATATTTCCACACCTTTCCTTCACCTCCCTGAATCTCACATCTGAGAGTGATTGTGTCACCAGTGAATATCTGAGACCAGCTGTGCTGCAGATTCACAGCAGCCCAAACTTTCCCTAACAAACAAATAAACACAAATATTAAACTGAAAAAAAAAATCAACAAGGAATAAGAAAAAAATCATATTTATAATGTGTTACTTTCATTTAATCATTAATTTGTGTTATCTCACCACAAAACTTAGCCCTCACCTTGTTTCTGAATTGTAACTGCAGCACTGTCCTCTGTGGAGAAAACTGGATCTCCTCTCCCTCCTCTGCAGTAATAGATGCCTCCTTCTGAAATACTGATCGTGTGCTCTGATGTTCCAGCTCCTATTTTCTGAGCTCCAGAAAACTCTGAATCACGTCTGAACCAGTCAAACTTCCAGCCAGCAGAGCCCTCCACAGAGCAGCTCAGTGTCACACTGCCCCCTGCTGGTATGACTGAACTTTGTGCTGTCAGTGTGGCTCTGGGTTTACTTGCTGTTGATGTTACAGGAAAGACAAACATCAGACTGTCAGTTGCTTCAGGAAAAACTTTGTTATATAACAAATAAAGATTTCAACATAAAAACTCAATAGTAATTTTAAAAAATCCAATTTTTTTTTAATTAATTTACAATTTATGTATTTTTTTAATTCAGTAAGTGCTTAATAGGTCACGACCCTGGATGATGGGTTAAGAAGATGGATGGAGTTCAATAATAGATCTCAGGTTTCTCAGGTAGGTCGGTCCCTGATCTCAGTGTGATCATCACACTTGTTACAAACAGGCACCAACAGCACAAGAACAACAAGTTTCTTCAAAACAAATTTGATGAGAATCAACAACTGGCAGCAGCACACATGAGGACAGCACAGGTATCTCAGCTAACTGTTAGCCAGCTAGAGAGCCAGGAGCTAACACTGGATGTATATAACATGATGAAAACTTTATCAGAGTGAATCAAGAATCAGGTGAGACTGTTTTTATGCTCTGTCACCAAACTGTACTCCTAAATGCAGAGACAGGTGAACTATACACTGTTAGCTGATCTGAGGCCAGTTGATTGTGGTCACTCTTATTATCAGATTTTTTGTTAATCTGTTTTTTATTTAAATGTTTGTTTTAAGGATCATGATCACATAAATATATATGCATAAAGATGCATAACCAGTGCACAGTCAGCAGCATTTATCAGTCATAATTCACACAGATGTTTTTCATACTGTATGCTATCCCCGACCCCAACCAGGGCTGTGATGTGATAACAGAACTCTTCTCTGTTGATGATCAGCCTTTTCTTTTTTCAACATCTGTATTTCCATCGTCAGACAGCAGCTCTGCTCATTCTGTATTTATTGATCATGTTTGATCCACAACTTCAAATAAATTATAAAAATAAAATAATTGTGTCATAATTCTGAGCTGCAGTGGTGGAAACTACACATGTGCAGGTACTGAAGAAACTGCGATCATCACATCTGTGTTTAATGTTTGTTACGATTTTCTCTGATTTTGTTACTAAACTAAAACAAAGAACAATATGACTCAATGAAATGTGTCCAACTTACACGATACAGTCAGTGTGATGATGTCACTGCAGACTGAAAGACTCATGGTGCAGCAGCTGTATCCTCCACTGTCAGACTCAGTAGCTCTGCTGATTCTGTATTCAGATGTTCGAGGTCTGATTACTGTGCCATCTCTCCATACAAACAGCGACTGACTTCCTTCACATCTGACAGTGACTGTCTCACTGCTGTGTATCTGAGGCCAGGATGGTTCGAGGATCACGGTGGGCTTATTGGGAACTGTTCACATAAACACATCAAGTTAGAGATTGATGGAAGCATAAAGTCATTTTGAAGCTGAACTGATTTTTATTGCTGCTGTTAAGAGTCAAAAGATTTACTGCATCCTGGTGACATTTGGACTTGAAAATAATAAGATGTGTTTTTATGAAACAAATTAAAGCAGTTAATTAATATTCTGAGTAAAACCACAGAGTGACTGCACAGATCTGAACTGTCAGTATGACCTTGTTACTTCCTGTGTGTTTAAAAAAAACATTAAAACAAGAAAAAATCTGATAGAAATTCACATTTGTAATCAGACAAATTGAAACTGCAGGATTTAACCATTAATAAACTGATTTAAATCTTAAATAAAACGATGCACAAACAGAGAGACAGGGTGCGATTTAAAACAGTGCATGAAAATATCAGAGCAAAATTATTCATATTTGATAAATATGAAGAAAGGAAAATGAACCATTTCTCACCTTCAGCATTAACGTAGAAGAGAGAACCGAGCACTAAAGTAAAGATTAAACACAATCAGGATCAAACTGACAGAAAATCAAAATCAAAATGAACAAAAGTGTTTTTTAAAGATAAGTTTTCACATGACACAGTTACTGCTCATCAAAATATTTCTGTGCATAAAACACTATTAATATATGAACTTGTACACAAGAATGAGTCAAGTGCAACAAGCAGCGATGTATCCAACACGATACTCCAGACTAAACTGAACCAAGGAACCAGCCAACATTTGTCTGTAACTTTCATAAACATCACAAATGTGCTTTGTTCAAACTCTCACATAAACACTTCAAACCAGTGATACACTCTAATTCTCACACATGAGAAACACTTTCATTAATCAGTGCCATTCAAACAATGTCACAAATGTACTTACACAATAACCCCGTCATGCAGAGCAAAGAGTGCCCCATCCTCACATCCAGCCCTGCTGCACTCTGATCCTCAGCTGATCTCAAACACTTTGACTTTACATCAATAATAAAAAGAGAAGCTGCATTTAATACAGATAAGACCAGAGTGTTTCTTCTGACTGTGGCCTCTCTGTGCTTCCTTTCCTTTTATACAAACCTCAAACAGCTCCTGTAGCTTTGACCACAGCAGTTGTGTGACGTGTTCACATTTCCTGTCCACTGCAAACATGCAGGCTTGCTTCTTGTGTTTGCTTCTTACCTTCTGTTGTTTCAGGTCAGGTGACATATTTACCAGGCCATAGTCATGTTTTATTATTATTTATTTTTATTCTTTTATGTGATGTGTGCAGTGTGCTGTGGATCATCATAAAGCTGCGATATTTTATCTCGAGTCATCTTATCAGCAAATGTTTCTGAACATCCACAGACTTTTATTGTGCCATACATGAATGCTGTCTTCCCAAAATGTGTTGTTCTCAGTTTCTGGCCACCACACTCACTCACTCTCCAGGATTATGCACAGACAATGATCTCCAAATATTTATTTGGTTTCATCTGCTTCCAATATCATATCAAATATCACTCATACGAAGGTGCCAGTGTTCACATTTTGAACAGACAAGTATGGTTTGAAAGAGGAGTGAAAGAGGCCGTCTCTACTGTGAATGACCATCATTAACCAGAGGTGGTGCCTTATGGCGTCAGCTGTCAGCCAACTACAATCCTGTTTTGAGATCTCTTCCCAGGCACATCAACCCCCACTAGTATCTTTCTTCAAGTGACCTCAATACATCACATGATGGGGTGAGGCAACCTCTCACAGCATTCTCACCCAAAATCTCCGGTGATAATTTCTGAATAAGCCAGAAGTTTTTTTGTTTTTTTAGTGGAACTAAACTCACATTTACCGCTTGGAAAGTCTGAGCAGACACACATACTGTGAGTTAACAATCCAAGATGGCAGCACTGAACCTAAAACGACAGTCAAACTGTAAACTTTTATTTGTGCTGCCACTCTTTTGTATTTTTGAATCACTAAATAAGCCAAACACAGAGCACTGATTAGCTTTGATTCATGAATGTGTTTTTTAAGTCCAAAAACTTATAGGTCTATAATGACCCACACCTTTTTTCACAGCTTGGCTCATGTGATGACTCACGTCATTAATTGTGAGTCTTTGACCAACTTAAAGTAAAACCCTCACTGAGGTTGTCTGTGAAGGTTCTCAGTCATCCAGGTCATCGTAGTCAAAGGAGCTTGCAGAGAAAAGCGTCTGGACTTCTTTAAGTTGCTTGAAGACGTTTCACCTCTCATCCGAGAAGCTTCTTCAGTTCTAAGGTCAAATGGTGGAGAGTCCCAGATATAAACCTAGTGGGAGTGACCCCCCACAGAGGGACAAAAGGACCCCCTGATGATCCTCTAATCGCCTGAGCCAAGGGTTACTCCCACTAGGTTTATATCTGGGACTCTCCACCATTTGACCTTAGAACTGAAGAAGCTTCTCGGATGAGAGGTGAAACGTCTTCAAGCAACTTAAAGAAGTCCAGACGCTTTTCTCTGCAAGCTCCTTTGACTAGGGATGGGTATCGAAAACCGGTTCTTGTTGAGAACCGGTTCCCACTGTTTCAATTCCTTGGAATCGTTTGCCACTTTTAAAAACGATTCCCTTATCAATTCCAGACGCCCCGAATGACGTCATCACGTTGAGTAGCGTCTTTTACCCAGTAGGAAACACGGCGCCTGAGCGGCACAAACGCTCAAAAGTTTGGTTACACTTTATGAAAAAGGATGACAACAGGGCAACGTGCAATACTTGCAAAGTAGCGATTTCATCAAAGGGAGGAAACACTACGAATATGCAAAAGCATTTGCTCAAAAAACACGCGATTGCTTTCAACGAATGTCGTGTTTTTGATCCGCTCCGGACTAGCGAAGCTCAACCCAGTAGCAGCGGTAGCGTTTCCACGTCCTCTCCCGTTAATACTGCAGGTAACTAATCAATTAGCATTGCATATTATGTTAGCGCGATTTACCTTATTACAAAACCTGCTATTACTGTGCGTTGCATTTAGATAACCATGATGAGAGAGACAGAGTCTGGCTGGCTCAGATTCTGGCAGTTCTCACTGCAGTCTACCGTTAGCGTCTCCTTTCAGGCCAGGATAGACGAATGTCACCGAGCAGTGACTAAGTTTGTGGTCAAAGGTTTGCACCCATTTGCCACAGCAGATGCCCCCGATTTCACTTTGGTAAGTGAATGTGTTTAATTGTAGGCAGGACATTACTGGATATTCTTGTGTAATTGCTACAGAATAATTTATGTTAAACTTTGTTATTGCTACAGGAGAATATTTATTTTATTATTTTACATATACATTTTTTTTCCTGGGGACCCTGTGACACCCCATTGAAGAGCTGTAGGCTGTGGATCTCTTAAGATCTCACTGTTGGGTTTGTAAGGCCATGTTACTCCTAAATTTCTATCTTGTTCAAAGAGAAGATATAAAACAAAGTTCTAAGCTAATCGACTTTAGTGTTCTCCTTTTAAAAAAAAAAAGAATCGATAAGAGAATCGAATCGTTAAACAGAATCGAAAATGGAATCGGAATCATTAAAATCTTATCAATACCCATCCCTACCTTTGACCCTCACTGAGGTTAAAATACCTGAGACTCTCTACTGTTTGCTTTTAGAAATGAAAAAAGCCTCTTAGATGAGAGGTGACACGTCTTCAAGAAAGCTAAAGAAGTTTAGTCACTTTCCTTCCAAACCTCTTAGACCACCATGAGCTGGATGACTGTGGTTCATACTGTTGCCTCACAGGAAGAAAGTTGTTGGTTTGAATCCACCAGCTGGGCTGTTTGTGTGAAGTTTGCATCTTCTCCCTCTACCTATCTGACTTCTCCCCAGAGTCCAAAGTCATATATTATTATGTTAACTGGTGATTCAGGTGATTGCCTGCAGGTGTGAATGTGAACATGAATGGTTGTCTGTCTCTCCATAACCTGTCTAGTTGGACCTCATCTGTCACACTATGAAAGCTACTATAGGCTCCGCCCACATTAGACTCCAAAAGGACAACACAGCAGTGAAAGCTTTAAGGTGTGGTAACTTTGCAATTGGGTAGTCCCCTCCATATGAGCATAAGGTGTACCTCAGTTTCTCACTTCTCATTCTCAATATACAGTCTATAATATTAGTAATAGTTAAAGCCTGCAAACACAGCATCTATCCTTATTCTGTCAAACACTTTCTTACAAAGATAACCTTTGATTAAGGTTTGTTGCAGTATCATCTACACACACTCACAAACATGTTGATATCGAAGTGTTTTAGATTGTTTAACAGCAGGTGTGTTTTTCCTTCCCTCCACTTTTCTGTGGGTAAGGTAAAATACATTAAGATGTTACTTCATGTTTTTATGTTATTTGCAGTTTATATGTAAACATAAGTGCAAAAGTTTCAGTACATATCAATATGTCATGAGGCTTGAAGACAGGAAGTCTCTGTGATACTGCAGAGTCCAGCAGACAGTTTGGAGTCAAACACTGACGTCATCATCACAGGTGTAGGAACCATTTCTGTAACAGCAGCCAAACAGACACATTAGTATCAGTAGGTTTAGATGATTTACTGGCTCCTCTGCTGGTTACAAAGCTGTGATTATACTTTGGAGTTTTGTGTTATACTGTGAGGAACTGGCCTGTTTGGAAGTTGCAGTAAGAAGAAAAACATGTCTGTATATGATGTTGTGGACAGAGAGAGTGATGGATGATTTTATTTATCTCAGAGATAAATGAACATTTACAGCACGTCCATGCAGAGACTCTTAAAGACATGAGCGTGAGAAACAAGCTTTTCACCGTTTCTCTTGATGCCCACATGCTTTATTTATCCTTTAGTCCAGCATGTGTCATCACCACAATAAAGCTACTTTTAACCTGCTTTCACACATTGTCATACCTGCACATTTCCACTCTGCTGTGTTGAAATTAAAGAAGACAAACGTTAGACTTCAGGCTGAAACCACAGGCTGCATTTCCTCTTTTCTTGGAGGCCCAGACAGAAATTTTGTGGTATCAGATTTTCAGCAGATAAAAATAAACCAACAACAGTCTTTTACACACATGCAGTCATCACAGTCTGCTCAGAGAAACAAAGGGGGGTCAGAAAAGAATTAAAGGGTGACCTGAACCACTAGACTCACATGTCATATGTACTCTTGTCTACACGCTGAGGCATCTGTCAATTAATATTAATCTGAAACATCATCACCCTCCTTTTTTCTTCTTTGTGTGTGTGTTTGTATTTAGATTTGTGAAGTTGTGCCCTTAATCTTCATAACATCAAAATCAATAATCAAAAACACCAGCAAAGTGCATCATGATGAGACCCAGAATCAAAACATTACAGCAAAGCTGAATACACTAGTGTATATAACACCCAGCAGTGTGGTAAATTGTGCTGAGAGAGTATCTGCACCCCATAAGACCAAGAAGCCAAGAGCACCAGCATGCTGTGTGAGAAACATGCATGAAAGTCAGAACACCTCTGTCAGTGCATTCACGTGGCTAGTGGGTCCTCTCTGTGGCTGACTGGCTGTTAACCCAGTGAGTGAGAGTTTCTCCCACTGCATCGGGCCGTATCCTTCTGCTGCACTAAAGGACAGTTTTGCAGCCATGTAGCTCTGCTCATGTCACGTGCAGCCTTCCCACATCACATAATTTCTGGGCATGACTGTGGAGTCCAACAGAGCCTCCATGTCCCTCACCCTGAATTGACAGCAGGCCTTCGGGGTGTGCCTAGACCCATTTGGGCTTCACTCGTGGGGTCAGCTCCTGAGGCTGAGGGCTCTACAGTCTACAGCTCTTATATCAGTCATTGGGCGTCTCTGACATAAATATGCTGGAGCTGCAAGCTGTCATCCTGGCACTCAAGCAGTTTCTGTCGTGACTGTTAGGGTACCATGTTATCATCAAGACAGAAAGCATGGTCACAGTAGCCTACATCAACAGGTAAGGGGGCCGAGGGTCTCCCCTCCTCTGCATGATAGCTACAGTACCAGACTGTGGCAGTGGGATCACCCCGTTCTACTCACTGAAAGCAGTTTATGTGCCAGGACCATTGAACGTGACAGTGGACATTACAATATGTTGAGGGGGAGCCCGATCCAAGAGGAGTGGAGACTCCATCCAGAGGTGGTCCACCAGATCTGGAGTCGCTTCAGAGGGGCAGAAGTTTTTTTCCCCCAGAGAATCGACACATTGCCATCTGTTCTTCTCCCTGCAGACAACTTGGTGCACTCCTCACCACAGGCTCTTCTCTGTGCCTTCCCTCCATACCCCTCCTCCAGTTATTCCTTCACCAGGTCCAGACCGAGGAGTTGATCCTGGTGACCCCTCTTTGGCCCTACATGCTAGTTTTCAGTTATCCTGCCAGTCATGACCAGGACACCCCCGGAGCTCCCTGTTCTGAGGGACCTCCTGTTCCAGGTGAGGGGGTCACTGTTCCATCTTTTCCCAGTAGGGCTCAGGGTGACAGCCTGTACCCTGAGAGGGAGAGGCTCCATGCCTGGCCTGATCTAAAAGTGAGAATGCTGCAGGAGTTTTGTGTGCCATCCACCAGGACTGCCTACTGCTTTCTTCGGGGGCTGTTTGCCTCCTGGTGTGCGGCCTGTGTGACCCCATCTGAATTTCATCTGTCCAAGTCAGTGGAGTTATGAATATTCCTCACAGGGGACCTGCACAAGGAGGCAGCTGGGAGCCAGGTTGCCCTGTGCCATCTCTGTGCTTTGGCACAGAACTTCTTACTTATCCGGCCGTTCAGGAAGTCAGACCAGCCGTTTGTGAGCTTCCACTATGGAATTCTGGTCAGACCCTTGTCTAAGTCTCGATTGTCCCACAGGGTTGTGGAGGCCATTCAGCAGGCGTATGCCTCTTCGGATGTTCCCCTCCCTTCCAGAGTGCGGACCCACTGTGTCACAATATTAAAAATTTTAATCACTTTCAGCCAATAATCAATATACATATATTTTTTTATTAAAATTATTAACCTATCACAGAGAGAGCTATGTGTGCATGCAGCTAAATTTGTCCACCACTACAAACAGTCACGTGTTAGAGAGCACAGCTCATGCAGTGAAATCCTTGTGTGCTGTCCATGGTGCTGAAATTATATCAGTTTAATGAATTTAATATCACTACTTATTAGTCGTGTGCAATACTGCAAGATTTGGTATCAATCTAATACCAAGTAAAGACCAGGCCTATATCGCTGATACTGATACCAGTACCAATACTTTTCAATAATTACCATCATCAGTGTTGCTAATTCTGAATGAATTTTCATGACCTTTAAGACAGCCAGGTTGCTTCTTAGATGAAACTGCAGCAGTGCGTACAGGAAAGAAACAGAGAGTAAAGTATCGAGTTCATTACACTCGTAAGGAAAAAGAACGTGTTGGTTGACCAGGAGGACTGGGAGACCATGACAGATACAATAAATTATAAATGGATTATGTCTCCCTCTATTGGCCACCAGCTGTAAACACAGTCCAGTGATTGTACTTGGAAGCTGTGTTCAGAGTCTGACATGAGAAATATGGGAGAGGAACTATATCTGTATGTCCACACTGACACTTACCCTTATTTACCATGGGCCCACCAGCGGAGAATGCGCTTTAGAAAAGAAGAGAAGCTGAGATTTACAGGGATATTTGGTGTATTACGGTACAATCACAATAGTGTAAGTATAGTTTGATTTCCAAAAATGATAACACTTCGCCCAGTCATTAAGAATTTTCTTAATACTGTTTGTTTAAAGAAAAATTTAACATATTTAAATGATGCCTTCTCTGTGCGATTGGTGAAATAAAAAATGTGATATAGGCTTTTAGGCAAGAAGTGCAAAACAAAAAATAACTTAAAAACCTCTGGAATTAAAAAATGGTACAGAAAGAAGGCCTTATCTGTATAAGAAAAATTACCTGTACCGCGATGGTACGAGGGAAATTTCTTTTGCAGTTCGTCTGAAAAGCTGCACTTGCGCTTTGGCATCTTTTAAAGATCATTTGTTCCATCTGTGAGGCAGAACAACCACTCACAAAGCAGCAGCTCGGCGTGTGACATCACACATATGACCCATATTTGTGATGTCACACCTGTAGGCCTATAGAAAAACCCGGACATTTTCATCAGTCTCGAAAATCCCCTCGGACAGAACGTGAAAAGAGGACATGTCCGGGGAAAAGAGGACGGTTGGTTACCCTAGATCACACGCTATCGCTGTCTTAACACAGAAAAGTCAACTCCGGCTGGTTTTACCAGGGTGACTCGCACTACTGTATCTCTCGACCAGTTGGGCTCGAGAGAAACGGTTACTGAAAGATGAGAAGAAAAACATTACGAAACTTTACGGTGCATCATTAGAATGCACGGTCCAATCACAGGTAAGTAATGATGACACGTGGAGCACTTGGCTCTCCACAATAGAGAGAGATTTGCAATATAAAAAGAAGGATATACAAAAAATTGAGTGGGCTAGGCTCAAATACTTTTTTGTATTAGTATAGTTCATATTTAAAGTTGATGTTGTATTACATTTCATTTATGTTAAATCTGTTTCCACTTCACTATAAATCTGAAAAAACAGAGTCTGTTTTTTCCCCACTGTTGTTCCACTGTCATACGAATACAATAAAGTATAACGACTGCCAGGTATTGAAAGCTGAGGATTTTCTGGGGGAAAAAAGGGCAAAAGCTGTCACTTACAGTATGATTTCTGACACTTTTACAGCCAAGATTATGACACCTGGTAAAGGGTCTTTTAAAGGACCTTTGAACAATGATATCTGCTGTTTTCTGTCTGTACCATTCGGCACTGTATTTTTGTCTGATATTTTTCTAAAGGAGAGTTTTCATCAGTTCTCACAGTGTGGTATTTTTCCTAGTACAGGTAGATCATATAAAATGTGCAGTCCACACAGAGAACAAGTGCAGTGCTACAGGGGCACACCTGACACTTTTGTATCCCTTCAACTATACTTTATATTTATATCTGACAATATCAGCATGTAGCTGTCAAGAGAACAACACTGTGCTGTTATTGTCTGCATTTCTTGTTGCCTGTTTGCTAAAACAAGTCATTTACTTTTTCTCTTCAACCACAGGCTGCTTTTCCTCTTTTCTGGGGGCTCAGGCGGAAATCATGAGTCATTTTCAGCAGATAAATAAATAGGATATAACAGACAGTTAGAAAATACATTTTTATCCACATATAAGCATCACGGGTCACTCAGAAGAACAAAAACGTTTTGTCGTGATATTATTTGATTATTTTTAAAAGCACCACAATTATTTTACACACATCAAACTGTAAACAGCATAAAAGACACAAACATCACCTACAGAAAACAATTTGATCACACACAAAATGTTCTCTGTCATGGCCTCAGTGATGACATGAATAACATTGTAAAATCTGAACATTGACAATAAGTTTTTGTGCATCACAATTTGGAAACATGTATATTAACATAATTCTTATTATTTATTGTTACTTATATGAAAAATATGCAATAAACATCTCCATACAGCAAGCTTTTGTTAAATTCCCCAATTCTTTGATCTTTGCGCTGAAGGAAGAACAACACTCGGTGTATAAATGCTCAATCAACAATCTCTTTAATCGATACAATTCTCTTTATTCCATACAACACTTTGAGCATTACAAACGGCCAGACGGGAGATGGGGACAGGAGGGTGTCTGGCAAAATCTCGAAGTGTCTGACCGTTTCTCACACTCTTGTAGCTTCAGCCTCCCTCTAAACTAAGCATTTACATTTTTTCTCTCTCTCAGTAAGTGTAAGTTATGACCTTGGCTTCCTGTGCAGTATGTTTTGTTCTTTCTAATC
The DNA here is from genome assembly GCF_963969265.1 of Rhamphochromis sp. 'chilingali'. Taxonomy (NCBI): domain Eukaryota; kingdom Metazoa; phylum Chordata; class Actinopteri; order Cichliformes; family Cichlidae; genus Rhamphochromis; species Rhamphochromis sp. 'chilingali'. The sequence continues at coordinate 38,543,316 of NC_137929.1, read as the reverse complement.
AGACAAATAAGGCTATGATTCTCTGCAAACAGCATTTCTTATAAATCAGCACTATAATGCATCATAAGACAGTGTAATATTTCATTCCTGTTTTTTCTCAGAACAAATAATCAACTAATTTTATTACATGTACATGGGGATTTTCACAGTTCAGCATCAATCATCAAAATCTGCTGGGGCAGTCCCAACAGCACACAGAGGTCAACAACCTTTGTCTTCTCAAAACTAGGCGCCTGCTAATGTCTCTCTATCTGCTGTCTCCCTTTCTCATGTCCTTGCTGCCCATTTCTTCGCACACTGTGTTCTCCTTTCTGTCGCCTCTGCTTCTCACATACACCTCTGACTTATTCTCCCAATTCTGTGTGTCTGCTCTATGTGTGAGTGTTTAGCAGCTTGACCTATGGCCTACTTAAATGAATAACGAATATAATGCTTTACTATCGTTAATACAACTAAATCCCTAATACTAAAATAATCTATTCTTACACTTTAAAGATAACATGTAAAATTCAGCAGGAAGTGAGTGAACATCTTATAGAAATAAAACAAAGAGACTGAAACAAACTCACAGAACCAAATCATGAAATTGTATCTTGACGGAAACAATGTCCCACACCATCCACCCTCCACTTATTACAACAGAAATAAACACAATAGGATTTTAATACAAAGATGAACCTTATAATCAGTCTTCCAGTGTTGATATTAAACCAAGAGCATGTCATTGCTTACACTGACGTAGCTCATGTTGTTCGTGAGTCTTGAGTTTTGTTGAAATAATCTTTTTATGGACCTGAAACAAAATCAGAACAAATACGAGTTTGAAAGTGAAAAACAAAGAAATAATGTTGCCAAAGATGTGATGATGCTTTCTGACACGTTCATGCTTTAATCACACAGAACTGATCTCATCTATTTTATTCAGACATCACAACAGCAGCAGAACGCAACTAAAGCCAATCGTATAAAAAGTGATTCAGCTCATCAGCTCCACAAACTTTAGCAATGATGTCACACATTTAACTGCACATGTAATCTGATTACTAATGACTCAGTGTCTGTAGAGTTCACATTTGTACCTGAGGCTGATTCAGGATTCACATTATTGTAGTCAGAGCTCTCCTCTGTGCCATCATGTCTGCCTGTTGTGATGATGGATTATTGTGTTTAATAACATGGAGACTGTCTTCCTCTAAAATGACACAAGTTACAAAAACATTCGACCAATTATTACATTTCATGTTTCTTGTACTCACTCCTTTTATCAAGACCTTCAAGCTGAAATCCAGATGTGACGTTGTTGTATTCATCTGCTGAAATAATGAAGTTTGATCAGTCAGAATAAATATTTACATTTCTTACAGCTCTGCTATTATCAAAGTTTATACTGTTTGTACCACTTCCAGTGTTTCCAGAGCCTCTGATTGATTCATAGACTGAAAGATCACCTGCAAGTCATTGAAAATAAGAAAGAAGGAAGAAAAATATTATTTATTTTTGTTTTTGTCACTGTTTGCTGGAAAACTGAGTGTTGAAAACTGTATTAAAGAGAAAAGTAATAATTTCTGGTCTCACCATGAAGAAGAGAGGAGTAAACCTGAGTTTCATTCTGGTTGGATGCTTGTTGTGAAGCAGAGCTTTGATTGGTGCTCTGAGACTGAGTGAGACTGAAACAAAAAAATGTAAGTTTAATGAGGAATAATTCAAAGTTAGCTTCATTTAAAGTTATATAAATAAAACTAAACTGCTGCACCAACCTGTTACAACAGGGTTCTGTAAAAAGCACAAAGATTATTACATCAGTTTGTTTAAAAGTGTCACAGCATTAAAAAAAATATTTTTCTTGTAAATTTTCAATCAGAAAGTCTCTCACCCTTTATCTGTTTATAGCAACACATCAGCAGCAGCACGACAATAATTCCACTAACAAGTCCGATGATGAACGGAACGATAAATGAACTTCTTTCACATCCAAAACCTGAAACTAGAAAATGTCAGATTTTGGATCTGAAATCTTAATATAAAGAAACAAAAACTGATGTTTACATTGAGATTTTCTGTTTCCTGTCAGAAACTGTCAGCATGACTCTGCTCTGTGGTTTCATGTTGTGACTCCTGTTCTACACTACTTGCAGTCTTACTTGTAGAATTGTTACAGAACTAATTGTGAATTTATGTTGATTTGGAGATTTGCTGAAAATGATTGTTTCACATTCATAATCCCACCTAGTCTCCCCTCCTTGGATCACATTCCTGACACTGATTCTCTAGACTCCACATTTTACATGACTATTCATGTTCAACTATTTCCAATAAGAACATTATTACAATGCCAAAGAGGTTACCATGAGATATAATGCTGTTTGACCTTCATAGTAATCCTCAATCATCAATCTATTCAATATTGTTGCTGAATCCAAACTCACCAGTTGTGTTAATCTGAACTTCTTGGCTGTCCTCTGTGTAGTAAACTGGGTTTCCTCTTCCTCCTCTGCACCTGTAGAGTCCTTCCTGTGAGACACTGATTTGTCCATTTGATGTGGGGACAACATCCACTGTGGTATTATCTCTGTACCAGTAGTATTTCCATCCAGATGATGATGATGGGTTCACAGAGCAGGTCAGGGTCACACTGCCCCCTACTGGAACAGCTGTGTTATCAGCTCTCAGTTTGGCCTTTGGTTTATCTGCAGTTCAGTTTAGAAAAAGAACAAAAGTCAATGACTGAATCGTGTACATACGGATGTTCACTGTTCATAGACACAAACTGCATCTTTCTTGGCTGCTACCTCAAAGCAGATTGTGCGCTGTCAGTCCTGTGTGCTGCATGTGACTGAATCAAAACCGTTTAAATAACTAGATGTAAATGGTGAACATCAACAAATCTTGGTGATCTTGAAGAGATACAAATTGTACAATCGTTTTGATCAAAGCTGTGAAAGTTTTATATTTTCTTTGCTGTATTTAAAAAGTACTTGAAGATTGATTAATAAGCTGGTCCGTCTTTAGGACCTGGGAGTTTAAAGGGATCAATCTCAATCAGCCTCCTGCTAAAGGTGAGTGGCAGTGACTCAGAGTTATGAGACTGTTAATCATAGAAACAGTACCACTATTTTTGGTGGTATGTCTGTGTGTGTTTATTTATTTGATCAGATGATAGTTCAGAATTACTTTTATTCTTTTTATAGAAATTGTAGATCAATTGTTATTTGTTTGAATATATTATTTATTTATCCTGTTTATATCATTATTGTCCTCAGGTGATGGAGCAGCAGGTCAGCATTGGCGTCTCTATACCAGCTGAAAGTTCGTGACACAAAGTGGTGACAAACTGTCTACAATGAGGCTACTATCAGCTGCAGCTCTTTGTCTGACCAACAATGTAACATGCTTTGTAGACCATTGAATTCATCCTGTGCTGACCATTATGACATTTGTCAAATGGAGATCACACAACAAACATGACTTACTTGATGCTGACAATGTGAAGGCTTCACTCCACTCTGTTGAAGAATATGAGTCATCTCTGCGTCGACTCTTACACATGTAGTCTCCACTGCTGGACTCAGAAACTCTGAATGTCACATCATTATTGTGTGTCCACTGTGTGGGTGTCCTGGGTCGTCTCCATTCATACTCCCACTCAGTGGTTTCACCTCCTTCCTGCACCTCACATGTCAGAGTGATCGTCTCACCTCTGAATATCTGAGGCCAGTTGGGTTGTTGTTTTACAACAACTTTATTGGAAACTGTTCACACATATTAACAGTTGAGATACAAACAGAAACATGAAATCAACACAGAAAACTTAACATTGTATGTTTGATAATCATGAGTGAATGTATATTTCAAACTAAATGACTGAACTCACAGGTTATCTCAATGGTGACATCATAACTTATATCAGTGTAGTAAACTGGGTTTCCTCTTGTTCCTATGCAGCTGTAGATTCCTCCTTCAGATACTCTGATATCTCTGTTTTGTTGATCTCTGATTTGAACTTCAGAGGTTGTTTGGGTTCGTCTGAACCACTCATATTTCCATCCATCAGAGCTCTGCACAGAGCAGGTCAGTGTCACACTGCCCCCTACTGGTATGATTGTTGTTCCTGCTGTCAGTGTGGCCCTGGGTTTATCTGATGTTATGAAAAAGGAAACATATACATTTTTCATCCTCTTGACTAAAAATACAAGAAAATACATTTAAACTTTAAAAACTCCCCAGATGAAAGAACAAACTTTTTTCTCTGCACTTTAAGACAGTTTGATTTTCTGTTGCTGAATTGTGTCTATGTCAACATGATGCCAGAGCTGCAGTAACTCTTACATCACAAAGTAAGAATAGTAAAACTATTTGTCCATTTTCTGGCCTGAAGAAGTTACACTGAATGTAAACTAATGGAGTTCACTGCTGAAGGAAACACAATGATGTGTTAAGAGGGAAATGTTTGGTGTTTGTTTTATACTGTATAATAGAAAGAAGTCACCTTTTGTGAAGGTTTAAATGTTTCTTTTCCTTTTTAAAACTATATTTTTATCTGCTGTTGCTGTTATTATACATTAAAACACATACATGTAGTAATGATCGATTACAGCATTTGTGAGCAAAGTAACAGGTAAAATACAGCAGTCCTGGTTAAAGTTTCAAATTTCACAGCATGAAAAAAGTTTCCATAACAAAATTAATTAAAGATACTCTGTATTTTATACTACTTCTGAATATTTGAACACACATTATGAATAAATGCTACTGGTTACAGTGATAAAGCAGGGAGGTCTTCACTGATACAGTCAGAGACAGTAACTAACATCAAATATCAAAAATCACATCATTAATAATATCAGTAAATCAAACATATCCATCACTTATGTGGTTCTACATTCACACACACACACACACTGAACTGGACCATCTTCAGGTTCTGTGAGTGACTTTAAAGGGCTCAATCTCAATATCCTCCTGCTGGAGGTGACTAGTGGTGGAGATTATGGTAGTCATAGTAACAGTAACAATATTTTTATGTTTATGTTATATTTTTAACTTCCCTCCCTCGATTCTCCTCCATCTGCTGCTTTGCTCTGGTGTCTTTTTTGGAGTGAAGCTGGTGTGGCTCCAACCATAAATGTTTTCAATTGAGCTCTAAATCTAATTGGTCATCATTGCTTTTTGTATTAAACACAGTCATGTGTGTGTTTTATTTTAACAAATGGCAGTGTTTTATGAGAGGACAGGCCAGAATGACTTAAAAAAAAAATACAAACTGTAGATTTATTGTTATTTGTTGTAAACTACTACTACTACTATTATTATTATTATTATTATTATTATTATTATTATTATTATTATTATTATTATTATTATTATTATTATTATTATTATTATTATTATTATTATTATTATTATCTCTGTTTATTTCTGTCATTATTGTCCTCAGGTGATGGAGCAGCAGGTCAGCATTGGCGTCTCTATACCAGCTGAAGGTTCATGACACAAAGTGGTGACAAACTGTCTACAATGAGGCTACTATCAGCTGCAGCTCTTTGTCTGACTAACAATGTAACATGCTTTGTAGACCATTGAATTCATCCTGTGCTGACCATGATGACATTTGTCAAATGGAGATCACACAACAAACATGACTTACTTGATGCTGACAATATGAAGGCTTCACTCCACTCTGTTGAAGAATATGAGTCATCTCTGCGTCGACTCTTACACATGTAGTCTCCACTGCTGGACTCAGAAACTCTGAATGTTACATCATTATTGTGTGTCCACTGTGTGGGTGTCCTGGGTCCTCTCCATTCATACTCCCACTCAGTGGTTTCACCTCCTTCCTGCACCTCACATGTCAGAGTGATCGTCTCACCTCTGAATATCTGAGGCCAGTTGGGTTGTTGTTTTACAACAACTTTATTGGAAACTGTTCACACATATTAACAGTTGAGATAAAAACAGAAACAGAAATCAACACAGAAAACTTCACATTGTATGTTTGATAATCATGAGTGAATGTATATTTCAAACTAAATTACTGAACTCACAGGTTATCTCAATGGTAACATCATCACTTATATCAGTGTAGTAAACTGGGTTTCCTCTTGTTCCTCTGCAGCGGTAGATTCCTCCTTCAGATACTCTGATATCTCTGTTTTGTTGACCTCTGATTTTACCTTCAGAGGTTCTTTGGGTTCGTCTGAACCACTCATATTTCCATCCATCAGAGCTCTGCACAGAGCAGGTCAGTGTCACACTGCCCCCTACTGGTATGATTGTTGTTCCTGCTGTCAGTGTGGCCCTGGGTCTATCTGATGTTATGAAAAAGGAAACATATACATTTTTCATCCTCTTGACTAAAAATACAAGAAAATACATTTAAACTTTAAAAACTCCCCAGATGAAAGAACAAACTTTTTTCTCTGCACTTTAAGACAGTTTGATTTTCTGTTGCTGAATTGTGTCTATGTCAACATGATGCCAGAGCTGCAGTAACTCTTACATCACAAAGTAAGAATAGTAAAACTATTTGTCCATTTTCTGGCCTGAAGAAGTTACACTGAATGTAAACTAATGGAGTTCACTGCTGAAGGAAACACAATGATGTGTTAAGAGGGAAATGTTTGGTGTTTGTTTTATACTGTATAATAGAAAGAAGTCACCTTTTGTGAAGGTTTAAATGTTTCTTTTCCTTTTTAAAACTATATTTTTATCTGCTGTTGCTGTTATTATACATTAAAACACATACATGTAGTAATGATCGATTACAGCATTTGTGAGCAAAGTAACAGGTAAAATACAGCAGTCCTGGTTAAAGTTTCAAATTTCACAGCATGAAAAAAGTTTCCATAACAAAATTAATTAAAGATACTCTGTATTTTATACTACTTCTGAATATTTGAACACACATTATGAATAAATGCTACTGGTTACAGTGATAAAGCAGGGAGGTCTTCACTGATACAGTCAGAGACAGTAACTAACATCAAATATCAAAAATCACATCATTAATAATATCAGTAAATCAAACATATCCATCACTTATGTGGTTCTACATTCACACACACACACTGAACTGGACCATCTTCAGGTTCTGTGAGTGACTTTAAAGGGCTCAATCTCAGTATCCTCCTGCTGGAGGTGACTAGTGGTGGAGATTATGGTAGTCATAGTAACAGTAACAATATTTTTATGTTTATGTTATATTTTTAACTTCCCTCCCTCGATTCTCCTCCATCTGCTGCTTTGCTCTGGTGTCTTTTTTGGAGTGAAGCTGGTGTGGCTCCAACCATAAATGTTTTCAATTGAGCTCTAAATCTAATTGGTCATCATTGCTTTTTGTATTAAACACAGTCATGTGTGTGTTTTATTTTAACAAATGGCAGTGTTTTATGAGAGGACAGGCCAGAATGACTTAAAAAAAAATACAAACTGTAGATTTATTGTTATTTGTTGTAAACTACTACTACTACTATTATTATTATTATTATTATTATTATTATCTCTGTTTATTTCTGTCATTATTGTCCTCAGGTGATGGAGCAGCAGGTCAGCATTGGCGTCTCTATACCAGCTGAAAGTTCGTGACACAAAGTGGTGACAAACTGTCTACAATGAGGCTACTATCAGCTGCAGCTCTTTGTCTGACTAACAATGTAACATGCTTTGTAGACCATTGAATCCATCCTGTGCTGACCATTATGACATTTGTCAAATGGAGATCACACAACAAACATGACTTACTTGATACTGACAATGTGAAGGCTTCACTCCACTCTGTTGAAGAATATGAGTCATCTCTGCGTCGACTCTTACACATGTAGTCTCCACTGCTGGACTCAGAAACTCTGAATGTCACATCATTATTGTGTGTCCACTGTGTGGGTGTCCTGGGTCCTCTCCATCCATACTCCCACTCAGGGGTTTCACCTCCTTCCTGCACCTCACATGTCAGAGTGATCGTCTCACCTCTGAATATCTGAGGCCAGTTGGCTTGTTGTTTTACAACAACTTTATTGGAAACTGTTCACACATATTAACAGTTGAGATACAAACAGAAACATGAAATCAACACAGAAAACTTCACATTGTATGTTTGATAATCATGAGTGAATGTATATTTCAAACTAAATGACTGAACTCACAGGTTATCTCAATGGTGACATCATCACTTCTATCAGTGTAGTAAACTGGGTTTCCTCTTGTTCCTCTGCAGCTGTAGATTCCTCCTTGAGATACTCTGATATCTCTGTTTTGTTGATCTCTGATTTTACCTTCAGAGGTTGTTTGGGTTCGTCTGAACCACTCATATTTCCATCCATCAGAGCTCTGCACAGAGCAGGTCAGTGTCACACTGCCCCCTACTGGTATGATTGTTGTTCCTGCTGTCAGTGTGGCCCTGGGTTTATCTGATGTTATGAAAAAGGAGGAAAATTATATAAATATGCAGATGATTCATTAAAATTGCATAAAAACAATCAATCATACCTAAAACAGATCTGAAGATTTTCAGTTAGTGACTCTGGGTAAATGGATATGGCCCTGGGTCTATATGCTGTTATGAAAAAGCAGGTAAGAAAATATACACCTGATACAATGTAAATGTAAAATATCCTAAATTTTAAAAGATTTCTTCAAGTGACTCAAATTCCAACAAAACAAAATCTACACAAATATTTTCTTTATATTGTTTTTTCTTTCCTCTCAGTTTAAGACATTTCAAATTTTCTCTGATTTCTGTCTCAACATGGTAACAGAGCTGCAGTATAATGAAGGGAATGAGACACAGCAGGAGAGCACAGCTGGGAGTAATAGACTATGTGCACATTAGCATATGCTACTTCCGGTGGGGAAACTCCTGTAGGGCGCTTCGTTTCCGGTGTTATATTCGCTCCTTGTTTACTGCCGCTTTTTCCAAAACAAGTCAACCAAATTGATGAATCGAGGTGAGATTTACATTTCTCGAGATGTCTTGGGCATTTACGGAATATGTATGTAGATGCTGTTCATAGACCTGTCGATATTTTTCCCCCCGCGCCTCAGAGCAGAACAGAGAAAGGATTTAAATTCTATATTTCTCAGTATTTGTAAACAGCTGTCCCTCGTTTATCGCGGGTGTTATGTTCTAAAAATAACCAGCGATAGGTGAAATCAAGTAGCCAATTTTATTTTTTTGATGGTGGTAAACGTTTCGTCGACATTGTTGTGTTTGTTGGGGAAAAAGCAGTGTGACTGCACTTCAGAGTCACACTGCTAGCCATCGATGCAGCGATTGTGTACTGTGCAGCAGAGACGGCACAGAGGAGATCGTCTGCAGCGATCAGGACGCAGGACACAATGTGATGTAAAAAAAAAAACGTGCAAACTTGCACTAACAAATCTGCTAAACAGCGAGTTGAAAGGTGAACCGCGTCATAGCGAAGGACCACTGTAATTTTGAAGGTAAGTCACAACATACCCTTCATAAATACTAACGTATAGAAACCCTTACCAGCAATCATTCATTTTTTGTGTGGCTTTTTTCACGGTTTGTTAACATGCTGTGTAGGTGTGTGCTTGACTAGCTGATATCGACATAACAGGGAAACATCTGGTTTGACTATTCTTCACCTGTAGTTTGAATGCTGAACATTTGCCTTTTTAAATTATAAGACCAGTCACTATACAGAGATGTGCTTCTGAATGTGGACGATGTGTCTTCTGCTGCAGTGATGCAGTTCTGCTTGTGTTGAGTGATGTAAACAACTGATTGATCTAAACTCTTTAAACGTCAAAATTGATCATTAGATTTTTTTATGACACACAGTGGTGAGTGTTCCCACCTTCTGCTCTTTGTAACTTAACGCGATCTTTCAGTTTTTGTGTTTTGGACATGATTTTGGAGGATATCTTCGCAGTAGCGATTGACCACAAAGTAAAGCTACCAGAAATGTACAACCCCAGATCCTGTCTCAAACCAGGAAGTTATCATTTTCTCGTGCACAGGGTCTATTAGGGGGACGAGACAAGGGAAACAAAACTAGAAACACTGACATGAGAGGCAGACCTTCAAAGTAAAACAGGAAACACACCGACTGAACTCTAGACATGTAAACTTAACAGAGACTGAGACAGAACATAGAGACCTGAAACGTGGGACAGAAATGCACAGAGTAAACACAACATGAACATGAAAACAAAACCTAAGAACTAAAACCGTAACAGCCATAACTGATCCTGGGGTAATAATAATAATAATAATAACTACAATAATCAAAACAGCAAAGGACTCAGAACATAAAACATATTATAAAATACCAAAACACACGAGACTCAAAATGCTGAACCGTGACAACTGGAGCATCAGGGGCCAAATCACAAAACACGTTTATGAATGACTGAGCCACACATTTAATTTCTGACTGATTAACATATTATCATTAAAAATAAAAACAGTATTATCAAATATTATAACCCCATTATTGTTTATTATTTTTTAACTTTATAACACTTTATATATTCAGAAATAACTTGGCAGGTTGGGGCCGTAAATCACTTTGTAACATAAGTTTTTGTCATAATATTATCCCCCTCTGATCTCCAAACTTTGGGGAATCCATGTTGTTTTATTTCTTATGACATTTTTAAACTCACCAGTTTCCTGAATGATGACTGGATCACTTTCTACTGTGAGTAAATTTGTCCCTTTTATACGTCCTCTGCAGGCGTAGATGCCGCCTTTAGAGGTCACAAGTTCTCCCTTTGATTCACCAGCTACTTTGGTCTTCTGGTTAGAGTAAACACTGGGTTCTCTGAACCAGTCATATTCAAAGTCAGCAGAGTTCTTCACATCACAGGTCAGTGTGATGTGAAGAACAGCAAAACTCAGTGAGATAATCTGCACTACACACACTGTTGATGTTTTCAGATCAGATAAACATGAAAAGAAAATCCACATGTATGAAGCCACAGCTCTTCAGTAAATGTACAGTTTGTATCGTGGGTGTGTGTTTGATTGCTCACACAGTTAACATGGTTATATTAACATTTTAACCAATAAATCAATGAAATGTTTGGTTCATGATACAAAATATAACACAGAGGACGTCATTTAGAGCAACACAAGAAGAAGAAAACAGTTTCTCACCTTCAGTGTTTCCATGTCTGACTGTACCGAGCACTAAAATAATGAATGAAACATCATCAGACATTATACAACTGACAAAATCACAATAAATATATAAACTGAGTTTTTTTTTTAAATCTTCACATGGCACAGTTATTACTCATCACCAAATATATGTGTTTCTATTAGCTGTGAAACAGGCTGGAAACATGAAAAAAAATCTAGTCTGCTGTGTTGAAGCTGTCAGGTAAACAGGTTAAAGCAGTCATACACTGTAATTGTCACTAGTGAGAAACATTTTCCTTCATCACTGCCATTCAAACAGTAAAGGTGTGTATTGTACTCACAGAATAACCCCAGCAAACAGAGCAAAGAGTGCCCCATCCTCACGTCCAGCCCTGCACGCTGATCTGCATCTAATCTCAAAGGTTTCGACTTTGCCTTAATAAAGAGAAGCTGCACTTCATGTAGATAAGACCAGAGTTTATATTCAGCTCCTTCTTCTATCGCCTCTCTGTGCTTCCTTCCTTTTACACCAACCTCAAACAGCTCCTGTAGCTTTGACCACAGCAGTTGTGTGACGTGTTCACATTTCCTGTCCACTGCAAACATTTAAGTTTCTTTCCTGTTTAGTGTTCCTACCTTTCTCTGTGATATACAAAGGTGCTCTGTTGCTTAGTTACTGACACACTTTGCAGGTCATAGTTTTATCTTTGTTGTCGTGTCCTGCCTCCACCCTTCAGTATCACAACTACAGACTCACTGATCTGTCTGACTGAATGTGAACAAATTTATCTTTGTCTCCTCTGACAGAAGAATATCCGACCAACATTCATCAAGTTTCTTTTCATCCTCTTTAACAAAGTTTGTTGCTTGGCCTTTTCTGCTCACGTTAAAGAACCTGATGTCTACAGACACACATGCAGTGCACAGATTAACCAGCGGGGATCAGCAACTCATGCAGAGCCCTGAGCTGAGACATCCAACATGGCTGACATCAGTCAACGAGCCTTCAACGATTCCTCAAAGATATTTTCACCAGTTTTCTAAAAGATTTTTGAACATTTTGAAAGGAAACTCAAAGTTTAATGTGTTAAAAAGAAACTTTAATGTTTTTATTTGAAGATAAACTGAGAAACAAATTGTACAAAAAATGCCAGATGCAGCTAAAAAAGATTTTTTCCACCTCATGTGAAAAATATTTATTTTTTAGAAGGTTCAAATAAACACACCAGCTTTTAAAAAGTTTTCATTTTATTTATGATTCAGGCTTTAGAGGATTAATATCTGAGCTTCTAATAAACAAATAAACAGAGGTCTGATATCAGGACTGTAATAAAATAATTATTAGATTTCTGCCTTTTTTCATTGATGTTGCCACAGTCTGTCACAGCTCCACAGCTCTTCCTTGTCAGTGGGATGTGTTAGTCATCTTCCTCACCTGCTCCAATCAGCTCAGGTTGGCACATTTGTTCTCCATCCTCAAATAGCTGCACATAAAAGGACCGACTGTTCATCCACTCACTGAGTTACAGCACACTGAGGAAACTAGCCTGACTGCAGAGAATCACCCTTGTAGTTTATCCACTTAATCCAGTCTTCTTCTGTCTCTGATCTTCTCCAGTGTTCAACCTGCAAACCTTCAGTTGTGCAAACACACACCTGCTGTGCAAACACACACCTGCCTGTTCACTCTCTACTCATCTGAGCTCTGTGTGATTACATTTAGAGAAAGTTGGCCCTGTTTTAGCATCTTGTTTTAGATTTTAGATTCTTATGGTTTTCTTTTTCAGATAATAATAATAAATATTAACTATTAACAGTAAATTAGCAATCAAGGCAATTTACACACTGAGGTGTTATTTATAGTAAAATGAAGATCAGTAAACATTCTCTCACGTTTTAAGGAGTGTGAAAGACAACAAACCAGAACGTGTAAAACTCTGAGCTCTGTATTCTGCCTGTTTAACGTCTCACAGTCTCCTCATCATCTGTCTGTGCTGTCAGAGCTAAAGCATGTGATCTGGAAGGCAGCTCATATTTAGCTTCAATTGTTCCTCATTTTAGTTCTGCAGGCTGATGGAAATAATGAAGTCACTGTAATGTTTAAGTGCAGAGATGGTGCAGATAAGCCTGCAGCTATGAGGCCACCAACAGTTACAGAAATATTCACACTTTAAAGAAAAAACTTTTCTTAAAGTGCAAAAAATGAACAAAAATATGAAGAAATTTCATTTTGTTTTAAATTATTAGCTTTGAATAAATTAACTTTGGTGCAAATGATTGTTTGATTTACGGATTTATTACATTGATTAATGAAAAATGATGAAGAAGAGGCACTATTTTATAAAGATAACTGAATATTTGATTGTCATTACTGTTATTCCAGTACAGGCACATCATGTAAACATGTGTCATGCACACAGAGGTCAAAGTGAAATTCATACTGTGCTCTTTGTCTGTGCTCCTTGTTAACTCTTTGCTGTGAGCTGATAACATAAAACTAAACATCAGCTACACTGAAGACTTGAGGCTGAAACCACAGGCTGCATTTCCTCTGTTCATGGTGACCCAACCAGAAACCATGAGGCCTGTCAGTGGATAAAAATAAGCCTGTGGCAGAAAAGATGGTGACCACCAACAGTCTTTCACACACATGTAAGCTGCTCAGAAGAGTAAAGACGTTATTCTTTGCAGTTTGATCTTGTGATACTGTTTGATATTGATTCTTGAATAAAACATAATCAATGCATTTCTTTGCAGATCTGAATTTATTTAAAATTTCTTTCAGTGTTTTAAAAGTTTTACATCCATCAGAAATATACAACATTTTTAATTTGCAAAAACTTCAAGAGATTTATTCAAAAACACAAACACAGGTCAAAAATAACCTGCACTGGTGCTCAACAGCTTTAAATGTTAGCAAATCTTTAACTGAGGTTGTTGAGTTTGACTGTACGCTGTGTATTCAGACACATGATGGCAGTGCTGAGAAGTAAAACAGAAAGACTGTAACAGCAGCACAATAATCACACACTCAGAGTAAATGCATAAAACAACAAGAACAAAAAACACTTTCAGCTGTGATTCAGTCATTCAATTTATTTCAAACACATAATAAACTGAATTATTGCTGATCAAATAAACAAAAATACACTAATATAATAATCAAAAACACCGGAGCACTGAGGCCTCGATCCTGTAGGATAATATTTTAACTGGTAATTTAAAGATTAATTTAAATTAATCTATTTTAAAGGCTTAAAGAAAGATAACTTGAAAACATTCAGTCTATACCTTGAATCTCTGCTAAAGGGCAGTACGATCACTTATATGGTGACACGATCTCCTCAGCACACTCTGTTCACACTCCAAAACTTTGCAGCATCCCACAAACACCACAGTCCACAGCCTCACACCAGAACAAAGGAGAGAAGAAGAAGAAGAGCACCTGCTGCTACTTCCTTTTTTATACCCTCTGTTTGATCCCCTGGGTCCTAAAGCCATTACACTAATCACAGTAATAATAATGAGCAATAACACTAATAACATTTCAAACACTTTAACGACCTGAATTATTGCTGATCAGATAAAATAAAAATACAATAATAACAGTAAGTTATGAAGAGCTGTAAGAAGCTCACTTCTTTTTCATTAGTAGCTGAGAACCAGCATAAAGTTGTATTACTGCCACCTACACAGCTGTGATGGTAACAGCAGACTCCAAACACTGTTCGTCTTTCAGACTCAGAGTCTGTGCAGAATTTCTCTCACACCACCATTTATTAACCCTGCAATAAAACCTCTAAACTTTCTGCTTCTGCATCCTAATTCACAGATTTAATTAAATCAGGGAACACAGGACTGCATGACATTTTATTAGAAACTAAAATGACATAAAGTCAACAAATTAGTTACAAATGGTAACAGGACAAAATGAAAAGTCACCAGTGTAGTTGTAGTTGCTCTCCCACTTTATAGGACAAAGACATGATTGATAGTGAAGAGGGAAACCCATCTACAGCACAGCTGAGCTATTAGAGTACGGTGACCACTTGTTGACTTGTAAAAGACTATATGACATTTTTTATTTCACCATTCATTAACTGCACAGAGATGTTATTGTTTAAATATGTTTTCTTCATGTAAACAGTATTATAAAGGTTCTTCATGACTGGCACAAGTGTCCTCTTTTTTGGAAATCAAATTATGGTCACCCTGTATTACAGGATATGATCAGCACTGTTTATCACCGTCATGCTGATTTTGCAGAAAAATGCCAACCAGGCTCAACCCAGCTGGTTAAGTTTACACCTGACTGACCTGTGCCTCCTCCTCACTGTGACTAAACAATCAGACTCTGCAGGGTCAAAGAGACGTTTTGTTTCTGTCTTGTTTTCGACAGAACCGTTTGGATTTTTAGCTCTGATGTTTGTGTCATATTAATGAATTATAATACTGCTACTTCTCTGAGTTGTGCTGACCGTGATTGATGCAGAGCTTTAATTCTCTGTGATGTTCTGTCTCCATGCAATCTGTCATATGAGATTTAGCCCATGTACAAGTTATCTTTTCATTTAACTATCAGCATATAGAGAGATGATCTGATTATTTTGTGGATAATTTCATACAGGAAACAAAAATCAAAAATAAATATAAAATGTTCAAATGTAAAAAGATTTTATTTCTACCTTCTAACTAAAAGATGCAAAAAATGATCAGAAACACAAAAATATACATGAAATACATTCAAATGTATTCACTGCCTATGATATAATTCGTATTTATATAATGTAAACAAATACAGTTAAAGTATTTGTTGGTGCCCATATCAGTATTTACACTGCAAACACTGACTGTAAATTGTGCTGTCAGATACTAAACATCACATATTTCTCACTGCTGTTGGAACATGTTAGATACAGTCAAGGTTTATTACAATTTTTTTATAAAAGTAACCGAAGATAAAGAGCATGAATATTGAATATGAATACACCTCCATTTGGTTTATACTGAATTATATGATATTATGATGTAATATTGTAACTGTACATAAAGCTGAGCATGTCTGATATTTGGGCAGCAGAGGAGCAAGAGTGGCTTCATAAAAAGCTTCTTCTTGGCTTTGCTGCTACAGCTCTCCTCACTGACCTGTAAGACAAGCACAAAGAGACAAAGTGATTTCCAACATGTAAAGATATTATGAGCTGAAGACATTTAATAATGTGAAGAATAAATCAGCCTGCATGGCAGCAGAATTACTGAGAGAGCTTCCTGATGTGACTTCAGAATAAACTGCTGCATCAGCTGCAGGACTTGATGTTCCTGTGAATGAAGAGAAGATCATTGAAAACAATAATATCATTAACCAGGAGGAAACTTGACGTCTCCACTAATGTAAAGAGTAAGATAGATTTTATAATCCAAGTAATGAATACTTGTGAATACATAAATATAAATATTAAAATAAACAGATTTACATTGTAAGAGCAGATAAACATGATGAACAATATTCAGTGGAGATGATGGCAGACTTTGCTCACCTTTGTTTTTCTTGGCTTTTTCTTTTTTGGGCTGTTTGACCTCAGCATACATCAGACTGTCCTCTAAAAGAGACGTCAGAGCTCAGCACACATTTGTTCAGCACAGATATGATGACAAGAACATTACAGAGTAAAAACATGAGAGAAACTGTTTAGATTGGGGACATATAGATGGACAATACCATACTGTACAATAACAATATCATTCTGTATATGAAGCAGACAAACTTACACTAAACTCTGAACGGCCCTCGATGTGTATAAGATTCAGTCTGCTGATGTGTAGTGGTCGTATGTAGTAGCTAAGCTTGGTCAGTGAATAACTAAACTCCATGTTGACCTATAATTACCTGCAATATAATGATGTGATGACACGTTCAAGTACAAACACTGAATGAGACTGTTGTGACTGTACCTGCAGCTCCCGTCTTCACCTCAGAGTAAACAGCACTCTGCTCTGGTTTATGATGCTTCTCTGTGAAGATGATCAGATTAATGAAAATAATGAAAACATTTTAAATATTGTAAAAACTTTCCAGGCTTTTTTCTACACTGTGTGTTTTGTGTACTCACTCTTCTTTCCAAAGTTTTGAAGTGTAATAAGAGAGTATGTGACGTCTCGCGGTTCATCTGTACCTGAAATGTAAAAATGTTTATAAACACATCACATGCAGTTAGTCTCCTTAAATCAGAAGCTTCTTGCATCTCTAGCTGCTCTGAGCTTTTCTAAATATGAACTGTACCAGTTCCAGTGTCTTCCACTGGTGTGATGGATTCATAGAGGTTAGCATCACCTTCATGAAAATGAAAAGAAACCAGAGTCAGAGTTTCATTTTAATGTCATCAGTCAAAGAAAGATTTTCATTAGTTGTGGTTAAGTCAAATCCAGGACTGTCAGATATTTTCAGAGCATGAACCCATCATGGTGTTACTGTTTGTGTTGCTCTGATATGAAACAATAACATTTGTGGATTCTTTCAGTCGAGTTAAAGATACAATCAGGTTGTAAAATCCTGTTTGTTTCTGATCTTTTGTGCATGTAGTCAGTTGGTTATTTGGTTGTTTGTCCAGCTGGATTTTTATAAATGTTCTTTAAAGCTGCTGAACACAAACTGAACCTAAGAAATGTTCCTGTTAATGGAGACTGAATGAAAAGTCAATATTAATAATGATAATAAAGATCGGTTTAAGTGCTGACCAGGATGAACAGAGTTGTATTCATGAGTTTCATTCTGGTTGACTCCATGATTTGTGGAGGAGCCCGGACTGTGACTCTCAGACTGGATCGACCTGAAACAGGAAATAAACACAATAAACTCAAAAGTAACTGATGTTTGTTTAAAATAATAATAAAAAGTATTTTACCAACCTGGTGAAGCAGGAATCTGTGAAAGAGACAAATGTTATTACACATGTTTGTCATGTAAATTTTTATTTTGTGTCATGAGATCAGAATACATGTATATGTATGAATAATTAAAGTGTGTGTAGTAAATAAACTCTCTAATACAGCATGAAAAGAAGAGGCTCTTACACTTGGACTGTCTGCAGCGATACAACAAGAGCAGGAGAATAATAATGAGAGAGACTCCACAAACCAGTCCAACAATCAACCACACAGGAGATGAAAATTCTGCCAAAGATAGTGACAACAAATAATAAAGTTTAATTATATTTGATATTTTATAAGATAATTTTATAATAAATCCAGTTCATCGATTTTCCTTGACTTGAAACCACTTTGAGTCAACTCCTGCTGTGTTTAAATGACTTGACTCCCCACAATGAACACATAAACACAAGTCTCTTAAATTTCCTCTTAAATGTTGACTTCAGTAAATCTGCGTTACAAACTTTTACTATATAAACATGTCAAACAGTCAAATCTTAATATAAAGAAACAAAAACTGATGTTTACATTGAGATTTTCTGTTTCCTGTCAGAAACTGTCAGCATGACTCTGCTCTGTGGTTTCATGTTGTGACTCCTGTTCTATACTACTTGCAGTGTTACTTGTAGAGTTGTTACAGAACTAATTGTGAATTTATGTTGATTTGGAGATTTGCTGAAAATGATTGTTTCACATTCACAATCCCACCTAGTCTCCCCTCCTTGGATCACATTCCTGACACTGATTCTCTAGACTCCACATTTTACATGACTATTCATATTCAACCATTTCCAATAAGATCATTATTACAATGCCAAAGAGGTTACCATGAGATATAATGCTGTTTGACCTTCATAGTAATCCTCAATCATCAATCTATTCAATATTGTTGCTGAATCCAAACTCACCAGTTGTGTTAATCTGAATTTCTTGGCTGTCCTCTGTGTAGTAAACTGGGTTTCCTCTTCCTCCTCTGCACCTGTAGAGTCCTTCCTGTGAGACACTGATTTGTCCATTTGATGTGGGGACAACATCCACTGTGGTATTATTTCTGTACCAGTAGTATTTCCATCCAGATGATGATGATGGGTTCACAGAGCAGGTCAGGGTCACACTGCCCCCTACTGGAACAGCTGTGTTATCAGCTCTCAGTTTGGCCTTTGGTTTATCTGCAGTTCAGTTTAGAAAAAGAACAAAAGTCAATGACTGAATCGTGTACATACGGATGTTCACTGTTCATAGACACAAACTACATCTTTCTTGGCTGCTACCTCAAAGCAGATTGTGCGCTGTCAGTCCTGTGTGCTGCATGTGACTGAATCAAAACCGTTTAAATAACTAGATGTAAATGGTGAACATCAACAAATCTTGGTGATCTTGAAGAGATACAAATTGTACAATCGTTTTGATCAAAGCTGTGAAAGTTTTATATTTTCTTTGCTGTATTTAAAAAGTACTTGAAGATTGATTAATAAGCTGGTCCGTCTTTAGGACCTGGGAGTTTAAAGGGATCAATCTCAATCAGCCTCCTGCTAAAGGTGAGTGGCAGTGACTCAGAGTTATGAGACTGTTAATCATAGAAACAGTACCACTATTTTTGGTGGTATGTCTGTGTGTGTTTATTTATTTGATCAGATGATAGTTCAGAATTACTTTTATTCTTTTTATAGAAATTGTAGATCAATTGTTATTTGTTTGAATATATTATTTATTTATCCTGTTTATATCATTATTGTCCTCAGGTGATGGAGCAGCAGGTCAGCATTGGCGTCTCTATACCAGCTGAAAGTTCGTGACACAAAGTGGTGACAAACTGTCTACAATGAGGCTACTATCAGCTGCAGCTCTTTGTCTGACCAACAATGTAACATGCTTTGTAGACCATTGAATTCATCCTGTGCTGACCATTATGACATTTGTCAAATGGAGATCACACAACAAACATGACTTACTTGATGCTGACAATGTGAAGGCTTCACTCCACTCTGTTGAAGAATATGAGTCATCTCTGCGTCGACTCTTACACATGTAGTCTCCACTGCTGGACTCAGACACTCTGAATGTCACATCATTATTGTGTGTCCACTGTGTGGGTGTCCTGGGTCCTCTCCATTCATACTCCCACTCAGTGGTTTCACCTCCTTCCTGCACCTCACATGTCAGAGTGATCGTCTCACCTCTGAATATCTGAGGCCAGTAAAGTTGTTGTTTTACAACAACTTTACTGGAAACTGTTCACACATATTAACAGTTGAGATACAAACAGAAACATGAAATCAACACAGAAAACTTCACATTGTATGTTTGATAATCATGAGTGAATGTATATTTCAAACTAAATGACTGAACTCACAGGTTATCTCAATGGTGACATCATCATTTCTATCAGTGTAGTAAACTGGGTTTCCTCTTGTTCCTCTGCAGCTGTAGATTCCTCCTTCAGATACTCTGATATCTCTGTTTTGTTGATCTCTGATTTGAACTTCAGAGGTTCTTTGGGTTCGTCTGAACCACTCATATTTCCATCCATCAGAGCTCTGCACAGAGCAGGTCAGTGTCACACTGCCCCCTACTGGTATGATTGTTGTTCCTGCTGTCAGTGTGGCCCTGGGTTTATCTGCTGTTATGAAAAAGGAGGAAAATTATATAAATATGCAGATGATTCATTAAAAATGCATAAAAACAATCAATTATACCAAAACAGATCTGAAGATTTTCAGTCAGTGACTCTGGGTAAATGGATTTGCTCTACTTATATTATTGTATTTAGCCACTTAGAGCCTTTTTGTCTGAGGTATCAAACTGTGGCATTGTTTAGACACAACATTGAAGGATGAACCAAACACTGAAGACTGGAGAATGTGATACATTAGACATAAAATATTTGTTTTCCGTCCGCCTGAGTGCTTCCTGAGAGGAAAACTTTGTAATGAGAAAGATTACTGTGGTAATGTGTCTGTAATGAACTGAGGCCATTTTCTGCTCTTTGGTTCGGCTTCTATGACCTGCATCCACATGTAAGACGTGCAGAAGACATTTATTTATATTTCACAGAGAATCCATCCTCTGTTATTTGGTTTTGTCATTATTTTTATACCCAAGTCATACATATGTATCTAGTTATTTATTTATTTATTTTATATTTGAAAGCTTTAATTTTCTTTGTGACCTTCCCACACGTGTCACTTCCTGTAGTTTTGAAGGAGGCCCTGCTGGGGAGAGATGAGATTATGCTAATGATCCTGTTACAGAGGTTAAGCACAGTAAAAGTGCTAAAATGGTTCAAATCTTGGTTGCTGTATTCAAAGACACTGTTTCTTTTAAAGCTGTGCGTGTAGAAGCCCAATCACATAAAGTTGCTGAACTGAATTGATTTTTATTTAAACAGTGTTGGAGAATAAACTCAGCAGGCAAAGCAACAGCTGACTCATCTCCTCGTTGACACAACACAGTTTGCAGCAACAGTGTGAGGCCAGACCGGCTACACACAGTGAAATGAAATGGCTTCTTTCTTTGGCCTTGATCCCCCAAATTTCATAAACTGTGTCCTGGTGCTTTTAATGTGACCTCACTGAAAGACAAACAGACTGAAGAACTGCTGGTATCACTGCTGTGATTGTGCTTTCTGCTCTCAGTGTGACTCTGACTCTGACTGGCACCAAACACAAGGTTATAATCTCACACAGGCGATCTGTCTTAGCTCAAAACTACACAACAGACGCACCTGATTTGTTATTTTTTCCTTAAAACTGTCATCTCTTTATATTCCCCTTTAAATGAATCATTGTCACAGTGGACTCAGCTGTGTGTCTGTTTGCACAGTGAGTTTCTTGGAGGGTCTGAATTGTTTCTTGATGTTGAGTTTATAAAAGGAAACTTCAGTTTGATTCATAGACCAACTCACATGAAACTGTCAGTCTGAAGGCATCACTCCATCCTGTTAAGAGATAGTCACTGCTACCCCGACATCTGTAGTCTCCACTGTGGGACACTGAAACTCTGCTGATCCTGTATTCACTGGATGTTGGAGGGCTGTTTGTGTTGGGTGCTGTCCATTCATATTTCCACACCTTTCCTTCACCTCCCTGAATCTCACATCTGAGAGTGATTGTCTCACCAGTGAATATCTGAGACCAGCTGTGCTGCAGCTTCACATCGATCCTGTTGGAAACTTTCCACAGCAAAATTCCTCAGTTAGGACACAAAAGGAATTAATTAACATTTTCATAATTTCTGTAGCTGAAACTCGTCCTGCTGGATGATGGAAAAAAAAAAAATTTCTAAGAAAAGGCTGATTAACCAGAGTGAGAAGTTTGCAGTTTGAAATCCTAACAGAATAAAATCAGATGCAGAAATCTGGAACAAATGTTTTATGTTCACTTTTCTGTTCAGATCAATAATTTTAAAACAGCTGAAGTCATTTCAAGCATTTATCCTCTGATTCAAACATATAAAAGAGGATGGAGTGATTTCCAGTAAAAAGGAAAAGTGAGCAAACACTGCATCATCAAAAACATCATTCACTGTTATTTCCATCTACATATAAAATAATGTTGAGCTGTGTGTGCGCGTGTGGTTTGTGGATCAGCTGGGAGAGAGGAGTCTGGAGGACTGAGGATGTCACAAATTGAATGTTTGGGTCAATTATGAACACTTTTTTTTAATGTGTGTGTGTGTGTGTGTGTGTGTGTGTGTGTGTGTGTGTGTGTGTGTGTGTGTGTGTGTGTGTGTGTGTGTGTGTGTGTGTGTGTGTGCGTGTTCATATTTAGTATGTTAATCAGAATTTAACACCAAAGGGCCGTAGTCCGTGACAAACATAACAAAACTCTGTTTGTATTTTTATTCCAGAACCAGTATATCATTAATAATTCAAACACATTGGTACCAGTTCAGCTCAGTAGGTGAGCAGTCTGGCCAGGTTCGAGTCCCAGCACGCACCCCTTTCTTCATTTCTATTCTCTCACTCGGCTTTCCTGTCTATCTACATTGTCTCTATCCAATAAAAGCTAAAAGGCCTGAAAAGATCATCTTTAAAAAGTTAGGAGCATTGATGGTTCACACATTTCATGTGTAATTAATGCTTCACAGGTCATGATGATGTCAATGACTGTAGCCGTGCTTCTAGGTCACACGTATGTCTACAGAGCCACAATGGGAGGTGTTTGGACGCTGCATACGTGCATCATCCGTTATTATAGCTTTGATTTGCACAGAGGAGGAGCTCCAGGTCACTGAAAGTCGAGCAGGTGAGAATTTCTGTTCACTCGCTCTGGGCGGTCAGACTCCCACAGAGAAGAATGTCTAAGTCTCAGTTTTTACCATTTAAACATGTATAAATAAAATTAAATGCAGACTTCTGGTGAAGCCTGCATCTCCGAGCCGTCATTGTTACCTTTCTGTTGTAAGGACAAGTCACAAAGTCTGTCCCACTCAGTGTTCAGTTATGATTTTCAAATACAAATAAATATAATATTAAATTTGGTTTTTTTAGTGACATAAAAACATGCTTAGGAATGACTGAGCCATACATTTATTTTCTAACTGGTTATGTATTATTATTATTATTATTATTATTATTATTATTATTATTATTTTTATTATTATTATTATTATATCATAAAATTATAACAGTTTTATTAGCCCTTATTAGATGCTTGACAGGTCCATAATTACTTTCAGATTAAATGTTTAAACTCACCAGTTTCCTGAATGATGACTGGATCACTTTGTGCTATGAGTGAAGTTGGGTATGTTCTCCATCCTCTGCATTGGTATTTTCCTCCTTTAGAGATCCTGATCACTTTATCTGATCCAACAGCTTCTGTGGACTTCACTGCAGATGAGGTTTCTCTGACCCACTCATATTTTAAGTCAGCAGAGTGTTTCACATCACAGGTCAGTGTCACACTGCCCCCTGCTGGTATGGTTGTGCTGTCTGCTGTTGCAGTGATCTTCATTCCATGTCCTGTAATTAAGAAATAAATAGAAATGAAAAAAAAGTGAAAGTATTTCATGTAAATGAAGTAAAAAAAAATATCACAACAAAACTGAAAGTTAGTGGAGCTACATATTAGTGAGCTTGTAATTTCAATTTGTTCCATCAAAACATCAAACATGGATGTAGAAATCTGGAGTGTGTCATGATCCCGGGTCTGACTTTGTGTTTCTGAATTTTTAGAGGTTAAATTCTTTGTTTGTTCGTGTTTGTACTTTTGTTTATTGATCTAATTTATTCTTGAGTATTTTGAGGCACCTTTAGTTCTTCTTATAATTTAGTCTTAGAGTTTAATTTTTTCCTTCAGTGTTGCCAGTCTCACCCTCCTGTGCATTTAGGTCCTCATCTTTCATCACATGACAGGATGAAGAAGTTTGATGTTTTCTTTTCTGCAGTTCAGGTCAATAACTTTAATCAGCTGTATTAGGTTTAATAATTTATCCAGTAATTAAATATAAAACATAGCACTACATTTTCAGTGACAATCAAAGGTCACAAACTCTGCATTAAGAGGTTTCACATATTTAGAAATGGAGAAACTTTGGATAATTCAAGCTGTTTTATTCCAGATTAAAATTTTAAACTCACCAGTTTCCTGAATGGTGACAGAGTTACTTTCTTCTGTGACTGAATTTGTCCCTTTTATACGTCCCCTGCAGCTGTGGATGCCGGCGTCAGAGGTCACCAGTTCTCTCTTTGATTCACCAGCTACTGTGGTCTTCTCAGAGTTAAAACGGGGTTCTCTGAACCACTCATATTCAAAGTCAGCAGAGTGTTTCACATCACAGGTCAGTGTCACACTGCCCCCTGCTGGTATAGTTAATCTGTCTGCTGTCAGAGTGGCCTTCACTCCAAGGTCTGTAATTTAGGAAAAGATCAAAAGAATAAAATTGTTGCTCTGAATGTTTGAAGCAAACTTAAATAATGTGAATCATCTTTTGCAGCCACACAATTCAACACACTGAACATCTACAGAGACTTTGGAGTGACGTGTTAAACAGCTTCTAATCAAAACACCAAATGAGGGATGAAGGTAACAAACTCTATGCTGAGCTCAGAGCAGCATTTGGTTACCATGTTCATGTTGGTTTTTCCTTTAATTTGTCATCAGTGTGGAGCTTTTGATAATTAGCATTTGTACAACTCCAATATGTAATCCATATATATATATATATATATACACATATAATCCAGCATACGATCCAACAGCATCACTCAGTGAGATAATCTGCAGTACACACACTATCTGCACTATCTGATATTTTCAGATCAGATAAAAATGAAAAGAAAATCCACATGTATGAAGCCACAGCTCTTCAGTAAATATACAGTTTGTATCGTGGGTGTGTGCTTGATTGCTCACACACTTAACATGGTTATATTAACATTTTAACCAATAATCTCAATGAAATGTTTGGTTTATGATACAAAATATAACACAGAGGACGTCATTTAGAGCAACACAAGAAGAAAAAAACAGTTTCTCACCTTCAGTGTTTCCATGTCTGACTGTACCGAGCACTAAAATAAAGAATGAAGCATCATCAGACATTATACAACTGACAAAATCACAATAAATATATAAACTGAGGCTTTTTAAAAGGTAAATCTTCAGATGGCAGAGTTATTGCTCATCACCTAATTTATGTGTTTATTAGCTCTCAGACAGGCTGGAAACATGAAGAAATCTAAAAAAAAATAAATTTAAAACTTAAACAATGTTTTTAAAGTGTGGACAGTAAATGTAAGATAAGATAAGATAACCTTTATTAGTCCCACGCGTGGGAAATTTGTTTTGTTACAGCAGTGGACAGTGCAAAGTTACATATAAAATTAGAAAAAAGAAAAACACTGGAATAATATATCAATAGATACTGTACACATGTATGCAATGTATACATGTGTAATGTATGCAAACAGCAGCAGTGTCTCTAACAGTTTAAACAGTCACTAGTCTGCTGTGTTGAAGCTGTCAGGTAAACAGGTTAAAGCAGTGATACACTGTAATTGTCACCAGTGAGAAACATTTTCCTTCATCGCTGCCATTCAAACAGTAAAGGTGTGTATTGTACTCACAGAATAACCCCAGCAAACAGAGCAAAGAGTGCCCCATCCTCACGTCCAGCCCCGCACGCTGATCTGCATCTAATCTCAAAGTGTTCGACTTTGCATTGATAATAAATGCAGAACAAAGAGAAGCTGCACTTAATGTAGATAAGACCAGAGTTTATATTCAGCTCCTCCTTCTATCGCCTCTCTGTGCTTCCTTCCTTTTACACCTACCTCAAACAGCTCCTGTAGCTTTGACCACAGTCCTGTTTTGTGTTCCTACCTTTCTCTGTGATATACAAAGGTGCTCTGTTGCTTAGCGACACACGTTGCAGGTCATAGTTTTGTCGTTGTTGTCGTGTCCTGTGGATCCTGCTGGAGTTTTCTTCTTCTGCAGACTGGGAGTCATCGTTTCAGCAAGTGTTTTGGTGTATTCATCTTTATTCATGGTGACATAGATTGACCAGATTGGAGCACAGTTCTGACTTGTGGTTGTAAAAGTTGTTCTGTACCTCCAGACATCCTTTTTTATTTTTATTTGACCACAGATCTTCTCCATCGTTATGAATCTGTTGTAATCCTTATGTTGTTGAACTTCATCCTCCACACTTTTAGCTCAAATATCATCAGGCAGTATTACAGTCACAGTGTTTCTTTAAGCTCAGCACAGATGTGTGAATGTTCTCACGATGTGCTGACATTCTACTTTTAAGTTTGGTTGTGACCCCAAACACAGGAAGTGACTCACTGTGTAGTTCTTCTAAAGACGTGTGTGACTCACAAACTAAAGTAAAATGAGAACATTTGAATTCATAGTAAAGTTTATGATTTGATCAAAGAAAAACACTAACACTCATCTGAAGACAGCTTGATAATCTCACTCAATATTTAATAACAATACAAAAAACAAACAGATTGCAAATAAAGATGAAACACTGTGATAACAACATGTGTTTAGAAAACTCAATGCAACGTAGTGCATGCGTGTGTGTGTGTGTGTGTGTGCGTGCGTGCGTGCGTGCGTGCGTGTGTGTGTGTGTGTGTGTGTGGTTTCCATTTACAATGTTTTGTATCTAGAAAACATGCCGCTAGTTAAAGGTCTGTCAGCAGATTAAATCTGGTCCTGAAAAAACAGGTGAATAATGAGATGGACGACAGGTAGTGTGTTGTCCTCTGTTAATAACGATCTGGTTATGCCAGATCTTTATTTATTCACATTCATTTATTCTAAACACACCATAAATACATCACAGTCTGAGAGTCTCACATTTCACATTCCAATCAGAATCATAATATATAAAAAAAAATCCATACAACCATATCTAATGTTATTTGTGCACGAATTAATTAAATGTAATGCTGTCACCAAGCATAATATGTTACTCAGAGATAATAATTACACTCTTGTTTTCCACATAGCTCAACAGAACAAACATTCCTGACAAACTAAGGCCGTATGTAGTGGAAAACTTCACACAAACAAAGCAGAGCTAACAGGATTAATACGACAATCACTTCAGAGGTACTCAAAATAGTCTCTGTAAAGTCAAATGTTAAGGCAGTGTGTTGTATAATTGTTACAAAAAGGAGCTTTAAGTTTGAAAACACACACACACACAGCTGCTACAGGCAGGGCAGGCTTGTGTGGTGAGCTAAGTTCACTCCTACTGTCTCAGCAGCACCATGTTACATTTCAAAGTGCAAAATAAACAAACAAACCAATAAACACAAATCCCAACAAAACAAAGTTCTGGTCTGGTTTCAGCTTTACTTGTCACACATATGGACCATATATGTGATTTTCTTTCCTTTTTTTTATTTCCTAGACTAAAAAAAGACTCCCCAAAAAATCCAGTAAATGATGAGATAAAGGCAGGTACTGTGTTTTACTCTTTGGCTTCTTCCAAATCTGAAGATGCAACACTAATTCTTACTTGGAAGAAGGTGCTCCCTTGTTGTGTAACTTAGAATCACAAAACACAAAACAAAAATCAGAAAATTAAGGCCATGATTTGATAAAATTACACTTGAAAGACTTACACAATATGGAAAATTAAATCACATGAATCACAAAATGGTATTGTCATACTTATCTCAGCTATGGTAAATGGCCTGTATTTGTATAGCGCTTTACTTAGTCCCTATGGACCCCAAAGCGCTTTAAAGATATGTACTGTGTTCATCTACAGAGCTGAAATCCTCCCCTCTGTCCAAAGTATTCAATTATGTGTAGAATACTTAATCAAAAATACTGCAGTGACTGATTTAAGTGTAAAGATTAATAACATATGGCCCTTGTTTACAATTTTACTAAAATCTTTAATTATTTATTAAAACCAGAAATAAATTAATTATCAAATTTATTCTAAAACAGAAGCCCGATATCATGACTTACTAATAAACACTGTATATCTAACACTATCGTAATAAATATTCCCAAAGTGTTTTTATATATTTATACACAACTGATTCCATACAAAGGAAATATGCAAAGTACTGTAAAATATTGCATTAACTACCAAATTTACAATAAAGCTATTGTGGGTTTTTTTTTTTTTAAATAAATCAAATTTCATACGTTATTGAGGTGGTATTTACAGTAAAAAGAAGCTTTCATTCCAGCTTTCTGCCATGTTGCTCTGTATTCTGTCAGTTTTATATCCGTATAATCTGCCTGTGCTGTCAGCTATCAGGGGTAAAGCATGATGTCATCTGGTGGGCTGGACATATTTAACTGTCCTTCCTCATTTTATTTCTGCAGGCTGATGGAAAAACTGAGATCATTGTTATTTTTAAGTGCAGATATGGTGCAGATGAGCCTGCAGCTATGTCATCATTTCAGTTATACCACAGAGAAATTTTCACACAAGGTTTTCCACCAATCATTTGTCTTTATTGCGAAGTGAACCGTAATGTGAAAATAAAGCCAAGGTTAAACACACTTAATTTGAACTTCATACCAAACAATAATACAAACTAAATACAACCAAACAATGGCTGGTGGTGGTGAAGCCTCTCGTTGAAGTCTGATTGTATTGAAGCTATGAGAAAACAACCCTGATGTTCAGGTGATGTAAAACAGCAGCAAACACTCTGTGGACACATTAATGGTGTCAGTCACTGTGGTTTCAGGTCTTACTGAATGCAGCATCATGTTTAATGACAAGGATGTTCTGTATGTTTCAGGGTGGGGACAGCTGCTGACTAACAAGTCTCTTCCACATGAGCACACGGTGTGGGTCAGTTTCTCATTCAGATTCAAAACTTCATCAGCTACAAAACGATGGTGATAACCAGTTTGTTCTCAGTTTGGTGCTTTTTCCTTAAACTTCAGTTGTGCAAACACAGCCTTCCTGCTTCATTCTGTCAAAAGTCTTCTGGAAGCATCAAAACCAAAGTTTGCTGTGATGAAATGAATACAAACCCAATTTCTTATATTTTGTAACTTTGTAATAAATTGTATTATTTACTTTCGTTTAGTCAGTTATTGTTCTTACTGTCATGGAACAACTGAAACCACATAATTTCCTCAAGGATTAATAAAGTGTTCTGATTCTGATTTTCCCTCATTTTCAGTCTGTTCCTTGTATCTGACCATTTTCACAGGACTGCCTACAACGTTTTAAGCCATTTAACACTGATCTGTGAATAAAGGGATGAACCAGTGATGCGTCTACACACTACAGACAACCTATCAAAGAGCCTGTATTTTTAGGCACTTGGTTACGAGCATTCTCACTTCATGTTTTATTTTGATAGTTACTTGTCTCTACTGTCTTGTGTTTAGTTTTACTTCCTCTCCTCTCTAGTTTTCTGATTATTTTCATCCTGCATCTTGTTATCCAACTGTGCCTGGTTCCCCTGATTATGTTCATGTGTATGCCGTGTTTTTACTTCCCATCAGTCCTTGTCTCTGTTAGGTTTATATGGTTGATCGTCATTTATGCTTAGAAATATTTACTCATTTATGCTTAGAGTTTTATAATCAATTGCATATTGGTAGAGGTTTGATCCTTAGCAGTCTGTGTTCTGGCATACACACTCACATCCTGGGGTCACGAGAAGAGGTCGTACCTTCTTTTATTGTTTTATGGTATCCGATTGTTAAGTGATGACGTGACGAATCCTACTTCCGGGCCTAAAGTAGTCTGCATTTAATATGGCTTTTGTGTTGTTAAC
Source organism: Rhamphochromis sp. 'chilingali' (assembly GCF_963969265.1). Taxonomy (NCBI): domain Eukaryota; kingdom Metazoa; phylum Chordata; class Actinopteri; order Cichliformes; family Cichlidae; genus Rhamphochromis; species Rhamphochromis sp. 'chilingali'. Next base: position 38,513,059 of record NC_137929.1, on the reverse strand, counting down.
ATGTTTAATGTTTTGTATTTTCTTCTATTTAATCTCAAAAAGCTCCTAAAACAGTCAGTGATCACTGTTGACCTCCCTCGGCTTTTATTACCACTAATCATTTATTTAAGCTCAGTTTTTAAAACCTTAGGATGTAACTACAGCCCAGCCCATGCAGCAGTATATGAATGACTAACCTCGTACTGTGGATGGATTATCTCAGTTGTTGTCCTGGCTGAAGTTTGGTCCTTTTACAGCATCCTGCCATGCAATTACATTTGTTCCTGACCACCGAGAACACTCACGTTAACTTTTATAGAGTGGAAAAAAAATTAGCTTGTTTATATTATGCTAACATAGCTGTGTCGCTAGCGGTCACGTAGCACATCATTATATACCAGCTAGCCCAACTTCAGTAACCCTACAAACATCACTGCTGTTTAGTTTTCTGTCTTCATTTATGCTGGAAGTGATAACAGAGCTGTACGTTTTAATTTGTTTCCAAAACCCTGCAGTCAGGACATGCTATATTGTATTTAGATAGAAGCTAGCGAGCTAACTCCCTGCTAACTTCTAACTCCGTTAAATGTCATAAATTCCGTTTTCATGGATGCCTGGATGTTAAACTCAATTGTTACACCTGGTAGAGCAGAACGCTGATCATTTTATTAAAGATGAAAGACTTTAGACAGTTTTTCAACTCTCAGTAATGCCATAGTGATCGTTTGATATATGGACCTGCAGCGGAGTTTAGGTCCAGACACGGCTAGTGACGTCAGACTGAACAACCGGATAGCAAACACAAGTATATCTGTTTTAGTCTAAGTGCCACATCTTGACCACACACACACACACGGTACTCTCTGGTTAAATGTATATCTATGTAAGACTCATATGTTAATGAACCTATGCATACTCATGTAACCTCAATAAAAGAGCAGAGGGAGCAGACGAGAGCAACTGGGGTCAAGTGAAGGAACGGCGTTTGTCCAGTTCTCTCCCGTGCACGAGAAACATAAAGAACTTTGTCTGCTTGGTGTTCAATGCTTTTTGCTGTGTAGTTGAATTGTCTTGAACGTTCCAGCGAATAGGTTTATGCTACGAGCCTATCAGTCTCAGTGTCTGTTAACCTCCTCTGTGAGTTCTGGATACTGTGGATTTTTCTGTTGGACTTTGCTTTAAGGACTTTTCTCCAGTTGTAATAACAGTTTGCCTTTGGTTTACTCTGCCTGTCTCCATGTGTCTATATGTGTCCTAAACTCTGCAATCATGACAGATTACAAACCACTGATTATACTTTAGAGTTATGTCTTATAAGTTATTAATATGGGAAGAGAAACTGGCCTGTTTGGAGTTTCAATAAAAAGAAAATCACATCAACAAGATAGAAATATGGCTAATTTTATATAATTTACACATCTACAGAGAAACAACTCTGACAAGGATAATTGTAAGAGAATGGATGGGTGGATGGATGAGCAGCTACAACATTTACATACAGAGACTCATAAAGGCAGCTGCTTTTCAGCATGAGAAACCACCTTTCACAGTTTCTCTTGATGCACACAAACATTGTTTCTCTTTAGTATGTGATCACCACCATGGCTCCACTTTTACCTGTTTTCACACAGCGGCATGTATACCACAGTTGGAACTACAGTTTGACTTTTGTATGCAAGGCACATTTTTATATGTTTGTACTACGATAACAGTAATAATTATCACTGTCACATGTATTTTAGTTCCTTGTTAACTATCTGCTGTTAGCTGATAACATAAAACAAGTCATCTGCTAAACAGAAGACCTCAGACTGAAACCACAGGCTGCATTTCCTCTTTTCTCGGTGACCTGAACTATCAGCAGACGAAAATAAGCCTGTGGCAGAGCAGACGGTAACCACCAACAGTCCTCTACACACATGTAGACATTACAGCAGGATCAATTAAAAACGTTTTGAAATTTTTAATTGATCCCCCCAAAAAAGCCACACAGTATTCTCAATTTCTCTCTGTTTTTTGTTTTGGTGTGTGTGTGTGTGTGTGTGTGTGTGTGTGTGTGTGTGTGTGTGTGTGTGTGTGTGTGTGTGTGTGTGTGTGTCCGGAGAGAGGGGGGTACTTATGGAGGGGCCATTTTTGCTGTGGTTGAGAGGAAGCTACAGTCTGCAGTCTTGACAGCAGCCAGTCACTCCTTTGAGAGTGGGTGCTGGGTGGATCTCAGTAACAGCCAACAAAGCATCGTCCCCACAGTAAGCCTGGCGTCTTACAGACCAACCAAAGCAGTTACTCCATTACAGTTGCAGGACTCTAGTGCCAGACTTGTATCTTGCAGACAGATAGCCCCTCTGCTCTCTCATCTGGCAGGGCCCTAATCTGTTGTGCATGTAATGTGCTTAAGGTATTGGACTGCACCATCTTCTCACGGAGTGAGTTACTCTGTGCAGATGGAATATGTAACATTGTGGAGAGATAGTCTCTTAATTGGAGAAGTAAGGTTATAAAGTAACTGTATGAAAAAAGGGATCAGGCTAAAGAGAAATTGCAGGTCATCTTTGTTAAATTCAAATTCAAATTTTTATTTGTCACGTACACAGTCACACACAGTACGATATGCAGTGAAATGCTTAGACAACTGCTCGTGACCTAAAGAGAAAAAAAAAAGGAAAGGGCTATGAATAAAATAGGAATAAAATATAAAAAATTAAGGTTAAAAATGAAATAACTGTACAACACAAATTAGAATGAAGGGTAAATTTAACTGGGAAAGAATAAGATAAAATATATAAATTAAAGTTGAAAATAAAATAACTGTACAACAAAATACACAATATAGAACTATATAAGAATGTATGAAGAAATATAAATAAATAAATAAATATATATATACACACACACAATAACAGCAGCTGTACAAGTATTAACTGGAAATGAAGAATATAGTGACCAGTGTTGTACAATCCACATTATGTCTTGTGCAGTGCAAATATGCTTAAAGTGATTTAAGTGATAACAATGTCCAGAAAGTCCAGTGTGTGTGTAAGAACCATATGTGTGGGTCAGTACTATGTGGTGGTGTGATTGAGAGACCGTATCGCCTGCGGGAAGAAGCTCCTCCTCAGTCTCTCTGTGTTGGTCTTCAGGGAGCGGAATCGCTTTCCTGACCTCAACAGAGAGAACAGTCTGTTGTTGGGATGGCTGAGGTCCTTCACGATCTTCCTGGCCTTGGTCCAGCACCGCCTGCTGTAGATTGAGTGCAGGTCAGGGAGCTCGGAGCGGATGGTGCGCTCAGCTGACCGCACAACCCAGAGCTCGTCTGTCTTGCATGGTGCTGTTCCCGAACCAGGTTAAGATGTTTCCCGTCAGGATGCTCTCTATGGTGCACGAGTAAAAGTTCCTGAGCACCTTGGAGGGCAGTTGGAAGTCTCTCAAGCATCTGAGGTGGTAGAGACGCTGACAGGCCTATTTTTCACCACGGTGTTGATGTGACAGGACCATGACAGGTCCTGCGTGATGTGAACTCCGAGGTATTTGAAGCTGTCCACTCTCTCCACTGGGCACTCGTTGATGACAGGGGTCTGGTAGTTCCTCTCCTGCTTAGTGCTGAAGTCCAGACTGTTAAGACTGTTCAGCATTTCCTGGGGACAGGAAGAGACTGAACAGGCTGATCAGAAGGGCCAGCTACACTCAACAAAAATATAAACGCAACACCTTTGTTACTGCTCCTATTCCCCATGGGATGGACGTAGAGACCTAAAATTCATTCCAGATACACAATATAACCATCCCTCCCAAACAGTGGTCACAAATCAGTCCAAATGTGTGGTAGTGGGCACATCTGCCATATTGAGATAATCCATCCCACCTCACAGGTGTGCCACATCAGGATGCTGATCTGACATCATGAGTAGTGCACAGGTGTACCTCAGACTGCCCACAACAAAAGGCCACCCTGGAATGTGCAGTTTTTTGCGCTATTGGGGGTCTGGGGACCCAGAACCGGTCAGTATCTGGTGTGACCACCATTTGCCTCATGCAGTGCAACACATCGTCGCATGGAGTCTATCAGATTGTCAATTGTGGCCTGTGGAATGTTGGTCCACTCCACTTCAATGGCTGTGCGAGGTTGTTGGATATTCGTGGGAACTGGTACACGCTGTCGTATACGCCGGTCAAGCACATCCCGAACATGCTCAATGGGTGACATGTCCGGTGAGTATGCTGGCCATGCAAGAACTGGAACATTCTCAGCTGCCATCTGCCCTGAACAATGTGAACCATGATTCATCCGTGAAGCGCACACCTCTCCAACGTGCCAGACGCCATCGAATGTGAGCATTTGCCCACACAAGTCTGTTACGGCGACGAGCTGGAGTCAGGTCAAGACCCCGATGAGGACGACGGGCATGCAGTTGAGCGTCCCTGAGACGGTTTCTGACAGTTTGTGCAGAAATTGTTTGGTTGTGCAAACCAATTGTTCCAGCAGCTGTCTGGGTGGCTGGTCTCAGACGATCTTGGAGGTGAACCTGCTGGATGTGGAGGTCCTGGGCTGGTGTGGTTACACGAGGTCTGCGGTTGTGAGGCCGGTTGGATGTGCTGCCATATTCTCTGAAACGCCTGTGGAGACGGCTTATGGTTGAGAAATGAACATTCAATGCACGGGCGACAGATCTGGTTGACATTCCTGCTGTCAGCATGCCAATTGCACGCTCCCTCATTGCTTGTGGCATCTGTGGCATTTTGCTGTGAGACAAAACTGCACATTCCAGGGTGGCCTTTTGTTGTGGGCAGTCTGAGGTACACCTGTGCACTACTCATGATGTCAGATCAGCATCCTGATGTGGCACACCTGTGAGGTGGGATGGATTATCTCAATATGGCAGATGTGCCCACTACCACACATTTGGACTGATTTGTGACCACTGTTTGGGAGGGATGGTTATATTGTGTATCTGGAATGAATTTTAGGTCTCTACGTCCATCCCATGGGGAATGGGAGCAGTAACAAAGGTGTTGCATTTATATTTTTGTTGAGTGTAGGTTCTAGGATGCCCTCTGGACCCAGTGGAGGTGGTGAGTGACAGGAGAATGGTGGCTAAGCTGTCATCCGTGTTGGACAACATCTCCCACCACATGCAGGAGACTCTGACAGCACCGAGCAGCTCCTTCAGTGGCCGGCTGCGGCACCCACGGTGTGGGACAGAGAGACTCCGCAGGTGTTTCCTTCCTGCTGCTGTCAGACTCCACAACAAAGACTTCAACTGATCAAACACACACATCCACACATGTGCAATAGCAATAACACTAAGTGCAATACTCATTTCTGGCAGCTTTGTATTATACTCAATTGTACTGTATATAGCATTTGTATTCAAGGTTCAAGGTTCTTTATTTGTCACATGCATAGTTATACAAGTATAACACACAGTGAAATGTAGCCTGACACGCTCCTCGACATGTGCAAAAATTGTGGGGGTGGGGGGGTGTAGAGGAAGAACATTATATATATATATATAGTATATACATTGGGTGAATGTGCAGTAGTAGCAGCAAGCAGGTGAATTCTGTACATTAATATGAATAGACATCTGACTATTTTACAGAATAGACAATATAAACATATTTAAAATTAAAGGAATTTGGAATGTACATTGTGCCTTAGTTTAGTGTCTGGAAGAGAGTCCTGTCTCAGTCAATTATAGATGATGTAAGAGGGCGGGTGTGTGTGTTTAGGGCCCGGATGGCTTGGGGATAGAAGCTCCTCTTGAGTCTCTCTGTCCTTGCCCGGAAGATGCGGAACCTTCTTCCAGCCATCTTCTCTCTATTCTATGTTATTCGATTGTACATAGTATTTTATTTTATTTTATTCTATTCTATTGTGTTCAGTATCTTATTGATATATTATTCCAGTGTTTTTTATATGTTATAACACATATTCCTTAAACATTTGCCTTTATTTTTACTAATGTTGCCATAGTAATTTTATAAACTAAATCCTTACTGTGGAAATATAGCGCTACAATGAAACATTGCCGTAAACACAGCATTCACAGAACTAATGTGAGTTTTAGAAGAAATCTAGTTTCATACTCTCTATAAGATGTGGAATCAGATTTCTTTTTCCAGTTTCATAACTTTAAGTAGTAACTATAACAATTAAAGCACAGTTTATATATTAGTGTGGTATTTATAGTAAAATGAAGGTCTTTCATTAGATAATGGACAGTAAATATTTTCTCATGCTTTATGGCAGGGGTCTCAAACTCACGGTGTGTGAGTGTGAGGGAGGGAGAAAAACAAAAGTCGAAAAGTAGGAGTTTCTACTGAGCAGAAACGGGAGCTGAAAGCATGTAAATATAAAAATAACCACTGCAGCCAAGAAGAGTGTCTGACGAGTCCAGTTGTAAGTAAGCTATTAAGACTCGACTGTACACTGTGTTCGTGTTTTCCTCCTAAACAATAAGCTCCGTTGGAGCAGCCTTTCAACGCCTCTCTCTGTCTCTCGCAAGCAAAGTTGACCCAGACAACAAAGTAAAGCTAGTTTTTGGCTACGAGCCCGACACAGAACCCGTATTAGCCAGAGGTCCCTTTACCACGGTTCGGAGCCACGGACCTGGCAGAGGCAAACGCGTTGAGGGATTGGCTACTTTAGTTCAGTGAAAGATTCATTTGGAGAGAAAACAATTTTCACTTGCAGTCGAAAACGAATGTGTACGCTTATGCCTACATTTTTATTTTGTTAAATACAAACAAAATTGTAGCAAACATGCTGCCACGTGTCTGGCCAGAAAGAGCTGTTTATTTGATAGTTCAATGAAACTACTGTACTATACTACTGAGTGACACTCTTCTGCTCGTCAAATACATTTCATTGCAATGTTGACCCTGTGCTAATTTGCATATGACAAATGAAACTGAAACTGAAAGGCTTCAGATGGTTAAGAGTGAGAAAAAAAATTGCGTTCATGTTCGCAATTTTGTCTTGTTACACAATATTTGGAATTGAATAAAACAAACAAAACACTACATTTTAGGAAATATTAGTGGTTTTTTTCATGTTTGTTTGTTTTGTTTTTTTTGTACTACTTAGACACTAAAGTGGCCCTCCAATGAGATGACGGTGCCAGAAGTGGCCCGTGGCTCATTTCAGTTTGAGTTTGAGTTTGAGTTTGAGACCCCTGTTTTAATGAGTAAGAGAACAACAAACCAGACAGCTGACCTCTGACACAGAGTCCTTATAATCTACCTGTGCTGTCAGCTAGCAGAGCTAAAGCTGCTAAAGGAGAGCAGCACACATTTAGCTTCAACTGTTCTTCCTCATTTTAGTTCTGCAGGCTGATGGTGGGAATAAAATGAGATCATTGTTATATTCTAAGTGCAGAGATGGAACAGATAAGCCTCCAGCTATGTGGTCACCTACAGTTATACCACACAGAAATATTCACACAATATTTTCCACCAATCATAAGTCTTTACTGACAAGTGAGACTTCCTGTGAAACTAAAACCCAAGGTCCTCATTACACACAGTTAATATGAACTTCATTCAATTTCATATAAAAAAACAACACAAACTTGATACAACCAAACAGATGTTTTACACTGTGTTAACAGTCCTTAAAGTTCTAATGGATTAATAATGATGGTTTTTAATTCTACATTGGTTTTATTGGTCAGCAGGTGGTGACTCCTCTGGTTAAAGTCTGATTGTATTGAAGTGTATGAGAAAAACAACTCTGATGTTCAGCTGATTTTTGACACCAGTAAATATATTCTGGTTACATTAATGGTCTCAGTCACTGCAGTTTCAAGTGATACTGAATGCAGCATCATGTTTAAGGACAATAAAGTACTGAAGGTTTTAGGGTGGGGACACTTCCTCATTGACAAGCCCATATGAGTATACAGTGTAGCTCAGTTTCTCAGGGAGGTCCAAAATCAGCTTCAAAGACTAAGATACCAATGACTTAAATTCACAGTTTTGGCAGACAGTGTCAGTCTTCCTAATAGTCTGTTATTTGATATACTCTGCTTAACACATACTTTAAAATTAGCCTGTTTTAAAGTTGCAGTTAGAAGAAAAACATATCGGTATAAGATTTAGTGGGCAGAGTGCGAGGCAGAGTATTTTTTTTAATTCACACATATATTAACTTTTACAGCATGTACATGCACAAACTCTCAGAGGAAGCAGCTTTTCAGGGTGAGAAACAAATAGTTCACAGCTTCTCTTGGTGCCCACATACATCTTTTTTCTTTAGTGTGTCATCACCACAATGACACATTGTATAAAATTGCAGACAGAAATTAAAGTGAACATTTACACTTTGCATTTTTCTGGATTCCTTTTTAACTCTCTGCTGTGAGCTGATAACATAAAACAAGACATTTGCAACAAAGGAAACTTCAGGCTGAAACCACAGGCTGCGTTTCCTCTTATCTTAGTGGCCCAGTCTATCATTAGATTAAAAATAACTGCCTGTGACAGTAACCAACAACAGTGTTTTACAAACATGTGGTTATTGCAGGTTGTTCAAAAGAACAAATATGTCATTCATTATTGTGAGGTTTGCTGTGTGATCTTGTATTTCTTTGCAACTCAGAATTTTTTTAAATTTTGTTTCAGTGTTTTAAAACTTGTACATACATCAGAAATCAACAAAACACTCTCCAGTTGGATATGCTTTTTAAGAGATTTGTGCAAATACACACACTAATATTGTTCCAGCTTTATCAGAGGAAGTTCATTTCCATTTGACAAACAGCTTGTAAGGCAGGCAGACAAAAAGTGATCATGCCAAAGAGAAATCGCAGGTCAACTGTCAATCCTGGACTCAGAGACACACAATTAATAATTTATTCAAATCATGTCAGCCCAAAATACACAAACCCAAAGATCAGGAAACAAAACATGAGGAAGGCACAGAAAAGCAGAATGTACGGTTACGTTGTAATCTTGGTTCTCTGAATGAGACAGTATGCATCTACTACATTACATATTCCACATGTACCAGAAATTATTTCACTATTAGTCAGGGCAGGTAGAAACTTATTTAGGTCCTAAAACCAGAGCGATAATCTCTCATTGACTGTAGACTCTCTACTAAATGTCTCCACTACATTACACATTCTTTATGTACAGGGTCACTCTTTAAGAGATCCCAAGAGGAGACAGTGCAACCCAATATCGGAAGTAAACAAGCTATTTAAGGAGCTGCCTGCAAGATGAAGACTGGAACCAAGAAGACCTTACAAGACATTAAAATAATATGTAAAAAGAGTATTTGCTTTCATTACAAGACTCTAGACTGACTGTGGAGACCAGTTGACTACCCCCGAGACACAACCACCTGCTCTCCAAATGACTGACTGGTTGCTGCATTAAGACAATCTGGAAAAAATGAACTCAACAACAACATATGGAATATGTGAGAGAGTGGGAAAATAGTCTTGATTTGATCGGGAACATCAGGAATAAAAACAAAAGGACAAAGTTAAACAAAAGACAGACAGGAAGTCACATTAGAGTCAAGCCATAACTACAAAATAAAACAGGAACTTGAACACTGAACGTGGGAGAAAGTGACACAGGAAGATGAAGGGAGGGAACTAATAACTCAAAGGAGACTAAACTATCCAGAAGCCTAACATGAACAAAGAGCTCGGTGCACTAACTGATTAACCAAATATAAACAAACTAAGAACCAAACAAGGAACTTATAATAAACAAGAATTTAAAAGCTCAGAGTGAAAGACGCAGGACTACGACATGAGCAAGTAGTGGTCAAAAACAAGTAAAAGCAACAATCAAACTAACTCGACAGCTAATGTTTGAAGGCTTTGATAAAAGCTCTTTGAGAGTCTATCAAAGTCCGTTCAGTGTGCACAGTAACAAGCTGCTGAGCAGAGTGGAAGCTGAATAAATGACTAAACTGCGCCCTCTGCTGGCTATCAGCTGTAAGCGCAGAAAGAAGTCCAAGTAGGTCCAATGAACACACTTCAAATTCAGTTGTATTTAATGTAGTGCTGTGGGCCTGGACAGTGTCAACGCGTTAACACGCTAACCGCGCTAACGCGTTGATGGCGTGCAGCCCCACGCACGGGGCAATCTGGTGTAACTCGTTAACTTATATTTGCTATGTTAATGCGATTATGGTGTTACCGTCATTTTAACGAGATTAATGCCGGCAGCACTAACTTATTGTTTAACTTTATGCTATATCAAGAAACAATGTCTCCATTTTTAAAAACCCACAAAACAAAGGTAACAGAAAAAAGTAAAGAAACAAATGTGAACAATAAAACTTTAGCAAATAAACTTTCTATTAAAAGACACATTCATAAAGTAAGATAGCTTACGTTTCAAATTCTTTAGTAAAAAAAAGTTCCTTTTTAAACTGTCTGTTTAAATTCTAATATTAGACTTAATAAAAAATAATCGGGCCCTTACAGTGCAGTTAATAAAATACTGACAGTTGCAGAGGTCATGTCTGGTGTATTGATTCAGTCGTAGATCCAAACCTGTAAGAATGAATCCAGTTGCGTGTGAGTTACTCTGGTCGAACTGTCACGCTGTAGCCTGATGAAATTAATGACACATCTGTTTAAAAATCACCAGTAAATCTGCGACACCAGGTGATCAAAGACACTCGTGCAATCATGACCAATGATTACCATACAACATAGGTGTACACAGGGGTGGGTCACATTAACTGGATTCAGTTCGTTGATGTTGCTGTGGATTGATCTTACATTAGTCAGAAGGATGCTGGGTGGCAGGTACGAGTGTCTCCTTAGCCTGGTTAGCAGACCTGCCGGGTGTCTCCCTTCTGTTTGCACTCCCTGCATCACCTACACCACATGGCAGGACTTCAAGTATGACAAATGTCTGTGATTATGATCCACAACCTTTCAGGTATAAGAAACGTATACAGTGATTTGTGTGCAACATTTGAGGGTTCACACATGTGTGAGTCAATTGTAGATTCAAACCTAAATAAATAGTGATTATTAGGCTTACACACAAATTTTAAAGTTTAGCTTCACAAATCTGATCAGTTTCTTTTTCAAAAAGCCTCATCTGCATACAGATGTCTTAAAATAGACATAACATCCCTCTCACTCAATCCCCACGTGGGGATCTGACACAAATTTCATGTTAACAAATTTCATTTTTTGAACGGATCAAAATGTAAGATGGGTTCAAGTGCTCGTGGAAAGCTAAGATATTTGGGCTTCCTCTGTATTTCTGCATTTTTTGTTTGTTTGTTCTTGTTTATTTGTTTCTTTAAAATAAAGTGGAATAAAGTCTTCTTCCAAATAAACAGAACATATTATCAAACTTCTACTAGAATCAGATTTACCAGATGCTACACAGTACCATGTGAAGGTTACTACATGGTTTAGACAAGCTGCAGCTACATGCTGGACGTTCCTCTGATAGTAAAAGCCAGTCAGTGCTCAGCTGCAGATGGTTGACACCGTAGTTGCACGTCCCCGTGGATATTATGCAATTATTCAATTCAGTTCTTTCAATTTTTCCCAGAGATGTGATGATAAAGGTCAAAGACTTTGACTTCAGAGTTTATTATTTACATCATGGTGTGTTGCAGAAACTAAATAAATCTCTGTTATAAATGTAGCTCTAACTGTTTCTAAAGAACAAGTTCAGATACAAATCAAAGTGTGATGAGTGTATTAAGTGAAGGAGGAGGAAGTATTATTTTGGCGGAGTATAACTGAATCCTTACAGAATGGTTATGATTGTACTGTGTGAGCACCAACATCACTGTGCAGAGTTTGTTTGTACCTCTTCACAGCAGTTTGATTCATCAAGAGAAATGATCAACCCCTCTGTGACATTAAAAGGTGGCCACGAGTATAAAATGATGGCTTGTGTATTAGAGGAGGTGAAACATGTTTTTAATGTCTGTGGGAAACTGAGGGCTCACAACTGAATGTAAATGTAGAAACAAGCTTGTGTGCAATGTTGCATTAATGTGGTGATATTTTTATTTTATGTATTTTATGTATTTATGAAGACACACACTTTGTGTCAGTTTTAACAGTAAAATATTTTGGTCGGTTAAAATTGCCCAAAATATTTGTTTTATTCTTTCATTATAGACTTGTTATACTGGTGTAATGCAAAGAACTGTTTGACTCTGGTCTGTCTGCTGGACTCTGCAGTATCACAGTAACCAGCTTCATCCAGGAGACAGGAGTCTGTCTGTGATGAAATCATTCAGTCAGATCAGTATCACTACCGTCCGTGACAACAAGTATTGTCTGTGGTGACAGGAATCATGTAATTTCTCACTTACTCTTTGTGCATAAAAAAACAGGTTTTACTGTCTCCTTCAGCACTGGTTTGCTTTAGCATTAACACGATCTGAGTCCAGGATGGGTAGAGCAGGTATTCTCCACCCCTTTGGGTGTTTCTCATCAACCTCATCAGACAAAGTATGAAAGCACCAGCTCCAGCACTCAGTCTGCCTCCAACATGTGGTAAACAGGCTCTCTTATAACACCGCTGTGAAACTTACCAGATATTGTGCTAACATCCTTTTCTCCTTGTTTCCAGTGTGTTCCTACTGGCTGAAGGAGTGGATCACTTACCTCCATGACCTACCTGTTTCCTTCTCTGGAACACTCTCCTCATTTCCTCACCCTCTGATGGCCTCCACCTCTCCAGGAACACAAACCAATGGACTCATGTGTTTCCAGGATTCATTCAATCTAATCCTGAGCAAAAACACTCATCACAACCATTCTCTGCGATAGTCAGAGTTACTGCTTTTGTCATTGTGGCAAAGAGTCATTGTTCAAAGGACCATGTTCTCCATCAGGTGAGCTTTAAAGATTTAAACCTTGTCAACACAAACATTAAGGTCTGTTGTTTTGGAGTTCGTTATATTTTTGTTTGTTTGCTGTTTGCTGTTTGCATTTTCACTTTTTCACTTTGTATCAATGAAATTATTGAAAAATATATTAATAATTATTATGTTTATTTCTTATTTGCCTCAGTTTAAACATCCAGTTGATCATTTCCTGTTTAGTGTCACAAGAAGTCTTGAAAAACCAGCAAAAGTGAGACGTGCATCACCCAGTGTTGTTAAGCAGTACTGCATTCATACTGTGAGAGTGTTGCGACACACATCTGTTTTTGACCATATAAAGCAAACTCCTGCAGGAGCTGACGTCACTGCAACAAGTGTAAAAACTGTTGTTTAGTACTCAGATCTGTTTACATCATTGTACTATTACATATGTGAAAGAAAATAAGATAACACAACCTTTCTAGGAGCATTTTACTCAGGCTCAGAATGTGTAAAAATTATTTCAGCTCTCATTCTAACAACTAGACAGTTCAGTTAAAAGTAGAAGGAAGAAGCTCAAAAGCAGACGGCCTCACACAGTTAATATTCAGTGATGTGTTGCTGTTCTGGGAACACTTGACCACACGCATACATGGAAAGCTTGGGGCAGGGAGTAGAAGCAACACAACGGACATCAGTGACAACAGCTGTGACTCTCACTGAGTCAAAAACAGCATATAAACATGGAGCAACAGAAGTTTTTATTTGTTTCCGCAGTTATTCAGTTCATTAAAGTGTTTGAAATAAACTCAATGATTGAATGGTTGCTGAATTTTTCAATGCATGTGTGTAAAAGACTGTTTTAGTCACAGCACTAAGGCCTCGTGGTTTCTGTCTGGTCCAGCACAAAAACAGGAAACGCAGCCTGTGGTTTCAGCATGAAGTTGTCCATTTAACTGTTGTCTATTTTATGTTATCAGCACATTAGCAGAGAGTTAATAAGAAATTACGATAAAGATCACAGTGGGAATTTGACTTTGTTCTCTGTGTGCATGATACATGTTTATATCACCAGCCCTCACTGGAATTTTAGCAATAATTATCATTGTGACAATTAAGTATGCACGACACTGTGTCAAAACAGATAAAATAAGAGTCACTGTGGTGATGACACATGCTGGACTAAAAAAAACTGTGAAGCTGTGAAAATCTTGTTTTTCACTCTGAAAAGCAACTGCCTTCAGTGTTTGCACTTTAAGACAGGTTTTCTTTAAATACTGTGTCTGTATTTCTGTGTAGTATAATTCTGCAGGCTTATCTGTATCATCTCTTTACTTTAAATAGAGGCCAAGGCAGTGCAGACAGCGGTTAACGAACTATCGGAGCTGCACAAAAGTATGATGAATAAAGGAATGCATTAGAAGTACAGCAATCTGCCCATACCTGAGGCTTTGGAATAGAAAGGAATACAAGAGGAGCAGAATAATAATAATGGATTGCATTTAGATAGCGCTTTTCGAGAACCTCAAAGCACTTTACAATGCCACTATTCATTCACTCTCACATTCACACACTGGTGGAGGCAGCTACAGTTGTAGCCACAGCTGTCCTGGGGCAGACTGACAGAAGCGAGGCTGCCGTATCACGCTATCGGCCCCTCTGGCCAACACCAGTAGGCAGTGGGTGAAGTGTCTTGCCCAAGGACATAATGACCGAGACTGTCCGAGCTGGGGCTCGAACCGGCAACCTTCCGATTACAAGACGAACTGCCAACTCTTGAGCCATGATTACTCCCACTACCAAATACCACCTCCTGGTATATAAAGCAGTCGCCCGAGACTGCAAGACCAGGCTCACCAACCTGTGCACTGCTTGAATGAACTACAATAAAGCTTATGACTCAATCTCCCACACATCCTGGAATGCTTAGAACTATACATACAGGACTCTTAGAGCCTTCATCAGGATTTCAATGGGGATGTGGCGAACAAACATAGAACCAACTTCAAGTCAATTGCACAAATCACCATGAAGTGCAGGATCTATCCAGCACGTTTTCTGCATATGCCTGAACACCCTCGGCGAGATCATCAACAAGACCAGCTATGGACACCGACCATGGAATGGTGGAATCACCAGCCACCTCCTCCACACGGATGACATTAAGCTGTATGCCAGGAGTTAACAAAACATCAACTCATGGATCCACACCACCAGGATCTATGGAATGCATTTGGAATGGAGAGGTGTAGTTAGATGGTAATGAAGAGAAAGAAAGTAGTCAGAACTGAGGGGATCAAAATACCAGAAGGCAACCCTGAAGACCTCAAGGACAGCTACAAGTACCTGCAAGTCCCACAGGAACCACGTGTGAACCACAAAGAGGCTAATAGGAAAGCTGCAACCACCAAATACCTGCAGAGAGATAGAAGCCACTGACATCAACACAATGAAGCTTGTGCACCATGCATGGAGGGTTTCCCCCCAAATTTGGCACCCTGAGACACCCTTCTTAATTATGTCCTTCAGTCTTTTTTCTTACTACGTGAATTTCATCTTCCTCATCTTTTCCACAGCTGATGCTACCAGCAGCAGCCACTTGGTACTGTGAGGCCTGGATACTAGTTGTTGCTGGTACTAGTGTTCACAGCTATGTCTGTTAATTTGACACATTTTGCTATTTTTAGTTTTCTTTTTATTGTTTTGCTCAGCTTTCCAGCTCCACTTTTTTGATACTTCTTCCACACTATTTTTTTCTATAAGCTACATGAGCGCACAATGAAGGCAATGGACGGGGCAGTCGCATTAAGAGATTTGATAGAACAATCTAGTGTCAGTAGTGAAAATGAACAAATGAGCTGCTGTCACTGCTTGTACAGCTGGTGCACAGCAGCCCATTATACCTGCCCATCGGTCCAAAATTGCATCAAACCACTGGGGAATATGCCCACAGTGCTAGATTACTAGTGCAGCCCCAGTGTCCCGAACATGTGACTGCAGAACTCACAGTAGTTTTAGTTTAGTTTCAAGTTACGTCTGCACTCCATGAATCTGTCTGTCTGCATATTGACTCAGTGAAGAAAAGAATTTCCATAATAATGTGTTCTTTATTAATCCAATAGGAAATTAGTCCTCTGTAGAGATGATACCTTGCTCAGTGGTACCTCAGAGGATCCGTTTCAGGGCTCTAGACTAACTTTTTGCCATGGGCGTACCAGTACGCCTAACTTTAAAAAGTGAGGCGTACCGGCACAAAAGTTAGGCGCACACAAATTTTATAATAATTGATATAATATAATGTGTTTTTCTGGATACACTGCGCTTTTTCAGCATTCAAAGATTGATGACACCGTGTCAGAGCACTGGCTATGAATTTCAGAAGGATCAGGCCTTAACTTAACAGAAAGATTAGCAATAGTTCTTTTCCTATTACAGCTATATCCACTTCTGTCATGCCTAGGCTGCTCACTAGGGCTGGGTATCATCACTGATTTCTATCATCCATTCGATTCCGGTTTTCAAAGTCCCGATTCGATTCAACTTAGCCTCAGACCGTCAGAAATATTATAATTCTGATCATTTATCAGTACTGACTTTATCAGAATTGTGAACATCACAGCAGATGCCTTTGTGTGAAAGTAACTGAGAATAAAACACAGAAAAACATGAAGGAGATTTTCCTGGTCTGGCTTTTTATAGCAGATAACCTTAAAAATATTCTACAATGTTCTGCATATAAAGTTTAAATTTCTTCAGTATTGAACAACAGAAAAAACAGGCTTTCTTGTCCGAGGTCATTTAGGTGAAAAAAAAGAAAAGAAAAAGACAGCAGCCGACAGCGCTGTAAACAACAGAGAGAGAGAGAGCTAGCTGTGCATGAAGTGTGATTTTAATAGTCGTGGAAGCAAAACAGCAAAATTCATGACGACATTGATCAAATGTGAAGCGCAGTTTGCTGCTTCTTTTGCTGCTGGCTCGGTGAATTTTGGTTGGAGAGAGACAAAACCTGCAGCTCAGAATCAGCGCAAAAAGACGTAATCACAGCGCGGACCGGACGCATCAGGATCGCTAAGCTCCGACAGCGTGTCCGTCTGCGGGCCGTCGGGTGAGAAAGCCGAGAAAGACAAAGTTGATTCTGATGCGTCGGTCCGCTCTGTGTTTACGTCTTTGTGTGGAATCCGTGTACCTGCTCTCATTTGCTGTTTGGTTGTTGTTGAAATGGTTTTGTGAGCTTTAATCTGAGAATCTGGCGTTTCTGGCAAAACACAGTTATATTTAAAAGTCGATTCAGGATTTAATGAATTGATATCGCTTTATTCAAGCTACTCACCTCCCACTTCCACCTGCACTTTCAACTGGACCACGGCCAATCAGAGAGGTCCCGCCCCTGACTATCTCTGATTGGTTTAGTCCACGATAGGGGCAAAATGTGTGTCTGTTGTTGACCACAGGGAAGGTTGCAGTTTTTTGTCTTTTTTTTGCTACCTGAACAGTTGGTCGCACAGGTGCAACCAAATATTTTTTTAGTCACATTTGCGACCAAATTGGTCGCACTCTAGAGCCCTGCGTTTGGTCGATTTGAACCCCCACCTTTCGGACCATGGGGCAAATACACTTCCTACTGAGCTATCTCTGCCCCTTATCTGTGACCAACTAAAAGTATATTGAAGTGTAGAAGTAGGAGTGTGACAAAGGAGGGTGAGATGACATCTGTATCACCATGAATATTAATGGATATTTCAAAACACTGCCTCAGAAGATGACTCTCAGTCTGCAGAAGAAGAAAACTTCAGCAGGATCCACAGGACACGACAACAAAGACAAAACTATGACCTGCAAAGTATATTTGTATATTAGAGAGAAAGAACATGTCCCATGACTGCTGTGGTCAAAGCTGTTTGAGGTTGGTGTATAAGGAAGGAAGCACAGAGAGGTAATAGAAGGAGGAGCTGAATATAAACTCTGGTCTTATCTACATTAAGTGCAGCTTCTCTTTGTTCTGCATTTATTACAAAGTCGAACACTTTGAGATTAGATGCAGATCAGCGTGCAGGGCTGGACGTGAGGATGGTGCACTCTTTGTTCTGTTTGCTGGGCTTATTCTGTGAGTACAATACACACCTTTACTGTTTGAATGGCAGCGATGAAGGAAAATGTTTCTCACTTAACCTGTTTACCTGACAGCTTCAACACTAGTGGTGGGCGGATAGATCCAAATATCGATTTTACGCTACCGTAGGATGTTTTCACAAAGTAGGACCTTCTTGTCAGAACACTGGGACGGGTGCAGGCACCTGCTGGGCCCCAGCCACTTTCGCTCGAGAAGTGGGGATGGGTGCGGCGGCAGGCTGCATACTGACTAGTTCCACCCTGGCGGGCAGCACGGGCGCCGCGCAGTCGAGGGTTGTGGGCAGGGGCAGCGATGTCGAGCGGGACCGGATCAGAGCCGCCAAATTCTTCATCCTCTGCGGGTGGCACTCAGTCTGATCCTGCAGCATGGCCACCAGCTTGGCCACCATTTGCGCCAGCTCCTCCCTCTGCTGGCCCAGTCCTCGGTCAGCCGTGTACTCCTTCCTGGGTTTCAGACCCACTGTAAACCACCATGGCTGACCCGATGACATTTTAATGTTTCGCAGCATCATTTATTCTTACAATAATCACACGGCTGCTGTACATTCAATGACTGCAGCTCTCCCGCTGCCAGCGGTACACACCACCACCACCACCAACAACAACACAAGCAGAGCACAGGTTTTAAGCCGGTGAGGCGTGACTGTAGATGTCGGGCAGGTGAGTTCATCTCACTTGCAGCGGCATCGCAGACCACGCCCCGCCGCAATAATAAAGCATTTTCTATTTAGTTATAAACGTTGTCCTAATTATGTCTTGGGTTTTAACTATTTAATAATAAAAAAGGAAACATCACAAAAAACACTTAAGGTCATGAAAATTTAGAGTGATTGAGACTGAGATGGGTATCAGCGATACTGGCCCGCATTTACTTGTTTTGGATCAATACCAAAATATGCAGTATCGCACACGACTATTCAACAAAGCATAACAGTGACTGTTTAAACTTAGATACACTGCTGCTGTTTGCATACATTACATTCACCATTCACAATTTGTTAATATGTTTAGGTTTTTATGTTTTTTTAAAGTTCTTTTTCATGTCTCCAGTCTGTTTGACAGCTATTAGTACGACATACATTCGATGATAAGCAATAACTGTGCAATCTGAAGATTTACCTTTAAAAAACCTCAATTTATATATTTATTGTGATTTTGTCAGTTGTATAATGTCTGATGATGTTTCATTCACTATTTCAGTGCTCAGTACAGTCAGACATGGAAACACTGAAGGTGAGAAACTGTTTTTTCTTCCATTTATTTATATTTAGCATCTCCTGTGTTGCTCTAAATGACGTCCTCTGTGTTGTATTTTGTATCATAAACCAAACATTTCATTGAGATTATTGGTTGAAATGTTAATATAACCATGTTAAGTGTGTGAGCACTCACGCACACACCCACGATACGAACTGTATATTTACTGAAGAGCTGTGGCTTCATACATGTAGATTTTCTTTTCATGTTTATCTGATCTGAAAATATCAGCAGTGTGTGTAGTGCAGATTATCTCACTGAATTATGCTGTTGGCATGTATGCTGGATTATACATCAATCAGGCATAACATTATAAATATTCTCAGGTAAATCCAATAACACTGAATATTTCTTTATCATGGCACCTGTTAGTGAGTGGGATATATTGGGGAAAAGTGAACATTTTATTCTCAAAGTTAGGTTTGTGAAGTCCAAAACTGTGATGGCTAGATGACTGGGTCATAGCATCTCTAAAATTACAGCTCTTGTGGGGTGTTCTCAGTCTGCAGTGGTCAGTGTCGATCAAAATTGGTCTGCAGAAGGAACAGTGGTGAAGCAGTGACAGGGTCATGGACGGCCAAGGCTCACTGATGCAATTGGAGTGAAGGCTGGCCTGGCTGGTCTAATCCAACAGACAAGTTTCTGTAGCTCAAGTTATTGAAAAAGTTCATGCTGGTTCTGATAGAAATGTGTCAGAATACACAGAGCATCACAGTTTGTTGAGTATGGGACTGCATAGCTGCAGACTGGTCAGGGTTCCCATGCTGACCTCTGTTCACTACAGAAACCACCACCAACGCTCCTGTGAGCGTCAGAACTGGAGCACAGAGTAATGAATGAAAGTGGGCCAGTTTGATGAATCACATTTTCTTTTACATTATGTGGATAGCCAGGTGCTTGTGTGTTGATTACCTGGGAAACACCAGGCACCAAGATCCACTATGGACAGAAAGCAAGCCGGCAGAGGCAGTGTGATGCTTTGGGCAATTTTCTCCTGGGAGACCTTAGATTCTGCCATCCATGGACGTGAATGTTACTTTTACCACCTACTTAATCAAACCCTGATGGCTGTGGCCTCTTTCAGCAGCACAATCTGTCCTGCCATAAAACAAAAATGGTCTAGGAACAGTTTGAGGAGCACAACAATGAGTTTGAGGTGTTGACTTGGCCTCCAAATTCCTCAGATGTCATTCCAATCAAACATCTGTGGGATGTGCTGGACAACAAGTCTGATCCATGTACACCCCACCTCACAACTTACTGGACCTGAACTGTGAAGTGTAGTACTCTGCTGACTTTCTATACCACAGCAGCAGGTGAATCAGACAGAGTATTCATGACCTCTAGTGGGGGCATTTGTAACTGCAGACGATGTACAAAAGGGACAAATTCACTCATAAAAGAAAATGATCGAGTCATCATTCAGGAAAGTGGCAGATTTTAACATTTAATCTGGATTAAAACAGCTCAGAATCTCAAAAGTTTGTAGAAAATTAATTTTGAAAAAAAAGTGAATGATGTGACCTCATCTTTCCTCCATAACTAAGAATCATTTTTAAACATTTGCAGTGTTTGTGACCTTTGATTGTCTCTGAAAATTTTAGATTTTTCAGTGAAAATTTTACATTTAGAAACAAACACACAAAGCAGTCATACACTTATGATACAAGAGAAGTAAAACTCAATACAGACACAAGAAACTGACTACCAAAATAAAACAGGAAATGAGAATTAAAAACTAAACAGTTAAACAGCCACAACAATGAAGTTAACAAAGGGAAACTGACACATGAGCAGGAAACACTCAGGTAACAAAGAATACAAAACTACAACTAAAACTATATGCAATCCATCTGCAGGGAATCAAGTATTTTCAAAATAAAATGTTAAGTACTTGTGTCAAACAGTTGAGCTCTGTGCACTAAATAAATCCTGAAATAATATTTGAGGTTTTTTTTTTAAGATTGATGCAGAACAAAACAACATGCATTCACATATTTATCATAAATGTCACCCATAAATGTTTATCATTTTCTGTTTAGTTTTTGTTTTTTCTTTGTGTGTCCTAAATTGTTCTAAATTGTTTCCAACAGAATCGTGGTGAATCTTCTTACTACCTGGCCTCAGATATTCACTGGTGAGACAATCCTCTCTAAGATATGAGATACAGGGAGGTGAAGGCAAAGGGTTTGAAATACAAACAGGCACCACCCAACACAAACAACCTTCAAACATCTGGTGAATACAGGATCATCTGACTCCATCCATCTCCATCCCTATCATCCTCTTCTGTCCCACCACCCCTCTGTTTGTGCTTCTTCACTACATCCATGAATCTTCTCTGTGGTCCTTTTCTTCCTCCTGCCTAACAGCTCCATCTTCAACATCCTTTGTTTAGTATATCGACTATCCCTCCTCTGCACATGTCCAAACCATCTCAGCCTTGTCTCTCTGACTTTGTTTCCAAACAGCTCAACCTGAGCCGTCCCTTTGATGTACTCATTTCTAATCCTGCCCATTCTGCTCACTCCCAATGAAAATCTTACATTTTCAACTCCACCTCCTGTCTTTTTGTAAATGCCATCATCTGCAAACCATACAGCTGTAGTGATCGTCACCTCTCTTCTCAACTTCGCTTCAACAACCCATAGTTTCCCATAGTTATTCCCTGTCCTTTGTTTTTTATGTCACAGATATGTCATCTGGGTCTGCCTTTCCACTCTTCATCCTAAATGCTCCCTCAGTGTGGAAACTATTTACTGCTCTAATCAAATGAACAGTCTTAATGTTTCCGTGCTACACACAGCATGCTAACATCCAATCACACACACAAAGGTCTACCCTAATATCCTCTTCACATTTTGTATTTGAATCATAACATCATGAATGAACAGAAATAACCAGATCATCATTAATTAATTGAAGTGTAGTTTAGCTGCATTTGGCAGAGTTTTATTCTTTCTCTGAACCAGCAGATGATGCATCACTCGCTGGGCTTTGAAGGATTTCTTTTTCTATCTGTCACCTGCCATATTTGCTGCATGCATAGCTGCCTACACCAGAGAAACCAGGCACAGCAGATTTCCTGTTGAGGAATTCCACTTTTCTTCCATTCAAACCTCTGATGGATTAAAAATGATTCTGCTTCTGAGTTTTTGGATTGTCACAGGTAAGGTGAATATAATACATTTTTATTAGCATATCTAATTTCAATCTATTTATTATTTATGTGAATCAATTTTTTAAGATATGTATCAGAGATTTCATTAGGAAAATAACTGTCACTGTGATGAATAAAGCAAAGTTTAAAGTTTAATAAGTGAAATGAAATGTTGGGGGGGGTAGGGGGGTTGATGATGTAATAAAAATAATTATTCTCAACCTAATGTGGCAAAACAAAATATTACAAAGTGATTTCCTTTATTGTACACCTGCTTCAATATATGTATTGTGTGCATGTTGTGATTTTAAGGTGGAATAATGTGTTTTAATGTGTTTTTAAGGTCTCATGGCAGAGGACCCAACAGCGACATATTATCAGCTGAAAAACAGCTCAGTGTGTCTGAATGTCAGGAAACCGCCACCATATAAACGTGGTGAATGGAAATTTAACACAATAATTATTGTTGATGATACAGAAATCAATCCAAATTACACAGACAGAGTGACTTATAGTGCTGGGAACCTCTCCCTGTGTATTAATAACCTGGCTGATACAGACACTGGGATATATGAAGTCTCATACAGCCAAAACTTTATTTCAATGTCAGAGAAGCATCAAGTCATTGTTCAAGGTAAGATATAAGAAAAACTTTGTCTTTAAATGCAGGCCATTTTTACCATTTTAACTTGTGCATGAATCTATTTTACATATTATATTTTTCTGGATTTGGTAGCATTTACCTTACAGCCAGCTTTAACATTTCCTTGGCTGAAGGGTTGTTGTCTTTAACCACAACACCACATAGCCTACAATTTTATAATCACCTAGTTCATTGTCAGTTCTCTTTTTGCATTAAATCATTAATTTATCTGTTTGGCTCGATGTTACAGATGTGGTTCCCAGACCTGTCATTATAATGTCAAAGCTTGGCTCCAACCAGTCTGCTGGACTCTGCAGTATCACAGTAAACTGCTCCATCCAGGATTATTGGCTTTGGTCTGTTTGTGATAAAGACGGCTGCAGAACATCTCAGAAATCATTCAGTGAGGTCAACATCACCATCTTCACTGAGAACAGAGCTGTGGTCTGCAGAGGCAACAACCATGTTAGCACAAATAAAGCTTCTGAAAACTTAATGTGTGAGTATTAAGTATTAGATTTAAATAACAGGCTATTGATTTTATTTTTGACAAATAAACGGAATATTTTCTTCTATCTTTCCCTGTAATTTAAATAATTCAATTTTTGTTTGTTATCATAAAAGTCATTTTATTTTTATGTCTGAAAAGAAAAAAAAATACTAATTGAAACTATGTTTTCAAATCTGCAGGTTTCAAATCTACTAAAGATGAAGAGAAATCACAACAACTCATACTAAAAGGAATACTTATTCCTGTTTCTGTATTCATTATCCTCGGAGCATTTTCCTTCTTTTTAGTTAAAACAAAATACAAATCCTACCAGGTAAGATGTATTTGGTAACAGATATTTATCATATAACCTGCTCATTGCTAGAATTAGGAAGGTTACTTCTGGTACATGGTGTGATAATATGACTGAATACATATTTTTACTTCATTATTTCCATGCACAAGCATCTAATGTTCAGGTCATAAGAACACTGCCATTATCTCAGTCTAGAGTCTCGTCTTCCAATGATCCTGGCCCTGTTTATGAGAGCGTGGACGTCTTTCAGTCCATACAGACCAGCAGCTCAAGAGAGGAAATGATCTCCATGGAAAGCCACAAAGCAGATACCATCTACGCCTGTCCAGAAGTGACGGTCTGCTCTGGCAACAACACACAAAGTATTTCAGAGAGTGGCACCATGGAGAAGGCACAGACCTCCAAACAGATTGACTCAGTTTACAGCATGTTGCAGAATTAAATTAAATTAATTGTTTAATGGTGTATTTAATTGATTCATTTTGGCACAGTTGACTCCTTCAGCTCTCACCATGAAATAATTTTATCTATCAAGCTCACCCATCAAACCCAGGGGGCGGGGTTAACGCTGATCGAGTCAAAACCATTGCTTTGGCCTGGTGACCATTGTTTTTAGTTTCTGCACACCAACAACCGGCATGTGGAAACTAACAGAACTGTACTTTGAAAAACCCTGTTTGTGTGTCACCAGATACAGTTTTAATATTTTTTAGCCGAGAATGTGTTGGTTTAATCTTCTGATATCTGGTCGGTTTGTCAAGATAGAGCCTCTTTGCAAAAGTGCTTCGATGATTTTGGAGATGTCTGCCCAGCCCACTCTCACAGCAAAGCGTGGGATAGACCCGCTCGCATCGCAAGCGCTCAAGCTGTTATTACCGCCGACAAAGTGCAGGTCCCGGTACACCTCTGCCATAACCCCTGCTGAACACTGACTTCATTTATTGAGGTTATATTTATATTGTATTGTATTTCATTAATTCATTATGTCACTCCTGGCTTTCCATACCAAAGCAGCTCACTTTCTGGTCAGTATTTACTTTAAAATGAACATTGCTTTTGTTTCTTGTTCTTTTTAAACATACTTTAATAACATTGTAGATACAAGTGTAAAAACAAGTGCAAAGTGCAGGATTTTCTCATTTGTCCTGTTGTTAACCATTTTAATGTACTTGATATAATTTTGACTGTAACTGTTTGCTTTATACGGATATAGTACATGTGTATCATTCATTTCATTGTTTAGTGATGAATTTCAAGTGAAAGTTTGTTTATTTTATTTTTCAAACAATAACAGTTATTCAGAAACAATTATAACCTGTTATTGTAATGTACATAACAAAGCCATATTAAAATGACTCTGCGCCAACATGACCAAGGTGGACGTCAGCCCCATTTTAATGCTATCATGTTTATAGAGAGAACACACACTACGAAAAAAACCATTTGATTCAATCATTTAATTTCCAGCACATTAATACTTAGCATAAAAGAGACAAAGAAATGCAGCAGGGTCCAAGATGCTAGCAGGCACGGGATAGAACACCATAGACAAAGTGGCGTATACAGAAACATCTGTGCTGAGTATGGCCTGAAAGTCCCGAGGTCAAACTGGGAGACACCAGACCGAGCCAAGATCCTGTGGGACCTCAGCTGATGTTTACATTCCTAAATATTATCACACAACTTTATGATATTCCCAGTTAAGAGTTAATTCCATATTCAGCTTTAACAGATTTCAGACATACATGTCTAAAGCACTGTAACATTGAATGTAGTATCAAAGAACTCCATAACCACCATAAATAAGGAGTAACTGATGCCCTGACAGAATAGTCTAACATGTGACCTTTATAGTTAAAAGTTTCTCCTAATTATTTCCTTAATTCTTTAGACTAGCTAATTTTCTAAACCTCAGGCTTAATCTTCTAGATAAAGTTTTTGACAAAGAATCTTAGTCCGTGGGAGAGATCATTTAAAACATTACAGTTCAGTGTTACAGTTGCAGAAGACTGTTTTGGTTCCCCTTGTTTAAAATTCTGGTTTGACCTGATGTCCATTCAGATTTGTTTTTTGTTTCTTTTTGTTGTTTTTTTGGGGGGGGAGAAGGGGGACAAACTGTAAAATGTATCAATCTGTATGAGGTACTGTGCTTTATCCAGGGTGGCAAACTGTGAAATCAAAGCCTGATGTGTGTTCATGTGTCCTTTGGTATCTTTAGTGTTGCCACTCTGGAAACAAAACGTAAGATATTAATTCAGTCACATTTTGACACCCCGTAAATAAAATGTTTCTTTTATTAGTCCACTGTGATGATGTGAAGTCAGACTAATTAAGAACATTTTTTTACACATATACACATATATATACATATATATACACATATATACACACATATATACACACATATATACACATATATACACATATATACATACCTCTAATATACACATATATACATATATATACACATATACACATATATACATATATATACACATATATATATACATATACACATATATACATATATATATACATATACACATATATATACATATATATATATATATATATATATATATATATATATATATATATATATATATATATATATACACATATATATATATACACACAAAAAAACACCCAGCACGCCCCTGCGGGCGGTTTATCCTTCAAGCTCGGGTCCTCTACCAGAGGCCTGGGAGCTTGAGGGTCCTGCGCAGTATCTTAGCTGTTCCCAGGACTGCGCTCTTCTGGACAGAGATCTCCGATGTTATTCCCGGGATCTGCTGGAGCCACTCGCCTAGCTTGGGAGTCACTG
The DNA here is from genome assembly GCF_963969265.1 of Rhamphochromis sp. 'chilingali'. Classification (NCBI taxonomy): domain Eukaryota; kingdom Metazoa; phylum Chordata; class Actinopteri; order Cichliformes; family Cichlidae; genus Rhamphochromis; species Rhamphochromis sp. 'chilingali'. The sequence continues at coordinate 38,486,449 of NC_137929.1, read as the reverse complement.
CACCTAGTGCTCCGATTACCACGGGGACCACCGTTACCTTCACCCTCCACATCCTCTCGAGCTCTTCTCTGAGCCCTTGGTATTTCTCCAGCTTCTCGTGTTCCTTCTTCCTGATATTGCTGTCATTCGGAACCGCTACATCCGCAGGGGCCTGTCCTTCCATGATGGTTCCTCGTCTACATATATATATATATATATATATATATATATATATATATATATATATATATATGTGTGTGTGGAGCCACTCGCCTAGCTTGGGAGTCACCGCACCTAGTGCTCCGATTACATTTACTGCAACATTAATAAGGGTTTAATACAAAAGTAAATGGTATCATCAGTCTTCCATGAGTGGCGAGTCAACTATATTACTTTATAGTTACAGAAATGTTATCAAACATGGTTAAAGTTTAATTATTTATTTTATGTTCTTGTCCATGAACAGTCTTGTGCTATTTTACATTCATAGTATGAAAAAGCACATTTATTATGCGGCTTTTCCTGATTTTAGATGGATGTCTTTGTGAAATTTGAAAGTCCTGTTTGTTTGTTTGCTTTGTTTTTAATTTTGTGGCTAAGCTAAGCTAAAGCTAAAGACTGAATGTAACTAAATAAAATAAATTAAACTTATTCCAACAAAATTCCGTAATTGTTTTACTGTAAGAACAATATGATTTATTTCATTCATAAAGTAATTTGATTATTAGTGATCAGGGATGGTAGTAACGCGTCACATTACTGTAATCCGTTCACTTTTTTCAAGTAACAAGTAAAGTAAGGGATTACTATTGCAAAAAAAGTAATTACAAGGCATTACTAAACAGCAATTTTGTTTGTGAGAGTGTCTCATGACCATGACATACACGTGTGTGATGTCTGTGCCAGCAACAGACGTGTGTAGATACACAATGTGTAATATTTATCTTGATGCAATGTGCATGAAGTCAAAAGATTAAAACTAATAAAATTATTTTTAAAAAGAGATTTTTTCATTTGATTAAATTTCATATGATGGATTATGCAGAAAAAATAGAATTGGGCTGAAATGTCTATTGCTTTATTATGTATTCAGGTTGTGTATCGTGTTTTTAAAAAGCAACTAAGTAATAAAGTAGCTAATTACGTTTAAAAATAATTAATCAGTAAAGTAACTGGATTACTTTCTTGGAAAAGTAAACAGTAGTCAGTAACTAATTACTTGACCAACACTGTTAGTGATCCTGTGAAGTACCTGAGTCTGTTTCAAGATTCACTTCATCGTAGTCAGAGCTCCCATCTGGGTCATCATTTCTCCCTGTTCAGATAACAGTGTTAGTATATTTAATTTTTTTAAAAAGCTCCCTTTTATCATTATTTCGAGATTAGGAGTTACAATAACATATTAATAAAGTGTGATATCCTTGCATTTTTACACCTATGGGCAATTTAGTTTGATCAATTAACCTATCCCTACAAACTGCATGTTTTTGGACTGTGGGAGGAAGCGGGAGTACCCTTGGAGATCCCACACAAACACAGGGAGAACATCCACACAGAAAGACCCAAGCCTGATGGTGGAACTGAACTCAGGACCTTCTTGCTGTGAGATAACAGTGCTAACCACTGTGCCACCGTGCTGCCCAGTTGGTGGGGTACATTACTTGATCAAAATCTAAATTGCCCATTTGTGTGAATGCAGGAGTGAATGTGAGTGAAAATGGTTGTCTGTCACTGTGTGTTGGCCCTGCGACAGACTGGCGACCTGTCCAGGGTGTACCCTGCTCCAGCACCCCCACAACCCTGAAAAGCATAAGCGGAAATGAATGGATGGATGGATCCTTACATTTTCTGAACTCAGTCTTCTCATCAATAACTTTAAGCTCAAGAGTAGATGTGACATTTCTATGTTCATCTGCTGGTCCACCTTAAATAATAACATGACATCAGGTCTGATCAGTCAGTTTATAATCATTACATCTTTTATAGCTCTGTTATTATCAGAGGTTATACTGTACCACCTCCAGCATTTCCAGAGAATCTGACTGTTTCATAAATTGGAAAATCACCTGCAGGGCAGACAACAAAAGAGAAATTACTTTTGTATGATATCTGTTTATTCACAAACTTAGTGTTAAAAATATTGCAAGTCATAGTTTCTAGGACTGACCAGAAAGAATAGTGGTGTAAACGTCATTCTCATCATTGTTGGTGATGAGATGTGCTGGTGATGTGCTCTGAGACTGAGTGAGACTAAAATATGCAATAAATACAGTGTATCAGTGTATTTGCTGGGTATTTAATCAGTTTAATCAGGAATACCTATAATGTCATGTTATTTTTAAAATGAAAGAAAGCTTTTGCACCAACCTGTTACAACAACGATCTATAAAAAAAATTAAAAATTATTGTTACATTGGTTTGTAATCAGTTTACTTAAAATTGTCACATCAAATCATTGATGAGAAAAGCTCTCACCCTTTATCTTTCTGCAGCAACACAGCAGCAGCACGAGGATAATTCCACTAACAAGTCCGATGATGAATGGAACAATAAATGAACCGATTTCAGATCTGAAGCCTAAAGTTTCAGGTAAAATCAGACCAATAAGTCAAAACTCAAAGTCGAACCAGATCTGATAAAATCAAACCTCAAATCAACTGTACTTAATGTGTAAGTTTAGTAAGTTTAGGCCACATCAAGAAACAATAATGTCACAACTTTTAGGGACTCATGAAATAAATGTTCTAGAAAAAAGTAAAGAAACAAAACGATCAAAAAAGACACATTTTAACATTAACAAGTTTTATGTTTAGAAGTCCCTTTAAATGCAGCCATTGTCATGGTTATTTTGAGTTTGAGATGTTGGGGGGTTTGCTTTTCTTTTTTTAAATCTTTTTATTACAGTTCTGTTCTTTGGGTCTTCAGGTTTATTCTAGGCTGTGATGAGTTTTGTGTTTGAGCTCCATAGTCTTCTGTTTATTTTCTATATTCCCAGCCATATTATCTGTATTTCTGGTTCATGGAACATAGTGGGAGGTTTAGAGCACCTGCACCCTCAAGGCCTTCCTTGTGGCAGAGAGATGTGCTACTTGGCTTAGTATATGCATAGAAGACTTATCAGAGTTGGATGCTTGCAGGGATGGGAACTAAGGGTGAGAACTGGAAAGTATTGGATTTTCAGAGTATCTGCTGGTATTAGGAAGCCATGGATTGGGTGACCTGGGTACACCTGGGGATACTTCTCAATAAATTGGGAGGCCCTGAGGGCACCAGAGCTGCTGTCCCAGATCGGTCTCCAATTATGTTCAGTCTATGCTACATAGCTTATGCTTGGGGATACTTAAAAGTAGTTTTGTTAAAACTGTATTTCAATAAACATGTTTTTCTGCAATTTGAAGTCTCATCTCCAGTAGTCTTTTTTGTCTGTTTTAATTAAGTAGCAATTAAGTAGCTCCAGCTTTTGAGCCAGAAAGAAAAAATTAAATAAAGAAAGAAAGTACTTTAAACACACCTCGTACAGTGATGTTGACTGCATTGCTGAACTCTCCTGATCCAGACTCACACCAGTACACAGTAACACCCTCCTGTAAGCTGTGGATCTCATAAGAGGATCCACTCAGTTTCTGGCAGTCACAGCAGTGTGAAAAAAGCCTTTTTCACTAAACTTCCTCACTCTCCACTCAGTGAAGTTTCCCTCACAGGTCAGTGAGACAGAGTCAGAGGTGAAGTGTTGCACTCTGTCAGGACTCACTGTGAGACGCTGCTGAATGAACATCTGAAAAACAGGATGTAAGAAGGGTTAAATCAGGGTTATAATTCAGGCTCAATCTCCAATCACTGTGAGAAGCCTTCTCATTATGGTTCACATTTAGTCCAATGAGTTCTGAAGATTTTCAGAACTTTCCCTCTTCATTTTCTTACATCTCAAATTGCTTCCTCATTTCTTCTCCCTCTGCAGACTGCAGTCCTGTTTTCCCAGCAGAAGAATGTCCATCATATAGCAGCACCATATGAACCATATAATAGCCTTCATAGGTTACTGTATAGCATACATAAATGGGAAGTGGATCTTTACTAGTTGAGAGGTGATGAGCTATTCTGGGTATTTAGGAGAAAATCTATTTCAATTTGAAATAGCATAAAAACATAGATAAAGTCCTGATTGTTAGGTTTTGTATTGTTGATTGTCATTTATGCTTAGAAACATTTACCCACATATGCTTAGAAGTGTATAATCATTTGTAGATTGAAAGAATGTCTCATCCTAGGAGGTCTGTAACGGCTCTGAGTAGCATGAAGGGGGAGGGCGTTCACTCCCTCTACAGAGTGTTCTGGCATAAATCACACACCTCCTAGGAGAGGTCGTATCTTCTCTTGCTGATATATGGTATAGCAAACACACTTATATCTGTTTAAGTATAAGAGCCTTTTGTTCAGATGGACCCGCTCCTGGCACCAGCGTTTGGGGAGTCTTCACAGGGTCACACCTTGACCTCACACACACACACACACACATACACAGTATTCTTTGTTCACATGTATACCTATGTAAGATGTCATATGTTAATGACCCTATGCATATTCATATAACCACAATAAAAGGAGTGCTATGGGGAGCCTGGCTGAGAGTCTGACGGAGGTCAAGTGGTGGAACGACACTCGGCTCCAGGCAGGACTCCCTCATGCATGAGTAACATGAAGAACTTTGTCTACTTGTGTCTTGCTTTGCAGTGTAATTATATTGTCTTCAACGTTCCAGCGGATGGGTTCAAGCTACAAACCTATCACCTCTCAGATCTTCTTATCTCAGTGCACTGTAACAAAAACGAAAACAGACGTAACCAACACAATACTACTAAAATAACACATACTAGGGCCCGTTGCAGACATGTCCAAGCATAAAACCATCTCTCTCTCTTAGAGAAAGAACACAACCCAAAGCTCACTGATAAAATCAAGCTAGCGCTAAGCAAAACCCAAAAGTCAACCAGAAATTCACAGGAAATCTTTTGCTTCTCCTGGGACAATATTGTGTGGGAATGAGAACCTCAGGTGCCGTAACACCTTTTGTTCCTCCTTGAATTAAATCTCAATCACAGAAAATGCCGTACTCCGACCTAAAACTTACTCTATTAGTTCATCATTTTCACTCTGTGCCACTGTACCTCACCAGGGCTGTGTGAAGCACAATAAACAATTCAATCAAGGCCTTGAGCCATAAACAGACACCACACACAGACATTGTTTTCATGACCAAACTGTTTTAGACCTTATTCCTTAAATCTACATAAATGCCCTCTGGGTGACATAAAACACATTCTAAGTAATCAATGGCTTCTTATAACAAATTCTGTATATTTGGATGTTTGTGTGCAGCATTTTGCATATCAGCATAAGCATTTGTTAGCAAAGCATTCTTCATTGCATCAGTGTGTGTGTGTGTGTCCGTGCATCACTCTTCATTGCACAAGCGTGTGCATGTGTATGTGTGTGCATCACTTCTCAGTGACTCAGCATTTCAATTTAGGTGTGTGTGTGTGTGTGTCATTTCTCACTCAATCAACGAGTGCACATGTGTTCATGTGTGTATTTCACTTCATTCTGAATCGGTGTGTGTGTAGACGTGTGTGTGTGTGTGTGTGTGTGTGTGTGTGTGTGTGTGTGTGTGTGTGTGTGTGTGTGTGTGTGTGTGTGTGTGTGTTCATCACTTCCCTGTTCTGGTGTCTTGGGTAAACCACGGCCTGAAGCATGCCCTGGGGTCCTGCCTTCCTCCTTTTCAGTTTGTTTGCGACCATTGCTGCTGCTGCTGCTCAAAGTTCTGTCCATCCTGGTTCTGACCCCAATTGGGGCAGTCCTCTCTCCAGTGTCCATGCTCGCCGCAGGTGAAACCTGTATCTTCTTCTGTGTTTTTGTCCATTCTGAGGTGCCTTTTGACCTCAGTTGCTCCTCCTGTCTCGGTCACGCCCTTTTTGCTGCCCGATCATCCGTGTTGGTCCATCACTGTCCTGCACAGTGTTAATGCAGAGTTGTTAAGGTCAGCATTCCTTTGCTCGGCCTTACTTTTCCTTCGGGCTTGGCGGGCATCTCGTCACAGCTCTGTCAGCTGAAGCTGTCTGAGAATTTTCCCCCGTGTAGTGAAACGAGCCTTGGTTTTAACGCTCTCCGTCTCTGCTGCATGAGATCGCTTTCCTGCAGCACTGTTGACATTTTCAGGTTGTTGTTGTGGGTCCAGCTGCTGCAGCCTTTGGTCAGGGTCACGTCGAAGATGGTAGAGGGGAGAGCAGGAGTCCAGGTAAACCTCGGCTTTCAGGGCCAGCAAAGCAGCCTGTAATTAAACATAAAGAGAAAAAGCAAAAACAAAACAAAACAAAAACAAACAAACAGGAAAATTATGTTGTGTTGGCTGTGTTACAAAGAGAGGGGAGAAACACCGGGCCAGGCCCTGTGTCAGCCTTCTCTCCCCCTTTTTATTTTTTTTTCTCACAATATAATCAACTCATAACCCACCAAGTTGACAGGACGACATGCACATGTTCAAATTCTTAAGATCATGTCTAAACTCACAAAAGAGAAATTTCTTTCCGTCAGTAATCACTTGTGTTTTTGCTGGGTGTGGTTTCCATTACTATAATTTTGCTTCAGCCGCTGTGCTTGTGGGGGGTGGTTGGTCCAGGTCCGTAGCCACCTGTATTAACACAATAAGAGATTTATTTAATATCATTTTCATCACTGTTAAATAGACCAGCAGGCAACACGCCCACCTTTACAGCGCAGACTGCATGCCAGTCTCCCAACACACTCCTCTCTCTACTTCTCAATAATTCTCCACTCTCCCTTTATTTCTCCTTTCTCTACGTCAGTTTTAAAACCCAACATATTTCACACCACTACACACCTCGGACTATCTCTCTCTCTCTGTTTTTATTTTTTATTATTACACCACAGAGTAATACACCCAATTTAGCCCATCTATCTCTATGTGGCTCCAAATTGCCCTCTTTACTTAATTTCACACACTCGTCAGGGGACAGGCAAACAGCAATTTCAACCACTGAAACGAGGAATTCAACCCTTTTTCTTTTTATCTTTTACTCAACCTTAGATATCAAAGCATTTTCTTCTTCTATTCAACCTTTTTCTTTTACTAATATAGAACTCAACCTTAGATGTCAAAACATTTTCTTGTTCTATTCAACCTTTTTCTTTTACCTATGATAGAACTCAACCTTTGTTTGCAAAATGTGTCTTGTTCTAGTCCAGAATAAATGTAAACCCGTGATTACACAGTGGTTTCAGTATTACTCTGTAGCTATGCGGGGGTTCTAACGTCCCAAGTCGCCACCTCAGCTAACCAGACGCCGCTGGACCTGCCTGAGCGTCCACAGACAGGGGGGTTGCCACAACATAAACTCTCTTTAGGGGTTCCACTCCCAAGGTTGCTACCCTAGTTACCTCCGGGCCGCGTCCGATCTACCGGTTGGGAAACCACTCCTGGAACTAATCCACGAGGCCCATCAACCTTTGATCCTAAAATGTGTCTTTGCTCTAGTGTCCTCCCATTCACACATCAACCGTCACTGTCACCATGTTCATATTTCACACAATGAAACACACAGAGAGCGCGTCTCACACGCAGAAACACACACAGAAACCTCTGAGCTCACCTTTGAAAATGCAAGCGCACCACAAGCCAGACTCTATTTCACCTCTATTTCATATGCTAAACTTTGGCCGTGTTTTAGAAGTTTTCCCCGTTTCTTGCAACAGAAGCCAGTCATAGACAAAGTTAAATGTGGAGGGTAACGTGGGCTGCAACTCTAGTCTCAACGTAGAATGTTTTTAGTATCTTGCTAGAGCCAGTTCCTATGACACACTGGAATTCAGCCTAAACTTATGTTGTTAGTATCTCGTGCCGAAAACCAGACACCGACAAATTTAATGTGAAAATACGTGAAACTCAGCGAACAGATTAATTTGGAAAGCCCAATATGCACATTTGGTATTTATAATACAACAGGCTGTGCTTACCTTTTTATATTTGGACCGGTCCTCTGTTCGCCTCGCCTCACGATCTCACCACAGGCCAAATCTGCCCCTCCTCAGCACACCAAAGATCCGGGTCACGGCACCAAGTTGTTAAAATCTCCCAATTCTTTTAATCTTTGGGCAGAAGGAAGGACAATACTCGGTGTATAAATGCTCAATCAACAATTCTTTATTTCCATACAATTCAACACTTATGAGCACAAGCCATCATGATGGGGAGACATGCATGAAGAGGGTCACAGCAAATCTCAAAATGGTGACGGGTTACTCAGCTTTTTATAGCCTCTAGTGGCCCCCACCTAGTCGTAAAAGCCTAAACATTCACATTCTTTCTCTGTCACGGCGCCTAAGTTATGACCTCGGCTCCCTGTCTTTCTGCCCTCTGTAAAGGTGGGGGCATGGAATGTGGTCTGTTTCTTCTATTATCGGCACAAGGCCCTCTGCACACAACATTCTCTTCATGATTCAGCAGTATGAAATGTCAAGAAACAGTGTAACACATTCAACAGTGTCGAATAATACAGGTCAATCCAATAGATCTAATGATTTTTCACACTCTTTTAAGTCAGAAGTATAATGCAAACTAAAACTACATACTGATCACACACTCTATACTAAGAAGTATAATATGACCTACAGCAGTATCCTAATTCAACTACTTCAATTACAGATATAAGATAACATATAATAACAGAATAATCTCACAAAAGACAACACTTCAGGAACTAAGTAGGCTAGATGCGTTAGGTCAGACTGGGGAGAGTTTTAGTGTTATGTTATTGTGTTATCAGTTGTCAATTTGCTTCGGTCTTTTTTGCATTTTAGGTATATCCTAACTTTAGTAGTTTAGCTAGATACCTGGCTATTGTAGGGAACAGGTGCTTGTTCAATTGTATGCTTGAAATGGCTACATTTATTATAGGTGTTATGGCTCGCCCAGCTGGACGTTTGGAGATCCAAGATCCTCTCTAGTGTCTGGTCTAGTGTAAAGGGGGATAAATATCTTGCCAGAGTCCTCTAGCTTAACTCTGCTATTGCAAGATCAGACTGTAGCACTGTCAGTGTCAACACCTGTCGCACAGGTGCTTGAGGACAGGCCAATCACGCTGCCTTGCTTTGATCGGCTGTTGTTGGAGTCCTCGTTTGGTTCTAAACAGGACACTGGCCTGAAACCTCATCTGGCATACCTCCAGGGAGGAGCATGAACAGGAACAGGAGCTTCAGCTGAAAACAGTTGGAGTAGGCCCAACCAAATGTTGATTTTGCAAGGGAGAAGAGTCTCCTTTTTTCATTTGTCCGAGACTGTGATTGGTTCTACTTTGGGGAAGAATGATACCCATGCTGAAGAAGTAGAAAGCAGTGATTTAGATCCCAAAAGGTTGATTCTGCTCATCTGGATGTCACATTTTCAATAGGAGAAACATTTCGTCACTCATCCGAGTGACTTCTTCAGTCTTAGCTGACTGCAGGTTTTCCCAATCTTATAAACAGTACATTTGCACAATAACTAAAACCAGCCCACTGAATGAACAACAGGTTGTGAGGTCAGTGACCACTGATCAACAACTGCTCAATGGCCATGAGTACCATTCACAGAGAATTGGGCATGCCATCTTCGTCATCTTACAATGCTGTGATTGCAGACATACCCTTTGATCAGCGGTTGTTGATCAATGGTCATGACAATTTGCATAATAATCATCAATCATCAATCAAGGAACTGACCTCAGCCCATTGTTCATTCAGTGGGCTGTGAGGTCCAGAAGAACAGAATCAATCTTTTGGGATTTATTTACCCGGATGATTGAGCATGCATCTAGACAGGTGTTTTAGATCATCTCCCAAGCATTGTTGAGCCAGATGCTGAATCTAAAGTACCTCTTTACTCACTGGTGAGGCACTTGTTAGTATTCAGAAAATAGTCTTATTATTAGCTAGCTGCTGATGATCATTCTTCTACAGGGTATCTAGATATTACTAAGATTTACAACTGTATCATGCAGCACTTTTTCTGGCCAGGAATGAAAGTGGATGTACTGCGGTTCTGTAACACCTGTCACACTTGCGAGCTTGTGCCATGCCTACCGTTGCCCAGTGGAAAACATGAGGTGATGAAAAAAGAGGTGAATTGCCTAGAGGACAATGGTTTAGTCCAGCCCACTTACAGACCTTGGATCGCCACGTGTCTGCTCACCCCTAAGTCTGACGGTACGCCCTGTTTCTGCACAGATTTTTGTTATTGCTGTAACTGTCTGTCAATGGAAAATTGTATTTAGTAGTCAGTATAATCTTTTAGTGATATAAGTTTGCATATGATAGAATACTGCATGTAGTTATTTGTATTAGGAAATATTCAACCATGTATACTTAGAGGCATATAATCAATTGTGTGTGATCTCTAACAGGCTGCAGGCTTGGTGTGCACTCCAGGAATGCACCCCCACGTCCTGGGAGCATGAGAGTTCGTACCTTGTTTTATTGTTTTACGGTAGGATTAACGTAGCTATGTCTGTTTTAGTTTAAGTGCTTCTTTACATATAGATGAACTGCTGGACTTCCTCACCATGTTATTTAGGGTGAGGGGGAGACTGCCCTCTTTGTGACCAAGGATGTACCTTTTGTGCCTTCATGTTATATGACCCTTTGATCAGCAGGACACACACACACACACACACACACACACACACACACACACACACACACACACACACACACACTGAAGTATAAAATAAAGACAGGAGCAGTGCTCAGCGCGAGTCTCTCTGTCTGGAGGCTGCCCTTGCTAGCAAGAAGTCCTGTGTGTTTCTCTTCTCTGAGTCTTTACTGAAGAAGTGTTTTATAACATTTTCCTTAACACTGTCTGTGACTCATTCCCACTCCCTCATACGGAGGACTGCATTGACAGCATCAGTCCTGCCAAATTTATCACTAAGTTGGATCCCTTAAAGGTTACTGGCAGGTTACCTTGACCCCCAGAGCCTGTGACGTTTCTGCATTTGTCACTCCTGAGAATTTTATGGAATTTTATGAATTTTATGTTTTTTAAGTACACTGTGATAGCATTTGGCATGAAAAACTCTCCTGCTATATTTTAGCATTTGATGCATCTGGTATGTGTATCTGATGATTTGGTGATATACACAGATGCTTGGGTGGATCGCATAGTCATCCTAGAACCAGTGTTTCAGTGGCTAAATCAAGCCTCCTTAACCCTTAATTATGCAAAATATGAGTATATTAAATTAAATATTGATAAAGCAATAGTTACATATATGGGTAAGCAGGTTGGTTTTGGACAGGTTCATCCAGTGGAGGCAAAAGTCCCTGTAATACTGAACTATTCGGTTCCATCCAGTTTGTCTTGTTTTTTTGACCGGATGTACAACCAGAACCAGCAACTAATGTGCTGGGTGTTGTTGCCACAGGATTAACACCTTGTGCTCAAACGTAAGAAAAGCCTCAGTGCCTCCAAACACATTCTCCTTTTTTCTTTTCCTTTCTCTTCTACTAACAGTACCACAGTTGTCACCTACACCCTGTTGGCCAACCGCACCAAAGGTGGTCGGTCCAGGAAATCTCATTCTTGACAATCTGCACGTTTGATTTCGCAAAGATTTTCCATTGAACGCCCTTCCTGACACAAAACTCCATATCTACCAGAGCTTGCCATATAAGGTTATTCCTGAAAAGGCTGAATGTTCAGAGCACTGTACCAATTCATGAAAAGTTGACTGGATGACAAAATTGTAAGACCAAAATGTGCACAAGCAACAGGGATGATTGATGCCCTGTTGCTTCTCTAACCAGCCTTGAGCCTTGGTTGGATAACTTGAGATATTAAAACCCTAGAGTATGGAGGATGACTTTTGGCAGGATGAGTGGAGACCCACAAAATCTGTGATGACTGAAATCCAGCAATGCTTTGGTAGACTATGGTACCATAGCTATGCTAATTTCCTTTTCCAGTTGTACTTAGCACCCGCCCACAGTGGCAGACTTACTACCAAATGGTTTGCTGATCATATTATTACTGTGTTTGGCCAGCCACCTCACCTGGCCTGAACCCTTTGATAGTTCTCCTTGCTAATATCCACTAGAGTAGGGGTCAGCAAACTGTGGCTCCAGAGCCGCATGTGGCTCTTTCATCCTTATACTGCGGCTCCCTGTGGCTTGGGAAAATAAATTAAAGTATTTAGGCGAAGTGTATTTTATTTGTGTTAGTTCTTTTTTTACTTGTAGTTCAAAACTGGAAGATTATTGTGATGTTGAAATATTAAAATTACATTATATTTTATTATTCTTCATCACTCAAAATAAGCGTCACACTCGCACAAGCCAGTATACCCACCAAAACGCTGTGCATCGAGACTTTCAGCCCCAGGTTGGCCAAGTATGGAGTAATGTAAGAAAAGAAAAATATCAGAAGAAAATAAAACATTCAATGATGCCTGGGCAGATTCATTTGCATTTACTTCTGACGCGAGTGACCGACCAATATGCCTAATTTGTGGATTGTTGATCTTCGGATCCACATAAGTATGTGAGCAGCTATTCTCCACAATGAACTATGTTAAAAAGAATAGCCAAACAAATCGATCACACCTCACAAATGACAGCTTACAGTCCTGCAAAAAGATGAAAGTGACTTCGTACTTTTCTCATTAAGCACTTCATGGATTTCATAAGCAACACATTCTAGTTGTTTATACAAAGCATAAAAGGTGAACAAAAAGCAATATATACAGTGTTATCTTCATTTTAGATGTCAAAAAGTATTTGCGGTTCCCACTGTTTTATTTTCCGAGGAAACCGGGTCCAAATGGCTCTTTGGGTGTTAAAGGTTGCTGACCCCTGCACTAGGGTAAATGCTAAATTTATCCACTTAAACAAGTTTAATCAAACATAAGCAAATATCCATCAACAGCTGCCCAATTAGCATGTGATTTAATGGGGCACAATTCATACATTTTCTGTACTTCTAAAGAAAAAACAAAATGATTTGGTGGATAGAAAAATTCATTGCTAATATAAATAAAATACTATTATAACAAATAAATATAAGTGAATAAGCTCCCAAACAAAGATCAGCATTTGGTCTTTCATCTCAGCATGTCAGCAAGCATCCAAATTATTCAGCAGAAATGTAACTTTTATATAGAAATAATCATAAGTCCTGTGATTACTTTTGTATTAGTTCTATGAATTGATCTTTTTTCTTTTCTATGCTGGATATATGTTCATTTTCTTGTAATGTTTTTGTTCTCTCGTTTTCTTTTGTTTCCCACTGTTCAAAAGTCCAGTTTGGCCTCTGGGTGGTGCTACACATTCAGATTTTTTGGTTTCTGCAACACGCTGTAAACTGTGTCGACCTGTGTGAGCCGTTGTTGTGCCTCCTCCACTGTGGCAGTCTCTGAAGTATTTTGGTTGTTGTTGCCAGCAGAAGAGGCTTTCACTCCTGGAACAGTGTAGATGGTATCTATTGTGTAGCTTGCCATGGAGTTAATTTGCTCTCCTGGGCTGTTGGTCTGGCTGTACTGAAGGATGTCTGCATTCTCATAAGCAGGGTCAGCATCACTTGACGAAGACACAGTAGAGGCTCTAGACTGAGATGATGGCAGAGTACTAATGGGCTGGCTTTGTATTGAGCGGATAGTATTTGTTGGAGCCTGTAAATAATAAAGTCAAATATTCAGTCACATTATGACACACCACTGCACAAGTTATATAATATAAAATATAAACAGATATAAATATCTGTTAGTGAATGCAGCTTACCTGGTAGGATTTCCATTTTGCTGAAAATAATCTTTTAACTAAAAAGAAAGAAACTGTTACGAAGACACAGGCGAGTAAAACACAAACAATAATAAATGCAAGCGCTCTCGTTGGTGGAGGGTGTTGTGCATTCTCTTTATCATCAGGATTAGAGTTATTAAAACCTGCAGACACAGAAACGTAATTTTAATGAGCAATTTTTTTCAGACATAAAAAGTAAAATAATTGTATGACAAGAAACAACAATGTACATATTTAAATAACAGGGGAAATATAATTCATGTAAAATGAATCAACAGCATGTTATTTAAAATTAATATTTAATACTTACACCTTGTTAATGTTTCAGAAGAATTACTTGTGCTAACATGGTTGTTGCCTCTACAGACCACAGCTCTGTTCTCAGTGAAGATGGTGATGTTGACCTCACTGAATGATTTCTGAGATCTTCTGCAGCTGTCTTCATCACAAACAGACCAAAGCCAATAATCCTGAATGGAGCAGTTTACTGTGATACTGCAGAGTCCAGCAGACTGGTTGGAGCCCAGCTTTAACATTGTAATAACAGGTGTGGGAACCATGTCTGTAACATTGAGCCAAACAGATAAATTAATGATTTAATGCAAAAAAGAGAACTGACAATGACCCAGGTGATTCTAAAATTGTAGGATATATGATGTTGTGATTAAAGACAATGACAGATTCTGTTTTTCTTTCAGTCACAAAGAAATGTAAAAGCTTACTGTAAGACAAATTCTACTAAATCCAGAAATATTTGAATATTTAAAATAGGACAAGACAAAGTTCTGCTTATAACTTACCTTGAACAATGACTTGATGTTTCTCTGACACTGAAATAAAGTCACGGCTGAGTGAGAGTTCATATATGCCAGCGTCTGTATCAGCCAGGTTTTTAATACACAGGGAGAGGTTTCCAGCACTATAAACCACTCTGTCTTTGTATTTTGGATTGATTTTTCTATCATCAGCAATAATTGTCTTGTTAAATTTCCATTCGACACGTTCATATTCTGGCAATTTCTTAACATTCAGACACACTGAGCTGTTTTTTAGTCCATAATATGTCGTTGGTGGGTCCTCTGCCATGAGACCTAAGAGGAAAAGTGCAGCAAGAGTCTTAAAGTACATTATTAAACCTTAAAACCACAACATGCACACAATAGATATATTCTAGTAAGTGTATGGTGTATGAAAGAGGAAATCACTTTGACATCCTTTGTTTTGCAACATAATGTTGCAAAACAGTAATTCCTTTTTAATCAAACTTCCAAGGAAAAAATACATTTAATTTCACTCATTAAACTTTGCTTCATTCATCACAATTGCATTTTTTCCCTAATGAAATCTCTGATACATATCTTTAAAAAATGATTTGATAATTAGGTCAAGTTTGGCATTAGTTATGTAAAGAACAAAAACATTTTCATTCAGCTTACCTGTAACAATCCAAAAACTCAGAAGCAGAATCATTTTTAATCTACACAAATTTATCTGAACGTAAGAAAAGTGGAATTCATAAACAGGAAATCTGCTGTGCATGGTTTCTCTGCTGTAGCCAGCTATGAATGCAGCAAATATGGCAGGTGTCAGAGAGAAAAAGAAACGCTTCAAAGCCCAGGAAGCGATGCATCATCTGCTGGATCAGAGAAAGAAAAAAAAATCTGCCAAATGCAGCTAAACTACACTTCAATTAATTAATGATGATCCAGATATTTCTGTTCATTCATAAATGTTATGATTAAAATACAAGAGGTGACGAAGACATTAGGGTAGTGTGTGTGTGTGTGTGTGTGTGTGTGTGTGTGTGTGTGTGTGTGTGTGTGTGTGTGTGTGTGTGTGTGTGTGTGTGTGTGTGTGTGTGTGTGTGTGTGTGTGTGTGTGTGTGTGTGGTGCTGTAAAGACTTTAGCCTGTTGCAAATAAATCCTAATATTTAAGGTTAAACAAGAAGAGATCAGGGTTAGCGTGTGGAAAATAAGAGAGAGCAATGGTATGAAGGAAACAGATGCATACGTATGTGTGGTTTTTGTATGAAGTCTGTGTGCAAATGTGTCTGTGGTTGTTAGCATACTAGCACAGAAACATTTTACATTATGGTTAGAGCCGGAAGCAGCAAGTTTTCACATTGAAGCAATTGATCTCTTATCAGATGCTGGTAACATTTATTTGGCATCTAAAATTTATGATTTTAAATATTTTGCATTGTGAATTAAATACACATTTTACAAACTCATTGTTCCTACTAAAGTGCACTATAAAGGTCACAGAGAAGAACCAGGCAAATATAAGATGAAGGACAAAAAATGCCTATACTACTGTAGTACCAATTTATTGTGGTATACACTGTCTATATACTATGGTAAGATATTATCAATCATATAAGATGAAGAGTGGAAAAGTAATTGGTCCAGAAGTATGAATGTTTATGATAGAAGGCAGGGGATTTTATAACCATATTTTTCAGCATAATCTTGGAGAGTGAGAGGTTGCCTGAAAATTGAACAGAAAGAGTACTAGGACAGGATGATGTGCAGAGCTGCAGTAACTACAAATGGATAAAGTTGATAATCCATATCTTTGTGGAATGACATCAAGGCGATGAGCAGTGAGCATCAGAGAAGAAGCACTACAGATGTCATGTTTGCTTTGAGAGTGTTGATGGAGATGAGGTCAGAAGGAGAGCCTTTGAGGAAATGAGAAAGCATATGTTAGGGTACAAAGAGTGTAACTGTGGTACTGCAAGAGGAAGTAATGAGTGGCCGTGAAATGTGAGGGTGGTGTAGGACATTGTATCTGTAGTGAGAGTAGAGTAGTAGCGGGTGGAAGAGAGCCTGGAGAGGTGGAGAGAAAAGGAATGAAAGTCATTAGAAGCGAGACAGAATACAACTCGGTCCATTACTTTGGATGGATCAAAGGATGGATAAGGGTGAGTTTCAAGGGTGATTTCTGACAGAAAGATAGCAGCAAGAGTGAGAGAGAAGGTTTACATGATGGTAGTGAGACCTGCAGTGGCTGGAGGTGGAGCTGGAGATGTCCGGATTTTAATTGTGAGTGACAAGAATGGACAAGATTAGAAAGGAGTACATCTGAGGAACAGCTCAAGCTGAGCAGTTTGGACATGCTGAGATGGTCTGGACATGTGCAGCAGAGGGATAGTGGACATACTGGACAAAGGAGTTTAAGGATGTGGTGAAGGAGGACATGCAGATTGTTAACGTGAGGTGGAGGCAGATGATCTGCTGTCACAACCCTAAAAGGGAGCAGATGAAGGAGAAGATGACCTTTCATCTTCTCCTGTCACGGTCAGCGGTTTGAGTTTTTGTGAGTTTGTAATTCTTTTGGGTTGGAAAAGCATTTTATGTTCACACTCTATGTCTCGCCCTTTCGTGTCTTGCCTCTGTGTTTTAATGTTTGTCTCTGGTCTTTTGTCTCTTGGACTTTATATGTAGTTTAACTTCCCTTGTCTCATTAAACCTGATTTGCTACAGCTCTTGTCTCACTTGTTTCCTTTCCCCTCTATACCTGGGCTGTATTTATTGTCTCTCTTTGTTGTGTCCTCCTTCAATGCTGTGTGTTTCCTAATTATTTTTCTCATGTATATGTTTTTGTTATGCTTTGATTGACAGATTGATATTGAAATGATTTTAATCACTCTCTTAAAAGAAGTCAAGAACCCAAACGAGGCCAGATATGGACCCAGGAGACAAAATTCAGCTTTTATCCGATTATTAAGTGATGACATGACGAATCCTACTTCCGGGCCTAAAGTAGTCTGCGTTTAACATGGCTTTTGTGTTGTTAACATGTTTAATGCTTTGTATTTTCTTCTATTTAATCTCAAAAAGCTCCTAAAAAAAGTCAGTGATCACTGTTGACCTCCCTCGGCTTTTATTGCCACTAATCATTTATTTAAGCTCAGTTTTTAAAACCTTAGGATGTAACTACAGCCCAGCCCATGCAGCAGTATATGAATGACTAACCTCGTATTGTGACCACATGGGTGTTACAGTGGGTGGTTCTTGTATTCACTGAATAAAAGGCTGCAGGGAAGGCTGTTCTTTGAAGTTGGCTGGGAAACAGGTGAGGAGCATTCATCTCCAAGAGCCTGGTTCTGACCAGGCTTCCCTTGCAAGTTAAAATGGATCGCTGTTTGTCTTGCTTTGTTCACTGGTGATAAGTCTTGTGTTACATGTTGGGCCTGCGAGCGCAGACCCAACATGTAACACTAGTCTCATGTATCTGTGAGCCGGCCTGGGTCTCTACACTGTAGCTTACTTTTGATTTTCCCTTGTTGATGCTCATAATAAATATATTAATTGTATAATTAAACCTAAAGATGAGCATATCATTTGAAATGGTACAGTTTCACTTTAGTTAGTGAAGTAAAATCACTTGCGTTTAGTGGTAAATTAATATGTAGCACTGATAAAGTGGTGTTCCTTACTGTTCAATCACTAGGTTACTAATACTGAATGAAACAGGATAACTAAACACTCTGGTGAGTCCACACACACTCATTCCCAAACATTCTGAAAATACAACCCTTGCTGCAGCCCTGAGTCTTAGCTGGGGTGCAGTGTGGCCTAAATTGAATGGTCACTTCACTCATAAACAAGCCATAAAATAAAAGGCACATGCAAATATCAGTACTCATGGCTCCTGATAGTTTAAAAGGTGAACATTTGCCTGTTTAAATCATAAGAACTGTCACTATACAGAAATGTGCTTCTGAATGTGGACGATGTGTCTTCTGACTTTGTAATGCAGTTGTGCTTCTGTTGAGTGATGTAAACAACCAATCGATCTACACTCTTCAAACATCAAAATTGATCATTTGATTTTGTTTATGACACAGCACAGGTGAGTTTTCCCACCTTCTCCTCTTTGTAACTTCACACGATCTTTCTGTTTTCATATTTTGGACATGATTTTGGAGTCCACCTTCGCTGTAGCAATTGACCGCAAAATAAAGCTACCGCAAATGTACAACTCTACATCCGGTCTTAAAACAGGAAGTCAGCATTTTCTCGTGCACAGGGTCTATTGGTTTTGAAAAAACCCTTTCAGACTCCTAATTACCTCTTGGTAGGTTAAAACAGCTCCACACGCCAGGTGACTGGTCAGTCATGAAAATAACAGCGTGCTGCTTGTCTACAGACTAAAATGTCCACTTGATAGCATTAGCTGGTCTTTCTACAAACTCACACACACAGTGGACACCACACCTACCCGCCAAATCCCACCCTTCTACCTGAAAGTCTCACCAGATTAGCAAGCGCCACCAGAGCTTTAGAACATGCCAAATAAAATAAATGAAATAATAAAATGTAAATAAGTAGGCTGAGTCTAAGCAACACACATTATACATATACATATTTATATTCCGAAACTCTTCCAAACTCTTCCACTTAAAGTGTAAAAAATACAACTAGATAATAAGATGGAAGTCAAAGTCTAGCAAAAGCTGATTGTTAGCAAACATAAAATTAATATTTGAATTGACTGATCAGCTAAATTTAGCAGTAATATTGTATTTGTGGTAAAGCAGTTTATAGCATCATGATTATTATTAGTTTTGCACTTTTGGATAGTTTTGTGAAATATGAATTTGGTCCAAATTTATACCCCGTTTTGTGCACAGACACAGAAGTAATGGCCCTATTATTCATTAATGGAATATGAGCTATTGGTGCTTTTAGCTAATTCAGATTTCAGAACTTTATTTGCGGTGTGATCAGGATGGTTGGAGGCTGAATATTCATCATAAGCTGTTATAAAAGCACCAAGTATGACTTAAGTCATCAGATTATTTTTTAAGTGTTTGTTTCATAATTCTGACGGTATCTGCAGATATTTCAAAGACGAATACTTTATCACACACACACACACACACACACACACACAATCAGAGACTTGTGGATGTTGTAAATAAAACATTTATTATTTAAAGACACACTTGAAAGTGTATTAGCAGTTAGACCAATGAGCTTCCAGAATTACAAGCGAACCATATACATATACAGCTTATACAGGAAGCCTTTAATCAGAGACTCGTACTTAAGTGTTTTTACTTATTCTGAATATTTTTCATGTTCTTCACCAGCGAAGGAATCCATATTAGTATTTTATCTCTGCTGGTCATTTAATGTGGGGGAGAAAATACAAAATAAAGGAACTTTTTGCTATAACTATCTTTTTGCATGTATTCTTTATAAAACTGGGTTCCTGAAAAAGTAAATAAAATATTTGAACTTATTGTGTCAAAGTCAGTGAGTCCCCGTAAACTTTTATCATAACTCTGTTAATCTGCCACAATAACACAAAGCTTTACACAAGATGTCAAAGACATACAGAAACAAGAAATATAGATAAAATATTTATACATACTGTACATAAGTGTACAGAAGCCAAGAAAGGCTGTGATGCTGTGAATTTTTTAATGCTGTTATTTTAGAATAACTTGAATAACTCACTTGTCTGTATCAGAAAGAATTGCCACAACATTTGTAAACCAATTGTAAAGCGCTTATAAAGAATAATTTCCGCTCGTAGGAATGAGTAATGATAAAAGAGTGGAAAACACAAGCCGCTGTTTGTCTGATGTTCCTGTTGCACCACAAAGCCGCAAAAATGATTCACCATAGGGGTGAAAATAACACCTCTGCTTATCTGAGTGCAAGGATAAACACACAATTTTACTTTCTGTTTTGATGAGACGGAAAACTAGGGTTGACAGAATAAACCCATTCATGTGTCTTAATTCAATTTATTTTATGATTAGTCGCCTTTATGGATTAACGATACATGAAAAGTGGCGTCATGATTCCTGATAGAAAACCAAGAGGAAAATAGATCTTTACAGAAATAATAACGCATTATCAACAATTTACACTCCTCTGTATTTTAATAAGCATATTCAAAACAGCCAAAATAAATGTCCTCCTGTAGTTTGCTTGAAGCTCATGTTGTCTAATAAGCAAAGAGTAAACAACTTATTTTTTCTTGGTATAAAAAATAGTCATTACCACAAGAAAACGACCTTTGTTATCTCAGGCTAACTTGTTATCATGACATAACAGCATTAAAAGATTATTTTAAAAGCACAGTGATTCAAGACTTCTGTGGGACTACGCAAAGCATACTGTAAAGAATATTTAAAACAGTTCACATTTAACATCCGCATTCAACATCCACACACAGAAAGTATTATCACACTCACTCGATAACAGTTTGAAGGTGTAAAAAAACTCGCTCGCACTCAAAACTCCACATGGTTTAAATCATATTAATACAGTGCATTAAGTATTAGAGTTAGTTCAGTTACTCTGTCTGTATAAAATGCCACCTTTTGTTTATGTTAAAATGCTTTTAGTAACATTACTAAACATATACGTACTCCAACGAACACAATGAGACGTCTGGATAAAAGAGCTCATTTTTCACGTAGTGATGTTGGTACTGCCCTTTAAAATCCCTCATTAAAATACTACAGTTCCAGTTCTCGTTACCTGTTGCAGGTATTTATTTATTTTTACAAAAAAGCAAAACCAGTACTGTGAATCAACACATCCAACCTTCAGCTTCACTGCAAAACTACTCTCAAGCCAGAATTGCCTCAGCATTTTTCTTCTTAGATAAAATGTTTTTAAAAATCCTAAATAATCCTTAACTTTGATGATTTTTGTTACAGATTGATTTTTTATCTGCTGCCCTGAGGACTGTGCTACAAAGTAAGATTTCATCTTATCCAGGTTAATCTTGGGTTTTCTGTACGATGTAGGTGGTTCATTTCTTACATGAAAATCCAGTGTTTTTAGTTTTTTCAATAACGCAGTAATTTAATGCATTACTGTAATCCAATAATTGCATTACAGTTAACATTTGTTGTATGTATATTTATGTTGTTGCTTTCATTGCAAAAGTAAGGGAGGTGGATCCAAAGAAAAAACATGGAACAAAAGTTTTGTCTTCTTCTTACACACATGTGCTATAATCAGCTGATTTCAGTTTGTGTGCTGGAGGAAGAAGAAAAAAGTGATGGTAAAGTGCAAACAGCTTCTGGGAAAGAAACGGCTGCATTATGTTACTAACACAACTTCAGCTCTTTACAACCATCTGCACAGGCAGCATGCTAACACTAAGCTAGCCAAGAGCCAGAGTGATGATAAAGCAGAGTGAAGCTGACCCCAGCCCAGCAGCCAGACCCTGAACTTTAACAGATAACAAACTGCTGAGAAGTAAGACTGAAGCCTCTGTTTCTACCTGTTCATGTTTCTAAAGTAGAATCACTGTGGCGACGACTTTGAAGTCTCTGGTTTTCATCTTTCATCTGCTTTGTTTTCATAAGTAAAAACGAAATAAATGATCGTGTGTGTGTCTCCTCATTGGGATATTGATTTGTGTTGATGTGTGGGACTGTAGACTCAGATTTATATTCTTAAATGGTAATTATGGGACACTGCTTTTCAGGTCATTTCATGGAGTAACAATAAGTAATCTCAGCAGTATAATGAATAACTTTCAACCTGATATCACACCAAAGCTTTGCCAGCAAATTTATTATCTCCCTCTGCTAGTAATGCAACCTTTGCATGCATGTCCATTTACTGCTTCGGAAAAGGAAAAGCATGAAATTGACACTTTGACCAACGTGTCTATTGCATGCTTTACTGTGATATTCTGTTTGGCAATTAAGTAATGTACTGAATTACTTTTAAGAAAAGTAATGAGTAATGCATGACTTCTTTTTAGTGTCCGGTGCTGCAAACCTAATTCGCTGACCAATCAGTTCTCCAGAAAATAGCGTCACCATTCCTGGAAGATTCCGCAGACAGTAGAAAGATTCTGCTCAGACAGTAGGAGGGTCTAAAGGTTTTTTTTATACTGTCTAAAATCTCTTTTTTCCCTGATGAGCATCATTCTCCTGTGTCTTAATGACAGAGCTTTGATATTGATAAGTCTTTTAATTCACACAGTTGGCCTTTTCTGCTGGCTTTCTTTCCTGGATTCAAATAGGCTAAACTTTATTAATATATCATCTCTTCTTTTCCAGTCTTACTGACCAAAGCACTCACATGCATTCATACATACATACATGCATTTTAATATTAAACCACTGTTCAGGACCCTCCCACCCCCAACACACGCACACACACACACACACACACACACACACACACACACACACACACTGACACTGCTGATTTCTCTGCAGCAGCTGTGTTACATTCAGCCTGTATTATTGTTGCCTTTCAAATGGACATGTAGGAGAAACCCTGGGTTAATTTAGCAAGTTGATAACCAGCTTCATGTGACCACTTGACTGCCATTATTAGGGTAAGTGAATGTAGACAATGGAAAGATGCTGAGGGTATATTGAACTTGCTTTAAAGTTCATGGCTCATCTCGTTCAATTTTCTCTAAAAAATACGGTGTAGACACTAATTTGTTGACATCATTGAAAATACAAAATCTTTTAGCATGCTGTCGATTTGTATAAGTCAGGTTTGTAACTTGATATTCGAACTCTGAAAGGCTGTAAACATCTTCTTTGTTTGTTCTGGTATACAGCCTTGTGGTTAAAGAGTGTGTCTGGTTTTCATGCGCAGTCTTAACACCCAGGTGTTCAGTTTCCTGCCACGTACTTTAGAATAACTCATGCATTGGCAGTTTAGGCTTCTTCATGAGAATGTGGTCGCTTCTTCTTTGTTCCTATCTTTGCCTGATCTCGGTTTCACATCAACTTTCAGAACCTCTTCTTTCACTCCCTTTCACACATTACTAATTCGAACACTCAGTGGGCTGCTGTCCCGAATACGCCCTCTCTGGCGGCCCTTCTCCTCCCCCCTGTAGCTCTCCTCCAGTCTCATCTTTTCCAAGTCCGTTCCGTCTTCCTTGCCCTTACGTTGACGGGACCCCTGCGACTGCACGTCTGGTGGCAGGCCCTGCTTGAAAAGGGGTGGAGTTTTGGTTTTTGCCACTTTGTCAAAAAAGGCAAAATCAGCCACGTATTTTCCTGACGTGGACAGGGAGACGACAGGGGGGAACTCGTAGCCCCAGAGGATCTCGTCGGGAAGGTAGGATGTTCGAACCTGGCATGTGGCGGAGGTTGGCTCGACCGTGGCACTCATGATCACCAACAGCTCAAAGTCAGCCAGTTCTGGGTCTGTCCAGCCACCACCTAGAACCAGAAGAGTATCGAGGTGACTGGTTTCTGATGCTTTAGCCCATTAATAAAAAAAAACATACAATTTGATACAGAAACATATAATTCTTCTGTTAATGCATAAAAGTTTTTATATGATGCAGCATTGATTACAAGTCACATAAGTATGAAAGGAAGAGGCAGGAGAGAAAACAGTTGTTGAGATATAAATGTGAAACGTGGTCTAGACCAGTTTCTCTCACATGTCAAAGTGGGTAAAAAGGTTTGCTTGAATAATTTGCATTCATATGTAGGTTGGTTATTGTTGCTGTTGCATATTGACTTATGTGTTTGTCTATGAAAACAGGTAAAAAAAAAAACCTTTTCATTTCCAGAGTTATTGTTATCTTCATGTAGCCACACACAGCGTAGTGCAAACCCGCCTTATATATTAAAAAATAAAAAATATTCCGGCTTTTCTTACAAATCTGCCTCCATCATGAGGCAACAGGCCTTCCTCCATATGAGGAAATGTAAACTACAATAAAAACCACTGTAGAATCTTGTGAGTTGGTGTGAAAAGCAGAAACACTAAACACTATCCACTGTTAACATCAGAGCACAGTTTATTTAAACTCATGTCCACAGACATGCAGTCTTGGGCCCTGGAAGTGGAAAAAAACTCCACTCATCTACGCCCAGCAAAGTACAATACATTTGTAACCTAAGCACAAACACTGCAGATTGTGTCTTATTTACTTGAACTTGCTAACACACAATACAAACGCCTTCTGTTGAGAGTGCTTGAAGAAATTAACACTCATTCGGAAGTGCCTTTAGCACTACTTAGAACAAAGGGCAAAGCTGCAGCCTCTTGCGGTGGAAAATGAGTGTTACAAACACACACACCCACACACACACACACACACACACATACACACACACACAAACATGCACAGAACTGCTTCACAGACTTAAATATACAGAACTTAAGGAAAAATTATCAGCAAAAACTTTTAGCACATTTTCACAAACAGTGACTGTTCACTGAAAACTCACCACTTATGACTTTCCATTGTCAAAAGCACTCAACACAGTCTCTCACACACACAAATAATTAAATAACTCATTTCTGAAATGTCAGTAAGCCTGCAGAGTAAGCGCTGCTGCGTAGTCACAGACAGGTAGAACGTACTTTAGAAGCACAGACAAAATATACTTTATACTCATCATCGGTGCACGACCTCAGCACCCAAACAAGCAAACACCTGCATCAACAGGCCTCACTCAGAATACACTCACTCATCTGTGTAAACATGTCTTCCCCTCACCCAGACCCACAATCACTCCCACCACGGCAACAACACCACATTTCGCAACCACTAATACACACGGGATTCTCTCTGTTGGCCTTTTTACAGGCGGAGCAAAGGCCTCATCTGCATGCAGTGATCTTCCAAGCACGCCTCTAGATATCTGCACTGTTTGCATTTCAGCTGAGAGGCCTGCTCACCACAAGATATGCATTTTTTTTCTGAGTACAGTTCCCTCTCAGTAATTTGATGTATTATTGTGAGGTAAGATATTTAAGAAAGTGTAAGAATTGTTGAGATCCTTGTTCATCATTTCCAAGTCCTTCTGACTTTTAGATGCATGGTTAAATTATCAGTGCTGCAGTTGTGTCAGTGAGGTGGACTGGGAACACAGTCGAGAGGATGGCAGTCACATTGTGCAAGTATTTCATTATTTACCTGGGAACTCAACACTATGAAGCACCTGCACCTCTGCATAGCACTGATGACGAGAGCTGTGGAGGAGGAGAACGATGTAGTGCTACATTTCTGAAGCCCTCACTGTTAGCTTTTAGCTAACGTCTCACTGTGAGCAAAACCAAGAAACTTCTTCCAATTAAAGGATGGCTACCAAGGCGGGGCTACCAATATCAACTCGACTCAAATGTATTCTTTTGAAAATACAGTTTATAGTATAAAACTTTATGCCCCCATGACAATTTCTAAAACTGTCACTCTAAGGAGTTACTTCTCTCATTATGTAATGCTGTAATATAACAGATTACTTTTTTTTAGTAGCTGTAATTTTGTGGTGTAACCAGTTTCTTATAAAAGTATGTCTTTCGCAGCTGACGAGCACTTTAAAGTTTCACAGTCCCCAAGATTATTGTAAGCAAAGACTTTCACTACACAATTCAGTGCAAGCCTTTTGGTTTTTAGTTTCTGTGCATGGAGTTTTCAGTGATGACGTGGTTAAGGTGTGCTTCTCTGTCTCAGCAGTTGGAGAGCCAGAGTATTCTGCCCTGCTGCTCCAACTGTGGAGAAACAGGTTTTTTTGCACTTGAAGCCAAATTCCCATAGATCCCATAAGGAGGCATTCACTGCTGAACTTCCATAAGTGTAGTGCTGTGTTCTGTGTCCCTGAAGTTTGCATGAGAGGTATTCATGCATGCATTCACAATCATTAGAAGCAGTCGTATACTTTCTGTACGTCAGTGTGTAAAGGGTTAACAAATGAAAAACAGATCAGTGACGTGAAATATGACAGTTTTTCCATTACTAAGAAAAACTCAAAACAAGTTAAATATTGAACTGAAAGATAAAATGTTTTCGGGGCGTTTTATTACTCATGCAGGAGGTTACATCAGTGTGTAGATGATATGACACACAATGATACAGATCTGGAGTCTTTAAGATGGATTTAGTGCTTGTACTGCTGTAGGCTTCGTGGTCATGAAAGCTTGCTTCAATAAGTTTTTCTTGCAAATGCAAATTATTGTTTAGTTTAGAGGAAGTGAAAATGAAACATAATTACAGTAGAAATATTTTAGAAACTTGTCAAAAGCTTGTTTAAAATTAAACCTTATGGAGCATATACAAATAACAAACTGAGTCCGCATTTTCAATACCCACATTTGAGCCGGCACAGTTCTGAGAAGTCAGGAAATTAGTCAAGCACAATATTCAACAACTAGAACCAATTTTTCTGTTCAGGAATGGAAGTAAATAACTTTAACTGGGTTTCTTAATCCAAAATAGTGATGTGCTTTACTATTCTTTCTGCTTTTTTGTAGAACAGTCCATTTGAAAATTCATACATAACAGTAATAATTTTAGCATTAAAAATATGATTTTAATTAAAGAGATTTCACCAACAGGTGGATTAACCATTATAGAAACAAAAACAATTAATAATATTAATATTTGTTTACATATATATGTATATATGTATATATAGAGTCATTTTTAGTACGATTCCATCAGGCCTGAGTTCTTGTAAATGGATCTGTGCAGGCTTCGTGTCAGCACTCCAGACTGTACAGTATTGTGCTCTAATGAGGGGTGTCTCTGGCAGTCTCTCTCACACACATTCCAGCCAGAGAAATCTTCTCTCATAGAGCCAAACAAGCCAAACACTGGACACCGAGAGGCAGCCAAGCACGCAGCACATGACCGTAAATACCAACACACCTACATGCACATACATACTCAATGTGCATACAGTAAAACTTCTGTCAATGATATACATTTCATACAAAGCAAATGTAAATAAACAACCCATTTCATACAATATGATATCTTTATTTTTTGTCATTAAGTGGTTGCTGAGAATAAGACTGAGAAATGAGAAATAACACAACGGTTGTCACATTCTAAGACTTGTCAACACTTAATGTTAATATTGAGAGAATCCTTTTAGACAACAGGATTAACAGATGTGTGTTTTGAATTGAAAATATTCCGATGCGTATTTCAGTTTCCTTTCTCCATGAACTGAAAGAAACAAATTGCTTAATGCAGAAGACTCAGATGCTTCTGTCTGCTAATGCCCCTATAAAATATATTTTCTTGAAATTAAAAGTTTGTTTCATGCATTTAGACATACATTTTGGCAAGAAAAGGCCATCTGCAAAAAAAAATTACAAAAGAAATAAAAATCTGTGTTTACCCAGTACGAACACCTTTCTCTGTGTTCTGCAGCACATCCACATCTTTTGCATGGTACTCGTATTTTTTTCTGTTTACATGTAACATGTTACAGTTCATCAGAATCCCACTGCACTATTCAACATGCTATAAATTTCATACAGTACAGCATCAAGCAGATAAGCTTTTATTAGACCCTAATAAAAGACGTGTCCACCATATAAAAAGCCTCAGGATCTGAAAAATGGTGCCAGTTGGAAAAAGCCCTAAACCTGCATTCTTACAAAAGTCCAGCTACATAGAAGTCTTTGGAAAATAAAGCAACTGCTGACTTTACTTATTTATTTATTGCTGTGTTCATTGTTCTGCTGAATTTATTTATTTGTTGTCAATCTAGTTTAAAATCATCTGAATACAACAATGATGTCAATTTTGTTAATTATGATCCCATGTAGAGTGAAACTATTAGCTGAAACAGAGTATTTCTTAAGCGATGACTGTCTGTGATTTACCCAGGAGTTTCCCAGTAGTCGATCGGATCAGCTCCATGCTTGGTTAATTTTCAGTTTTAACAAAAGATACATGGAAGAGCGGGGTTTTTCAACTTAATCGTTAAAATAAGTAATAAGTTTTTGTTACAGTTTTTTTTTCACTAACCAAGAAAAGTACCTTCGGCTTATTGTCACACTGAATAATAAAAGTGTCTTTCTAAGTAAGCCATGGCTTTGTGAGCTACGGTGATGACTAAGAGCCAAACTGAGGCTTTAAAACAGTCAACCATAAACTAATTGATGAGGTCACGGTGCCCACTTTCATTAGTATTTACAGTACATGGATCCCTATTTAATGTACAGTGGTCATATGATGTGTAAAGGAATCATAGCTGTAAACTGACAAACAACAATTATCTGTTGACTTATTCATCACATCCTTCCACATCATTCTGACTCGAGCTGGGATTTACCTTTTGCTGCCCAGGCTCTGAGGGGGCTGTTGTCATCAATGATGTGGTAGAAAGTGAGAGGGATGATGAGGAAGGGGCTTTCGCTGGACGTGTCCACCTGGAAAGGCACATTTCTCTGGTCCAGCCGCACCGTCTCCCCCTCCTTTGTCAGGGACGTCTGAAGCAACTTCCCCGTCACCTGGGAGCCAAGATGCAGTGAGTAAATGTAGCCATGAGGTTGGAGAAGGCATCCTGTAACCAGAAGGCCCCAGGTTTAATACCTGCACTGGCCATCATCTCCATGTCCTTGAGCAAGGCACTGATGCGTATCATTCGCTTTATTTGTCACCAGCAAGCTTTTCCTCAGCAAAGCAAATATTCAGATAACAGGAAAACGTTTTATAGACATGAAGCGACTCATAATGAAAAACACACTTTCCAGGAACTAAACATAAATAGTAACTCCAAACAGTTACAGGAAGAAGGCTTTCATATACAAAAGGATATTTTAAGCAGCAATAATCAGTTTGTAGGTGCTGCTGCATTACCTGGCAACCTAACAGCAGGCTTTTACGCATGTTGGCCACTCGAATCATGAGGCACGGCCGTCCCTCGTGATTCGACACGACAGCGTGTTGGCTGAACTTCACCGTCTCTCCTCTCTTTTTGGGACGAGCAACCTGGAAGGCGAGAAAAGCAAAGTCGAAGCTGTTGTCGATATTCGGAAACCATTTATCAGGCTTCTTATTTCAGTTTTTGAAACAAAATAACCCAGACATGTTGAAAAAGAAGACATTGAAGGAGGAAATTACAAGATCATGTTGACAAGACAGACTGTTGAATTTTTAGACCACACGCAGGAGGAAGCAGCTGCAAGAAACCTCATTATGATAGATATGAGTGCTGATATACTGTAATACCAACACGCAGCGTGACATTTCTTGATAAGGATACTGATTGCTGTAATGATACTGTGAAGAAAACATATGAGGGCAAAAGATAGAGGTACGTGTAGCAACCCCCTCAGCTGACGGGAAAATGTGTCAAAAGATACTTAAAAGGAACAGTGATAACAATGTAACCCACATGTTTTAAAAATACATGTTTAAGATGCTGAACAAAGAATCCAACATTGAAGGCAGACAGCAAGAAGAAATGGTTTAAGTAAGCTACTTTGTATTTACAGTGGTTCCTCGCTATAACACAGTTCACCTTTTGCGGCCTCACTGTTTCGGGGATTTTTTTTTTTTGGTGCAATTTTGCATGCTTTTTTATTTATTTATTTTTTTAAATAAAACAAAATTGCGTCCTGATTGGCTGTAGACCAGCCAATCAGGACTGGTCTCATGCCGTGTCTCCTGTACAGTCCAGAATGCGTTCAGCATTCTGAAGTGCTGCACTGTACATTTGTAAGTTTTCTCCCCAACAAACACAATAATGTCGACCAAACGTTTTGCACCGTCAAAGGTAACCATGGGTGCCTTTGGTTTCATTCTATAATACTGGGTTTATTTTTCTACGAAGGTTTGAACTTTGAGAGTGTTTAAACAAGAGAGAAAAGCGTGAAAATGTTCATGCCTGTCTGAAAAAAAGTGTATAAAGTGTGTAGTGAGGGGTTTTACAGCCTGAAAACATCTATAATAATTGTAAGAAATAAAGTTGGCTACTTTGCGGATTTCACCTATCGGGGTTATTTTTAGAACGTAACTCCTGTGATAAACGAGGGGCCACTGTATGCACATACATAATCCTATGAACACAAAAGGACAAGATGCAGTTATTTTGACTTAATTTGTTCTCTTTCACAACTTTTCTGATGATCAAATTTGGCATTTCTAAAATTTCTTCTAAACTTAAAACTACCTTTGCGAGGAAGGTGCCGGTGATGAAGATCTCCATCACCATCGTGACGACCAGCTGGAAGATGAGAAGGACAATCGCTACAGGACACTCCTCTGTGATGCACCTGAAGCCGAAGCCAATCGTGGTTTGGGATTCCAGAGAGAAGAGGAAGGCCCCTGTCAGGGTCTTCACCTCCATTACACACGGCGTGTGGTTGGAGGGGGGGTCAAACTCTGTGAGAATGTAGGCAGAAAGAAAGATCTGCAAATCACTTACAGGATAACTACATTGTTCCTTTTCTCAGCCTTCACTGTCCTGCCTTTGTCATGCTTTCTTCATTGTTTACTCATTTACAGAAAGGTGTGACCGTACTGCAAAGGCAGTAATGTAAAGGATTATAACATTTTAAAAACTATAAAATGTAACAATTCACAAAATATAGAATATCTGAAGTGATTTGTCCAATAGCAAAACGATGTTCTGCTGAGTGCTGTACTTTGGAGTGTACTACTTATCTAAATACTGATGCAGTTTCTGTTGTTGTTGTTTTTGTGATTCAAGAGATTCAAGATTCTTTATTTGTCACATGCATGGTTATACAGGTATAACACGCAGTGAAATGTGACCTGATACACTCCTCGACTGTGCAACGAAAAAGAGAGAGACAGAACTTTATATACAGTGAATGAGTATATACAAAGAGGACATGTGTGGTTCTCGTTACAACACAAAATAAACAGAAAATGGCTTGAAACACATGAGAAAGAGACAAAATGTTGGCTTGGTCTTCAAACTTGTTTCAAGCTGTTGGGTTCTTACCATAACAAGCGACGGGTAAAGGATACAGTGACATCCCTGCAAACCTGCACCAGAAACTGAAGAGAACCCTCAAACAAAATATGTGGGAATGCCCTAATAAGATCTTCTTGATTAACACTCTTAATTTCTTTTTTCAGCTCATGTCAGTTAAACACTTCATTATAGTATAATATTGACCATGTGTGAAATCTTAGTTTAGGTTTTACTGCTATGTGGTCAAAAGCCTGAGAATTAAACTGCAAATTGCAATGTTGGCTACAGATGCAAAGTCTGTGTTTTCCCTCATTTCATTACAATCCACCTGATAGTCACTGATCTATTACACTTAAAATTAAAAATGTCAATGTCAATGTCAATGTCATGGTGGCACGGGAGAAAAATGAAAGGGATTACCAGATGTTTATTTCATGGAAATCCATCGAACAGTAACTAACTAAGGCCTCGGGGCTAGAGACCTCTTAGCAATGATCTGACAACCACTCACGAGGGAAAAATGTGTCTTGTCAATCAGTTGCAAGTGGTTGCTAGAGGTTGCTGGCTAACGCTGAGTGAGCAAAGCTCATTCTATCCTTGTCATTCCTTCAATCAGTGGCAGATTGACACAGTAACTCACAGTTTGCATGAAAGGTCCGCACATGTCTGCAGACACTAATCAGTCTACTCTCTGTGCAGCATTGAAATGTAAAAACTGTGAGACACAAACTAGAAAGGGTGAACACTTATCTTCAGAGTAAAAGATGTGCTTTACTGCTGCAGTCATCACATTTCAAATAGCACAGCTTTAACTCTGCGGGTGAACCGTTTCCGTTTCTGGTTTGTGTTGCACTTTTCACAGTTTCACTACCAGTGTTATCAGCAACTTGCACAAGTTTGCAGTCATGTCAGCGTCTGTCACGCAAGTTCTGAGTGCAGCACTGTCAGCAACCTCTAAAATTAACTCATCAAAATACGCACTTTAGTGACTGGGGGTTGCTAGGTTGATTGGTTTCTGATTGGTTTCTATGATCAGTTTCTATGCTTGCGTGAATGTGGCTTTAGCAACTGATTGGACAGCTACCAGCCTCTAAAAACCACTGTTCGGTTAATGCAAATTTTTCCCTTGGAACTGGTGGCATCAACATAGTTGGTAACCAGTCTCTAGTTCTGTGTGACTAAGACTTTAATGAAATTGCCAACTACTACTACTGCAACACTACTGCTGATGAAATGTTGTATGCAGTGGTTAAATAATTATTTGATCACCCACTGAATTTGTAAATTTGTTCACTTTCAAAGAAATGAAAAGTCTCTAATTTTATGGTGGATGCATTTTATAGGAGAGAGACAGAAATTACCTAAAAGTTAAGAATTGATTTGCATGCAACTGAATGAAATAAGTACTGGATCCCAATCGAAACGTGACTTGGTAAACGTACTTGGTGGGGAATCCCTTGTTGGCAAGTAGAGCACTAAGACTTGTAGTTGGTTACAAGGTTTGCGCAAATCTCAGGGGTTTTTTGCCCATTTCTATTCAGAGAAACTCTCTCAATCCTTTAGCGTATCTCAGCTGCCGCTTGAAGGAAAGCATCTGTGTGTGTCCAAGTAAACTTTTTCTTGCAGGTTGACGTTCTTACACAGGAACCAGCAGAGCATTTTCAAATGCACTGTTGACCTCGGAGGAAAAGCAGCGTTGTGGAATTGACACACTCTTCACTAGTCGGGACAGTTACAAAGCTTTCCTCGTTATGAATGAGCGATGCTTTTTTATTAAACATTTGAACATGATTCAACACAAACTCTCGTAGAGGAGATAAAGTCAGAGAGATACATGTTTTGAAACGACAAGGATCAGGTGCATCTAGTACACCTAGAGCGGCCGCTAAAAAACGATATACAAGCAGAGCTCAGCAGTCAGCGCAACAAATTC
Organism: Rhamphochromis sp. 'chilingali'; assembly: GCF_963969265.1. Lineage (NCBI taxonomy): Eukaryota > Metazoa > Chordata > Actinopteri > Cichliformes > Cichlidae > Rhamphochromis > Rhamphochromis sp. 'chilingali'. Next base: position 38,453,038 of record NC_137929.1, on the reverse strand, counting down.
TGGATCCATGCCGTGTCCGATGTGAAACCACCTTCATGCTGCATAGTGTGACTCATTGCAGTGGTCCCGGTTCAACACTGATTTTGTGTTAAAGTAATACTAAAGTAATAATGGTATTTCTGACCACTGGTATACCACAACTGTATCCTTTCAACAGCTACCAAAAGTTAAAGGACCTAGCTTGTATGAGCCTTATGGAATATTTATATAAAGATCCTCCAGCTTCAAACTGTATTACCCTTCAAGGACCTGCAGCTCAGTAAAGTATCGCTCCGATTGGATAGTTCAATTTGTGATTGACATGACATTGACCTATCAGCTGAAAGGAAGAAAAATAGGGTCAAAATTCGTACTTATAACTTGAAACTTGAGTGCAGAGTTTCACAGGGATTTTTTTTTTGCTGTGTGCACACACAAATCTTTTTTTACACACACATAAATTCTTTTTACACATACAAATCCTGATTTACAAGTACAAAATATTTATGACCACAATTCGAGCCCATAGATTGAGGTCTGGAGACTGTCTAGGCCACTCCACGACTTTAATGTGCGTCTTCTTTAGCCAGTCTCTTATTGTGTTGGCAGTCTGCTTGTCATTGTTGTGCTAGAAGACCTGTCAACAACTCATCTTCAGTGTTCTGACTGAGGAAAGGAAGTGAAGTAGGTCCTCTAGGAAAAGCTTGACATCGGTGGTGCTGTTTTCGCTTCCTCAATACACAGCATGTCACAGTAACTCAAGTTGCTATGAAACTGATGCCAAAGAGCTCAATTTTGGTTTCATCTGACCACAGAACTTTCTCCCAAGCCTGAATCCTTTAGATTTTTCCTTGAACCTTCTTGAACAGAGGAACGTCACTACAAGATTGCTATCCATTACAGCATCGTGTGTTACCAATCGTGTCCTTAATGACTAGACATGCCAGCCTGTTTGGCATTCCAGACCAAGGGCAATTGATGGTCGTTTCTTCCATTTCTAAGTAATGAAACCAACAACTGTCACCTTCTCACCAAGTTTCTTGCTGATGGTCTTGTAGCCCATTCCAGCCTCACACAAGTCTACAGTCTTATTCCCAATGTGCTTTGACTGGTTAGTGCTCCCCATGGTGATGGAGAGACAGGAATCAGAGACATTTGTTTTGTGGACAGATGTGCTTTATATACATAAGGAGTTGGATCAGGAATATCTTTGATTGGTTGATTCATTGATTGAAACCTGTGTGCCACATCAGCACACTGGCAATCTTTGTGAGGCAGAATTTTACGTGGCTTGTAGTGAATCAAATACTTATTTCACACATCGATATGTAATCAGTTTCTAACTTTTATGTACTGTGATCTTCTGTCTCTGTCCATTAAAATGAAACTTATGATTTCCCCCATTGAGGCACTTTCCCTTTACGACATGAGTTATTCAGTATGACAGTTTGCTTCTTTTGAATTAATGATTTCGATTTTTGTGTCATTTAAAGGCCAATTAAAATCTTTTCTGCTTTTACTTTGTAGTTTTCTTTCCCCTCTCATTTTGACTCTCCACTGTCGACCCTTCTTCATGCTTACCTAGTAGGTCTCCATGCACCATGGCCACCAGATACCAAAGTACTCCAAACACGAACCAGGTCCCCGCAAAGGTAGCCGAGAAGAGGAACAACTTGTAGCGCCATTGCATGTCCAGGAAAGTCGTCCAGAGGTCACGGAGGTACAGCGCCCCTCTTCCACTTACATGCTCAATGCGTACATTGCTCCGCCCATCTTTAGAAAGGACACGCCGCCGCCTTCGCAGAGCACTTGGACCTCCAGATGCAGCTCCTCCCACTCCTGCATGACCGCCAGTTCCATATGTGGGGGTCAGCAGGGGCTTGGTGATGTCAGTCTGTGTCTGAGAATGGCAAACTTTCTGAGGGGAGGTGCCTTCAGAGGAAGGCGGTGTGGCTGAGGTCATGACCAAAGCTACATGGTATAGGAGAAAGAAAGAGGACACAGCAAGAGGTAAGGACACAAGGAAAGGTGTGCAAAAGAAGTATGAAGGAAAAGAAAGGAAAGGATAGTAAGGAAAAAAGGGGAATTGGTTGGATGGGCAGTAAAATAAAATGAACAGCGGGTGTTTTAAAATGAAAGAGTGAAGGACGTAAGAAAAAGAGAATTCGATAAGCACGTGAAAAAGAAAGATGACAGAGTGGAACATTTAGGAGGAGAGGAGAAGAAGAAGAGAGGCATTAAAGGCACATTTTCAGCTGGACAGTTGCTAGCTATCCACGGCGGTCCATTTAAGACCCCTTTATTCTTTCACTGAAGGCACAGCTGCCCTTTCACATTAAAAGCATGAAAGCACAGGCTCTTTCACATGTTGGTTGCACAAGACAGCTGCTGAATGCACCAGTGACCTTTTTTTATATAAAAGAAAAAGAGGTCTTTAAACTTGAGCCACGGATGTGAACACCCTGTTCAGTTTTTCTAAAAGCAGTTGTCACTCCTTCTTAATGTGTTTTTACTTTAAGACTGACATTAGTTGTGAAGCATTTGCAGCACATGACAAACTACCCTCTTGCACATGTACTTTGTAAATAACACTAGGGTTTGAAGAGTAAAGCCAACACAGAAGGCCCAAAAGCTGTAGTGTTTTGAATATTTTTAGTGAAATATTAGTAGCAAAACTGTTAATGCTGTGGTCACCAGCTAGGATTTACCTACACTGCTCTGAATAACTACCCCCCCTCCCCCCAACCCCCTTTGTAGTGTTGGTGCTTTTTAGAGTAATTTTCAATCCAAAACTCTGATGAGTAATATGGGTTGCTGTGTGGTTGATTTTACTTTCCGACTTTCCAAGAAGTTCAATCTACAGTTTTACTAAATGAAAGTCTAGTATGCTATTGGTGAAGATCACTGTAAAGATAAAGCCGAGGTTTCAAAACTGGAGTTTCTGTTGGATGGTGTTACAGTGGCTAAATCTAGCTTTTTTAAATAGCCTGCTGTTATCAGTGCTACTAGCATTAGTGGCTAATTTAGGTGACAGGGATCTAGCGAGGGATGTGCAGAGCGCAGTGGCGGTTTTTGATATGGGCGACATGAGCAGTTGCCCAGGGCGGCATTGTGGTGGGGGCGGCATCACGAGCATCAGCAAAAAAAGTTACTCCTACTCATGCTGCCCCGACATCAGGCCAGCGCATTTTGGGGATGGCATAGGCACACATCGGTTTTCTATCTGCTTCCAAATAGAGCACATTTCCTTCATAATGTTGTAAATCCAAGACCATTATGTATTCATGATTTGAATCCTGGGTTGTGCGAAATCGCAGAAATAGAGCCTAGACAAAGTGAATCTGTGAACTAAGGTTTAGGTCTATTAGGTTATGTTGTGGTGATCCTCGGGTTGGGGGATGGGTGTTCATACTGGAGTGCAAAATTAAGACCAATGGAAGATGGACAAGAAAAGTTCAAAGCCATCAGGTGCTCAGTTTAGGAAAAAGAGAAAAGAAGAGGAGGAGAAACGAGCAAATGATACAGGTAGGCAGATGTGTCATTGGATAATGGCAGGTCATCCTGAAACAATCAGAATCAGAACACTTTATTAATCCCTAAGGAAATTATGTGGGTTACAGTTGCTTCAAGAAGAATTGGTAACAGTAACAGTAACAAACTAAACTCCAAACAATACATTATGTTACAGATTTTACACATTTAAGAAATAGCACTATTATATACAGATCACTCAATTATAAATATCAAGGATTAACAGAGGTGATTATAAATAAATATCAAGAAAAAGTGCTAGAGGGAGTGTTCGCCCAGGGCGCCAAACAGGCTAGGACCGCCACTGGCAGAGTGTGTAGTAGAAGCTAGGGAAGTGTAGCTGCTCTGGTATTAGCGAAAGGTAGAGGTTTGCATGTAAGTTAATGCTGCTTTAGCAGGTGATGAGCTGACTTGCTAGTCAGAGATGTTTAAATGTCTACCATAGAAAAATAAAAAGTAAACATAAGAAATAACTACAGTATATCAGTGGACAAAGTTACATGTATGCATTTTGTTGATATTTTTGTTCCTGTTTCAACACAATAATGATCTAATGCACAAATCCAGTTCCGAAAAAATGATTTTCAGAGTTTGGAAGACTCTGATGGGCTTATAAGTAAATCCAACACCTTCTGGCGATGAACTGGAAAGCCAGCTGGAGGTCAGGTCTTTCTGATACTGCTGTGGAGGACTGACAACAAATCCCTGCAGCCAGGCTCCAAAATGTGATGAAAAGACTCACTCATCATAGCAGCGTATTAACGCCTATGGCTTAATATCCAAAGCTACAACTTCATCATTGAACTAGAGAGTTTGTCACATGCATGTGCGTGACTGGCAATACCCTGTTACGGTACAATAAGTGATGGTTTAAGTGGTTCTCATAGTGTCAATGGTATATTAACTAAAAGGCCTGCCACCCCACCTCTGGCTGCCATGGACACTTATTGTCACTTTATTGATTCCCTCCTGTGCTCTCAACAACCTCACTCTCATCTGGGCTGCACTCTTTCTTTCTACACATCCTTCTTTTTCCTTTCTTCCCTCTTCTTGCGCTCGCTGTTTACTAAACAGCCCTTTTGTCTCAAACTGCCTCTGCTTTCCGGAGCAAATATAACAAAACCATAAACAAAAACAACACAAACAAAGGCCTAAGGATCGAGGCAATCTGATACACACTGTCCTTTCCTGTCCTTCCTGACCCCTGTCTCCCCTCTCTCCATGCTCAGCTCACACTGAGTGAATGAATAGAGATCTGTGTTGAAGTCTGCACTGCTATGAATACTAAGATGTGGACGGGAGCAAGAGGGGAGGAAGGCATGGTCTGGGGCGGGCACATGTGATTGGCCTTGTCCATCTCCAGCTGAACTCTGAACCCTACAGAAAGCCTGCCTACACATACAGTAAATGCACACTTGTGCTTTGGATATATATTGAGCAGTTAGCGTTAGTAACACAACCCCAGCTGTTGTTCAAAGGAATGTGTGGTTTGCAAAAACAACACAGTCCAAAAAAAACATGCATCACCTAAAACTAATTTAAAGGATAAGGCCTTCTTTATTCCGTATATTCAATTTTACTGTCCTGAAATATCACAAAAATACTAGAATTTAGCAAGAAACTAGTCCCTGTCTTAGCAAGCCTGCTCGTTTCAACTGAGGACACTGTTTTAGCTGTTAAGTAAAAGGTTATTTTATTAACTTGGGGAAAAGACAACAAAGTGGCAACACAATATTGGCATATAGTAACCTTAAGCAGACACAGAACAGCATTATTGTTTCTTTTTTATCATGTTTAAGTTCACGTGGTAACTATAAGTCCAACATTCTGTCTTATTTTAGCTCATTTTACACTCCAACAGCTCAAAAGAGAAATATTTCTACTGTGCTCTCCAGTTATATTTGTCTGCCATTTATAATAAACAAATAAAGCAAAGAACACGTGAAATATGGGTAATTTAATTATAATAAAGAATCAGGATCTGTTTTTTAGGCTATTTTAAAACAGCCACGGGGTGATTGTGGCTCAAGAGTTGGGAGTTCATCTTGTAATCGGAAAGTTGCCGGTTCGAGCCCCTTTTCCAACAGTCTCAGTCATTGTGTCCTTGGGCAAGACACTTTACCCACTGCCTACTGGTGGTGGTCAGAGGGCCCGGAAAACACATCCATTTTAAAAATTACTACTTTAAGGGAAAAAAAGAAGGATATTTTGAGTATTATGGCAGCAACAAGTCTTAAAAACGTTAGGATAGAGGAAGGGACGTGTTTAACTGTGTCACATCCATTCTTCTTTCAACTGACACTTCTACTATGAAGACACACTGTTGTGCAGTTTGATTTGGTTTACAATGTTTTTGCTATCATTTACAAGGCTTTTGTTCAAATAGATCTCATCTGGATAGAAGCATGTGTCACTTTAAAACCTGCTACACCTTTCAGTATGATGGTGCCTATACAGATGTGCAAGTTGCAAATAGATACTAGTACACTGCCATACCAAACAATGCAGCACACAGAGTGCTGGTGATATGCTGGATCGTCACTCTTCTCTTTAGTATGGAGAATGTTGTCAATGATTTCCAAAAAGAAATTTTAAATTTCAGTTTATCTGACAACAGAAGAGTTTTCTACTTTGCCTCAGTCCATTTTTAAGATGGCACAGTGAACCGTGTTCACAGTCAGTGGTTTCTGGAAGTGTTTCTGAGTCCATGCAGGGATTTCCATCACAGAATCATTTGTTTTTAATGCAACATCCTGTATTAATTTCTGGCATCTGGCATTAAATTGAATCTTTTGACAATAATATGTACTGTAGTTGATTTGGTATTCATAAAATTGTAGTCTAGGGAACATTATCCTGAATTTGTTCTACAATGTGTAGATGCAGCTTTTGCAGATTGGTGAACCTCTGCCCATTTTTCACTTCTGAGAAACTCTGACTCTCCAAGATGCTCTTTTCACACCCACTCGTTTTGCAGACCTGTTGCCAGCCCAGTGTTCTACTGTGAATAAACTAGGGCATTATGAGATCTGCAAATCATTTAATTCTGTTCTTAGTTGCATTTTACACAGCATCCGAATCTTTTTACAATCACGTTTGTAAAATATTATTTCAAAGTTGTGCACTGTAGAAAAACCTATGGTAGTGCATTTGTTTGGGCACTATTTTCTTCTGTGGATGAATTCTTAATGTCAAGCATTGCTTTTACTTTGACTTTATAATTGCTGGACAACAGTTGAGATTTATTACAAAGATCTCCTCATGAGCGTTATTGATAAGAAAAACTTTAAATTTCAACAACACTTCCTCTGTCAGTATAGTCTTAGACATAAAGAAATTTATTGTTTGCTATTTTTAAGCATCCATAGATGGGCACTTCTCTATAAACAAATAATAAATAAAGACATACTAAAGCAAACTGTAATAAAAGCCAAAATGTCTGTTTACAATTTCATTTTTATCAAATGTCTCTTTAGAGGGTAAGAATACCAATGTTAGCTGAGCTAAAGCAAATATCCCTCCTGCTGACAGTAAGACTGATGGATTCCCACACTTTCAACATGACTTATTGGATGACCACTCAAGGTTAGGATCTCTTCCTCTGTGTCCTGCCCTTCAGCCCAGAGGCGGAGCCAGACATTTGAAACACCCGGGGCTTAGCCCAAAGAGTAGTATGCATGTGGGATTTTTTTTTTTTTTTTTGGGGGGGGGGGGGGGTGTAGAAATGACTGAAAGATTAATAGGCTCTGTTCAAAAAAGAATGACTTCATATAGGGAAAAATATATATCACATGTGCAGGACACCTTAAACTAGTTTTTTAATTAAGCAGCAAGGCAGAACAAGGTCAGGGCTGTATCAAGACACGAGGACTAAACCCCAATTCAACCAGACCCAGAACTGATCCAGAATTAAAACAGGACTACAACAGTTCAAAATCAGGACTACTGAGGACTTAACCAAGACAGAACCAGAATCAGAACTAGATGATAGCACTAAAAATCATCATAGACCTGCACTACACTTATTTTTTAATTCTACCAAAGTCCACTATTTAGATTGAGAAAAGTTTATATAATTATTTAGCCTTGTTGTGCAAACAAGCCTGCAGAACTTAATAAATACAGAATTTGAAAAATAACAAACCTAAAAAGAAACACTAGGTACGAGATACATGAGGACCTGTCTGTCCTCGTTCTCCTCTCTCTCCCTCTTTGTGCTGACAATCATCAAATATACAGTTGAAACCAGATATTTACTCTTCAGATAAAAACACTTTTTTAATTGTAACATCAAATCAGACTAAATGTTTATTTCTTTAGATTGATAAATATAAAAACATATTTGTTAACTTTAAGAGTAAAGAGAGAAACTATCTGTATTTCTTAATTGCAAATGGCACCAAATTGTATTCAAACTTGAGCCACACTTATGGAGCTCCACAGTTCTTTTCCTGGTGTTTTGGTTGATATCTCTTGATTTTCCCATGTCAAAGAAACAGGCTCTGTGTTTTGCCTTATATGCATCCACAGCTGTGCCACCAGTTTACTCACATGGACTCTACTAACCTATCAGAAGCTTCTTCAGCTCAGAATGGAATCGTCTGGAGTTTTCTTATTAATTAACAATAAATTTAGTGTACATGTACTCCTAAATTTGATGAAAGTGATAAAAATAGCTCTGTCTCTCTTTATTCTGAAATTTAACTAATTCAAAATATATTTCAATATTTATCTAAAACAAAAGTTTACTCTAAATTGATGTTGTACAGTAAAAATGTTTTATGTTTTCTCCCTAAAGTGTAAATATCTGGTTACAAATGTGAATATCCTGCTGTGTACTGAAATCCCTCTTGTTTTGCATAGAAATATACTGAACAACATACAAAGCATAATATATAAAATAACATTTACCTGAGTTTTTTCTTTGAAAGAAGCCTCTAATGTCCATTCTTATGTTTCAGTACATAACTGAAACCGATTTAGTCGGGGAGGGTAAGAACTGAGAATATGAAATAAACACACGTAAGCTAAGACTCTAAAAAAAAATAGCATTTGTTCGGCTTTTCATTTCGCCATTTGTTGATTCACTTGAAGAGCAAGTAACGTAATATTGGTCAAGTGATCAGTTTGATATCAATCTTTCGTGATGCACCGTCATATTTACATTATTTGTACGGTACGAATGATTTGCTTTGGTACCTGGTCAAACTTAAGCTCTCCTTAGTATGGCTGGCTCCGTCTCTCCAACAGCGCACTCACGGGCAGCAGCTGCCCCGCCCCCTCGCTCAGTCGCTTAGTGCCTGAGCTTGGATCATACCAATATCAGGGGGGGATTCACGCACAGTCGTAAATTCCCACAGTGTGCACTATGTGCTTCGAATATTGTGTGTACTTTTTGTTTTATACAGTTGTCAGCCAGGCATCTAACTATGAAAAAATTACACTCCAAAATACCCCGGGCTTCTGACAAAACAACCCGGGCTTAAGCCCCGTAAGCCACCCCCCCGCTCCGCCCCTGCTTCAGCCCTCTCCTCCCCTCTGTCCTGTGTGCACAAGAATCCTTTGTTTTTGCGGAGATGAAAGGGACAAAAGCCACCATTGAAAAATACGACTGAGTGAGTGAACGAGAGAGCAAGTTAGACGGGGGGAAAGGAGAGGAGAACTGAGCACTGAAGTGTGTGTGTGTTGTGTGTCTTTGCGAATGTGTTTGATGGTGTGCGAGTATGCAGTGTTTGACACTGTGAGGGGGCCGAGATGGGGCGGGGTAAGAGAGAGAATAATTAGTTTTGAGGGGAGGATGGAGAGAAAGTTGGACATCTGATGACAAAAAGAGTGAAAGAGGAAGAGAGAGAGAGAGATATGGATGGTGGGGGGAAAAGAGGAAGGAATAAGATGGAGGGAAGGTGGAGGAAGCAGATCGCTGACAAAAGAGCGTCATTAGTATTCCAGAGGCGAGAGTAATCCCTTCTACTCAGGGCCTCCATCCAGGGTCCACAATCATAAAGAACCCACAGCAGCCAGTACGCTGCACTGAAAAGAGTCTATACAGCACAGCTTGAATGGCTGCGACCACTGGCCACACCACAGCGGCCTGTGCACTGGACTGAAAGGACAATCTAAGCATCAACAATGTGCCAAGAGGGCATCTGCTCAGGCCAAACAAGACAAACTTTCTGGACCTCACACTACCATGCAAATGAGCTGCTGTTGTCTCATGGCTGAAGTTCAGACACTAAAACTTTTGCAGACTCAAGCTGTTCTTTGTATGTGAAAACTTTATTTAAACTATTGCAAAAGGCATATTTATAAAAGATGAATCTATTTAGAGGGTTTGGGAATAATTAGTGGGAACCTTGACTAAGTAGCACACATTAGTAAAGTTACAGTGTGTAACATATTTCACTGCTACATGTCAGTAGATTGCAGTCAACTGAAGTCTCCCAATTCAAGTGCATAATTCTAGCTATGGTTGCAGCTATGGGACGAACATGTTTTATTCAGCCAAGAGAGACAAAACTAGCATTAAATTGGGGCATGATTGAAATACCGCTTGCACTGTACTCCACCCCAGAGTTTTTCCCTAACTGTGGAAGGCTGTTGGGCCGCTGTTGACCTCAGCTGTCAATGCCAGGTGGGAAGCATCTGCCATTATTTACTTGTGAAGGGATGAGTTGATTAGTCAGTGAAACTCACTTCTGACCAATTACAAATGCTCTCATAGCTGGACTGGCCATCGGGCATACCGATTTGCCCGGTGGACCGATGGTGATTTTTCATTTTTATGGGTTTTGGGTTTTTTTAGTTTTTTTCCCGTAACGGTATAAACAATGAAAGGTGGTGGATTGGCCAGGTGCTGGGAGATGTGTAAAAATAACTCAATTGTTTGGTGGTGGCTATTGCGGAGCTTCCACAGATTCAGTAACATTAGCAAGTGGTGGAGGCCAGCAGATGCAACACGCTGGCAGGTGGATGACGGAAAGGCAGGAGGAGCAGAGACCCGAGGCGGTGAACTGAACTTCAGGTAAGAAGTTATGACCTGCAGTCTATCTGGGTCAGATTTAAACCAAGTTTAGGTGGAGTTTATTTTCGTTATGCTGACTTTTTACAGTCAGTTACAATAACTCGTACTGCGTACTAGCTAGCACGATGGAGTTTATATACTGCTGGGCGGGTGCTATGACGTTAATGATGTTGAACTTGTTTTATCTTATTTTATTTATAAAGTTAGTTATTAGAGTTTCCAACCATCCCGTAAAAAACGGAATCGTCTCGTATTCAGAGAAAATATTATGCGTTTCGTATTGAGGTGAAAAGGAGCACAGTTTGTCCCGGACTTCAGCTACAATGAAAAAGACACAAAGCTGGAGTTATTCTGTGTCTTTGCTGCACAGCTGCCTCTTCTCCTTTCATTCTCTCCCCCTCCCTCCCCTGTTTCTACTTCAATCATGAAACTGATCAATGATCAGCTGATCGGCTTTTCTCTCTTGTTTGATTATCGCCCACTTTGCGCCAGAAAGAAGAAACCGGCGGATGTCGTGCTAAACAACAGCAGCATCATGTCTCACCTCTAGTCTTCTCTGTCTTAATTTCAGGTTTTCACCATGTGTTCTAGATGGTTCAGGAGGTTAACTCGACCAAGCAGTCTACTTTCGGGTACTGTTTAGAATACCAGAATAGAGAGGATGGTGTAGGTTTAAGTTTATTAGACTGATGCATATATACCAACAAGACAGTGTACATCACTGTGACAACAGCGTTTGTTTTCATTCAAAGGCTTTATGATTTTTCCTATAATACCTGGTGGGCCGGTCTCTAGTCAAAATGCCCAGGCCGATTGTTTGTCCCAGTCCAGCCCTGGATGCTAAGATGAGTTGCTGAGTATGTGCTGAACTGTCGGTAATTTTTCCTGTTTTGTTTCCGCTGTTAGCTGCTGTTAGCCTTTATTAGCTCCGTTTGCCGGCGTTAGCTATCTTTGAAGTGAATGTACATTGTTGGACACGGATGCTTAGCAAATAAATTCTCGTATGATTTGATAATGTAATCAAACACTTTATCAGAGGCAAAGTATGATTTTAAGGACACTTGAGCCTAGCATTCACTAACATAGCATTAGCTTGTAACCTGCTGTTGATGTTTAGCTGGCTTATTGGCAGCTGTCTGGAGACAGGAGGGTTGAATGTCTGATAATTATTATTTGTGACAATAAATAATTATTTGTGTCTTAGAGCCCTGACAGGTCAGGAGATCATGCTTGTGGTGAGGTGGAAGAGGGTAACATTTTATCAAGATGCTGATGGTGTTGTCGCTTTCCTTCACATTTTATTTCTTTGGGGAAGGGGATTCTTTCTCTGATGATAATCCATAGATATGATCCATAATGTCATAAGTCTGAAGGTGCAGACATGAATTGATGTCCCTTCATGGCTCATAAACACCTTCAACTCATCTTCTCCTCTGCCTTTGGAGTTCTACATATCCTTTCTCCTATTAACTAACCTATAAAATTACAGACTATACCTTTAAATGTATAATTTGCAACCAATTGCTTAATGTTTAATATGTGACATGCAGTTTGTTTACAAGTAAATAATATTATTATTCAGAATGTACTAAAGCTTGTGCATCTGAAGCTGCTGGAGTTCATTCAGTGCATGCACCTCCGGCAGTACATTTCCCCATTAAATGCAACTCCATATGAGTGTCATAATAAACTATAGACATCATTTTCTGCTATTTTAACTTGAACTTACATAATGTTCAGATTGTTTGTATTTCTACACCTATAAAATGTGATTTACATTTATTCACATTTTACAAACAGGAAGTAAACAGTGTCTACAGTGACCAGACGTATTTCTCAAAATAGCATCAGACTGTACCAGACTACATCTAAATCCACCATGAAACAATTCACTTTCACTTCCGTCTCCAAGAGTCAGTGACTGGAGAGTTACGACGCTGGCCCATATTAAACAATGGCGAGCGGCTGTTGGCCACAGGGGAATTACTCAGGAGTGACTTTTACCATCTTCTTCTAAGTCAGCAGTAGCCAAAGCTACTATAAATCTGATATAAATCTGATATAAATCTGAATGGCTGCTTCTGGGGATTTCTCAATGAGAAGAAGTGATTCATTTGACCAGATATTTCCAGCCAAGATTTTCTGTAGAGTAGTGAAACAGAACCACACCTGTTGTTTCCTCTGTGGTTTGTAGAGCTCTTTGTTAGTAATGTATGTCTGTGGTACAGTGCCAACAATCTTCGACTTCCGATACATCCAGCTCCAAAATTAAGTATTCGATGACTAAGTCAGGCTTGTTTTTTGGAAACTTTTGTAACTTCACAGCTACATGAACTCTGTGTCACAGTGCACAGATTTAGAAGTGGAAACTCGTCCATTGCTACACACCACTCATACCCCTCTGCACTGTAAACACAACACAGCCGCTGCAACAAAACTCAGCACCAGTTTCCCTCAAGCCTATAGAAAAAAGTTCAAAGACTAAACTGCAGGATTTCTCATGTTTATAATATAGCAAGAAAAAGTGACTATTCCAAGATTTAACATATGTCAGCTACATTAACCACAAATATCAAAACAATACAAAACTTAACCTTATAATCATGTCTTGGTGAGTGGAAACAGCTACAGAATATACATTTTAGAATAGTTTTTCAGATTGTTTATGCGCTTCCTTTAAGAATATTTGCATTTCTTACCTTTCCCTTGACTTTTCACTTTGCCCACAGCTTGGAAATTTTAAAAATGTACTTAATTTCACTTTCCACCAAACATGTGGGAAGAGGTGAAAGTTATCTGCCTTCCAAAACAGGTGTGAAATTTCAGGGTACTGAACAAATAGCACTTGTTGACACGTTTCGCATGTTTCACCTCATCTCGTTGTTTTCCTAGTTTTCTTTCACAGTCCTCCTATGTTGCTGACATCCTATATTTCTAAAAAATAAATAAATACATTAAAAAAAGATTAAAAGAAAGAGAAAGAAAAACTCACTGAGAAAAACATGAAAGCCGTCAGAGGAGAGGAGAGGCCTGGATGAGGAGTCCCAGCGGTCAGTCAGTGTACCGCAGCAGCACGCTGGCACTGGCAGTACCGGTTCCGGCTCACTGTTGCTGGATCATTATGTAATCGGATGAGCACAGTCTGCCTCTCCTTGCATGTGAAGCCTTCTGTGTCCCCACAGGGACAAGTTAAAGAAGCTTGCGCTGTCCACTCCTCCAGGGTCCACCCAGCATGCCTCTCTATATAAACCCAAAACTATTCAGACGGACGCTGCTTCGCAACATTTTTAATTCATTAATTCAACTCTCCTCCCAGCTTCTCCTCCTACCCTCCCTCTCACTGTCTCTCCCTGACTGTACGCTATAAATGGGACTCTTTGTTGCAAGGCCTCCTCCGCTGTTTCAGCCTTTGTCAACTTTCTCATGTAAATGTTCGATGGTCATAAGATACAAGCCTGGAAGTTGTCGCACTGAAACAGAGGTATTTACAAATCAAAGGCAAGAAAAGAAAAAAACGAAAAACTTGGCTTCTTGCAGTTTTGCGTTGGCCAGTGTGCGGTGAATGGATATTGTCGGTGCATCTCTGTGAGGCTGTGCCATGCCCGCCTGCAAAGAGGAGGACTTTGGTAGTGTAACGGCGAGTACGCACGGTCCTACTGTGAATGGATGGCACAAGATGGCCAGGAAGTAACTGCTATTACAGTCAAACTCTGGCCCTGTGGTAGATGGATGTCTAATGCTTCTTTTTGATGTAAGGGGAAATGTGCAGGAGTGTAAATTAGTATTACCGGTATGTAGGTCTACACTTTTTCTCACAGACCTTTCACTTGGGAACATTGAACTCTGTGCTCCATTACATGTCTTTTGTCAACTTGTCTTCTTTTGAAGAATGAAAATTGACTGAAAAAAGTATATATTCTTATTATTATGAAGGAGATCTTATAAAGAAAGATAGAGGGTGCATCTGCAGGGCAGATCTGAATACTACTCTGTAGTATTTACCCGGCTGGTGTCACACGGACATCAATCTACAGGGTCCCTTCAACTTGCCAGCTAGTGTTGTAGCTGGCAAGGGAGGGGCTGCATCTATAGGGGAACAGCTTGTATTGGAATGTTTACCTTTTAGGGGGATTTGATGAAGATTTAGGCCAAGTTCATTCTTGGCTTCTTGGGTGAGGAGCTACATCTGAAGTGAGAGATGCTGGAGAAGTTTTCATGTTTGGATCAAACATTTCTATCATTTAGAAATTGGGCTGTAGTTGCATCATAAGGTTTTAAAAACTGAGCTTTAAAATGAATAGTGGTAATAAAAACCGGTAGAGGGCAAGAGTCATCACTGACTGTTTTTAGGGGCTTTTTGAGAATAAATAGAACAAGATACAAAGCATTAAAACATGTTAAAAACACAAAAGCCTTATTAAACACAGGGTAGTTTGGGCCCAGAAGCAGGATTCATCACGTCATCACTTAAAGACCAGATACCCGTTATGTGCCTGTGAGCACGAGGAGGGAGAAAAAGGAGAGTCGAAAAGTATCAGTTGTCACTGAACAGAAACAGGAGCTGGAAGCATGTAAATATATTAACAACCACTGCAGCCAAGAAGAGTGCCTGACGAGCCCAGCTGTAAGTAAGCTATTAAGACTCGACTGTACACTGTGTTCGTGTTTTTCTCCGAAACACTAAGTTCTGTTGGAGCAGCCTTTCAACGCCTCTCTCTGTCTCTCGCTAGCAAAGTTGACCCAGACAACAAAGTAAAGCTAGTTTTTGGCTACGGATCCTGACATATTAGCCAGAGGTCCCTTTATTACAGTTTCGGAGCCGCAGACCTGTTTTATATACGCGCAGAATAGTTTTCTACATGAGATCACTGCAAAAAGTGCAGCCTTACCTAATGTCCACCCCACTTATTCATTTTATATTAAATGTAGTTGGTAGTGGTATGGCGAGTAACCTTCAGTAACAGTAATAAATCACACAGCAATAGTACATTGCTGTGTGATTTATTAAGTAATCCAAAGTATTCAGATTACGTTACTCTCAGTAACATAATGGAATACATTTCAAAATACATTTTGGGGCATGTATTCTGTAATCTGTAGTGGAATACATTTTAAAAGTAACCTTCCCGACACTGATTACATGCTAAAGATTCTGAGCTGCTGTGTATCTTATTTAACTCTCACTTACTTATATGAAAGAATGTGACCTTGCTATGCTGACAAGACCAAGACATGTATGTTTTCATACCAAAACTTAGGAAAACTGGGCGACAGAGATTACTGAGCGTGAGTTTCAAGAGGCCGGCAGAAGAAGAAAAGAGGGGAAGAAGGGGGAAAAAGTACATATGAGTCACAATGTATGAAGAAAAAGAGAGAAAGAGGAAGGAAGAGGAGAAGCAAACAGATGGGGCGTTAAAGACAGAGAAGCAACAAGAGACCGGAGAGACAAAAAAAGAGGAGGTTTGAAGGAAGGAAGAAAAAACAACATTAACATGATGCTGTTTTGTTGTGGACCGCTCGGAAGGTTCTCTGCTTCATGCAACTCCTCTTTTCCTTTTTGTCCACCCCTCTCTTTGTTGATCCATTTCTTTGACCCGGAATAAGGTTTGTGTTTCCATCACATGTTGCACATGTCTTCCCCCGCCCTTTGTTTCCACTTTGAGGGTGAAGAAACCCCACTGCATGCAAAGTAGACCAAGATCAGACAGCGTGAAAGCGTGCAAGAACAGGTGCCCTGACACCATGAGCGATAAAGGGCACATATACCCACAGAAAGAGAAACAGAAATAGAGGGCCAACTGAGAAGAACTTCAAGAGGTTCCCAAAGTTTTAATGAATATTGCAAAACAAAATAATAATTTCAATTGAAAGAATGCAGTTTTTTTAATGTAGCATTTCACACACATACATACTTGCACACAAATGTTTTCTATTTAGATCCTGACTTTTGGTCATTTATTCTGTTACTGTAGACCACAGCTGATTAAAGAGGGAAGCTTCAGCAAAAGAAGAGAATAATACTGTTGAGTGTAATATTATTAGCAGAGACAACTATCGCTTTAAAAACAAGGTGTCCAAATCTCTACGGGACATCCATCCATACGACAGCTGTGTATCGCTGTCAGATAAACATTTTGGATAGAGAATTTTATTCTTTTCATCAAAAACATCCCAAAATAACAAATTCAACGACTAACAAGTTAACAACTTAACAGCGTTATAGCAGATTACAGTGAGAGGCCTTCACGGCGCTTACTGTATGTTTCACACTAACCTCTCACTCCATCTAGTGGTTACACAATTTCACAATTGAAGGAAAATCTGGTTTTAAACTTTTAAGTTTAAAAAATTTAAAAACACCTGCCTCTCACTGAAGGAACACTCTTTGCCTTTTTCTCGCTGTTTTGGCTGCTCCCTTCAGGGGTCACAATATCACCCTATCCCTATTATCCTCTTCTATAACAACCATCTCTCTGCATGCCTTCCCTTCGCTACAGCCATGAATTTTGTCTGTAGTCTTCCTCTTTTCCTGCTACCTGCCGGCTTCATCTTCAGCATCCTTTGTCCAATATATCCACTATCCGTCCACTGCACATGTGCAAACCATCTCAGTCTCTCTGGCTTTATCTTCAAACCACTCAACCTGAGCTGTAACAATAATCATGTCTCTCCTGGTCACTAATAAAAACGTTAACATCTTTTACTCTGCTTCTTGTCTTTTTGTCAGTGCCACTGTCTCCACGCTATATATCACAGCAGGTCTAATTCTACTTTAAACACTAAAAACTCAAGGAAATCTTATTTTTTATTATCAAACATAATCAAGATGAAGTTAGTAGATGAGTGATGATGAAGAGTGAAGTATTAAAAATAATAATCATCAGCTTGACATAAACGTGAGGTTTGTTGTTGTAATTTGCAGTGGTGTCCTCCAGAGGTCGCCACTGCTCTTGATTATGGCAGGTATCTGAGCAGAGGTGTTGGTTTTAAAACGTGCCTTCTATTTGGCCAAATATTTAAACCTACTCTTGTGAGTAAGCCAAGAGATGAAATAATGAACAGTCTTAGGCCATATCTGGACCAAATTCTTTAAGTTACAAAGTAAAGCATCTACTTTTGGGGAAACTGTAAACCAGATCATGTGCGTGTGCATAAAGGAAACTGAAGGCTGCATCTCGTGACTAGAAACTCACTTTCCACTTGTGTAAGGCCAATAAGTAAAAAAGTAAAGGAGCAGCTCAAGAAAGGTAATGGAATTTGATGCCTGTAAGTGCACGAGGGCAAGCCAAATGGTTTAACGAAAATTTAATCTCCAGTCACTTAAACACCAAATTACACGTGAACTGTGATCATTCTTTCAGTGTCAAGGAGCAGTTTCTCTGTAAACTCATGAACACTGCTAAAACACTGAATGATGTTGGTGTTCGTGTTAGAGCCGCAGCCTCAACGACTGCAGTGGTTGGCCTGTCCGCCGCTTTGATCCAGACCTGAAGATCTCAACAGGTAATCAGAAGAGGGTAACTGTGACAGGTGTTCATTTGATGAGCCATCGAAGTGTTGATGGTGTCTTTGCTGATTTCAGTCTGCTAAAATCTGGGGGATAGACCTAACCACAACCCTGGAGAGCATAAATGGCAAAGAAGACGGATGGGTTTGCTCAGAATTTTGGTTTATGACCATTCTTGATGATTCACATATTTAACTTGGCAAATATTATACCCCATGTGCCTTTCCTAATGACGATTGGGAATGATCTGCTGGGTAACCTGAGTGGGGCTTTGGTCCTTTGCAAAAAAAAATAAACAGGATTTTACTTTAAGTCTGTGTTACAGTTTTTCCACCCTGGATCTTGACCTCTATAGCAGGGAAATGCCTTTGAGAGCAGTCAGAGTGTCTGATAGCTGAGGGGAGTGCAGAACAGTTTGACTGTTAGGCTGGTTGCATTAATTGGCAGTAGGATGAGTGGGAGGCTACTCTTCATTAACTGTTTAAGTTCTCAGTTTGGAAGAGCATGTGACAAGCATCAGCAACAGAAGAGAAACATTTACAAACCTCACCCTCAAACATTAGCTTCAACAGTGTTTTTTTTTTTTATCTCATAATCAGTCTGGTGCACATGATCCTGTTCACCTGTTACCAGGTCTGGAACAGTAGGTACGTACTCCTCTTCTGCCTCATCTTCATCAGCTATTATCTTTACAGTGGGTACATTATGTCTTTGTTTAGTATAGGATGAAAGCTCTCTGGTTATCTCGCAGGTATGCTCTAAAGGCCCACTGCTCGATATCTCAACATTTGGCTCTTCTTAGCTCTCCATCATCTCACGAAGCCAAATGTGATACGAATGCTTCTTTGTCTCTGATGGTAGTTTGTGAGGCTTCTGAGGTGAGTCTTAGTATTGTGTCAGTGTCTAACAGGAGGAGGCTGTGGCATAGTGCTTTCACTTTAATCCTCTTACTTCTGGAGCTACTTTATACACATCAATCCTTTTCCTTCACAACATGGTTTTTTTCCCAGAAGGATCTCAGGATTACCCAGGGCCATCTTGCAGCATGACACTGACCTAGTTAAAAAAAAAAAAACTTCTCAAATGACAGCTGTCGAATTTCTTTCCACAGGAACTTGACTGTTGACTATTCCTAAATGCGTTAGTTTCCTTCATCTATGTATCTCACTTCCCTGAATGACCCTTGAGAGAGCTGACAGTAACCAGACCAAATACATCCACAGGTAAATTAAACAAAGACCAACATCCAGCTGCTTCATGTCTAGTAGAGTTATGGGCATGAATCACATGTGGTTGCATCTCCCTCCCCCTTTTTTTTTCCTTTTCTCTCAGAGCTCTTAACATTTGCAGCAAAGTTTAGTTGAATCTCTCTGTTGGAAATGGTTTGATATACAGGGAGTGCAGAATTATTAGGCAAGTTGTATTTTTGAGGAATAATTTTATTATTGAACAACAACCATGTTCTCAATGAACCCAAAAAACTCATTAATATCAAAGCTGAATGTTTTTGGAAGTAGTTTTTAGTTTGTTTTTAGTTTGAGCTATTTTAGGGGGATATCTGTGTGTGCAGGTGACTATTACTGTGCATAATTATTAGGCAACTTAACAAAAAACAAATATATACCCATTTCAATTATTTATTTTTACCAGTGAAACCAATACAACATCTCCACATTCACAAATATACATTTCTGACATTCAAAAACAAAACAAAAACAAATCAGCGACCAATATAGCCACCTTTCTTTGCAAGGACACTCAAAAGCCTGCCATCCATGGATTCTGTCAGTGTTTTGATCTGTTCACCATCAACATTGCGTGCAGCAGCAACCACAGCCTCCCAGACACTGTTCAGAGAGGTGTACTGTTTTCCCTCCCTGTAAATCTCACATTTGATGATGGACCACAGGTTCTCAATGGGGTTCAGATCAGGTGAACAAGGTGGCCATGTCATTAGTTTTTCTTCTTTTATACCCTTTCTTGCCAGCCACACCTGGAGTACTTGGACGCGTGTGATGGAGCATTGTCCTGCATGAAAATCATGTTTTTCTTGAAGGATGCAGACTTCTTCCTGTACCACTGCTTGAAGAAGGTGTCTTCCAGAAACTGGCAGTAGGACTGGGAGTTGAGCTTGACTCCATCCTCAACCCGAAAAGGCCCCACAAGCTCATCTTTGATGATACCAGCCCAAACCAGTACTCCACCTCCACCTTGCTGGCGTCTGAGTCGGACTGGAGCTCTCTGCCCTTTACCAATCCAGCCACGGGCCCATCCATCTGGCCCATCAAGACTCACTCTCATTTCATCAGTCCATAAAACCTTAGAAAAACCAGTCTTGAGATATTTCTTGGCCCAGTCTTGACGTCTCAGCTTGTGTGTCTTGTTCAGTGGTGGTCATCTTTCAGCCTTTCTTACCTTGGCCATGTCTCTGAGTATTGCACACCTTGTGCTTTTGGGCACTCCAGTGATGTTGCAGCTCTGAAATATGGCCAAACTGGTGGCAAGTGGCATCTTGGCAGCTGCACGCTTGACTTTTCTCAGTTCATGGGCAGTTATTTTGCGCCTTGGTTTTTCCACACGCTTCGTGCGAAACTGTTGACTATTTTGAATGAAACGCTTGATTGGTCGATGATCACGCTTCAGAAGCTTTGCAATTTTGAGACTGCTGCATCCCTCTGCAAGATATCTCACTATTTTTGACTTTTCTGAGCCTGTCAAGTCCTTCTTTTGACCCATTTTGCCAAAGGAAAGGACGTTGCCTAATAATTATGCACACCTGATATACGGTGTTGATGTCATTAGACCACACCCCTTCTCATTACAGAGATGCACATCACCTAATATGCTTAATTGGTAGCAGGCTTTCGAGCCTATACAGCTTGGAGTAAGACAACATGCATGCAGAGGATGATGTGGACAAAATACTCATTTGCCTAATAATTCTGCACTCCCTGTAGTGTGTGAATGTCCAGGAGTTTGTTTTCCCAAGTCTCTCCTATTTCAAGATTATAAATGTTCCCACCCTGCTGCATTTATTTTATAGTGCGTGGCTTCAGAACTCCTTGGATTATTCCTTCCCTGCTGTTGCTGTCTCTGAGCACTCTATTAATCTTTTTGCTGATACTGTAGCATATATCAGAGGCACCATGACCAATCTGTCCGCCCTGTGTCTCTTTCCTTTGTGGGAGGGCAATATCTTTGAGAACAATAGACTCTCTGAAGGGTGAGGGAGTGCTGGACAGCGTGCACCTGTGGGGAATGAAGAACAGTGAGTACTGGCTCCAGATGGAATGAGAGGGAGGCACCAATCTTTGACACAAAGTTTCAGATTTAGAGATCAGCTTGCTTAGCTGTGATTCCAGGGTCTCAACTTGGGATATTAAATCAGCTGTTTTTACAGAAGCAGGTCTACAGGTTCACGAATCACTGCGCACTGGCACTTTTTTTCATTACTTTTGGGAATGTAAATTAATCAAAATATTTTGGAGCTCCATATCTCAAGAATTAAGTAATATTATTTACTATATATATAATATATTTACTATATTTTCTTCTTGGCCTACCCTAAAAAGAAGTAACATTAAATCACTCGCAGCGCAAATTATGTGGCAAACTATTGCTGGTAGCTAGGAAATGTATTCTCATTAGCTGGGTTAAGGATAAACCTCCCTGTGTGACTTTGTGGTACAGAGAATTATTTAAAGTTTTTCCTCACGAAAGAACTGCTGCTGTTTTAGGAGGAAATGAGGGTCTCTTTCTCAATGTTTGGTCCCCTTTGCTTTCGTATTTGCCAAATGATTTGACCCAACTGTTGAGGGGGGGAGGTTGCGCTTAAGATGTTCTCAGGTAAATAGGAAGTAAGCGTAAAGGACAACAATTCACTCTTGGAGTTTATCTTTTTCTAAATCTGTGGATAAATGAACAAAAATATTTTTCTTTTTTTTTCTCTTTTTTTTCTCCTCTTTACCCCATATGTGTATTTGCACAGGTATATAATGACTTTAATATATTCCCTTTGTTTGTTTTTTCTTTCTTTCTTGTTAGTCTGCTTTGTTATGTTTTTTATGCTTTTCTTGATAATAAATAAAAAAAACTGTTTAATTACAACAAATCACTGTGCTGATGAGTCTCTGTACAGGTAAAGTCACCAATCCTGGATGAGCTAATACAACATTGTTACTGCTTCAACCTACTGTAGTTAATCTTTAGAGATATTTAAGGCTCTTGAGAGATAGCTTGCTTTTACAATCTCTTTTAGGGAAGGAAGAGTCAATGACCTTTTGTGCTGCATTTATTACCCTCTGAATTACCTTTTTATTAGCAGCATAGCATCCAGGGAACCTCAGTGTTACCCAGTACAGGGAGTGCAGAATTATTAGGCAAATGAGTATTTTGTCCACATCATCCTCTTCATGCATGTTGTCTTACTCCAAGCTGTATAGGCTCGAAAGCCTACTACCAATTAAGCATATTAGGTGATGTGCATCTCTGTAATGAGAAGGGGTGTGGTCTAATGACATCAACACCCTATATCAGGTGTGCATAATTATTAGGCAACGTCCTTTCCTTTGGCAAAATGGGTCAAAAGAAGGACTTGACAGGCTCAGAAAAGTCAAAAATAGTGAGATATCTTGCAGAGGGATGCAGCAGTCTCAAAATTGCAAAGCTTCTGAAGCGTGATCATCGACCAATCAAGCGTTTCATTCAAAATAGTCAACAGGGTCGCAAGAAGCGTGTGTAAAAACCAAGGCGCAAAATAACTGCCCATGAACTGAGAAAAGTCAAGCGTGCAGCTGCCAAGATGCCACTTGCCACCAGTTTGGCCATATTTCAGAGCTGCAACATCACTGGAGTGCCCAAAAGCACAAGGTGAGCAGGTCAGCCACTAATCAGAAGGTCGGTGGTTCGATCCCAGGCTGCATCCTGGCTGCATGCCAAATATCCTTGGGCAAGATACTAACCCCGTGTTTGCCTACTGGTGGTGGTCAGAGGGCCCGGTGGCGCCTGTGTCCGGCAGCCTCGCCTCTGTCAGTGCGCCCCAGGGCAGCTGTGGCTACAATGTAGCTTGCTATCGCCAGTGTGTGAATGTGTGTGTGAATGGGTGGATGACTGAATGTAGTGTAAAGCGCTTTGGGGTCCTATGGACTAGAAAAGCGCTATACAAATGCAGGCCATTTACCATTTACCATTTACTTAGAGACATGGCCAAGGTAAGAAAGGCTGAAAGACGACCACCACTGAACAAGACACACAAGCTGAAACGTCAAGACTGGGCCAAGAAATATCTCAAGACTGGTTTTTCTAAGGTTTTATGGACTGATGAAATGAGAGTGAGTCTTGATGGGCCAGATGGATGGGCCCGTGGCTGGATTGGTAAAGGGCAGAGAGCTCCAGTCCGACTCAGACGCCAGCAAGGTGGAGGTGGAGTACTGGTTTGGGCTGGTATCATCAAAGATGAGCTTGTGGGGCCTTTTCGGGTTGAGGATGGAGTCAAGCTCAACTCCCAGTCCTACTGCCAGTTTCTGGAAGACACCTTCTTCAAGCAGTGGTACAGGAAGAAGTCTGCATCCTTCAAGAAAAACATGATTTTCATGCAGGACAATGCTCCATCACACGCGTCCAAGTACTCCACAGCGTGGCTGGCAAGAAAGGGTATAAAAGAAGAAAAACTAATGACGTGGCCTCCTTGTTCACCTGATCTGAACCCCATTGAGAACCTGTGGTCCATCATCAAATGTGAGATTTACAAGGAGGGAAAACAGTACACCTCTCTGAACAGTGTCTGGGAGGCTGTGGTTGCTGCTGCACGCAATGTTGATGGTGAACAGATCAAAACACTGACAGAATCCATGGATGGCAGGCTTTTGAGTGTCCTTGCAAAGAAAGGTGGCTATATTGGTCGCTGATTTGTTTTTGTTTTGTTTTTGAATGTCAGAAATGTATATTTGTGAATGTGGAGATGTTATATTGGTTTCACTGGTAAAAATAAATAATTGAAATGGGTATATATTTGTTTTTTGTTAAGTTGCCTAATAATTATGCACAGTAATAGTCACCTGCACACACAGATATCCCCCTAAAATAGCTCAAACTAAAAACAAACTAAAAACTACTTCCAAAAACATTCAGCTTTGATATTAATGAGTTTTTTGGGTTCATTGAGAACATGGTTACTGTTCAATAATAAAATTATTCCTCAAAAATACAACTTGCCTAATAATTTTGCACTCCCTGTATACACAGTATAAAGTCAGATAAAAAGTCTGAGAAATCGGCTGGAAACTCTGAATGAGGGTCAGCTGGACAATAACAACATAGAAAACTGTATTTTATTTTGGTTTGTTTGATAACCCAAATAAAAAGTGAATAAAAACTTTGTAGCTCATGGTGGCGTGAAAGACATCTGCCACTCTTCCCCCTCAGCCTCAGTGTACTCAAAGCAAAGGACCGTAACCGTAAATCTGGCTATTGATTAACTGCTGTTCACGTTACACTTTCTCCTCTTTAGTTTGAACCTTTTAACTCAACAGATCTCCTGTTTTTCTCTTTACTTACAGATTATTTATTTACAGGTAAACGTCAGACTAAATTATTTATTTATGCATGAGCTGACTATTTCTCTTGTTTTTTTTTATTTTATTTAAGTTTGATTATGTATATTTATGTGTTATTACATGTCACAAACATTTCTTATATAAAAATTTAAATGAGTGCTGTAACAGATTAAGGAGAGATTAAGAGAGAAGTTCAGGGCTGACCTCGCTGAAATATTGAGTGAAAAATGTGCACATCTATCACAGGCCGATATGACTAGTTCAAACACGAGGATCAGACACTGTACAGACATTTCTAGAATTTAGACATTTATTTCCAGCACAGACCAGATATCTGCCTTCTAGTTCCCACTCCCGCTTATCGCTTCATCTTATCTTTGCTGGAAACAGCTAAAGCAACCAATCCACAGAGCCTTGACACACAGGCTTGAAACTCCAAACAGAAACAGGTCATGTGATCCCCTGTTATGTAATTCTGTCTTAATACACAACCAGAAGTCTGTCATTTAGGTGGTTCAGTCAGTTTTATGTGGGTGAGAGTACGTGATAAAATCATCTAGGTTTTTACTGGTTTTTTACATTTTTTAACACCTCAGCTGAATGCATGTTTGGACTTTCTAACCTGAATAATCACCATCATCCTCACTCACTCTGCTGACATTGACCTTCATTTTTTTTTCAACTTTCTGAGCGTACAGCATCACGCAGCAGTGCAGGCAGATTTTGTTATTTTGTATAATTATTATCAATCAGAGAGAGACAAATAATCTCAGTCAGCTGCTCTGAAGTCCAGTTTCTACCAGGTAGTTAATCTCCACTGTGTTCACAGAGTCCTTTAAAGTCTGAGCACATGACTCAGTTTTCACATGGATAATGTTCCAGCTTTACAGCTCCGTACATGCATGTGGAATGTGTGTCCGACACACCTCAAGCTGTCTTATAGCTAAGCACTATGCTCCTCATAAAGATCTTGAAAAGCTCATTCATCCTTGTGTGACCTCTAGATTGGAATACTGTAATTGTCTCTACTTTGCTCTTCACTCTGCTCTCCTTCATAGACTTTAGTTTTTCCAAAATGCTTGCGGCTCATCTTCTGACTGGTGCTAGAAAGCATGCCTCTATCACCCCCGTTCTCGCTGATTTGCATTACCCATCAAATATCGTACGTAAATATCGTATAAATAATTTAGCCCCTAGCTATCTTGTTGATCTCCTTAGTCCTTATGTCCCTGGGCTGAACCAATTACTCTTGGTTCAGCATAGATCTAGACTTAAATCCAGGGGTGACCGTGCTTTTGCCCTGGTTGCACCTAACCTGTGGAACAACCTTCCCATTGCTATTCGGGCATCAGACTCCATTCTCTCTTTTAAATCTCATTTAAAAACTCACTTATTTACCCTAGATTTTCCATCTGTTTTTTTTTCCATCCTATTTTAGAATTTGCTCCATTTTTATCTATGTACTTATCTTTTAGTTATATCTATCTGTTCTTACTAAGTTTGTTCTCATATTTCCTTTTATTCCTGTATAATTAGTGCCTTCAACCTGCTGACATATGTGGTACTTGGTTAATGGTCTTTTATTTAATCATGTCTTAATTTCCCTGTTTCTATTGTAACTTTGGTGTACCGTTGTTGTTGTTTTTAATGTGCTATATAAATAAAAGTTGTATTGTACTGTACAAACTCGTTTTAATAATTTTTCACAACAGTTACAAGTGTAACACTTACAGCACAACTTAAAATCTATCTACTGAAAAGATGTTTCTGAGTCCGCGGGCACAGTCTGACAGCGTAATGAAATATAAACAACTGTTTGACCTGTGTGCAGCACAGAGTTTCTGGCAAATAACCATGAGCAAACTTCCCCGTGTGCATTTCTAAATAATCTGGACAGATAAGTAAACTGATTAGTTAGCGATCTGGATTTTTCTAAAGGTTTGTCTCAGCATGTATGCAGCTTTAGTTCACTAACCATTGAAATCCAGATTAGATGGTTGTTTTAGTCTTCAATGAAATTCAGTATGATAATAACTGAGTGTGCCTCACTTCTGGAAAGAAAAAGAAGTTGAACTTGTACATTTCTTTAGTTTAATGTAACCAGATTTTTATTGCAGAAAGGATGAGAACAAGTGATTCTACCTCAAGACACATTCCCATTGTTTTCTCATGGAGTCCCAGTATCAAGATTTATTCACAATAAGGCACGTGAAGTGCAAATTCCCCTGGATTTGTCTCTGTTAGTGACACTTTTATAATAACTCTAGTATCTAAGCCACAGATATAAAGACACTGTTTAGTGAGGCATTAATAGTGGATATAATGTCAAAGCGGATCACTGTAACTGTAAGTGTAAAGTGAGGAAATCCACTGATCTCTTTATTGGACAATCATTCAAAATATGAACGACTAAGATGAGAAGCTTGAATCCCACGATGAGGCAATTTGAAAATGTGGGAGAGGTTTTCGAGCGGTTACGAAGAACATCAACCAGTTTCCTTCAGATTAAGAAACTAGAGCGGTGATCAGGACTGTTGCTTCATAGCAAGAAGGTCTCGGGCTTGAAACCAGCCTGGGGCCTTTCTGTGTGGAGCTTCTGTGGCTTCTGCAGCTTTTTTAACCCACTTTACTTAAAAGGAAAGTCAGGTTGATGACAATATCACAAATATTTCTACAAATATGCAAAAACGTTCATGCTTTTTATTCCCATTATACTTGGTCATTCTCGTGAACAACTTCACATGACTGTTCACAACATGTCACACCATAAAATCCACATCTGCACCGTGTAGGTGAGGCCACATGGCTCCCAGTCATTCCGCTGACCCTCGAGGAGGACAGAGGAATGGATTTTAAGGTCACAGACATCAGCTGAAATAACACCTAAACAATTTACATGTTCCACAAACTTTAGCTGAAGTTTTAGTCCAGTCAGCTTTCATGTGTTTCTGTTTTGCTGAGTTCATCATTTACCTGATTTTGCAGCCTGGAGCTGTAATTGCGGCTCAGTGTGAGTAGACTTCAGAGCTCAGCTTCTCTATTTCACCTCATTAAGTTTCCATCTCGACAGAAGAGTTTTTATATGGTTTAATCTCATATCAGATGGAGTGTCGCATTTTCAAAAAAAGATGTTCATTTGACATCTTAACATGGTTTGACTAATCTTGAAATTTAAACATTTAGGACTTTGGAAAACCTCATAAACACACGTGTGTGTCTTCTTTATGAGCATGGATGGCTGCTCCTTCTAGAGGGCACCACAGCAGACCTCTGCATGTTCTCCTTTACTATATCCATGGATCTTCCTCTTTTCCTCCTTGTAAACCTTTCACTCTTACTGCTATCTTTCTGTCCCAAAAATGATGCTCATCTCTACCCTGCTTCCTCTTGACTTCTCTTGTGCACTGTCTGCTGTTTTGGATGGTTCACCCAATATAGCTCATCCTTCTCTACCTCTGCTCTTTGCATGTTCACCTTTCCATCTGTTTCATTCCCTTTTCTCTCCAGAGTATTCCTTCACCTCTCCAGACTCGCTTCCACCTGCTCCCGACTCTCACTACAGATCACAGTGTCATCTGCAAACATCATAGTGCACAGAGACTCTGGCCTGACCTCATCTCCCAACATGTAAATTACCATTAAATACAAAAGTATGTCTGTGTGAACAATAATAATACATGGAAGCATCTCTTTTATTCCTTATTAGCATTTAATTTTTTGTATATTTTCTAAAGAAAATTCTAGTAGGACTTACAAAAAACAAAATTATTTTTAAAAAATTTCAGATTCAAAGTGTTATTTAAAGTTCCATCTTTAAGGTGGCTTATTGTTGATTTCATTTATGGTCAATTTCATCCCATCCCACCAAAGTCAGTGTAGCTTGTGAATTTGTAATGTTCAACCTTGAGCATTGCATATGCAGCAAAAGGTGATGACAGGTTAACCTGCAGGCACCGATGCTGCTTTCACAATCACTCACCTTCGCCTTGTAATTGGAAGGTTGCCAGTTCGAGCCCCAGCTTGGACAGTCTCGGTCGTTGTGTCCTTGGGCAAGACACTTCACTCGTTGCCTACTGGTGGTGGTCAGAGGGCCCGGTGGCGCCAGTGTCCGGCAGCCTCGCCTCTGTCAGTGCGCCCCAGGGTGGCTGTGGCTACAATGTAGCTTGCCATCACCAGTGTGTGAATGTGTGTGTGTGAATGGGTGGATGACTGCATGTGTAAAGCGCTTTGGGGTCCTTAGGGACTAGTAAAGCGCTATACAAATACAGGCCATTTACCATTTAGAAAAGTGTCTTATAGAGCCAAAATATGGGACTTGTCTCTGTTTGCGCCTCCACATAATGAGGGATTTGATTGACCTACAGAAACAAGTTTTACCTAAAAGAAAACTGTTTTTGTTTTTTTTTTCATGATTAAAAAAATGGGACACTGGCCCTCAGTTTAACCTCTTACACACAATTTGACACATAAAATCAATATTTAGTATGAGTGAAGCAGGTCTGGTCATGCTGACAAGGCCAGCTTGCACATCGATAACTGCTGGGACTGGGAAAATCTGGGTCTTTTCTCTGGCATCAGAGGGATAAAACTTTATCCTACCTTCCTTATTAGGCCTTTTATTTGTCCTGGACCTGAAGAGCAACATAGATAAGCAGATTTAAAGATAAGAAAAACCTGCTGCAGAACAAACGAAGAACACAGTGTGCTGAAACAGTGTTGGCATGTTTCCTTTGCATGCTTTCTTCTGAAGTCAGGCAGCTAAAGTGGTTAAGTGGATATATTCTTTTACTATATCGAACATTTTTTCCATACAGGCAAATCCTTATCCTGAACAGCATTTAATAACATTATGGACAGTTTCTGCATGATGCTGTATCTAAAGAGAAATGTTCACATACTTTGGTGTAGAAGAACTTAACTGACCTACACAGAAATTCCTATCAGGAACTTCCTATCTCTGCAGACAGTGAAGGCTGTCACAGCTGCAGTTTGATACCTGTAAGCCTCCACACTTTAATTTAAATAGAACACACCTGACTTTATCGCATGTCTTCAACTGCTCCTCATTCTGCTTGAGGGCATCAGGTTTCTACACTGCAACACTAACTTCACAGCTGGTGTTTGACTTACATCGTGAGTGATGCAAGCTTGGGTTTCTCCAAAACGTTGATTGTGTTCATGTGAACACGGGGTTTTCAGTGGGAGAAACATTTCGTCACCATTTGGGATTTCCTTACCTGGATGATGCATCAAGACAAGCTCAGGTTTTCATTTAGCAGTGATGTGTGAAGAGAAAGGCCCAGGCTTCGGTTAATGACAAATCAGTTTGCATTAAAAACAAAAAGCACTTCAAGTTCATTTCAGGACACATCTTCCTTTTCTTTTAAAGTGGCACTAAAAATCTTTCCACCCCCACGACAACAATGCAAACATCTTGCAGAGTTTGGACGAGCATGATTAGAACTACTTCTATAAGAAGATATAACTCAGTGCATTTTCCTTTAGGCTTTCTTCTGAAGCTGCATTTGTTTACAGAAAACCTTTCATTTAAATAACATACAGTTTCCTATAGGACCTTTACCGAGTGAGAAATTTCAGCTTGTGCTAGCTCTGGCAGCCTTGCTAATATCATCACACAAGAAAAACATGCAGAATCACTGTGACATTGTTTCCCTGCTGGGTGCCTCACTAATGCCTATTCAGCAAAACTGCACGGTACAAAAACTGCCATAAAAACAAAAAGGCTGACTGTCAAGTTGTACTGACCTCTCTGTACCCTTAGATGCATGTTGTCAGGCTCCTTTAAACCACAGAAATCATTTTTAGGTTTAAATAAGTGACACAACTGGATGACTGGCTTTCTGAAATAAATCGATGGTTGTTTATTCAGGCATGGATGCCATTTGTCAGAATGCAGACTGGCAACAGTGTTGCAACCAATCAGACATGAGTTACATAATATGAGGTGACCAGAGGCTGAACATTTTCTCCACACGAGAACTGAGTCTTTGGATCAAGAAGGAGATGTAGGCCCAGATGTTTTTCTTTCCAGATGTTTTGCTGACCACATTAAAATGGTACGCATGTGAGATTTTGCCATATCTTGCAATCTTATAATTTCAGGGCCATTTCCAGAATAAATCCAAAAACGAATCAGTTCTGTGAGTGGCCAAGCTCCACCGATTTCTTTTTTAGTAGCCCTGCTAGCAAACAACAAACATGCAAACTAAACCAGTCACTTAATATCTTTGACAAAAAAAACTAAACCAGTGGGTCGTGTCATTTAAATAAAATCCACCAAATCTCAAAAATATCACTTCCTCTAATTTCCAGTATAAAAAACTGAGATAAATCATGAACTTTGTAGTTATTTATTTTCACAGCCTATAGGAAGGAGGATTTTTTAGTTACTGGGCTAAATCAAACTTCATCAGCTCATTCAATTCAATTCAATTTATATATATAGCACCAAATCACAACAGCAGTCACCTCAAGGTGTTTTATATTGTACAGTAGATTGTACAATAATAGATACAGAAAAAAAACCAACAATCGTATGACCCCCCCATGAGCAAGCACTTTGGCGACAGTGGGAAGGAAAAACTTGCTTTTAACAGGAAGAAACCTCCAGCAGAACCAGGGTCAGGGAGGGGCGGGGCCATCTGCTGCACTTGGCACTTGATCTGCTCATCATGATGTCAAGTGTGAGTAGTATGTTTATTGTTTAGCACATTGTATATTTTCCTATCCTCTGGATCTAACCTAAACCTAAACCTTAAAATAAACTTTAATTTCTATGTCACAATTTTTCTAAAGGTGTAGACCAAGTGCAGGAAGAAAAAGACATAGGTGATCCCTCTGAACAATTTTTAAACATTTAGTTGGGTGAGGAGAAAATGGGTAAAAAGTTACTGTGGGCCTTTGTGAGGAAATGAAATGGCCCCAGCTCACTGGCTAATCCAAAGGTGTGTTAGCTCTAACTGAGGGGAGGGGCACAGAGGTCAACAGGTCAACAACTACCATGTGTTATCAAGCAAAGTCAAAAACTGATATGCAGAAGCCAGAACCCAAACAGAGAGGTAACTGACCTGGAAACAAACTGTAACACACACGGAGAATTAGACTAACAAGTCTTCTTACTTGTCAGTGCCGATCAACAATTCAAGGTCCTACCTATGTTTTGGCTGCTGTAGACTTTGATAAGCATGTGGGGGTTTTGGCCTCTTTGCTTATCTATTAAATCAATGGATAACTTACATAATGATTACAGACTTTCTCTATCCATTTGATTCAACTTTCCAATTCAGGGTCATAGGTGGCAGCCTATCACAGCTCCCATACAGCAAGAGGCCAGGTACACTCTGGACAGGGTTAACACATAGAGGCAGATGACTGTTTATTCAGAAACCACGCAGAGAGCATGCAAACTCCACACAGAAAGGCCATGGCCAGATGATGTATTCAAACCCAGGACCTCCCACAGTCCAGAGACATGCATTAGGCTAACTGGTGTTTCTAAACTGGTTGTGGGTGTGAATATAAGCATGGGTCCCCATCTGTCTCACTGTGTTGGCCCTGTTAGGCTCCAGTCCAGTCATAGTTTGAACTGGATAAGTGGGGGGGAATTGATAGATGAATTATCTAAATTCACCTCATTAGTGCAGCACTGACACAAATCCTTCATGGACATCCATCTCTCCTCTCCCTTCAGTTATGCATTAGAGATACCTTAGCATTGGACTCTAGGTTTTGTGAAGATATTTCAACTCCCATCCAAGAGGCTTCTTCAGTCCTAAAACTAAATGGTGGAGAGTGTCAGGAATTTAAACCCAGAGGGAGTTATCCCTGAAGAGGATTGTTGACCCACTATTGATCATGTGCCTCATCACATGGGCCAAGGTGTGAAAAAGGTGTGGGTCATTACCATCAGAGGTTTTGAGTGAAACCGCTGTTTTGCTTCACCTAGTTGGGTGATCTATTGAGGTGACCTAACAAAAGGTGTGAGTGGGGATTGAGGCGTCTGAGAAAGGATCTCAATACTGCATCATAGGTGGCTGACAATTGGTGTCATAGACCACCCTCTTTGTTCGAAGACAGTCGTTCACAGCAGACATAGACGGCCTCTTTTAAGAAACTTGAATAAGCCCAGCCTTACTCTTTTTTGCAAGAAGCTAAAAACAATCGACAACAAGTGAACAGGCCTGATCTTCCAATCACTGGTGAAGTTGTGAAAGTAGCTCCAGCCTTTTCATTTGTGGTTCCAACTTTTGCCCTGGGTATTTATAATCATTGTTGTCCTGCCTAAAACATCAAGCTTGGCACTAGCACCAGTGCTACATCAGTGAAAAACTGACACATCTTCTTTCATGACTCGCTCATTAATTTCTAAAAAGATCTCGAAACTAGTCAGATTTACTCTAAAAGAAGCTTAAATAATAATAATAATGATAATATTGATGATAACTAGAAATGGACTGGTTGTTACGTATCATCCTTCTACTCAGTCAAACCCTCAAAGCACTTTCAACTGCAAGTTTCATATCTCCAATCACACACACTGGAACAACAAGTGCTAATATTCACACACACACGGATTATGCCCAAGGATACATTAGCAAGAAGTCTGGAGGGGTCAGGAATCAGTCCACCGGTCTTCCGATTGGTAGAGGACCCGCTCTACCACCTGAGCCAAAGCCTCCCATACAATTTTAAATAAATTAACCAGATTTAGTTGTTATGTGCTTAAAAATGCTGTGTGAATGTTAAAGTAAGTAATAAATACTAAGTTGACTGGTCATGCTGGTTAATGAGTTCTCCTACTCATTAACATTATAGTTCAATGGAGTTCAACTTTACATACTTTAACTTATAAATAGAATTACTTTTCAGCTTTCACCACCATGACATTGGTTATCTCCTTTTACAACATAATCACATCTGTATCGCCCCAGTTTGGAAACAAATCTATTGACCTGTTTTGACCGTGGTTTACTGTGTTGATCCACATCGATTACTGGACATTCAGTCCAAGTGACATGCTTTTAATAACTTTTCTTATTTACAATACAGGCACACTCTAAACAGGATGTGTTGTCTACTTGTACGTGTGCCAAAACATTTTAGTGATAAATGCATAATGATAAATGGTGATGCAATCCATTTTTAAGCAATGCACAGTTAGAGAGAACGCTGAATTGAAACTAGTTGTTTTTTGTTTCTAAACTTATTTATTAAACAAGGCTGTAGAGTTATTTGGTATTTTCTGATACTCAGAGCAAACACAGGTCACATGATTTTTCATCAAAGCAAATAAATTATAATATAATAGAATTTATTATAAAATAAAAGACTCAACTTGAAGTAAAGTAATATTAGTGTAATACATTTACAAAAAAATCAGACAAAAAAATTGTCTCTATCTAAACATTCAGCATATCTGCTGCTGAACCAAAGTGTGCTTTTTATACTGTTTTGTTGTAAATATGTCTGCATACCATTGTACATACTTGTGCTGTATATACTATATATAATGTTGAGCCCTCATTCTAGATATATAGCAACAAGTTATCCATTTCTTATTTATTCCAACATCTATGCACCGCTGCACACATAAATGTACTGTACATGTTGTCTGTTTGTCTCTGTTGGTAGATTGTGAGGAAAAAATTGAGTTAGACAATAAAACTGATGTTAGTCAGATTATCATGTTCACATCATCTGAATGTTGGATATAATCTAACTAAATGTCTTTATACATACATCTGTGACCATAACTGTACCACATTTTAAAATTGCCGATGGTGTGAAATCACTATGCAACATAACTAAAGTAGCTACTGTCATTGTCTGTAAAGAAGTAAAAGTTTACATTTTCCTTCTAAAGAGGAGAAAATGTATATTATAAGCCCAACATTATAGAAACAAATGACTACATACTGCACATACTGCAGTTGACAGTAGGATGTATTGGTTTAAAACTTGCGTCACACAATAACACACAGTACTCGCAGACTGATGACGAGAACAAGTGGACCACAAACACGTGATGTTCAAAAACACGCTGTGTGTCCGAAACCACAACATCTTTTGTTTTTAATCGGTGAGAGTAACAGAGACACAGATCGATAAAGACTGAATGGATACTTTAACTTATAAATAGAATTACTTGGATCAGTGGATCTCGAAACATCATAGATTGTTTATGTGAACATAACATGAAAAGTTATGAGTGGGCTGGAGTGGGAAATGTCGTGAAAACTCTTATATCCAGCTCCACCTGTAGTACAGGATGTTCCGTGGGTGTGTATTTCTCTGTGGCATACCGGTCTGAAGGTGTGTCCGCTCAGCCAATGAAACTGCAGCAGGTACATGCGTCAGCAGAGGAGGGGGCGGGAGGGGGGAGTCACCGGTCCTATGATAAAGTCTGCAGCTGCCCCTCTTTCCACAGAAGTGAGAGAGAGGAGCTGAAACTTCACGGGACTCTAAAAGAGAAGAAGAACTCAACAGAAGACTTCTTCCACCTTCTCTTTGATATTTTTATACGCCTTAAAAACTTTTTTTATTTTCAGACTTAAAACTTTAAGTCTGTATTTACACCTACATTTTTTTTTCTTACATTCTCAGACGCTTCATTTATCTTCCGAAATGTTTCCAGAGGAAAACAGCTGGTGAGTAGATTTCTAATATTTTAATTACTTTTTCTCGTTCAGTGTTGCTCAGCACGTGGCTCTTTCACGGCCGGCTTTGGATAGCGTGAAAAAATAGACTGGACTGAGGGGATGCAAAAAATAATATGCGCATGCGCTCTTGTTCGCGGTGGAGTGTCGAGAAATGATTCATTCCAAGAGGAGTGACGTGTCTAATTACATAATGAAGCGCGTTTCACAATTGAGTGGAAGTAAAGAGTTTGAAATGTTCTAATGTTGTAAAAATCAGTCAATAAAATTGATATTGGACTTGTGAAGTGAAGGTCACATTTTTGGTCACCATGGTTACTTTCGATCTTCCTGTGTGAACCAAATTCATAAAAATGTGCTTCTGCATCATATCAAGCCATAAAATTAGCGTGTTCATGTGTGCTGGACTGTCACGGTGATCTGCCTGACCTCTGCCCTTTTGTTAATGTCATCCAGCTACAGCTACGAGGAATGCAAGGCCACTGCTGATTGGCTGCTCGCCCAGACAGACACCCGACCCACTGTGGGCATTGTGTGCGGCTCAGGGCTCGGAGGGCTCGCTGACCTGTTAAAGGACCAGGTGGCCTTCAACTACAAAGACATCCCCAACTTTCCGCAGAGCACAGGTGAGCTACACCTACTACACCGACACTTTACCATGGTGACTCCACATCAGCTGAGCAGCTCCTGCTGATGTTCACTGTTATATTTTTGAATTCCCACAGTGCACGGACATGCCGGGAAGCTGGTGTTTGGACACTTAAAAGGAAGGCCGTGCGTTTGCATGCAGGGACGTTTCCACCTGTATGAGGGCTACTCAATACAGAAGGTATGTGTGTGTTTGCAAAAAAAATATCCCGTAATTTTCAGCAAGATCCCCCCAAAATATTATTCATTTATATTCTGTGATGTTCTTTTTTCCAGATTACATTGCCTATGCGCATCTTCAAGATGCTCGGTGTTGAGACGGTGATGCTGACCAATGCAGCTGGAGGCCTCAACCATGACTTTAAAATGGGAGACATCATGATCATCAAAGACCACCTCAACCTGCCCGGCTTTGCTGGCATCAATCCTCTGAATGGACCCAACGATGAGCGGTGAGACGTGTTCTCGTACAGCCATAAAAAGCAGACATTTAAACCTCCTATAAGCTTAACCTAATCTTCTTCCTGTCTTCCTTCGTCTGTCAGGTTTGGCGTACGTTTCCAATGCATGTCCGATGCATACGACAGAGAGCTGCAGCAGCTGGCCATGGACGTGGGACAGGATCTGGGCTATGGAGATTTCCTAAAGGAGGGAGTGTACTGTGTGCTGGGCGGGCCAACATTTGAGACAATCGCAGAGGGTCGCATGCTGCATAGACTTGGCGCTGATGCTGTCGGTGAGCTGATTGTTTTGTTGATCTGAGTAAATGTAACGAATGAATGTAAAGTCCCAAAACTTTAATCAGATCAGAATCTACACATCTGGATTTTTAAGACGTGTCAATCAGAATCAGAATACTTTATTGATCCCTAGGGGAAATTATTTTTCGTTACAGTGCTCCATTATAAACAAACATTAACAGAGACAGACAATACACTAACTAAGAATAGCACAATAACAAGGACTATCAATTAGATTTATCAGCTGATGGCGATAACAGGACTTGATCAATTCAAACCACGTGGTACCACAAAAACCAGCCACAGCGTCCTGTCTGATATTAACCTAATCATCAAGTTGATGCCCACAAAGCACGTGGAGTTTATCAAAAGAGCACTGTATCAAATGCCATCATGCTGTTTTTAATTTTATTCCAAGAAATGACAGTTCAGTAGAAATGCTTGAAGTCCTTTTGCTGCAGTGACTTTGAAAACGTGTGATTTGCCCCGGGCTGCCCAAACCTCAACTTGAAGCTTTACCTTTGAGGAGCAAAAACACGTGAAAAACATAAATTTAAGTTTCCTAAAGTGAGTCTTCTTTGTATGCATGCATACTGAGACTTCTCATGAAATTAAAGCAGTAAAACTTATTAGAAGCCTCTAAATTAGCTTAAGCGAAGTTGGTTTCAGCAGTATTAGATCTGCAGTTCTTCTTTTGATAACACTATAAATCCCAGGCTTCTCAACATTACAGGACATAGTTCCCAAGCCAATTAGAAACAAGGAAAACATCTCTTTTGTGTTATTTGCATTTTTACATCCTTTCTTGTGTGTACTGGCTGGTTTATGGCTACTCTATTCTTTCTATTAGAGTTGTTTATATTTGTCTCGATCTTTTCCTCTCCAGGCATGAGCACAGCCCATGAGGTGATCGTCGCTCGGCACTGTGGCATGCGCGTCTTCGCCCTCTCCCTGATCACCAACCAGGTTGTGATGAACTACGACAGCGAAGAGAGGGCCAATCACGAGGAGGTCCTCCAGGTGGGCAGGCAGCGGGCGGCGCAGCTGGAGAGGCTCGTTTCCACCATGGTGACCAAAATTGTGCACAACAACGACGGCCTAAGAGACTAACAGCCGTGTTTAGGCCTCTGGGATATTTTATGTGGTCATGTTCTACATTGAAGAAAATCCCACTCAGTTGAGCTGATTTTAGCCTGAGGTCAAATGGTGAAAGCATTATAGTTACCTGAAGAATCTCACTTGGACAGACAGACACAGAATCTTTGAAAACGTACTCAACTGTTCTCGTATTTCATGTCACTGCGCACAAAAGGTTACACATTCCCCTGCTGAGCAGCTCCAGAAGAAAGTTGTTCAGTTCTTTTTATATAATTTTAAACAAAGTGTTATTTTTTTCCCTTATCTTACAATATAGAATCCCCTTTGTAAATGTCTGCAATTTAACTTAAAAAGAGCCAAAATCTGCTGTAAAAGTCTTAATTTTATAAGGTTGTAAAGATGTGTACATTAACTGAACTTATATTGTATGTAATGTATTTGAGTGTACCTGTTTTTGTGGGATGTTATTGTTAAATGTACTATTTATTACTATATCAAGTTTGTGTATTTCCCCCCTATCATGATCACACCCATTTCCACAGTTTTATTTGCAGCCTTTTTTTTTTTCTGTGGACTGTGCAAGACCAATAAAACTTAGACATTAACTCAAAACCTCTCCATGTTTATTTCCCAAGTTTATATAGAAGAAGTGATATAGAGAAAGCTACACAGTAAACCAGCGCATTGCATAATGAAGGGTTTGGTTCACAAAGGGACCCAAAAAAAGTTATTACTGTAAACATTACACAGTTTTACACAAACATCACTTAACATTAAAGAAGACAAGAATGTCAGAGTATCTTAAAAACGTGAGGGTTTGGCAGTACTTCTCAAAGAAAAGTGCTTAAAAATAAAAAAAGGCAAAAATTTGTAAGTTTTTGGCAGAACAAAAGAAACTGTCATTTAAAAACTGTGGCACATTACATGTAGATGCTCCAGACAGCATCGTGTAACTCTGAAATACCTTGGATAAAACTCTTGCTTTCCTGACGGGACAGAAATGAGACAGTCATACAATATATCACATTTCACACAGCATGCATACAAACATATCCACCCATCCCCGTTTACCCTTACCCGAAACTTTGACATATTGCTCCCTTCAAAAGGGAAGACTCAAACAGCGTTGACACATCCCTTTTTATTACCACTTTAAAGTCCAGTTTATTTCATACTTTATAAAACAAGAAAACAAAAACAGAGCCATGCATAAAGATAAGCTTGTATATATTAGAAGAAAACATTCACAATGATCCAGCACCTCACCATTGTCTCTGCAAAATCTGAACGGGCCCTTTATGCTGAGGTGAAAGCAAAGTTTGGCACAGGATGTAAGAGGCCAGCAGTGATGCTACAGTACAAACTACTAATAGATTTATAATGCACAGTCATCTATGCCAGCCAGCACACTAAGCAACTCTCCACTTCGACTGCATCCAGCACTGGGTTTTCTAAAGATTGTCTTCAAATGTAAGCAGCTGATTTAAGCAGTCGCCATTTGAATTTGGCCACAGAGGTATTTATGGATGCTACCGAAACCCCAACATGCAACAAAGCTCAAACACAAATGGAGTCAAACCTCTCTCACGTCAAAGGGGCGGAAAAACCCCTGAAGATTAGGTGGTAAATATTTAATTATAACGTTATTAAGTTAGAGTGAAGTGATTAGAAAATAACAAACAAGCTATACTAAAGATGGAAGTCTGGCTAATGTATTAATAACCACATTCATACTATATCAGAATTATTAAAAACCCAACCAATTTATATGTGGGCCAATATTATCGACTGATAACAACTACTTGCCAGTCTATCGTTATCAGCATTTATAAAGACAGACAATGAAAATTTTTAAAAGCACCCTTCAACCATCTTATGACTGTGATGTTGCGTAAGTTTGTCCAGTGAAGGGCATCCTGAAATTTCCCTGTTGGCAACACGTGATTGAAACCCCAAAAACACAACAGCTAGCTGATTGTGAGATTACATTCTTCTTCAATGTAATTGAGCAAATAAATAACTTCACATAATTTATTTTAATTTTTAAAGTTGATGGCAAGAAACCCTACAAACAAAATCTGGTCGGGGTAACGCTGTATCAGCCTAATGTCTGCTTAATGTTTCAAATTGTGTAATGCTAGCAAAACAACGTAGGCCTGGACCATGTCACATTTAAGACATTACACTTGGTAATGTAACATATAAACACTACTTTGGCTTTGGTATCATGTCATAGTTACCTTAGTAAAATACACTGTAAAGTTTCTGTGGGCTTTGAGTGACATACAATTTTGGCACTTCATCATGTGTTTAGTAACTTTCTATAAAGCTAGCTTTAGCATGTAGCCTACACAGTTAACTTTACGAAAAGGTAAAGCTAGCTTGTAAACTAAATTTTGTACGTTAACAAGTTCTGGTCCAGTTAAAAAAAGAAAAGAAAAATACAAGTATGTCTCCACACCCTCAGATTTAATCAGGTGTTTTCTTTCAGACCCCAGAGTAGCCAGTTTTATCACAGAGTTGACCGAAGTGGAGAAGCGGGCGTCTTTCAGTTGGCGAGACAGGCGACACATTTTCAGTACAGGCACTGTAATCAAGATTTTACAGGTTTTTAAGCATCAGAGGACCTCAGCAATGCGCAGCATAGAGGGTGAGGAAGAACTGAAGGGAAAAAGGCACTTCTGAAACCACATAACAGACCAAGAGCTGCAGTGCAAAATTTACAGAGGAGTCCACTCATCTTTAGGCAAACATGGTCAGGGTGATCCACTGCAGAACAAAGAGAGTGTTGGGATTAATGAATGAAAACTCTTAATAAATCACAGAGAGTGAATGGAGAAAAACAAGCTGTTTCAGCACAGATGTGGATGAATCCTTATAAAAAAAAGCTCAAGCTTTTGTTTATACAACAGCATTTGTGATGGGAATTTATACCTGGACGAAGTTTAGAGATATCTGACCGTCTCCATCAGTGTCCAGGTTCTTAAAGGTTTCTGCAGTAAGAGAAACAAAAAAGATCATTTGACTCAGAACAGAAGTATTTTAGCTTCTGTTAAGCTTTGCAGCCATTCACTGTATGTTTGGGTTTTTTTTTT
The DNA here is from genome assembly GCF_963969265.1 of Rhamphochromis sp. 'chilingali'. Lineage (NCBI taxonomy): Eukaryota > Metazoa > Chordata > Actinopteri > Cichliformes > Cichlidae > Rhamphochromis > Rhamphochromis sp. 'chilingali'. The sequence continues at coordinate 38,412,189 of NC_137929.1, read as the reverse complement.
TTACAGCAAAGCAGGATCAAGTTGCACAAGCAGTTAGACTGTCCCTTGTGAACCAGTGAAAAACTGCAATAGTGTCACTCACTGAACATTGTCTCCAGTCTGACCAAACAGGTGACAAAGTTGTCAAAGTCGACAGCCATGTCTGCCTCTGTGTATCGCAGGATGATCAGCTGGAACAGGTGGTTAGTCAACTTGAAACCTGAAGGAAGCAAAAGCAAGAAAACTCATACAACAATGTGAAAAAATGTCAGCGAAGGTGCTCCACCTACAACTCAGAAAAAATGCTTTCTGCATATACTGCTGGGACTTAAAAGTGCTTTTGTGATTTTTTTTTTTTTTTGCACTTTAATATAAAAAAAATAATACCTGCAGATTCAAGAGCCATTCTCATCTCGTAGGAGCTCATGGTGCCCGATTTGTCCACGTCAAACTGCCTGAATACAGTCTAGATACGGGGAGGGGGGGACAAGAGACCACCAGTTTGAATCAAATAACAAAATGGAAACACCAGTGCACCAGCTATTCACTGTTAACTCAGTCATGCAATTTAACTCTCACCAGGTATCGTTTAATCTTTTCCCAGAGTACGTGAAACTCTGTCAGGCCCAACTTCCCAGTGCCATCAGTCTGAGTGAAGACGCTAAGGAACATTTCGTGGTCAGAGAGACATTAACATGACGAGATCCAGAAACAAAAGAAACAGGAAGCAGATATTTCAACTTCACATCAAGGATACATCCATGAGGTTAATCATGCTGCGACAAGCTTCTTGTGAGAAGCCATCTGTCTTCAGGTCTTTATCTGTGGACGGCAGGAAGTGAAGTGAAAAGAGGGAAGAATACACGTCTGTTTTAAATATTGAAGTCTAAACTATGTTAGAAACATTTCATAATGGCAGTGCTTTACGTTTGCTGATGATCCTGTTTAATATGGTTTGCAGCTCTGTGACACTGATCTCCATGTCCTGTGGGCACAAACAGATGTGCGTTATATTAAATGTGACTGCGCAGGTGCCTTGGACTACTATTGCTATCTCCTACAAGTTTTGAGAGCGTGCTTACTGCTCCTGCCAGCTGCCTGAAGAGATTCTTGAAGCTTGGGTCAATCTGACTCTCATGTAGCTGAACCTGAAACACAAAAAACAGATGTGTTCACTACACGCTTTTTTCCCCACCTCCTTTCGCACAATATGGCCAGATGTGGTCACATGGGGTCACTTCTTCTCACCTCTGCTGGAATATCTGCTTTAACTTCATCATCGAGCTCCCTGATGGAGAAACAAGACAACAGCTGAAGTCAGATTTAGACTTCAGTTTCAGTTTTGTTTATATAGTTCCCAATCACAACAACAATTTCATCAAGATGCTCCTTATTGTAAGGTAGACACTACACTAATACGTACAGAGAAAAACACAATTATCATGTGAACTCCCTTTTGACAGGATGTTAGCACATGTATGTTTAGCTTTTGAGTACCTATACACTAGCATTGTCTAAGGAGCTTGGAAAGAAAAGCGTCTGGACTTGTTTAAGTTGCATGAAGACGTTTCACCTCTCATCCGAGAAGCTTCTTCAGTTCTAAGGTCAAATGGTGGAGAGTCCCAGATTTAAACCCCGTGGGAGTTTCCCCCCACAGAGGGACAAAGGACCCCTGATGATCCTCTACCTAATCACATCATTCACCCTTACCTGAATATTGTATATTGTATATTGCATAGCTTTCTTGTTAAATTGTATTGTATTTAAATTTTTACTTTTTAATTTATTTTATTTGCATTTTTTAATCACTCTCTTATATTTAAATGTTCATTTGCTATTTCATCTAGGGTTTGAGAGTAACAAAATTTCTATTCTCTGTATGTCCTGTACATGTGGCAGAATTGACAAATAAAGTTGACTTTGACATGAGCCGAGGTGTGAAAATGGGTGTGGGTCACAATCAGCCAGGGTTTCGGTGAGCTCATTGTGAAACCTGGCCCCACCCTATCATGTGATTTCCTGAGGTCAGATGGCCCAGGATGTGAGTGGGCGTTAAGGCGTCTGGGAAGGGATCTCAAAACTGGATTATAGATGGCGGAGAGTTGGTGTCGTAAACCCCCGCCTCTGTTCAAAGATGGTCGCTCACAGTGGACATAGATGGCTTCTTTCACTCCTCTTTCAAACCATCTGTCCTCTCTGTCCAAAATGTGAACATTGGCATCCTCGAAAGAGTGTCCTTTATCCTTAAGATGCAGATGGACTGCTGAGTCTTGTCCTGTGGAGGTGGCTCTTCTGTGTTGTGCCATGCGCTTGTGAAGTGGCTGTTTGGTCTCTCCAATGTAGAGGTCTGGGCATTCCTCGCTGCACTGTACAGCATACACCACATTGTTAAGTTTGTGTTTTGGAGTTTTGTCTTTGGGATGAACCAGTTTCTGTCAGAGTGTGTTGCTGGGTCTGAAATGCACTGGAGTGAAGTGGAATCCTTCACTGCGCACATTAACGCTGTGGATAAAAACATCAAGTTCACTAGGGAAGACACAAAGGATAACTGTTTGCCTTTCCTGGACTGCGCTGTGCACATTGAAGAGAAGGGCAACCTCAACATCGAAGCTTACCGGAAGCCCACACACACGGACCAGTACTTCCTCTTTGACTCCCATCACCTTCTGGAACACAAACTTAGAGTAATCAGGACCCTACACCACCGGGCTGAACATGTTCCCTCTAAGCCTGAAGGGAAAAAGAAGGAACACCCACATCTAAAGGAAGCACTCAAAACGTGCGGCTATCCTAAATGGGCGTTCTTAAAGTCAGCAAAGAGGCACAGAAAAGAAGACCAGACACCAGCGAGGGAGGACAGACGCAACAACATCGTCATCCCCTATGTAGCCGGTGTATCAGAAAAACTCAGGAGGGTTTTCTCCAAGCATGACATCCCGGTGCATTTCAGACCCAGCAACACGCTCAGACAAAAACTGGTTCACCCGAAAGACAAAACTCCAAAACACAAACTTAACAATGTGGTGTATGCTGTACAGTGCAGCGAGGAATGCCCAGACCTCTACATCTACAAACTGGATTATAGATGGCAGACAGTTGGTGTTGTAAACCACCGCCTCTGTTCAAAGATGGTCGCCCACAGTGGACGTAAACCCAAGCTGATTGTGACCCATACCCATTTTCACACCTCGGCTCATGTGATTAGGTAGAGGATCATCAGGGGTCCTTTGTCCCTCTGTGGGGGGATACTCCCACTTTGTTTAAATCTGGGACTCTCCACCATTTGACCTTAGAACTGAAGAAGCTTCTCGGATGAGAGGTGAAACGTCTTCAAGCAACTTAAAGAAGTCCAGACGCTTTTCTTTCCAAGCTCCTTAGACTACGATGACCTGGATGACTGAGAACCTTCACAGACATACACTAGCATTATATTTATATAAACAAAAATTGGATGCAATAATTTTAGCCTGTACATATACCGAAAGTATATGTACAGCCTGTAATAGTCACACATACATCACCAATAATTTCCCTTAGCAAGCTTGACCTTAACCAAGCTTCTGGCATAATCCTGGCTGGATATTAGGCAACTCCTCTTGGCGGAGTTTCTTTAAACTGAGAGTTTTGAATAAGGTCGAGGTTGGGGCTTTGGGAAGGCAATTCCAGATGCGTCATCACTAATGAAGTTAATAGGCCTGTCTTGTGAACTTATAAGGCGTTGTGAAACCTTTTTTGTATATAATGCTGTATATACAGTCTAAATCCCAACATGACTGTCACAGCAAACATGTCTTCTACACTTCCTGCAAGCCGGTGGCTACTTACTCAGAGCCTGCAGGCTTCTCAGAGAACACCCTGAGGACGAAGTCGCCGTCTTTGTTTGGCTCAAAGGTGGAGGGGACGATTATGTACTCCCCTTTCGGCAGCTTCAAACGTGAGCTAACCTCCCTCAAGTTGATGAAGGTTTCTGATCGAGCGCTGGAGGCATGAGAGAGGAAAAAGTCTCGCTTCAGGTGGACCCCTGAACTCCCCTTGAACTGAGAGGGCCATTAACAGAGGTAGCATTATGTTTTTATTCTATTCTCTGTTTTATTTATATACATATATATACATATACATACACATACATATATATACATACATATATATATATATATATATATATATATATATATATATATATATATATATATATGTATATATGTATATATATATATATATATATATATATATATATATATATATATATATATATATATATATATATATATATATATATATATATATATATATATATATATATATATATATATATATATATACATATACATATATATATATACATATATATATATATATATATATATATATATATATATATATATATATATATATATATACACACATACATATATATATATATATATACACACACACACACATACATACATACACGTACGTATATGTGTATATGTGGAAAGTAGAAAAACCTCATACCTCATCTGGAACCTGCAAAGATAGCAGAGATGGAACATGATTATAATCAGTGTTGTAAAAAAGAAAGAAAGAAAGAAAGAAAGAAATCTACTGTTTTTGCTAACCTCGTACAGAGCAAAACCGATGGTCTCCATGTCTTGGCCCTCTTGCCGTTTCTTCCTGCGGTCCTTTTGCATGAGGGCAACCACAAAGCTGCAGTCTGAATTGCCCTGCATGTCTGGGTTCTGCAGCATGATCTTGAACTGAGGATTCAGCCAAAAACTTGCTGGAGACAAAAGATGAAAAAGTTAAAGTGTTTCCTTTTCAGGCTATAAACTGATGTTGAGTAACAAGGAACAAAGTGAGCTAATGTACAGCCTGCTCTGTCTTATTAAACACTGAATGACATTTCTGTGAAAGATAATCACAATTAAAAACAAATTAACAAGATACATCACATGTGAAGAGACAATAACCACATAACCCTTAACACCTATTTATACTGCAGTAAATCCTGAAAACAGTCCCATTTTCTGCATGTCCTGGTAGAGAATCTCCAAAACCTTTTAAAAGACAATACATTGTTTCATTGCTTAAATAGAAGTCACTGGTTCACATTCCTTCAGGAAGTTAACCCAATCCCTTCCTCACTCAATCTTCCAACTTGCCTTTTTTGATTACAAAAATTCCTGAAGTAAAAATTGTATTAAGCAGAATTAAAACACCACGAGACACGGGTCTGGTGAGATGCAACAACTGTCCATGTCCTACCCTGCGATTTCCCCTTCTTCTCACTTGCACCACTAATCTTACCTGGGTAGTTCCTGCAGCCTCCGGCTGTGCTGCCTCTCCTCCACTCCCCCTGAAAAAGTGAGGAGCTCCATTTCTTCATCTGGCTGTTCTGCAGGGCGTCCGCCGTCAGGTTGCAGATCTCCAGACGAGAGAACTCACGCAGAAAATCAGTATATGACATCCTGGAAGATTCGATTTTATCGTTAGTTTTCAATCATTAAGTCCAAAGATGGAACCTCGTTTCAGTGCTGAAGAAAAACAGACAATTCAAACAACTTCAGTACTGTGCAAAAGTCTTGAGTCACCCCTCATTTCTTTATAGTTTGCTTCCAAAGAGGAAGACTTTGTCATCATTAAAGTGAGCATTAGCTCTCCTGGCTCTCTGCAGGTGTTTCAATGGGCTTCTTCATTCTCAGTTCAGCCCTTGTACTGGATTATTTTTCAGAGGAATATTAAGACACTTAACACTGACCTCGAAATCATTTAAGCATTAAAAAGGCGTGTAAGGGATGACTCAGTGTTATGTCTAGACATAAGAGACTGTCACAAAAAAACCCAAATTGTTCCCATTTCTTTAATGAATCTATAAAACATCTCAAGTATATCACTGTCTGACAGCACAAAATTATATTTTTGCACCTTATGAGCTGAAGACTTGCCATGTTTTAGCTGCGTAGTATATCCTGAAGGATTTGGGGGAAAATTTGAGATGTTTTTTTCCCCCATTGTAAGTATTTCCAAGCATGTTAGCACATATTTCAATAAATCAGTCAACCCATTTCCCATTTTCCTGGCAAAATTTGAAGACATGAGGACTGGTTTGAGACTTTTGCCCAGCACTTTACTTCTGGATGGACAGACAATCCACATTAGACCCGCCACTCCAGTGACAAGTCTCAAATGTTTCACGCGCAAAACACTCGCGTACACTCACCAGAATTCACCATCCTCGCTGCGGTTTTGGAGACGACTTCTGGCAGACGGATCAATAGAGTCCCACTCTCTGGCGCTGAAAGTTTAAAATAAATAAATAAATAAATAAATAAATAAAAAATGATTAAACTGAAGTCCTGGACCCAGTAAAACAGCTGGAAAATTCCTTTCAGTGCCATCCAGGCTCAAAGGAAAACTTGGTGATTCTTAATTGCATAGAACAAAATAAAGAAATCATACTCATCACTCCAGGCTCCGGTCCATTCCACTTCTCCCCAGGGGTTCCTGATGCGAACCAGCTTTGTCATGTTTCCTCTGTACGACACCTACATGCAAAGAAACACACACACACATTCATGTTTTCCATCTGCTTCACTTGTTCTTCTTTTTAGTATCCTGCGCACATTTGTGTGACTTGGGTAACATGACAGAAGTCAAGTGCAATGTCTGATTTTGTATTAACGGTGTAACTCCAATGTTTTTCCGTACTGCAAAGGACGCTTGTGCTGTGCCCAAAACAAAAGCCAAAGAGAACAAATTCAACACAATTTCATTTACATTTCTTTATAATATGCTGTACGTATGGGTGAAGGGTAAAGGGAAAGCAAACATGAGGAATCTGTTTTACCCGTGCAAAATAAATGCGCTGCCTCTCGTTGGTTAAACAAATGTCAAACAGATGCATTAAATACAGAAAATAAACACACACTGCCTAAGCCTGCTTTCTTTAGTTATAGTTGTTTGTGTGATGTGCATAGATGTATATACATCTCTACGATGCAGTAAACAGCAGAGCTGAGCAGTCTGAATATCACTAGTATCGATACCAAACCTGATCAATACCCAGTTTCAAAATACTGAAAATCTGAAAGGAGTTTTATGTTGTGTTAAATAATTTTTGTAGACCTCACCTCTTCCACACCAGTCAGGGAGTAGGCATGTCCCTTCACCAGCTTTTTGAAGGTGACGGCCTCCATATCATTTGCACTGGTGATCTGAGAATGAGGCAACACAACAAAAAGAGTTAAACAGAGTTAACCAGGGGTTTGTGACGTCTATAATTCACACAAGTGAAAGTTGACTCTGCTCATCTGGACGTGGCGTTTTCACTCATCCGTGTGGCTTCTTTAGTTTCAGCTGACTGCAGGTTTCCCCGACCTTAAACGGTACATTTGCATAATGACCCAAACTGGCACCACTGACTAACAACTGTGGGGCTGCGAGGTCAGTTTCATGATCGTTCATATGAGGAATGGCTGCAATCACAGCTTTGTAAAAAGGTGACTCTTTACCATGGATGAAGACAATCAGAATGACGGTAACAAAGACAGGAGATGTACGCGCGTACTTTTGCAGGTCGGTGAAATCAAACGATATAATTAGCAGTCACTCTCACAGCATGGCACATTCATTAAAAGCAAAAATCTCAAAGAATAAATCTACAGGGTAAATATAGAAGATTTTTCCTGTGTCATTTAAACCTAAGCACAGAAGCACAAACAGACTCTGTTTATTCGTTCCTGTTCGTGTCAATCATTTACAATTTCATCATCTCTGGAAGAGAAAACGCATTTCCTTTTTAATTTTGCTCTTTGGACCCAAGTGAAACAGGGAGGCCTAAACAGGGAGGCCTGAACTGATTACAGAAGTTCAGTCCTCCCTGTCTGCAAACACAAGCTTTGCTAAAGTGTCCTTGACAGTTGCACTGACTTCCTGCCAGCTCCAGACCTTTCCCTGTCCTCACTGCGCCCTCCTGGTTTTCCATACACGGGCTTTGTTTACAGGACCCTCCTGAGCCCCAGTGGTGATACTGAGGAGAAGACTTTTCTGACTTTTAGCTGCTGGTCTCTGAACTGTAAGAGATATAGCAAAATCTCTCATATTATAAAATGAATTGTACACTGGAGGAAACTGGAATGTGTGACAGTAAATTTATGTAAGGATTGTTGTTAAAGTAAAAAAAAAAAAAAAAAAAAAGCATTTTCTTACTATGAACCTTGGACTTGGAATAATTTACATGAATATAATATAAAAACATGCCTTCATCTACCAGTGAATTTAAAAGGATACTAAGGAACGCAGTGAAGGAGACTTGTGGATGTTTCTTTTCATAAGCAACTTTATGTTTTATTGTTTAGCGTCATCATTTATACTTTGTATTATGTTGTGCATTTTGTATTTGGTGTTGAAAAGAGTAAAAGAGTTTGATCCCAGTGGGAGTTCCTGGTAAAATAAAAGTAACAATAATGAATGTTGCAGTACTGACGTCAATCGAGCAGCCGAGAAGTGATCCTCTTTCAACAGCTCTGCGGATGATGCTGAAGAGGTCCGAGGGGGCTTTGTTCAGATCATACATCTCCGTCACACCTCCAGTAAAGTCTACAAAACCCTCACATGTGCTGCCGCCTGACAGAGCCTCATAACAGCCATTCAACCTGCGTCACAGAGAAATAGAAATTAAATGGAGTCCCGCTACAAAATAAATAAATATACTGCATAGTTTAATATTAGAGTTGAGGATTAAACCCTAATATATGCAGAAACTTATTTCTATATTTTAAAGTGTCACTGCTTAACAATGTGCTAAAATACCATATATGGCTGCACAGGAACATGTGTAATCTTACTTTTACGTCACACTCATCCAGGAAGCTCTCTTAACTCGGAAGCCGTAAACTTATAGGAACAATGATGAGTTTCTCCTACACAGCCAGCCAAAATTTACAACCGGGGCCACAGCTGTCCACTCAAGCAGCTGTGTTTCTTCAGGCCCTCTTTAAGAGCTTCAAGTATTTCTCAATCATGCCGGCCACAAGTTTTTTGGCACCAGAAACACTCATTTCTGAAGTGCCGGGGACAATTAATGAAAACTGACCTCAATTGTGATCAGATTTTGTTTTGAACTAAAACCTGAGCAGACACAACTTCATGTCATGTGTGCATCACTGTAAGGTTAGCATAAACAAACAAACTAAAGGAAATACGAGGGAACATTTGTTCTTTCGAGAATGCATCAGAATTGACTGAGTGTAAACGCAGGCTGCAAACAGCAGAAAGGCTCAATGACAGTGTAAGAAAAATAGATAAAAGTGAAACCATAACATGTCCAAGTGCAGACAACATAGGTTAACACACAGAATTTGGATCAATCCATAATTTACAGGTGATTACAACTTATCATTCAGCTACTTGTAACACATTTTACAATCTTTTTGCATCTTTCTTACATGCTCACGCTGCAGTATTGTTAGGTCTGTGTTTTTAGACTGTTGTTAGGTGGTTGCTATGCAACATCATGACATCCTAACCATTTTTTGTGAATATAAATGACATGGTATTGTCATAAAATTTGTAAGATACAACGCTTGCTGCATCATAAGGGCCTCTTGGTAGGTGGTTGCTAGGTAACATGATGACGTAACAATATTTGACATGCTAAAGACACTTCAGGGCCATAAGTTGCACCTTTATGCCAAGTTTGGTGTCTTAACTCATGACTGAGTAGAATCAAGTCAGACAGAGATCTGACGCATTCAATAAAACATATCTAATCATTGGATGCACAGATTCTCTTATTTATTTGAAGCATAAGAAGAATATGAAAGAGGCTGCTTTTCCTACAGGGACAAAATAATACATATTAAAGATCGGCGTTTGCTAAAGTTAAAGTTTTTTTCCTCAGGTGCCGTCCCCTGTACCACTCTTACTTGGCGTAGGCCTTTTCCATCAGAGCGCTCCAAAACTCAGTTCTATCTTTTGAGTGGACAAACAGAAGCTTCCCATCTCTCGCCGGCAGCCGATCGTCAATCACGACGTCCACCCACTCGCCAAACTGCCAGAACTGTGGAGAACAGAGCAGAGAACAGCGATACAGAGATGGTTTAACGTTCTGCTGAAGTTCTGGAGAACCTGGGCCCATTTTAAAACATTCAAGACCATAATTTCAAACTCTTTATCACCTTTATACGTGCATTTTTAATATGCTTGTATGAGAATTGGTTAGAGACATAAATTAGCATTGGTGTACTACTTGTTGGCCTCTGAATCCCAATGGCTCTCTCAAATCCCAGATCGCGCTATTATAATCTCCTTTGTGAAGTCTAACTAATACTAATTAATCTCTAATTACTCAGTTTCACTGAAATAGGATTTAGGATAGGATTACCAAAAAAGACAAACCTGACCAATCAGATGTGTCTTTCCAATTTATCACTACCAACACAGGAAGAAAATTGTCTCCAGCTATCTGGGTGATACGACAGCCTTCTTTGGTAACTCAACTGGATCATTTTAATCCTTCATTCATTTCTTTTACACTGAACAGCATCACCAGGAGTATTCACTTGTTCACATGCATATGAACTCTAGTTACATCCCATTTGTAACCCACAGGGTTTGATGTCGGCCCGCCGTTTACGGCTATAACAGCTTTGATTCTTTTAGGAAGGCTTTCCCCGAGCTTAAGTTTATGGGAGTTTTCATTCTTACAGAAGTGCATTGGTGAAGTCAGACACTGATGTTGGATGAGAAAGCCTGGCTCACAGTCTCTGTTCTAATTTATGCCAGAGGTGCTCTGTCGGGTTTGTCATTTGTCATTCTGTCATCCGTGTCTTCGTGGACATTGGTTTGTGCACTGGTGCTCAGTCATGCTGGAAAAAGAAGGGCTCATCTCCAAACAGTTCACTCAAAGTTTTGGGTCATGAAATATCTCGAAACGTCTTGTTATGCTGAAGCACTGAGAGTACAACGCAGAGTATTCCATTCACTGGAACTAAAGGGCTGAGCCCTCTTGCAAAACAACCCCACACCATAATCCCCGCTACAACAAACTTTCTACAAAGCAGTCAGACAAGCTGTTCTCCCAGACTCATCCATCAGATTGCCACTCTCTTCTTTCTTTCATTCTCCACAGAGAACACGTGTCCACTGCTCTACAGTCCACTGGTGGCGTGCTTTACACCACTGCATCCGAAGCGTTGCATTGTTCTCTGTGATGTAAGGCTTTGACGCAGCTGCTCAGCCATGTAAACCTACTCTATGAAGCTCTCTGTGCTCTCGTCTCAAGCTAATTTAAAGGCCACATGAAGTTTGGAGATCTGTAGCGACTGATCTGAAGAAAGTTGGTGACGTCTGCACACTTTGTGCCTCAGCACCCGCTGACCCCACTCTGATTTTACACAGTCAACCACTCCCAGTCTCCCAGTCGCTTACACTTTGTTATAATCCTACTAACATTTCACTGTGGGATATTTAGTAGTGTCATGTCTGGACTTGTTGCACAGGTGGCATCCTGTCACGGTACCACTCTGGAATCCACTGAGCTCCTGAGAGCGAGTCATTCCTGTGCCAATGTTTGTAGAAGCAGTCTGCATGCTGAGGTGCTTGACTTTATACACCTGTGACCATTGAAGTGAGTTACGAGTGAGCGAATACTTTTGACAATGTAGTGTAGTTCCAGCACAAAGCATGAAACTCTTGAACTGCACAGATTTTACAGTTATTTCTAATTTCCAACCGTTCCCCTGTTTAATATCTTTGTAATACTAAGATTATAAAAGGCAACATTAACTGCAAGTCACACCACCACCCTAAATGTTCAGATGCTTTCCTAAACCAGTCCTGCAATCAGTTATTCACATTCACATGTTCTCTAACCAAATCAGGCAGCCTGACACAAATGAGGGCTGGGTGAATTTCTGTGAAATGCTTTTGGATCAGATTCAAAAAACGATTTCCCTGAATTGTTGTTCTGCTTTTCACACATAAGATGTGACTGTGTTGTCCAGCAGGGGGCAGAAGAGACCAAGACAAAACAATGAAAAGTTGTACAAAAAGAGTTGAGGGTAAAAATGATCTGGAGCAGGGATTCATCTAAGAAAGATTTTTAAAAAAGAGTGGATCAGTTATTTAATTTTAGTTATTTTATGTAATTTTGCTTTCAGTCATTTTCTTCAACTTATTCATGTCAGGGTTGGAGGGGCGGCTGGACCAGGGTACACTCTGTACAGGGCTAACACAGAGACAGACAGGTACTCACACTCTAACTCAGACCTGATATAATTATCAAATAACTTAACCCCACTAACTGCATGTCTTTGCATGCTTTCCATGTGTCTGTGTGGGCTCTTTCCAGGTGCTCCGGCTTCCTCCCACGGGCCAAACTCCACACTGAAAGACACTGGCTAAATGATCCGATTCAAACCCAGGACCTTCTTGCTGTGAGGCAACAGTGCTAACCGCATTTTATTTAATAGGGACAACTTAGTTCAGGAAAAAATAGGAACATTTTGTTATGGGTACTTTTTCCTAAACCAGTCCTGTAATTGTCTGTTTGCATGACAAATTAGCTGCGAGTCGGGATCTCTAACCAAAGCAGGCGGTCTGATGCAAATCAGGGCAGGGCAAATTTCTCTGAAATGTTTTTTTTACAGAAGATTTTAAAAAGTCACACTGGATTGTTGTTGTGTTTTCCAGGAACAGGATGGAAAAGCTGCACAAAAAGAGAGTGGAGGACAAAAATGATGTGGCGCAGGGGCCGAGTTATAAGCCAGACAGGTTTAAGAAGGGTAAAAACAAGGCAGAATTTCTGCTGTTGAGTCTGTTGTTCCATAGAAACATAACCAAAATACATGAAACCCTGGAGTCATTCACATTAGTTTCCAGCAGAGAGAGCTGAGAGCACTCAGAGCAAATTCAACACAGCTGATGGGAATAAACCAAAACGCCTCAGCATGTGACTTACTGTAAGTCCACCTGGACACAATTCATGTCTTGTGATGCAACAATAAAATCTGTTCGCATGAAAGAGCGATCAGATAAGACATACATAAAGGTCATCCATCTACTTGAGCGTGTAAAAACTGGGTGAAAACTTTTTTTGTGTTTGAAATTCTGAAAGCCACACCCATCTGTAACATCCACTCCTTTGACTGTGCTCAACGTTCTGCCATCAAGGGGTAACTTACATCCAGGAAGTGTAACTACATAGTTATTAACTGAGCCACAAACATTTTCTCAGCTTTGGGCTCCTACACACATTACGCTGCTAACTTTGACACTTTGGCTTTGGGGAAGAGATACCAGACACAAAAAATCCAGACTGAAAGAGCTTCTTCCTCAAGGGACTGATTAAGTACATTGGCAAATTCACAATATTGCGATATCTGCACTCGTGAATAACCAAAACAAGCCACTGATGTCTGCACGCTACTTGCTGCCATAACAAGACAATGTTAGTGTATATATAGTGTTTTGGTGTGTATTTAACAGGAATGGATGGATTCACAACATGGTCGGCTGAAGTCGACACAAAGCATACACACACACCAACCAACCACACATATACAGGAAATACAGGGCTGCCTCTGGTAAACGTACAGGCCTGCACACATTTCTTCATTCTGCTTATTAAACCTGACATTGTTGAGGCTTTTTCTCACAGCTCTGTGGGAGAAACACCTCGTCTAACCGGGGGAATCTAACCATTCCCACATCTGTGTCATGACTTGCAGCGACTCTGCCTTCACATTTGAGAAGCGCTTAACAAACTGTCAAAAGGTCCATGTGTAAAAAGCGAGCTATAAAAAGAGTATCATAAAGGATTCTGCCCTGCTTTCCTTTGTGGACGCCGACTTGTTTATAATTCATTCCTCCTCTCCTTTTGTCTCCCTGACTTTCTTCTTCATGCAGACTCCTTGTTCTCTCCACTTCTTAAACCAGTTAGGATTCCCACAACCAGCACACACATGATATCTTCTTTTTTTTCTCCCCAGTGACTCACTCAGATCTGGATAAATTATCCTGAGGCTTAAAGTCACACACAAAGAAAAGAAATCCTACAAAGACTCAGCAGCACACAAAAGCAAAGAAGCAGTAGGAACATGCTTATATGCTAGCGGCAACGCAAACACAATCAAAAGAGGCTCATAGTAAAAAAATAACACAAGAGGCAAAAAACAATAGTGAAGCCGTGTGTATTTAACAAGCTGTTTAGCCATAATTCACTCACTCATACAACACATTCATTCATTTATGTTCCCTCAGAGCAGACGGAAGCATTAGCTCCTCTCACTGTAGCAGAGAGCAGCATCTATACATGAAATTTACTGCACACTGCAGTCAACAAAACACAAACGAACACAGAGTCTCTGGAAGTAATCAGCTAAACGATTCTTCATTCTATTCTTGGCTGACCTCACTGTAACTGAATCAGCAAACCCAAAAAAATCCAGTGTAAATTAGCTTAGCTCTGTGTGTGCCTGTGCGACTGCATTTATTGATCCTTTGATATGAAATGAGTCAGAGGAGCAGCCGGGAGATGTCATCCTTTTTGCCAATGGCATTTCAGAGCAGTGGGCCTTTACTCACACAGTGATAAAATCCTGAGAGTCGATTGATAAAAGTTCTGCTATTTGTGCGCGCAAACACGGTGCTGCATCTTTAATGACTGAGCTGTCCAGCTGACAGGGATCCAGGATGGATACTTTCACTGCGAGTGTATTTGTTGTACTTCACAACTCCAAGCATGTAATATGTGACTCTGTCGTGTGAGAGTGTGTCCGCTCTGCTCTCTGTCACACTTCCTCATTCCCTCCCCTTTCACTCTCTGCCTCTTTACCCTTCACTTGGCAGGCTCACAGTCTAGTTGGCAACGAGATCGTTGCCTGACAGAGCGCCCGCCAACACTAAAGTATATTAAGCACTTTATATCGCTAACTGAGCCAACTGCCAGAAACGTCAGGGTACAGTCATACTTAGCTATTGGGTTGTGTGTGAAGGTTAGTGCTAACTTTCACCTTTATAACAACTACAAAAATTGGTGAATTACTTTGGACCTCAACCCTTTAAAATAACTCTTAAAAGTTTTCATTAAATGTGCGGCAGGTTTGACTGTTGATGCTGACACAGCAGGCTCCGATCTGCACATTGCTCGAGAGTTATATTGGCCATATTGGATGGGACGTAAACAGCAGGCACAAGGATAAACTAATAATTTCCCCTAGTTTTCCACAATGGGTTGGTTAATTTCAAGAAGTTGCACATTGTTTTCAGGTGAAATTAGTTTCAAAGAAGGAGCTACAACAAAACCTTGTGATTGATTTGGTCACTGGCAGATTTCCATGGTTGCTTGTAGTTTGCATGGAGGACGCCAACATGTCAGCACTCACTCGCAAACTACTGGCTAAGTGGTAGTAAAACTTGAAAAAGTGTTACCTTAACAGGCAATAGCTAATGTTCACCTTCAAAATAAAAGTTTCGCCTGCCTCAGCAATCCAACCAACACATTTCAAAAGGCTCAACTTTTAAATTGAAGGCAAAAAGGACACGCTCCTAAAACCAAGGGGTTTTTGTCCTGTTTGTATTCAAATTCAGAGTTTCCAGAGCTCTGAGAACAGTTGACAAGTGCCTGCCGACAAGGGAATGTCGTCTATCCAAACTATGAGCACCCACAGCAATCTGCTAGCAACCAAATCAAGGGCGCTTTTGCCAAATGCTCTGGGAATACACGATTTTACCTACAAATCAGTTGCTGACTCAGGCCTTATTGCCTGGACCCTACAGAGCCATACATCCAAAATGACAAACAAGTCAACATCACATCGTTAGCAGCCGTATAACTGCAAAACCTCAACACATTTATTTCACATTTAGAGCAGGACACACTGTAGAGTTTTTCATTCTGCTTTGTCAGAACAACCAAACATCAGCTTGACAGGCTTCAATAGCACTGCTATACTTAATGAAATGCTAATACATGCCACTGAAGTGGGCTATATTAGCATTAAATCAAAGTGCAGTTGGGGCAAAACATTACAAATGAATTGATGTGATGACGAACTGCTGTCACTGGAGACTGCTTTATTATTGAAAACCATGCAGATAATAACACCATAATAACTAGCAGCATCTCTGTAAGTGCCAGTAAGCAAAAAAAAAAGAGGTGAAAAATCCACTCTAAAAGAATAAAGCGTGGATTTGCACACTCTAATCACATCTTCCCTCACTTCGGCTGTAAACGTACCACATTCAAATTGAAAGTGCAAAAATCATAAACCACTGCTTTAATACGACTCCCTATCTAGCGTTGGGCTGCATGTGCGTGTTGCTCACCTGCTCACTGGCCGCAACATAAAAGGTAGCATTGTCAGGCCAACACCTGTGTCCCCGCCACAGCGCGCGCAGCAGCTACGTTGCTTGTGAGTGTTTGTTGTGTGCAAAGTTCAGCTGATAAGCCCCAGTCGGCTGCAAGAGGCTCACACCAAAGAAAACATTTGTATTTATGTTGCAAAGCAGAACTTGTTACACTGAGCTACGATGTGCACTCAACACATTTGACGGGGGATTGTCAACTTTACTTTTGTCTTGAAAGATTAGATTGTGCTTAAACTTGCAGTTTCTGATAAGCTGGCTTTTTGCCAGTTTGGAGAGCACGCTCAGATCTCCACTGGCAGGGTGAGGGGGTGTGAGGTCAGTTACCTTGGGCGACTCAAGTGTGGACTGACAAACAAAAAGACAGGCTTATAGCAGCAACGCCGCCTTTTAACCTTCTATCTCTTCTCAGAAAATTAAGCTTTTGGATACTGTTGAAAGAAGAAGAACCTGAACGTCGGGCCTACAGCTGAATAGTCGTTAGGCATTTTTCAGAGAATCTTGTGCTGCTCAAGTTTTCTTGGCAAATACTGTGAAACTGACAACGCCCTGATACTCTTCCTACTGCGACTCCATTTCAAAACCAGAACACACCTTATGGCTGTAAGCAAGCTGCAGGTAATATCCCTGTCTGTCAGACGCAGACAAAGAATTAAATACAAGGAAACAGTAAGCCATATGACGTTAAAAAACAAGGACTGGGTTTACAGCGGACTTCCTCTAATCCACGTAAAGGCTCATATAGATACATATACTCACTTAACCTTCTAAGACCTGGCGTCCACATATGTGCACAACACATTTTAGGTTGTCTAGACCAAAACACAAAATTTTGCTCTACAAGGGCCTGAAATCCACTTACGATGTTATACTGCCCCTGTTCTATTGAAATATAAAGCGAATGTCGTCATATGTGGATCTCATTTTTCTCAGAAGCAAAACTCAGGTTAAAAAAATCCCCCCCCCCCCCCCCAAAAAAAAAAAAAAAAAAAAAAAAAATTCAGGTAATTCTTGTTTTTTCCATTCACTGGGTCCCAATCATCCCACATAGCAAGGAGAAATTAAAAATGTATGACATGAAAGAGTTCGGGTCTTAGGATGTTAAATATTTTAATAAACTGGATTTAGGTTCTATAATGTCTCAACTTGACAAGGCCGAGGGCTTTAACTTCTCATTAGTGATCATGATTGAGTACAACTGGTAGTTGTAGGACTGGTTTGACAGCAGTCATTGGATTAACCGATACTCAGAACAACAAACAAGTGGACACAGGTAAAAATTATCCTGTCTGCAAGAGAACCCAAAGTATCATCCAAGTGATCGGTTAACCATAAGCAGTTCCCCACATGGACAAGCCAAATGCCTCCTGGTGAAAAGTTTTATGGTAAGACAAAACAAACATTCAACTATTTGGCCACAATGACGAGATGCGTTTGGACGAGTAAAGGTGAGGCTTTCACACCTAAGAACTCTGCACCGACTGGCAAGCACGGTGGCGGTAACATCATGTTCTGGGGCCGTTATGCTGCCAGCGGTACTGGTACATTTCACATGGGTGGAATAATAAATTCTTTAACTTAACCTCAAAGCAACTACTAAATGGTTGAAACTTGGACTCAGCTGGGTATTCCAACAGGACAATGATCCCAAACACACATCATAACTGGTTTTGGAATGGACAGAGCAGACTAACATTAAGCTTTTTTTTAATGTCCTTCCTAAAGCTCTGATCTCAAGCTCTGAATCGATCTGCTATGGGGCTTTTAACCGAATATTAGTGAGGGTCTACAATGTATATATACTTGCCAGATCTTGTGTGGATTAGATTCTAACATGTGCACCAGCTCGTGCCCAGAAATGCCCACAAAAATCGTAAAAAAAAAAAAAAAAAGTTGCACAGCAAGAAGTGTTGCATTATGTCCTGTTTCTACAACAAAATAACACAACA
Source organism: Rhamphochromis sp. 'chilingali' (assembly GCF_963969265.1). NCBI lineage: Eukaryota > Metazoa > Chordata > Actinopteri > Cichliformes > Cichlidae > Rhamphochromis > Rhamphochromis sp. 'chilingali'. The sequence goes on along the minus strand of NC_137929.1, from coordinate 38,393,911 downwards.
GGAAGCAGTGAGATGCAGCGAATTCAAAAGTCCAATCTCTGGTGTTTCACAGCTTCCCCATATCTTCAGATAAATATCAGTTTTCCACCTCAGTTTGAAAGTCGTCATTGAGGAATTGAGGGGGGGAAAAAAACAGCATTGCTCAGCAGCTCATCTGTGTTATATAAGCAGCCGACATCACAACCTGCGTATAAATTGTCATGTTCGGAATCACTTGCACTTAGTTTGAGAGCCCATACCCATATTCAGGCCTCAGTAACCTGCTTTTGGCCTGATAACCGCTTGCAGCTGGTCACGTGTAACAGCTGTCTGCAGTGTTTTTCAGGCGCTATCCTTTGATATGTTTGGAAAAAACAAAAGGAAAGGATATGAAGCTGTCAGTAGTCATTACCTGGAAGTGAAAGATGCCAGCATATCCCTGCTGGAAACCCTGTCCGTGAGGAACCACTCTGTGGAGGAGATGGTCATTTAGGGTCAGCGATGCGATGGCTGCCAGCAACCAGCAGTTCCCTGAAGAAACGCAAAGACAGTTTTACTACCATTATAAATCAACTGAGAGCTGTCATGATAAGCACGAGTCTGTGTTTACATTAGCAAATAATTTCAACTTTTAGCCACACACAAAACTGGAATTCACCCACAAAGAGTAAAGGTTTGCACAGGCTTTGCATTCTGGGAAATGGGAGAGGCGAGCACAGAATCTCAGACTCGCCATGACTCACTCATGTTGTTAGTAGGACTTCCATAGTGGGTTCAAGCCACAGTTGCCACTTCCATTATTATACTGTGTTGCCAAAGAGCATTGGCTAGAAGATGGGAAGCCAATGACTGGCATAGTTCATTTAGCAGTTTGACTGTCATCATATTCTCTGTTACAAGACCTACAATTATCCTTTCACCGTCAAAACCGTGTTGCGTTCGGTGTTGTGTTATCTTGTCTTTTATGGGAGGAGTTGTGACTGACATGTTATTGAAACTTTAGGTTTTATTTTGGCTGTGTTACTGACACACAACAGTGCTACACTTCTCTGCTGAAAGTTATACTCAAGATAAAAATAAAGTCATTGAGTTTTATATTTTCATACAAGTAACACGCAGGAGTTCCTAAACTTTTTTGTGTCCATAGACAGTAGGAAATATAGATGTAGGTGGAGCCTCCATTCTACATGGTTTTTGCATGCAGCTGCAAAAAGACCTCTATGGGGGGGAAAAAGGTTTTCTGATTTGAAGTCTGTAAAGCCTTTAAAAAGTGATTTCTTAGTCTTGTTTACACGAACACTGATCCTTTTCCACAGAGTAATGTATTATGTTTTCTGGTTCAGGATTTTGGAGGTTTTTGCGATACTTTTGGCAGTGCCTAAGATATCTACTGAAAGAAATGGAAGATGCCTTTGCTTACAGATATGACAAGGCATAAATTATAAATGTTATATAAAATAAAAAATATATATTTTTTAAAAACTAAAACTTTTCTTTTCCCCGAAAGAACTACCACAAGACCATATCTGGATTATCCCACTCTCTATATCAGATTTTTGCTGTGAAAGGTTCTGTGTCTCGCTGAAGTTCATGCTGTATGCGGAGTAGAGGGAAGCTTCACTTATTCATGACTTGCATCCAGCATCTCCCTAGATTTAGCACAGCAACTAACATCTATGCACTCAGTTACCTGTTTGTTTGTTCTTTTGGCAGTGTTCTCTTTTGCTTTCTGCCAGATTAAATCTCAGTTCTACCCCTCGGGTCTAATAGATGAATCATGCAGTAGTAACACTGAAACAGTTGGGAACACTCCCAATGGGACTTACCCAAAGCACCCTGACAGATGTCAGTGCGAGTAGCTCCATCTACGATGAACTCGGGCCGTTTGCAGAGCTCCTGTCGGTGCACGCACACACACACACACACACACACACACACACACACACACACACACACACACATAAACACACAAATTAGCACTTCTTTGCCTTCAGACATACATTTTGCAAACATGTCGTCTTCCTCCCTTTCTTTTCTCATTTTCATCTCATTGAACCTGCTCTGGAAACCCAAACAATGATAGCAAGAATACCAATGGTACCCATTCCCTGATAGAAGAAACATTAAAAATTAATCATTAGAGATTTATGCAAGTAATCTGTCATTTAACACTGCATCTTTATCAGTCTTATCTCCAACTGATGATTAGTGTCAGACATGAACTGAAGCAACAATAACAGAGCTAATGAAGCAAGTCTACAAAGCTGCCCACTTTGATTCTATAATCTAAAGTTAAGTGTCTTTTTCAAGCTCCGTGGCTACCAGGAGCTTGAAACCCCTGACAGGAGTGCTTAAAGTCAGGAGTTAAAGTGGGATTTGGCAGCTGCAGGAAACCTAAACTCATGTGTAGCAGGGCAGCAATTCAGAATTGAGTGCTATGTCTCTGCGTATAATGTCTCTTGTGCAACCCACATCCTGCTCTGCAACAGTCCAACATAGTCAACGAACACAGCAAACTTCCCAGTTTATTTATGTACTTACTGTCTGTTACAAACTTTACTACACAGCAGATACATGCATTTATTTCTTCCCTGGGAAACACAGTCATTGTACTCTTAGCTGGCAGACAATCCAATGCCGCTCTCTCGTATCCGTCATGTGCGAATCGAGCTGGGCAATTGTCTGGTCTATCTTGTCAGATTGCTACTTTTAAACTGAAGCTTGGGACAATTAACCAGATCTTGCACGCACAAAACAAAACTTCTACTTTTCAACACGTGGGCTCCAAATAGTTTTTAAAACATGTAGTCTTTCAGTCAAGGTTTAGAAACAACTCTGGATTAGTGCAGGAGGAACACGCAACATTTCTGTCTGTGTGCTTGTTTCTTTGTCTGCCAACTCTTCAAACACTATCAGGAATTGAGCAACCAAACCTGGCACACGGGTACAGCTCAGGCTCCTGAAGATTCTTATCTCTATCACATATTATGAAATTATCACATAGCCTGGAAACCACTTAGCACAGGGCTGAATGAAGCGCCTTGAGGCAACTTTTGTTGTGATTCAATAAAATTGAATTTAATTGAATTAAAAATGACCTGTTTGTTTTTTTTAAATGCATCTACAACACAAGCAGCATTTCATTTAAATTTAGGGTTAACATCATAAACAGGCCAGACAATACTGTAGCACAGACATCTGCTAGTATAATAAATACAAAATGCTCTATTCTACAGATGATCTGCTTGTTTATACCTTATTAAAATTCATGTATTCTTAGATCGACAGATGGAGTGAACTGTTTTAAGTTGCTTCCTGGGAGCAGCGGGTATCAAGGTGGCAGTTCATACACACAAAAGCTATTTTAGCTAATTATAGCTAGTAGACACAGTTAAAACAGCTTCTAATAAAGTAACTGATCAAGTAGAGTCTTTTTTTATTAGTTTAATACCAAATAATAAATTGAGTAAGAAGTTGTAAGAAGGTAGTTTTCTTTGGGATTAATGGAGCTAGCTTCAAGCACAATACTCTTAGTCATTGTAGCGAGCTAGGCAAGCAAATCCTAAAGTTGTCAAAGCTCTTTTCTGAAAAATCTCCCAGTCTAGTGTTTTTTGTTCACATTTGATTTGCACAACTTCCTGCTTCCTAAACCTTTTTGTACTCAGTGTGGTGAGCGTGAGAAACCCCATGAAGCTATAAAAACAAATATTTTGTGTCATGCTAAGCAAACATGCCAACTATTCAACACATGGCCTAACTCACTGAGGCATCCTGGGCATTTTTAAACACTCACACAAAGCCTTTTTTTTTTTGGCGGGGGGGGCATCATGACCCTCTTAGTGTAAATATTACAGATCCTGTGGTGCAGGTGATGCATGCATTATGAAGTGCTATTTCTGGAAGGCTGAGACCTCAGAAAAGCATTAGATGCAACAAAGAAACAAAAAACATACACTCATGATAACGTGACGATCTGCATACTCAAAAGAAAGCCGAAATTATCACAAGGCAAAGCTTTTAAGACCACAGCTCGCTCTGTTACTGCAGAACTGACAACAGCAACTTGCCACAGTGTCTGCAAATAGAATAAAAAAGGAGAGCACACCGTGTTCAAGGCATGCTCACAAATACAATTCCACTTTCTTCTCTGGTGCTGCTTCTAGCTGCACAGACCACACTGGTGTATTTATAACAGAGTAAAAGGTGATGAGAGAAGAAAAGACGTGACATGGTAGACGATGTGATATAAGAGGCCCCTCATAAGACCTCAAGTCTGTGAGGAAAGCTTGCTTAAGTGTACCAGGTAATAAAAGACCTTAGAGGTGAGCTGTTATAGGTGGTGGTTGGAACTTCAGGGTTTGAGATGACCATATCTGGAATATGCCCTCTCTTTGACATCATGCAGAGTCCAGAGAAAATAATAATAATAACGAAATGTCTGAAACAAATCATTTACAGCAGTCTGAAGTCTGAGCTTTTGGCTCATATTCTGATATACAATGACTTTATTATTTTAAACTTTGCCCATAATAAACAGTCTTATCCGCCTATAACCCAGCAACTATATGACAGAAAGTAAATAAAATAAATAAGGTCCTTCTCTGCCCTGTTGGACGTGACCCACCACGTCCAGCAGGGCAGAGGAGGATTTGGACTTGAAGCAGTAACACCTCGGTGGCAACAGGCATCTGTAACCGAACATCGGAAAATGGTAGTGGAGGAGGTGCGTCGACAGGAGGAAACAGTAAGACATGCTAGAGCGGTAGCGCTGACCAAGCAGGATCGCTGGATGAACTGGGAGAGGAAACGCACATGGAGTGAAATCTGGGGAATGGAGTCTAATAGACTAAGTTTCATCATCTGAGCGACATACGATGTGCTACCTTCCCCAATAAATCTGGAGCTGTGGTTTGGAAAGGACCCATCTTGCCCCCTGTGTACAGTCCCAGCCACACTCAAGCACATCTTGGTTGGTTGTAGGACTAGCCTTACTCAGGGCAGATACACATGGAGACACAACCAGGTCCTCGGGTGTCTAGCCGAGAAAGTTGAGTGCAAAAGAAAATCCATCAACGCTCAACCTTTCACGAACCAAGAGGAGCGTCAGTTTTCATAAGCATTTGTCCGGGAGGGAGACAAGCCGAGGACGAGCCCCCCAACCCCGGACCTGGGACCGCTGGAGGTTGCCAGGGATTGGCAGATGCAGATGGACTTGGATCAGAGGCTAATTTTTCCCGCAGAGATCATAACAACTACTCTGCGACCAGACCTCGTCCTTTGGTCTAACTCTCCAAAACGTGCTTACATCATTGAGCCGACGGTACCATGGGAGGACGCAATTGAGGAAGGATTCGAGCGTAAGAAGCTGCGGTGTGCCAACTTGGCAGCTGAGGCAGAGGACAGAGGCTGGAAGATCAAGGTGCGCCCGGTGGAAGTGGGGTGCAGAGGCTTTGTTGCCAGAACAACAGCGAATTGCTTAGATTGGGACTGCTGTCAAATGTTAGTGCTTGCCAGCTCTGCTTAAACACACCCACTGCAGGTGGTCATGGGACATGGTTTTTTTAGGCACTGGTGCACTAAATGTGTGCACAGTAACACGAGTTTTAGACTACAGGGCATGCCACAGCAGATAGCTCTTGTCAGATGGGTGCACATATTTAAAATACTATGGCTCAGGCTATGGTGCTGCAGTCATGTGCAGGACATCAAGATGTCCACTTGCTTGCTGTGAATTCTCCAGACAATTACCTACTCTACTGTTAGTGGCTCGTTCAGACATTACACATTGTTTACAAAGGAGCTGCTACTTTAAAAACCACCAAATATCTGAGTGAGGCATTTGTAGGCATGAGTCAGACATTTGCATTGTGATGCAGTGCAGCCAGATAAGACCTAATACAATTCAGGGGTGTGGTCTGCTACACTGTAGAAAAACAGCGCCACTAGGTTGCCAAAAGCATTAATTCGTCTGTCTTCACACCTATATGAATTCAAGTGACATCTTATTCTTAATACATATGGTTTAATATGTTGATGGTCCACTTTTTGCAGGTATAACATCTTCAGATCTTCCTAAAGGTGTTTTTTTTTTTCAGGTTGAGGTGCAGGCCAGTCTAGTTCTTCCACACCACACTCACTCATCCATGTCTTTATGGACATTGCTTTGTGCACTGGTGTGCAGTGATGTTGGAACAGGAAGTGGCCATCACCAACACTTCTTGCTATGTTAAAGCATTAAGCACACTGGCAGAGTTACTGTCATTCCCAAACGCTTGCTCTTTGTTATGATACCACGAACAATTGACTGTGGAATATTTAGTAGTGAGGAAATTTCATGTCTGGACTTGTTGCACAGGTGGAATCCTATCACAGTTCCTATGTCCAAGGAAGTGATTGGAAAACCTCCATTTAATTATTTAATGGGGTAGTGAATACTTTTAGCAACACAGTGTATTATAACTGTCTGACATTAAAATGATATTAACCTTCTAAAAAACACAGTAAATAAATCTGGAAACACCGTCTATAACTTTAAACATCTACAATAAATGATGTGAAAGGCTTCTATATTCCCCTTACCCACGCTTGGGCAAAAGACACAAAAACACGGCCACCGCCGCAATTTCTCACCGTGGGCCTCATCCAGCGCATGCCGCTGGTCTTTGCCGATCTGGGGCCGAGTTCGTTGAATCCCAAAGATGACGCTACAGCAGGAAACAGGCTGTCCTCAAACAATCTCCCACTTTGAAGGCACTGGGCTTTCAGAGAATCATAGTCCTGACCCAAGAACTTCACCGCATTGTGGTTCTGCCCCAGGCCCTCATCACGATCCCACTGGCTCCTCAGTTTGCAGGCTATGCCTGTGGCATAAATGGGCTGCTCTGCCATCTTGAGCTTGTGGAGTTAACGGAGAACAGTAGGACTGACAGCTGCTATCAATTTGATTCTCTTTGGAACCACAATAAGAAGTAAAGATGTGTCAATTATTAAAGACGCAACAGCAGCCTATTGAGCTTTTATAATCTAAAGCACTGTGCTGATGTAAACCTGATACACAGTGGTAATGGCTTCAAGGCTCAATCTTCAGTTAGAATAAAACATCAGTAGCTATGAAGATGCTATTAAACACTGATGAGGCTAGTCTGCTGCTTGGCTGTGGTGTATGTGGTTGCACTCTAGCTGGATGCTTTGATTGCAGTCACAAACGGAGAAGCTCAAAAATCCAAAGCTTGTCACAGTAGAGACGTCTTCCTCATTACAAAAGATCCAGATAACACCAGTCCCCGTCTGTTGTTCTTTTTTTGCCACGTTCACGCAGTGCAGGATCACACCCTGTCCTTATCACGGCAGCGGACAACCCTGCACAAAAACAAAGAAAGTGAGAAATTGAGCACAAAAGTGAAAAGGTTATCCAGTGAGATCCAAGATACAAGTTTGTACATACCAATACTATCTACGCGTACATCACAGAACAAAAGCTGAGGCTGTGCACACCCTCCATGTGCACAGACACTAAGAGTTTAAAAGACAAACGAGGCGTCCTTGTTTCTTTGCAGTCATCCATATATGTGCATTCTTAGAAAAGCCCGGCAAAGTTGGCACATCTGTGATACTTTTACTGTGGTGCACTGAATGTGTGCACAGTGTAAGTGAGAACTAAATTTAAAGTCAATGTTTAATCAGAAAAGCACATTAATAACAAAGCAGGGGTGTGTGTATTTTGATGCACAATAAAGGTTGCATGAGGCAAAGAACAAGCACAAGCTCTCTGTGAGACGCTTTAATTAAGCAGAGGCTGAGATGAAGAAGCATTTCTATCATTAGTGCCGGCGCAGACAGAACTGGAGCTTTGGACAGAGTTAGTCTCACTTTGTTGCTTTGAGTCTGCGTCTTTTCCAATAAACACAGAGTGGAAGGCGTTTATTTTTATCTTCTTTCAACTCTCTCAGCCTTTTTTTTTTTTTCACTCCCTCACCTCAGATATGCACATAAAGATACGCACTTCCTGTTTTCAGTCCACAGGTGTCCGTCACAGCAGAAACAGAAAAGAGAGTGGCTTTCACTGGCTTGTGTAGCAGTGGAGCCATGTAAGAGTTTCCTCCTCCTGCTAACAGAGAACCACACCCACAAAGATGGCCCATTTGACTGAGTGAAGAATGCTGCTGCTAAGAGAGCCAAAAACTGAGCATGCAGCTGTGACAGCAGGTTTCCCAGCTTGTTCAATTACACAACACTAAGACTTGTGTTTGCACATGTGCCTCTATTGCTGCTAGCATGATGAAACTACATTAGGGTCATTTGCATGAGTACTACACATTATTTCTGCTAATAGATCCCTAAAGCTACAGCTAGCAAAGCTGAAAGTGCTGCATAATGGCTGCCTGCACCACAACTATTATATTTCTTACCACGAGCATTACTACTCACACTAACAAAGGCACTTTTGCCACCACTGTAACAACTACTTCTGCTTCTTCCTGCATTCTTTATAAAGAGTTATTTAGCATCTGTACCACATATCAGTGTTAGCATCACTACAGTGTTTTTCTTTTTTACATAAAGGTATGTACTATTTAAATGTGGACACGAAAATATCTTCAGTGAAAAGGCTTCTAGAGTTACACTTGTTAAACTGCTTGTTAATGCATATATCTAATTAGCCAATCACATGTATTCAGGTATTTAAACATGGTCAACACGACCTGCTGAAGATCAAACTGAGCATCAAAATGAGGAAGAAATGTGATTTAAGTGACCTTGAATGTGGCACAGTTGTTGTCAAACAGGCTGGTCTAAGTATTTCAGAAACTGCTAATCTGCTGTGGGGAAATCCCAGCAATCTCTACAGTTTACAGAGCATGAGCCAAAACGGAGTAAATTTTGGCGCGGGGCAGTTCTCTGGTGAAAGTCTTCTTGATGTCAGAAGTCAAAATGGAAATGTCAGACTGCTTTGAGGTGATGGGAAGCAAACAGTAACTCAAATAACAGCTTTTTAGAACCAAAGTAAACAGAAGAGTGTCTCTAAACACACAACACACACACAACAAGCAGATGGGCTACGTCAGTGGGACACTCCCGTGAGCTAAGTAGAAGAAATTGAGGCTACAGTTCACACATGTTCTGCAGAATTGAACAATATAAATTTTTTTGGTCTAATGAGACTCAATTTTAGCAAAAACATTAGGATGGTGCGGTCAGCATACGGCATAAATACGAATACATGGATCCATCCTGCTGACCACTTCCATCCCTTTATGACATTAATAAAAATGTGCTTCACTGTTCTTCCCCTCACTGCAAAGTCCATCATGAAATCCTAACAAATGTCTGGTTAAAAATGCAGGTTTTCAGATTTATGTCAGGCCCATGTGTTTGTTTCTTACCTCTCCTCCAAACTGCACCTTCTAGTTTGATCCCAAGAACTGCCAAACCAGTCCAGACAGACTCTTCTGTACTACTTTTATAGTCAACCTCCAGCGAGGGATGTGCCAAATGTGGCAGGAAGGAGGAGTTACGCCTGATTTCAACATCTTTATTTTCCAACTGTTAACGTATGCCCATTGTCACTTGAATGACATGTTTGAGCACTCCTATAAATTCACTTAATACCTAATTAACTTTTCCTAGAACGGGAGGAGCTACTGGCTATAGGCAGAAGTGTGTCAGGTGACAGCTCTGTGAGGAAAAACGCCACTGCCCCTCACAAAACACACCCACTACCATGAAATGCTTGCAGACCACAAACAATTACTCATATGCTTTCAATATGCATGTCACTCTAAGTTGGTTCCATGACAAAACACCCATGACCCCATTACTTAAACCAACAACAAAGGATCATAACGTGTTCTGTTAAAACTTTAGTCGTGTGGTTTTTACCTCTGCTGGCTGCCATCGGGGCACATTTTACCCAACAACAGTTCAGTCGGACTCTAATGAATATTTTACTTCTCCTCACATGAGAAATACATGCAGCCTACATACCCTCACTCCATATCCCAACACAAATGCTTAGCCTTCCCCCCAGTCCGGGTGGCAGCACACAAGAATGCGCATGCATGTGTGTACTGTACTGTATCATCTAGCAATGCAACACTTAGTATAATGACAAGAAAACTGAGAATGTGCACTTTTATCCAACCCATAACCCGGCTCTTTTACTTATTTGTTTTGGCACATCAGCAGGATGTTTCCTTTAACATAGGGGTCGTGCAGCCATGGGTAGAAACACACACGACTGAAGCAGCAGGCATGCAAAGGCCGTGAAAACACTGCAATCATCAGCAATGTATGACTAATGCTTTTCTGCTGATGATTGTCTGAGTCCAGTTTCCTCCTCACAACTCGAGCTGATTAAATGCATGCTGATAGTAAGTAAGTGTTGCCTTTGGGAGGGTGGAGTCAAGAGTTTGTGGCATGAGTAAGCCTTCTGACCGCCTGTGGTGTATTTCTGCATGCAGGGGTTCATGTTGCAACACAGTTTACTGTGAGAAAAAATATCCAAAGTGTTTGGAGAAAATAGACCAACAGAGAGATCACACACACGCACGCACGCACTGTGACCGCTGCAGGGAACATGGTGACTACTGTGTTTTTTTCTCATCAGAGTCTGCAGAAGAACACAGCTTTTAGAAACACTGCGCTACATTTGGAGAATGCTCGTTGGAGCATGCGCCTCAGCTCACGCAGATTTAGCTCTTTATAAAACTTTAACTTGGACGCATGGCTCACACAGATAAGTAAGTCGCTTTTGTGATAGATAGGTGTGGTCCCTGGGAAAACATTGAAATTAAAGAACGAAACACAACCAGCAAAGCGAACAGCGGTTTGACGAGTTTCCTTTGGCTTCACTTCCATCAGACACAGTTAAAACCAATAATAATAATAATAATAATAATAACAATAATAATAAAGCGTAAGACAGCAAAAGCAAATTTTGCGGAATCAGCACATTAATGATTAATGATTGATGGTTATTATTCTCGTGAAATCTGGGACAGACTGCTGTTTCACTGTGGTTTGTTCCGGCATCACAAACTAACCTAAAAAATAACTCACAAACTTCCAGTTCTGCTCTTAAAAAAGAAGAAGTTGATGCCAGGAGGACAAACGCGATTGGCAAAGTGCAGCCCGACACTAAACTGCTGATGCAAAGTGATGTTGAAGGATGAAAACTCATATTTACCTTCAAATGCGTTTCCTCTGAAAAAAAAAAAATAGCTACACGGAAATTCAACATGCTCTGCGTTCCATGTTTAGTATGTACCCTTCTTGTACCCTCCCCTCTTTTCTATACAGAAGAAACGCCCTGCTGCCGCTGTGTACCCTTGTTTCAATGCGACTGCGCAGTGCCCACAGGTCATAAAACTACACTGAAAGGGAGGGATTCGTGCACTGTTCTGTCGTGTTGTGCTCTTTGTTTGCAGCAGATTTTACTTGATACTGTAGTTCATTATGGTACTGTGTGTTCACATGCAATAAGCTGCCCTTTAAAAGACAAAAATCCCTTTATATCGCTCTGTAAATACTTATCCTAACTAAAAAAAAAAAACCGCCACATTTACCAAGTGTTAGACTCTTTTTGAAGTTTAGTTACGTACAGTATTTCTATTTTATAACTATTTTTAAATTTCAGTAGACTTGTATGTTATGAATGTAAAAATAGAGAAGTTTTTTAATCTTCTAACGGCATCATTTACAGGATTTCAAGTCTAAGCAGCCAACAATGACATCTAGTGACTTCGGGTAGCAGCGCATCTAGAATAGAATCGGATAGAATAGCTTTTTTATTGTTACTGTTACAAGAACAATGAAAGGCAGTTTGGCATCTCTCCATGTGTGTGAAGTACACAATAGCCAAAGTATTTACACAACAAATTTACATTTACACAAGAAAGATATGTACAAGTTATACATACACCAGCAACACACACACACATACATACATATATGAATATATGAATATATACATATATGCATTCGTACGTACATACACACACATATTTCCACATACACGCTTACATCTATATCCATACACATACATGCCATCCAACTAGCAGGTGCATTGAGAGGTGCAGTGTGGTCAGTGATATTGCACGTTGAGTGTGTGTGTGTGTGTGTGGGGGGGGGGGGGGGGGGGGGGGGGGTGCTGTTGGAACTATGCTAAATAAGGTTTTAATAAACAGAAATACGATTTATAAATAAGGTGTAATGTCCATGAGCGTTATTTCTATGAAATAGACAGAAAGAACAAATAGTAAAAAAATAAAAAAAAACAATTAAATTAATAATAATAATAATAATAATAATAATAATAATAATAATAATAATAATAATAATAATAATAACATGTAGATAATAAACAGAATTTAGGGTGTAATGATCGCACAGAAATGTGTAAATGATCACAGTCTATGGGGGGGAGGGGGGGGATTGGGGCCACAGATTAGCGTCTGTTTGTGTGGGATTGTATTAGTCTGTATCTTTTTACCTGATGGCTAAAGTTCAAGCTGAGGGTGACTAGGCTGTGTGTGCATTGTCTGAAATGATGACGGATTATGAGATCACACAAATGTATTGACTACAGTTGAAGAATATGATTTTTGCCCCTCTTTATGTTTTCTCTTATTAGGAATTTATATTTTGAAAGCACGTGTTCTGACTGATTATTGGGGTAAGTGTGCATTGAATTAAAAGAAAAAATCTCTCTTCATACTTCACGTCCCGTGGTGCATTGCGTCTTTCCCAAGCTCTCGCGTGTGCTTCGCTGCCGCCGTTGTTCCATTGAGCTAACCTCAACATGGCATCCGACGGACCGCCGGGCACTGACTCTCTCCCGTCCGATTTGGGGAGTGCTATTGCAGCTCTGAATACATGGAGCATCCCGGATCTTCAGGGCAAGCTGGCAGAGCTGGGAGTACCCAACATGGGTAAGAAGAACACCCGCGTAGAGCACTAACATAGACAGTATTTGGCTATCGGCAGCTAGCCAGTTGCTAACTTTAGCTAGTAGCGTTAAAACGCAATGCTTCCGTTGCAACGAGTTTAAGCTAGGCCTGCGTTATGTTTACACTCTGTTGAGTTCATTTCACGCACTAATTAATCGAGTACGTGACATTTTAATCCCTGTGATGCAAGTTGGATAAAGTTATGACCATTTGGTTAGCTATTTTCCTTAATATGAGTTCTGTAACTAGTGCAGCGGTTTAGCTGCTTTGCTAACTTTAATACGAAGCGGTCAGCGTTAGCTAGTTTTGCACAACTTTAAAATGCGCTCAGAGTTGTTCTGGTACATTTTTGGTGTACATATTACAAGCCTAGATTCATATCTACCTTGTTTAACAGCTGTTTCCGATTCATTCTTTCTCTCTTTAGGTCCCAGAGAGGAGTTGATTGACAGACTGAAGGGCTACATGATGCAGGTAAATCCGTTTAAATTCAGTTTTATCCGGTCATCGCTCAGCTGTTTGGTATGGTGATGAAGCTTTTTCTAACTGTTGATGACCTTTCAGGCTACGCTAGACTAGTCTTGAATAAAGTCTGAGGAAAAGTTATTAGTAAATCCTAGCTATCCTAGCTCTGTTTCTCTGACCTCCCCGCCTTTTCTTTAAAATTAAAGAAACTGTGTCTTGTACGTGTCCCTCCACAGACTGGGATTCTCCTCAGCAAACCTGATGATAAACAAATGGGCTCCCAGGTAATTTGGAGGGAAACGCTGATATCTGTTTAATACTGCAGTATACAATGGTGAACCACATGTCAGTGTAGTGTTTTTTCTATATTTTGATTTACATGTTTAACGGTTGCCATTTTTGAACACTGGACCAGCTTTTTATCCTCTCAAGGATATTTGAGGTGTGTGTGAGTTTGCCCATCCAGTCTACCGCTATTTGTTTTGCGGACTTTGAGAAGGCATTTACCCTGGTCCTTCGCAGTGTCCTATGGGGCTGCTTCATTAAAATGGGTGTTTGGCCCATTTTTACAAGCCATTTGGTTCCTCTACAAGTGTCACAAGAGCTTAGTCCACAACAATTAGTCTGATGCGTTTCCAGTCGGTGCTGGACTCAGGCAGCACTGCCCTGTGTCACCAATCCTGTTCAGTTTTTAAGATCAGAATCGTTGGCATAGCCAGGAGGCAGAAGGCTTCCACCTTAGTGGCCTCAGGATTTAGTCTGTGAATAACTAAAGCAAGTTCATAGACAAGGTATGCAAAATTTACAGTGTTACACATTTACTTAACAAGGAAAAGATCCCGTTCTAGGAGGACATGCTTCTCGTTCTGTCAGGGCGGGCTTCTACTAAATCAAATATAATAGAGCTATCTGCTGTTTTAACTCAACGGAGCAGACGAAAGTACCTTTATTTAAGTTTTCACTCTTGCAAATGTGTTACAGTTGAGTATGTTTTGTCTGTTTGTAGACCTCTGCTAAATGGTGCTAAGAAGCAATTTACCGAAACAGAAATTCACTGAACACCTTAATATCTCACTCAGATGGTCACACAAACAAGTTCACTTCAGTCTTTCGCGCTTCACATTTACATCAGTCTCCTGTATTTCCTCCTCTCTAGATGCCAGGTATCCCTGCCATGCCCCCAATGCCTATGCCCCCCATGCCTCCTGGTATGGGTATGATCCCAGCTATGAGCATGATTCCTAGCGGGCCCCCTCCACCCGGTATACACATGGGCATGGACCACTCTGGTTTGCCACCACCTGGCCTCACACAGGATGATCAGCTGAAGATGGCTCAGCATAGAGCAGCCATGATGTTACAGCAAGAGGAGAGAGCCAAGCAGGTGAGGATAGCTGGACCTAAAGTTTAATGTTTCACTCATTTTTGCCATTTTTCTTTGCATTCAAAGCGTAGAGTTCAGGGCTCTAGACTAACTTTTTGCCAAGGTTTGCACTGGTGCGCCTAACTCTTTATTTGGAGCACAGTTCTACAAGAAAAATACTTTACTGAAAAAGTGCTTGTGCTTAAAGTGCTTTGGCACTCTTTGGCAATATTGTAGACAATGTTAAACTTAATCATCATCTCGGCCTCTGAGAGAGAGGGGGGGGGACACTTGGGCCGTGCATTTATCGCTGCATAAAATGTGTTTTCTGGATACACTGTGCTTTTTCAGCGTTCAGAGATTGATGGCTCTGTGTCAGAGCACTGGCTATCAATTTCAGACGGATCAGGCCTTAACTTAGAGAAAAAATAATCAATAGTTCTTTTCATCTTTTGTCATTACCCAAAGCTACATCCACTTCTGTCGGCCTAGGCTACTCACTAGGGCTGGGTATCATCACTTTTTTCTACAATCCATTCGATTGTGATTCACAAGGTGCTGATTCGATTCGATTCAATTTTGCCTCAGACAGTCAGAAATATTATAATTCTGATCATTTATCAGTACTGACACTTGTGAGACTTCATCAGAGGAGTAAGCATCACAGCAGATGCCTTTGTGTCAAAGTAACTGAGAATAAAACTCAGAAAAACATGAAGGAGATTTTCCTGGCCTGGCTTTTTATAGCAGATAACCTTAAAAATATTCTGTAATTTTGCATAGTTTTAAAAAGTTTAAACGTCTTCAGTATTGAACAGCAGAAATCAGGCTTTCTTGTCCGAGGTCATTTAAGTTAAAAAAGAAAGAAAAGGCAGCGTCCGACAGCGCTGTAAACAACAGTGAGTTTATCGTGGTGGAAACAAAACGGCAAACGTGAGAGAAGATTACTGATGATTTATCAAATGTGAAGTGTAGTTTGGATCTTCTTTTGCTGCTGGTTCAGTGAATTTGGGTTTGAGAAAGACAAAATCTGCAGCTCAGAATCGAACGCAAAAAAGACGTAAACACAAAGTGGCAAATCGCAGACGCATCAGAATCAGTGAGCTGTCTGCTTTCAGCCCCGACGGCGTGTACGTGTCGCCGAGTGAGAAAGCCGAAAAAGAGAAAGCTGATTCTGATGCGTCGGGTCCGCTCGGTGTTTACGCCTTTGTGTGGAATCCGTTTACCTGCTCTCATTTGCTGATTGGAGGTTGTTGAAATAGTTTTGTGAGCTTTAACCTGAGCTCCTGGCGTTTCTGGCAAAACACATATTCAAAAGTCGAGTCAGGATTTAATGAATCAATATCGCTTTTTTTTTATTTTATTTATTTATTTATTTATTTTAGTCACACCATTGAAAAATGTGGTCGCACTCTAGAGCCCTGGAGTAAATTCTGAGATGTGATCATAACTTAAAGCACAATTTTAAAAAAGACCTGAAGACTTTAATGTAATGTCATGTGTAAATCAGAATAACACACTATTGTGTTCACTGACTGGCTGTTATTGTTTGTGGCTCTCTCAGGGCGATTCCCATGTCATGGATGAACACGATCTTTTGGAGCAACAGAAAAGGGTAAGAGGGTGAAAAACTCTCAGTTGAAATATTTTCTTGAGGAGCTGCGTGGTTGAAAAGGGTGAAAAAACCACTTTGGTGTGGGAACAAGTTGCTGCCCCAAGTGGAGAATTTTAAAGTATCTCGTTCACAAATGAGGGAGAGTGGAGTGGGAGTGACAGATGAATCAGCATAGTGGGTCCTGTATGGTGTGCTGTGAGAATCTGAATATGAAAGCAAGGCCATGACTTTTATTTGTGTGCTGGCACCCTCACTTGGGGTTAAATGTTGTGGATAGTGACCGGCAGAATGACACCACAGACATTTTTTGTTTTTGTTTGGTTGTGTGCAAAATTTCTCTTTTGTGCTACTGCAAATTATAAACATATTAATTTCTGTCCCCCTCGTACGTCCTCGTACGTCAGGCTGCAGTGCTGCTGGAACAGGAGCGTCAGCACGAGATGGCCAAGATGCAGCCCAGGTCCATGCCCACTGTCACTCCAATCAGAGGTGAGTTTAAGCGAGTTTTAAATAACACGAAATGTTATATAATGAATTTGAAATACATTTTTTAATTTCTTTTTTTCTTCTGAAACGGCACATTTTAGGAGTTTTTTGTTTGATAATAATTCTGTGTGTTTTAGGGCCTCTGCCTCCAGGTGTCAGCATGTTACCAGTTCAGAAACACAGAGTGCCGCCTCCTCCTGGAGAGGACAACAGAGAGGTAAACCACCACTCCTTCCCGTATGTAGCGTTACTTCGTCTTCTCAGAAAACTGTTCCGAAGTTTCTTTTAAAGATATTGAAAATCTCTGCTGACCTGTTGATTAATTATACATGACCAGATGAGATTCTTTGACCCCTTTTCCACCATTGTTTGTATTATGTGTCCAGACATGCATGCATTAGTCAAAATTGTGGTCTAATACAAACATTCTAGTACCAAGTTTTGCTGAAACACAGTGGTGTTTTTGTTGTTGTTATTTTTAGACACACCGGTGCACGTAAAATTTCCCTAATCCCACATTTTTCTGGTGTAAATTTCAGAGCTGGCAGAGCGAGGAGATGAGCGTCACTGGGCCCAAGATCCCTCAGGCTCTGGAGAAGATCCTCCAGCTGAAGGAGATCAGGCAGGAGCAACTCACTGATCCCATAGGTCGGTCATCTGGTTAGACTGCTGCTAAACCAAAAACCTTTGTATTTTTATTCAGTTTTGTCCTGTAGTGACGGACTGGGAAGACCAGCTATAATTGTCTGAAGTTGTCCAATTCAAAAAAAAATTTTTGTTTGATTGGAAAATGAAGTTTTACAGTATGATCTCCACGTTTTTTTTTATATACATATATATGTGTATATCTTTCAAAAGAGGATGAAGACGAAGATGAGGGAGGAGATATGGATTCATCTGCATTGCCCATGTCTGAGACAGATGACGACAGCCAGATGTCTAAAAAAGATGTAAGCCTCTTTTAAGCATCTAAGATGAGCACCTTTAAGAGTCATAGCATTGTGAGTCCATGCTTGATGAATTGACTTTGATATTTGTCGCTCGCGACTTAAAATTGTCAACCCAGCAAACAAAACTGTAAAAACAGGATTTGTAGGTCCCGGCATGAATGACTCCACTATGAGGCAGTTTTTGTTTAATTTTGTTTGTCCCGTCTCTGAATTTGTCAACCAAACTTTTCCTCAGAAAAACCGCAAACGCAGGAACCGCAAAAAGAAGAGCAAGAAGAAGCGAGCGCAGGAGAAGAAGGAGCAGGCGGAGCAGCAGCAGAAGGAGAGCAGCGACAAGGAGAAGGACAAAGAGAAGGAGCAAGAGGTGGAGATTGAGTACGTCACAGAGGAGCCAGAGATTTACGACCCCAACTACATCTTCTTCAAGCGAATTTTTGAGGCGTTTAAGGTGACTACAGCAGACATAGTTGAATATAAGCGCATCCACTTTGATCCCCACCTCTAATGCAGTCTGTCTGTCCTTGTCTTCTTCTAGCTGACTGATGATGTGAAGAAAGAGAAGGAGAAGGAGCCCGATAAGTCGGAGAAGAACGAGACGGCTGTGCTGCGGAAAAAAGGATTTGAGGAGGAGAAGAAAGACAGTGACGACAGTGATGATGTTTGAACACCTCCATTTTTTACGAGAGCGGAGCAAAAAGTACGAGTAGTTGTCTGCTCATGTGCTGAACATCTGAAATGTTTCTCATGTGCAGGAAATCAGGCCGGATGTCCCAAAACTATCCAAGAAGAAGCTGAGGAGGATGAACCGGCTGACAGTGGCTGAACTCAAACAGGTAAAAAATATATGGTTTGTGTTTTCAGTCTAAAAGTCCGTGCCTGATTCTGAATAGATGATAACTTTTTATTTCTCCTGCTGCCACTTCGCTTCAGTTGGTGGCTCGTCCAGATGTGGTGGAAATGCACGATGTGACAGCTCAGGAGCCCAAGCTGCTCGTGCACTTAAAAGCCACCAGGAACACGGTGCCGGTGCCCAGACACTGGTGCTTCAAACGAAAGTATCTGCAGGGAAAGAGAGGTATCGAGAAGCCGCCGTTCGAGCTGCCCGAGTTCATCAGGAGGACGGGAATCCAGGAGATGAGGGAGGCTCTGCAGGAGAAGGTGGGTGTTCTTCTGATGGTCTGAGTCAACATTAGCAGAAATAATACTGCATGATTAGTAATTCTGTTTTTCTGTCCACTCGCAGGAGGATGCCAAAACTATGAAAACCAAAATGAGAGAGAAGGTTCGTCCCAAGATGGGAAAGATCGACATCGACTACCAGAAACTCCACGATGCTTTCTTCAAATGGCAAATCAAGCCCAAGCTCACCATCCACGGAGACCTTTACTATGAGGTACAAGAATTCTCGCTTTTCTCACATGTATTCAGAACCACGTAGGTACATTTATCAAAGGGACGTTATGAGCGCTAACGCTCCATGACCTACTTTGTGTTTTGTGGCTCCACAGGGTAAAGAGTTTGAAACTCGTCTGAAAGAGAAGAAACCCGGAGATCTGTCCGATGAGCTGCGTATCGCTCTGGGCATGCCAGTTGGACCTGTGAGTTTCACTGTTGTTCAAACGTTGTGCAAATTTAATGAACTAAATCACAAAAAAACAGCCAACGTGTTTTAAATTGACTGCAGTTTCTCTTAAACACACAAATCTGAGTGCATATAAACAGAAACCGAGCCTTGGTGATCTTAGAGCTTCATACTGTCTTTGTTTATCGTGTTCTTGGGCTCATCTTGATCTCAGTGATGAGACTCTGTAATTATATAAGAGTGTGATATAAAGCTACTGTATGAAGCTCCAGTTGCGACAGAAATAAATCAGCCGCTCTTGTTTTGCTGTTACTGTCCTGCTCTGTAGTATCACTCTCCCTGCTATCTCATTATGTCACTCTCTCTGTTACTGCTGTTAAGTGGTTGAATGTACAAGCTGTGAGAATAAATGTGTCAGATAAGACGTGACAGGACTTGTTTACACCGACACAGTAACGAGGACAATGCTGCTGTAACGACAATTATATAAATATATCCAGGCGGTGTTTTTGTCGCAGGCAACACCAACAGGCACGCAAATGAATGCTGAGCATATTTTAAGCTTGGAAAATGCGATCAGTACAGGGGGAGCGAATTGAGGAAGCAGAGCGAGCATTTCACTTGGATTTTTGCTTTGTCTTCATTGTCAGAACGCCCACAAGGTGCCGCCTCCCTGGTTGATAGCCATGCAGAGGTACGGACCTCCTCCCTCCTATCCCAACCTGAAGATCCCTGGACTGAACTCTCCCATCCCGGAGGTAACAAAATATCCAAAAAGCAGTTTAACAAATATGTCAGTGAATCAGTTATTGCTCATTTTTCCTGATGTTGTTTATCTGCATCCCTTCATCAGAACTGTACTTTTGGTTATCACGCCGGAGGCTGGGGGAAGCCCCCGGTAGACGAGATGGGCAAACCCCTTTACGGCGACGTGTTCGGGACCAATTCTGCAGACTTCCAGGTCAGGAGTGCACAATATACCCTCAGAAAAATAATTCTAATCATCATAATAACTTCTTAACAATGTAAAAGTGTAAATACTGTTACTTTAAGTCCTACACCAACAGTAACTCTTGTGTATGATTGTTTGTTGGTGCATTTCTTGGTATGAATTTCATCCAAATTGAAGTCTTTTGTCTTCACCGTTTAGGTTTTTGTTTTCGATTGCTACACATATTATGGCCGTCTCTTAACGATGACTAATACACTAACATGTTTCTGCATTTAGGCTAAGGCGGAGGAAGAAGAGGTGGACCACACAACGTGGGGCGAGCTAGAACCCTCGGATGAGGAATCATCAGAGGAGGAGGAGGAGGAGGAGAGCGACGAGGAGAAGCCAGATGAAACCGGATTCTTCACACCAGCAGACAGGTGCTTAATGTGCACAGTGCAGTCAGTGATTTAATCAAGAAGCTGATAATGATTAATAGATGAGTCTTAAATCGTATTTAGAGTTTTCTTACCCTGAAGTGTAAAGCAAATCAAAAAGGTAGCACCTCACAAACATGGCTGCCCACAAACATCTCAGTCAGCAGTTGCTCACATTTATTTATTGGCTCAAAGTGGGTTCATGTGTTTTCAGCTCAGAGCGTGTGAGGCTCAGCGCTTCGGGCTAAAGCTGTTTTTAATGTTGGGGATATGTCAAAAATAAAAATGAACCTTGCAGCTAAAGACTTCGAAGGATCCATTTTATAGATGTGTCAGGTGTAAGCTTAAGTATCAGACAGACATCAGTGCTGAGATCGACATTAACTTTAAAACTATTTCTTTCATTTAGCGTGTGACTGTAAATGACCTGAGAACAGGGCCGGGAAGTGTCCAGTCACATTAGTGTTTAACTGGGTTATTTGGTCCGTATCTCATGTCCTCGCTTTTTGCTAACAGAAGGGTGCGTGCGTGCGTGCCCACAGCTTTTAGACCTTTCTCAAGGCTTGACGGTATGGCGTTTTCTGAAGTTTGTGCTCACCAATAAACTCACCGTGTGCTGTGTGTCGCTTTGTGTGTTTCAGTGGGTTGATCACCCCGGGAGGCTTCTCATCAGTACCAGCCGGCATGGAGACCCCGGAGCTGATCGAGCTGAGGAAGAAGAAGATCGAGGAGGCAATGGATGGGTGAGTGTCGCTCCACTCAGTGCCTCTTTATTAACCATTGGATCATACGGTTTATCTTTAAAAAAAAAAAAAGAAAAAAATTAACAAAAAAACTAAAAGTGAAAAATGCACTTCTTAATAGAAATTGTGCATTTTGGCTCCAAGTATTTCAAGGGTGAGTACTGGGGTGTTTTTAGATGTTTTCCCAGCATCCAGTTTTGAGAGTATTGGAGTTAGATCCTTGAAATCTTCCGGTACTACAGTTCTGTAAAGCTAACAAAGAATGACGGATGATCGAGGTCTGTAAAATATTTGGACGTTTAAATATCCTTTAAAACAGTCCAAATAAGGTTTCACAGATATTAAAGCTTAAATATAAGGAAAAAAGAGACGATTTCATCCAGAGACAAACTGTCCTGGTATTTGATGGCATTTGAGGAGCTGACATGGAATGACCCATTCATATTTATTTATATGAATGATACTGTCTAAAAAAAAAAATGAGTCACTTTTGCTGTAAACAGCAGGGAGAAAATGTCATCACACCCACTCCGATTTTTCTAAGTGTTATAAAGTCTAATGCCACACTTTAATAGAAATAGCATTCATTTAGAAAAAGCTAGAACTATTCTGTGTTTCTAAAGCACCGTGCGCTTTTCTTAGTTTGACACGTTCTTGTTTTGCAGCAATGAGACGCCACAGCTGTTCACTGTTCTCCCTGAAAGACGAACGGGCCCAGTAGGAGCAGCTATGATGGCCTCGACGCACATTTACGAAATGTCAGCGGTAAGGAGAAGTGTGTCCAAATGAAATGACATTACAGCCATTTTTCTTTTCGTTCCCGTTCTCCTCTGCCACTCTAGCTGAATCTTAAATACCTCTCTGCTTTCCTCAGGCCATGGCCAGTCGTAAGGCTGGCGGAGGGCAGGAGTCGCAGGGCGTGGAGGTAGCCCTGGCCCCGGAGGAGTTGGAGCTGGACCCGATGGCCATGACGCAGAAGTACGAGGAGCACGTGAGAGAGCAGCAGGCTCAGGTGGAGAAGGAGGACTTCAGCGACATGGTGGCTGAGCACGCAGCCAAACAGAAGGTACTAAGACACACAATTAGTGGCTTTTTAAAAACATTTTTCCTTCACACAAATGTTTTTGTGTAGCTGATTTCTGCCCCAATTACACGCTCAGCTCCTGGAAACTTTAAAGAAATGTTGCAGGCAGATAGCAGAGGAGTTCAAAGCAAAAAAAATCAATTGTGTTTGTTTAAGAGGTCAAAAATTACTAGTTCCCACGTCATTGATCTCATGACCAACACACCTGATGTGTCGATTACCAGCGTGTTACTGTAAATGAGTTCTGTTTATAACCTAAAGGAAAGTGGAAGTCAATAGTCACTTAGGTTTTCCCTTGGGGTGACATTTGAATATTAATAGTTTCCCCCTCCTCCTGCGTTTTTTCTTCCTTGTCGCCAAACAGCAAAAAAAGAGGAAGGCCCAGCCGCAGGACACACGAGGCGGCGCCAAGAAATACAAAGAGTTCAAGTTCTAGAGGAGATGAACCAAAACGAAGCTCAGCGAGAGAGTCGTCCACCGCAGGAAATGAAAGAGGAAGAGGCAGATTTGAATTTCAGAGGATGCACACTGCAGCACCGATCATCTGTTAGCGCTTTAACAGTAAACCGTAAATCAACAGCGTGGGCGTGTCACATGACTGTGGCAAGGTGCATTTTTCTGTGTTGAACTTTTTAAGGTCTTGGTTATGTTTTTGTTTTGTTTTTTTCATAGTAACCATTTTTTTTCTGTTTTTTGTAAATAAATGACGTGACAACACAAGTTCACAATCTTACTGCCTCCAGGTTTCTGTTTCATTTCATTGCACTCTTTGGGGAGGTGTGATTACACGCTGGTGGTAAAATGCAAGACATTTTCCCCATCTGCGTCAGCTGAAGTATCGGGACTTTAGACTTTGAACCTTAATGACCTGTACTGTCTCTGTGAGGCCTTTGCTTCCACTGAAGCTGCAAAATTCCTGCCTCTGAGTTTTAAGGCTGCTTCTGATCACTTCTGTTTACCTGGCCAGAATATCCATATCCAAACAAGCTCAGACCTAAGATAAAAGAGCCCGATATGTTTATATATTCTCCACTTTGGCTATTAAACACAAGTGGCCCAGAAAGAAGGCTTAAAAAAATGACTTTTAGAGCAAGAAATCTTTACTTAATCTCACCAACTTATTCCTCTAACATATTCCTATTAGAAGTTCGATGCAATTGTATTTGGTTGGTGCTTCACAGTCAGGTAAAGTGCAAATCTAAAGGTCCATCGAGCAGCACCTCGAGGTGTTTCTATTGCTAATTTATTTTTAGCATTAACAGACTATTGGCTGTTCTACATGGCTGTCTTGGCCGGCAGCCCAGGAACCTTTCAGAAGTACTCCAGGAACTAATGTGGGCTTCCAAAGCCATCACCCTGGATGGACCCGAGTCAAAAGAGCTTTCCATCGACAGTGAATGGAATAAGAGTACAAAGCTGTTTGCCTCAGATCTTCAGCAGATATGTCACATAAAATCAGCTTGGACCAAGGTGGTCAGGGAAGCACACATCAGCAGGGGCCAGCTCAGACTTCTAAATGAGGTCTGAATCTCAGAGAGTAGGATGTAGTTCAGGTTTCTGCAGCTAGGAGGCAAACGAGTACTGAACATGACGGTCAGCTGACCGTCTGAGAAGCACAGTGACCTAAATAACTGCAGCAGCTTCATGCTGACTCGGTCACTGGTACACAGCTTCTCACATGGAGCAACAGCCTGTTCACATCAGATCCTTTAACCATCCTGAGAAAGGCAGCAAAGCACCAGCATTCCCACTACGGCAGAGGTGTGAGGACAAAGGACCACAGCTTTCTTAATAGGCTGCTATTACTGAAGAGCAGCTTAGAGGGTCAGTTCTGTAAATGTGTTGAATCTGACATTTGAGGATGTCTCCTTCACCGATGTGACTGAAACGTTACTCTCAGTGGGCCATTTAGAGGAAATAAGACTTTGATACTGCTGACAGAGCCATCCATCCAGGCACAGCGTCTGCAGTCGCTGTACTCGGCCTCACTTACTAGGAACTTTGCAAATGCACACAGACTTCTTTCAGCACTTCCCTGTAACACATGGGGGAAATATGCAAGGTGTGGCTGTTTATTTGCAATCTTCCTGTGTATTCTAAAAATAGACAAATCAATAATCACTGGTGCTGCTTATGTAATGTGAATGTTTTATATGTGTTATATAAACTTACTATTTTAAGGGGATTTTTTGTTATGTTTTTTTTTGCCAAAAGAAACAATATAAGCACTTTTTAACTACTTTTATCATTTTAGATCTCTAGCAATAATCCAATCAGCCTGATATAATAGCATGCACTGGTGTGGTTACTAAATCTGTCACAAACACAGACGAGTGTAACGCCTCTCCACCGCATGCACACACCGCACAGCTACATGGCTGCTGTACAGTAAAATGGGAGCTGGAGTTGAAGTTGCATAAGAAACGGTGTCGACTTAATTGACTGTGACACTGGACTTTGGAGCCTTTACAGTGTCACTTGATGACTTTGCAGATTTAGGCCGCTGTGTAAAAAGTAACCTGGGATTATCCCGTGACCATGTTTTAATCTGCTCCATTCTAATCTCTTTATCAATGGCAGGAGGTGCTGGTGGTGACAGAAGCTTGTTAAAAAGAGCAGAGGGGAGGAGGGGAGGGTGCTCTGTGTTTACGCAAATCAGCTGATTATCCCAAAAACCAGTGAGAACTAATGACAAGTCCAAACTCTTTAACATGCACTCCCTGCTTAATATTGGCTAAAAAAGAAACACTGAAAAGTACGATATAAGAACAGATATGTGTTTTAATCATTAAATCTTAATGTGAGAAAAATAATATCTGTGTGCTTTAAAGCCTTTTAAATATTTACAAAGAGTTTTGAGATGTCCCACATCCTCTGAATGCAGCATAATCTAGGAATAGAAAAAAAAAAGGGCCAAAACATGGCTCTATAAATTTTTCATTAAAGTGCAGTTATGTGCGTATCCTCGGGCTGTCGTGAACATTTCGAGCGCGTAATGTTTTTGTAAGCTCCGATCACAGCTGGGATAATCTGCCTGTTGAGAGACGTCAAGCTGATGGCAGCCGGCCCCGGCTGTGACGCTGCCATTAGGTCACCTTCTGATTCATATTCAGATGCAGAGATTGTAATCAGAGCAGTGCCTTTGTCACCTGAAGGTTCACGCTCAGTGCTTCACGCTGCACTGACAGGCAGCCAAACCTGGAGGAGGCTCAGCATGGTGGCTTTTGTGTCAGAGGGTCGATGGCTCGCACAGCAGTGCAGTGGGGTGTAGGGAAAAGGCCTGTTTGTGTGTGTGTGTTTCTGTTTTCTTTGTGAGTTTAAAGCCACATGCAAACAAAACTGTTTTGCCACTATATGAAAATGAGCCAGCTCTTTGCTGAATATTAACTCTGATGTCTTATCTGGCAGATCTTGGAAACTGTGAAGAGAATGAGAGGAAAGCAATCTCAATTCACACACTCTAACCGGTTTTGCATATTTCTCATAACAGCTGACAGAGCATAGGTGTGTGTGTGTGTGTGTGTGTGTGTGTGTGTGTGTGTGTGTGTGTGTGTGTGTGTGTGTGTGTGTGTGTGAAATAATCTACACGTGTGTATGACTAATGGGAATCATTACAGGAGCGCCTGAGACTCCAGACGGTGTGCAATATGGGTCAAAAACAGAGCAATTTGCAAAAGGATCCTCAGTAAAACACCTGAGTGGGGCCTTCGTAGTACAGGAAGCTTTACAGTAAGAGGTGTAAGAAAAAAACAAAACAAAACATTGAATCATGGGTAAATATTACCTCTGGACCTTCTTTAGGATTTGAATTAATGCATATGTAAACAGGAAGAGGTGTTGCTTCAGTGTGTGTTATTTGTATAATGATGATCTTTGCCAAAAAAGAATGTTTTCAGTTTTAGATCTGAAACGTTGGACAAACACACAAACAAACATCATCCCACTGACCTAAAAGATGTTTCGTTTTAGCTGTTCATGTCCTGAACTGATCCTTTTAGTTACACGCTGTTGCTGTGGGTAATTAAAGGCATTTCTCCAGGAGCATGTGCCACCGTTGAACACACACAGTAGGTTATAAGCTAAATTCCTGTAATGACATTCTCTAAGTCAGAAGGACACTCTTGCTCCCTCTTTCTTCATCAATTCATATTTTAAGTTTCTTTTTCAGGCTGACCTCATACATTATTCCTGAGAATATACATCGGTATGCAAATCCTGTAAGCACAGATATAATCAGACGTACTTGTTGTTCCTGTAGTTTAGCTGTAGTTCCTGTAGTAGCTTTCAGGCCCCTCTTCTGTGGAACCAGCTCCCAGTTTGGATTCAGAAGGTGGGCACCTTCTTCACTTTTAAGATTAGGCTTAAAACTTTCCTTTTTGATAAAACATATAGTTGGGTCTTGATCAGGTGACAATGAATTCTCCCTTGGTCATGTTGCAATAGGTTCAGACTGCCAGGGGATTCCCATGATGGGCTTTTTCTATTAACCATGTGTCTATACACAACTCTGCATTAAATTATTAGCAATTATTTAGTGTTTCATTTTGTCCTGTTTCCTTTCCTGGTCCTGGTTCTGCAAAATGTTTCTTCCTGTTGAAAGGGAGTTCTTTCTTTCCACTGACACCAAAGGCAGAAAACTCCATCTGATTGTTGGGGTTTTCTCTCTAGTATTGTAGGATCTTTACCTTATAATATAAAGCACCCGGAGGCTACTCTTGTTGTGAGTTGGTGCTTTGCAAATAAAATTGAACTGAACAATATAAAAAAAACTAAGGCTATAATCCTTAATGTAAAAGAGGGACAACCAAAGTGTATTTAAAAATATTACACTGGACTATAGTCCAGTTTACATGCATACATACTATCATACACTATTACCACAGAATAAATTATAATTAAAAGATTAAAATAAAGTAAGTACATTTGTAAAACTTGCTAACATTATTACTACCACTTCTAATAATCACATTCCAATCCTCATAAAGAACCAAATAAAACAAGTGGAAAATGTAAAATATATTTTAAAATAATAATAAATAATAAATACATGTATAATAAAATGAATGTTATATTATTATTAATATTATGATTTAATTAATTTCTCCATTGGTGGAGTTGCATGCCTTCATCTAAACAATAAACTAAAATAAATAGTAAGCTAGCAAATTTAAATGTATTAAAATATATAATGAATATAAAAATGTAAACAAAACATATTTAAAATAGAAGAAAATAAAAAATGGAAGAGGTGACAAGACAAATAAAAATACGATATACTGAATAAGTTTAAAACTAAGGAATTGAGTCTGCAGTGGTGAACAAAGTGCGTGCGGCGTTCAAACGCAGTAACAGCAGCAGCTGTGATTGGCCGGTTCCTGTCTGTGAGTCTCGCGCTCAGGAGTCGCTCTACGTCCTCAGTAGAGGCGTTGCTCTCGCTGCTCTCTGCTCATTGTGCGACTTTGGCGAGAGAAATTTCCGCTTCCTGCACCGATAAACACCAGCGGCGAACACACACCGAGCCGACACCAACTTAAGCAGAGGGAGAGACGGAGAGAGCCGCGGGGATTTGCCGCCTGCCGTCCGGTAGAAACCCCGGAGACTGCGATGTTTTCACTCTCAGGCGGAGATTAGCACTTTCCTGTTAGCGCTTCGCTCGCCTGCACCATCCGGAGCCTGAAAAAACAGGCAAAGCGAAGCGAGGAGACGGAGCTACAGCACCAGAGGAAGGACGACACACAGAGAAGGCAGACTACTACGGGTATTCTCCCCATTAGCTCCTTGTGAAAGCCCGTTTTCAGCCTCCAGGATGTCGGAGCGAGGAGGGCTCCCGCGGACTGGGGGCGTCCCTTCGCCGCACATGCAGCCCTCCAAGCCGGTCAGCATCTCCAACCGGCCGGTCCATATGAACCTGTACGCTACCTGGGAGGTGGACCGCTCCTCGCCCAGCTGTGTGCCGAGGTATGTGCAGGGGAGATGGTCGGGCTTAGCGTTACTTATCGCTTTTTGGTGGGGTGGGCTGGTTGTTGTGAATGGGAAGTGACCCAGTCAGTGTGTTTACACTGGGGGATTGCAAACACATAGACACCCACGGGTGCCTATTTAGGAAGACTCATTGCACTGATGGCTGTTGTGGTGTTAACAAACTGGTAGATCCCTTTAAACCCATTAATTAAGAGGCTGCCTCCAATAGCACTGGTGTTACCCTGTGACTGGACCTCTTGTTCGCACTTTTGTGGTCCCCAGCCCTCAGCTCGATCACTGTACGACCCTGCTCTTAAAGATGAAAGCAGGCTCCCTCGTTATTTCTGATCCCTACAGCAGGTGCTGCCCAAACAGCCTTAGTTGTTGCCCAGCTGATCAGCGCAGACAGACAAAAGATTGATGAAGCAAGCTGACCGTCGCTGCAACTGTAGAGAGCCACTTTGCATCCATTTATTATACAGCTGTAACAGTAGCTGGTGTGATGTGTGAGTCTGAGGGAGAAGACAAAGCCAGGGATCATCTTTGAGGTGCACCCACAACCCGAAACGTCTTGTTTAGTGTCATATGCCTGCTCAGACTTTCACTGCTTCTCATCATGTGATTGGTGTGTGTGTGTGTGTGTGTTCATAAGGGCAATGCAGCAAGGTCATGTTAGGAGAGACACCTCATCCACCTCTAAGCTCTGCCTCAGACAAAGACACTGAAGCGTCTCACAGCCACTCTACAAGGGGTGGGCTCACAGAGGCAGATGCACGTGGTCATGTGTCCTGTGATAATCAGGTGTAACCTAAATGAACACGCTCCAGCTGCAGCTTGTCTCATTGTTCTTTTTATGGCGCTTAAGTGATAATCCTGGTCATAACAAGTTCGATTCAGGGTCAAAGGTTAACTGCTACTGCTGAAGTAGCGCTTGTGTTTTCCAATGTCAGCTAAGCAAACAGTTGGGGAGCTGCTGCAGCATAAAAACGTGCAGGGACTTTCTGTGAAATCACGTCAAACGCAGTGCTTTTCTCCATAAGCCTGAGTCGCATCCTCATCCAGATGAGCGCAGATGTTTAGGTGACTAAAAGCAATTAGTGGGGAATAAAGGCTCCATGGTCATCATCACACAAAGCCCACATGCTGACACCCTAATGCTGCTTTCTGAAATGCTCTGGGGCTTTACTGGTTTTAGAAGCAAAGCCTCAAAAGTACGCTTGGCTTCTTAGCGGTCTGCAAGTGTGTGTGTGTGTGTGTGTGCACCTCAATGACACAGCTGTAAATCTATGTCTTGGAATTGGCTCTCTTAACTATAACACCCAGTGTTTTCCTGCACATTAAATGTATTTCCCCCCTTTAGTTTGAGATGATTTTTACCAGTGTCTTCAGCTGATTTTTTGAGTAGTTTGGCATCGTGCTGCAAAATGCAATTGTGGACTTTTTCTATTTTTTTTTTTTTTTATTCCACCCTGCAGCCGTCACGGCCCGTCAAATATCTTCGATTTCACTGCAGTTTCAGCAACATTGAGGCAGGCAAGGAGGGGGAAAAAAAGGAGGGTGGCAGAGAAACGGAGGATGACACTGGGAGATGGGGAGTAGCAGCACTGACTCTGTCATCTACATTTAAATGGGATTTTTCACAGACACAAGAAACAGGGAAGTCTAATCTGGAGCCAGAAGAACCTGCACACCATGTACTGTGAATCAGTCGCGGGGATGTCTTGCAGAGTCTTGACTGTGGTGTGTTTGCTTCTTGTTCACTGCCTTATTGCCTAATCTTTGTCTCTGCAGTAAGGACTAAGAACTTCCCCTCTCCAGCCGAGGTGGTGTTGCTCTAACCTCTTCCTGTCTACCCAGAATGCCTCCTTGTGTGTTGTTTACACTGAGCTGTGGGTTGCATTTGCCCTGGCAGGAGCACACATCCTGCTTATCCTGATATGTTAAAAGAAATCTGGACCTGCTCTGTATTTATAGGTGTTTACATACCCACCCAGACTCACTGGCCATGTGGCTCATTTTTTTTGTTGTTTTTATTTTTTGCTCATATTCAGAGGGGAGTTGACAGGAAATACTTGTGACTGATATCAGAATGAGAGATGATATCAGTTGTTTGAGCAGCCAGGAGTCAAACTTTCATTTTCTGCAGCCAAAGCAACGAGTACAGCAGCTGCTCCGGCAGGCCTGACACTTCACTCCATGAACGCAGAGGCAGGGGTAGCGAATAGAGATCAGCAGCTCTCAGGTGCGCTCGTTGTCAGGTGGAATGTCGGATCGTGCCCACTCATGTTGCACGCTGAACATGGTTTGGATTCCAGCGCTCAACAGGAGTGTAGTCAGAGGCTCTTTGTGTAGCTGCTCTACGACAGGTATTCCAGGAATTGGTTAGAGCACCGACATGATCACCTCGCATCGTTAAAGAAGCTGAGCTGAGGGGGAAAGTCCCATGACTCGGGTCGCTGGGTGGATCGTGGGGATTTTTGCTCAGTGTTTCACTTTGGCTTCTAAGGAGAAAGCCTTCACGAGTACCGTGCCCCACTGACCCCACTGACCCCTCAACACCAGGCTTTGTCCATTTGCAGGCTGCTGCCAAGGGATTGGTCGGACTTTCCACTGTGGCCGCTCAAACAATAACTCAGACCGAGTTCACCTTAACAAAGAAAAAAATTAATCATGTTGTGAAACCTACTTAATGGGGCATTAGACAAGAGTTGGCTGATTATGAGATTAATAGAGTCTAATACAGGCTGTTATTGTCCTATTAGAAATGAAGAGCTTTTGCTATATAGGGCTGCCTGTTGTTGAATACGAAAAGACAATGCAGAAGAAGTTTGCCCAGAACAGCAGCTCCATTCCTTATTATTAAAAATGTGTTTGGTACTGCAGCAGAGCAGATGGTGGTCATTTGTGAAACATATTGCTGGAAAGTTGGGGGTATGGTATAATCAATCCCACTGAGACAAGTTGTTTTAGAACAGAGGTGTCAAACATGTGGCCCAGACAGTGCAAAACGTGGAAAATGCAATGAGTAAGTGTGAACTTTTAACTGTGTTTTATTCCTACGAATGGATCAGATCCAAACTGAGGATCCAGAGGTTTGAATCACTGTCATATTTACAACCTTCTGACAAAGACACCACCCTCATCTGTCATACTACGCCTGAACAGGTAATAGAAACACCTTCAAAAAATACAAAACGAGGTGGCTTTTTACGATGAATGAATCGATAGACAAGTTCCTGTTTTATTCTCTTATTATTGTGACTCTACAGCAAAAAAAGGACATCTTTGAATAAACAGTACATTTTCTGTATGTATTTGTTAACCTATAACCCCCTCAGCTGAGGTGTGTAATGGATTTAGTCTGGCCAACTCTCAAACTGGTCGGGATTAGTTTTAGGAATCTAGTTCATGAAATGCAAAGGTTTTCAGAAGGTTATTAGTCTTCTGGCTCACCTTAGTTCAGATTTAACTGTATGTGGCTCCTGTAATAAATGGGCTTGACACCTCTGTTTTACAGCCTACGTTTTTTTAGGATGTCCCCTCTTTAAGCCGGCTTTTTTCTGATTTGCTGCCCCTCGAGTTCTAATCATCAGTAAGGTCTTCCCTGTTCACAGCCAAAACTGTGAACCTGAGATGACATTGGGGAAATTTCCAGTCGCTGACATCACACAGAGCCAAGAGTAGGCAAAAACGTTTTTTTACCCTTGGAACCTGAATATATGCTGCTGTTATTCCTGGGTATCTTTTTCTTTTTAAACCATCAGAGAGAGAAAAAACAAAAATTATTTATTGATTAACTACACGTCGCGTCTCGAGCATTCATTGTATCCACTTTAAGTTGGCTAAGAGCTTCATAATCCAGCTATTTAAGTCAGCTTCTTAGAAGAGAATCAGCCTGACGCCCAAACGTTGGGAGCTAAACACACAATAAACAGTATAAATAAGTGAAAGCAGCGAGGTCAGTGCATTGAAAATAAATCTGCTGCTCTGGTAATGAATACTGTTGGCGTGAGGAAGTGCGCTGCAGAAATGCAGGATGTTCTGAATTATACATTGTGTGTTTGTTCGACTCGTTCGCTGTAATTGCCCCGCGATACAATAGTGGACGTCACGTTTCTCGAGTGTCAGCGTTACATTATCCTCCCCCCCCCGAACCCTTGCGCGCACACCCCTCCCTCCTCTAAACACCGGCTGTTGATCGCGCACACACAACTGGAAAGAAATGGAAAGAGCGCCGACAGGCTATCACATACGAGCATGCTCACAGGCAGGGTGACAGGGCGCTTCATTAAGGAGCTTTGGCTTTGCCGCTCCCTTAGACACTTCTTTTTTTTTTTTTCTTTAAAAGCTGAGTGGCCGAAAAGGTCTGAAGTTTCCTCCGCGGCTCGGCTCGCCTGTTGGAGATGAAGGGAGACGGAGCGTAAAGTATAAACCTCTTCACCCAACTTGCCACCATTATTTACTATTTCCGCCCGTAGCCTTCCAAGCACAACTCCTCAGGGAAAGCTGGAACACGATGGCATGCAGTGCATGACCATTATTGACTGTAATGATGTTTATCCAGTGGTTTTCCAAAATACACTGGAATGTGTTTTTCCCAGTGGTATTGGGAAGAAAAATGTGGCAGTTTGGAAAAAGATTTGCTGGTTAAATGTCTTTCTCAGCTGCTTGAAGGCTGACAGGCAGAGAAACCTTTAACCCTGCTTTAAAAAGCTGCTAACCCACTCAAAATTTCACCGTTACGCCTTTTTTCTGCTGTAATTCTGCACAGTGAGACGAATCCTCTTTTGCAGACCTTGCTTAGATTGAAATTTGCTGGGTAACAGTGTCAGCGGAGAGGCCTGATAACGACTCGGAGGAGAAATCTCAGTATCACACCAAGGAACCTGCTTCTGATTTGGCACTTTCGTGCGACGTACAACTTTGTCTAACAGTGTTGTTTTTATTATTATTCCTTTTCCATTTTTTGGTTAAAAAGACTCCTCGAGTATATAAAGAAACTTTCAGAGCCTTGTTGGGGAACGTTTCCCCGCAGTGCTGTTCCCAGGAGAAAATAATCTCCAGCCTTGACGCGTCTTCTCATAAAACTGAAGCATGAAATATGCTAATTCAAATCCCTCATTTGAATGATTTGTCTCCGGCTGCTATTTTGTATATTTCCGCTCCTCGTCGTGACGATTTTTTTCTCTTCCTTCTCGGATGCCTGACGTATGATTTGGTCCCGAATTCCCGGTCGAGATGCTTTTTGACGTCAGTCGTGGATTATTTCTTCTCTCTGTGGCAGCAAAAGCCTTGACGTGTGTCCTCAAAAGCTGCATCGTGCTGCAATCATCTAAACACTGTCAGTGCTGACTCGCGTAGACAAAGATTGTTGATGGCCTAGAAACATTAAGACCTGTGCACCCTGCTTTTTCATATCTAAATCTCAGTAATAGATGTTGCTACACTGGCTCACCTTGACAGCCTCACTCTGTATTTTTAGCAGCCAGTGTGGGTTATGAAGCTATTTAAGTATTTCTTGTAGCTGAATGCGTTTGTATTAATGACGGCATGGAAAAACATCATGAATTTTTTGAAAACGCAATAATCATCCGTCTATTTTCTTCTGCGTATCCAATTCAAAGTCATGGGAGGGGCTGGGGCGTGTCCTGGCTGTCATGAGGTGAGAGGTGGGGTACATCCTGTTGTGGCGCCTTGATTAGACTGGGCGCAACCAGCTCATGAGCAGACGGTGTGGGTCTGTGCAGATATCACTCTTTCTCTTTTTCTTTGTTTTGCTTGACCACACAGTTTCGTCCATGGAGAATTTACATTACGGTGCACCAACTACACGTGCGCCCCAGGGAGCAGACTTCAGAGAGGTGTATGAATGACTCCTCAGCTGTAAAATCAAGGCTTAACACAGAGAGACTGACAATAATATTATCTCACATCCATGTTTTGGGTGGGAGGAAACTGGAGAGAACCCACACAGGCATGGAGCATGCAAACTCCACACTCCCTGGACTGTGGAGATTCTGCTAATCACTGCAGTGCTGCGGTTTAAAGAAAACTTTATCTCAGCAGCTCAGCTTGTACTTTGCAGTGAGCACTGGATGGATGGATGATGGATTTTTTTCCCCCTTTCTCCCACTTCAGAAAAGAAATCGTTCTCTCAGAGCCTGTTACTGCCAGTGCACTCGCACATAAAGCGATGCCCTGCTCATCGAGTTGTGGGAACTAAATGTTCGCAACATGCAGTTTCACAACCACTGTCGAGGCTAACAATGCTGTCTGTGAAACAAGCCCTTCGCACATGTGGTGAGAATTGCACGGCTGCTGGGGCGTCCTTTGTGCAACTTGTCTAGGGTACGTCTCGGGGTACGAAGCAAAGGGTAGTAAGGAAACATGAATGTGACCTGTGTCAGAGAGAGCGATAAAAGCTGGTTATGTTGCAAACATTGTGCAAAAGCAGGCAAGCAGAAATCATTTGGGTGTCAGTGGGTGTTTGTTTCTCACGCAGGGTCTGGTAGCAAAAGCGAGAAGTGTGAAGCTGAGGTGTTTGGCTGCTGCTGCTGCTGCTGCTGCTGCTGTATTGTAGAGGTTGTTGTCGGTCGGTCTATAAAGCTGCTGTGGTCTGAGGAGGCCTTTGTTGCGGTATCGTAATGTTCTTGTGTGTGTTTTTGTTGTTTAAAATTTATACTTTTGGTTGCTGCACTGTTTGACTTCTGGTCATGATCTCCCTACTGTGGGGACATCTGACACACACACACACACACACACACACACACACACGGACAGATTTCCATTTCCAAGGTGCAGTGACAGCTGATTCGCAGGCAGTGTCACTGACATATGCTTTGCTTTCATCCACCGTGTTATGACCAAGGACACCTCGGTATAAAATTACAGAGAAGGACGTGCAGTGTGGAGAAACACAAATCATGCTGACAACAGGTACATAATCACACACACACTCTTGAACTAGAGCATCGCATGACGGCAAGTTTTCTCCGCAGCTCCATTTTTGGCCTGTTGAAACCTGAACGCTGCACTTTGATGGAAAAATGAAATTCCAGTCGCTTGCTGCATACCTCTGTTTGTTTATAGTTTTCCTTGAGAGGAAACTTTTTGGCACTTCTGCCTCACTGTTAAGATTTGGACTTTGTAGTAGGTAAATTGTGGGTGCAGAAAAAGTTAACAGCAGATAATTTGCACCAGGACATAAAAACAACAGTTGTTCTTTGTGCGTCTGTGCTGCCACTTTATATCTGTGGTCATGCAAATAACGCTTGCTCACGTCTGTAATCCTCTCCGGCTCAGGTTACACGCCGTTTCCCCTGGGTGATAACACAAGCTCGTAATGCACTTAACACAGATTGACCTTGACACAGCGCCAGTGTTTTAGTACCTCTGTCTATAATTTATTGGCATTTTTTCCAATTCTGTTTTTTCAGGGCTGTGGTTTTGTGGTTGCACAGCTTTGTGTTTCTAGCTGCTTCAGTTTTACATAGTTTACATAGTTTGAGTTTTCTATGCTGATGATGTTCTAGTGCTCTCTTTGAGTAAGAGCAGGCTGGATCGTCCTTATCGTATATTTGAACTGTGTGTGAACGAAATTGAAGGTTTCAAGTATTTTTTTTTTTCCAGTGGACGCTGGCAATGTGAAGTAAGCATATAAGCCCAAGTGTTATACACTTAAGCAACCATTCACTGGCAATTTGTTGATGCTGCATTTGAGTTTCTCTTCTGAAAAACTCACTGATGCTGCCAATTAACTTAATTAGCTGCAAAATGTTCGTCCAGCTGTTTGTTTTTCAGCCTTTTGTTGCCCTGTCCCAACTTTGCTGAGACCTGTTGTCATCAAAATGATACATTTTCTCAGTTCAAGCATTCAGTATGGTGTCTTGTGTTCCAATTTGAATAAAATATGGGCTTGTGAGATTTGCAAATCATTGCTCTCTGTTTTTGTTTACAGTTTATACAGTGTGTCAATTAGGGTTGTACGTTGGTGGCCATGGGTTTGCCAGAAACCGAGCCGAGGAAAGCCCCTGTGTGGGGAAACGGTGACGTAGCTACGTTAGCTGCATGCTAGGATAAGCCAGTTCACTTCTTTCTGAAGTTTCATAGATAAGAAGCACAACTCCCTTTTTATATAAAGTAAAGCTAATATGAATAGGGTTATAGATTTAAGTAAAGTAAAAGTAAAAAGACACAAAACTAAACTGGCAAAATGTTAGCAAACATGCTAATGTTTTATACTAGTGGCTTTTAATAAAACATGAAAAAAGCCGAGGTGAAGCTGTTTACATACAGAGCAGTTTGTGGAGGGATGGGCTGAAAGAGTCACAGTATTTTACTGTAGTCCAGTAAATGTCATTTATAGAATATCAGAAATGTCAATGAAACAGTAGAATTAATGTAGCTGGAGTAAAAACTGAAACTGAAAATGTGCAGCTTTCTCTTAAAGCTTTGTATTTTTCCTTTTTTCCCCTCTTGTGTTCAGTGTTAGAGCTGTGTCACTTTGGTCTCGCACCGCAGATTCAAATAAAAGGATCTAACCTGTAATACCGTTACACTTGTTGGACTGGCTGCTTCTCAGCTTGACTCATGCTGTGACACTGTGATATTCTCAGTTCTTTATGACGGCTGTACTGTGGCAGGAATGGCTGGGATTGGTCGATAACCAGGGGCATAATGTGATCACCCAGTACCCACCCAGCAACGTGCAGTTGTGCAGGGACGGGGGTGGGGGTGGTGGATATGGCGCTTGGATAGCATCGCCTCCATGTCTCAAGCTAAACTGGATTAGGCGGGTACTCTGCTCATTAATCCGTAATCGCTTTAACGAAGGGTCAATTGTGTGTGTGTGTGTGTGTGTGTGTGTGTGTACGTGTATGTGTGGAGAGAGAGACAACAAAGATTGTTGTATGAAATTATTCATAGAATAAAAATAAAAATAACAAATTATTCTGTATGCTCCTGTAGTGTGAACCTGTCACTTTCAGGCACACCCATAGTCAGTGAAATGCAGAAATGCACAACAGGCCTGTGAGCAAGATGCTTTTCCCACTGGCAACACATATGTTATCTTGTGTAACGCACGCAAGCATGCACACACACACACACATGCTGCACATGCTGCACATCACGTATCTTGCAAGACTAGATTTGAAAGTCGCCAGACAACAGGCCTGCACTCTGGATAAGGAGGTGCAAACTAGCCAAAACATGATGAACAGACTTGCCACCAAAGATAACTCGTGCTCGGGTTTATTTTTTTTCTCCCTTTTTTTTTTTTTTTACACTGCAACAGTGTCCGAACCTCAATTCGTCAGACATATTTTCTTTGCTATAAACACACTTGATCACCTTTGACAGATTTGAATGTGCTATCTGTGTGTGAGACTTCAAATGTGTCCATGTTTAAAGGTTGTCCTGCTTAGGAAGTAACCGGCCGCGGTGCGTCCTTGCCTGCGGCTGTGGGAAGTAGAGCAAGACGGAAGGAAATGGGCAGAGAGAGAGAGAGGGAGAGGCACTGAATGAAGGCGAGAGAGTGAGGGGACAGCCGCCATACAAAACTGAGCAAAAGAGCAAAACGTCACTTCTTAATAAATATCTAGGACACCTTACTTTGCGTGTGTAGGTATGTACTCGTATTCCCTGCATTGTGGGAGCCAAACTGTGTGTGCAGTCACATTCTGGAGACCCAGTTCCCTTTATGGGGACGTGAATTTGGTCTTGAGCATTCAAAATATTTAGGGTTACTAGGGCTGTTCGATATAACGATATATATCGGATGACGATATAAAAACGTCTATCGTTTCATTTTACATTATCGTTTGTTTCGTGGTGTCGCAAAATAAACTGTTTACGGCAATATTTTTTCACCGTTTTGATGGTCACTGCAGTGGCTATATTCATTTCTTAAAGTTCTCTCTTTCTCTTATATTTAATATAACCACACTACGGATGGATAAGAGCCTGTTTTTACGCGTTGTTGTTAGCAACAACGATGGTAAAACCATCGTGTGTCCGCTTGTTTATTTTCCACATAAACCTTTCAGAATAAAGCTCAAGATCCTGTTGAGACTTTTCAAAATAAACTGAATCACGTGAAAGAGCAGATTATTTACGGATGAGAAGCAAAAAAGAGCCGTCGGGTGCTAAAAAATAAACCTTAGACTCAAACGTTAGAACAGGCTTTCCCCCGCAGCACGCCGTGTAATAAATACTCACAAAGAAAACGGCGGCTTTAACAACTTACGTCTAAAAGTTTCATGCATCAGTTAAAACATTCGACTCCAGGTACATGACGCGGAGCTGGAAACACTTCGCGCAAGTCGAGCTGCCCGAGATTCACAGAATTTACAGAAAATATTAAATTTTTGTGATTTATATCGTTATCGGACGATAGATGTCTTATGAGAATTGGGTCATATCGCACAGCCCTGGTTACAACTTGAGTTGCGGTCGGCTTGCAGTTGGAATAAGCTAATGTACCTGTCGGACATGGACGTGGTTTTGGAAGTCATTTTCGCCATGCATCCTCTCACAGGAAGCGTAGGGGAAAGAAAAAGACAGGATGTTTTCAAAGCCCTGCGAGATGAAAACTCAGCCCCATGACAGATGTGGTTGGGTCCAGTGTTTAATTAGGCCAGCATTTGCTGACTTAATTCGATGTCATCTATCAGCGTACGGCATTTAATTGTCATGTATTTTGTTTGGTGTATGACTGTAATAAAAACGCTGAGATTTATTGCTCATAGCGGCCTTCCCGAGTTGTGTTTCATCTTTTCACAGTAGCTGTACACATCCCCATTAAAGCAGCCCCTCACCTGATAAATATCAGGGCTCGGGATTTAAGAGATGTCTTCTTAAGTGACCGAAAAACGAGGTGGGCTTGTTTGCACAGCTGCAATAAGATTTCCTCTTGGCACGTAGCGTTTCTGTGGCAGGCAGAGCACTGTGTACATCTAAAAACAACAATAACAAGAGAGGGAAACATGAGGTTGTGAGTGTGTTTATAGGAATAATTTCCATTCCACTACATTTCTATATCCATTATATACCCAGGCACCAGCTCTGAAGCCAAAGAGCTCTATTCTTTGCTCATATTGCAGGTTGGGGCCAAGAAGGGATTTTTTTTTTCTTCTTTTTTCAACCACTTTTCGATGCTCACAGTGTTGAGTTGAATTCATAAGCGCTATTTGAGTCACCTCAACTCATCCTATACCAACCAGCCTCCCTGTAATAACCACCTGCCTGATATTGCCTGAGTCCTCTGGGGGTGGATCCCTCGTGAATGCCAGGACCTAAGCTCTCCGAGCGCATGACTGAATTGTAATGAGAGTTTAGTCGCTTCACCTGTGTGTTGCTGGGCGGTGTAGGTTTTCCATGCACTGCTGGTGTTCTGTGTGTGTGAGATGTTGTTTATGCTCTCACTGCAGCACTCGAAGCAGCTCCTTCTTCACCTCACACCTGCATATCTTTACTTTTTTTTCCAGTGCAGCTCGTTCTTGCCTCACCTTGCTTCTGCAGTAAATGCTATGAGTGTGTGTTTGCTGACACTGTTCTCTCACTGATTGCTGCACTTAAGTATCGTCTTCTCTGGATGTTGTTTTTTCTTAGCTGTGCTTCAATCAGCCTGCCTCACCTGCACATTACTTTGAAGTCCAAATAGCGATCGAGTGGATGTGTGTGCCTTGTGCTGCGTTTTCACGGCAAAGGTCTGCTTCAGCCGTGTCATTATTTTTGGCATCGGCGTCCTGACTGACCTTGCTGTTAAATGGGGCTTCTGTGTGTTTTTTAGCGCGTTCTCCTTGATTTTTTGCGCCTTGGCATATCACTTTATGCTTCACAGAGTGTAAATCGTCTCGCGGCTTAAATCAAGTAACGCTTTGCTGTGTGTACGTGCGTGTGTATGTGTCCTAGCAGGGTATTCTTGCTTTAGGCTAAGTGTCAGCTCATGTCAGGAGGGTGACTTGCTTTTTGCAGAAGCGCAGCAAAGAAAGGCTAGAGAGGGAAGGGAAAGGGGGGTCGGGCGGCTTCAGCAGCAGAAGAAGACAAGCCAACATCTTACTCTGGAGCTTGTCTTAGAGCGTTGAAACCTTTTAGCACCTTGTAGCATTCACTTTGTTTGCACAGGTAAAGCTGTAGCTCCTGTGAATATGCAAAACAGAACAGTTATAAGCTCCAAACTCCTGGACTGCAGCCGCTGACAACAATCCCTGTCAACAAGTGAGGTCAGAGCCTGCACCTCCACATTTAGCAGGTCCTGAATAGGAGAGCCTGACTGATATGATAACATTATGGTGATTTTAAAAATCTTTAAGTCTGACGTGATCTTTTCCTGACCAATAATTGTGTCGTTTTTTTGTAAACTCAAAGAAAGTGAACAGTTGAAAGTGAAAACCTTCAGGCGAAAGACGTGTTAGATGAGACATCTGGGCTGCTGATCAAGATTTGGGTGTATTTGCCTCCCAGTGCTGACTTTGAGTCATTTTAACTGTAGTTCTGGTTATTCTGACCTGGGTCACATGAAAAATGACTCTAACAGCTATTAATGATTGAAAAAGCAGCAGTTACATTTTGTGGACCGATCAAAGAGCTGAACTGTTTGGGCTCTAGTTCTTTATGGCACCTCTAAGGTTAGCTGTTATAAACTCTGGAACATCCAAGTATGGCAGTCAGTGATCTGTTAGTAGCACATCAAAGCTGATTTTTGCCCTGAATAATGAAGCAGCGGCAAAATGGCCATTCAGCCTGAATGTCGGGTTAGGGAGAGAGCAGAGAGAGTCTGCGAGTGTCGTGCACGGATCATAAACCAGGACAGATGGAGGGTGACGAGCAGAAATTGATGAGAATGACAGGAGGAGTGCCCCGTTGCGAGGAGTCAAGGGGGAAGAAGCGTGAAGCCGCAGGTGAAGATGAGAGCAGGCAAAAGAAGGATTAGACTGTGAAGGAGAAAAAATGAGCTCGAGTGGATGAAGGTGAGACACAAAGGAAAAAAGAGGAGGAGGTGTGGAGGTGGAAATAGAGTGGGAGGGTGGTGGGCTGGCTTTATCAGAATGGAAGAACATCAAAGCCGGGTGAATGGGTGAATGGGAAAGGAGCAGCTGGGGCAAAAGGAGGAGATACGGCAAAGAGACGTGAGCTGATTGAGGTATTAGATCCTCCACATGGCTCCCCCTTTTTCCTCCTCTCACTTTATTTTCCTCTCTTTTTTTTATCTAATCTTTTCTCTCCCTCCTGTTTCCTCATCATCAGTCTTTGCTTTATCCTTCTCCCACCACAGGCACATTCCTCACTATTAAAGCTAGTCGGTATCTAAATCTCAGCTCTTCTGTCGGAGGCATCATCCTAGTCTTGTCTATAACTCATCCAGCTTTCTTCTTTGTCCTCTTGGGGCCACCGTTGCAGCTCTGCCCCACAGTCACAGCTTCCTTTCCCCAACACCTGTGATGGCCACAGAGTACATTTTCACCTCTGCCGCTGTTGTTTCTGGAGCAGTCAACACTCACGGTGCCATTATTGATCTCTGGCACCTGCTGTCATAGATTTAGCACAGACATCACTGCCGTGAGGCCTGCCGTGTCACGCGGCTGCTGTTTTTTAAGCTTTTGTAAATGAATACACATGCCCTGGGCCACTTTTTTAAACAGTGTCAGTCTGCTCTGTCAGGTAGAGATGGGGGAATAAAAAAAAAAAAAAAAAGGCACAAAGCTCACAAGTGTCTCGGCCGTTTGGTTTTTGTCACTCGTCAGTGCCACCAATGAAATTCTAGGAATGCCTTAAAGTACAACTTGTACTAATATGGCTCTCACGAGGAGTAATTTAACTAGTTTACATGCACACATGTAGGAGTTGTTGCAAAGCAAACCATTCACAGTACGTAGGCTGTTGGTGTGGTGCCCTCCAACACTTGTAGCGGCGGTTTTTCCGAAAGCTCGCCTTGCACTAGCGGCACTAAAGAAAATGGGCTGAAGTGCCTCTTGTTTACAATTAGAACAAAGATGTCGACACAAATGCAGTTTTTCTCCGCTGAAAACACGTAAACTAACCTTGATTTTAGAGGTTTTTTTGTTGAATGTTCACATTTAATAGCCTGAATAGGCATTCAGTCGGCACAGACTTGAAGGAGAAGGTTTAAATCAAACGATCGGCGTGTTTTCAGCTTCGGTTCTCAGCTCAGTTTTGCATGTTATCAACTCAGGGTCAGACCAAGGTCTATTGATGATATGGCAGTGCTTCTATATTGTGTATCCGCAGAATGTGTAACGTACGTTGTAAACAACAGCCTCTGAGACCTCAGATTAATCAGTCAGATCAATCCAATCCAATTTACAGCTAGTTAAATGTAGAAACATGTGGTAAATACTAAAACTAAGCCTTTTCTTTCTGGATTAACGTTCATATTTTCCAGGGAATTTCTGAATATAAAAAAAATCTCAGTAATTCACTTCACTGCTAAATGTGTGAATGGGTTTTTCCTGCACAACAGTAGAACAACTAGGCGAGTAATTTCTATTTCCCAAAAGCACCTGAAATTTTCATAGTGGTTATGAGTTTTTAAAGTGGAAAGTACTGATCATTTTGTTTGTGTTTTATTGGTGAAGAGTAATAATGAGTGCTGTTTGGAAGTTCCTGCTTTAGTGAGGTTTGCCCTTTCACTTCAACGTCTTTTGTAACTGCTGATAAAGAGGACAAAGACATTACACATGAATGCTTTTTTTTCCCCGAGGTTCATTAAGGACGCAATTTAGGCTCACAGTTGACGCAAAGACCCTCTAAAAACAAGAACTGAAACTTACCAAGACCCTGAATGGGGAGAGAGCCGCAGCTTTAATTTCAGTGGTCACTGGGACGTGTATAAAACCACCATCTGTGGGTGTTGAAATTCTAGTACATGTTTGAAGTCGACGTCAATACCCTGGAAAATACTCGATTCCCTTTTTCATTTCAGAACAATACAAACACCACCATTAATCCAGTCAGCCAGGTTACTATAGTAACGCTTATCATGAGATTTATGGTAACTTGTTTTAATACTTCACTGTTCTTGAAAAGGGAGCTTTACCTCTGGAAATTCCTCAGTGTTGATCAGTGTCGTCTGTTCAGCTGCTAGTGAGGGGAGGGGCTGTGTGTCATGCGGAGGAGGTGAAGACGGCTGTAAAGAAGTGTGTGACTGTGGCACTTTGAATGTCATAGTGATATATATATATATATATATATTTATATATATTTATACTTTTGCTTTATTTGTTTAATTTGACAACCTGCTACGTCTGTGTCTGAAGTACAACGTCTTGTAGGGGTGAGTCTCGAGTGTGTGCATTGAACATTGTGCAAATGCTAAGCTAATTCTGGTTATGGTTACAATAAGCTTAGCCCCCCCCAAATAAATATACCTGCCAATACAGTAGGGCTGCTCAATTAATCGAATTTTAATCACGATTACGATCTGGGCTTTCAACGATCATTAAAAATGACTGAGCCGATTATTAGCCCCTCCCTAATTTATCCGCGACACCTTAAAGGCCGGTCCGTGAAAATATTGTCGGGCATAAACCGTCCGTGGCGCAAAAAAGGTTGGAGACCGCTGATTAAGAGGACCCGAGGGAAGCTCGGAAAGCTAAGCAGAAGTTATTTGGAGAGGAGAGTGACTGCTGTTGGTTGAAAAGAGAGGTTAAAAAAAAAAAAACTTCAGTGGTGTTGCACACTATTTTATATTATTTTTTTAAAGTCATTGTTAA
Organism: Rhamphochromis sp. 'chilingali'; assembly: GCF_963969265.1. NCBI lineage: Eukaryota > Metazoa > Chordata > Actinopteri > Cichliformes > Cichlidae > Rhamphochromis > Rhamphochromis sp. 'chilingali'. The sequence goes on along the minus strand of NC_137929.1, from coordinate 38,349,634 downwards.
CCCTTTAAAGCTGGTCAGAGCAGCACGCTCCGTTTTGTGTAACTATTTTTAAATCCCTGTAGAACCTGAACCGTGTAAGCTAGCGCAATAATTTGTTTTGCATATGAAACCGGAGGAGTTGTACTTACATCTGATGCCATCAGCTTGTCCTCGGTCACGGTTTCGTTCCACATATAGCTTTGCAAAAACTGCATAGAAAGCGCTTGCAGGAACAAAAACATAATATTCCAGAAACACGCTTTGCCGATCCTATCAGCTGTTCGTAACACTTCCCACAGTGAAATGATGCACATGCTGTTTTCTTTGCAAATTTGCATCATAGGACTGTTTTTTGTTTTTCCTGCAGTATATAAAAATTGCTGTATCTCCAAAATAAAACTATGAAGACACTCAAAATAAATTTCCTGTGGTGGGAAACTATTTTTTGCAACTTTATTGTATTTAAAGTTTTGAGGGATAAACCTCTTAAATTTCTCCAAGTAGAAATATATGTAAACAAAACAAAAGCGATTTTCAATTTTTTTTTGTAGTTTATTGCACTTTTTTGCAATTTATGTAATTACTATGGACTTAATGCATACATATTATTAAAATATGGGCTATAACAGTTGTATTGATGTATAGCAACTTGAAATGCTCCCACAAATGGCACTACAGCATGTAAAAAAAAAAAAAAAAAAAAAAAAGCTCTGGTGGACTTGGTTCTATAGTAGGTCTTAAAGGGTTAAATAAATATCGTCAAATAATCGTGATCTCAATTTCAGTGAAAATAATCGTGATTATCATTTTTGCCATAATCGAGCAGCCCTACAATACAGATATATTTTTGGGTACATAGTTTAACTTGTTGTGAACTTCATCTGTGCCCTTGCGTCAGTCTCTGGTTGGCTGTGCCGTGGCTCTCTCTTTGGAAAATTTACATTTTCAGTAATGATCGTTGTTGGATTTATGTGGCCTTGTTTTTTTTGTTTTGTTTTTATGAACACACATGCACACACACACGAATCCCACAACACCTCTTGAAGGCGCCATAAGTTTTGTGTCGTCATTGTTTGTAGCGTTCTGCCGGTTTCACTAGCTGCTATTTGTCACCATTGCTGAGAAAACCCCTCATACATTTCCACAAGCCATGTGTTTAAAAAGTCACAAAACGTGTTGTAACTGTACTGTTGTTGATGATGATGATGAAGACTTTTTTGTTGTTGTTGGTTTTTAAGCAGGAGTGATTGGCTGTGTGTTTTGTTGCTTGTTTTTTTATGAGTGTGTTTTGGTTCAGTCCAGATGCAGAGCATTATGTTAGTGTGCAGATGGCAACGCTGGACCCCGGGACATACACATGCTCATGTTTATTCAGCTCTATGAGTGACCTGCTCTTTTCCTTACCTCCTCACAACACAGCACCGTAACCATAATCCGTGACAACACGTTCACCTTCACTTTCTCCCACGGGTTCGCCTGCTCTACTTCTTTCCTTTTTTTTTTTTTTTTAAATCTGCATTTTGTTTCAACTTGATCACCCAAAATTATTCTGCTTTGAGGAAGTTTCATTCTCTTCCATCAACTTCTCTGAACACTGGTGGCCTAACCAAACCTTTTTGGTGATTGTTGTTGTTTGCCCCCACCTGGGCTGCCAACACTCTTCACAGTGAACTCCTTCCAAAACGAGGCAGCAGCCACCCACGTTTGGAATATGCGTACTAGATGGCCTAGTATAAAACATCAAAAACGAAAGGTCTGCCCACCTACATGCAGTCACACACTCAAATAACTCCCCTGCTGTGGGTAAAAACACACACTCTAGAGCCATGACGGAATTTTGATGAGCACTCTGGCCCCCCCACACACACACACACACACACACACACACACACACACACACACACACACACACACACACACACACACACACACACTGTATATATACATTTTACTGTTGAGGAGGAATAATTTGTATTCTGCTTTCAGAATAAATATGAGTCAGAGCAACCGAAAACTCACCGAGGGGCACACATAGTTGCTCATGCATGTAATGCATACAGTATTACCCATGCGGTGTGCACACACACACGCGCACACACATCATAACCGTGTTATGTACTACCTGTAACCTACTTATGCCAGTGCGCACTCACCCACTCTATTTCTCTGCTTCTCCCACACAGTCAGACTGACACATACATTTACCACATGCATGCACACACACACACGTGCTGCAAGACTAATGTGCTTACTCATCAATGCAAGCGCACATGCATGCGTAGGAGATCAGGGCACCGTAAGTAGACACAGGCAGGTTTGAGAGGAGAGCAGGAGAGGGTGTGTGCGTGCGGGAGATAACCAGCATGTAGAGCTGCTTAGAGGGTGGAGATAGCTGATTGTCAGAGGCTCACAAAGCACATCAGAAAAGATTTCTTTTCTTCCACTTGTTGAATTGAAACGTGTGCAGATGGCGATTTTTCCATCTGATGTCGCACTTTGAGATTACTGTAATGGGTATGATGCTGGTGTAGGCATAGCAGTCTCCATCAGAGTCATCTCCTGAGTTGAAGCATATGGATACTGTTGCATCAAAGTGTGGTGTATGCTTGGGGCGAGGAAAAACAATCACTGATGCTCTACAGGGTGGAGCAGGGTGTTGGAGCTGCCGCCTCAGAGCAGGAGGGCTTCTGTTTGAACTCTGCTAGCTGGTTGGGGGTCTTCCTGTGTGGAGTTAGCATGTTCTCCGTGTCCTCCACAGTCCAAAGACATGCATGTTTGATTAACTATTGAAGTATGTATAGTTACAAAAGACGTTGAAGTGAAAGGGCAAGTATAGGACCAATTCTGTTTACATTATACATGCTTCCCTTAGGCAGCATCATTAGAAGACATAGCATACATTTTCACTGCTATGCAGATGACACCCAGCTCTATCTATCTATGAAGCCAGATAACACACACCAATTAGTTAAACTGCAGGAATGTCTTAAAGACATAAAGACCTGGATGGCCGCTAACTTTCTGCTTCTTAATTCAGATCAAACTGAGGTTATTGTACTCGGCCCTGAAAAGCCTAGAAATATGGTATCTAACCAGATTCTTACTCTGGATGGCATTACCTTGGCCTCCAGTAACACTGTGAGGAACCTTGGAGTCATTTTTGACCAGGACATGTCCTTCAATGCACATATTAAACAAATATGTAAGACTGCGTTCTTCCATTTGCGCAACATCTCTAAAATTAGAAATATCCTGTCTCAGAGTGACACTGAAAAACTAGTTCATGCATTTATTACTTCCAGGCTGGACTACTGTAATTCATTATTATCAGGATGTCCAAAAAACTCGCTGAAAAGCCTTCAGCTAATCCAAAATGCTGCAGCAAGAGTACTGACAGGGACTAGAAAGAGAGAGCAGATTTCTCCTGTTTTGGCTTCCCTTCATTGGCTTCCTGTTAAATCCAGAATTGAATTCAAAATCCTGCTCCTCACATACAAGGTCTTAAATAATCAGGCCCCATCTTATCTTAATGACCTTGTAGTACCATATCACCCTATTAGAGCACTTCGCTCTCGCTCTGCAGGCCTACTTGTTGTTCCTAGAGTATTTAAAAGTAGAATGGGAGGGAGAGCCTTCAGTTTTCAGGCCCCTCTTCTGTGGAACCAGCTTCCAGTTTGGATTCGGGAGACAGACACTATCTCTACTTTTAAGATTAGGCTTAAAACTTTCCTTTTTGCTAAAGCATATAGTTAGGGCTGGACCAGGTGACCCTGAATCCTCCCTTAGTTATCCTGCAATAGACGTAGGCTGCCGGGGGATTCCCATGATGCATTGAGTTTTTCCTTTCCAGTCACCTTTCTCACTCACTATGTGTTAATAGACTTCTCTGCATTGAATCATATCTGTTATTAACCTCTGTCTCTCTTCCACAGCATGTCTTTTATCCTGTCTTCCTTCTCTCACCCCAACCGGTCGCAGCAGATGGCCGCCCCTCCCTGAGCCTGGTTCTGCCGGAGGTTTCTTCCTGTTAAAAGGGAGTTTTTCCTTCCCACTGTTGCCAAAGTGCTTGCTCATAGGGGGTCATATGATTGTTGGGTTTTTCTCTGTATCTATGAAGCGCCTTGAGGCGACTTATGTTGTGATTTGGCGCTATATAAATAAAATTGAATTGAATTATGTCTGTGAACATTAAGGGTTGTCTGTCTCTCAGTGTTATCCTTGCATTGGACTGATGAGCTGTCTGGGGTGTGTCCTCCATCTTGCCCAGAGACAGCTGGGATGGGCTTCTGAGTGGCTGGAGTGGTGGGGCTTAATAGGCTGTTAAGAAAATGGATGGAATGTGTTGCATCACTTCCACTTGCAGCACAGTTATTGATAATAGTTACATAATTACATAGTTATTGATGGTGGAGCAAGGTGAGCAAGCATAGGCTCACATGGGAGGACACAGTAGATCATACTGATGTGCGCAGATATCACAGTGAGGTCAATAAACACACTATTCTTCTGTTTTATCCTACCTTTTTAAGACCGTTGCTTTTGTCACACGTTGACTTGTAGGTTATGGTCATGACTGGTATTCAGCGTCGCAGAGCCACTGTACTGTTTAATTAAATGCCAAGTATGGTTATAGTGCCACACATGAGTTACTGTGAATCCCACCAGGAGCACTGAAACGTTTTGAGGCCAAGATGGAAAACTTGCCAAGGGAATGTGTTATAATCCAAACATGAGTTTAACAAGTGCTTAATGGTTATTTTACGCTCGTCACAGACGTCATTGCATCAGATGCATTTGAGCTGATGTCACAATCACTTAAGAAGTTCTATTGGCACAAAGCGTGGGACTAATGGGGACAGTATACTAAACATTTTATTTTATAGCTAATTATTTTGGGGGTTTGTCTAAACAGTGTTCTCCTTCTGCAGCGATTGCTGTTATAGAAGCAGATTTTAATGCCAGTATTTAAACATCAGCAGTTTTTCCTGACATTTTTTACGGGTCGTTATTTATTAACTCTGCCCGACTGTTCTCAGATCAGCTTGTTGTTGTGTGTCTATTGTAAGAGGCAAGTTGGATTTTGCCCATTGGTGGACAAGCTTTGCAACATGAACAGTAATATTGTGGTTGAAGGGTGCTTCTCTCATCTCTTTACTTTCATTTTCATTCATTGGCCATCTTAAATGCTGATGAATGTGCAGATAGATGATAATATTGGGATGCTGATAAATCGGTTCTAAAAAGTGACGGTAAAACTTTAAACAGGATTCCCCTAATGTGATGGCTGTGAATGCTACAGTGTTGACTTCTTCTGTAAACACTTTACTGAAGAGCTTTTGGTGGTTTGGGCAAAACTTTAAGTATATTTTGCAAATTCTGGTCGTTTTAAGTGTCTTGACAGGAGATTTCTGGAGGATGTGCTCACTGGCCTGTGAGTGTGCGGTTTCACGCTCAGATCTGCTCTTTGCTCATTTTCATCTTGGTATTTGAGTCCCATTAAGGGGCTGATTACTGGTAAATAACAAGTTAGCCAATAAAGCCTTTTCATTACTTTACGCAAAGTAAGCCTTCATCAGTTCTCCCCTGATCAACAAGCTGTGTAATGGATACTCTGTTACTAAATGACCCCAAACCAAGTTTTACATTCATGCACATTTACTGTTAGCCATGATGTACAACACAGCATCCTTGCAACTGCAGCTACATCTTATTAATAGCTTCTCCTAGCATAGATGGAGGATGTGATTTGTCGTTCTTGTCAATTAAGGCGGTGAGATAAGCGTTTTACGTCACTGTGCTCGGGTATTACGCTGCTCAAGCTTTTGTTGTCATCTTGTGGTAATGATCTATTTCCTCTTGTGAAGAACTTTGAGCTCAGTAATTGGGGCAACAGTGGTGTGCAACAACAACAAACAAAAAGAAAAAACCAGAGCGTAACCACCGCAGACACAGCGGACGTGCAGATGCATGATGTGATGTGCTTGTTAGACCACTAAACCATGAGGACGCCCCAGTTATTCTGCTGCTGCTGCTGTAAACAGCACAGAGGTCCCACTGCCCAGGACATTCATCCTGTTAATTAATGAGTGTATTTGGCACAATCAATTTAGCTTTGTAGCTCATAAACCAAAAGACCGTCAGCACAGCAACCAGGCAAGAATCGAAACCAAAATAGACACGACCGAGAGAGCCAGGACGTGTGGAGTGTGGGCCGGACTGGAACGTGACCAAACGACTGAAAATCCGATGTTGGTATCAACTGTGGAGGGGAAAAACAAACCCATTAAAAACAAGAGGAGAGGAAGGAGGAGCTGCGTGATGGGATGGAAGGAAACAGAGGCGCTATCTGATGAGACAGATGGAGAGGATGGAGAATCGCCGATTGCCAGAGGAGAAATGGAAAAAGCCTCGGATGGAGAGTGGGAAGTGGGCAGGAGATGAGAGGCAGAAGGAGAGAGAGAGTCCTGCTTTTTGTTGGCGAACAGTGTTGGACAGCTTGAAGGAGATAAGAGAAAAGAGGGGGAAATGAGGAGTATGCAGAGGAGTGCACGCTTGCAGGAGGTCCTAATGCATTACGCCAGTGTGACTGTGACCCAGCTGTAAAGAGCCTGCCATCCTTTGATGGAAGGGACACACCTTCAGAATGGATTGATTAGGTTTACACTGAAACCCACCTAAACACTCAATTTAAGGCAATTATTGATAGAAGCAGTTTCTGCCTGTTTCTCTCATGCAAACTCATGCATGCACACACATGGAAAAGGGAAATGCCACAGAGGAGGAACAGATTGACGGCTTCATTTTGCATCTAATATTCCTGAACAGAATATTCAGGTTTTTAAAAAAGGAGGGAAAAAAGTCTCTTTAATCGCCAAGCTGATCCTCAGTAGGTGCTCTGCACTCGCGCGTCTCACAGCACATTTAATTATAGCCCCTTACTTAAAAAGCACTTCTCCCAGATTGTCGCAAAAGCTCCTGAAACTAAAACAACAAAAGAAGACGTGGACGGAAAGATTAGGACGACAAGAGGCCGCCGTCTCTCCCAGAGCCCATTAGCTGATGAAAAGTAGCTTAGTATTACTGTTTTTATTTATTGAAAACAGTAATACTTGTGTGCCAAGGTGAGGTTCGGCTCTATTAATGTTGAACCTTTTTTGGTAATTTATAAAGCTTTTATAGCGCGTTGAGAGTCGCTGTTAAATGAAAGCTATGGATGGAACGTATTTATTTTCAGCGGGATGTTATTTCTGTGACTTCTTCTCTTTGTTTTTGCCATGTTGCTCACTCTCATTCCTCCATCAGCCCTTTGCAAGACAAAACACACTCTGAATTTAAGTGTTCACAGGGGAACGAATGAGCCACAGACTGAAGTTGGAATTCAAGAACTATTTAAAGCTATTGCGTTATTTTTTTTCGTCTTATTTTTCTATAAAATTGTCTACATATGTATAGTCCGGCTGCTTTCTTATTCACAAAAGGTTGACACAAAGGGTTGTGGGAGCTCCACGTGTTTGAAAACATTTTTATTACTCTGGATGCCCTTCCCGGTGCAATCCCAAAGGGACTTATGTCTACTTCTGGGATTGAACCTGGAAGATTAGGCGACTGTACTTTAGAGCCCTCTGCATGTCCGTGTCAACTACATTAAAACAAGCCATCTGATTTCCATCGTCTGGTCATTGATGGCTTTTCTTTGCATATAGAGCAGATTTGCATATAGAGCAGGGGGATGGGATCTGTGTCAAAGCCAGGTGTGAACTTGGGCTAGATATTACAAATCTAACCTAATGAGTTCAGTAGCCCTCAAAGGTGTGATGCATCAGTGGGCTGGTTCAGAAGAAGTATAGGCCACATTAACGCCTGTGACTTTAACACTTGACCCTGATTAAAGACACTTGGTCCTTCTAAAATGCCAGATGTGTTAGCGGGACATGGAGGACTGCATTTTTCTGCTTTCCTCTTTTGATTGGCTCATTTTTGTTGGATGTTTAAGCCTGATCACAATAAGAAGTTTTAATAGAGATGTCAAGAATCTGCTTCAAGGTCAAACTATTTTGTGTGATTGATGTCCTACATACATTACTGCTAACATAAAATCTGATTTCATTTGGAGATTAAAGATTTTGTAGACATTAAATATATCCATGTTTGAATGTGATCTGTTGACTCACTGATGGGCAGTGATGTCAGAGGTTGAACAGTCAGAGGGATGGGGGAACTGTTGGAAATCAAGACGATGATTATCTTGTTTTTAATGCTTTAAGTCAGTATTATGATAAGACCTATGAGAGCGCGCGCCTGTGTGTTCAGTTTGGGCCATGCAGCCTGTATTCTGCAGGGAGGATGTTAACAGGCGCCTAACCTTTGACCTGTCTGTTGTTGTGTCTTGATGCATGCTTAATAATCCAGGAAAGGAAATCCCAAAAAGCTGATTCAGTTCATCTGAACATGCAGCGTTTTCACATGAACTGAATCTGTTATTGGTGGGAAACCACCAGATGTTAGGACTAGGGCTGCCACGATTAGTCGACTAGTCACGATTACGTCGACTATCAAAATCGTCGACGACTGATTTAATAGTCGATGCGTCGTTTGAAGCTTTGTAAGATCCCAAAAGACGCAGGAATAAGTAGCAGGATTTAAGAGTGTAATAACGGACTGAAACAGAAGATGGCAGCACTGCATGTACAAGGATGCCAGCTGCCCTTAAACCCCAAAGAAGAAGAAGCTCTGTCCCAGAATTCATAGCGCCCGGCTCAGTTTCCAACAATGGCGGCAGCTAGTTAGTTTTAATATTACTCTTATTATTCTTTCTGGGTCACAAAATAAACGTTTAACATATTTTCAGGCGAGAATGTAGCTGTGTAAACCTCAAATATCTACTCAGTTTATCAAGACACCACATATTTTCAAAAGCGCTCCGACGTTTTCGGAGACGTCTGTTACCCGCTAGCTCGATAGCTAACCGGGGGCAAGGCTAACTAGAGCCGTGAGAACACCGGACTCCCGGCCGTCACGTAGATAACTTTAAAATGTTATTGTTTGGCTTTTTTTTTAGTATTTTATTTGTTCCTGAGTAAATCGGTTTGGCTGAGATTAAAGTTATAGTTTTTACACAGCTGAATAAACGTCAAGCAGACAGCTGATTATCAGAAGTGTGAGATGCTCCAGAATTTACTCCGGTGTCCTGTTATATTTTAGATAGCAAGGAGTTTATTAAACTTCACCGAAACAATCTGCAAGTTTAATTAAAATTTAATAAACTACCATCTTGTCTTTATTTTTAGTTAGCACCTTAAACACTTAAAGCTGTAAGCTAATGATAGTTAGATAAGAGCAGATGCTGCTGGTGCAACCTACAGCTTGTAGGTTTTACGTCCAATGGGTGATGATCTGATTAGTCGACTAATCGCAAAAATAATCGGTGACTAGTCGACTATCAGAATAATCGTTTGTGGCAGCCCTAGTTAGGACAACAGAAAAGCTCACCGACCTCTAATCTAGTGCCATCTTCATTCGATCAATACGCACTGTATTCAAAGCACTTAATTAGTGCCACGCTCTCCTGTTGCTCATTTCCTTAAAAATATAAAACATTTTCCCTTCTCTCTCTATTTTTTTCTGTCTTCCTTCCTCATTTTCTACGTGCTAAATAGTAAAGCATTCATGCATATTGATCAGCTGGACCATAATTAGCCTCCTCTGTGTGCATGTTTGCTTGCCTCCCTGGCTGTAATGAGCAGGCAGTGCTATCAGTTTGTAATGTGTGTCAGCGGGATTGGACGCCGTTTGGACAAACACTGATAAGATTTGAATCGGGACAGCTCCGACTGCGACTGACTACAGATGATATGCCAGCAGGCTGCTGCTGCTGTTTGTATGTTGACTCAGAGCACATCATCCAGACGTTTCCCTTGGCTGAAACTGTTGCTACTGCGTGAGGCTGAATCAGACTGTAGGTCTAGCAGGAAATGCAGATCTTAGAAATGTCTACATTTAGTTATAAGTGCTTCCCTGGTCGGTAGAGCCAGTTTAGAGCTGTACAAATTTGGTTTGTGGTGTATAATAAATACCGAACCCAAATGTCACATTTTTAGTTGCCGTATCTCTAAATGACTCACGAGAATAGAAACGAGTGCAGCTTTGATTCTTTTGACAACCAAGTTGTTCATCAGATGAAACCACGACATGTCCAGCTCCGTGAGTCAGACGATGTCAAATGTGCTTCCTCCCACTTGCAGCCGATATTACATTTTCTGAATATAGCTTTTTATTTTTGTTGAAATGTCAAGCGTTCAGCCTCTGTGGAAATCATAAAAAAAAAGTTTGATCTTAATAAAGATCAAACCACCTACTTAGAAAAATTCAATGAAGGTCTTCAACAGAACCTTTAAAGGCTGGAGCTAAAGAAGCTGTTTTTAACCTTAAACTAATTAATAATGCATAATGAGTCAGCTGCTGAGAACTGGTCTCGGGAACATCTGATGACATTGTGTACTGCTGGTAACGATGATGACTCTGGCAGATTTAAGCTTCATGACATGGTGTTGTGTCAGAAAATGGGTACACTGGTTGTAATGGAATAGAAATGTTCAGCAGCAATACTCAGGCCGGCTGTGGGTTTTAGTTGGTGCTCTGTTGGCACTAAGAGTGCCAAAGTGTGCCCTTACATCATTACGCAACCAGCATCAGGCTAAAGTGGTAGGAAGAATCTATGCTTTAAGGTGCAACCTGTGGTGCATTCAGAGATGCTCTTCTGCATTCCTCGGTTATAACAAGTGGTTATTTGCGTTACCGTTGCTTTCTTATCAGCAAAGCAGTCTGCCAACTCCCTGCTGACCTCTTACATCAATTTTTAACCCAGAGAGCTGCTGCTCACTGGATAGTTTCTATTTTTCACTTTTTTCAGGCCACTCTCATAGTGGTCTGAACTATAGTGAGGTCTGTGTGGAAAAATTACATAAATCACATATCTTCCTTATTCTGATGCTCAATTTGAACTTCAGCAGGTCGTCTTCATCATGTCTACATGTCTAAATGCACTGAGTTTGTGCTCTTAGATGTGTTAGCGATAGGGCTGCCACAAACGATTATTTTGATAGTCGACTAGTCAGATCATCATCCATTGTACGTAAAACGTACAGCTTATTGCACCAGCAGCATCTTCTCTTATATAACTATCATTAGCTTACAGCTTTAAGTGTTTAAGGTATGTGATAACTAAAAATAAAGACAAGATGATAGTTTATTAAATTTTAATGAAATTTGCAGTTTGTTTCGGTGAAATTTAATAAACTCAGCCGTCTGCTCCTTGCTACCTAAAATATAACAGGACACCGGAGTATATTCTTGACCATCTCACACTTCTGATAATCAGCTGTCTGCTTGACGTTTATTCAGCTGTGTAAAAACTATAACTTTAATCTCAGCCAAACCGATTTACTCAGGAACAAATAAAATACTGAAAAAAGCCAAACAATAACATTTTTAAGTTGTCTAAGTGACTTATATATCATGTTTAACCTGAGTAGCGAAAGACGGCGGTGGGTTTGAAAATGATTGGTCAGGAGTCCGGTGTTCTCACGGCGCTAGTGAGCCTTGCCCCCGGCTAGCTATCGAGCTAGTGGGTAACAGATGTCTCCGAAAACGTCGGAGCGCTTTTGAAAGTATGCGGTGTCTTGATAAACTGAGCAGATGTTTGAGGTTTACACAGCTACATTCTCGCCTGAAAATATGTTAAACGTTTATTTTGTGACCCAGAAAGAATAATAAGAGTAATATTAAAACTACGTAAGTAGCTGTCGCCATTGTTGGAACCTGAGCTGGGCTGCGCTATGAATTCTGGACACAGCTTCTTCTTCTTCTTCGAGGTTTAACGGCAGCTGGCATCCTTCTTCATGCAGTGCTGCCATCTTCTGTTTCAGTCCTCTTAAATCCTACTACTTATTCCTGCGTCTTTGGGGATCTTACAAAGCTTCAAACGGCGCGTCGACTATTAAATTTGTCGTCGACGATTTCGATAGTCGACTAATCGTGGCAGCCCTAGTTAGTGAGCCATGAGAGTGCAGTTACAGAGGGTTTAAAGGATTTCTGTAGTCTGTTTCTTCTGGCTGCAAGACAGTTTTCTCCCAGGTGATTAAGAAAATGTCCTAAAAAATGAGTTGATCTTTGTAAAAAACAAAACAAAAAAAACCAAACAAACCCCCAAACACTGACTCTCCTGTGCACATTAAAAAAATCTAATGTATTCATTCTCTAACAAAGTACATTGTGCAAAAACATGTTTCCTTCCTGCTTATTGCTGCTGTATTGTTTGTTTATTGTAATGTTACTTGAGCACTGGTCTGCTGCACCACTGTGGGCGAGGATGGAGGAAGCTTCAGCCTCAGTGGAGTCTGACTGCTGCTGTGACCAGAATGCTAATCATCTGTGCAGGCTAAGGGCGGTATAGGCTATAAACACACACACACACACACACACACACACACACACACACACACACACACACACACACACCTGCACAAACTCACTGCTCTGTCTGTTGGTTTGGGTCCAGCCCATCTCCACCTTAAAGCAATCATCTCTCCTAATTGAGTGACGTCTTGGACACCCAACGTCATGCTTCACCCCTTCCCCGCTTTTCCCCGAAAGGCCCGCCTTCTCCAGCTGCTAATTGGCTGTCACAGACCTGTCAGAGTCGTCACGGATAAGAAGTAGAGCAGGATGCAGAGCTTTATGACTCACTCTGCAGGCTGGTTGATCTGAGTGATGGTTTCATAGGAAAGAACTGTCTGTATGTTAGCATGATCCCTTTTGTTTTATAACCAAATATTTCTGTTATACTTGAGTAAATTCAACTGAAACATTAGAAGAGTAGATGGTATTTGTTGTCGGGGTTAATGATATTAGTCGGTCATGTTCGTGCATTATATCAGGCTGGTTTCCACAGATGACTCCAATGGTGTAGCCTAAATTAACTGTGCTTTAAGGGTGTGTTTGCAGAGGTTCCACCTCTGTAGGTCTTTTTGATGTGTTTTGATACATGTGTTTATTTAATTTCACTGTATTTTATTTTCACTGTATACAGTTTTATTGTCCGCAGTGCGAACGAGTAGCTACTTTTGGTAGCGGTGTGGACGCGTCTTTCTTATGTTACCTTATTTTTCTACCAGTTCTTCTACTCTAATTTAGTTGTACCTGCCTTTTTAAGGCTTGTTTGATTTAAAAGGCCTGGATTTTAATTGTATTCAGTATTTTTTTTAAGTATTAAAAACTAACAAATGGGTAATAGATGCTAATATTAGCATAAGTTTTCTAGTAACGTTTTTTTTTTGGTTATTTCTAAAGCCAAATAATATCTTTGATTGCCTTAGACTGCAGTTTTGTTATTGCTACTGCTAGGGTTATTGCTATTGCTAGGGTATCAGTATTGTTAATGAACATTTTTAAAAATATCTAAAAACTTTATGAAACAAGCGCTGCTTAAGCTAGCTAGCACTATCGACAACCGTGCTATAAAAGAAATGCTAATTCAGTCCTTTTATAAAGTCTTTCAGTAATCATTTACATTAGCTGGTATTTTCAGACATAACATTTTATAAATTAAGTATTTTGAGAGTACATTAAACAAAACTTGGCTATTTTTAAACTGTTTTCTTTTCCTAGCATATTTTACCTCAACACAGTAAATAACTGCACTGAGTATCTTTGACCACAGCCAAGATGAAATTGAGTAAAAATCCTCATTTCAACCTGCATCTAGTAATGATTTAATGATTGTAGACTTTAACTATTCTGAGGTGTGTGATGTGTGGAAAAAGTGAACCACCAAAATAAATGAGGGTATAATAGGACGCTCTTGTGGCATAAATAGGGTGCAGACTTGTGGACCAACACTTTCTGACTCAGACTTTCTGCAGCGTTTCCAAGTAGAATAATTTCCGGCTAATGAAGGTTACCTTGCATTGTTATTTTTGATGAGTCACACACCCCACACACACATGCACGAGCAAATACAAAGTATTGACTGAGCGGCGCTTGATTCCTCCAATCTATCCGTCTATTTATATTTCCAGACTAAAGCTCCCCGCTGTGCCGACACACTCTTCCTTTTGTCGTAATAGCACACGGTGTGAGTTTGAGACCTGTTTTTCAGACGAATTATGCTGTTTTCATCTTAATATAAAAGCAAAGAGAAAAAAAATTGATTCGCTCTTCAGAGCTGTTGACATCTTTACAGGCTGCATCCACTCAGCCAAGCGCTATTTTAAGACTGCTGTTAGTGAAAAACCAAATGCTTGTTATTTCTGCTGCCTGTAGAGTCCACGCAGTGAAATATGTTCTCTCTCTTTCCATTCATTCTCTATCTTCTGTCTCTTTTTGTTTACATTCTGTTCTGCGTCTGCGTATGTGTGCTCTGGATTTCATGCACAAGTTATTTTTAATGTCTTTTGTTCCTCTGCGTATATGTAGGACGTGTGTGCGTGTTTCTTTAGTGTATGAGAGTTGGCGATTATTGAAGACCTTGAGATCAAAACATACCCTTGTGAGGTTTTACAACACCTCCCACATTCACATGCTCAAAAACACACAGAAACACTTTCAAAGTCACATAGGCAGGAGGCAAAGATCAAAGTCCATTTTTTTTCTGGCCTTTACCTTTGGATAACTGGTTTTGTTTTTTCCCTCCTCTATCTCCAGGGCCTTTTTTCTTTCTTTCTGTTTTTTTTAAGTGTGTGTTTGTCCACAAATCCATGTCCATAAATCAGCCAGCAGCAAAGTGACAGGGGATAAGAGGTGAAGGCTGATATGAAAGCAGAAGCCAGAGACATTTTTTTTTTAAATTGACTGGTTTATTTTTCCCAGTAAAGGCTACTTTTAACTACATCTCCCAGCACCTTTTCGCAAGACTCACATCAGGGCACTCAATGTTTAAGAAGTCTGAATTTTGACTCTTCAAAATTGTGAAATATCAGAGCTGTATCTGATTTTTAGGACCACATGAAAGTGCGCTGCTTCGGAATTAAAAAGAACACGGGCGATTTCATTTGTGCTGCTCGCGCTTTGATGGAAAATCAGATCTGAGCGACAAAAAAGATCAAGCTGAATGTGAAATCGGGTGTTTAACACAAAGCCGCTCTGATGAAATACTCTCATGTGATTGAGCTCTTAGCTATGCCCATAACATGTGTCATCAACTTCTCTTTCTGGTTTTGTGCCAGTAGTTGGTTTTCTGTGGGTTTTTAAAGTGCTTTAAGCAGCTTTTGTGAACGATATGTTCTTTTTTTTTTCTTTGCCTTTTTTTGAGGAAATGCCATGTTTTGGTGGTAATGTGAATGGCAGTTATTAGGAAAGGTGCGTTCAGGTGTTCCTGGGAGGTGGTGGGAAATTCAGAGTAACCACAGAAATGGGCGTGGCCCGCTGTAGCATCAGGCTGTTCTGTTTTTGTGCTTCCTTCTATGACATAACATATAATACACAGCCGTCAGAGTTCATAAATCACAGTCAGGTGACTGAGTGTTTTACACATATATATTAGTTTACTATGCTTCTTTAACCATCACTTTAATGATTTTATATGTAATTTTGCATACCATATAATGCTGCAGTGCTGCCAGGCATCACATGCCTAGATTTCTATTCATAGTCTTGATTTTGTTCATTACTTTTCACAAGATGCATCAGCTTGTTGCATTGTTTATGTATATCTATCTATTACTCTATAGTAACAGAGTAATAATATTAATCTTGTTTTATTAGCTCATCCAGCCAAAGGGCTGGTGAGCTGCTGCCAAGGTGAGGCGTCTGTCATCTATCCAAAAGATCCAGAGGAGCTACCACTGGATAATGAGTTTATATAATGACCAGTGATAGCACAGGTCATCTTTACACAGTAAGTCATTCTTGTACTACACAGGAAAACCTCAAGGATAGTTTCTTTTTTTTATTGACGAGGATTTTTGTGCTTAAACTCAGTTTTCAATCTCGAGTTTTCGATTAATCATCCCCAAATCCTCCTGATTGTGATGAAATCTCTGCTCTTAGAGATGATAGAAATATTCATCTGATCAATACACATCTCACTCTGTGTGTGTGTGTGTCTGTGTGTGTGTGTGTGTCTGCGTGTGTGTGTTGCACTGTGTTGAAAATGGGCATTTTGCCCTGCTGTGCGTCAAGGACAGACTAATCCATGTAACAGAATGATAATAAAGAAGAAGGGCACGACTCTTAGTCTCCCCCCCCCCCCCCCAAACAGATCAGGCCCTGCCATCGATCACCATTACTGAGAGGTGGAGGCAACGCCACGTTACTTAAGAAAGTAGATTGGGCGCAGCAGTGAAAAGAGTGGAGTTGAGTTACAGTTATGCGAGCAAGGGAGAAGGAGAGCAGCTGTCCTTAAGTAGGAAGCAGGAGGAGGTGAGCTGTAGGAAGGGAGGAAGGATGAAGACCATTAAAGAATAGAAAATTAGCAGGAGAAGTCACATGGTCACACGGAAGGGAAGGGTTTAAAATAAAATGCTCGATGTGAAGGTCGGTGCAAGGGCGGCTCTTTTCTTTCTGCTGTGTGTACTTAGCATGTTATTTTCCTTGCGTGACACGGCAAGGTCACACCGCTCATGACTGACTGTCGTCAAGGAAACCATAGGTACCTTCCTCCTTAAAGAAGCAGACCTTTTATACCCACGCACGTTTAGACGCTCGCAGCCTCATGTGCCGAAGCCACATCCTGACATTAGTGAAATCCTCATTTGTGTGTATTGCTTTCATTTGTTGATAATGTTTTATTTCCCTTCAAGTTTATTTAATGTTGTCAGAATCACTTGCGGAAGTATCAGTTAATTGGTGTAATTAAATCTGGATGATGAGAAAAGCAGAACGTGGTTTGGTGTTTCACTTTTTAATGACCGACCCACTCCTGGGGCGCCGCTTTGTTATAGAGGATAAAGTAATCTGGGACCGAAATGATGAGTCAGTTCCAGAAAATAATCTCATCGATAATTTGAGTCATTCTTCAAGCTGACATGTGTGGAAAGACAAACTCGAGAGTCTTTTTTTTGTAATATCGTAAATAGTTCCATAACACTGAGACGAGATGAGCCTCCAGCCATCCTTCCCAAGGAAAAATGATGCCTCTGAATGAGAGCACTAGGAAAGATAAAGTCTGTAAACCATGAATGTCACAATTAGGGTTGTCAAAAAAAATTTATACTCGGAGATACTAATCGATACTGGAAAAACCATTACTATCGGATCAGGTACTCGCTTGCAACAGTATCGATTGGAAGAGTGCCGTTTTTGCCTCCTCCAGCTGAGACACAACTTCACAGCCTCACTCACTAGCAGCTGAAAGAGCTGACGCTCACAACACTGAACAACACCGTATGACGGTCACTAAAGCTCCTGTTTCAACAACATTGACATGTTAAAGAATAATATGTAATAATATATAATTGTGGGATATGTGCCTATTGACTAAAGGCAATGGTGCTGTTGCATTATTTGATTTAATGTTATAAAAATGAATGTTATAAGCATGCATGTTATAAGCATGCATGTTATAACCAGGATGAAACCTCAGTTAACAAAAACAACCAAAAACCAAAAACCTATCAGATAACTGCAGGAGTTGGTAATATTCATCCCATGGGGGCCCTGCATATCAACAACGCCTCATGGAAATCATTTGTTTTGGATTAAACTGCCTTCCACAGTGCTACCCATGTCGATAGTGTTACTGAAAATGCCAAACATTTGCTGGTAAAAGCTTCATTAGTCAGAGTACTTCTTTTATTATTATGGGTTTTTTTTCCCCATTTTGATTATAATAACTTATTTTTTCACATGAAAAGGTGCTTTGTTTTGTTCTTTTCTAGTGCTGTTTGAAGTGTGAAGATATCCCCTTGGACTGAGTAGTAATGAGTGTAATTTTTTTTGTAATTATGCAGACGTGGAAGATTATTTAGCTAATTGGAAAATAGCTCATAACTGGCACATTAATCAGTTAAATGAGGCCTAAAATGACTTGAGGTAAGGCTTTTTTCTTTCTTTCCTGGCCTAGCTTGCTTTTCATTTTTCAAGTTTGATACTTTGTTTTGTGTGTGCGTCTGATAGACATGCTGTCTGTTTCTACAGAGACTGACCTTTACAGAATATCAGAGGTCAGTCTTCCCACAGACATTATCGAGCCGTTCTCTGCCTCCGTCAGAGCCCTCGTTTCATCCGCCCATGCCTTTTTCCCTAAACAAATGAACAAATATCTGCGACTGTGGGGAAAACACGAGGTGTTTTCAGTCAAAGGGGCATTAAACATTAATTTAGCTGCAGTGAGTCAGATGTGGAGGTCTTCTTCAGTTTGTCCCGTAGAACCAGAAAGAGTTTCTGTGATAAACCGATGCACTCACCTCATCGGTGAGGACATGCAAAACATAACGCGGGTTCACAACACAAAATAGCAGAAACACCCAAAGAAAAGTATCTGGAGAGAACTGATAAACTAAAGATGCATCAGATCAGGTTTTCTTTTTTTCAGGTTATCACATATTTCTATTGAAAATGTTATAAAAATTGAAAAAAATAACAGTCTGTATGATATTCACAACTTTCCCTGGAAATTAGTTAATTATGCAGCAGCTCAATTAAGAGCCTGCATGCTCGCTTATTGTTTTTCCTGCAGATTTCAACCACACCATGCGGATCAGCAGTTTTCAGAAAGCCGTAAATGTTCAAGCTGAAATTTGCATCACAGCCGAGGAAGCTTTAGCTGCTGTGGAGACTGTTTTGATACGCTTGAAGGCAAAGAAGTGAAGCGTTTTACACCCAAATGAAGTCACCCAGTACATTTTGCCTACTTAATTTCATTTACAGAATGTGAAAATGTGTGAAACTCCCTCCCCTCCAAACAAAAGTATAAATATTCACTCAATTTTGGAGCTAGCATCAAATCACCATTCATGGAACTGCAGGTTTTATTGCCACTGACCTTTTTAGATGAAGGAAAAACTAACTTTGAACAGGACAAAGTTGCACATCCTGAACATACAGCCGGCTGGTCTGTGTGGAGTTCCTTGGGTTTCCTCTGGGTACTCCATCAATGTCAGCTTAGCTGATGTGAGTGCACTGGGGGAATCCCCCTCACAAAAACTGATGTTTGAATATATGTATGTGAAATTAAACACTGTGCTTTGAGCACTCCTGCTTTAAAAACACATAGTTCTGTAACCCATAGGTTTGTAACGGGACTTGGGTGCCTGGCTTGCTTTTTGTTGCCATCTTTTCTGCTGTTTTAAGGCTGAAAAAATGTTGCTGATAACAAGAAAAGTCAAGTCAAAATGTAATCCTGTGCACGCCCACCCTCCTTTTCTTTAGAACCACTTGTGTTAGAGAAGTGAAACTCGTGCGTTACAGGAAAAATGTGTTGGCACATGTTTTACAAGCAAAGTTGGAGGTTTTCCTGATAGATTTGTTTTTTTGGAGCTGGCAGCAATTGAAGGAAGTGCAGCTTGAGGCACTTCCACATCAGGTTTTACATTTGCAGGGCTGAGGCTTGTTCGATGGTGCTGTTGAAGCCAGCAGACAAATTTGTACACGTTTGTGTGTCTGTGTTGCTTTTTTTTTTTTTTTTTTTTTAAATATTGATTATTATGCAATATGATGGATATTATAAGGTTAAAGTGGCTCCTTTTGATCTTGCATTCTTGAGTTAATGCATTGTTTTATTAAACTGATAAGAGGCTGTGGTGGGGCGTGGTTTGCGGTGCCGTGCGGACGCACCTGCACGGCATCCGCAATCACGCCCGCCGTGTTAAAACACGGGGACTCAGGGGTTGGTGGGTGTGTGGTGTGACGTGAATTAAAATAAAGTTGGTTCTGAACGTTGCTCCGTGGTCCTGCCGTGCCTTATTCACGCCACAGAGGCAGTGTTGGCTTCAAGATGTAGAGGGAGCAGAAGTGGCCTACTTGTACTTTACTGTTAGGACTCACACAGGTGGGGCGGGAAGCACTGGATGACACAATCAGGAAGTTTAGACAAACCACAGAGACACTTTTCACAAATTACTACACAGTTGGCGTGGCGACGGTCACGCCCAGTCAGAGCTCCATGGAGCTTCTCTATTTCCAGCTGTTTAAGGCTTAGATTGACATACAGGATTTTTGTTATTGTCAACAAAAACCACAAAACTCACCGAATTGGTCCTAAACACGTGTGTGTGTGTGTGTGTGTGTGTGTGTGTGTGTGTGTGTGTGTGTGTGTGTGTGTGTGTGTGTGTGTGTGTGTGTGTGTGTGTGTGTGTGTATATACACTGCTGTGAATTCACGTTTGAACAGTTGATCCAACATCATCAAAACTTAAAGCAGATGCATTTTCTTCTGCTTCCACAACAACAGTATGTCAGAGGCGACGTTTCTCCTCAGCTCATTCCAAAAGTCTGGAAACCAAATATCATACCAAATATGTGTAGTGCTGTAAAAAGGTATTTACACCCTTCTGGCTTTCTTATTTTCAGATAATCAAAAACATTTTAATATTGGACATAAACAGCGTGAGTAAAGACAAAATGCAGTTTTTGTACTGCTGAAGTTCAGCTTACCAAAAATCTGTTTAATCGCAGTTTAAATTTATATAAAAGAAGAAGAAGGGGACAAATACTTTTCACAGCAGAGTAACAATCAGTTTGGAGCAAAGAGATTTACATCTTTGTGGAAAGAAATCACAATCCTGGCGTAGTTCGACTCTCTAAGAGACAAATTCGTTTCTTGTCTTTTCCATTATGCATCTCAGCCCATAATTCTATCCCAGCTGTTAAGCAACAGAAGCAGGTTTGTAATTATTTGGGGATGAAAGATGAAGCCGTGCTCCCTTTTTCGGGTGTGTGAGTGTAGACGCCGCTCTCTCCGTTTCCATCACATGCCGATTTATTTTTCTTTCAGTCATGCTCTGCTCGAGTCTGTTCCTTTGTTCGGGTTGATGATAACGGGCAGTGACTTTTAAAGTGTAGTGACAAGCTGTCGAGGAGCCAGGGCAGGAGTGAGAGGTGAACCACAGAGGAAGTGCTGGTGGCGGGCGGACTGTTTTGACCTTTACCATGTGATTCCCCTCGCCGACTATGGTTACTGGTCCAATCACCGTGGCAGTGAAGGCTGGTGCAGCATTTTCTTTAATCCTGTAGGGGATTTACAGTAGTTAAACAACAGCATAAATAACAGTGGAAAAGAATAAAACTTGGTGTCTACGCGATGCTTTAATGGAAAACGCGTGTTTCAGACTGCGCAGAAATCCCAGCGCTCCTCGCATCCATTTACAGAGCAACAAGTAAAGTAGTAAGTTCCTCTCGAGGGAAATCTGAATTCTTGAAGCTGTTATATAACACAAGCAATAAAGCACTGAACTAGTTTTTGTGGTGAACCAATTACTGCAGTAAATTAAAAGTTACTGTGTGGATTCTTAACATTTCTGTAGCCTTGACTCTGGTGTCGTAGATGATTTACAGGCTGCTCTGCTTTTAGTTAGATGGAAATATAAGAGGGAAAATGTAGAAAATAGCAGTTAGCAAAGCTATTTCTTATATATTACCATGCCAAGTAGATATATGCTAATGCTAATTATTTATGTGAAGCTGTGCAGGTTAATGGTAAATGGAATAGTTCTTATATAGAGCTTTTCTACTCTGAGCACTCAGACTGCTTTTGTACAACTTGCCTCATTCACCCATTCATACAAGCACTTTTTTCCATGCTTTTCCAATGTAGGCGCTTTCTGTCTATCATTTAAACCCTGATCGATGCATCAGAGAGCAACTTGGTGTTAGCATCTTGCCCAAGGATATTTGGCATGCAGGACTGAAGCAGGCGCTTTGACTGCAGCGTGTTTGCTATCTGTCTGCATTCATAAATTAGATGGGTATTCTTTGTAAACCTTTACCATTCTGTCCTGGGAGTGACAGAGAGGGTCTGGGATTGTTTGGAGACCAGTTGTTTCCCACTATGTGACCAATGCAGTCGCTTTGGTATCGATTGTGATCGCCCAGCTAAACCTCTGGCTAACCAGTTGGTTGCCACAACATCTACTGCAGAGATGGTGATGTATTAGTTGCTAGCCGATTGCAGACTTGTTTGCAAACAACTCACCAACTACTCTTGGAGAAACTTAGCGTGTTGCAAACCGCAAACAGAAAATGTTTGCGTTGAAAGTAAAAGTCGTGCCTTACCGCTCAAATTGAACGGTTGTCCGTTTCCTGTTTGCGTTGCACTTTTTCTGATTTAATTGCCATTTGGCAGGTGTTTGCAGACAAATTGGTGTCATCCTTCAAAAGTTGTCACCTGCTAGCAAACAAAGCAGTTGCAAAGAGGTTGCCGCTATCACCATATCCTTCTCTGTGACCAGATTTCACCCATTAAGTTCCAGCAGCTTGCAGCCGGTTGGTTAATACACCTTTTTCCCTAGCAACCGGTCTCTACACCATGTGACTGAGACCTTTGATGACCAGATTATTTTACTTTCACCCAGGCAAAATTCTTCTAAATGTCAACATTTGGCATTTAATATTTAAAACCAAACTATGGAGAGGGTGAGATGGAGGCAGATGATCTGCGGGGGCGACCCATCAAAGGGAGCAACGGAAGAAGAAGATTTGAAACCAAACTCTGGGGCTTTTTGGAAAATAAGCGATAAAATAATTGTGAGAAAGTCATACTGGAGCAGTTCTAAGTGTTGGGTGGTTGCTTGTAGTAACCTTTTAACAGTTTTTTCTTGCTGATTTGTGTGTTTGCAGTTTGTTTTTCTCTCTGTGTATATCTGTGCGTCTCCCTCATCCACTTTCTACCCACACCTCCCTTCGCCCCAGGTGCTTCAGCCCCATCTCCGATCGACCACTGGCACCCGGCCTCTTCTGCTCCCTCTCCACCTCGATTCATTCCACTCAGATCCAGCAGGTGTAAGCAGAAGTCTTAGTTGGCCTTTTCTATCGGAGATAAAAATTGATCGTTTTTTTATTCATAGCTTTAGCCTCTCCTGGCTGCTTTGATCGTGAAACTAGAAAACCTCTGCGTTCAGAAAAGGCTCTCTGTGTTTGTCGCTGACTTTCTTTCTTTCTTTTTCCAGCGGTTGCATCAGCAGTCGGGGGCCACTTGTCAATTTCGGTGGTTGGGTAGGGAGCACTTAAAGAAAGATGAAAGGCGAGTAAGTGGGGTGGATTTAGGAGAAGGCCCAGGTGAGACGAGAGAGAGCTGAGGGAGAAATGCGGAGCAATTTTCCTGTCCTCGCCCTCCGCCTTTTTAGTGTGACATCAAAAGAGGCTCTTGTCTATGTTTTGGGTAACAGCGCGGCTCTTTAGATGTGACCTCTGTCCTCTCTGGGCGATTGATCGGTGCAGGGTGTGGCGAATATTTACATAACTGACCGTTTAAACTATCTTGCTCTCCATCCGCTGCTTTTAAATATCGCCCTAGAAAAGAAAAGATGTTTTGTTTTTCCATTTGCGATGTCAGACAGTTCATCTCTCGGCGCACATTTTGCCAGCCTCTGTCATCCCCACTCCTCTGTTCTCTCTGGTGATGTCTCCCTCAATTTTCATGCCTCAGCCTCGCTTCCTTTCTCCTCTCCCTTTTGTGCCTGCCTGCTTTTTGTTTCCTCCTCCTCCTCTGTATTCACGGCTGTTTCCACATCTCTGTTTGTTATTTGTCATTTGCGTCTTTTCCTCTTCCTCCCTCTTGTCTGTTGTTGTCCTGTCTTTTCCTGTATATAATTTATTGGCACAATGCATTTGTGTCTTTTTCTCTTTGTGTGTCCTTTGCTTTTGTTTTTTGTTTGGTTTTTAGCTTCCATGTTTCTTCTTGATTTCCTCCAGGTTGCTCTGTCAGGTTTATTCTAGCGGTTTACTTTCTGTCCCTTAAGCCCTGGAGATGAATTATTGAACAGACTGACCCCCGGGTGCTATTGGGGAGGTGTGTGTGTGTGTGTGTGTGTGTATTTGTACTTGTTTAGACGTCTTTGTGGGGACCAAAAAAACCCCCAAAATGTGTTTTTTGGTCAGGGTTAAAGTTAGGTTATGGTTGGGTTTAGGCTACGCGTTAAGGGTTAAGCATACATTTTTGATGGTTAGGGTAAGCGGCTAGGAATAGCATTATGTCAATTAGATGTCCTCACTAAGATATCAAAACGAGAATGTGTGTGTGTGTGTCTTTTCAGTGATTCGGTTTCAGGTCTTTAAATGCTCCTGGTCTTGTATGTCCCTTTGTGTTTTTGAACACTGGCATTTTGAGTATTTCTTCTAAGTGTCAGGAAACCTGAGGCCAATCTCTCGTTTCTTAGCTGTTTTTTTTTTTCAGATGGAAGACATCCGGCAGGATTTTTGTTTTTTGTCGTTGTTTATGTGGTAAGTGTTGGTGTCATTTGAATGGGACATTTTTAACTTTGACAAAAATAGCAATCCATTTGCATCGTGGGCTGGAGTATTTTGTTTTTTAACAGCCTGCCAACAGATAAAGCAGAACTGCGCTCAACGCCTCTTCTAAAGTCCTGTTTTATTTTTGCTGTGTTTGATGGCCCTGATGAGAGGGACAGGGTGAACGGAGAGGAGACAGGAAGTGACAAATTACCACAAGCTGGCTTTTAGGCCATAATACAGACATGTATGTGGTCCACAACAAAGTGTGACTGATGCTGGATTTTGGCTGTCAGTGCTCAAACCTCCTCTGTATATATCAGCTGATACTGTTTCTCTAGTGAATATACACAGTTGACTCCCAGCTGCATGTGCTGCAGACAGTGTTGTGCATACGCCTCGACAAACTGTGCAATGACATCATTTTTAAGCAGATATGCGTGAATAATAATAATCGTGTGTTATAGCTCACTTACAGCCAACTTCAGTTTCATACTTGTTTGATTTAATAGACTGTATATAAAAGATGGTCAGAACCACAACAAAATTAAGGATGCTGCATTCTTATTGGCTAGCAGCTTTCGATAAATGGGTCGTTAGCCAGAAAGAGTGCCCCCTTTTATAATCGTATCTGAGTCTAACAGGGACAATGGTTTACTGTAAAGCTCTATACAGACTATTACATTTATCTGGATTGGCTAGAATATCAACCCTGATTAAAGATACCTGGTGTTAGCTAGCTCTCAGTTCAAAGTGGCTAACACTCAGTGACTTTGTCAGGTCAAATATTTCTTCTTTTCTGTCCATAAGAGAACTTTAATAAGAGTACTTTGGTGTAATTCTAATATTTTCCCCTAATCATCGCTTCAAGCTTGTAACTTATTGTGCAGAGGAAGTTGATTTGTTTGTGCTGCAGACAAATTGCCTCAGTTTTTTGTTTTGCAAATTTTTTTTGCTCATTTCCTTTTATTTTTTAACTCTTTGCTCTATATTAAGCTTTTTGGGGTGAATTGAAGTTGAAATGTTCCTAGGCTGAAATAATCTCATCGACAGTAAACGCGGACAGATAAGTAGCTGGCAAAAATATCTTCACGTGCAAATGTGAGCACTGAGGCGTTCAGTTAAAGTTTTTCCAGACAGCTTCTGAACACTCCCGATCCCAGAGACTCAGTTCGCAGCACAAGCAAAGTGATCAACAGGTCATCAGACATCCATCTGTTCCCTGCACAGCTCAGGGCGCAGCAGTGCGAGGGCGCTGGATATCGAATCTAATTTTAGTGTCGTTGTGTGTGGTTTCCTGCAGGCTTTTCAATCTGACCCTGAAGAAGCTGATCATGCTGAAGGAGCTGGATAAGGACCTCACCTCAGTCGTCATCGCGGTCAAACTGCAGGTACGAGACGTCTCCAGAAGCACGAGGTGAAACCTACCTGCTGTACACGGAGGCTGGAGTTTTATGGAGGCATTATTTTAGAAATGCATCAAAAGAAAAAGTTTCTGCAAACAGAATAAAACAACTTTAAAGATTACACATACAGATCCCTGTGAACAGTCTATGAGCGATAACTGAGTAATAACCAAAACAGAATTAGATGATGGGCACTAAAATCATACCTCGAAGCTCAGTTCCAGGAAACAAAATCAATTTTTTTAAAGTCTGACTGAACTTTCCTAGAAATGAAATCCTCCCCAAGGTTACATCCTGTTATGTCAAAGTCTGCTTGAGTTGAACATTTATCTTTATCTTTAATCATTAAATGACATTATAGGATTCAAAGATTTCCACTTTCAACTATGCTTAACGAGCAGACGATGAAAAACGAACCAACTCCCCACCTGGGGAAAAACCCGAAAGACTCAGCCTTTGTTGCCCCGTTTGGCTTTTCTGTAAAGCCGTTTATTGTTTTGCTGAGTCGGTTTCATTGGACGCAGACACGCTTCCTCCTCGTTGTTTTGCAGCCAAGCTGCTTTCTGAAATGCCTCATTAGCCGGGTGCTTTTCTCTTAGAACTGGCAGAAGGAGCAGCGCTGCCAAATCCCACTTTTTCTGACCATTGGAGAGCTTTTTGGCAGCGCAGGCGCCCAAGTTAGTTAAAGTTAGCACAGAATACTTCAAAAATACTGCATTTTGTCACATTTTGTTGTCATTTCTCTCTCTAATGCCAGGGCTCCACTCCAAACTTCTACTCGCTGGCTCGTTTTCAGTCTTGATTGCTATCGTCTTGTTTTCTAAGTAAACCATTAAATTCTCTGCTGCTCTCTCACATAAGGCTCTTTAAGCTGGTTTAATTCTTTTTCCATGCGGCTGCCGCTCGCTCAGTCTTCCAGCCCTGCTTTCTCCTATCAGGCATTTCTCCTTACTCACCTCCTCCTCCGGCTGTGCATGGCTGATGATAATGATGAGTCTGTTGTTTTGAGTCTGCTGGGGTTAGCTAGGGCACGCTAATAGAAATCTTTCTCTTTTTTTCTTGCTTGCTTTCTTTACTTTCACCGTTTCTTCTGTAGTCATCAGTCTGTGTCTCGTCTTCAGGGCTCCAAGCGGATCCTGCGCTCCAATGAGATCTTGCTGTCCTCAGCAGGACTGACGGAGACCGATCTGCAGCTCACCTTCTCCCTCCAGGTACGAACAAAGGTTCAGCGAGATCAGGGACCCATCAATCACAGCCAAACAATAACTTTCTGGTTTTACAGAAAACATAGAAACAACAATAACACAAAAAATTGAATCTCTAGCTTCAGAAATGCAAAAGTCTTGAGCCAACCGTCATTTTTTTATATTTTACCGAGGAGCCTTCTTGTAATTTTTTCATAGTGGTTTGGATCAAATGTTCCCCAGGCCGTCTGAAGGTCTCTGTGTTTGTTTGACAATGGCTGATTTTCATTTTCACTCCAGCCTTTGTACCCGATCCTTTTCACAGCAATATTTATTTGGCGCCGAAATCAAGAGATGAACCAGTGTTGTGTCTACATGTGACAGACAACTTAGCAAATAACCAATTTTAAGTTCTCTAAGTGAAAATCAGTGGTAACAGGTCTGATAGAGTCATTAATCCAAAATTCATATTTTAAATTTTGTGTCCAGAAAAGGTCAGAACTCATAACAGTGAGTGTCTGCAGCCATCTGTAAAACATGGTGGAAGCTCCGTCATGGTTTGGGCTGCATTTCAGACAGTGATGTTGCGGGTCTTGTCAAAATTGGGGAATTATGAATGCAGAAATGTACAGTCATGTTTTGATCTGCCATGCAATACCATCTGTACAGTGTCTGAGTGAAATTGGCTTCAGTTTTCAGTGTAGCAATAATTCACGAAGCACTGCCAGTACAGTGAAAGCACACCTGGATAGAAAAACACACAATGAAGCACTATCAGTCATGGATTGGGCTCCCCAGAGCAGTGTGGGATCATCTTGACAGAGAACAGAACAAAAGGCAGAAACATCCAAAGAAGCTTTGAATGTCCTTCAATAAACCTGGAGAACTATTCCTGAAGTCTACTTAAAGAAATGGGAAGAAAGCTTCCTCAGAGAGTTCAGGCTGTGATGAAGAGTAAAGGTGGTCGTACCAAATATTGACTTTCAAGCTCATCAGAATTGTGCAAACTCAGTTTTTGCCTCAAAAAGGTCTCAAAGACTTTAGAGTCAGACCTGTTACAGATCGTCAACTTTTCCTTAATGTCAGGTATGTTTCCAGAATCACTAAAAACTGCTGTAATCAAACCTATACTGAAAAAGGACAATCTTGACAAGACACAAATGAAAAACTACAGGCCGATCTCAAATCTCCCATTTTTAAGTAAGATCATTGAAAAAGCAGTTTCTCAACAGCTCAGTTACTTCTTAAAACAGAATAACTGCTACGATGCCTTCCAGTCAGGTTTTAGACAGAACCACAGCACTGAAACCGCTCTGACCAAAGTGTTTAATGACATATGTCTGAATACAGACAGTGGAAAAATGTCAGTCCTAGTTTTACTGGATCTCAGTGCAGCATTTGATACAGTTGACCACAACATATTACTCAAACGACTGGAGAACTGGACAGGTCTTTCAGGAACTGTACTAAACTGGTTCAAAACATACGTAGAAAACAGGAAATACTTTGTATCAATAGGTAACTTCACATCTGAGCAGACAAGTATCACATGTGGAGTTCCCCAAGGTTCCATCTTGGGACCCCTTCTGTTTAACATCTACATGCTCCCACTGGCACAGATTATAAACAACAACAAAATAAACTATCACAGCTATGCAGATGACACACAAATATATATCACAATGTCACCAGGAGACCGAGGCCCTGTACAGGCTCTTGGTAAATGCATTGAGGAAATCAATGACTGGTTGTGCCACAATTTTCTCCAGCTAAACAAAAACAAAACTGAGGTAATAGTCTTTGGCGCCAAAGAAAAACGATTACAGGTCACCAGAGAACTTCAATCTATACATCTAAAAACCACAAACCAGGCGAGAAATTTGGGTGTAGTGATGGATGCAGACCTAAACTTAGAAAAACACATTAAGACAATAACAAAGTCAGCTTACTATCACCTCAAGAATATATCAAGGATAAAAGATCTGATGTCTCAACAGGACCTGGAAAAACTAGTCCATGCATTCATCTTTAGTAGGCTTGATTACTGTAACAGCATCTTTACAGGTCTACCTAAAAAATCAGTCAGACAACTACAGCTCATTCAGAACTCTGCTGCTCGAGTCCTCACTAAGACCAAAAAAGTGGACCACATCAGTCCAGCTCTGAGGTCCTTACACTGGCTGCCTGTCCGTCAGAGGATAGACTTTAAAGTTCTGATGCTGGCCTATAAAGCTCTGAATGGTTTAGGACCAAAATACATCAATGACCTCCTGACCCGGTATGAACCTTCCAGATCCCTCAGGTCATCTGGATCCGGTCTTTTATCAGTTCCCAGAGTCAGAACCAGACACGGAGAAGCTGCATTCAGCTTTTATGCTCCTTATATCTGGAACAAACTCCCAGAAAGCCTCAGATCAGCTGAAACACTCAGTTTATTTAAATCCAGGTTGAAGACTCACCTGTTCTCAGCTGCATTTGAATAAAGCACCAAATCCACACTTTAAGCTTAAATTTCAAAACTTACATTTAACTACTGATTTTATCTACTGTTCTGATTTTATCTGTTTTGATTTTATATACTGTTTTGTTTGTTTGTTTGTTTGTTTGTTAATTAGTTAGTTAGTTTATTTGCTTGTTTTAATCAATTTTAAATCATGCTTTTTATTTGTTCTTGTTTCTAATGTCTCTGTAAAGCACTTTGAATCACCTTGTTGTTGAATTGTGCTATACAAATAAA
This sequence comes from Rhamphochromis sp. 'chilingali', assembly GCF_963969265.1. NCBI lineage: Eukaryota > Metazoa > Chordata > Actinopteri > Cichliformes > Cichlidae > Rhamphochromis > Rhamphochromis sp. 'chilingali'. The sequence goes on along the minus strand of NC_137929.1, from coordinate 38,319,948 downwards.
CTTGCCTTGCCTTGCCTTGCCTATATACTCCATTATGTATGTTTTTACACGCCTCAGTAAACTGTTGCACCTATTTCCAATTTTATTAGCAAAACATAAAGAAATGTGGAGTGGCTTAAGACTTTTGCACAGTACTGTATCTTTACAAACCTGGAAAACTTTGGCGTTGCTAGATGAGGGAAGATCAGGGAAGCGGATCCTTTAGCTCTGACGCGTTTGCACCTGTGATATTAAAACAGTTTGGGATAGTTTGGAAAAGTCTACACAAAGCTGCAGAAGTGTCGCCTGCAACTCTCCATACAGCAACAATACGGAGTGCATTAAGGCAGAGCGTGGTTAATGTAGTTCCCAGCGAGGTTTTCTTGTGCTCTAAATCATGCTTTCCGATTTCCATGACTCTAAAACGCTGCTAAAAGGTCAGGGAGTTTCTCTCTCTGGAGCTTGCCGAGTGCACCGAGCCAGGCATTATACATTATACATTAAACTTCCTACAGCAGCAGCGCTGCGGAGAGGAAGCTTATTAAAATCGAGCCACCGGAGTCGTTTCACGGCTTTAAACATTGTTACAGGAGCGAGTTTGGTTCCATTTATAGTGCAGCTGCTGAGATCGTTAATGATGGGTTATGTCATAGTTGGGCTCAGACTAAGTAGTTTGACACCTGGGGATGCTGAGCGAGGTCAGTGTGTGTGAGGGGACTTATACAAGAAGCTTGGATCAGTCTAATTATCAAGTCCTGAGAAATAAACATTATTTATTGAAACATCTGAATTCATTCAGGAAATAAGTGTTGTGTTGTGTGTGTGTGTGTGTGTGTGTGTGTGTTTCTACCTGCAGTATCCACATTTCTTAAAGAGAGATGCCAACAAGCTTCAGATCATGCTGCAGAGGCGCAAGCGATACAAGAACAGGACCATCCTGGGCTACAAGACCCTGGCTTTGGGTCTAATCAACATGGCCGAGGTAACGTAAACCTGCAGAGGTGATTTATTCTGTTTTTCTTAACCTTTAAATCTGATCACTTTCCTCTTCAGCTTCTTCCTCCTTGATTATTCCTGACGTTTCCTCAAATGCCTTAAATGTGCTGCATTTATTGCATGTAGAATAAACCTGTGAAAATGGGACATTTGAGCTACATTCAATACGTCTCCCGTTGGCCTTTTTTTATCTTTCTAAATGTGTTTTTCTAAATTAGGTTTAGCTTCTTTGAATAGCAATGTGCATTTATTTAAACCCATAAATAAACCCTCAGCGTTTCTTTACTGGAAGCAGTGCTGCAGCTTTTTGTTGAAACATTTATAGATGATTCATCGGCGAGTGATGGAAAATAATGTTTAGCCTGAAGCTCTTATAGGAGACATCTGTGCCAGCTGACCTTGTTCGCGGCACTTTTGCACAGTTGTAGTGCTCTCCAAACAAAAGACTGTGACGAGTCAAAACTAGAGCGAACAATTTCTGGAGAAAAGGCAGCAGGATCGTTTCTATTGTCAGAGTTTGACTGCTGCTAGCTGCTTGCAAACAATTGGAGGTAAATAAGAGGACAAAGGGAGCTGAATGGAGACAGATAATTTAAGATGTGGAAGGAGGGAGAGTCTTAATGATTGTTCGGACGTTTGTGCGAGAGAGAAAGAGGCAGAGAAAAGCAGCGTTTGTGTTGTGTTTTTGTCCACAAAAGCTCTATTTTACGCAGTGTTATGATTACAGGAGAGCGAGAAAATGTATCTTAAGTATCCAACACGTAGGGAAGGGGGCAATTAAATCCACCAATCAGTGATCATTTGAAATCACTTCTTACCAGCTTCCAAACATGTCGGTTAAACATCCATACATCTGTTTTCTTCCATTTATCTAATTCAGGGATGTACCACCATACTACCGCTGCCAAAGGGTAAGAGGCGGGGTACAACCTGGGCAGGTCGCCAGTCTGTCGCAGACCATTCACACTCACATTCACACCTACAGGCAATTTAGAGTCACCAATTAAGCTAACCCCACTAACGGTGCTAACCACTGCACCACCGTGCTGCCACATATCGTGATATCATTAAATTCTATCATTCTTGATTTATGGCCAAATTTCCAATTGTCTTTAAGTCCAGCTGAAAAACAGACGAAATCCTCTGACAGTGTTCAAGATTGAGCTCGTTCCCAAAAATGTAGAAAATTCAAAGTGAAACGCCGACTGTGAGACGGTTGCGCGTCCTCTCAGCAGCAGTTACATTTCTCTGCGGTCTTCAAAGAGGTGAAGCGCAGAGTTGCGACTTTGCAGAATCTCGTGTTTGTGTCAGCATTGCAGGGAAATGAGTATCAGGCAGGTGAGCGATTGCACTTTGCTTTAACAGACGTGTGGCTATAGTATTATTATTTATTCTTACATTTCCAGCACTGGGCGCCTCTGAGGCAGCAGATGGAGGTTAAGCTGCATGTTTGAGGGTGCGTCAGCTGCGAGCTGTTGAGTCAGTGGAGTCTCATCCTTTGCAGCCAGACAAAAGTCCCAGCTGATCTGAGCTGTTGACCCAACAAGCCACCGGTCACGGTCTCATCTCTCTAAACATGCAGCTTCTGCCCTCTGCTTAAATCCGATCTTCATTTCTCAGCCGGTCTTCGCAGAACGTTTTCTAAAGCTAATATCCAGCACGATAATCCGCGATGCTCCTCTCTTGTGGCAGCTCCCTTCATACACATCATTCCTCTCCTCCTTTGTCATTCAGGAAATTTTCATTCACAGCGGCGGCTCGCAAAACGTATTTATTGCCAACCTTCATTTAACCTTCACGTAAACTCAATTCGCCGAGTGCGCTTTCAAATCAGACGCTGGATTTTGATCTCTGGCCCGGCGTCCTCTTCTCGGCCGACATAAATGTCGCCACAAATCAAACGTACAATTAAATTTCAGCCTCTTCTGCCAAAAGCTCCTCACATTCCCTGCTTCCTCCGATATGAAACTGCTTTAAAAGGCTGGTGATTTATGCCGTCTGTACTTGTGTGCGCACGTGTGGACGGTCTTTGTCCTTTAGGAACGCCTGTTAGCTTTCACCAGCTGTGTGTGTGTGTAAGTCAGGATTATTAAATGTGTAAAACACCTTCAACTCTCTGGCTTCACATAAAATGTTTTATGGAGAGAAAAGAACATAAATCCACAGTCACTCAACAAACAGGTCTGATCTCATGTTTACAGGAGTGTCTTTGTAGATGGAACTGAACCAAATACGGTAGAGTGAGCTGTTATAATACATCCAACCCTAAGTCAGACTTCCAGTCCTGATTAAACTATGTTTTTGGTGCCTGCTGGCTGTCCATGGCCGTCCCTGCATATATAATAAAGTCACATTTTATTCCAGAGCCAGTCTCAACAGACAATTTGTCTGTTGAGTGCTTTATAAAGGACAGAGGCCATAAATTCAGACTCGTACGTACGGCAGGTTCAAACTCATTCCCTCTGAGCCACAGCAGAAGTTACTCTGCTGCCATATTCTGCCTAAAGCTCTGTGTGTGTGTCAGGAAAATAATACGCTACAGGGGACACACGTGGGCTTTCAGAGTCACAGAGAAATGTCATGTTTATGGCACTGTGCTGCCTTAATATGACAGGTAGTTTCCACTGACCCTGCAAGCAGCAGGAGGAGAATGAACTGCTGAACCTGTTCATGATTTCAGAAACATTTTGCTTCTGAATCTGAAATCTTACAAATTCAGTTTTATTTATACGTTACATTGTAAGGCTATAACAATACAGAGAAACCCCAACAATCAGATGAGCCCCTATGAGCGAGCACTTTGATGACAGTGGGAAGGAAGAACTCCCTTTTGACAGGAAGAAACTTCCAGAACCAGGTTCAAGAAGCCGTGACTGGTTGGGAAGCAAATGAAGGATAACTCAGAAGAAGTTCAGGACGGCGCAAAAGTCTTGAGCCACTCCCCATTTCTTTATATTTTGCTTCTGAATAGCCTTTCATGTGGTACGGAGCAAAAGTTCTCCAGGATTTCTGAAGGTCTTTAAAAGCTTTTGTTTGGCTGCTTTTTCCACATATTTTCAGTCCAGTCTCTCTGGACTAACCAGTGTTGTGTTTACACAGTACAGATAACAATTGTATCTTTAGGCACTTTGTTACTATCAGCATGTTGCAAGAACACATCATTTGTTTCCTTTTCTTTAGATAAATCGTCAAAAAATACCAAGGATATCACAGTTTAACTGCTACAAAGTAGTATTTTTGTACCCACAAGGTACGGTGAGAGTCGAGGACCAGGTTAACGGGTTAGTCGATTTCTGAGTGGAGTGATGGACTCACTGCAGTCGTAGTTATGCGCTACGTCTCGTTTGAGCGGGCTCTGAACCTTTAATTTCTCGAGTGTTACTAAACATTGTTCAACAGTGGCTGCGTGTTTTTGCATATTTAGAATTCTTCATTTGTTTTCATTTTGCTTTTATTTTGAAGTTTTCCTCACACTTCAGTTTCCTTTCATTTAGTTGCCATAGTAGATTTGTAGATTTGCGCATCTCGGTTTTATTTTGACTGTTAGTGCTGAAAATGTCTAATTTCAGTTACGTTTTTTTGTTTTTAACTATTCTATACACTCATGGTGTCTCAACAGACATGTGCGCCAAAGCCCCCCGATGCCTCGTGGGATGGCAAATTTAATCCACAGAAAAAATGCACAAAGTTCATTTTGCAGAGATTTTCAGAAGCTGCCATGTATTTCGGAGACTGAGTATAGCTATCTTTAACCGTCACACTGCACAGTATGTGTTCACTGCAATCAGTGCTTTGTTTGAATAAATGAACACAAGCTCAGCAGCTGCCTTCAGTTATGGGCCATAATAAAATACTTACATAAGTTACGTCTAAGTGAAAGTGTGTCGACAAAGTTACTGTTGAGAGCAAGTGTGACACGGCCATGAATGTTATACAGAGGCAGAGTAGGCAGTGTGATGTGAAGCACTGTTCTGCAGCTTTGAGTTTTCTATTGAAGTCGTAGCAAGCTTAGTTGGTAAAGAGCGCCAATAAGCTGTGTTATATGTTTACATTACAGAGAAGGATGGCCGCTAATTAGTGCACAATAACAGACTAATGAGACACTCACAGAAACACAGCACAGACCTCTCTGACAAGCTCTTATTGTCTCGGACCACACAGGAAGCTGTTTTATTTGTCTGCATACAAAATGCTACAAGAGCCACCAACACCACAGATACGGCCTTGAAGTCGAGATTAGCAACTCAAAGCGGCCGAGGTGAAGTTAGCAGTCAGCCTGCGCTCCTCTCACCTGTCAATCAAGCAGCCGTGATCCTGAGCCCTAATAAAAGCTTAAGCTGGTGAGGTGGTTAAAGATCGATGGCTGCACAGGAGCAGGTTAGCAGTAGACCACCCACACATTTTAGGGGTTTTTTTTTTTGGTGTCAAGCTGCTTTTTTAATGTTTTGAAGTTGGACTTTTCTTTGGGGACTGAAACTACGTCCACTCTGGAAGTGATTCACAGCCATCAGAGACGATAGAAAGTGAAGCAACTATGTTCAAAAATGTGGTAAAAATATGGGCAAACTAGCAACTAGTGGGCAGGACTCAAGATAAACTTTCTCAACTTCAAGGCGAACGATCAAAGCGACTAATAATGAGAGTAACGAATGGCTTTGATTTACCTGGTAGTAAACACTTTAGAGGCAATTGGTGTGAAAGGCTTCCAGTCTGAATCTAAAAGTGAAGCTGATTCACACACAGCTCAAAACTCATTCATTCAGAGAGCTGTTAGCTTGTGATTTACTGTTAAATCCTGCACAGTAGGAATCGACTCCTTATTACCTTTGTTACAAACTATCTCCAGACTATTTGGACATCTACCAAAATTTGTTCGTACATGAACGATGCTCACAGGGGGTTTATTGTGTGAGTTGTGATTTTTTTTATTTGTACGAGACTTTAAAGCTTTAAATTACTGTTAATTTTTTTTTTCTTTTTTGTAGAGCGTGCAAACCACACAGGCTCACTTTGAGTTGGAGGTTTTATGTGATGTCATTGGTGGAGGGAGGTTATTCAAAGATCTAGCGGTGTAAAATTACTGGTTGTCACTTTTTAAGCACCATGAAATCCTCCATAAAATGCACAATTTTGTAAGAAGTGGAAGTGTGAGAGCGAGATGACATAACAATTCCTTTAAAATCATCTTGTCATTTATTGCCCGTGTGCTTTCACGATACTGAGAAATAAAACATTGGTTTCATTACTTTTTCTTAATTTAATCAATATCTATAAATGTTTCTGACTTTTAGGCTTTGAAGATATATTAAAATCATGTTAAAGTCATCATTACTGCTATTTAATTTTTTACTACCTGAAGAAAATAAAGCATCATGAGCTCAGGTGGCATTTAACTACTTTAATTTTTAAAACTGCGTAAAGATTCAGAAGATGCGCCTGCACTGAATCCTTGTGTGGGTTTTACTGTCTTCATGAGGGGAAAAGCAGTCGAATTACGTCTGTGTTCCTCTCAGACACGCATGTTCATCTTCATGCTGTTTGATAGATTTGCATAATTGTCTTTCTTTGAGAAAATGGTTAAAATTAGCAGCTGCAGGAAGCTTCGGGAGCCTATCGGCAGCATGTGCGCCAGTGTAGGTGAATGGATGCACGGCAACAACGTCTCTCTCCTTGAATGTTTGGCTAAGGCTGGCTCCATAATAAGCTGCTCAGACTTCATTAAATGTGCGAGTGTGACCAGATTCCTGAGAGAGGCTGGGTGTCACTCGGTTAGACGCACAAACACACACAGCAGACGTGGCGCTGCTCTTTGCTGCAGCCGCACAGAGAATTGATTGCCTCTGCCTCGCCTGTGCGTGCTTTCTCTGTCGGCGTCTGGTTTTGTTCATTTTCCTCAGCCTTGTTTTGTCTCCCGGTTTCTTTATTGTTCTCTCCATCTGCAGAGCTTTCATGCCAGTCTCTATTGCTTCACTGCTGTTTCCCCTCCTCGTCTAATGCTGTTTAAATGATGTATAGTCCAGTGTATCCCTACTTTGTCTGTACAGGAAGACCAAGAATGGAAATAAGTAGATTTTATCCTCAATAATTCAGTTAAAAAGATTATCTGACTTCTTTGTTTTTTCAGTCTCCTTCTTTCTGTTTGCATGCTGCTATTTGACTATTCAGACGCTCATTTGGGAAGAGTTTCTTTTAAAGAGAACGTCGAGATTCTATTCAAATCTCATACAGGCTAGCACACACTAAGTTGTGGATACTTGTGGATAAAAACGTAGCTAGAATGTGGATACATTTACATTTAATCCAGCTGACTCTGATCTCGTTTAAACGCTGCTGCTTTTTTCCTTCCTCAAGGTGATGCAGCACCCCAGCGAGGGTGCCCAGATCCTGGGGCTGCACAGCCAGGTGAAGGATGCCTCAGTGCCCGTGGCTGAGATCAGAGTCTACTCCCTGTCGAGTCAGCCCATCGATCACGAGGGACCTAAAGCAAAGATGTCTGGTGCGCACATCATCTCACCGAATCTATCTTTCTCTCTAATAGTCTGTGTCTGCCCTCCTCCTGTCAGTTTGCTCCCATTCCTCAGTGGCGTCTCTTTTTCTGCGTCTCCCTAGATCGTTCTCCAGACATCGACAACTACTCTGAAGAAGAGGAGGAGAGCTACTCGTCAGAGCAGGAAGGCAGCGATGACCCCATTCACGGGCAGGTGTGTTGAGATGAGGACAACAATCACTTCATGGTTAATCTTGCAGTCACTCTGCTTGCTTTGGAAAGCATTTAATGCCATCACATTTGAGCTAATATGGTTTCTACACTTTTCAACACGAGCTTGTTGTTGTTGTTTTAATTAAATATTAATGCCTCGCCCTCCATTTTCAAGTTGTTTTACATCATGGAAGCGGCTGCTGAAAGTATGTGAGCAGCACAGATCATAAATAATTTATATTTACAGCTTTACAAAGAATGAAAACATCTAAAAATCAAAAACCCAGCTCTCACATTTGAACCAATACCATAATTCCCACTGATTTCCACGTCTACAAATAAATATTTTTGTATAAGCAGACACAGGAACGACAGAAAAAGCGAGTCGTCCAGATTTGGTCGAACCGACGGGGTTATTGGGTTTTCTCCAGGAGCATCAGTTCACAGTGACACTGGTGTGATGATCAGCGGAGCACTGGTGCTTTCTTTATTATGTTACCTTCTTTCTGAGATTACGAGAGAGAAGACGGTGGGTCTCAGGGGGACGTAAGGGGAATTGGCGCCCATCGGTGCGAGAGATTGAAAGGAGCAAAAAGACAGCATGGAGAGATAAGAAGAGAGCAATGAGGCTTTTGGGGGCCAGATTGAAAAGGCAGAAGGGAGAGACGGAGGGAATCCGAGCGCCAAGAGGGAGGATAAACGGAGCGCAGGGCGTTACGGTAGAGAGGTGAAGAATTAACTTCAATACTGAAGCAGGAATCGGGTCAGAGCTGGGGTTCAGTTTCTTGTTTTCATGGTTTTTGTGTGTTTTGATGATAATATAACCAAGGGCAAGTTAAGCTGAGTTTTGAGGGACATTTCAACACTGCTAAATGAGAGACAGATGGGGGGGATAAACACAAGCTGTTGTTTTAATTGATTTTAATTGAACGTCAGGGTCGGCCAAGTTAGCCACATCTATTCTGCTCTACTTGTCACCTGGCAACACGGCGAGCCAGTGTTGCCAGATTTCCAGATTTGCGCACTGACTTTGGTTAGTGCATTAATGACATTAAAGGATTGTGATATTATATCATGAAAAATTCTCCTGAAGAAACTACATTTCAGATAAATACTGACCATGCATGAATATAGCGCCCGATTATCTGTATTGGCTAATGTCAGCCTTGTTTACTGATATCAGTCTATTGAAAAATAAGAATACATTTAGTGACCTACTGATTAAGCTATTAGAGCTGCACCTAAGGTTTAAGTCACAGTATTAGTAATTACAGAAACCTAAAAACTGATTTCTTTGTTTCGCTGGCACAAAAGGAGGAACGACAACCAAAAAACACAAAATAAAGAGAAATAGTGGTTTTTGGCTTCATGTTGGCAGCCAGCAGCTGAATGAAAAAACAATGTATCCATGTTACCAGGAGCAACAGTGTAACCACGCAGACAAATTGTGTCGCTAAGACTCATTAGTTTTTTTTCTTATAGCTGGAGTTGGCGACCTTGAACTAACCTTTAAAACACCACTTGCTCTCCTCGTCTTCCTCTCATTCGTGTTTCTCTCACTTTTTCCTTCTCAGTATCTGTTTGATGAAGACGAGGAGGTGAGGAAGAAGAAGCCGAGGCATAAGCTGCCTTCCAACGCTGGTATCACCAGGGTAAGGAGAAGAAAAGCCCCCTCCCTGATCTCCCCCTTCATCCTCCCTCTCTTTTATACTCGTTTTTCTGCCTACCTGCTTGTTTTGTGCGTGAAGCACTTTTGCAGCAAACCCGCTTCGTGCGACGGCCGTTTCAGATAAATTTGATTTGACTGGACTCAACAACCCTCCCTCCTCCTGCGCAGCCTCTCGCCTCACCTCATTCAACCTCTCCTCCTTATCTGCTCGCCCCAACCTCCCCTCCTGCTCCTGTCTCTCTCTCTCGGCCTGGCTCGCTCCCGTGTTGGTTTATCTGCAAATCCATTTTCTGCCGCTCATTCACTCTACGTGTAATCAGGGCGATTTTAACCTGAGGCTGCACGGACACACACGCGCACACATAAACTGTACATAAAGGCTCAGCAGGAGGCACAGATTACAACACAATTTAAATTTTTTTAAATCACCCTGGAAAAAATGAAGGTAGAGCTGCAGCTTAGCAGAAGAAAGGCAGCATTTGGTATGTGCGTGCTTGTGTTTGTCTAAGGAGGCTGTTATTGCGGCACCTTTGTAGATTCTATAGAACACACACACACGTGCGCGCACACATGCACACACTAACCACCTGCACTGCTACACACACATTAAATATGTACTCGCTCTTAAAAGCCCCTACAGCAGACCCTGCACCCTGTGCGTCCCCAGGAGGTCCGACATGAAGCCGACCCTCTCCACTGCGTAGCAGCAAATTGCGACAAATCCTCCAAAACACTCTCACTCTCCACAGCCACTCAGACACCCACTTGTTTTGCAGATGAAAGCTTTGCTTTGTACTTTTTTTCCCTTCATTTTTTACATCCAAACTGAGTTTTTCATCCTTTCTTTTTTTGTTTTGTTTCTGGGTTGTTGTTTTTTTTAAAACCCAAAACGACGCTGAGAATTTTATTTTAACGTTTGGCCTGAAGTAGATTTACACACATGCGAAGATTGTTGGGTTTCCACTAATTTTAAAAAAGAAAAACATGCCGTGTCCCAAAGATGGCTTCAGGTAGAATAATCTTCATATTTAAACAGTGAACTGCAGTGTTTGCAAGGACAGTTGTGTGTTTATGAGTCGGCTGTATTTGCTGCTTGACTTTGTGCATTTAAATTAATGTCACAGAATAAGAGGATGATGCCAAACGTTTGAAACTATGCCTTTTGTTCATTATCTGTATTTTTCATGTCCAATCAGGACATCGAAGTCATGAGTTATAAAACACAGCGGACAATAATAGAGGTCCTGCCTTTGTAAACTCAGTTGGGAAATAATCACATTGACTAATATAAATTTCGATCACGATCATAGGATCAAAGAAAATTTTTTGGAAAGTACATTTAGTAAATTGCTTTCTAGATTAAATATTCATGCAGAATAATCTGTTTTTGACTGATCCAGGTAATTACATACCCGAAAAATCATAGTGTTTATTAGATTTATGCAGAATTATGTAAGAATCCAGTAAAGCCACAAATCACTGATGCACATTAACAAATAGATGAACACAGAGATACCGAAAGGACAAACGTTAGTCACAGGGAGCTGCAGCTACGCCTCTGTTGGCATCCACCTGTCTGACAAACAGCTAAGACTTGTTGCTGCTTAATATTTCAGTGGGTGAGTCATACAACTGTGAACATCGATGTTAGGGGGAAAAAATGTGCTGCTGAAATCAAAACAGGTTTTGGACTGGGCTGTAAGCACGTTCTGCAGTGATGTTGATCATTTGGATATGAAAGTCTGTGTGCTTTGCTTCTAGAAGCATCCTCGAGTGGTGATTGGAGGAACTGCAGAAGCTGCTATGGTGGTTGCTGCTCGCTACCTTATAAACTACCTCTATTACTGCTACAGTGTGCTACTATTACAGCTTAGAGGTGAATGGGCAGTTTGTAGGGCCACACAGTGAATGTTGTTAGTGACATTTGGCAAAATAACTGACAGCTAACAGGTGGGTGGGTACGTCCAGAGTTAAGGGGTATTCACACAGTGACTGGCGGCACCATGGCAACCAGTCCCCATAGAAATCCATGACTTCAAATAACCATGGGGGAAATGATCGCCGGCAATACATAGTGGGCGGGTCTTGAGTTTAACTTTTCTGACGGTTGAAGTGAGCAATTAAAGTGACTACCAATGAGAACGCAGGATACCATTGATTGACATGTGACAGTAAATACATTCGAGCACTGGTGTCAAACCTCCCGCATGGCCATTCATACTAGACCATGTGATTTATTCCTTCTTTGTTTCTGATTTTTGTTTAGCTGAACCTTTTGTATACTCTTATACATTTATGTCTGAAATGAATGTGTTATTTGTGAATACATTGTATTTAGTTGCTTTAGCTTTACTGCAACATTGAAAAAAAAAACCCTATTCTAAACATATTGCAGTTATTTTGTGTCAACAGAGCAAGTGCAACAATGTCACCAGCTGCTTGGAGCTTACTACATTATCATTTAAAGCAACGGTGGCGTTATGTGATGTGTTTGTAGAGTATGAGCCAGAGGCTAATACAAGAGACCAGGTGGCTCAATAAATTATAACATTTCTCTGCAACTGCTGCGTGTGCAAATTAGTTAGTAAGCATATCAACTCACCTATGAGGCCGTCAAATGGTTATTACAGGTTATAAAAAGTGTAGTGTTTTAGAAATAGTCTTGGATTTAGTTTTTGAGGTAAAAATAACTTGTGCATTTGAAGATCCGCTTCCTTTTTGCAGGATAATCTCGTCTGGCTCACAAATGTCACGCACGCAAAAATGTAATTGAATTTTGAACTGCCGAGTCGGACAGATGTCGCACGTTTCAAGAAAAACTCCAGACTCGCGTTCAGTAAATGTTACGTCTTCCTTTTTCAGATCACTTTTTGAATAAGATAATCAGTCCTTTGCGATTATTCAGGAAACGCATCTCGTGTTGGGAAGCGTCGACTTGGATAACCTCGGTAACGGGCCCGCTCTCACATATTCCAGTGTAATAACACGAGGCACATTTTTCTTTGCAGAAGTGATGCTGCATCCATTAACTGCTGCTGTTTTGACTCATCAGGCGTGAAAAGTGCGTGGAGATTGCCTCCTGTCGGTTTTCCCTAGGCTGTCGTGTTCTCCCCCCACACACACGCACACACACTGATATGAACATCTATCTCCGAATTTCACGTTGTGCCTTTTTTTCCATTTTCTCTCTCACAGCAACCCAACATCAAACAGAAGTTTGTCGCCTTGCTCAAAAGGTTTAAAGTCACAGATGAGGTGGGTGCTCATTTCTCCGTTGTTTTTCTCTCTTCTATTCCCCTCCCCTCTCCGTGGCTCTTCTTCCTTCCTGATCACTTATATCACACGTCCACACTTCGGCTTTATGTGCGAGGTTCAGAGTGTGCGTTTGCCAGGTTGTTGGGAGTCGACGTGTATTTCAGTTGAGCTTTGAAGACACACGGAGATGTGTGGGAGAGATGTGGCAGAACAACTGAGATTCAGCTGGCAGCTCACAATGACATTGTAATTTAAAATAGAACAAAGATGTTTGTGTGTGTGTGTTTGTGTGCTTCTGTCAAGCAAAATATGTGTGTGCTGTCTCAAAGTGGGTGCGTGTGTGTTACAATCTATTAAAATTTCATTACCTTCCCTTTGTGTCTTTACAAATCGAATTTTGTTCGTCTGTGCTTGCATCCTGTGCTTGCTCGTGTCGCTTTTCAAAATTGCAAATTGGAATATTGCTATTTTATTTGTATAAGCGTGTACGACATATTGATTTTGTTTGATTTCATACAGTTGGATTGTTTGTGTAGTTTTGTGTCTGCACACCACCACAGAGGAGTTTCAGATTTGGTATTAACGTGCAGATTTTCAGCTTTAAGTCGAGGTTTTTTTTTTAATTAATTGGATAACTCGCTGCACAGCAGCCAGATGATGCCCATCCATTCATTATTCAATGACAAATTAAGAGGATAAAAGATCTGGAGTTAATTAAACTTGTATTTGGTAGCTTTTCACTGGGATTTTAAATATGAGGCCCAAGAGATGTCGGTGCAAGTGAAGTATGCCGTCATTAAGCCTGCAAATCTCGGGAAACCTGTCACAGAAAGAGCAAAAACTTCAGTAGCGAAAAGAATCTACAGTCTGGTGCATTGTTAGAAAGAATGGATGCACTCAGCAGCTCAGCTACACTAAAAAGCCTAAAAGAGCACAGAAGACGGCCAAGGTGCACGAAAACCATCAGCGGTTTCACTTAAGTCACATCAGACTTGGACTGAAAACATGTATAAGAGCACGCACAGTTCTGGAGAGTTTTTTGTGGACGGATCAAACTAAGATGAAAAAGTAGCAGAATGATGGGAAGAGAAGCATAGTGGCAGCAGTGTTAGGGCGAGGGCATGTATGGCTGCCAGTGGAACTGGGTCAGTAGTGTTTGTTAATGATGTGACTGCAGATGCAAGCAGCAGGATGAACTGTGAAGTGCACAGGGCTGTACGTTCTGCTCAGATTCAGTCATATGCTGCAGAACTGGTCACACAGTGCTTCATAGTGCAAATAATGACCCAAAGCAAACTGCAAAAGCAACTCAAGAGATTCTTGAAGCAAATAAATGTGATTTTCTTCAAGTCAGTCACCTAATCTCAACTCAGCGGAGCAGAATTTTGGCTACTGAAGGCAGAGACCCACAAAAAAGTAGCGGCTGCATTAAAGGTCTAACAAAGCATCCCAAGTGAGGAAACGGCATTTTCTGACGTCCATAAGCTCTACACTTCAGCCTTCTAGACTTGTGTTCGGTTAATTTGGAGCATCTGAAAACAGGAGACTGGTTATAAAAATGTCTGTAATTCCTGAACATTGAATGCAACACTTTCTTTAATTAAAGCTGTTTTAAGATCTGCTGTAATGGTGTGCAGAGGCAAAGCCTGAACATGTGACTTCTTTTATTTTAATTACTCAGATCACTGTTATTGTAAAATGTTCCATGTGTATTGCTGTGACCAGTGTTGCAGAAAATCTACTTCTGCTTTATTCATGTGATTACAAACATTGCTGATCCTAGCAAAACTCTTTCTGCTACTTTTTAAGTACCACGAAGGCGGTTTGATATTTGTTGTTTATGTCTGTTTGTGTACAGATTTTGTCACTGGGAAAACATCACAAGACAGAGTTATAAAATTTTTAGGTGTTTAGTTGAGATTGAAACAAAAGTGGAGTTCAGAGGTGGGTCTTGTTCAGTCTGTGTGATCTAATCTGACGAGGGCCTCTGGTCAAATCTGACCTGATTATTTAATGATGGTTTGGTAGAAGTGACGCTCCATGTACTGCAAACTGGTTATGGAAGCTGAGGATTGGATTGCCCTCCACACTGATCACCGCTCAATCCAATAAGCAGCAAACCCCTGCGGACCAATGTAGCCTTATCAGGTCAAGGCCCCGTGGGCTAAAGGAGTCAGTTTAGGTGGTCCTGATTAGGATACTTCCTGGACGTCACCTAAAAGAGGTGTTTCAACCATGTCCTACCGAGAGAAGGCTGCCAGGAGACTAGCTGGAGAGATTATACCTCTGGGCTCTCTTGAGAAACACTCAGTCCCCCACCGCCCCAGAGTCCCTGTGACACAAACTCAGATAAGGAGCAGAGGATAGTTGGATTCTTATAGATTCAGCCATAAGTTTAATTATTAACTATCTGGAAACTCATCGCTGCAATAGAAACCCAATTTTACCCCAGCTTATCCTTGTTGAACAACAAACTAGATGATTTTTACAATAAAATCACATCTGACTCGATAGTAAAGAATTCTCAGACCAAGGCCGTCTCACGGTTATTCCTCTGATGCACCATCAGTCCACGTGTACTAAAGGCAGTAAGACTTTGACCTTATTTGACCAACTGCCTAATAACTAAATCAATCCCCTCGACAAACAATAACACTACAAAGGGCCTGACACCTCACCTGTCATTTGATGCATAAAAAGACCATAAACTTGTTGAAAAGCGTCACCATAGCAGCAGCGGGGACAGCTTCACATCATGCACTAAACACACTTTCCGTGAGAATGCACATCAATCTGAAACACTCAGGACCTCCTGCAGGTTAAAACACAATGTATTTCAACAAATATTACAAAAGTGCAGCTTGTGATTGAACTGATGGATCAGTAGTGCTTTACACAAATTCCCAGTACCAGCGACTGAAATGATATTGTTTACAGCGCTGGTGTTTTTCCTTAAGGAAATATCCTGCCGTCCAAGTCTGCTTTCATTGAGATGCCAGCCACGCGTGTGCCTATGACACAATCACAATGAAAAGTCTGTCCACAGACATATAAACACCCGTCGGAGTACTTTGAGGTGGTTGCTTCTAATGAATGCGTCTCCACCTTGTTTTTCCCCCTCAGTGATCTCACACACATGCACGCACACACACAGGCGGATAGTGTTACATTATGAAAGCAGAACCAGCTATGCTATCACATCAGATAACAATACAAATGATTATCCATTGTGTGTGGTTTACTGGCTGGCTCCTGAGTGCGCTTTAAATCGTAAAGACGTGATGTCTCTGTTCCCACGCTGAATGAACATTTTTGGAGTGGAGTGCTGGTCCAAACACAAACTCGTGTTATTTCTGTTTATCCCTGCTTGTATTGCTTATGATTACATGCATGAATACTTACCCTTTAAGTCCAAATCACTGCTATAACTGGGCTCCCTGTTTAGGAGTTAGGCTGAGCTGCCTGACTCGCTCTGATGTTAGCCAGGTCACTGTGACATGTAAGCATCTCGCTTCTTTCACTTTTGATATTCAGCTTCTGTGAAATTGCGGGCTTGCAAAGCCCCGTGGTGTCAACAGAGAAACAGGCAGTGATCCGTGTCTGGTTTCACAGCTGGTATCAACATGTCTGTCCCCTGTACGCACAGAGATTAGTGCTCATTTAAAGGAAGGGAGGCTGCCGTCGATGTGCTTTTTGTGTGAAGAGAAGTGACAGATTCAGGTGATAAACAGAAACTCTAGGTGTCAAAGCTGCACAGCGACCGTGTGTGTTGGTCACCCGCTCCTCCGTGCGTCTCTCCCAGGTTGGTTTTGGCCTGGAGCACGTGTCCAGGGAGCAGATCCAGGAGGTGGAGGAGGACCTGGACGAGCTGTACGACAGCCTGGAGATGTACAACCCGAGCGACAGCGGGCCGGAGCTGGACGAGACCGACAGCATCCTGAGCACGCCCAAACCTAAGCTGAGGTACGAGCACTGGCACAGACGCGGCATTAATATTCATCCCCACACTCCCGCTTCACCCGCACAGACACTGACGAGCACACAGAGAGGACTTTCATTAACAATTCAGAGCCCCCTCTGTTGGGCGAAGCTGCTCATTACAGCCACAGATTAAAAGCTTGGCATGAGCCAAAACTGGGTCAGTTTTAACTTTGATCAGAACTTTTGAATAATAATTATTTTGCTCAAAAATTCTTCTTTGCATACTTAAACGACACAGAATCGCTGCCCAGTCTGAGTCATTATTTTCAATAACATCAGAAAGCCTCAGAGTGACCCAGAACCCAGAAGTCTTACCGCTGTTACTTGACTTTCTTCTGTTCTGTTCTTTCTTTCTGTCTATCATTAAAAAATAAATGTGTGTTATGTAAGTGTCTGAATAAAAAGTTAACGTGTGTGTGTGTGTGTGTGTGTGTGTGTGTGTGTGTGTGTGTGTGTGTGTGTGTGTGTGTGTGTGTGTGTGTGTGTGTGTGTGTGTGTGTGTGTGTGTGTGTGTGTTGCTTGCTCAGGCCGTTCTTTGAGGGAATGTCTCAGTCGAGCTCTCAGACGGAGATCGGCAGCCTGAACAGCAAAGGCAGTTTGGGCAGAGACACGTTCAGCCCGGTGAGTAACTCACTGAAACGCCTCACCTGTTAGAGCGCAGTGAACTCTTCACGAAGGATATCTGACTTTACAACCGGAACGCTTTCAAACCTGTGTCCAAATGCAGCGCTCGCCTCGTTGGTGTAAAGTGAGACCTGTGTCCGTCTCAGCAAAAACTCAAGAGTATTTGTATTTTCTCTACATTGACGTTACCTTGTGGGAAAAAAACTTGATACACAATTTAATTTAGTAGTGTTGGATATATGGTACTGTGCACAAGTCTTGAGCCATCCCTTTGTAGGCTCTACTACTATTGTTACAACTAAAACACGTAATTTGCTGAAAACTTGGCATATCTCAGCACGCTGTGCAGTCTGTCCTTAAATATGCTTCATTCATATTTCAATAAATTGCTGCACATTCCTCATTTTATTAGCCAAACATAAAGAACGTAGGGTTGGCTCAAGATTTCTTGTGAATACTATAACTTCTTCTATTTCTTGGGCCCTTAAGAAGTCATAGTAAAAGTACACGAGAAGCTGAGCGATACGGCATTAACCTAAGATTGCAAAGTGCTTCTAGTGGCAGGATAGCAAAACAATAAAGCTGTAGTAAAACAGTGTGACTAAGTAGCACATAGTACCATAAAGTACGTGAAGAATGCAGCATGAAATGAAGCAAGTAGCATGAAAAACAGCATGCGACTCTGCATTGATGTGCTAAATATCCAGAATCTAAAGCCGGTGACAGTCAGCACGGCGGGGAGCGCAGTGGAAATGTGAAATTTGAAAAATGTTTCACGCTAGCATTTCCTTAATGGAGCAGAAATTCAATAAGTCTTTGACGGTGACCATCTGCTGAATAAAAAGTGTTTAGTCTCTCAGTTTGAATGGATGGCACTGGATGTGCTTCAGGCAGCTCCAGTTCCTCCCTTCATAATGAAATAAGCTTTTAGGTTCTGACTGCTGTTGGGACACTTTCTCAAATATGTGTTTGGAAGATGAAGGAGCTGCTTTCACTTCAGTAAGTAGGTCCTATCTAATTATTTGTGTAGAATGCTTCGTCTGGCCTAAAACGGCAGACGAAAACCAACATCTTCTGGGCGTAACTGCTGTTGAGTTTTCTCCCTGAAGCCGAGAGCCGAGAGCTCTGCTCCTTCTTGTTTACCAAATCTCGAGGCTCATTAAGCCCGTAGACTGACTGCCTCTCCCTTCTGTTCCCAGCAGGGGGAGCAGCCTCTTCTGGAGAAGATGAAACCTTCCCGAAGCCGCAACCTGGATGAGATCCCGTCTGAGACCGACACGCTGGTACGACTTTCCTCGTGTGTTTTTAAATGAGTGTCAGTGTGTCAAAGAGGGAGAGTTAATGTTGTGCTGGGATCTTTGTCGGTATCACTCTGAGGCGGATTCGCCGCCATCTGTGCTGCAAGCGAGACAGATTGAGAGAGCAGAAGAAACACAAAAAAGTGGGTGCCAGTATCTCCTTTCTTTGACACTGACAGCCTGTCTGTGGACTGTGTGTGTCTGTTTGTGTGTAGGAGCTAACAGACCAGGAGCTGTTCGCTGAAGTCGGCCCGTGCATCATGGTGTCCGTGGCAGAAAAACCCCGTACACCCATTAAGAGCAGCAAAGGTGAAGCACAGCCGATGGCATCGCCGAGGTAAGTCACCCAAGGCTTAGTCCCAGATACATTTGTTTAGCTGTTTTAATCTGTGCGTTGGCCTCTTTACTAATCAGCTCAGTTTTAGCTTGAGTAATGACCCCTGCCATCTTGTTTTTTAGAGCCAGAATAAATATATGTTTGGACAGAAAGGTGAAAGGTTAAGTGATCAGCAGAGTTAGTGCCAGATTGGATCCCCCAAGTCTGCCAGGAGGGCATTTAGTTTACAAAAAATGTAATGTACGCTAAAGACAATCCTATATCATTATAACTGTACACTGGATCTGCTACAAATTCAGGCATTAACCCCTTCTTTTAATGAACATGCTTACAAACCCTGTGGTTGGTAAATTCTGAGGGCAACTCAGGATCTCTAAGTAAAGCTTATAAAATGAAAGGAAAAATGAGGCCTCAGAGGCGACTATGCTGAAAAATCCTGAACTTCTTATTTCTTGAGTTTGACTTTTTTCCCCACCAGGTTGGATGGAGGCCATACACCAAGGCAGAAGCGCATTAGCACTCCGATGAAGGAGAGACAGCTGTCCAAACCTCTCAGTGAGCGGACCAACAGCTCCGACTCTGAGAGGTCCCCGGAGCTGGGACACAGCACGCCGGTACGACACTGAACGGTTATAAAATCTCATTTCGCTTTAGCTCTTTCCAGGATTTCAGCATCATCG
Source organism: Rhamphochromis sp. 'chilingali' (assembly GCF_963969265.1). Lineage (NCBI taxonomy): Eukaryota > Metazoa > Chordata > Actinopteri > Cichliformes > Cichlidae > Rhamphochromis > Rhamphochromis sp. 'chilingali'. Next base: position 38,300,429 of record NC_137929.1, on the reverse strand, counting down.
TTTCAACCATGTATACAAAAATAAACCTGCGTATTGTGGTTGTTTCCCACAGAGGAATTAACAAAAAAATCTTCCTTTGTTCTCCGTCTGCTTATGACCCACGCGTTTTTAAAAAAAATAAAACACATGAATTCTGATAATGTACGACCGGCCTGGAGCTCAGAAATGAATTATGTATGTGGTGATGAGTCATCTGAAGAGCAAATGTGTCGCTGTGGGGAGATTTATGTACTGTGTGTGTGTGTGTGTGTGTGTGTGTGTGTGTGTGTGTGTGTGTGTGTGTAGGTTCTGAGGAAAGCAGTGTACGATCAGCTTAACCAGATTTTGTTGTCGGACTCGGCGCTCCCAGAGAGCCTCATTTTGGTCAACAGCACAGACTGGCAGGGGCAGGTAAGGCCTGCAGCTTTCCGTAATAACTTTGGGTGGATTTGGTTCGTTCTTTTTCTTTTTTATTCCTATTTCTTTCCTTTTTTTTTTTTTTTGACTGCACATCTCCTCTTTCATGTATTGCAGTATGTTGCAGAGCAGCTCCAGGTACAGAGACACCCGGTGGTCTGCACGTGCTCAGCAGCTGAAATACAGGCGGTGCTGTCTGCCGTGCTCACTCGCATCCAGAAGTTGTGAGTTTTTCTGATCGAATCTAACACACACACACACACACACACACACACACACACACACACACACACAGAGCGAGCTAGACTCATTGGTGTGCAGAGTGACTCATCTGTTTAGTCTTTCTTCTTGCTCTGAGCCTTATTTTTCTGACTTCTGTTCTTCCTTTGACCCTTATATATTTTGCTCCTTCTGTTCTCCTCCTCCTTTTTTGCCCCTGTGACTCACTTTGCTTTATAAAAGCAACAAAAACTTTATGTCTCCCATATCTGCATCCATCACGTCGGCTTGTCCCTCTGCTTATCACTCTCTCCCACACATGTGGGAATTCTTCTGGTTTGTGTTTGCACTGTTGGCATGAAATTTGCCTGAACATAAAGGAAATGTCATCAGAGCAATAGTTAGAAATATAAAATGATTATTTTGCCTTAAATAATGTGAGTTAGATTGTAGTCTGGGAATAAAAGGGGCTTCATGTTTCTTTTTCTAATGCAGGAGCTGGGACTGAAGTCAAACCCATTACAGTACAGCCACAATAACAGGTTTTATTTAGCTTGCTAGCCATCAGTAACAGTACCTGGAGTGCAACGCAGTGCCTGTATTTCTGCTGTTAAAAACACCTCTGCAGCACATTCATGGATAGAGCCTGGTCAGTGATTATTTAGCAAGTCATGAATACACATCAGTAATAGTACAGAGGACCAGTTCCACAGTCTTAGTGCAGTTTACGCTCTGAGCTGCCATCTTGGATTGTGAAGTTGGAGTTAGATTGGCTTCTCCAGCTTTCCGAGTGGGATAGTGTATCTTGAGAGGGTGTTCTGGCTGAAAATTAGTAGGAACTCTGGATTTCTGACTTCAAATGGAATTCAGTATAAAAAATGAAGGGCAATCCACACAGGAAACGTCCTTAAAACTAGAGTTTTCATACACCTGTGTGTACTATGTCCTTTAAAAACGCCCACAGTCTGGGTTCCTGAGCACTGAATGAATTCTCACTAGTTTGATGTGCTTCATCTCAGATGTGCACCAAGGCACATCTGTACATCTGTAGGACACACTGTAATAAGAAATCTATTTTTTTAGGATATTTTCCAATAGAGATTAGGTTGTGTTTCTTAAAACAGGAATGTTCTTAGTATGTTTTGAGACAATGATCAAACTTTTTGTTTCTTGAGTAATGAGTATTTCTCTCTCTCTCTCTTTCTTTTTCCCTGTAGCTGCAACTGTAACTCGTCCATGCCCAGACCAGTGAAGGTGGTGGCGGTGGGCAGCCAGAGCTACCTGGGAGCCATCCTGCAGTTCTTCGTCACCCAGCTCGCCAACAAGACATCTGACTGGCTGAACCACATGCGCTTCCTGGTGGTGCCGCTGGGTGAGAGAGCCTGCTTTTGTCTCCTCCTGCAGAGTCAGACCGCAGCGAAGTTTTACTGCTTTGCAGGAAGTGATGTCTGGTGCACACAGTCACTTGTCTGCATGCTAATTGGACTTTGGGAAATGCTGTAACTTGTTAGTATGTCTTGCTTGTTGGCACATTGGTAGGAGGAACAGGCAGTCGTGTTAGCTCATTAAACTCCTCGATCCTTCCTCCTTCCCGCTCTTTCATTATGTTCATCAGGCTCTCATCCTGTGGCTAAACACCTCGGAGCCCTCGACAATCGCTACAGCTCCTCCTTTCTGGACGGGGCGTGGAGAGACATGTTCAGTCGCTCAGAGCCGCCGCAGACAGGTACCACACGTGCCGTCTCCCCTCAGGACGTACTTCAGCGTTTCGCACGTTTATTCACTTCTCCAATTGTTTTTATTTTCTCCTGCAGATCAGTTGGATGTGGCAGGAAGAATTTCCCAATACATCAGCGGAGCTACAGTAACACACCAGCTGCCCATCGCCGAGGCCATGCTAACCTGCAAGCACAGAACGTGAGTACAGATGTCAGCAAACACGCGCCAGATCTTTGATCTTTTAGGTCTTCTTTAACAAACACCGCTCACTGTCCTTTTCCCAGGCGAGATGAAGACTCCTACCAGAAGTTCATTCCTTTTATTGGGGTGAGAATTCTACTCTTGAGTGGGAACTTTTTACCTTTGCTGCTGCTCATCTTCAGGATCTTTGGCTGACATCCCTTCTTGTTTTCCAGGTGGTGAAGGTTGGTCTGATCGAGTCTGGTCAGTCTCCAACAGGTGAGTGTTTGGAAAACGTCAAAAGATGTTAAAAAAGAATTCGATTTAGGGTTTCACGTTATTTCCATTTGGGTTATGAAGGAGATGCAGAGGAGGGTGTAGCAGTGAGCCTCGCTGTCCCCTCCACATCACCACCCTCCCACGGCTCTCCCACCGGGATGATCAAAGAGACAGCCACGCCTCCCTCCTCTCCCTCCATGGGGAGCGTGCTCACAGTTCAAGGGTAAGAGTTCTCTAACATTCATATTTCTTTACAGGATCTTGTAATTATACTGATGTGCTTTAAATCAAGTCCTCAGATGTAGATATTTAAAGAACCGTTTATTTTATTCAGGTTGATTTTCTGCATTTGTGTATGTTTTTCTGTTGATGTCTCAGCTGTCAGCATGCATGTTGATGATGCTGTCAGTACTGAGCTGTGGCAGAGGGATAAATGCCTTTTAATCAGCCGTCTGCTTGTTCTTTAAGCAAACAGGCAGCGAGTTGTTCGTGTTTCTCTGAGATCCTCTTCCCAATCGAGGCTCTCTTTGATGCTTCAGCCACTGAATCAGATGTTTTTTTTGCTGCAGTGCCTCTCTGCAGAGATCACTGATCTGATCTTTTACATTTCGTCCTCTGCAGAAATTTTTTGGGGAGTGTGTTGAACATGATGAATGAAATTCAGCTCTCAGATTCAAGTCGGTCTGCTCGTGAAGCTGTTAAATTATCTTACAAATGTGTTTGTGATGTAAAGAAAAGTTAGATGTATGTATGTCTCATAATTGGACCAGAGCAGAACCCCTCACTGCATCTGTGTATTCTGCTGAAACTAAAAACTACAAATAATGTCAGATAAATATGTTAATAATTAAGTTCTTCACAAGTTTGATATGAGAGACCAGAGAATAATAGGAAAGTTCAGTTACGATGCTTTATAGTTGTCACGAAGGGCCTGAGGAAGTCGCTCATGCACGCGCTGTCTGTCCACAGGAGCCCCAGCATGTCCCACGGCGTGGACGCCATCGGCCTGCAGGTGGATTACTGGCTGGCCTCTCTGGCAGAGAAGCGGCGGGAGGGAGAGCGACGCGACACGGGCTGCAAGAACACGCTGAAGAGCGCCTTCCGCTCGCTGCAGGTCAGCAGGCTACCAGGCGGGGGCAGCAGCGATCCACAGGCCCAGGTCAGCACCATGGCCATGACTGTGGTCACCAAGGAGAAGAACAAAAAAGGTGAGGCGTTGCAAATCTGATGCTTTAAATCATTTTTATGATTATGGCTTCACTTGAAACTAAAATTTGTAATATTAATAACGATTGATTAATTTCACTGATTTCTTTCTTACAATGATCCCTGTATTGCATTCAGCACAGACTGAGGCCATATTACATTGTTATCACTAAATAAGTGTTTTTGACTTGCAGGCTTGTTGCAGTTAGCCAGGTTCCCTGCAGACAGGCCCTAAAATAGTTACTGCAAAGCCCTTTGGACAAGTCTTTAAAAGGAATCCCTCAGATCCATGTTCAGAGCGCATACTCTGAGAAGCAGGGTATATATATGTGTCCTCTGTAGTGGGATACTAGAGATTTAAATGCAATTGAAGTAAGCCAGTCTAAATCTAGACTCACACACTGCCACCCAGTCGCCGTCTCCCTCCATCACACAGCACTTTGACTCTGGTGTTTGTTCCTCCCTTCAGTTCCTACCATCTTCTTGGGGAAGAAGCCCAAAGAGAAGGACGTAGACTCCAAGAGCCAGGTCATCGAAGGCATCAGTCGACTCATCTGCTCGGCCAAGCAGCAGCAGACCATCCTGAAAGGTGAGCTGGATGATCGCGAGCAGCTTTGTTTCTTTCCTGCTCACATTGTAGCTTATCCTCACCGTCGTTTCCATCTCCCACCAGTGTCCATAGACGGCGTCGAGTGGAACGACGTCAAGTTCTTCCAGCTGGCCGCCCAGTGGCCCACTCACGTCAAATACCTACCTGTCGGACTTTTCGGCTACAGCAAGCCTCCCTCGTAGGGCCGAGCGCCTCGACTCCTCTAACCGGACCTGACCTTTCGACTGCCCTCCACACAAACCCCACCTCTCAGCCGCCCGCAGAGCTGAGGGAGGACATAAAGCAGCTGGACTTTCTCCTTTTCCTTAATCTCATTTTGGCTTCAGTTGTCTTATTTGTCTTTAGGGAGAGGAGGGAGGGCAGCGCTGGGGTGCAGTGCTGTTACTAGTCACTTTATTATTGCCCCCTTTCTGTGTGTGTTGGTGTGCTCCGTGAGTATGCATGCACACGTGAATGTACAGTATGTGTGTGTGTGGGTGTGTGTGTGTGTGTTTACAAGGGGACTACAGCACAAGATTATTAGCTAACTGCCTTTTATGTTTCCGTTCTATGGAATGCAGCAGCATGCAACCACTCACCGGTTTCAAAGACTGCCCCCGCCCCCCTCAGAAGACCCCCGATCCTCACGTGCATGCTCTAAACTAACAGATACACCAACCATGTGCCGCAAACAAACTCCAAACTAGTGCAACAGCGCCTCAGCGTGTGCACAAGTCACTAAGAACGTGCAGCCAAATAACAAAGCTGGCGTTTAATGGATTCCCCCCCCCCCCCCCCCCCCCCTCACCCTATGTTAGCAGAAAAAAAAATGCCCTTCAACAAATCCTGTTGGTTTATTTTTTAATTTCAAGGGCTTCCATACTATATCTATATATATATTTCCTCTGTAGGTGATTTGGATGTCTAATGGCAAATATTTCCTCTTAAAAAAAACAAAAAAAAGAGAGAAAAAAACAACAACCTGTAAATGTCAAGTGTCCTTTAAAAAAAAGTGCAGTAGTGAGAAATGTCCAACCCTTCCCTTCAAAGCTGTGTCGTGATGCATAGTGTTTGTTACTGTGAAGAGATCCAAGACATCAGGGCAGGGGCTACCGTAGTGTGCATTTTCTTTCATCTTTATTTGCTATGCACTTACCGTACGATTACACGTGGACCGTTTTGGGTGTTTAACAAAATAACAATAAAGGTTTAACTCTCGTTAACAGCAGAAATAAATACATATGCAACAGAAAGCAGCAAAATGCATGTTTAAACCATCCGAAACTCTTACAGCACTTAACGGGAAAAGCTGTTGTTTTTTCTTTCAGTGTTCGTGCTGTAAAAATGGGAGTTAGTTACTTGCAGTGAAGCACAACGTTGTGGCCGATGTCTCCCCCCCCCCACCTGAAAAAAAAAAAACCTGTCTTCATTTTATTGGCTAGACTGGCAGCTTTGTTTTCAGTGGGAACAGCAGACCTGGTGGAAACTCTCACAGAGCGTGCTCGTTGTCTTTCGGCTCCTTACTGACCTTTTTTCGTTGTTGTTTGTTTTTGCCTCTCCACTACATGCTTTCTCTAGGATGTCATGAGGTGATTAGTGAGTGTACAGTAACTGGTAACAAGTGTGTGTTTGTGTGTGTGTGGTGTGAAATACATGTAATGTGATCAGAAACTTTAAAAAAAAAATCACTTGAGAGGAGGAATTGTTTTTTTACCATGTGACAGAGGGCATGCAGCTGGTGTGTAAGTGTGCGTGTGTGTTGATGTCAGTGACTATTCGATTAGAGCTGCAAAAGCTGCAGTGGTCATCTTGTTCACTTTGTAGACTGGCACAAGGCGAATACAGTTTGTTTTTCTTGATTAAACAGTAAAAATTGGACAAGCTTGAAGGTTAACTGAACTTTTAATGACAGAGGGAACCATTGGAGCTAAAATCTAAGAATGTTTGTGGATTTATAAGTTGTTTTTAATGATTCTGCCTTGTGTCACCTACATCGTAACACTCTCCAGTGAAGTATTACTAATACAGCTTTTTTTAAAATAGTGTTAATGCCAATTTCTTGGTTTAAATGACTTTTTTTTGGTTTGTTTGAAAGTCGATCTCAAAGTGGTTTTTTTTGTTTCTTTTTCTCCTGTGTCGGCGTTTAAAGTGTTACAGTTGTGATGTCGGCGGCACATGTCCATCTCTGTTTTTCCTCTCCTGTTACACAATGCTTCGCTAACGAGTGGTCACCGCCGAGCAAACACTCAGCTAGCTGCGGATTGATTTTTTTTCTTTTCTTTTTTCTTTTTTTTTAAGGGATTTCAAAAAAATTTGAATGTATTGAATTCAGTTTACGTGTGAACGACTGATTAGTTTTGTTAAGACAGTAGAGATCACAGACTTTTAGAAATGAGGCTCCTCTTTTTCCTCGTGATGACAACCACTGAAGGCCCTTACAGACAGAGAGCTGCCTTACATACAATATGTCGGGTTTTAGGGTTCCTGGATGATGGACTGTGGTTTGACGTAGAGGTTGCTCGATCCAAACTAAAAACAGGAGGTTTCATTCCACTACTAATTCCTTTAAAAGATACTGGCTTAAGCGTAAAATGCTGCATTTGCTGAAACAAATCAAAGACCTTTGCTAAGAAAATAGAACAAACTTTTAGTACTACTTTAAAATAACCCATATATACAGAGACTTTACAGTTTATTTACTTCATTCAAATGAATCTAAGGTCCAGAACTGAGCTGCTGCACCGCTTGAAGGAAACAACCTTTGGGTCACACCAGCTTGTGTTTCTGTGAAGTATCCTTTAGATTAAATCTGGATTTTTTTTAAATCAATCAATCAATCAATCAATCCTCCTGGAAACCGAGAGGAGAAACTTAAGCGTCAAATAAGAGTTGGTGGAGACCAAAACTGAGCTAAAAGCATATTCTGTTGTGTCCCCCCCTTTAGAAACTAAAACAGTTCCCACTCCACATTTTAACTCCTTCCAGTAAAGTCAGCCAGAGTTGAGTTTCTGCATCGTTAGGTCAGCAAAATAAGAACTGTGAAAATAATGATTAAAATACTAGATGCACTATATGGACAAAAGACCTGAGTCAGCTACATGTTACACATGGAAACGCATGCTGTGAAGCTCCCGGCGCACAGTTTTTGTGCTGATGTTAATGTCTATGCCATATCCCTCATCGCTCGGTGACCCCACTCTGTAACTTTATGTGGTCGGGAACTTCGTGGATAAGTTGCCATGGTTACTCCTGTTTAGTAATAGTACTTACAGTTGACAGTGGGATATTAAAGAGGGAAATACTTCAATGGTGGCACCCTGTTACAGCACCTCACTCAAATTCAGTGAGCTCTTTGCACCCGCCCATTCTTTCACAGATGTTGTAAAGGCAGACTGTCTGGCTAGATGAATGATTTTTGTGGCAACGGGTCTGAAAACAGTTGAATTCAAACATTAGGAAGTGTGTCTCAATACTTTTGTCCATATAATGTATATTAGGACTCAGTCAATGAGGCAGTGGTTCTTTTCCCCACTACATGGCAACCTCAAAACTATTTGCTAAATGTATGAACTCGTAGTGTTGAAATAGTAGGTTTTTCTAACTTTAGTATGGAAGTGTGGTACGGCATTTTTAAATTTGCGAAATTTGTACAATATTTGGAACGAAACCTTCAACTTTTTAATGTAAATTGTAGCTGGGCTCGAGTATCTGCTGTTGGAAGAGACCTCTAATTGAGTCAAAATGCTCTTTGCCTTGTAGTATTGTTAGTCAAATTATTGCAATGATGCGATTTCCTGAAATTAAGCGTAGTCTTGTCATGCCTCTTCAACTTGTGCGCTCAGAGGGAGATCACTGAAACTGAGCATTAGAGGTATTAAAAATCACTGCCAGAAACTAAAATGTGAAGAAATTGTGAGACTATCCAGAGATATGTAGGTTTTTGGTGGATGCTGATAGCCTGAAAACACCCTACATTAACAACAAAGTGATCCTTGTTTTGAAGTTATTGCATTGTCAACACAGTCTCATTCCTTATCACCTAACAAAAACTGATTTCACCCCATTTACATGTTCTCCTGCCGTCTCTCTGAACAAGCTGGTTGTTCTGTGTGTGTAAGTCCTGAAAGTGTTGCTGTGTATTTCTTTTTCTTTTTTTCTTTTTTTTAATACCTGTACCTCTGTACCTGTGTCAATGTGTTTGTGACGATGGTTCTTCTGTCCTTGACTAGTCGTGGTTAGAGATTAGGAGCTGTTCGGTCCATCAGTAATCTGTCAGTGGTCAGCAGTGTCTTTCTCTCTCTGCCATCCTTCTGGTGATGAGAGAGTCTTCTTCTTCACCAAGCCTCCACAAGCTCACCTTTCTGAGAGCATGCCATTACCCCCTCACATGTTTTAATTTAATTTAATTTTGCCACCTGTCTTCATGAAAATGTGAGTTACCTGTGAAAGCAGTAGATTTCTACCCGACCGAGGTTCTGCTCAGAACAGAGCGCCCTGAGCTTGTGGACTTGTGAAGAGTATTTTGCACATACCATCATTTCTTCAGCAGCAGTCTTCAGCTTTTTTGCCTTTTGCCTATAACAATACTATAAGAAACAATGATGCTTGTACATATCAGAATAGTACTTGTTATATTGTATTCTTTATTTTTTTGCTTTTGTTTTTTTTAATTTGACATGTTTTGTAGTACCGCTTTTTTCATGATTACGTTTGTCAATCAAACAGATGTGGGATGAGAAGTGGAAGTGTTTCATTGTTTCATTGTTTTTTTTAAATAAAGATATTCTTGATTTGTAGCCCTGTCTCCTCTTACTGGACTACAGATGTGTGCTTGTACTACAGCTCCATACAGCTTATTTCTGAAGTGGAACAAACTGATGCAGACACTGTAGCCTGTCTGGGTAAATATCACTTAATATGTGCTGCTCAATGACGTAAAATTGCAGAAATAATGGGAACTTTACTAATTATAGTCTTTGTTGGAGAGTAAAATCAGATTTCTGATGAATACATAAAGTGTAAAAAGTATAAATTAAGCTTAGCACATGATACTTATGAAACAAGGCAGCGGGTCCTGTGGATGGAGGATGCTGGTGACATCATCGGACAAAGAGCTTTAGCAAACCAAGAGAATTATATCCAAACTTCTGTTTTGTAAATAGTCTACGAGTTTTAAAAATTCATTATTCATATCAAGTGTTTGTATTGTTGTTGCTTTTATTTTTTAAAACAATATTTTATCGTAACTAATCATCTATATAAAGATGTCGCCGAGTGAACGTTTTACAATAAATAATAATAATAAACTTTATAAAGCACACTTAAAAACCAAGGGTATGCCAAGGTGCTTAACATGTAAGATAGAGAATAGGAGCAATTACGTTTTCCTATTTTACCTTAATGTTACTAAACAATACCATGCAAATAGCATAATAATTTACACCATGTCAATTTAGGTTATTATATTAAATAGAGTCTTGAGGGAAACTGAAAAATTCAGACGCTCGGATGTTGCGAGAGCGACAACTCGACTATACGCATGCGCAAGATGTATTCCCCGCCTTGACTGAAAAATGTCGAACGTGAATCATCTTAGTGCTTTTTCAATCTTTGGTTGGGGTCTCTGGGAACTCAGCCATTTCGTTTTCTCTGTCAAATTTTGAAGCACATCCACAAAATAATCAGTTTTATGCCGAATAAAGGTTCAGTCGTTTATTCTGTGAACACCGAGGTTAAAGTTAAAAACACAGCTAAATATTAGCTGTGTCCACCCCGTCATCTACTGTCAAGTGACAGCTGGGTAAGTTAAAGTGAAGAAAAACGTAAACAGCAGCTAGCCAAGGTGGCTTTTAGCTCAGTTAAACTTGTTGCCGTAATCGCATTAAAGTAAACTCAGTAGCGTGCGCGAGCTATTTCGGTTTATCTACAAATAACTGCAGGCGTGTTAATTCAACAAAGCAGGTGTGCTAGCGGCAGCTCTCGTCACCCAGCAGTCTTCAAAGTAAAGCTAATTTTAATTTAACGGCTGCTTTGCGAAGTGAATTTTAGAAAAACAAGCGGACGTGTTTTCGTGTATTAGTACAAGTTGCTCAGCGTTGAGAGAGCACTCTCCGTTTCGTCCTTGGATGCCGTTATCTTCCCATTGCCACTTGTCTAACTGTAAATGGAGTTTTATTTTGAAAAACCGGCACCGGACGCTTGTTCGTTTTGGTCAACTTGACGCGGGTCTGTCCGGAGCATCACAACATTGTGCTGCCGCTTTGTTCGAGGCTCTGTAATTGCTGCGTTTATCTTCGATGAAGGTAAAACTGAGGATAAATAATAATAATACTTGCACTACGGTGCACTTAAACGGTCAGAATAGATTGTAGTTTATGTTGCATGAGGGCAGTTTGTCGGTATATTTGTAGCAGTGGGACGGCCAGGTCGATAAATCTGTCGCTAGAAATGAAGCATCGCTCTTTACGTGGTGTTTGTTGCGGGATTATGTGTGCATATTGTAAATAATGCAGCCCTGCGTGTGCTGATGATGATAATGATATAATAATGATACGCATCTCTGTGTTGTGTAACACCTTGGAGGATCGGGCCTGCACTGTTTACAAACAGGCTGCATGTCGGGACCAGACACATCAACACGTTTTCAGCGATGGACAGGCATTTATTTGGCCTTATGTTCATCGTCTGTTGTAGCTTTATGCTTTTTGAGCAGTGCTCTCTGCTGTCGGTCACCTTCACTGATCTGCTGACTTCCTCCCCGGCATTAGGCCTCGGCCATCCACCGGCTCCTGCCTTTATTCATGGCTCTGAAGGGTTTAATTCAAACGTGAGGGGTGTGCGATCGCGATCATTTCCTGCTGCCGCTCGTTTGTCCGCCCGCACAGTTAGCTCTGTTCTTCTGCATTTGTGAAGCGGTGGACTTGAAAGGAAGCGTGAATATTGGTGCATTGCAGTCAAGTGTATGAGGCAAGATGGGAGGGGGTGGGAGAGGAGGATGGGTGAGAGAGGAAGGGAGGGAGCAGGAGAGGAGAACAGAACAGGTGCGCCTCCTCCATCAAAGCTGGGAGAGAGAGAAAGTCACGATGTTGCACATTTGGCTCCTCTGACGACCTCTTTCTCCTCCTGCTGCGGCTGCAACCCTTTCACTTACATCTGGTCAATATGGAGACAGTGCGCATGCTCAAGGCGGAAAGTCGCCGTTTACTGTGCCAGAAGTGGCCCACGGTTTGGATATTGGACTTTGTAAATGTTATCTAAATATTAATACGCAGCATGAATGTTTCTCTTTTCCTGGCTGGAAGGATTCACAGTGCACACGTGTATCTGCCAGGCTCATCATGGACATGACTAATCATGACTAATGATTTAAAGACCATATAGCACTACATTTACTGTGAGTACTCCCAGAAGATCAGGAAGTCAATTTAAAGATCTGCCTTTAGTTTGTGAGAGATCAGTTAAAGTTGTAAATGTATGATTGAGAATTACAGGAAAGAAGTTTGATATTCTGAGATTTAAAAAAAAAAAGGTAAAAATACATAAATGTATTAGGAAAAAACATAAAAATTACTGTAAAAATACACTTTTCTAAAGGTTAGAGCTGTGAATATGTGAAGAAAAAGAAAAGATGGATGTTCTAAGAGTAAATTGGTTAGTTTATTATCTGGCATACATACAAAGAAAAAATATGCTCCAATGTTTTTTTTGTATTAAAGATGTAAATTTATGAAGGGCAGAAAAATTCCAACTTAAATAACAGAATTTTTCTGAGGTTAAAGTAGCAAAGTTACACTAAAAAGTAATCTTTTTTTAGAGATAAAGATGTAATTGGAGAAGGAAACTCAAGTTTAAAGTCTAATATTCTCTGAGGCTATAATTTGATCCATTTGCTGGCTTTTTAAGAGTCTTTTACTTATTTGTATACAATGTATGAATCCAATTTCTAACCTACGACTGCTCAGTTATGCTGCTACAGATGTTGGGACATTTGTCTTAGTTTAAAATAACATTTCATCCAGATGTCCGTCTGGCTCTAAATCCGACGCCGCTGTGATAATCGTTGCCCCGCCCTCACAAGGTTAGCTTTGTTCACTGATCACTTCTCCTGTTAATTGGATTTGCTGGTCTGTGTTTGTTTCAGGCTAAATTTACTTTAATTATCCGTCCAGTATACAATCTCACAGACAACCTTTCTCTTTCTGTCTGATGTCGGGAAGCTTTTATACAGCGTGCCTTCTGTTCATAACAAGACACGCTTGTGCTGCGTGGTTTTTGTTTTTCATCCATCTCTTTTAACTCCATCATTTACAGGATGATGCCAAACAGGAAATGAATCTCAGGAACAGTCCCTTCATTCGCGTTGTCAGTGTTTCTCATTTTGTTCTCCTCATTACTTTTGTTTGCGCCACATCATGTCCTTCAGTGTTTCCGGTGTGGTATTTCTCATTCATGAGCAGGTGGATAGAGGAACTGTCGGCAGCGCTGGGTTTGAGTCATAATATTACTCCACTATTTGTCTCATCTTTTGTGTCATTATGTCCTCACGCCGCAAATTAATCATCGCTCGTTTCTGTTTCTTTGCCACCTTCTGTGGCAGGATGTGGTTACACTGAACACCTAATGTTTTGAGGGTTTCAAGCAGGGCAGAATGTGAATCAGAAATGTAAGTAAATGTAGGTTTTCCTTCCCTTTTCTCACAGTGTGTGTGAAACCTGGCAATGTCCACCATGGTGTATCCACGTGAAGAAGCCCTGGAGCGACTGAGCCAGGATGAGATCGTCCTTAACACTAAGACCGTCATGCAGGGTCTGGAGACGCTACGTGGCGAGCACGCCCAGCTCCTAAACTCTCTGCTGGACTGCACCCAGCCACCTGTTGCACAAGAGAAGTCGGGGCTGCTGCGCAAGAGTCTGGAAGCCATTGAGCTGGGTCTGGGAGAGGCACAGGTGAGAGACAGACACTTAGGTTTTTGACGTTTACACTGAATTGTACACTGAAGTTCACACTCTATTGTGAACCTAATACAATAGGATGCTTTTATAAGGGTTTTTTTTTTTTTTACAAAGGCAATAAACAGGACATCTTGGATCGTCACTAGGCGGCCTGATGGCTTTGTGATATATCATGCATGAAAGAAGCTTTGTTGATATAAATGAAGTCTTTTGAAACAAAAATTATACGATCCTTGTAAGGTGTGATTGGTGCATACATGCTGAATGCAGGTCGTTCTAACCTGTTGCTAGGCAGCATCTTAATATGTGATATAGATAAGAACCTCCTAATGTGTATCTGTGGACCAAGGTGTTTGTTCACCTCTTGATCATGTGGCAGAGTTGGTGCACAAAGAAACAAACAAACAGATATTTTTGTGATTTTTACAATTTCCTTTTACACCAGGTGATCATCGCCCTGTCCAGCCACCTGAGCGCCGTGGAGTCGGAGAAGCAGAAGCTGCGCGCTCAGGTGCGCCGCCTCTGCCAGGAGAACCAGTGGCTGCGGGACGAGTTGGCTGGAACGCAGCACAAGCTGCAGCGCAGCGAGCAGAGCGTCGCCCAGCTGGAGGAGGAGAAGAAGCACCTGGAGTTCATGAACCAGATCAAGAAGTTCGACGACGACGTGTCGCCCTCCGAGGAGAAGAACCAGAGCTCGGGCGGCAGCACAGGCGGAGACGCTTCAAAGGATAACCTGGATGACTTATTCCCTAATGATGATGACCAGGGACCAGGTATGACATCAGCAGAGAGGCCTTAATGGGATGACTCATTTTAAGATGAGTACATTGGGATTTTACTGATGAATTTGTGCTCAAGCCAGTCAAAGCCTCACATAAAGCTGAAATCTATCATTTAATACAAGAATGATTCTGAGAGGCACACATGTTATGTAGGGATTGTTTGTTTTTGGCTCCCATGTGACCAAGACAGTTTGAATGAATTATGATATAACGATTTGATGAGGTTAATCATCGGTTCACAGTACAGGCTGTCCACGGCCCAGTTTAACAGAGAGAGTGCCGAATGTGGTACACCACAGGAAGAGATAACTGGTAGCTCACTGGGTGTTCAGTCACTGTGCAGCGTTCACCTATGCACATGTAATGATGACCGACCACAAGCCGCCTTGTCTGATCTACTCATGCTGCAGCTACTTCAAGGAAACATCTGGCATGCATACACATGTGAGTTAAGATTGGGCAGACATTTTATTTTAGTTTTACAGTTTTTAATCATTGCTTTATTTTTTATCTTAATAATATAGCACCTGTAGCCCTGAAGTCTGAACTGCAAGTCATTTAAATAGTTCAAACTTCTGTGCTATAGGTTTTTTAGCAGCTCTTCAACACAGCACATACAAAGATAAATCAGTTGTGTCAGTGTATGCAGCGTCTTTAGCTTTCCTGCAAATTAACCACACGCTACGTGCTGAACCTTCATTCGCTCTTACAGTGAAATATACATTCAGCCATAGTCTGAATGGCTAGTTAGCGTTCAGCAGCAGCAAGAGCATAACAAGCAGGAGAGAGGGTAGAGAGTACGACACATAGCTTTTAAAAGGCTTTATCTACTTTTTGGAGAACATGACTATCATCAAATTATATAAAGGAAAAGAAAATCTTGTTACAGAAGCTTCCTCCATTTCCTGCTGGAGTGCTGATCACTACAGCAGATCTGACTTCATGTTTTTTATCCACCATATGTTCTGCTTGGATCTGACAGTAACTTAGTTACTATTTTTGAAAACTGATGGAGTACTGAACAAATAATTCATTTGAGAACTTCATGTAACGCTTTAAAAACTTCTAGTAGGTAGTTTTGCTTATTCTCGACCATGCTGTGCTTCGTGTCACAGCCCAGCCCAGTGGAGAGGTGGCAGCCCAGCAGGGAGGCTATGAGATCCCGGCGCGCCTCAGGACGCTGCACAACCTGGTGATCCAGTACGCCTCTCAGGGGAGGTACGAGGTGGCTGTGCCGCTGTGCAAGCAAGCCCTGGAGGACCTGGAGAAGACATCTGGGCATGACCATCCAGACGTCGCCACTATGCTCAACATCCTGGCTCTGGTGTACAGGTGGGGGCTTGAGAGTGTGGATGCTTTTCATAAACTATTCATTGTTGTAAAATAAAGCCTCTGAACACAGCGCCATGGGTCTGTGCTTTGTGTTTTGTGCTCCAGGGACCAGAACAAATACAAAGAAGCCGCTCATCTTCTGAATGACGCTTTAGCCATCAGGGAGAAGACACTGGGGAAGGACCACCCAGCTGTGGCTGCAACCCTCAACAATCTCGCTGTATTATATGGCAAGAGGGGCAAATACAAGGAGGCTGAGCCTCTCTGCAAGAGAGCACTGGAGATCAGAGAGAAGGTACAATTGCAGTTTTGTTCATATTTGTGTTTTAGCAACTGAATCACCTTTTGATATAAAGGGTACATAAGCAGACAAGTTACCCAGACAGTCTCCATGTGGTCACGTGATTGTAGTTTGTTTTGCAAATGTGTGGTTGTCTCACTGTTGTAACCAGGTGCTGGGGAAGTACCATCCAGACGTGGCTAAGCAGCTGAACAACCTGGCCCTACTGTGTCAGAACCAGGGCAAGTACGACGAGGTGGAGTACTACTACGGACGAGCCCTGGAGATCTACGAATCCAAGCTCGGAGCTGATGACCCCAATGTGGCCAAAACCAAAAATAACCTGGTGGGAACTTAATTTGCACTACAGACTGTAAAGATAGATGTAGCGTCAGGGTGTAAAATGGCCAGCAGGGGGCGACTCCTCTGGTTGTAAAAATGTGTCTGGTTCTGTAAAGGTCTTTGGGAAAACTCCCCTGCTGTTCACGTGATTTAAGACGGTAGTAAACGCTGCCCTGATGAGCTTCTGGTCTCAGTCACGGGATTAAAGTCTGAACATCGTGTCGCATTCAGTAATTTTTTTATATTTTCCCTTCAGAGCCAAAAAGGAGGATAAAGAAAATATTGATTTATGTTTGATTGACAAGCTGCTGTCTTATGAGCGTCCTGT
The DNA here is from genome assembly GCF_963969265.1 of Rhamphochromis sp. 'chilingali'. Lineage (NCBI taxonomy): Eukaryota > Metazoa > Chordata > Actinopteri > Cichliformes > Cichlidae > Rhamphochromis > Rhamphochromis sp. 'chilingali'. The sequence continues at coordinate 38,283,826 of NC_137929.1, read as the reverse complement.
GTCAGTCAAAAGGACAACAGCTAAGCGTTCACCTTGGGGCTTCTCACTGGGACCAGTTAAAATCTAATGTTGGCTATGCCCATCTTTTATATACAGTCTATCATTTGAACACCCTTCTGCCTCTTCACTGTTTCACTACCTTTATAGTTTTTTTCCCCTGTGACTATTTCACCTATTTCTAAGATATTTTATTGATCTGATCAGGATTGTCGGTGCTTCCTGTTTCTCTTTAGGCCACATGCTACCTGAAGCAGGGGAAATTTGCAGACGCTGAAGCTCTGTACAAAGAGATTTTGACCAGGGCGCACGAGAAGGAGTTTGGCTCTGTCAACAGTAAGTAGAGCCAACAGGCAAACAGCTGAGTCACACTGAAGTGACTGTATCAGATCCTGCTGGTCACAGAGTTACTCAAATTGCCAGGACTGGGCAGAGAGGAGCAGGCTGTGAGTCAGGCTCAATTTACATCAGAAGTCTTCCTGTTAGCCTTGTTTTTTTAGATTCAGGCTGTGGTTTGGTCACACCCTGACGGCCGCATCGCTCTGAGTTCTCAGCAAGTCAGAGGATTACACTGAAGCTCGCAAAGCAGCTTAATGCTGATGGTTTCCTCCCGCCTATCCAGCTAAGTCTATCAAACCCTTATGTGCTCACATGCTCAGCACGAGAGCGGGCTTTAGCTGGGTTTGGTGAGTGACAGCTGCTTGTTTACATGAAATCAAATGTGTTTACATAGACAGAGAGGCATTACCTCAAACTAAAAATGGGTAATTTCAGGATTTTGGTCATTTTTCAGGACAATTAAAATACTTTTTAAACTCAAATCCAACTCCATGCTGTATTTCAGGACTCTAGACAGTTCCTCCTTAATCATAACTATTATTTCCCTTTTAACCCAACGTTTTTTTATTTGACTGCAACTGCTTTTGAAGGGCAGCCATGGAAAATGTGCCTGAAATGACCAAATTACAGACCATATTAGAGGATATCCAGCAGACTGAAGTGTCATTCATAGTTATTGGGTTATTTTTATGATTTTAACAGTGCAGAACAATAAAAAGCATCTTAAGTCCTCTTCAGTGTGGGTTTGGTGGCCCACACATGATGTTCTTGTATAAAAAAAGTAATTATGTGATATTTCTGCCTGTTGCAGATGATAATAAACCAATCTGGATGCACGCTGAGGAAAGAGAAGAGAGCAAGGTAGGCAGGCAACACATACAGTGGGTATAAGGACAAGGTTTTTTTGTTGTTTTAACTTGCTGCCTATCGGACCAGCATTTTGTACTTGTCTCCTCCTGCTTTCTGACTCGTTTAATATTAATCTGTGTCACTCTTTCTTTCAGGGCAAACGCAAGGACTCAGGCCCATATGTAGAGTATGGGAGCTGGTACAAGGCCTGCAAGGTGGACAGGTAAATCAGACATTTAGATCCACTGGAAACAGGTCAAAGTCTAAACTGTCTGATCATGTATGTGACCTAACTGTGAATGTCTACCAAGGGAGGCTACTCTGATCTGATGGCCTTTTTGTCTTTTTAAAAAGATGAAAAATGGTAACACAGAGGAACAGAACAGGGAAACTATCATCACCAAAAAGGAAGGGAAACAAAGCTCATTACAAATCTATGTTTGCCTCAAAAGACTAGAAGTTAAACCACTGACTTTATCAGTCTGTGGTTCGTCATTCTTCTAGTTTTATAGTAGAAACGGCACATTTCCATCCCTTTTGTTTGAGGAGCAGATACTTTGCAGACTGTGTAACAGTAAACTTCTCAAAGCAGCAGAGTGTTTGCTTTGTGGTTCAGTTTGGGAAAGGTCTAACGCTTGATTGTTTAACCCTGATTGATGGATTAGGTTACTTTTAAAAGATCTAAAGAAAAAAAAAGCTGGATTTCTTTCTTTCTCAACAGCCCAACAGTGAACACAACCCTCAAAAGCTTGGGAGCTTTGTACCGTCGCCAGGGCAAACTGGAGGCCGCAGAAACACTGGAGGAGTGCGCCAGCAAGTCACGCAAACAGGTGCAACAGGAACCCTCTCGACGACGGCCGTTTGAATTACCGCCTTTAGATTAGTCATCTGGGCTCTTTTCAGGGATTTTTCAGTTAAGCGAGCGGATTTGTTCAACAGGCATTCCAGCTACGATTTATTGGCTCATAAACTGTGTGCCAAAGTGATTTAAAGATCAGTCGTACTAATGTTTGCACATAGTAAAGAACACATGCTGCGTCTGCTGTTGTATAAAAGGGTTTTTTTTCAGGCCCTTGCATCACCCTTGTCTTTATTTTCCTCTCTCAGGGTATTGATGCCATTAACCAGAGTAAGGTGGTGGAGCTGCTGAAGGACGGAGGCTCTGGGAGCGACAGACGACACAGCAGGGAGGGAACGAACGGACCTGGTGGACAGAGAGGGGAGAACGAGGGCGACGACTCGGCTGAGTGGAACGGGGTAACATAAGTTTGGAAGCTAATAAAGTAGCAGTATGTGTTCACATTGACTGGATGTGACTACAGCGTAAACCACAGTGTGAATAATTTCATAAAGTACTGTGGAAATCCTTGTCTGTGAGTCTGTTCTAGCGTGCCTTAAAGGAGGTGTTTTTCTAAAGTTTTACTGTTGCACATCTCGCCCTCAGGATGGTAACGGGTCTCTGCGCCGCAGCGGCTCCTTCGGTAAGATTCGTGATGCTCTGAGAAGGAGCAGCGAAATGCTGGTGAAGAAGCTGCAGGGCAGCGGTCCTCAAGAACCCCGCAACCCAGGGTAAGACTACTGCAGCTGTGCAGTCAGGTTATAGTTATGGTTACTTCAGTTTTTCTTCTCGCCAGTCCAAATTACATTCGCACTTCAGTTCCCAAAGCTAAAAGTACATCTTCAAAAAATTCAGACCAATTATAACACTGTTCAAAACTGAAACATACGAAACTGAAACAAAGATGAACATCGTTGAACACACAGGACGTTGAAGCACAAGGATGATTCTCATAATGAATGTGCAAGCAGGAAATCTGCATCAACTGTGTGATGCTGTTGTGTCAACATGAAGAAGTAATGAGTCATGTTTCCAGCACGTTGTTGAATTGAGGCAGCTCTGAAAGAGAAACGGGGTCCAACCTGGTACTATAAAGGCGTACCTAATAAAGGGTCCAGTGGGTATATAGTTGAGTATAACATTTACAATTGAGCATGAAGGTTGCGTGACCTTGTAAATAAGATCCACGATGAAGCCTTAATTGCTCGGGAACCATGATGGGTGGTCTGCCTTGTCCATTCCTAAATATTACTCACATCACTCAGTTTTGTAAAAACACTTTCTGTCTTTAACTCATTACTGAAGTTTGTGGTTTGAGTTCACTGGTAATCGTGTGTTTCTGTACAGAATGAAGAGAGCCAGCTCCCTTAACTTCCTCAATAAGAGCACCGAGGAAACCACACAGGTACTTTATTCCTCACAGCTGCAATTTCACTCAGGAAATTCTATCTTTCGAATTAAATATCGAGTCCAGGTGATTGTCTGTTACCTGACAGAATATGCACAGCGTTTCCTAACCCAAATACTAACACGACCTGATCTGCCTGCAGGATGTCAACTCTGGACTCTCAGACAGCAGGGGGCTAAGCGCCAGCAACGTAGACCTATCCAGACGCAGCTCCCTGCTCGGCTAGACCGGAGACGGGAGGCAGAAGCGGCCCGAGGAGGAGAGGCTGTTTGCAGCTCGGTTTGGTCCAACTACACACTTAAAGCTCAACGCCAGATCAAACACTTTGCGCCTGCAGCATATTTTTTTAAAGAACACTGGGGAGGAGGGAAAGCATTAGCTCCACACTCGAGGTCGTCCTCTGAGACGCCGCTGCTTCGCTGTATAAAACGCTGCCATCGATCAGAAAAGAGAATATTTAGATACACATTTACGAGCATGCTGCTTACTAGTTCGTGGAACGTCTGCACCTGAACGCCTCGTGTTTTTTCTGGGGGGTTTTTGGGGGTTTTTCCACTCACAGCACCGTAGCAGAGCATCGTGCGTTATGACAGGTCGGTTCCTTCAGTCCAGATCTCTTATGTGCAGAAACTCAACCTTAGGTGGGCTAATTATAATCCAGGTCCAGTCCAGTTTCACCAGTAGCATGAAGTAGACACAGACACTAACCATCCACCTGAAGCATATTGCAGATGGTAAAAACGGTACTACCTGAAAGATAGAGCAGAGGTGTAACAAGAGGATACAAGCATCATTAGCACTAACCATTTCAACCTCACTTTATGCCTTTTTTATGTAAATACAGATTTAAATTATTTGGTATTTGATTCTGTGTGTATAGTGCACTGATTTATTTCTTTGTTTGTTTGTTTACACTTTATTTCTGGTAAAGAGGGTCTCATTTAGAAGTAAAACACTACCTGTATGAAGGGCGGAGACTGGAGATGAAGGAAAAGAATGGAGTGATGTGAAGGTGAAAGGTTAATGGGCATTGGTTGATTGTATCCGTGACACTAAATGTTGATAAATGTATTACCTCAACTGTTCATGTCCGATACCAAGTCGTCAAAGTTTCACTATAATCGTGTGCTTTAAATGTGACAGTACTGTATTTCTAGCAACAATCTTGCGATCTACTGAGCATACTTTGATGGGAAAGGTTATTCATTTCCACTGGATTGGGTTGTGACAGCGTTTGGGGGCAGAAACTGCAGTTTTTCATGAGTCAAAAGACAGAAAACGGGACAGAAAATTCATTTGAGGAAAGATTTTTTTTTTTTTTTTTTTTTTTTTTTTTTTTTTTTTGGGGGGGTTCACATCCTCTAAAATGATGCCGTTGCGTTCCTAGTGACTTAATTTAAAGTCACGTTAAAAGAGCTTTTAGGGGTCGTGCGTAATCCAGGACATACTGTTTCATGTCCCATGTCCTATTTTGCACTGCAGGTTTAGGAAAAGATCATGTTTTATGTTAAAATTCTGCCTTTCATAGCATTTCTGTTGGGAAAAAAAGTCCTTTACAGGAGTCCATGTGCGATGAGTTGACTCTAAAACGGCAGTATTTGACTCCTTGGTGTCCCTGAAGCCTCAACAGGGAGTTTAATCAAAGTTTGTTTTGGTACCTTTTACCTGAGCTTCATGCGACTAAATAATAAAGAAAATTTGATGTTTAAAAATAATGTGTTTACAATCATTACAGCAGGATATTGAAGTGAAAGTGTCTTTTAAAGCTGTGGGTAACCCTCTTAATTATTTGATCAGAGCTGATGCAGCCCATCAGCTGATGTGTTTACTGTCATTCCTCTTGTGAGTTTGTTGTAGTTTTTTCTGTATTTACTGTTGTTGAATGTGCATCATTTTGTGCAAATCAGTCCTTATTGTTACATTTCTTTATTTCTTTTTTTTTTTCTCCTGGGTGGATCAGTCATCAGTCGTAATCAAACCCTCGCAGGGAGCTGGCTGATGGTGGTCCGTCCTCGCTGACTTTTTTTGTTGTTCTGAAGCGATTTTTTTGTTTTGGCTCTGAGCTTTTATGTCGACGGTACAAACAGCTGGTTATTTGAATGTTGATTTTTAATGTTGATTGTGCGGGGTCTGGTGGATTGTTGTTGTTTGCAAGCCAGGACGCTACTATCAGGAGAACTATCCGCCGAATGTACTTCTTATCATGTTAAAGCAAAATTAGGGTCAGCAAGTGATGTTACACCCTCAAGTTTTTCCTTGACTTGACTTCATGACGAGAAAGTAAACGAAAAGGTGAATGTGAGTTCTAAAAAGGTGAAGGCAGGTTCGTGTGAGGCTGTTTTGCCATCGCCACGCAGCTACGGAAACCGAAGGCACGCTTTTTTTCTTTTTAATTTTTAATTAGCCTTCGATCTCTGAGTGGCGCTAAGTTTATCCTGTCTGCTTCAGAACGTGCGTGATGGTGCAGGTTTAATGAACGGAGGAAAGGAGGAGTACCGAAAGTGCAGGACGGAGTTAAAAAGAAGTGAGTGGAAGAGCTTTGGAAAGACGCTGGAAAAACATAAAGTGCTTTAAGTGTTGTTCACAGCAAATAATGTACAGAGTTATACATGTATGACCTTTATATACGCGTTTACTGTTTGTCACTTATTCACTCATAAGAATGATGGAAGATTCCTATAACCATACACACAATCTCAACACTGTCTAACTGTATGTGTGTGTTTATGTGTATATACATATATATTTAAAAATCAAATGGTGAAACACTAGTTTGTAGCTGAAGATCCAGTAAAGATCAGTGCTTCTTTCCAGTACACACCATCATATCAATACTTACCAGTACTGTAAGGTATTAATCATTCACTTCTACACCCTGGGTCGGTGCAGTGTAATAACTGGGATTTCAGGAGATGCAGACTCCTTAAACATGTCACCGCTAATGCACTATTTTCTCATGTGGGAGAACAAAACTGCTACGGCTGTAAATATTAATTTGTGATCAATGCAGCAGCAACAATTTGATCCAAAGCTTAAAAGAGAAATCTTGATTTCTGTGTGCTGTCTGTCCAAATGTGTATGGAGATCAGTGCATGTACTCAGAGCCACTGATGGTGATGTACGTACGCAGGCCTTCTCTCTTTTTTTTTTGTTATTTTTCTTTGTTTTTATTTTGTTGCTGATGATTTCATGCATCTTATTATGACGGGGCCAACCTAATGTGTATTTTAATCAAAGGTTCAATAAATGCAAATTCCACTTTTCAAACCAAATCCGCCTCCTGTGTGTTTTCCAAACTTTCTACAAAGGCGAACGTGCGCGCTGAATTGTTTTAACCATTTCAAAGTACGTGTGTGTTTAAGTTTTGACAGCCAGGGTGTGGGGTGTTAACCGTACGCTGTGCTTTTTGCAGCCTTCACAGAGGTGAGTGCTTCTCTTGTTACTTCCTGTTTCTCAGACAGCCGAGCCCCACAAAAAGGAAACCAGACCAACCAGCAGCTCATGATGAGCCTCGGCAGCACCATGATAGATTGATCAGCTGTTGTGCTGTTGAGACGCAGTCCTTCGATCGTCGAAGACAAAGACCAGACCAAGATTAGACCGTAAGGTTGGTGCTTTTTAGTTTGTTCTTGATCTGATTTAAAAATAACTCTTTGTTTATCCTGATCAAAGTATTGTGTAGTAAGTTATGTCCTATTATATCAAAGCTTTTACAACAGAAGTCTTTTTAGTCGAAGAGAGCATTCGCTGCTTGAAATATCCTTCTATTTCGGGCGATGGTGAGATAAAGATCTCTTATTGAGAAATTGGGGTGTTCAGTTTTAGACACCTGAACGTTAAACAGGAACTATTTCAAACAAGAGCTATAAGGTTAAGATGGAGTAGATTTCCAGGGGCCTGCGTAGTGCTTTGTTTTGGAGTTTCACGTTGAACCTCTTCAGCTTTCTCTCAGGTCACACCTTCAACCCCACATTAACTTGATCCACTTTTCCTCCTGCAGGCTCTCTCTCCATGTCTACACTGACTCCCTCGAGTCCCAGTAGTCTCACAGCACCGGTTCTGGTCCAGTTCCAGCTGGGTCTGTTCAGGGAGGTGGTTCGAGTCCCTGCGGGCAACCTGAGCTACCGTCATGCCCGGAGGTTGGCTGCTGAGGTCATAGAGCGCAAGGTAACCGCACGGGGTGGCGTTGTTTCCCGGCTCGAAAGCACTAAGACACGAGGAGGTGGGGCGGTATTATACATCTGATCGTCTGTGAAGGTTCTCAGTCATCCAGGTCATCGTAGCCAATCAGCCAGAGTTTCGGATGAAACTCTGGCTGATTGGGACCCACACCCAGTTTCACACCTTGGCTCTTAAAGAAGTCCAGACGCTTTTCTTTGCAAGCTCCTTTGACTATACATCTGATCGTGAAGAGTTCATCATCAGTCACGAGCGTTAAAGAGGCCATGCACCAGTTTTAAAATGGATGTTTATCTATGTTTTATTCTTACAGACACACACACACACTCACAGTAGTGTGTTGTCAGATGAGCCGATATCAAAGAGAGGGGTCTTCTCAACCACACAACTGTAACAGCGAGCAAACATGTGCCACCTCCCAGAAATTCAAACGTGTTTATGAGGGGCAGCCAATGAGAAGACAGTTTGCTTAAACAGAAAGTCGGGAGAGGTGCTAAGGATGAAGTGAGGGCCATTATATGCAAAGCTACTGTAACACAGAGTCCAACAATATTAAATATATGGAGCTGGACAATAATAACTTCATAGAGTTGTACAAAAACAAAAAGCGAAAGTGCATAACAACCTGCAGATGTGCGAATCTGAAAGCCGTCACTATTTAGGAGGCACGAGAGATGCTCATGAAAGAGCCTTTTGAAATGCATTGTGGGTATTCTGTTGCGGCATTTTTTGGTAGTTGGACCAATTCTAGAGAAGTGTTATCGTCTTCAGCTGCAGTTGGGGTTTAAAGCACTTTAAAGAGAGCAGCTTTTTCTGAGTCGACCTCATTTTTAGCTGGTAGCCGTGGAGATTACGTCTAGGTTTGTTCTGTTTCCTTTTTTTCTTTTGTTTTGGAGTTTTTGTTTTTTTTAACTGCCATTCGATACTGGTCAAAACTGACTGTCATGTGGTTTGCTCAGATGCCACAGCTGTAGGAACAAACTGCGTGCAAAGAGTCAGAAGCGAGAAGGTGATGAAAAAAGATATTAATTAGAATGAAGTGCTGAGCTGTCACAACGCACCCTGACCCATAACACAGTCCCACTTGGAAAATATTGTGATGATGTTTCAAATCTCTCAGGCCTCTCAGAACTGTCAGGAAGTGGACTATGAAAGGTCAACTTATTTATGAAGGAAGGTAATGTAGGTTTGTGCATGGAGTGTGGTTTTTGTCTGCAGAGTTTGGTGGTTTTGTGCTGTTGTGTATGCAGCACTCTGTATGGTGGTGTAATTTCACCAACATTTAGTATTGTGAAGTGGGTGTCACCCAACCACCTTCAGATTTTTGAGGGTGTTTGTGAATACAATTTGTTCCGGAAAACTAAATGACAAGTTTTAAAAAATAGAAGATATAAACTCGCCATTTAACAGATTTTCTCCACCCACCAGAGATGTATTTAGAATTAACGGGTACTCTATACTTGTTTATACAGTAAAATCTATACCCAAGTGCCAGCGCACAGACGGTGGAGTAAAACTGTAGTTGAGGTTAAATAAAGAAAGTTGTGAATTGCAGGTGTTGCAGGGGCTTCATCTCACTGTCACTGGGCTGGTCTTTGCACTTCCTCGGTTACAGGGACTGTGGTCGACACGAGCGCACAAAACTTTCCAACCACAGCTTCTCCCCTCTGACTGAGACGCGCACAAACACGCACCTTTACAGTTTTCGTCTTGAGTTTCCAGGCAGTAGGTCAGCTCATCGTGTGTGTGTGTGTGTCACTTGTGCACGTTTTACATTCATTATAGTCACTGTGTCAATGATGGGTGAACACCCGCATCTCCAACACTGAAACCTAGCAGGTATTTGCTTTACCTTTAGGGTCACATAAAGCACAATTCCACTTATGCACTTTGAGGCAGGGGGGAAGTAATGGACACATTAGGTTTGTTCTATTGGTGTAAATGTTCGCCTTAATAACGCAATGCTTTGCATCACCTGAATGAGTACTGCTGTTAGGAATGGACATGGTCGGCACCAACGCTCAAGCAGGCTGTGGAGTTTGATGCTCAGCTGTTCTATCCCCAACACCATCACGCCACCTTCAGCAGCTAGAGCCATCGATGAATTCAGACCCTACCATCAAAATGTTCCAATCGAGACTCGTCAGACCAGACAACATTTTTCTGATCTTCTGTTGTCCAGTTTTAGTGAGGCCTGTGCGAACTGTCACGTCGGTTTCCTGTTCTTAGCTAGGAGTGGCTTCCTGTGCGGTGTTCTTCTGCTGTAGCCCATCTGATTCAAGGTTTGATGTGTACGCTCTTCTGCATACGTTGGTTGTAACGAGTGTTTATTTGCCTTCTTGTCAATATGAAACAGTTCGGCCCAGAGAACTGGTTAGACATGGTTGTGTGGAAAAATCCCAGCTGATCAGCAGTTTCTGAAATACTCAGACTAACCTGTCTGAAACCAACAGCCATGCCACGTTAAAGTTACTTAAATCACGTTTTTTCCTCATTTGTGGCTCAATTTTAACTTCACCCGGTCGTCTTGACCGCCACGTGCTGAAATTCACTGAGCTGCAGTATGATTGGCTGATTAGATAGAGCAGTTGAACATGTTTAAATAATGAATTGACCTGCAGTGTCACATCTTTGAATCTGCTGTTCTTATCATCCCTAAATGATGATTCAGATAGAAAAGCAAAGCTTGAGCTACTTCGCAGCCTTCCTATCTCTCTTCCTCAGTCGTACTTTGGCGACAGATGCACACAGATTATTTATTTCTATAACGCTGAACGTGGTGGAGTCACTCTCTACCTGTGGTGCATCACTCAGGTTTCCCTTCAGAGCTGTCTTCAGTCTGCATGCTCATCTTAATGTGGTTTTGTTCTTTACCGCCGTGCAGACGTGAAAATGGAAAATCACGACTGACAGGCTGCAGGTGGCTTTCTTTGCTGTGTCCAGTTTCCCAAACCACACTTGTTCTGATTTCAAATATTTAAATTACTCCATTTGTGGAAAAACTTACTCTTTTTTCCCCCATATTGCTTAATAACTTGTTTCATTTACTCAGAAAGCAAATCGTCACATTACCGGAGCCCTTCTGGGGGTTTAAATTGATCTTGTTGCTTCAATAGTGACTCAACCTGAGACTGCGGTTTTTGTTCCTTCGCGTGTTTAGGCTCCAGACTGCAGTGTGGTGGGTGTCGGGGAGAAGATTCTGCTGTTCAGACATCAAGCCGCCTCCGAGCAGTTGCTGCAGCGGCTGACCGACTCCGACGAGCTGCAGGATGGCGACCTCATTGAGGTCATCGTTTCAGGTTAGTGTTTGAGGTTTACAGAGGCAGGTGGACACTTGGTGAGATTTGGTGGTACTACGTGTACCTCATTTGTTTGGGTGACATATAGTTTATTCATGCATGTAAAATGCTGTTTCTGTCCAGGGGTTTGGAGAGAAGCTCTTGAATGGTAAATGGCCTGTATTTGTATAGCGCTTTACTAGTCCCTAAGGACCCCAAAGCGCTTTACACTACATTCAGTCATCCACCCATTCACACACTGGTGATGGCAAGCTACATTGTAGCCACAGCCACTCTGCGGTGCACTGACAGAGGCGAGGCTGCCGAACACTGGCGCCACCGGGCCCTCTGACCACCACCAGTAGGTGGTTTTAAATGGTCAGTTTTAAATGAGTCCAACTCTCCTACTGTTCCAAACCTATTTTCACGGGGGGCAGTGGGCGGGCGGACGAAGTTAAAACTGCTTGTTTCAGACGAGTCGAGCGCCTGCACCAAGGACCAGTATAAGACAAATGAGGATTATTTATAGCTGTGAATCATGCAAAGCTACTATAGCGGAGTCTTAGCAGTAAATGCATGGAGTGTGGATGTCTGTTGGTGTAACGAGTCCTCTCTGTGATTCAGGATCAGCCTCCGTGACACAGGTGACGATGCGTCCACACTCCTTGGCGGTGCAGTCGTACCGGACCCCCACTTTCTGTCACCACTGTGGAGAGATGCTGTGGGGCCTCGTTCGGCAGGGTTTAAAATGTGACGGTAAAGGCGCTTTCACACTTCATCATGTGGTGGTATCGTCTCTTCACTGATACTTGAGTGTTGTTAAAGTTTTTTGTTTTTACTTTTATCTCTTTACAGGTTGTGGATTAGACTTTCATAAACGCTGTGCTTTGCAGTTGCCCAGTAACTGTAGCCGAGCACGGCGTCAGGTTAGCACCAGCTTTTCCCTGTTTCCACCCCGGCGACCTCGCACACACTCGCTGTCCAATCAGGCAGGCGGGAGTCTAGAAGAGGTGAGGAACTGCTGTGATTGTAAAGCAGATAAGTGTTTTTGCAACCCTGGATTTGTTTGTTTCTCCAACACAGCTGTAACCTTTACTGGTATAATCGAATCACATATTCACACAATAGATTTCTTTCAGTTATTCTAAGTTGATATCTTTCACTTTGCATCTTTCTCCAGATCAGCAAGTCCAAGCCCGCGTCCAGGCCTCCATCCTGGGCCGAGGCTCCGGTGTGGCTGGGAGTCGGGTACAGCGACTGGAGCAGGGCTCAGGTCCCTCACACCTTCCACATCCACAGCTACACCAAACCCACCGTCTGCCAGTACTGCCACCGGCTGCTCAAAGGCCTCTTCAGGCAGGGGCTGCAGTGCTCAGGTGAGAAGGAGGAGGAAAAACTAAGCACATCCCATGTTTCAGTAACTTGTTCAACCTCCTTTAGCAGCAATAACTTGAATTATTCATGTCCTGTGTGACTTTATCAGTTTCTCACATTTTTATGGGAGAAATTGCGTCTGACTTTTTTTGCAGCGTTGTTTCAGTTCACTGAGGTTTGCAGCGATTCGTTTATGCATAGATCTGTAGATTTGCTGCTGTGCTTGTGATCATTGTCCTGTTATATGATTCAACTTTGTCTAAGCTTTATCTGTCAGACAGACGGCATCATATTTGCCTCTACAATACTTCGGTATACTCTGGTGTTAATGGTCGACTCAGTGACTGCGACGTGTTTGGTTTCCTCTCAACGTGGTTTTGTGCATCTCGTCAGTGCAAAGGACGTTGTTCCAGAGGTCTGGTGGTTTGTTCAGATGGAACTTTCCAAACATCATCTGTGCTCCAATGTTCTAATTAGAGAGAAGAGGCTTTGTCTCCAAACAAGCCATACTCCGTCAGTCTTTTTCTAATTGTGCTGTCAGCCAGCTGTATCAGAAAGTAGATCGCATGCATCTACTGCAGTGAGACTCTCTTGCTGTGACGCCATGACAGGATGTAAATATTAATGGTTTACACCTCAGCTGAGCTCTTATTTTAGCCAGCTGCACGTTTCGTTTGGTAGAAGGAAATTAGCACAAGACAGCACAAGTGTTAAGAAAGGGTTGACGTCGCTGAAAAACCCCCATAACAAACCCAGTCTACGTCAGGGTTGGTGGACTTAGTCCATTTAGTCAATAGGAAATGAGAATCACATCAGATTTCCTGTAAAATGTATTTCCCGCACAATTTGGCTCACAGGAAATTCTCTACAAGTGCACAGAAAGTTTATTAGTCTCTGCAAAGTTTAGTCCTGCATAATTTACACTTGTACAAGTGAGCTGCCACACAGCCGTCTCACCACAACCTGTTTAACAGCATGAGGCGTTTAACAAAAGCAAAACTCACTCTTGTATTTAAATGTAATACCTGTTTCTATTATTATAGCTGTTTGACAGGTCTGAAAAACAGGTTTGTGTAATATCGCTTAAATTAGAAACATCCTGTCTCAGAGTGAGGCTGAAAAACGAGTTCATACATTTATTGCTTCCAGGCTTAAAACTTTTTGATAAAGCATATAGTTAGAGCTGGATCACGTGACCCTGAATCTTCCCTTAGTTATGCTGCAGTAGGTGTTAGCTGCTGGGGGAGTCCCATAATGCACTTCACTCACTGTGTGTTTACACACCTCTCTGCATTTAATCATAAGTTATTATTAATCTCTGGCTCTCTTCCTCAGCGTCTTTGTCTGTCTTCCTTCCCTCACGCCCAGTTAGTTGCGGCACATGGCCGCCCCTCGCCGAGCCTGGTTCTGCTGGAGGTTTCTTCCTGTTAAACGGGAGTTTTTCCTTCCCACTGTCACCAAGTACTTACCTTGAGGAGGTTGTCTGATCGTTGGGGCTTTCTCTCTGTTATTGTGGGTCTTTACCTTACAATACAGAGCATCTTGAGTTGTTGTGATTTGGTGCTTATAAATAAAACTGAACTGAACGTGGCAACTCTGTAGTTTTGTAGGATACTTAATTTAAGAGGAGAAAATCTTTGATCTTGCAGTTTGCCTGTACCCTCCTACCAGGCTTCTGCTGTCAAACTGGCTGCACATGAGTGCAAAACTTTACAGCTGCGTCACCTCGAAGTCTGGCTCAAAGGAACATCCTGTGCCGTGGGTTATTTGTTCTTTTGTTAATTTTCAGTTTGCCTCTGCATCTCAGCAGAGGTCCCAATGTGGCCCGCTGGCCTGGATCTCGACACATGTGGTCTAAAGGTATAGATAGCACAACAGGTCAGGGGGATGTGTACCTTTGAATCTTATTGTCACCCACTCCTGTGAAAGAGTGGGTGACAGGCCTCCTTCTTTACAAACCTGATAATGTTATGCGTTCAGATCTTGTGGCCATTTTTGGTGCTCTGTTCCTGCAAAGCTTTGACTTTGATTAGTAATGCTTGACTTGGAGGCTCACGAGCACACAGCAAACACTTGTTTTGTCAAGGAGCTTGTGTATCCCACGTACTTACGTAAGCAGATTGGGTTGAATCTAATTTTACCTAAATGCCTGGATGTGTCTCAGACGTCTCGAATCTCAGACGACATTCATTTTCATCACGAAAAAAACTGACCGCAATATTCTGACTCATGAGTTTGTATCTTTCCAGACTCCAGCACTCTTCCTTTTTCTGTCAGCCTTTTTAAACCTCCCACGTCTCCTCCATGGTTTTTCCAGACTGCAGGTTTAACTGCCATCGGCGCTGTGAGCCTTTAGTCCCCAGAGACTGTCCCGGAGAGAGGAACGGCATGAACGGGGAAGGTGAGTGACGGTCCCTGGATGTCTGAGGTCTGGTTTTCATTTCATATTCTGGGCTTGTGGCTGTGTTAGACCATGGCTCTTTGAAAAGGGGCTTGACTCTGATGCTGTCAGCATGAGTCGAAGCTGATTCACCCTGTTTCCCAGGAACATTTGATAGATTCAGGCCTCACTCTAAATTAGCATCTCAGAAATGTCACATTCCTCCGAGTAGCGGTGATGATTAGCTGCATGATGAGTCAGGTAAACTGAGCCCGATGAGAAATGAGATGAAATGATTTCACCAGAGAATATGTAAAAAAGAGAAAACAAAGACAGGTAACTGATCAGCAGTATTTCAGGTGCATTTTAAATCATTTATTGAGAAAAATCAGACATTTTCTTTTGTTCGGTTCATCTTGAACTTATTTGTTTGCTATTTTTACCTCATTATTTGTTGGTATTTTATGGCCCTAATCGTGTAAATAATATAAATAGAATTAAATGTAGCTGTTCATTAGTTGCTGATGTCACATTTCCAGAGAGCCCAGCAGCTGATAACAGCTGCCAACCAGACTTGGAGGACAATGAGTCAGTGATCACCAGCACCACAGAGATCTGCGACAATGACATGTTCACCGATGATGACTCACAGGCAGAGACCGGGGAAGTCGAGCAGCTGCGAGAGCCGATGAGGTCAGAGGGGCACTAAGTTTTTCTGATGATCTAATCCCAGCTAAAAGCTGTCTGCTGGTGCAGACAGCGTCCGAACGATGTCACGCGTCTGAATCACACGTCGCCCAAATTCACGTATTATAAAACAGACGTTTATTGTCCCTGTCGTTTATATCTGGGTTTTCTCGGCTTTGTTTGTGGCGCACGCTGCCACCTAGAGGCGACTTCTGTTTAATTCACCATCTCCAAACGGACCTTTATTTTGTCCTCCCTCTCTTTTTCCGCCCGCCAGTCCTTGTTTCAGCAGCAACATCCCCCTGATGAGGCTCGTCCAGTCAGTGCATCACACTAAGAGGAGAGGCGGAGGAGTCCTGAGAGAGGGGTGGCTGGTCCACCACACCAACACAGACACATTGGTGAGGAACACACTCTTTCAGATCTGGAAACGTTCAAAAAAGCAAAATGTTTTGCTCAGGTTATGATATTTGTAAAGCAGAATCACATTTTCATCGGCTTTTAACTCGGTCGTGTCTTTACTCAGAGGAAACGCCATTACTGGATCTTGGACTGGAAGAGCATGACTCTGTACCAGAATGAAAACACCACGAAGTTCTACAAGGTATGATAGTTGCATGATATAAGACGGAAACAGACAAAGCAGCATCCTGTGTGCTGCACGCTCACTCCCACTCGTATCAAAGGCCATTAACATGTATGCAGAAATGTTCCTGCAGTGTGCCAGTGTTGTTCCTCCCACTGTGTCACTGTGTAAACAGTGCAAACATCCACCGAGGCAGCTCGCGCTCTGAGCAGTGTTTACTTTAAAGAGAACAGTATTGTATTTTGTGTATGTTCATTTCTCCTTCGTTTTAAACGTACTTTAAGAAGTTTGTAGTGCAGTGAAAATCAGACAATGATAGCCTGACAGATGTTACTTTGATTATAGAAACATTATGTAGGAAAAGGCCATGGATAATAGCTTTAAACCTCCTCTGCAGGAGATCTCTCTGTCCGAGGTGCTCGGGGTCCGAGGCCCCACCCAGCTCTCCGTGCCACCATCAGACGGCAGCACTCACTCGTTCGAGCTGGTGACTGTGTCGCTGGTGTACTGCGTGATAGCCGGCGAGGAGGGGGCAGCCTGGGAGAGCGCCATCCGGCAGGCTATGATGCCGGTGGAGAGCAGCAGAGGACACAAAGATGAGATCCAGGGTGAGTCAGAAAACATCAGATATTAATATCAGATCTTACTCGGAATATGGTAACAGTGATGGATATGGACCCGCAACATTCAGTTAACAAGACTTCCTCTCTCTGATTACAGATCAATACCGATACAGACGCAATGCGGTAAGATTTGAGCGAGTTTATCGTGCACACGTTAGAGGAGTGTTACAGAGTGTCGAAGTGTGTTTGTGTGTGTTTCAGGACATCAGCTCGGTGTATCAGATCTGTACAGACGAGGTGCTGGGGTCGGGACAGTTTGGCGTGGTGTACGGAGGTCAGCTGATTCTCATTATGTTGTTATGTCCAGAGAACTGAACACGTGGAGTACAAGAAAATCCTGTTTTCTATGACTGTGACTGTCTTTATGCAGTGATCTGAAAATACACAGTACAGAAGAAACAGTTTCAAAAGACACCAAAGAAATCAGAGACTTCAGAGGCTGAAATGTTGCTCAAAACAAACTTTTTCATCAAATGTCTTTCTGTTATTGCTAAGCTACAAATGCTCCTTTGCTTCATTATCACGTCTCTTTTCTTTTTCTTCTTCAGGAACTCACAGGAAGTCGGGTCGAACAGTTGCCATCAAGGTCATCGACAAGACGCGTTTCCCCACCAAACAGGAGACGCAGCTGAGAAACGAAGTGGCCATCTTACAGGTTTTAATGCGGTTTTTATACACTTTACAAGAAATGACACAAAAAATGTAACAAGTTACTGAAAACACGTGAGGAACAAACCAGGAACAACCTGATGGTTAACCTTTAAAACGATAATCTGTGGCATAATTGTCAGAAAATTCACATTTTTTTCAAAGTTTTTGCCAATTTATTTAGAATGAATTAAATATTAATTTGCATATATGAGTTTTAATTGGTATCATATTGGCCGCATTTGGCATTTTAGTTTATTTTTTCAAAATGTATTGCTTAAAAATGTGTTGTGCTCTTTATTTTGGTTTTTGAGGGGAAAATAAAATCACACTGATGATGTAAATGCCTCAAAACCTCATGCATCAAAAACGATATATTAGGCATTAAGGGGTTAAAGAGCCATTCATCATTGCTTTAATAACTCCTGATCCATTACATCACTGTAGAAGAACTAGCTTGGATATATTAGTGACAGTTACTTAATCTGGTTTAAATCCTGATGGATTAACTACGGAAGAGGATTAGGGCCACTGGAAAAAAAATCTGAGATTAAACTCAGAATTCTGACTTTTTCATCAAAATTCAGAATTCTGACTTTAATCTCAGATTTTTTGATCTGCTGGGATTTTCCCACACAACCATCACTAGTTTACAGGGAATGGCCTGAAAATGAGACAAATATCCAGAGTCTTCTGGTAAAAACAGGCTCCTGATGTCAGAGGAGAGTGGGCCGACTGCTTTGAGCTGAAAGGAAAGCAACAGTAACTCAAAGAGCCACTCGCCAGGTGCACTCCTGTCAGCTAAGAACAGGCCTGAGGCTAAATCTGCAGTAACCGTGTGATGCTGTCATGACAGTGTGGACCAAAATCTTGCTGTGGAGGAAAAAGGAAGTCCAACCTGCCTAATAAAGTGTCTGGTGAATGTTTATTGATGAACAGATGGTTGTGGACATGATTAGTAAATAATCATCAGTTATTAGTGAGTTATTAGCACAAGTACAAATAACTGTCACATTGTTCCCGATTCCTTCCTCACTGCTTCCTCATTAACTCAACACATTTGATTGAAGTGTTGCAGATTTTCGGTTGATTTTTAGTGTTATAGTCACGATCAGGTGATTTACTGACGTGCGTGTTTTCCAGAATCTGTCGCACCCCGGCGTGGTTCTGTTGGAGGGCATGTTCGAAACTGTCGAGCACGTGTTTGTTGTAATGGAGAAGCTGCACGGAGACATGCTGGAGATGATTCTGTCCAGCGAGAAAGGTCGACTCCCTGAACGCATCACTCGCTTCCTCGTCATGCAGGTACGAGATCCCGATCTGAGAAACACTCCAGGGGTGTCTAGAGGATGTCCTTGTTTTTCTTCTTCTTGTTTTAACAAAGATGCAGGGACCTTTAATGTTTCTGTTTATCCCAAAATTAAATGTGAAATTCTCAAACGTGTGCTTCAGATTCTGGAGGCTCTGCGGTACCTGCACTTGAAGCACATCGCTCACTGTGACCTGAAACCTGAGAACGTACTGCTGGCCACTTCAGACCCCTTACCTCTGGTGGGATTTTGCACTTTAGTTCCCGATACAGCACACGGCATCTTATTTAATCAGCTCTGCCTCTGTGCCGCAGGTGAAGCTGTGCGACTTCGGCTTCGCCCGGATCATAGGGGAGAAGTCTTTCCGGCGCTCCGTCGTGGGGACTCCGGCCTACCTGGCACCCGAGGTGATCAGCAGCAACGGCTACAACCGCTCTCTGGACATGTGGTCTGTCGGCGTCATCATGTACGTCAGCCTGAGCGGCACGTTTCCCTTTAATGAAGATGAGGACATCCGGCAGCAGATCACCAACGCCACCTTCATGTACCCGCGCCAAACCTGGGCCCCCATCTCACTGGAGGGTATGAACGGTGTTTTTCTTTAGTTTTAAAACTTCTTTGTGAGCTGGGTTTACAGTTTCTCAACATAGTGATGATGAGAGTTTATTATGCTTTCCCTGTTAAAGGTTTCACACACTACAAACTCCACGTCGGGAAGTTGCCATGTCAGCCCACAGTTTTGCGTCGTTTTAAACATTTAAATATATTTTCTTTAGTTTGATCCATGTCTGCCCACACATACAGTTTATAGTGTCATGCTTGAGTCCTGTTATTCTCCTGGTTCTCCACTGGGTGGCTCCAGTGAGCAAATCCTCTTTTTGAAAATCCTTCTCCGTCTCATTTCCTCCCCAGCTGTGAGCCTCATCAATAACCTGCTGCAGGTGTCGGTGAGACGGCGGTTCACCGTGGGCAAAGCGCTGGGACACAGCTGGCTGCAGGTCGGACACTTTACAAACGCTATCATTGAGAATCGTTTAATTTTGTAGTGTGAAACAACAGAATTAACTCGATCTAGTGTTACTGCGTTCATAGGTGTTGACCAGGATGCTCAGATGCTCCTGATCAGGTTTCTAATAGTCCTGATGTATAGATGTGTATGAGTCATGCACGCTCTCCTCTCGCTACTGCAGAACTTCCAGCTGTGGTGCGACCTCCGGGAGTTCGAGCTCAGGATGGGCTGCAGGTACCTGACGCATCGAGGCGACGAGGACCGATGGCGCTTCTACGCTGCAGAGATGGGGCTGGACTTCCCCTCCCGCCTCTGCTGTGACCCCAACAAAGAATTGGACATGTGACCTCGAGCACAGAGGTTAAGGGTCGGACACTTTATCAGACTGTGCAGCTACATTTCAAAAAAAAAAAAAAAACATTCAGCGGTGAGGCCGCGGATCAAACGGGAGAAAAGTAATAAAGACACAAACACGTGTGGTTTTAATAATATAATTTTCCTTTTTTATTTTCAAGTTGAGGTTTTTAACATATGACTGAAAGAGTGGCATCAGTGATGAGACAGCATGAGTTAGGGATGAGGGGGAGGAGGAGGAAAATGGAGCACAGATGAGTTAAGATATCGAGATCATGCACAGGGAGGAGCCTAACACAGCGATCGTCGTGGCTGACCTCTTCTCTTCAAATGCTACCCTAAACCCTGTGTTGTGAGTACGCCTGCTATGGTTCCACGTACAGTTTTGATTCTTCCAGTTTCATCCACAACTTTCCTGATGCCCTGTCTGACACCTCTCTCTGTCTCTGTCCCCCTTCTCCTCGTAATTTTACAATTAGCCCAAAAAAAGGCTAAAAAAAGGAGTTTAATAAGAGAGGCGTGTGGGAGAGGTCGCTCTCTCTGGCCATAACAGCTCATCTTTCTGTATCCGTTCCCGAGTCACCGCCCAGCCACGGCGCTCTCCTCCCGTTACCCCCACCTGTGTCTTTTAATACTCGGCGCTCCCATTCGTCCTCCGTGTGTTCCTGAGTTTCTTAAGGCTTTAAGATCTCCAGGTTAAATCGCATCTTTGCTAACATTCAGGTTTCACAGTGCTGTGGTGAGAGTTTTCAGTAGCACCCGACAGGCCTCGCTCCTCTGCTGACTGCACTCGTGAACGGGCTCCTGTGGGGGTTCGTGTGAGGGCGAGTCGGTGACTCAAAAGGCCGTTTTTTTTTTTTCTAAACTTCAACATAGCATGCATCTGCACAAATACACAACCAACCAAGCCAACTGACCAATCACGTTTTCTTCTTTGATCACCCTTCTACAAAAAAAAAAAAAAAAAAAAAAAAAAAGGAGGAGAGGGGAAGAGCACACGGCTTTGCTCAAAAATAATCTAACTTTCGTTCTCTCTCGTTGCCTCCTTCTCTTTAAAGCCTTGTGAAGGCAGGTATGTCATTATGTATGCTGCTTACATAAGTTCAGTGCAATAACTGGTACACCTGTTTTTTCTTCTTCTTTTCTTTTAAACGAGAGAGGAGCTGAGCAGCCTGAACAGAGTTTGTGAGGTCTGAGCAAAGTCTTCTGCTCTTCCCCTCTGAGCAGTGTTCCTGTGTTTTAAAAAGAGGGATGGGTGGAGTTAGGAAGAGGGGAATAAAGTTAAGATTTGAGAAGGTGGTGGGGGAAAAAAAAAAAAGAATAACGTGTTTTAAAGGGACAGTGGAAGGGTTTAAAATCGCTCTCTCCAGACAGGAGAAATAAGAGAAGCTGGGAAGAAGGGGTGAGGAGGAGGAGGAGGAGGACGTGAAGAGAAGCAGCTGCGCTTATAAGTCGCTCTCTCCGTAGAGGGCACTGGAGAAGGAGATGTAGTCCAGGGCGCCGGAGGGACAGTCCGGTCCGACGTACCTGGTCATGCGGGTGATGCAGTACTCCGCCTGCTCAGGAGGCAGCTCCCTGCGCAGCTCCTCCACCGTGATGTAATTCTGCGGGAGAGAGAGAGGGGGCGAGGTGTGATTCACGAGGAGCTATTGTCTCCTGTTACAAATGTACTGGTGCATCTGTGAGGATCGGAGAACGATGACTCAAGGTTCAGGCAAACAGTCCTGCAGTTCGAATTTGGAAAGATGAAAACCTGAATTTAAATTACGGACTTGCTGTTGAAATAAAGCTGTACAAGATAAATCGCGATGTTTCTCCCAGATTTAAGGGGAAATTTTGCTCTTTGTTTCGATCGGGACACTCAGAGAATCCGGGTTGCGTATGTAATCAAAGAAAAAGCTTGGAGTGAGATAAAGAGTGCTTCTGTATAATTTCTTCCTTGCATACCTGAGTGAGTTGCCTCAGTTTGGATTGAGTTATTTGGGGATATAAGCATTTAGGTGCCACAGCATCACCTCCCCTTGCCAGTGTTTTCTATGAACGTGAACATTTCAAAAAGTCTCATCAACCTACATACAAAGTGTCAACACATCAGTGCCGATACAATCATACCAATGACCAAAAACCTGATTTGTCAGATTTGTTTTTGTTTAATTTATTGAACTTGTTATAATTAAGCCAAATTATACTATTTATATAGCCTGTTGGGTTAGAAACCATATTCATTAATAAGAAATATGCTGTCTCATAGTTTTTCTTTCAGCTTTCGAAAGCTGGTTTCTTGTTTATTGCTTAAATTTTCACTTCACAAAGCCGACTCCAGCCTGGGTCACTTACAGCCTATCCAGCAACTTGACTTTCTTATAACAAAACCACAGTGCTCCTGGATCACAGCTAATACGTTACTCTCACTGTAAATAGATACTGTATCAGTGGTGACAAGGTGTTTGATACCAGAGCCTTTATGTTATCCGTTTGTGGTCTGAGTTCCCCAAACTCAGTGATTTCTAAAGTGTGGGCTACGAATGAAAGTATGTACAGTTACATATTTATATGAATGTATTTATTTATATAAAAGGTGAATGCAAACTGGTAACAGGAGGAGTTGACTGTGATGTTACTCATTACTCTGAGTGTCCCAGTGGTAGGTGGGTCATACTTAGGATTTAACTCAGCATATGACTGTGTAGCATTAGAGATTTATAGCCAACAGTCTGTGTTTTTATGTTGTTTTTTTAAATAAAAATTTCAAGGATAAACGTCACTGTCTCTTGTGTTGATTTCAGATCCTTAAAATTTTTTTTTTTTAAAGGAGTGCAGTAGCACTCTTGACTTTGGCAATGGCTGCCCTAACCGGTCACGTTTGGATGCAGGCTAACCATCGGAATTTGAAAGGAAATTATGCATTTCTGAAATGCAATAAACTGTAAATCTGTAAAAGTTTTATTAACATCAGCACTAAAAATGTGTGCCGGGAGCTTCGCTACATGAGTTTCCCTGTCTGTGTCGCTCTTTTTATGTGCCCCAGTACTTTTGTCCATATCAATGTGTCCTCTGGCTGCACTGGAAGCTCTGTACAGGCTAAATAAGAAGACCAGTTAGATGATATAAGGTAAGAAGATGCTGTATCCATCTGCTCACCTTGTCTGAAGCCAGGATCTTGAAGGAGGCCATGACTTGTTCTGCAGTGTCGGTCTCGGCGGTCTCACGGGTCATGAAGTCGATGAAGGCCTGGAAGGTCACAACGCCCGTGTTGTTGGGGTCCACCAGGGTCATGATACGTGCAAACTCCACCTCACCCTGTCAGCAAAAGCAACAATCAGCAATCGTTACTGCGCAAACGAATCAGTAAATCCTTATAGTTTACATTTGAACTACGCTCAAGTTGTTGTACAAGTCAAGCCTATGAGCGCCTGACCACTGACCAGATCGTAACCCATGGAGATGAGACAGGCACGGAAGTCGTCTGGGTCCATCATGCCGTTTCTCTTCTGCAAAGGAACAGCACAAAGTATCGCTTTCATTACTGTGCCAAAGAGTCGTAGTAATTAATGAATTCACTCATTAGTGATGCTAAAACATCAATGAGCATGAACTTAAGCGACGTATCGAAACTTTTTCAGCCTCTTAAATAGGAAATGCCAAAGGAAAAGTTTGAAAACTATACGAAGCACCGCTCTCTTCTCCTCGACCTACGGTGTCGCCTCACCCTGTCGAAGTGGTTGAAGGAGGCCCTGAACTCGTTGAGCTGCTCCTGGCTGATGCCCTTGGCGTCGCGGGTCAGGATCTGGTTCTCCACCTCGTTGATGGTTCTGGCAATAGTGGTGAGCAGCTGCTCCCAGCCCACACGGATGTGCTGCAGTGGAGAGGGAATGGGAGGAAATTATAACAGAGGTAGCGTACACTTTGAGTAGAGAGGAGTGAGAGCTAAGCCCATCTGCAGATCGCGCTGCGGTCTGCATGCACACCTCCATGGTGTAGTTGGTGTGCTTGTTGTCGAAGATGAGGGACTCCTGGATGAGCTGGTGGTCTCCCTCCAGTTTGTCGATGTTGGATTTGTAGTTGATGATGTTCTGCTCGTACTGCTTCAGGCTGTTCATCTGTTCCTCCAGGGAGCCGGCGATGTCCACAGACACGTGGCTGATCTCCTGCAGAGACAGGAATCAATGAGGAAATGCGGCACTCACCATACTTTCACATATTTTACTGCATTATTTTGTAGCAACAGCTGAGCGTTACTGTTCCCACAGATCACGTTGATCCGACCGTGCAGATTTACACACAGCACTGGTTACCCAAGCACCCCCATCTCGTACCTCCATCTTGGTTTGAATCCAGGGTCCGATGATGTTGGCCTGAGCGGCGAACTGGCGCCTCAGTCTCTCATTGGCCTGCTGCCTGGCCACCTCCTCCTGGAGCATTTGGTCTCTGAGGGGCACGAGGTGCTTCACCTGCACACACAGTTTATATCTGGTGACTGTGTGTAACTTACATTATTACAGTTTACTTAAACATGTTGTCACCTCTTCCATTTCTACGCTTGCATCACTGCATCTTTAAATTAACTGAATGTTGCTGTCACTTTTTCCAAGTCTGTATACATAGTTTTTCACTCCAGATTGTAACTTCATGATTGCCCAGATAGAAAGAAAAAAAAATTTGTTTCTTGAGCACAGATGGTCTGATGTGTGTCGCACTACGGCTGCACCGACAGGCTTTCCTGTGGAGTTATTTTGATTTCCCCTGAGAGCCTCACAGCCAGCAGTGCTGAGTGTCACTCTAACCCACATGTACTGTACTATTCCTGACCTGTCGCTATCTTTGCACTGTGCTAATATTAGCTGGATGACCAAATGGAGTGTACACAGAGAGAGAGAGCCAGGTTGACATTTGCTGCTACATAATGCTAACTTGCTGAAAGCAGATTAAAGAGCAGCCACGCTCCTCATTGTGTCTGCGATATAATAATTAATTTGCTCCTTCTACAAACGCTGTGTTTGTGGGGTCCGTTTGACTTGACTCACAGTGTCCCACTTAGTGCTGATGTCCTGGGAGGAGAGGTTGGTGTACGGGTTGATCCCGGACAGCTTGATGCCGTAGGTCTGGGCGATCTTCAGGATCTCGTTGTGGATGCCCAGAGTGGCCATGCGCTCCTTGTCGGCCTCGGGCAGAGTAGCCTTGAACTGGTCGTGAGCTGTGATCAGACTCTGTGCGGGAGGAAAACAAATATAAGGTGGTGTATTAGAAAAAAGAAAGACAGAGTGTATGTTTTTTTGTACAACTTCTTCCTTTGGTACAGATTTAAATGTCTGAGAAAAAGAAAAGAGCCTGGTTCTGCTGGAGGTTTCTTCCTGCTAAAAGGGAGTTTTTCATTCCCACTGTTGCCAAGTGCTTGCTCACAGGGAGTCGTCTAATTGTTGGGCTTTCTCTGTATTATTCTAGGGTTTCTATCTTACAATATAAAACAGTGTGAGGGGACTGTTGTTGTGATTTGGTGCTATATAAATAAAACTGAATCAGATGGTTACCTGGATCTCTTCAATGCTGTGGACAATGAACATGTCCTGCAGGTCCTCCATGGCTCCGTCCATCCAGTTGTTGAAGGGTGCCGCACGCTTGGCGAACTCCAGGTACAGCTGGTCAATGGTCTCCCACAGCTTCTCCACACGCTGCCGTCACAGACAGAAACACACTCGTGATGCTGAAGCAGACGTGTGCATACAAACACGGAGGGAATCTGCCATTTGCACTCTTCGTGTTGTTTTTGTCACTCCTCGCTGAGCATCGTGAAAACATTAAGCCGAATTTGCTGATAAAAATCAAGACGCCCTGAATCACATTAGCTGTATTTGTCTGGTGTCCTGTGCTTATAAAACCTCACAACTTCACAATTTCCAGATCTTTCTGCCTACTTCCTGTAACTCTGTCACTTCCTGTAATCACTGGTATTCTGCTTTTCAGTCTGTTCACATGGAAACGCTCCTTTGTCCTCTTTCCCACCATGTTTCCGCTGCTTTCTGATCTCAGAGAGCTGCCCACGGTTTACCTGCTGCTTCTCAACTCTCTCCTTTTTGTCCCTACACTCTCCTCCTGACCCCCTGCTCTCTCTGAGGCAGACGGCCACCCCAGAAACTCGTTCAGCTGGAGGTGTTTTCTTGCTTGCTCGCAGCGTATTGTTGAGTTTCTATTTATAATATTCGAACCATATAAAAGTGTACTCAGATCTCTGGACCTGTGCACTACAACTGAAGCTGAAATGACTTTCCTCCACTGCCGCCTGCTCCGAGTGTTGGCCTCTAATCACCAAAACTCAGATTCATATTACACTAATCAAAATTTTATCTCTGTGTAAAACATGTTATTTTATTTTTAGTTTCCCACACTCTCAAAATCATTTATGTAATTTTTTTTAGTGTCACTCTTATTATCCAATCGTCTAAGCCTGACCACACCCTCCCCCCAGCCAATCAGCTGCTAGCCCCTGCTGTGTACAATAACTGCAATCAGCAGTTTTGCACCACCTGTTGTGCATCCCGCATCCTCCCCATCGCCTCCCTCATCATTCATGCACTCATTTCCACTCATCCAGCTCAGTCTCAGGAAGGCTGGAGACGATCCCAGCTGTCTTTCCAGACAAAAAACTGTAACGTGTTCAGTGAGTTGTTTACATAAGCAGCTGATTGCTGTTTAGTTTTACCTCCAGTGAATCCCTCCTCTTCTGGGTGAGAGTGCCCAGATTGTCCCACTGGTCACAGATACCCTGGCAGCGGGTGTTGACTGTAGCAGCATCGTGGTAGTCCAGCTCACTGGAGAGAGAGACAAACAACAAAACAGACGAGTACATAGACCATTATCACACAAATATTTACAAAATGGTAATAATATTAGCTGAAACTCAGCTAAACCCGCTAATAAATCATCATTACGAATAATCACGTTTGTCAGATGAGTGAAACTCTCCTTTCAGTCAGTGTAAAGAAATTTAGCTGCACGTTTAACCAATGAGATTTCTTAATATAAGAAAAACAAGCTGAATATAAACAGTGAGTCTCAGTTGTTCTACATGATAAAGTTTAAGCTCTCTGGAGTTAAATATTAAAAAATGAAGTGTAAAATTAGAGAAATCTATAATTAAATTACTTTGGTGTGGTATGAATAGCCAACAGTTCAAAGTCTAAAATGTTTGTCCTCTTTCACATTTTCCAAAGCCGTCCAGTGGGTCGGATCAGGGTCTTCACTGGGCCGATTCTGGCCCCCCGGGCCTTATGTTTGACACCCCTGATCTAAAGTAAGGTAAAGTTGAGGAAACTCTTCTGTGAAGTGATCTCATTTCTCCAAATAACCCGAATATTTGATGCCCTTTTATTAAATGCATAGATATTTCGCCCTCCTTTGAGTTGAGGGGCATCTAAGAACTTTTCTTTCTTGATACCGAGGTCATGATTTGTGCTTTTGAAGTCCTCGCTGATAAATTATACTGTACATTTTTTCAGCTTTACAGTGCCGATCTGCTCATATACTGTAACATCAAAGAAATCATCTCAAGGCTATCTCGGAGAAAAAAAAAGCCCCGAGGAGCTGCGGAGGATAAGTAAATGGCGAGATCAGAGGTTTCTGCTCTCTCGTGAAGCACCCTTTCATCTTTCTTATCTCTCATTAATATTTTCCACTCATCTGTTGCATCTTTTGTTCCTGGCTGCGTTCGTGTTCTCGTCTGCTCTCGACATCCCTGCCGTCACTTCAGCTACTCGCTTTCTTCCCCTGCTCTTCTTCCCATTATGCAGAATAATTGGGATAATGCTTTCTCCACCCCCGCCCCCACCCATCATGATTTTCAACATCTCTCTTCCTCCCCGTGACCTTAACGTCCGGCATTAGGACACATCTCGTCACACGCTCTCACTTCAGCTCCTGGGCGATGGCGGCGATCTGCTCCACCCTGTCCTGGTGAGCGGCGAGGTCGCTCTCGAAGGCCTCGTGCTTCCTCATCAGGGCTCTGATCTCCATCAGAGAGGCCGACTCGTAGTCCTTCTGGGACAGAAGATCCTCCTTACCTGAAACACACACACACACACACAGTTACTTTAAAGACGGTAACAAGTAAAAGTCGGGCCCACAAGCTTTTAAAGTTTTACAGCTCTCGCTCAGATTTTTATATCTCCCACTCGCTGTATCGTTTCAGTGTCCCCATGAATCATTAGATCCTTTTTAATTGCTCTGTATAATCTTACTGGGCCATTTATGGTGCTTTGATGTGGTTTTGAGGGTTATCTTTTGCTGCTTTGCCTTATTACACAGTAAAGTGTGAAGACTCGCGATTAACGGAGGTAAAAAAAAGCTACAAAACAAGAATAGTTTGATACGTCAAATATAAAAACAACGAGGAGAGGACAAGAGCATGTTTAATATTCGATAAATGTTTCTTTACACAAAAAGGCGACCTTTCAATCGTCGAGTCACTGTGTAAATGACTACGCTAAGAAGGATCCGCATTTGTCACTCTTTAAGGAAGCAAACAGTAAGTAACATTTTTTATAAAGAGCTTCTCGCAGATAAATCACAAAGTGCTTTACAGCAAAGAAAATGAAAAGAATGGAAATGCAACAAATAACAATGTAAAACAGTAAAATACAACAAATTAATTAAAAGCTTGCCTATATAAAAATGTCTTCAGCTGCTTTTTAAACGAATCAATGGCGTCTGCACAGCGTAAAACCAGCGGGAGAGAATTTCACAACCTCGGTGCCGCTGCCCGAAAGGCCCGATCACCAAAAACTGGAGTGATATGAGATCTTTGCTTGGTGCGAAGATGTCTCTTTAATTCAGTTTATTTATATAGTGGCAGCACTCGCTTTAAAGTGCGTTATATTGTGAGCTAAATAAAATACAAAATCTATCCACCACCTACCTGTAGTCCAGGCCTCGTGCATGGCGCACTTCTGCTTGAACTTCTCGGCCAGGTGGTCGAGTCTCTCCAGGCGGCGGATCTCTGTCAGCAGCCACTCCTCGTAACCCTTCTCCACCTGCTCCAGACCTTTCCAGGCATTTGCGATGTCCTGAAGGAGAGGGAGCGCTTTCATTATTACCCTGTGCTGAGGAGGAGGAGTGTTAGGCGTATTATCGACACGTTCGAGGGGAATTAAGAGCTCGTGACGGCCCGCCGTACTCTGACTCTGAATTGATTTGAGATTGTAGACCTTGAGAGGTTTTTAATATCTGTAAATTTCTCAGAAAGCAGTAGCTGAAAAGAGAGTCTCTTTGAAGTTTTGCTTTATACAAAGAAGATGATGAAGAAACTATTTTTTTCTTTTTATCCTTTTATCCTTCTTCTTGACTAATTTGAGCTGAATCTGGGTGAATGTTTGGGCTGGATCGTACTCCACTCACCCTTAGGTGGAAGCTTGCCTGCTGGTGGGACACTATATGTGGAAGTCCCTGTTGGTGACAAACTACTAGAAAAGATTCAGTGTGCTCATTATCTCTGTTTTATTCCCCGATGATGTGTTGGAGTCATTACATAACCTTGCCATGAAAATGAAGGAATTTTGATTTTATTTTGAAAGGGGAGTGCTTTGGCGTTTTCAAAGAGCACCTCGAACAGAAGTGCCCGTGTCTAACCACCAACTGAAGTGTGACTTTGTTGTTTTGGTCTCTTTTTTCAAACTCTACGTCTCATAAAATCCTTTCCAAAGTAACACACAAAGAATTTAATCTTTCAACTGATGTGTGAGCTTGAAAATCCTGAGTGATGCATTAAGTCGTCCTCCTTGCTCACCGACACCATCTTGCCCTCAGAGGGCATGAAGGCGGGCCTGTTGCTGAGCCTCAGCTTGGTCTGCAGGGTGTTGAAGTTGATCTCCAGCTGGCATTTCTCCTGCACGCGGGGCGGCTTGTGGACGCGACGGTAGTCACGGAAATCCTCCAGCTTCTGCTGCATGGCGCGCATGGTCTGCTCCGCCACGCGGTTCTCCAGCCAGGGGATGGTGCGACGGATCCACTCGAGAAGCTGCAGAAGAGAAACGCAAAGGTTACTCAGAGTACTCTGATTACTTCAGTCTGCAGTTTACATGCACACCCACACACATCATATGACCTTTATGACCTATATTCTGTATGTCTTTAGTGAAAGAAAGTCTTTATTTAGGGTCATGTTTGTGCATCAGTTCTAGCTGCTTTGTATATCAGCTACTCGCATGTTTCTGATTATTTAAAGATATAATGCTGTGCAAAAGTCTTGAGCCACCCTTCATTTCTGTACATAGGAAAAAGTTGCTCATATTCCACCGCACTTTCTGCATAAATGCGCTTAGTTGTCAACTTTCCCTTTTATGCTTCTATAACTGAGAAAAAAAATCGATTTTCATAAAACGACTTCAGTGAAGGAGCAGAAAGAGTGAGGAGAAGTGTGGGACAGACTGAGAGTGGGAGTTGTGCGGTCGCAGCGGTTTCTCACCTCGCTGGCCAGCTTCTCGTACTCCTCCATCAGTTTCTCGTTCTCCTGGTTGACGGCCAGCACCTTGCAGATACGGTTGGCAGCTGTCTCGGCCTGAGAGGGAGAGTAGCAACAGCTGATTTACCCAGATTCACGCAGCTCGCACGTTTACTCAGCGCTGACGTTACGTCACGATGACCGCGTTTCACGTGTGTCATCTGATTTATTCAATTACAAAGGGAACACTTGCTCATTCGGTTTGTGCTCCGAGCTCGTCGATCCACAGAAAAATAACGACATGAAACGTGGAGAAGTGAGGCGACACCAGCTCACCTGTTCTGCGCCGGCGAAGGCGTGGTAGAAGCAGGACACGTAGGTCATGATGGCCTTCTCGTCAGGTTTGGGTGTGTTCACGATATCTGAAGGTGCAAAAACAATGTTGAGCTTTATTATTATATTATTTTAAAATAGTCTTGGCAAAGGTTTGAAAGAATGATCCACAGGGCAGGAAAGCAGAGCAGACGTTTGATTCGTTTTTACTGCATTTTATTCTGAAAAGCCACTTTGTCAGGTTTAAAAAGCATTTTTTAAATAACATTTTTATTAAATATTTAAAAATCTGATACAGCTTAGTGTGGCAATATTGTATCGATGCAGGGACACTAAATATTTCACTAAAGAACCAGAACTCATCTCACCTGGTAGGAAGCAGCCACAGTCTGACCTGGACTGACTGCAGTCACTCTCAGAGAGACTGATCAAGGTTTGCAAATAACTTAGAAATGCAGACAGATTACCAACATGCTGCCATCAGTCTGAACGGATCTTTGATCCTAACTGGCTGCCAGCTGTTTGTGTCCTCGTTATATTTCTGTAGACCAGGAGGTTTACTGAGTGCAACTGTCACAGTTAAATGTGAATTACTGACGTAAACAGCAACAGACGTGAGTTTTGAGTTTTTATTGCAGTTAATTGTCAGAAACAGAGTGTGTGTAACTGCAAACTTGGTGACTGGTGACTCCC
Organism: Rhamphochromis sp. 'chilingali'; assembly: GCF_963969265.1. Lineage (NCBI taxonomy): Eukaryota > Metazoa > Chordata > Actinopteri > Cichliformes > Cichlidae > Rhamphochromis > Rhamphochromis sp. 'chilingali'. The sequence continues at coordinate 38,252,512 of NC_137929.1, read as the reverse complement.
ACCTCAGTTAAATATGCTGAATTAAAATGTGACCGTGAAGCGTAAAGAGCATTATGATTTATTCTTGCATTAATCACTCGTTTTAGGACAGCTGCCTACAAAGCAGTGATATTTCCAAGGTCAGAGCCGCTGGTTCCTGAGTAGATGCATTTAAAGTGATTTAAAATGCATTCGTTTTTTCAATGAAGATGATTTAATTTTCCGAGCAAGCCGGAGCCACCGTGTCTGCCATCATGCATCTCGCTGCAGCTGAGCTCATCACCGTGTGTGTCAGCATAACAAGACAGAACCCGCTTCCTGCACTGCTCCGTCACGTTGACGTCTCGTGGCCTCACCTTCAGCGTCGAGCATCTTCGGGATGTCCAGGTACTTCTCAGCCACCTCGAAGGCGGTGTTCAGGTTACCGATGGGGTCGTCCTGAAGAAACACACAATCAGTGTCACACACAAAAGACTACACGGGGAAGCACGCCAGCCACGACAGTTCTGATGAGTGTTTTGAAGGCGAGAAATAAACCTCATTAAGAAATGTTTCAGTTTCAGAGTTTTGGCAGGATTTTGGCGAGCAAACAGCAGCGCAGTTTCCAATTCTGTCGCATCACATCCAACTTTAAGGGATGCAATTTTGGCAAATATTCTTATTAACACTCTTAATCAAGCTTGTGATCTACAAGTGCAGTATTGTGATGGGTTGTCTTTTTGGGTTCTTTTTAATGAGCTGAAATCAGTTCACAGGAAAAAATATTTCTAACAGAGCTTCAATGATGAAAGTGAAAAGACATAAAAAGACTGCATTAATCAAGGTTCAGTATAAAGGTTGAAAATAGAGGGGAAAGTAGAGAAGGATGGGCCACCTTTCTCAGTTTGGAGTAGTCAATGAGGTCGGGTCTGTGTCTGTGGATGAGGGCACACAGGGCCAGGCCATCCTTCCAACTGAGAAGAAGAAGAAGAGGAAGGAGGGAGGCATGAGTGAGGAAACAGCGGCAGGCAAAGAGGCGTGAGGAGAAAAGAAGGAGAGTAGATGATCAGTGGGTGACATGGAGCGAGGAAAACATAAAGAGGAAAAGAAATCAGCATCAGACAGAAGTATAAGCTGAATGATTGCAGTTCCCTGCTGATGCCACAGGTCGGCATCGCTCACCCACCTAATGTGGAAGTTCTGTACATTGACGTTCCTGTAGGGGGCAGTCTTCCTCTGGCACCACAGCAGCAGACCCTCCTTAGCAGAGGTCTCTGAAAAAGTTGAGAAGAGGAGATGATTTTAGATGAGGGTTTGTGTTATTTTGAACATTAAGAGAAGAAGAATAACAGTCAGGAAGAGGATGACAGAGAGTGATTGGGGCTGTCAAAAGTTTAAATACTGCACAAAGATGTTTAGGATCAAGATCTGGCATTAAAAAAAGCTGTATGATGTTAGCAGCAGTCAATATATTTCTCAAGCTCGTCTGACGGGTGGCTTAAAGATAATTTCCTGCACTAGTGGAGGGAAGAGGAGTTATGAGAGGTTAGAGCGAGGTCGATGGCGAAGAAAGTCAAGCTGTATGACAGCAGAAGAAGAGTGAAGAGCGGAAGCAATAAAAGCTAAGCTAAAGGAGATGACTTGAAGGTAAGTGGGGGTGTGGGGGGTGTGGGGGCGGAGTGTGGAAGGACAGAGTGAACAAGGTCGGAGTCTTTGTAAACAAGAATTTATTGTGGGTTGACCTGCTGACAGCATTAAGGTTAAAATAAAATGGCATGAGGTGCAAATACAGCCCAGGGGTGGGATTACCAAACAAGGAAGCAACAAATCACCCCCCCCCCCCCACACACACACACACACACACACCCACACACACGCACGCACACACACGCACGCACAGAGTTAAAGGCATTAAATCTACTACACTCATTTCCAGCTTCATCGTTTTATTCTACAACTGCATCCACACTGGAAGCGCTTCACTCTCTGTGCATCGCTTTGAAGCCCGCGGCTGGTTGCTTAGGATATTCCAGGCTGCCGTTGCCTAGGTGACCCTCTAATATATTTACTACCAGGTCATGTGCCAATCATCGCGGTTCTTAACTTTCATGGGTAGTCGTTTCAGTTGCTTGGCTAAAGTTTACTTCTGATCGTGCCCACTTCCTGTCCACAGTGGTACCTGTAGCTCTGCTGCATGTCATTCACTTTCTGTGGTCATTGGTTGCTATGGTGCTGCAAATCATTTCTAGTGTGCACGCAATTTAAGATATTATTACATTACTTAAGATAGCTTTGCATGACCATACAGTTTGAAATAAGCTTTATTTAGCTAAAACTGGGCCTTGGTTCATTCTCTGTCAGAAACTAGACATTTTATTTCCTCTTCCTCTTTGATTGGCTTTCCTTTGCAAACAGAAGATGACCATATTAGGATATCTGCTCTTAGTGACATCATACAGAGCTGAGAGTAGAATGGTCTGAAACTGAGTGCTGAGAAGTCTCAAGGAGATGTTGAATATGAGCAGCTACAGTTTTAACAGTATATATACACTTGTGTGTGTGTGTGTGTGTGTGTGTGTGTGTGTGTGTGTGTGTGTGTGTGTGTGTGTGTGTGTGTGTGTGTGTGTGTGGTTTATCTCATTTCCTAAGAAGATGACTCAGAATGCCCTTCACAGATTTGACTGACTAGACATATCCAAGCTGCAGTGCTCGTGCTGTTGGTTTGCTTTCATAAAGTGCATAAAGGCAAAAACACAGGTCATTTTAGCTCATTGCTAGGTGGTTGCCAGGCAACATTTTGGCATCATAAAACATTATGCACAAATTAAGAGTTGCGGATATAAGCTAAATGTTATTATTGTGAAATAAAAATGATATGGTGCTTTTATAAAGTGTTGTAAAGCTGAAAACGGTGCTTCAGGGGCCTGAGATGCACCTGTGTGCCAAGTTTGGTTGTTCAGCTCCTGATTGTGTGGGAGGAGTTGGCAGCCAAAGAAACAAATAAACACACAGAGATTTTGTGTATTCTAGCAAGATGTGTTTAACTTTGCGTTCACGTGACTGTATTTGAGACACAGACAACTGTCTCTGTCTGTTGTGCTCAGGCATGGTGACTGCTCCAGCAGTTTGGCCAAACTCTTGCAAAGACTAATTGCAAACTCATAACTCGTGCATTATCTCACTATTTAAGTGACAACCACTAAAAAAGTTAATTTAAGCTTAAAAAATTCAGTGTTGCTTTATGGAAACACACCTTCCACAGAGATGTCCTGGATGGCAAAACGCAGGATGATGGTCCAGATCATACCAAGAGTCATCTTCACGTTACCGTCGACGATTTCTACAAAACCAAACACACGGACGCGTGTTACTCGTCTTAGCAGATCCTGATGAATTAATCAGATAAAACTCAGACTCATTTTAAAGGTCTTGTCTCACCCTCAGCACCAATAGACACCAGCTTGACCCCCTTGCTGCAGATGAAGTCCAAAGCTTTGTTAACGTTGGCGATCTTGTGGAAACGCATCTTGCCTTTGTCGGGTTTGGGCAGCCTCTCACCTGAGAAAGACGAGGAACAGATTTATTAGCTCGTCCATCAAGCTGCTCAGTAGTTATTTTTTAAGCTAAGTGTCAAGGAAAAATACACCATCTCCAAGAACATGTGATCTCAATTTTACTTGTTTGTGTTAGTTTATTTACCAAAGAACACAGTTATGAATTATAAGAGTAATTCCATTCATGAAACCTGCAGAGATGTAGCCAATGTGACACCACCTGTTACTATGTAGTCTACAGTTTTCAATATTCTAGCTCAGGATTTTGATCATCACCATCTCAGTTTTTTTGGTTTTCTCGTTTTTAAACCAGACATCACAAAAGACAAGTAGACCTGCCAGGGAAATGCTGCGAACCAGTCAATCACAAGGTAGAACCGCCTACTTTATCCTATACAGAGTTTAAAAAGAATGATCCGACTCCAAAACGCTGTAATCCTGCAGCGTTCACTGGTAACATTTGACATACGTACTGTTAGAAAGCGCAGATTCATGAGTTTCATGTGGTTGCTGGCAGGTAGCGACGGAAGTATTCAGCCATACATTTTAAAATTTACCACAAGTTTCTATGTTCGTTACTTTTACAAATAAAGCCTTTTGAACTCAGATGATTCTTTCTGATACAACAGTTAGAAATTAAAAAAAATATGACTTGAAATAGAAACTAACACTGAAAGTTTTCATTGATGTCATAAAATCACGTGAGTGATAGTTTAATGTTCCTCTTAGATTTCTTTACAGTCAGACTTTGTTCAGTCTCCCCCTGGTGGCCACAAGAAAGAATGCAAGTACTTTATTTGTTTTTTAAACGTCTCCATCTTTGAGATGCAGTCTCTTCTTATTTTCAACTCACTGTTTTAAAACAGATTTTTTTTTGCTATTATATATAAAGTGATGATGACTGCTGGATTTTATGGATGGAAGAAGGTACAGTGTGGGAGTGAAACACAACAATGTTTAGGAGTGTGAGCAATCAACATCAGTCTCATTCTACAAAGAAAATGACAAAAAAAGAAAAGAAAAAGAAGTGTCACCAAAATAGCAAAAGATCTGCTCTTTTTTTTTTTTTTTACCACAAGGATGTGCCAAATCCAAGTATGTGATCCGGTATCATTCAGTTTTTAAATGTGTATACATGCATGGGTGTGTGCTCTCAATGACATCCACCTGATATGACCTCCAGCAGCAGCATGAGTTTGAGGCCATTTCTGAAATCCTCTTCAATGTTCTCAATCTGTGTCCCGGCCTTCCTCAAGTGGGAGTTACACCAAGCTGTGAAGGTCTAAAGGAGAGAAGAGATGGAGGCTCACAGGTCACATGTACCACATATTACACATTTGCATTCACAGACTTGACCTGCCGTGCACACCACATACATCACACAAAGAGCCAGAAACACACGGTTTTACGAACTCACACACACAATTTGATGCTTCCTCTTTGAAACCGGGGTCACAAAATGCTTCGCGAGGCCCGAGCTGTCCTCTTTAATCTGTGACCTTGCTGCGACTGCGGCTGCTGACGGAGAGCGGGCGCAGTCACACTCTGACACTTGTGTCAGTTTGACGGCCGCTTGATCTTAGTTCAATCTGACTTTGGGCTCAGATCATTCTGACGTGTGCTTTTTGAAGCTGTGGAACTTCCCAGATGAATTCATAAGAGGATGAATGACGCTCACTGTAATAAACAGGTGCAATCTGCAGAACTAACATGTGATAATTACCAAGAGTTGTTTGAGTCATTTGTATGCTTGGTTTAACTAATAATGGATGCATATCTGGACACGTTTGCATTTTAATTAGGACTCTGCACTTTAGGAAACATGTGCACACCAAGAAACATACTTTCACATGAGAACTCTTAAATATTTAATGATTATTTATTGAACATTTTAATGATTCTATTTTCCAGACACATGATGTAGGATAAAGAGATAATACTAGCCACCAATTCTGCTGATTAGCATGTGTCCCAGGGGGTCTGAAGACTATTTAAAGATTCTGGGAGAGACCAAGGTGGAAAGGGTGGGGGGAGTTGCTGGGGTTGCCAGTGGGCTGCCAGTTGGCAGTTAGAAGGTATACGTTTGCTGCTGGTAGAGGCTGCCACGTTAAGCTGGTGAACTGAAGCCTCGATAAATAAATAAAACAAACTTGTGCTGCTCAATGGTCATTTGTTACACATGCAAAAGACTCCTCAGCATCAGCACCATCCATTTCTTAAACAGCTGGACATTCAAGTGCAGTAAAGTGAAGTCTGCAAGTGTTCAGGAAGGTACCTGTTATTAAAATAAATAAATAAATTAAAAAAAAAAAAAATCACACATTTCACTCGGGCGCTACGTCTTTCAGTAGCTACAAATCACCCGTTTTGGAAACCAAGCTGCTCACTGAGTGATGGTGGCGTGTGTAATAGACAGAAATGGCTCTTAAGCGCTGAGTGCTTGCCTTCGGTCTGTCTGGAAAACTGCCTAATGGCGTCAGACGTACGTGCAGGGGACAATTCAGTGCGCCATTCAATCAATCAGCCGCTGAAAGGTATTTCTGAGAGGCTTTCCATGCTGTTTAGCTTTAATCTGAAAAAAAACAAACAAAAAAAACGTGTGTGTGCGCTTGTGTTCAAACTCAGGGGTGTGAGTGTGCGTTAGGGCTTCTGCTGTAGAGCCAAAACTTTGCCAGGGTTTGGAGGATGCGGGGGTGTCGAAGCAGAATAAGTACATGAGCTGAATAACTAACTACAGATGATTGTGTGGGTGGAGTGAGGAGAGACACACAGAGAGAGGGATGTATAAATTAGCAATGAAACAGGGTTTGTGCTCAGTAGGTAAAAACAAATTTCCCAACACAGCAAAGCACATTAAATAGCCCAGGAATCAAAATGCATGTGCCCTTTAAAGTAAGTGGGTGTGTGTTTATGCCTACAGTGGGGCAAAAAAGTATTTAGTCAGCCACCGATTGTGCAAGTTCCCCCACCTAAAATGATGACAGAGGTCAGTAATTTGCACCAGAGGTACACTTCAACTGTGAGAGACAGAATGTGAAAAAAAAATCCATGAATCCACATGGTAGGATTTGTAAAGAATTTATTGGTAAATCAGGGTGGAAAATAAGTATTTGGTCAATAACAAAAATACAACTCAATACTTTGTAACATAACCTTTGTTGGCAATAACAGAGGTCAAACGTTTACTATAGGTCTTTACCAGGTTTGCACACACAGTAGCTGGTATTTTGGCCCATTCCTCCATGCAGATCTTCTCGAGAGCAGTGATGTTTTGGGGCTGTCGCCGAGCAACACGGACTTTCAACTCCCGCCACAGATTTTCTATGGGGTTGAGGTCTGGAGACTGGCTAGGCCACTCCAGGACTTTCAAATGCTTCTTACGGAGCCACTCCTTTGTTGCCCGGGCGGTGTGTTTTGGATCATTGTCATGTTGGAAGACCCAGCCTCGTTTCATCTTCAAAGTTCTCACTGATGGAAGGAGGTTTTGGCTCAAAATCTCACGATACATGGCCCCATTCATTCTGTCCTTAACACGGATCAGTCGTCCTGTCCCCTTGGCAGAAAAACAGCCCCATAGCATGATGTTTCCATCCCCATGCTTCACAGTAGGTATGGTGTTCTTGGGATGCAACTCAGTATTCTTCTTCCTCCAAACACGACGAGTTGAGTTTATACCAAAAAGTTCTACTTTGGTTTCATCTGACCACATGACATTCTCCCAATCCTCTGCTGTATCATCCATGTGCTCTCTGGCAAACTTCAGACGGGCCTGGACATGCACTGGCTTCAGCAGCGGAACACGTCTGGCACTGCGGGATTTGATTCCCTGCCGTTGTAGTGTGTTACTGATGGTGACCTTTGTTACTTTGGTCCCAGCTCTCTGCAGGTCATTCACCAGGTCCCCCCGTGTGGTTCTGGGATCTTTGCTCACCGTTCTCATGATCATTTTGACCCCACGGGATGAGATCTTGCGTGGAGCCCCAGATCGAGGGAGATTATCAGTGGTCTTGTATGTCTTCCATTTTCTGATGATTGCTCCCACAGTTGATTTTTTCACACCAAGCTGCTTGCCTATTGTAGATTCACTCTTCCCAGTCTGGTGCAGGTCTACAATACTTTTCCTGGTGTCCTTCGAAAGCTCTTTGGTCTTGGCCATGGCGGAGTTTGGAGTCTGACTGTTTGAGGCTGTGGACAGGTGTCTTTTATACAGATGATGAGTTCAAACAGGTGCCATTCATACAGGTAATGAGTGGGGGACAGAAAAGCTTCTTACAGAAGACGTTACAGGTCTGTGAGAGCCAGAGATTTTCCTTGTTTGAGGTGACCAAATACTTATTTTCCACCCTGATTTATGAATAAATTCTTTACAAATCCTACCATGTGGATTCATGGATTTTTTTTTCACATTCTGTCTCTCACAGTTGAAGTGTACCTCTGGTGCAAATTACTGACCTCTGTCATCATTTTAAGTGGGGGAACTTGCACAATCGGTGGCTGACTAAATACTTTTTTGCCCCACTGTATATGAGCTTCCGGGCCTCGCGTCTGCATCTGCCTGCGCGGACAGAAAAGCAAAGACGCAAAGTACCAGAGACACAGATAAGACAGAGATGTCTGAGTGGAAGAGGAGAAAAAGTCGCAAATTAGAGTGAAGGGAAAGTACAGCATGTGGGGGAGAGTAGACACTGCTTATCTCTGCATGTGCTCTAGAGCTGAAATGATTATCTAATTAGTTGATGGAGTGAAAAATGAATTAACCTGATGACTAATTGAAGCAATTTTTCAAGCAAACATGCTTCAAATTTCCTTGTTCCTGTTTCACAGCTCTAATGATTTTCTGCCCCCTGTTATGTAAATGCAAACTGAACATATTCATCATTTTTTGACATTTTATAGATAAACCGTTACATAAAGAGTTTTCAGGGCTGGCTCTGCTTCACTCACACTGATTTTCTCTCCTTCCTGGAGGAGACTGGTGATGGGCTGAAAGTTTCTTATAATTAAACGGATGCAATGTAAGCATGTGATGATTTATAATATACTTTATACAGAGTTGCTTAGAAGCCAATATTCAGTTTGACCGCCTTTATTCTTCAACACAGTCTGAACTCTCTTAGTCAGTCTTTCCATTTCTTTAAGCAGGAATAGTTCTCCAGGCTTCTTGAAGGACATTCAAAGCTCTTCCTTGGATGTTTCTGCCTTTTGTTCTGTTCTCTGTCGAAATGATCCCACACTGCTACAGTGTTGAAGTCAGGGCTCTAAGGAGGCCAATCCACAACAGCTTTTATTGCAATGGCAGTCTGTTTGCTGAAAAATGAAGCCGTTTCCAGATGATATTACATGGTGCTCAAAATCTGGTGGTACTTTCTGTGCTCATAATTCTTCAATTTTGGCAAAATCTTCAACACCACTGGCTGCAATACAGCCCAAACCATGACAGAGGGTCCACTGCGTTTTACGGGTGACTGCAGACTCACAGTTGTACCTCTCTCCTGACCTGTGCACATACCGATGATGTAAAATCTGGATTCGTGACTTCATCACACCTGTTGCTATCGATTTTCAGTCCAGTTCTTGTGCAATTTGGGATACCTCAATCATCATGTTTCTTAAGAATGGCTTCTTCACAGCCACCCTTCCACTGAGACACTAAATGGAGTACCTGAAGAGCCGAATGGAGGTCCTGTATCAGATCTTTGCTAGGTTTTTCCCCCTATTTCTTAAGAATATGACTTTCAAATATTGTCCATCTGCTGCAGAGAGCATCTTAGGCCTGAGAGGCCTTCTTATGTCCTCCACTAGTCCAGTTTCCTATTTTTTTTAAAGGAGAGACTGCACACCATGCCAAGGTTTCTGCTTACAGCCCTTTGGGAATCTTTGGTATTTTGCTTAAATTCAGCTAAATAAATGGGAACAAGTTGTGTGTTTTTACGAGAAGCTGCTAATAAGAAATTTCCTAAAGATACAAATTAAAATCGGTTCTTTGCTAAGTTGTCTGTTATGTGTATTCACAACACTTGATCACCACTAGAAGCCTTTTTTAGGCTCAGGCGATTCATGGGTCATGTATACATTAAAAAAAGGCCAAAAATGATTACCTAAACATTATGAGTTCGAATGCATGTTTTTGACTTAAAAAAAAAAAAAAAAAACTTTTTTGAAGACTATAAAAAAGAACTTTTGATGTGATCTTAGGATCAACGGTCATCAGTGGAAGTACCTTATTTAAATGCAAATTAGAGACTTGGTTTCTTTGCATAATATTTCCATCTTAAGCTACTTTAAATGTTTCCCATTACAGTGTTTTGGGTTTTATTGACCAGCTGTTTGGATTTAGTTAAATATTCTGTGAGATTTAGTGTTTTGTGCGATCTGGCCTAATTTGTAATCGCACAGAAGAAAACTTTTACTTTTGACCAAGTATTTTTATACTCCAGTACAAGTAGTTTTACTATTAGAATCACTGTCTTTTGCCAGATTTGGACATTTGGAAACTAAATTTGTCACACCTGGAAATCAAAAATGGATTCAATCTGAATTTGAGATTGAAGGTCAAAGAAAAGGAGACTCGTAGACAAAGAAGCAGCAAAGCGGAGGAGCGGAGAGGAGAGGAGTGACAGGAATGCCCAAGCCCTGCTGTAATTTGATGTAAGGGTCTGGAGGGGAGAAGAGACCGCCTGTCCAACCAGCAGGTGCTCATCTCCTTTGCCATGCATGACCAAATTTAGACAGACTCCTAATCCAGCACGCACAGACCACCCGGCCAAACTGGAGAGGGGACAAGGAGGTGTGTGACGGAGAACGGAGGAGGTGGAGACAGGGAGGTGGGCGGTAGGTGTGGAGGCTAAAATAGGTGGAAAAGGAGGAGAAAGAGCTGCGAAGGGGAGGGGAGGGGCAAGGAGTGAGGGGAGGTGGTGGAGGCTAAATCGGATTGCCATGGGACACCAGTGGACAGCTGAGAAGGCAGGATTCCTGAGGTGAACTGTAAGAGTCCAAGACAGGAGGAGGAGGAGGAGGAAGGAATGGATTTAAGAATATGATGAGATATAAAATAATAACTTGAGAAAGTGTGGGAAAGATGAGAGGGGTGATGCCGCGTCTACATCAAAGGGAAAGCTGTTAGAAGCTGACGTGGCGCTAAGTGAAATTAAGGATTCACTTAACCTGGAGACACAAACACAATCACAGATTCATTAAATCCAAAACGCTGCATGAGCCTCAGATAAAAAAAACAATTAACTGTGACACATGTGAAACTACAGCTGATACTTTTCTCCGTCTGTGCTGTACCGCTTCATTATCTCCCCCCACCCACCAGCCGGCTCCTCCTCGGTCTGCTGTAACGCCTGTGGTGGTCGTCAAAGTCCGCCGGGATGAAGTCACCCTCCATCCCAGCATCCTCCCCCCTCCCCTCTTCTTTCTTCTGTCTGTCTGCACCTGTTGGTCCGTCCTGGCTCAGCTCAGCTGGGACCTTCTTACTTGTAAAATGAGGTCACAGTGTAGCCCAGCTGAATGCCCGTCATGACTACGTCCCCCCCAGGAGACCCAGGGCTGCAGACCCCCCACCCTCCAAATACATCTGACACACACACACACACACACATTCCCATACATTCTTCCTCCCATCTCAACGGGCTATGAGCTCCTGATAATGTCAGCTACCCAGGCTGTTCATCACAGAGCTGACGCAACCGCAAGCTCTTTACGGCTCCTGAAAAGAACGCACATGCTAGCAGAAGATGCAGATTAATTACTTTGTTGGAGGGATAAGCACGACTAATGTAGACTAGATGATTAAAGGCTGGTGCCCTCATCAGCAAGTGGCAGAACAACCTCTGGTTAGAGTTAATATTCATACTTTCTGACTACACAATGCCCGTTAGCTGCTAAGATGTTAGGAGCTAGCTGCCACTAGCTGGAGCTCTAGCTCCAGTAGATGACAGCACGACCGCTAACCAGAGATGCTCAGACCGCCTGCTCCATAGACACCTTCTTGAAGATGTACTCTCTCCAGAGTGTCCTGGTCTCCTTCCAGTAGGTAGAACACCTCACTCTGGAACAAGCATCATCATTATCAGACGCACAAACCACCTCAGCCAGCTTCTTTAAAAGGTAGAGGAGTAGCAGCTCCCCTCTGAGCCCTGCCTGCTGCTCTTTATATGAAGCACATTACTGTATCATTCTTTCACATATTAACCCTCGTGAGCTCGGCCATAGGTGGGGGTAGGAACACAGACTGACGATTCTCACGTTTCATTAAAAAAGACATGAATGTAAAAATGATATCAAGACGACTGATTGATTATAATTTGAAGAATCAGTGCCAAAGCTCAAAAACATCCTCTTTTCCCCGACACCTTAAACATCATCTTCCAGCTGTGAACCCTTTTTGCTATTATGAAAAATGTCGGCTAATGATTATAAAACTATATTTAAAATGAAGGATTATTAGAATGTCGATATGTCAAACGTTAGGAGATGCTTTTAGTAATGCTTCTTTTAATGAGGTTACATTTAAGAAAAGCCTTCCATCATAAAGTGAGTGCCGCATGACACGGCGGCCGTAAAGTGGGATTATATTGAGTTTACCTCCCGCATAAATCTCAGCGCCCTGCGTGCACAAAATAGCCTTCCACAGCTGACCATCACACACACAGACACACACACACAGTCAGCTGTAGTTGACTTGATGATTAGTCCAGACTGAGTGCTGCTCCACATATATCAACCCTGTCTTTGCACTTTCATAGCTCCATTTCTCTGCCTCAGCCTCTCCTAAGGAAATCTAAATAAATAAGAAAATAATACATAGATAAATAAATATAAATCACTTCTAATAAGATGCATAATTACATAAACCTTCAGGACAAGCTCAGCTTACACCTCACCTCTTTGCACTACTGCGTCGCTGGCTGCAGGCCTTTTTTTTTTTTCCCCAAAAGAGTGTTTAGATTTAATTACAAAAGTCTACAGTAGCTGATTTCACTAATTAGTGCCTTCGATCACACGAGGCTGATCCAATTACAGAAATATGTTTGTCTGGAATAAAAATGTGCACAGCGATGTGGCTTACAGGGAACACTGCCAGCGCAGATCATCTCTGCATTTCTTTGTGTGCCAGTCTTAAGATTTGGTGCGTTTTAATCTGCTGATTGTGGAGGGAAATTATAAGGTCTGTGATGTGGAGCAGAATTAAAAACAACAAGCAGAGCGTTAGAAAAACAAATTGGCAGCACTTGGTGGTAGAAAAGCAGTTAAATCAATTGTAAACCATTTTCGGAAGTCTCTGTTATTGTCAGTAAGTGCTGCGTTTTAGAGCATCACTTAGCGAGGCCATGATGGAGGAAGACAGGACGCTTTCACTGCTGCGCTCAACTCTAAGCCCCTAACCTCATTCTTTCAACTTTCGTTAGTTTAAATAAAGAATAATGGTGAGGGTGCACAGAAAAGTATTCTTTTTCATTCTCTAGCATTTGTCCTGTGGTTTGTAACTAAAGTGTTTTGAGCCCAGCTCTATAAAGTCTGAGTTCTCCATAGTACAGAAAGCAAAGGGTTTGTTGAAAATCTATAACCTGTCAGCATGTTGTGACTGAAGTGGAGTCTCTGCGCTGGATGTTTAGGATTTGAGCTTATGAGTGGAGCCAATCACAGGTCTTTCCCAACCAGATCAGGTGAATAGTCCAGAGTAAAACATGAGAAAAGTCATGGGACGTAAAGAGACTGAGTGGCTGCCTTCTTTAGATGGGCCTAGCCCAGCGTAGCTCCTGTGGCATCACTCATAGTTTCTGAGCATTTCTGCTTGCACCCCCCACCCCAATGTGACGACAAGGGGCAGGTATGACTGTGAAACCCCATGCTTATTGGCTAATACTTGTGGTTGTTTATTATCCAATGAGAGTGCAGTTTCATACTGCAGCTAATCATTCATTTTGATGATAGTTTGACCAGCGTTTACAAATCAGACTTTATTAAATCATCCAAAATGAGTCAAACATATGAGGAAAGTGTTCACATGATGTTGTGTCAGTATGTTTTATATAAAAATCTGTTCGTGTGGTTTGAAAGGAAAGAGCCAGTCTTCCCACAGTACACCTGCATGTGCCCAGCCTTAATTTAGCCCAGGTATTTATGTCTGTGCCACTTTAAAAATAGCCTGCCTGCAGGGCTGACATTTGGGACCCCATTCACACCTGTCCACTACAGCTACCTTTGGTCACACTGTTCAGCACCCATGTACAAACCGGTGACAGCTCACTCACATGCATGAAAACACTGCGCTCTTTTATTTACGAGGTATTTATGCTTGTGATTCAGGGCTAAGATTAAATCCAGAGGAAGATTAAATTCAGAGGAAGACAATAAAAATAATGTATATACTGCTGTGAGCACTGAAGATGCAATTATTGCTCTGAAAACTACCAAAAGCCATAAATCTATTTATAGCCGTGTCGATTTTGAACCGCGAGCACGTCAGTCCACCTGTCGGGCAGCAATGACTGTTTGCACAGAGAGCAGCAGATGCACCCTTTCCCCCTCTGCAATCAAAAGCTGCAGCTTCCAGAGTCAACAGACCACAGGTCAGTACTTATTAAAAACACACACAGACACAACCCCTGAACTGCTCCTGCTCATTTCATTCGCTGCGTTTTTAAGCTACAATAATCCGTCTCGTCATCAGTTTTTGGTTTAATTTACATATAATGCATAAATAACTCAGTAAAATATTCTGTGAGGTTTGCTTGCACCACACAAGCTGCTGTGATTTAACTACACTGACAGAGAGAGCAGGAAATGTCACAGGCTGTGTTTCTGTGTCACTGTATGGCCAAAGTGCACAGCCTGCTCTCTGTGAGCACTGCCGAGCTCTCCTCTTGATCACACTCAAAAACCAAAAAATTAAAAACCCAAATAAATAAGCCTCTTGCATCGACGCCGCTGTTCACATTTGTAAAATACTTTGGAGAGCTGCTGACATGATGACATTTCCAGGATTTGCACATGAAAACACTGACGGCGCTTATGTAAGTCCTCAATCACGACACTTCTGACAGACTGGAACAGCCGCGGTTGAGCCATATGAGCTCTGAGTGGACAAACAACACTCCCATCAAGGCTCGTCATCTCAAACAAGTGTCAGTAAAGAAGAAAATCACAGCACTTCTGAAACTACGACTGTTGGTGTGTGTGTGAGAGAGGCAAACTCAAATCCACACTAATAAAAAGGTGTTCAGCTGTCAGCTACACCTAATGGAGAGAATTAGAAACATCATCTTTTCCTTTCAGCCTCTTAATGGCAAAACTAGAGCTTTACAATGAGGAACTATATTTTCAGCTATGTGTGTCTGACATCACTTTCCTCACATCAGAGCTCTCTAGTAAACAACAACTGCACCAAGTTCCTCCACCGAGGTTTTAAGAGTTGATAAAGTGACAGGACTGAAGTGGAGGAGGCTAACGGTTACAACACACAACAGGTGTCACCAATATTTAGGAACCACCAGCACTTCACCCCACCCGCCCCCCTTATAGTCTTTAAATACACCCCACCCCTCAAAAAGAGATCCGGAGCCCTGAACTTCGATGCCACGGGGATGATTTGGGAAAATGACGTAATGTATCCTAAACACACCTCTAACAGGCCAGCTGACCACTGCTGTGACACATGCTTAGATTGGATTTCAAATAAAACCAAACCACACAAAATTCAATTCATATCTGTTAAGAAAAAGGAAAATAACGAGCTAATCAAAGTAAATAATCAGTGGACGAACAAAGCTGGATGAAACGGTTAACTGGCACCAGCTGAATTTGAAAGAAAGAACTGCATAAAGCAACAGACTCAGCCAACAGTGACTCATATTTGGGGAAAAAGCAAATGAAGATTCACATTTTTCCAGCTTGAACTGGTTAAGCAGTTACTGGATGGATGGATATCAGCCAGTGTCAGGTAAAAGTACTGCATGAGCAGTTCTAAGTTGCATTTTCGGTCTGAACCTGTACCCGGCATGAATTTATCAGCCTTCCTTTCTGCTGCTTCTCTGTGAAGGATTAACAGCCTTATACCCAAAGATCCTGCTGACAACAAGGCCAGCGCTGGCCGCCAATGCAACACCGGTGCGTCCCAACCTGTGGATTTATGCCTGCGTTTAGAGGATAAAAGGGACTAGGACACCTCGTCCAGTCAGTGTGTGTGACAGTGTGTGCAAGGTGCCAGATGCCAGTGAGATATGCTGGGTGCACGTGGGACTTTAACAGGTGAGTGAACAGGTGGGGAAAGACAACAGCACTCCACCCATTATGGTAACGTTTAAAGATTTAAGGATGAGTTTTGTATGGACATATTGGATAAGCGGCATCATGTGCTGCATTTTGATCGGATTCAGAGCACTCAAGTTTGCCACCTTAGAGATTGGCAGTCGCTTCCAGATCAGGTATTCCATTTATTGTGTGTCCATGTCTGAACACCACCCAAGGGACAGGATGGCTAACCTGGTTTAGTCAATCACTCGCTCTGACACAACCATCTGTCTGAGTTGTCATATTAATTGCTTCGACTCCGTGAGGAGGAGGGGAAACATCGTGTCCCTCCCGGCTCCATTATGCTGCCTCACATTGTGTTCCACTGCTGCGTGGCTCCAGGTTGCTGCACTACCAGAATGATGATGCGAGCCACAAATGCCAGCCAGAATTTAACAGCATACCCTTACAAGCGCAATCTATGCACGAGTGTACGATGTGAACTGGAAATGCTGGCAGCAGCACAGATGCACGTTTTTCAAAATGTTGGTTTTATGTAAAAAAAGACAAAAGAAGAGAAAGGACAGAAAAGTGAACGCAATTATTTAGAGGACAGATTCTTGGCATTTCCCTCAGTTGCACGTCATCTCAGTTCACTTTGCAGCGTCTTCGGGGACAAATGATTTAAAGTTGTCTGGTAGCTTTTTGTGATTCATGCTTTTATATAAGCTTCTCTGTCTGCCATGAAGTAACTCAGCCACAACAATGCAATACAGTTATCAACAGGCCGATGTCAGCTATCATCATTATCAACAGTTTGTCCTGAGAGGTCGAATAACCAAATCAAATGATCCAGGGTAAAGTTAACTAATTTGCAGTGCAGAAGAAGAAACTTGCAGAGAGCAGGGGAAATCCAATCAGAGGTAATAAAATCAGCAGACAATAATGCTGCCCACACAGATGGAACTACAGTGAAGTAAACATATAGAATCCATAATTGCCTCTTTGGGACTTTTAAGGGACATTTTCTCCTCAGTGACAGAGATATCACGTATATTGTACATCATATGATTGTCTTGCAGTGTTGTGGGAACATAATCATTAGAGACAGATGCATGAAAGATGGATGGAGAACTTCTGGTCTGAAATATGAAAATTTAAAGTATCTTCAAAACCCACCTAAACGCCAGCAGGTGGCAGGTTGTCTGGTTGTAAATGTAAATCTATGAGAAAATTACATTTACACATCAAATTAATTAATTAAGTAAAATTTATAGACCTCAGAATGTGAGTCATGTGACCTCTAACATGATTTATAGTGGCTAGTTGGGATTTCACGATAAGAAACATTTAGTAGTCAGTGCCAAATGCCATGTTTCTCACAAAATGGTTGCTAATTAGCAAGATATATAAAATATATACAAAGTAGGAATGTCACCAGAACCGATACTTACGGTACTTGTTTTTCTTTGGTAACGTAGCCGTTGGCAGGGTATGTACCGAAGTGGTCTTCCAGACCTGAAGGGGGCAGTATAAAGCTACATGTGTCCTAGTCTACCCTTACATGCTGAACGGACGCCCACATCATCGGATAATAACTGATTTCCAAATTGCAATATGCAAACTTTTTGGTTTTTCAGACCAAGGAAGGAAATCCTTCCAATTTAGCAAAGCAGCTAAAAGGCCAACATTCAGATCTGTTTAAATAATAGTAAGTTTAACTTCATATTTAGAAAGGTACAAAGTGTCATCCTTCTCATTTTATCCTGAAATACACTATAATGTTTAGTTTGAGACAGCTGCATTACTGATGTGAAGTCAGCTTTGATCCATATTGTAAAATGTTTACAATAAAAGCTAATGCTAACATTAGCAGGCTACTCGGCAAAGATTCTAACGTTTTATTGTTTATTGTCAATAAAATATAATGTTGATAAGGAATATTTTTTGTCTAAATACACATTTTGTTTCATCTTTCTTTAATTTCATCTTGAATTAGGAACAAGCTAACTCTACTCATATTAGCACCAAATACTAAATCTTTGGGATTCATTACATCCCCAACACAACATTAGCCACTACAAACGGTTCAGCATGTGGCGCGCTGGTTGATTTCTAAACGGCAAAGTTCTCTCAAACAAAAAAGTAACGTGTGTTTCAGCATAACACAACGTACTTCCATATCCAGCTATCGATAATTTGGGGCAAAGCTATCTCAGCGGCTTTGCTAGTCGCCGTCTTCCACATGTAGTTTTTCCTTGTGCTTGTGGGTGCCCTTCATCATGTAAGGACGCACAAGAATACTTGTAGTGGTGTGTTGTCTCCACAGTACCACCGTGTTTTCAGGATTTTGGCATCAAAAAGTATAAGTATTGGCTCTGGTGACATCCCTAGTGGCTACATCCATCTTCTACATACAGTCTGTGGTATTTGGCTCTAAACTGACTGTGGCAGGAGTCAGAGATTACAAAAAGCAATTAAATGACAACCATCCAATATTTGTTGAGTAATTTCACCCAAAACTACAAACTCACAGTGCAAACAAAAGGACTTGATTAATCCTGTGGCTGATATGAATTTCAGTGTGAACTTTCATGCCAGATAACACAAAAGCCAGCCAGCAGTCTTGTAAAGCTCTCTTTATATTGCCAGCTATGTGGAAGCAATGTCTGATGTACTACTTTAATTACTTGAAAAACTACCAATCAAAGTGAAAAGTTTTTTTTCACAGTGCTGTTACTTTAAATTGTCAGCTGGGGTGTATATAATAACCCTTATTTTCTGCTGGCACTGCAACACACACACACACACACACACACACACACACACACACACACACACACACACACACACACACACACACACACACACACACACACACACACTCGCGCCATCCTTATCTTGCATTGTTCACTCTATTACAGCTTTCAGCCTCTTTCTTGTTACATGAGTGAGCAGGTGAATTGACTGTGTGAGTGATGGTGGAGAATAAAGGTGAGTGTACAGGTTCACGGTGGCTGCATGTCGACTCTTTTGTCGTTTAATGAGCTCTGGACTTGAAGACTGACGGTGGGGGAGATAAATTGGTGTAAGTGGTTGCGGAGGATTTATGACAGTGCGCCTGCGACTGAGGGTGGCGGGGGGTTGTTTCTAATTTCAGTAGGCAAGTTCTTTCTCTGTAATAAGAGGCAAAACTCTCCAGGCAGATCTGGGGTCAGCTAATTCCATCTCGACAGAAACCTCGACCGTGAAAAAAAAAAAAACACGGTGTGTGAAACTGATCCGAGGCTGCCTCTAGTAGATGCGCCCCAGCTACAATTCTCAGCATTCATTTAGCCAAAAGAGCAAGTCACAGATGACCTTGTGATTTTGACTTCGGCCTCCATTAGAGAACCACAAAAAGGCTATTGAATCCTCGGGTCAGGCGATCCCACAACTCTGGTTTCATTTTGTTATTTGCGGGTTGTGAAGCTAAAGCCAGAATGAGCACACATGACGGCTGCTTCGTCATTCCTCAGTTTGCATCCATGTGGTGAGCTCAGACATAAGCAATCATTGGAGCAGGCCGATGATAAAAAGCCCACATCTGTTTCGGAAGGACACACGAGGGTAAAATTAGTCAAATAAAAATTACGTTTTCTTGCCATTTAATTTTCTTTTCGGTATTTCTTTTAAATATGACCTGCTAGAACTCTTCTCGACATTAACCATTAATAAAGACAAAGGAGCTTGCAAAGAAAAGCGTCTGGACTTCTTTAAGTTGCTTGAAGACGTTTCACCTCTCATCCGAGAAGCTTCTTCAGTTCTAAGGTCAAATGGTGGAGAGTCCGTTTTGAGATCCCTTCCCAGACGCCTTAACGCCCACTCACATCCTGGGCCATCTGACCTCAGGAATTCGCATGATAAGGTGGGGCCAGGTTTCACAATGAACACACCCGAAACTCTGGCTGATTGGGACGCCCAGTTTCCCACCTTGTCTCAGGTGATTAGAGGATCATCAGGGGGTCCTTTTGTCCCTCTGTGGGGGGAAACTCCCACTAGGTTTATATCTGGGACTCTCCACCATTTGACCTTAGAACTGAAGAAGCTTCTCGGATGAGAGGTGAAACGTCTTCAAGCAACTTAAAGAAGTCCAGACGCTTTTCTTTGCAAGCTCCTTTGACTACGATGACCTGGATGACTGAGAACCTTCACAGACATTAATAAAGACGCCGTTTTAATAGGAACATCTGTAAGTCATTTTGCATGAATATAGAACCTGGAGGCTGCTGCTGTGCAACACTCGACCCATAAGCTCGTCTTAAAACCTTTAATAAAGTAAAATATATACATTTACAGCTGACTGTCAGTTAAGTAAATAACTCTGTTATTTTGCTTTGGTTTTTGGTATTTGAAACTGGAGCTGCCTCCACAGAATAGCATACAGCTTTTAAAGCCATTATAAAGCACATAATGATATCCCTGTGACCTCAGTCCTATCATGAGGCACAGACTCACCATCTCATCCTCTGCGGCCTATAAATATCCAGTGCATGCAGCAAGCACTCAGCCCTAACATTATGAGCTTAGCTCACTTTTTATAAAGACAGGTTCAGGTGTCTCATTCGTCTCATTACTACATGAAAACTCAATAGCATACACACTGCCTGGACCTGAGGTGACATTTTGCAGGTGTTTGGCCATCTGTCCTCTAGGTGTGTTTAGTTACCGAGGGGCACGGCGCTTGGCGGGCTTCTGTTGTCTTCTCTCATGCAGCATTTTCTCCGTTTTCAACACCAGGAATGAGCCTGAGGAGTACGAACAGCTGAAACTGGGAGGTGTGAAACTCAAACATACCTGCGTACTGCTTTAGCTCAGTTTGATGCACAGAACTGCAAGGCAGCACCGCCGTGGTCACTCCGGCAGTTTTCATCTACCACTTTAAACCCTTTTATTCCATACAGGCTGTGATTAGATCAAGATGGCGGCTCTCACAGCTCATCAATCACCGTTTCTTCTTTTGACTCCGACGCTGCACCATGCTCGTATCATGTATCTGCTTTTACCGTTACAAGACTCTGCAACAACTTTCTGCCGTCAGACTGTTTCATTCCTTACAAGAACTCACAAATCATGCAGTGCATACAGTGTAACACCATGAAGAAGTAGCCCTCCACACACACACGCACACACACACATAAGAGATACAGTCCTCAGCCATTCCCACTGCCTCCTCGGGCTCCTGCGCCTGCACTAAAGCAGTTTATAGAAGCCTCCCTACATGGACACAACTTCTGGAATAGCAACTGCTATTTGATCTGACTGCGGGCTCTCTCACCTCTCCGCTTACGTTGAGCTCTCATACAGATGCACAAAAACAGATACGGTATACATGGACACAATTTAAGAGTAAAACTGAAAAAGTTCTGCAAAGTTTGCAGGGCAATTCTCTTGTTTTAAGAAATGTCTTATTTAGTGATCAATACAGATACGACAAAGGGCTTTATTGTGATAAAGTGTTGTAGAAGCAGCAACTATGTTTCAGATGGCATCCCTGTCAATTTTTCTTTGGCTGCGAGCACCAAAACGTCTCCTCTGAGCTCCTAAATAAGTGCAAGCTCCACAGGTCTGGGAAATTAAAACACACTGCGATCACATTAGCGGTGTTACTGTTCCTTCACATGTCACATGACTGAGTGAATTATGGGAGGGGAACGTAAGATGCCTCTTCTCTCAGATGCATCTTGGGATTAGGTAGAGAAGCACAGGCGGTGAGCAGGGATGAGTAAAGTGGGCCTGATGAGCCAAATTACAAATCAGATCTGCAATAAAGATGCAAATTATTATAAAGTGGAGCAGATGAAGTCTCTAGAAAGACTCTCTGCTCCATTCTGTTACCTTTTTTCATCAACTCACTTGATGATATATGATGCAAATGCTTCGATGATGCTGTGATTGTTGAGTTTAACGATGAGCATCGAGGTAGCAGACAGCAGCCAGGCTGCTGAAGCATTGAAAAGTTGATAAGTAGCTTTTATGTGGAGCCGTGCTGCAGCATTGCTGACATTTAAGGCATAATTAATGTCGCTAATCTTTGGAGATTCATTTTTTAACATAAATGTCCGCATGATGCTTTTTCAAATCGTCGTCTCTGAGGAGGTCCACTGCTTTAGCGCCGTCTCCGAGCATCAAGTATGAGATATCAACGACCCGGTCTGCCTGCCACGCTGGTGATCCCTCGTTGAAATGTAATAAAATGAGATTAGACAAGAATAGACTGGATTATTCAGCCTGTTAAGATCTCTCCTGGCCCACACAGAAGGACTTTACATTAGGCTGAGTTGGTAAATATCACATTACTCAATCTAACGTCATAACAGTTGGCTCTGATGGTGGACGCTGTTTGGACCACTTCATTTTGCACCGTGTGAAAGAAAATGTAACGCAACAGGAAAGCAGAGAGAAAACAAATGTTTCACTGCAAATCTTAGAAGCAGAGTTCATAATTATGATGTTGCACCATATTGTAAGTCTGTGTGAGAGTGTATATTTTTATATTGTTATTAATATATAGTTTAGATCTGTGCTGCTAAACAATTTCTCATTGATTCTGCAACAATGACAACAAAGATGTTAAATAAAGATCTGATCTTAGAATTAGGTTGAAGATCACTTAATGTGAGATGACTGGACAAACTCAGTGCTGCTGTAGAAAATGAAAATAAACAAACACTATGATATGATAGACTATGAGAGGCTTCCACTTAATAATAGAATTCTACTTTAAAACATGTCTAGAGGCTGTTGTTGCGTTTTTACAAAGGCCTCGATGTGCACGGGGGAACTGATTAAATTTAGCCCAAATTTTTTGCAGATTTCTCTTTTTCTAACATGTTGAGAGATTTAGTGTGTTTTCCAACAGGATTTGTGAAAAAGGTTTTTCTATATGATTGTTTCCCCTTTTCTAATTATGCTTCTGTTTGCAGAACAAGAACATGATGTGTTGTGTTGGAGTGGAGATGACACAGATACCTGCATTTTACTCCTGATTGGGCCTCATCACGCAGAACTTGTCCTCCCCCGATACTTCGTCGAACACCCATTCATTAGATCTCGATTAAAATAGTGTGTTAGTGTAATTCAATTCAATTGTATTACTGTAGCACTTGATCACAGCAGTTCCCTCAAGGGGCTTGATGCTCTAAGGTAAAGACTCTACAATAATAGAGAAAACCCAACAATCAGAAGATGAGTGAGCACTTTGGCAACAGTGGGAAGGAAAAACTCCCTTTTAACAGGAAGAAACCTCCAGCAGAGCCAGGCTCAGGGAGGGGCGGGGCCATCTGCTGAGACTGGTTAGGGGTTGAGGGAAAATACTGAAAAGGGGAGAGAAAAAAAATCACGGAGTCTTACCAGCTACTGATCGTAAAAAAATAGCAACTTAACTAGAAGACACAGCTCGACTTGGCACCACTCTTATCTGTGATTGGTTAATACTGAATGTTATAGTCGCCTAAGATATCGATCCGTCTTTAGTACGGCTGCACAGACAGTTCTGTGTGGGCACATGGAAGCTAGGCTAAAACTAGGTATCAGTTTAAGCCACCTCTCCTATATTACCAACAGTGTGTCAGTGCGGGGAAAAATAAATGATTATTATTCTTTTTAAATACTTTTCAACTTGCCCAGTCTAATTTCTTCTGTGTGTACGTATACTGAGCTTTTATTGCTAACAGGTCAGCTAAGCACACGGCTGCTGATAACCTCATGTAATGGATATTTTTAGATTACTGCCAACATGAGCGTCACCAGGCAGCTTTACTTAGTGAATTAGCAGCTGAACTCTTTAACAATGTGAAACAGAAGATGACTTAAGTCATAGCACTGAATCTTTATTCATTTATTTATTTTTTAGCATAATGATAGTTTCTACTTTCTAGTTAGCTCAGTGCTGCGTGCCAACAGAGGGATCTACTGCACAGGAGGACGAAAGCATCGCCTTTTCAAATAAAAAGCCATTCCATGTGTTCTTGTGAGCGCAGTCTTCTGCAGCCCTCTGCAGTGAGAGTAAATCTTTAAACAGATATTGATTGCGCCTACAGCAATCACTTCTTTTTGCAGATGCGGTGGAGCTGGACCTGTCAGCCTGTCATCTGTTTGAGGCAGACATCAATAAAGCTCCGAAAGCCCACGAAAAGAACTTCTGGCTCTAACCGGACCGGTTTCCTCCATCCACTTGGATCAGCCCTCCTTATTTCCAGGATTATAGTTGCTTTGAGGAGAGAAGCTCGCCAAGATAAGATGCAGCCAGATCTCATCACTCCGGCCTTTCATATCTCATATTTCCTTCCGACAGCTTTCCCCTAGATGCAATATCTAACACAATTTTTGCCAGCTCCTCTTAAATCAAATGCCTCGTCCAAATCAAGTCATGAATCACTTAGTTAGCAAAGAAGGAGCCATGCTCTATGATAAATATAAACCAGTGTCAGCATGTACAATTCAGACACACACCATTTCTAATGTGTGGTATCAGATTCGGCATCACTGTGTGTTGACAAACATTTTACTACTGCAGCAAGTGGTGAGCGGCTTTTTCCACTGAAATTTCAGGGACAGAGGAGACAACAGGTGCTTCGAGGCTTCCCTTTCATATTCTCGGCACTGCAGAATGAAGCGCCGGCTATATTTATGGGCTGATATCAGCTCCTTAAGCTAGATTTTACATGCCAAGGAGGGCAGTGGAGTACCATGACCGGCTCCCCGGGGAGGATGAGGGGTGAAGACTAAAGACTCGCTGGGCTGTAGAGGTTTATTCAAGGCCTGTTTTATGACCCCGAGCGTAAAAGGCTGGTGGTCCGCATGAGACAAAGTAAGAAAGGCAACATTTTTAATCAGTTTAAAAAAGGCACAATCACAAGAGATGTGCAAATATTCCAAAAATGGTGGCGAAGGAAGTTTTCAAAGAAAAGACACAGCGATAAAGAGAAAGTAAGCGGGGGAGGGGGGCAAGTTGGAGCCAAGCAAGTTAAGAAGTATTTTTAGGAAGACGTTTATTTGTGGGTCTGTGAAACCAACCCGGGGTGTATACTTAACAGCCTTGCCATCCATCTCTCTCTCTCCTCTCTGCTACCATCTGTTGAGGTCTCTCAGCCTGTCACTGCACTTCAGCTCTGGGAGACATTTTTCATTGACGGAAGAATTCTGCAGATTCACTGCAGCTGATGCCGTAAAATGTGCCCGTTTCACTGATCTATACCCAGATTAGGTGCTGGTTACAGGTTAGATTAGGTTATGTCTTTGAGTACAGCAGGATATGGAAGCAAGCACGGTCCCTACACTTCAATAACTGTCAGAGATGGGAATAGAAGCATGCGATTCCTGAAATACTCAAAAAGAATATTAGACATATTTCACAAAGGTGATTTTTCTTTTTGCTCTCTTCAGCTCAGCTGAACACAAACAGCAGCTGGAAGTTATGTTGAACTTTTTGAAGGTTCTATTGCTGATTTAAACCTCATTTGTCCAAATGTGTCATCTTTAGAGTAAAGTCATGTGCCGTCTCTGCATTAGCTGAAGCCAAAGTCTCAGCTTTTACTTTTCTTGAGCCAAACTGTACAGCAACACAAGAAAACCTTTAAAAAAAAGTGAAACCTTATAACATTAACTGTATCACATTTTATGAGTTTCTTTTGACTATATTAAAACATGTCTTTGTTTAACAGGCTGTGAGCAATAAATTATACAAAAAAGCCAAATGTAGCTAAAAATGATACAACTTAACTCTCATATATGCACAATTATTTTTACTCTCTTTTTTCCAGATTCAATAAAAAAAAAAAAATCGAGCTTAAAATTTGCTGGTAATTATTTCTGGTTTTACAGGATTAACATCTCTATGAAATCATGTTAACTGAATGTATCCTTGCTCCCTTTGCATTTCTGACTTGCCAGCTAGGAAGAGAAGGCTAATGACTTTGAGTCAGGTGCGGCAAACAGCTGAAACTTCCTGTTTAATTTGAATATGTTTTAGTAGCTCTCTTTCATTATATGAAACAGAAATCTTCCTGATGGCTATTTCCAGCCCGGGCTTCCTGGTAGGTGAAGGCTGTGGTCATCCAACATGGCGACCAATTACAAACCCTTAGGATCAAAAATACCAAACATGAAAATCAGTTCAGTCCGTTCACTGAACTGAAACATCGCAGTGGGTCATTTGTGTGCAAGGTGAACACCTCAAAGACAAAAGTGTAGCTCATTAACCTTTGCCAGTGTTGTTTTTGTCCCAGTGTGCCGTGCCAGACATCACCTGTGTCACTTGACTTTTGCTCCAGCAGCTCATTAAACACACCTGTCATGCTCTTTCTCCATGCGACCTTAAAGGTTGGCCTAACCCCACCCCGCCCCAACTCTCGTTCAGTATGGGTTTCAAAATAAGATTAAAGACATACTTTAAGAGTTGTTGCTTTACTTTTTAAGTCATAAAATGTAATATTCCTCAGTAACATAACAGGCTGTTTTAACAGGAAGTTGTGGTATAGATAATTTAAAAATGCATACTTATATTGGTCTAATGTAACTTAACAAATGGTATAATTATTGTGAGTATTTCCCCTGTGCTTTTACGCCATCCTTTGCATCCTTATCTCCAGGTTGGCTTAATGTCCTTATATCCCTATAAACTCGCATGTACTTTAAAAGTTAAGTAAAAAACGCAGGCAAAGTAAGAAAACAAAAACCTCCGGGAGGTGGTAATATATTTAGACAGTCTGCAAGGCAATCAGGGGTAACTGAAAGACAACACTGAGAAAGTTCCACAGCCTAAAATATCTGCCCACACAGCTTCAAGCAGGACTGAAGTGCCAGGTGTGAGGCCAGCGAAGGCGCAGTTTCATATTAGACTTCACACAATTAGACCAACACCACTGACTCCCAAATTAAATTCAGTCTGCCTTGTTAATGTGTTAAAAGCATTTTTTTTTAAAAAGCGCCGCTCACTGACTTGAATGCGAGCGAAGAGGTTCGATCTGTGCGTAATTACGCACGTCGGTACAAGCGCTACTCGAAACCGCTTTATCCAAACCTACCTTCCGCTGCTGCTTCTCCCAGGCGGGGTCCAGCAGCAGATCCCTGTCCCAGTCCTCCTCCTGGGTCATGTACGCGTCTTCATGTTGGATCGTGTAGGAGTTGGTGTATGTTATTTGGGTTTCGACAGCTGTCATGGTTCCGCCTCAGTCAGGACTTTACGCGTCCCCCTCAGCTTATTGGTAATAAAAAAAATAATCAGCAATAGAAACGACGAAGATGACGCCGTGAGGCCAAACAACCTCCTTGAGACTTAGAGGTCTCGCTTTCGCGGGGGGAGAGAGAGAGTTAGGGGCTGCAGAGACCAGACTCCACTGGTGCGAGGTGCCTGTGCGGAGGTGGTGCTCCCACTACCAGAAGACCCTGCTGGCCGGTGCTCCTTTCCTGGTCAAAAGTGGCACACGTGACCGCACCCCAATAAGTATGGGAACCGACAGCGTGGGTATCAGGTTCTGGGCCTAAAAAGGTGTGAAAGGCGGGGTGGTCTCCCGCGGGTAGGGATGAGGGGGCTCGTGAGTGGTGTGGAAGTATGTCAATAACGCCTCCTTTCAGCAGAGAGGTTTTTATGGCCTGTGCAATGCACCTGTTGCTGTTAATGATCCTCAATGGCAAAGCCAGGCCTCTGTGCTTTCAGCCTACCTACAAATTCAAACAACTGAGTCATGTATTCTTTAAAAAACAAAAAACAAACCCCACATGAGTCAATAAAATTAAGACACCCATTTCTGAGATTTTGACAACTTCTCCCCTCTGGCTCCAGCTCAATCTAACCCCAGGCAAAGCAGCTCCTCCCTGCACTGCTCTCACTGGCAGCAGCTCACGCCATCTTATTCCTCACTCTAAAATTAGGCTGCAGGTAAAATGCATAGTTCCTGCTGTCCTAAACTACACAGCAAAGGATCAAGCACCAAATAACAACAAACTCAGGCAAATTATATGAGAAACAAAAAGATTTATTCATGATTTTTGTTCATGCAGACTGAAAAAAAATACCTCAACATCTTAAGAAATACAGACCAAAAGGCATAAATATATGCACACACAACCATACAGTATATTTGTCTTCATATCAGGATTTGTCATTCACAGTAAACATGTTGACGCAAATGTTTGATCCGACATTCACGGTGTGAAAATCCCCTCATCGTTCAGCGTTGTGCTGGATTCGATTTCTTTGAAAGAGGAGCAGATCCCGATTGCTCTCCTCTTGAGATGACACACTATTCTGTCACCCCTGACGTCTTAATATTGTAATTAACTGAGGCGTTTCGTTTAACTACACTAAGCTTGGTCCATTAACCTACTTGAAGAAGCTTAGCTACTGCGCGACTATTTGTGGTTACAATTAGGTTTGTGACTGAGCAGCCGCTGAGACGAGGGAACTGAAATGGCTAAACATAATGCCACCGTGGGACTGCTGACAATGAAATGGTCCGTGGAGAGGGAGAAAAAAAAAGATGGGCTTGGCCTCAGGTGGCCTGTAATCATATAAGGGCAGAAGGGTGGACAAAATAACATGAACGCCTTTCACTCTAATGCCAGCCAACACACTATTACTGCAGTTATGAGGGGGAAAAAACCTTATAAATGATCAATAAATGCAGTGATTTTTGTATTGAGCTGCACTGCATCCTGCTGGCATTCACATGCTGTCTGCCCCCCTCTATACGAGGTAACGTGTGAGATAAGACACTCCTGACGCTTTTATCTGAAGAGAGGATAAGCATCATTAGAAGTGTGATTCTGTGATTCACATCTGTGCTAGATGACCTAGAAAAGTCTCGTTAATGAAACCTGCTTCAACTAAAAAAGGCATCACGGTCTACAGTGTGACGGCTGGGCTCAAACCTAAGCCGGAGTGGGTTCTGTTCCCGATGTACATCTCTGCCGGTGTCTGCTGTACCCTGTGGGATCCCATCAAAAAAACAACACAATACACAAATATATATCTATATAAATGTGTGTGTGTGTGTGTGTGCAGAGTATCTCAGTTCTTCAGCTGTCCAAACCACAGAAGGCAGGGGGAGTTTGGGTGAGGAAGTGGAAGTAGAGAGGAGGCTGCAGCTCTGTCTGTGAATTCAGAGCAAGAGGGTGCGCGGGGGGGTCGGGGTGTTTAAGAGATGCGTGGCTGCATTCACCCAAGCACGGGAAGCCTAGACTCACAAGCACCAGAAGAAGCCTTTTTAGTGAGGAGCCGGCAGAGTTGGAGGGGAGGGATGAGGTGGCTGGAGGGGGAAAAAAAACTGGAGCACGGTGTGCCCTGATCATGGAGGCTGAGGAGGGGTTTCATCAGCTGCACTGCTTAAAGGACCAGTGTGTAGGATTTACTCGTGGAAACAGAATACAGTACTCAGTTCAATTTTATCGATATAGCGCCAAATCACAACAGCAGTCGCCTCAAGGTGCTTTAGATTGGAAGGTAACACCCTACATTAACAGAGAGGACCCCAACGATCAGACGACCCTCTTTGAGCAAGCACTTTGGCGACAGTGGGAAGGAAAAACTCCCTTTTAACAGGAAGAAACCTCCAGACGGACCATGCTCAGGGAGGGGGCAATCGCCTGTGACTATATTACATACAGTATTACATGCAGTACTCATAGTTGTGTTTGTTTTCACTAGTGTAAAGAGCCCTTCACGTTTTCTCTAATCTGTGCTACGCTGAGGTCTGCAGACTCACAACTTCACGCTGTGGTTGCGTGCTGTTGCCATGGCAGCCTGGTTGTAAATGTGTGCAGCATTTAGTGACACAGGCTAC
Source organism: Rhamphochromis sp. 'chilingali' (assembly GCF_963969265.1). NCBI lineage: Eukaryota > Metazoa > Chordata > Actinopteri > Cichliformes > Cichlidae > Rhamphochromis > Rhamphochromis sp. 'chilingali'. The sequence continues at coordinate 38,222,940 of NC_137929.1, read as the reverse complement.
CCTCGTTTTTGTGCTTTCGTTGGTCCTTTGTAGTAAAGTGAAACCGAGTGACTGAAAGCAATGAAAATGGACACAGTTGTTCCTCTTTGTGGTGAACTGCACTATTGCTCCCTTTCCTGTTCGAGCCAGCTTTTCGGCCAATCAGCATTCAGGATATCAGGATATGTGCTTTTTGGTCTTTCACCACATCTACACATGGCCTCTGCATCTGTCAAATACCCACAATCCTTCCTTCTAGGCAAATGTGCACTAATGTAGGACTATGGATCCTGCACTACACGTCCAGTCCTCGAACGCCACTAAGTCCTACACAGCGGTCCTTTGGAGAGAAATAAAACTGGCCTCTATGTGCCTCTAAATGCATCCACACATGATGAACTCATCATTTGTGTTTTTTAAAAAACCTTAATGTGTCTGTGAATGCAAAAAAAAAAATCAGTTTTTTTTGCACTTTGTATCCAAGCAACAGAGACATCAGATTCTAGGGCTCGTTATTATTAGCACAGACACTGTGTGCGACAACGTTCTCTTTTGATAAGGTTCTGGCCAGTGACTCTATTATGGGATGCTCCAAGATCAGAAAGGTGAGGTTAGAAAGTAGCATTGGGCCAAAGGATCCTTCCACTACCAACTCACCTTATCAGTAAGTCATCTACTCAATCCTCCCCACCTCCTTTTAGTTTGTTAGGCGGACAGAAAGGCAGCGCCACGCTTGTCTCGACTCCGTCTCGCAGCGGTCGGAGCAAATGTGAGACAAACTCATCTGACATACAGCGAGTGTGTGCGGGACTGTGTGTGTGCATCAGTAGTCTTAACAGGTAAGAATGTAGACGAGGCGTGGCTGTTAAACAACAAAACAGAGCTTCTGTGAGTCAAACCGGTGTGACGTCTCATTATTTAATAGCCACACCTCATACAAGTCACTCATAGCACATATCCAGCCGGTCCAGCTGACACTAGGATTAGAGAAACAGAGCTGCCGTACCAGAAAAGTCCTACAGGAGTCCCGAGATTGGTGAGAATCTACAGGTCAGACTGGCCTCATTAGCCGATCTTATAGGACGTTTCTGATTGGCACACAGGCTGTGAGGGACCCAAGGCAAACCCCCTGTTGGTTTATCTCGTTTTGTCATGGCGCTAAGGTCTTATGGGAGTTACGATTCCTTCCACAGCTGTGTGGCGCAAACCCATCATTCAACAGTTTCAGCAAAGCGGCTCGTCCAACACTGAAGTCTCTCTGTGTCGTGTTACTGAGTCCGGCGGCGGGCCACCACACATACACTGTCCGTTGGCACGCCCAGGCCACTACGGTAACAAAAGGAGGGTGGGTGGGTAGTTTGGGTTTAGGTGGGTGGTTCTGGGAAGTCTGAGTCCGAGCCAGAGCCACAAACCCAGATCCAAGGTGGTGGTGGTGGCGACGGCGGTGGCGGCGGGAGTAGGGGGGGAAGAAAAAAAAAAAAGCGCTGTGTATTTGTGTGTGAACGGCGGAAAGGAGAGGCGCACAGGAGGGCGGGGTTAAGGAGGAGGAGGTATGAGAGAGGGAAGGGGGAAGAAGGAGGGAACCGGGGCGGGCAGGGAAGGGGCAAGGGCGGCGAATACGGCGGTGGCGAGGGCAGGGGGGAGGGTGTGTGGGGTGGGGGTGTCAAGCCTCACCAATCAATGAAATACCGCCCACAGAAAAATAGACAAACAAAAAAAGAAGCTGTTTTCTCTTTAACAGACACACACACAGACACACACCAGCAGGACAGAGAGGGCGCGCCAGTCGCCTCCTAAAGCTGATTGCAAGACTTGACTGAGACCTGTGCAGGGGTCCTAACCCCACCCAAACCCTGCCCACCAAACCCACAGAGGAGAAGCCCAAGGCTGTAGCCGCGGCACCGCCACTGCAGCAGAGGAGGAGTTACGGACTGGGGGAGGTGGGGGAGGAAGGTGGCGATGGCAGTGTGGAGAGGAGGGAGGTGGGGAAGGAGTGTTTGTTCAAGGCACAGTCAAAGGAGGGGGCGGCAGGTTGGGAGAGGGGAAGTCAGTGCTCTTTAGGATTTCTTTCCTGCTGTTGTTGCGTTTTGTTTTTTTGTAAACTTTTTTTATTTACCTTGGTGGTGAAGAGAGAGAGGGAGAACGAGTTCCCGCTGCGTTGGCGTCGCGCTAAAAGTCGTCCCCATGGCTCACGCCACCACGCTCACGCACGGCTGCACCCCGGCCGTTCCAGGCGGCACGGTGACCTATTTCAGTTGAGATAGTTAGTCAAGAGCTGGACTGACGTGGGGCTTGTTTGTTTGTTTGTTTGTGCGGCAGAGTTACAGATTATCACACATGCAGGTCTGAGAGCAGAGAGGACACAGAGACACACGGAGAGGGAGAATTTGGTACAGCAGGGGAGATACCAGACCAGACCAGACACACACCCATCAAACCCCCCCGCCCAAGGAAACAGGACTGCTCCACAGATCAAAATGCACCCAGGCCATTCTATCTGTGTGCCTCTCCCCAGCTCTCACTGTGCCAAAACATCATTTCTACAAGAAAAATCCTTTTTTTAACTTTTAATGTTACAGAGCCAGAACGAATCGCTGAAATGCATGTTCTCAAATGCAAATGAACCCCAAAACCCTTTGGTTGAGTTGGTTTGCACTGAGTTTGAGAGGCTGGAGAGAGGAAAGGAGCACCAACCTGCACTTACCCCGACCAAAGAGAGCAAAGCTGGGCCAGCATCTACACCTGTCTCCCCCTTGGGTCCCCAGTCAAATGGGTCTGGTGGTCATTTTACACAAGAGAAACAGATAGTGGGAGAAGAACAACATAAACAAGAAGAAGAAGAAGAAGGGGAAATGTCCAAACCCTTTGCTTTCTTTTACCACATTAGTGTCAGCCAAAACATTCTTTATTATAATAAGGTTTATAGTAATACATATTCTCAATAAAAAGCATGCTGATTTTTTTTTTGAATGATTTTTTTTTTAAACTTTTGACTTTTTATATTTTTCTTAAAAAGAAGGCAAAAAAAAAATGAAAATACTTCTCTAAAAAATACGATCTCAAACATGGCAAACAAGACATTTCGCAAACCACATAGTTCTACAAAGGATGCAACTGGTATGTGTTCTGTATATACGACACAGAGAGAGATTACACCGTGAGATGCAAAGAAGTCGCTCAACCGCTAAAAAACAAAAAGAAAGAAAGAAAGAAAAAAAACACAGGGGGAGAGAGAGGAGGGGAGGAGGAGGGGGGAACGGGAGGGCAGTAAAGGGGCGTGTGCAGCAGACCGCCGTCACATAGCAGTTGCAAAATACTTTGAAAGTGGCTGTTTTAATGAAACGCAGAGCTACGCGGGTGGGATTTGCCACTCGTCAAAGTCCAGTTCTACAAGCTCTAACAGATATATTAAAACAGACACTTTCGCTCTTTTCCCTTTTTTGCAATCGCAATCTAAAGCTGGTCTGGTATTCGGAGGGTCAAAGAAGCACGTGGACGACGCTGCCCCACCTCTCACTTCATTGGTGCTATCACTGTCGTTTCTGCTTTAACCAGCAGTTAGTAAAGTAACGAACCCGTGAAGGCTCGGTTTGTGGCTTTTTCTTTTAAGAGCTGTGAAACAAATCCCAGAGAAAGCTTCGCTCGCTCTCCAAGCCTTCTGGATACTAAAGCCCTGGAGGTCGGGCTCCCCCCGCCCTCCTTGAAATGATTAAAAAATAATGTCAAAAGCACTTAAAAATGGGAGGTCCCTCCACTTAATGCACTTCACTCGAGGCTTTATAGGCACATGATTGAGCTTGTCACATACCATCGTGGTTTCCAACAGGATGCGATTAAAAGATCCTTTTGTAAACTGCTCCCTCAGTAGTAACACATTGATTTTTTTCTCCCTCCTTTCACCACCGTTTACAGTTCATCACATCCCAGGCTGACTTACGTCACAGGTAAACAACAAAAAACACATTTACACTATTTTTAAAAAAGGCCTCTGAAAATGATGGACTCCATACGGAACATCTACAAAAAAAAGTCACTGTCGGTAATATCTGGCTCCTCCCCCTCTAAACTGCTGACCCTGTCCCTTTACAAGGAGCGGGAACTGCCGACAATATAAGAGAACACAATAGAAAAGAATAGACATTGAAATTTGCTGTAAGAGGTAGGCAGCTGTAATTACAAAGAGCGAGAGAGGGAGAGGTGAAGCAGTGTCTTTCATTGCTGCAGTTAGAGTAAGGGTGGAGCGGGAGGGGAGGAGGGGGGGTTCAGAAAAAAAAAAAGGGAGTCAAAGGGGAGATCCAAACATACATTACAGTACGTTTATGTGTGCTTTACTCTTTTTTTTCTCTCCTTTCCTTTTCGGCAAAGTTTTATTTTCTTTTTTTGCTGCTGCGTTTGTGCGCTGCAAGGTCAGCAAGCCCTCACCTCTCACTCGCTCACACGCGTCACAGCCCACGTCACATTCAAGACAAAACGTCCCTCGAAAAAAAACCCCAAACAAACCAAAAAACAAAGAAGACTCAACCTTGGTTCGGCCGGACGCGACGCAGCGCAGCGCAGCCGTCACGCGCGAGAGCGTCGCCCTGACTTTCCATCTGGTTACGTTGCAAATTGAAACTCTTCAACATAAGGCAAAAAAGGTTTCAAATTAGCTGCCCTAACTGATCATCTAGGCCTAAGGAGGATGGCTGATGTCGTCAATCGAAGGTCTCGGCCTTAGAAAATCATAACTGGGTTTGCGGAAATAAAGGCATATATGAAACGGCCGAGCGGGTCGGCCTAATACTGGCACACGTGTGAGACTGGCACGATAAAACTGAGTAAAACTGAGAAGCACAAAGAATGCCCGCGCGACAGATGAAAGCCTCCCTTTCGGTGGCTGCACTGTGTGTGCGTGCAAACTGAACCAAGGCTGGCGTATCAAGTTTCTCCTAAAGCAGGTTAATAAACCAAGGAGTCCCCAGTTTAATACCACACACTTAGAGCCCCCAGACACACACACACACACCCACACACACACGTACATACAGCTGCTGTAAGGTGGTCAAGTTTGGGGTTGGAAGAGGAGATTGGGGCGGGTGAGGGAGGGTGAAGGGTGGGAGGGGTTCAGGGCAAAGAGGGAGGGGCGGGCAGAGAGTTGTGTGCGACTATCGGAAGGGGGGCTCAGGCGTGTGAAGGGAGAGTTCGGGGCGGCGGAGGATGGCCTCCTTGCGCGTGGGCGGCGGCAACGGCGGCTCATACACCCTGGGCGCAGCCATGGCGGCTGCCACTGCCGCAGCGGCGGGGACCACTGGCCTGAGTGCGTCCAGCGTGGTGACGGGCTGGGCTTGCATCGCGGGGACAGCCTGAACTGCTTGGACCGCTTGCATGGCCTGCATTCCCGGCATGCCAGGGATGGCGGTCACTGCGCTCGGTGATGCGTAGGCATACTGGAACTGTGGGTACTGCTGGAGCTGCTGGTAGTACTCCGCGTAGTACCTAAGACGGGGGAGGACAGAGATGGTTAGGTTAAGGACAAATTTAGTTGAAGAGAAAATAGTTTGCAGTGAACAGTGAACCACGAGCTAAAACCACAAGAACAACATCAGATTTGTAAAGGTGAGGGGGCACCTTGATTTTTTAGAAAACATGAAAGTTAACGATATCTGTCATTATTTCACATCTGCTGCTTAGCAGGAAACAGAATCAAAGATTATATCCTACCTGGCCATGGGGTCTTCTGCGGCTTCCACTGCCTCTTCAGCTGCTCGACCAGCTGGCGTGGGGAGCAGGGGTCGGCGTGGCTTGGCCCTCTGGTACATAAATGGCTTCATCACAGGGTCCGGAAGCAGAGGTGCCGACCTTCGCAGTGGACTGCGATCCCTCTCTCCGGACTTTGCCACAGCTGCTGCTGTGGCGGCAGCTGCCGTCTGCTGCTCAGCCACAACCTGCTGGCCCTGGGCGAAGTAATGCGCCTGCCTGGCAGCCTCAAAGATAGCCGTAGTCGGGTCCGCTGCTCCCATGGCGCTTAACTGAGCGTAGGCTGGTGCGGCGGCGCTGTAAATCGCAGGCGCTACAGAGTAGGCAGGATTAATGGCGGCTGCCGCTGTTGGCATTTCTATCCCAGGAGCCGCGGCCAGATAGACGGGGTGGTTGGCCATTGTCGGGGTGTAAACCGGAGTTGTGTAGGCAGCGGCAGCGGCGGCAGCAGCAGCGGCGGCTGCTGGGGACGCAGCCACCTGACCGTAAATATTAGGTGTCATGGAGCTGTATACCTGCGTGGCCCCTGACGTGAGAGCGGCCTGATTGGCCACCGTTCCGTAAAGCTGATTGGCAACGTTGGCACCGTACACCTGGCTGGCAAGGGCACCATAAACAGCTGGATTTACCGGGTTCCCATCTGTGCGTGTCCCGGTGGTAATCCCTGTGAGAGCAGCATAAGTGGGATCAAAGGTGGAGGTGTTGTAGACTGAATTGTGCACGCTTTGCTGGACCTGCAGCGGTAGGCCGGCGGCCGCAGCGGCGGCAGCAGCCAAGACCGCTGCCTGACTCTGGTACTGCTCCAGAGAAGGTTTCCCCACAGGGCATTCTCCAGCATAGTGGCCCTGCTTCCCACAGTTCACACACGGGATCTTCCCCGTCGGCGCCTGCTTGCTGGGCTGGACCTTGGAGAGCTCTACGGACAGGGGCCGGCCCTTGAAGGAGGTGCCGTGCAGGGCTTCGATGGCCTGTAGCGCATCTTCCTTGTTTTCCATGTGAACAAAAGCATAGCCTGTGGAAAAGCAATGGCTGGATGTGATTCAGTGCACTGATAATAATAAGGATCACATTTGCTTACTAGGAAAATGAACTGTGCCAAAGGAAAGTGCACAACTTTACAATCGGGGCATTAGCTTTAACTTTGAACTTTGCACTCTGCAGTCTTTTTCAGGCGCTCCCAGCAATTCAGCAGCTGTAATTAAACCATAAAACAGAATCTAAACTTTAACTTCACTTCAACTGTGAGTAGAGACCTGGCTTACCTTTGACTTTGTCACATTCGAGGACTTTCCCGAACGTCTGGAACAGCTGCTGGAGGTCTTCTGTGGTGCACATGCCGCTCAGATTACCCACAAACACCTTGGTGGAGTGCAGCGGCCTCCCCCTCGATTCCTCCACCACCAAATTCCGACCACGAAACTCCCGTCCATTGAGCTCCCGGATGGCCCGCTCCGCAGCACCCTCCCCCTGCAGATGCACAAAGGCGAACTGCCGCAGCACGCTGCAGCTGACCACCTGACCGTAGGGTTCGAAGATGGCCGACAGCTCTTCCTGCGTGGTGTCCAATGCCAGGTTACCCACGAAGAGCTTCACTGTGTGGCTCTTGTCCATGGCGCTGTGGAGAAACAGAGGGAGCATCGCTTTGACTGTTTGTTTAGAGATAAGTGAAAGGATTAGCAACACGGTATGACTATCAGCTGCCCCAGACGTGACAGTTACTGAGTGAGCATGAAGACACACCTTTGGCTCAGCGTTAGTCTGACAAGGAGAAGACTACAGGGGTGAAAAGCAGACACAGTGTATGAGCATCAAAAGCTTGGAAATGTCATTATCTCAAGCCTAAAGCTTTTATTTATTTTTAGACGACTAAAAAAAAAAATCACAGATGAAAGAAGCGATCAATTTTTAGCTTAAAGAGTAAAAGAGAAAAACCCAGAAACTTGCTATTTGGAGAAAACGTTAAACGCACCCATATATACACACACTCTTGATAAAGAACCTTTATGCATGAATGAGGAGGCAGATTAACATTCAAATTCCTCAAATTGAATACCACACTGACCACAGATTTGCCTCAGAGTTGCCCGCTGAGGTCAGATAAAGTCATATTATGTAAAAACAGAGCAGTGGAGATCGTGCTAGCGAATAACCGCTAAACATTTACAATAAATGCCACAGAGATCACAGAGTTCGCTTAAGGATACGTCGCTCTCACTCGCGAGAAGCAGGCTGTGACTACCCATGCAGCTATGAGTCACCCTCATACAGAGGAGACACAGGCGAAAGGAGCATTTTGCACCAACAACTTCAAGGAGCAGTGCTGCTCCTAAACTCACCACGCATTTATAGTGACTTTCATGAATCCGGGTGCTTTAAAGAGAACCTATCACAGTTTTCCTCATTTTTCTGTCACACATACACCGTTATAACACCGAATGTTCATATTAATTGTGGTGAAAGTTTCTTGTAATGAGGTCCACATATGTAGAAATAATCCCTGTGAGATAAATCAGGCTTAAAAGCTCAGTTTGATACAGTGTTGTCGATTCCTGGTTCTGTGTGATCTCACTAGAGGAAATATGCCTAATATGGTCATCTCAGGCACAAATATGGATGTAGCGTTCAACTTTCTGATAAGTAGCTAAGTCAAAGTGCCTCAAACATGCATTCATATTAATAGCCAGCAGGGGGCGACGTCTGTGGTTTCTGGTTGCGTAGGCCTCTATTGGAAAATGGTCTTCTGCTTCCTCGCTTTGTGACCTCGGTAAACACCCTGCTGATGACTAAGACCTCGACTATACTCCACTGTGGACTCGCTCACCATTTGATGATGACGTTTATGTGGAGCGGACCTGAATGGACCCTAGCGGACTGACGGGGAAAGCATAATCCCGGCCCTAAGATGCATCCACACCAGAAGCAATGTGGTGATCATGGAGCACATAAAGTGAAAGAGGACAGCTGGTGACTTCAGCATCTTTTCTCAACTTCCAGGCAACTGTCAGTGTGAGCACAGGATAGTGTTGATTACCATATGACCTGTCAGTATGCATATTAGTGGGTTACCTAGGCAACCGGATCCTGGAACGTTTGCAAGTGATGAGCCGTCAGTTTGTAAGTGACACGAGAGGAACAAATCGCTTCCAGTGGACCCAGCGTCTCTTGTTTTAGGTCATGCTGCAAAGAAAATAAGTGAATTTTGTAAGATGACTAGATAGATGGATATTTTACTTAATGATTAATTATCTGAGTAAATAAACCTTTGATTTTGGCTACATTTAAGATGTATTTTACCCATATTAATGCTTCGTGTTTTCGGCAGCATTAAGAATAATAATAAAAGTAGTATAATCTACAATAAACAGGACAGGGGCTCATATTGAATATTTACAAAGTTTTATATGGAATATGATAAAATAATACAAAATTATGTTAAAGAAAAATGAGACTGACACAGTGAAAAACAGATCTTTAGCAAACAGTAATGCAAAATTTGGTGATTCTGAGAGTCAGAAAGGAGGATTACCCCGCGTACGCTCTTTGGATAATGACTTCTCAATCATTAGACATCAGACAGCGAGATTGTGTCCACAGTTTCAGAGTCAGTTTAAAGACACAATTACTGAACGGGGTGGAAAAAGCATGTTAGCGCAATCCCCAAATAGTACTTGTAAGTGTGGTAAGTTTTGCGTGTGGTTTACAAAAGTTGTTCCGTTTTCCAAGCACAAGCGCAATCAGTTCATTTCAATGTTAAACACAAAAAATAGGGCAAGCTTTGTCCTCCGTTAAATCTTAAATTAGCAGTAAACTGTGTGTCACAAACAGTAAACCAGTTTGCACACTTGATTTATATATTTTCCTCCCTATATTTTGCACCTTCAGAAAGGAACTCCGAGCATACATATCCAACATGGTCAGTCTGAGAAGTCTCAGAGTTCCTCCACCTCGTCCTCCATGTCCACTTACACACAATCTTGTCACTGGGCTCTTTTCTAAATACACACAGTACTTCCTTCTATGCCAGAAACCACTTTGTGCTGTAACACATTACTAAATCTGACCCGAAGATGACACACCTCTGTATATGAGCACAGAAGCTCCGCTCATCTTTGGTTTAAATTTAGTTTTGTTTATATAGCGACAAATCACTGCAGCAGCCGCCTCAAGGTGCTTTGTATTGTAATTTTAAGACCCCATAACTATCCAGAGAAAAGCTTAACAATCATTTTGAGCAAGCACTTGGCAACAGTGGGAAGGAAAAACTCCCTTTTAACAGGAAGAAACCTCCAGCAGAACCAGGCTCGGGGAGGGGCAGCCATCTGTGACAAAGACATGCTGTGGAAGAGAGCTTGACATCGTTCCAGTGAGGTGTATAAACACACAGTGATTCAAAAAGGTGACTGAAGAAGAACAACTCAGTGCATCATGGGAGTCCCCCAACAGCCTACACCTATTGCAGCATAAATAAGGGAGGTGTCAGGGTCACCTGGTCCAGCCCTAACTATATGCTTTATCAAAAAGGAAAGTTTTAAGCCTAATCTGAAAAGTAGAGATAGTGTCTGTCTCCTGAATCCAAACTGGAAGCTGGTTCCACAGAAGAGGGGCCTGAAAACTGAAGGCTCTGCCTCCCATTCTACTTTTAAATACTCTAGGAACAACAAGTAGGCCTGCAGAGCGAGAGCGAATTGCCCTAATAAGGTTATATGGTACTACAAGGTTATTAAGATAAGATGGGGACTGAATATCCAAGACCTTGTATGTGAGGAGCAGGATTTTGAATTGTTTCTGCATTTAACAGGAAGCTTCTGTTTGCGAGGGGCAGCCAATCAGAAGACAGTTTGGCTGCACCAGGAATTTCTTCAGTTGTAAATAACGTGAACAGGGCCCAAGAATAAAAATATGGAGCAAGAAGCGAGCATAGTAGGGATCTCCTTCACTTCAGCCTGTACATGTTTTACAGGACAACCCACCTCCCCACACAACTGGGTTTCTAGTTTTTTTGGTTTGAGTTTACCGAATACACCATCAGCACCACCACCAGCACCACCACAGATACCCGCTCTCCATACTGGGTGAACCCCGCTCACATACAGTATGGCTGCTGCACTAACACTGGGTTCAAGTGAAGCATAAACCAGAGGTGGTGGTGGGGGAAAGCTGCTTTGTGATGACGCAGCACGGCGCTGAGTCGACATATTTTCCACAGCTCGCTTTATTTACCAGCTCACAAATACCCAAAAGACACGAGACGAGTTGGTCGGACAGGCTGTCAGTGTTTTTGTGAATGGAGACACGAGAGAGAGAGGGAGAGAGAGCGAGATGCTTGTTTGGTTCCGCTCGGCGATTCAAAGCAAAGCCAAACAAAGTCCCGACAGCCAAACAGCCACGGACACGCATTAAACACACTTACTTTCACTTCCTATTGCGAGGCGTCGATGATCAATACTAATACCTGATACAACGGTATGACTCTCGGTGGCAGATCGATACAATGTAACAACACATTTTTTCTCCCTCCCCTTCTTCCTCCCGCACAGGAATGAACACAGTGAAACGGCGAGGCGATCTAAAGCTCTCCGTCCCTACAACAGCGCCGAAACCAGCAGCCCCCTCACAGCTTTTAGACGGCGGGCTTTAACGAGCTCCCACATGAGAATAAGGGTGCAGAAAAGGCGATTAAATAAAAGGATCTACCATCTTACCTAAGCGGTGCTGTGTTTCAAAATGGTAGCGCCTGCTTCCGTTTGAACGTCGGGCATACTGCTGGAGAGGCTGCAGAGGGGGAGGGCTGCTGCTGCTGCTGCTGCACCGGGAGGATGCTGAATCCTCACAAAAGAAGAGCCACCAAAATGACTCAAGCACACACAGAGACTCGCATGAGCCTTTGTGTTTTACAGATGAACAAAGCCCCCAAACAACAAGCGAGGGGGGCTCAATTAATGATGGCACGTTTACATCCAAGTGCAGGATTATTGTTTATGTGCGATCCTAATATCGATAGTATCGATATCAACGCCGGTATTGGTAATGGATCGATATTGGCACGATGAGATCGATATTTTTACGTATTATTTGTTGAGTATGTAGCCCACAGAATTGTGTTATGTATTTATTTATTTATTATTAGATAGGTGGTGGTGTGTGTTAGAGGAAAGTGTCCAAAACCCTATTTTATTATTTTATTTATAGCCCATAGCAAATTTAAACAAGACAAGTTGCTTCAGAAACATTTATGTTTCAGGTCGCCAAAACCCACATTCGAAGCATGTGGTAATAGACTATTGTGTATTGTGAAAATCTATGTTTTTAGGTCACTGACGTGTGCAGATTTTGCAGACTGATGATGATTCATCTCATAAAGCATGACACACTGCTCTCTAATACATAAGCTGCCTTTATAGGTTAAAAGTATCGGTATCAGTAATCCTGGCCCTGTATTTACAGTATCACACAGCACTAGTGGTCCCAATTAAAAAGACACACTTATTAACTGATCCGTAGTTGTGTTGATTTATTTAGCTGTAAATCAAACATTTGGATTTGTGATTCCTGCTTTAATATTAGATTAAAAAAATACAGCTGTTTTTGGGTGTCCAGCTATAACAATGAGTCTTCATTCAAAGCCCAGCCACTTCAAACAGAAAGGGACAATGACAGAACATTTACTGGGAAATTCGATAAACTTATTCGAGCATCAGCAGAACAAGACAGATGCTCGATTTGGAGGAAAAAAAAATCAATCCAAAATGTGCCACAGACACAGACAGCGCACCAACATGTGGCTGAGGTATATGCAGGGGCAGCAGTTTGGACAACTTCATGATTCACCCGTCCGACTTTCCTAAAAGATAACAGAGAGGGGGTGTCTGAGATTGTCAGCTGCCCTCTCTGTGTGGCTCAAACGCCCTCTGCAGCAGTGATAAAGGAACACTAACCTCACTCTCCATGTTGGAAAGAAAAACAGCTGAGCACACAATCCTTCAAGGACTCCCTCTGTCACTTTTTAACCCCCCCCCCTCGCCCCCTTTCACTCTGGAAGGAATTTCACTCTCCCTCCTGGGCTCGTTTTAAACTCTCCTGCAGAGTTGATCACAGAGAGAGGGACGGTCTCCCCCTTCATCACAGATTTTTTCTAAATATTTTTAAAATCAAACACACACATCTCAGCGATCCTGGAATTTCAGGATTTGATTTGGTTTTCCAACAACTTTTTGTATATTCTACTTAAAACAAATATCATTACTCGTGACCCACCTATGAGCAATCATAATAATCGTCCGCATCACATCCTCTTTAATTTTTCTACTTAATAAAACTCAAATATGTGGAGATGACAAGTTTTTTAGAGAGGCTTATATAATTACTCACATGTTCCTGCAAGTGGACGGCAACACAGAGAAATTAAATCTGTAGCTGAGAAAACATTTACAGACATCCTGCTGATGAGTTGACATGTTTAAAATGCTCAGAAAAACATTAAACAGCAACTGCAGAGAGCGTTTGATTTGATCACAAAGAGCATTTTCACGAAATTAAGTCCATTCATTGCTGTTTGGTCATCAGTGCAGTAATCTTCAGGACTCTGTCTTCCTCGCGTCAGCACTCGCGCTCCGCCGAGAAACACAATCTGCCTTTCTCTTCGAGACGCTTTTTGTCCCCCTTGTTCAAACTCTCATCAGTGTCCAGAGGTTTGAGAGGTTCACAGGTGTGCCGCCGGTGTCTCCAGGTTGTTCTTGCTCCGACCTTTCCCAGCTATTGGCCGGTCCCTCTCCTCCCACAGCGTGACGCCGTCGCAGGCACAAATCTGTTTGGGATTTTGGAAAAGTCCCGCCGATCGGGCGATGATCCCACAGGCCAGCCTGCACAGGGGAAAAAAACAACAAAACAAAAAAGAACAAAGAAATTTAAAATACCTACACTTGACCAATTTAAAGTGCCTGAAATAATAATTTTGATACCAGCGTTACGTCACATTGCATTTTTCATTACTTAAGTTTTGAGATTTTAGTTAATTAATCACAAAAACACTGAGTGCTGTGGTCATGACTGATATCCAGGTGAAAGGATTACTGGCACAGAACTGGGCGATGCCAGCAATCAAACACTAGTCAGTCAGTGAAAACAAACATTTCCTGGTCTTGAACAAAGGTGCAGATGACCTCTGTAACACTGGCAGTCTACAGGAGTTACAGAGGAGTTACCCAGCTATTAAGAGTAGTTCAGAAGCTACAGCAGCCATCGACTAATTAGAAGGCAGGTGATTTGAGCCCAGGCTGCTCCTCTTTACATGCCAAAGTATCCTTGGGCAAAATACTGAAGATACTGACCCCCTAAGTTGCTCTCCGATGCATTCACTGAAGTGTGAATGTTAGATAGAAAGCACTCAGGCGAAAAAAAAGTGCTTGTATGGGTGTGAATGAGCGATGGGGGCACGTTGTATAAAGCTTCGAGTGCTGCAGCAGAGTAGAGCGTTTAACATTAGAGGGCTTTAATAAAACTAGCAGATAGTCTACAGGTGGCCAGGAAATTTACAGCAGTCTGACAAATCTGTTTCTCCTCCTCTCGTTACTAATAACAGAAATAACAGCTCTTATATACACACGTCATTTGGATATGCAAATATTATTTTAGGCACATTGTACGACTCAAAAACTCTATGACCAATGCAGGAGGGACAGGAACCATGTTTGTTGCCTGCCTCGGGTCCTGGAGGCATGCAGGGTCTTGCAGAGAAGGCTGTTTGCAGCGAATCGCCCTCTTGGTGGAACAGATGCCACGCTGCCGTCAGACTCTGTCCTTGAGCACCAGATGGTAATCATGGAGGTGAGGATGGACTCAGCACAGCAGTAATGGTCGGGGCTTTGAAGCAGGCTGGCTCATGACGCGTCTCCACTGAGGTGCTGAAGGTGACTCTGGAGACAGGAGGATGTGGTGCTTCGGCGTGGATGGAGACAGGTGGTGTAGTCCAGCTGCTTTGTGGGGTTTCTCTCTCTCTCTCTCACAGGTATGTAGAGAGGTGTTGCAGTCATAGAGGAGTGGTTTGTGGGGGTGGGTGGAGTCTGAATGTTGATTTGTTGACAAGTGGGCCTGAACAGGGAATGAGGTGACAGTGGAGCTCACCAGGAGTGGGACAAGTGTGGAAAAACCCATCAAAGATACAAAAGTACAGCTTGAGCAGCACAGGGAGTGGCTGTAGTGAACGCTTTTCATTGTTCAGATGAAACAGCAACAGACTGGCTGCACCACATATTTTTGATACTGCACCCATCTGACAACAGACGCTCTCTGGAGGTAGACGGATAGCCTGGAGCTCTCCACGGACTACCAACGTACTCCTGCTTTGAACCAACACTTCCTCATTAGCTTAGCTTTGATCCAGAGCTTGTCAAAAATCTGTTTTTGTTAGAACGAATATTTGCTAAAAAAAAAAAAAGATTTGTATCATGACTTCATTCACTAATTTGTGTTTCAGCTCTGGCAGGCAGAGGATGGAAAACTATGTGAAGATGCTGGGATGAAAACGCGCAGCTCCCAGTCTGAGGCTGTGGTTCTCAGCCAGTGGAGTTAGGAGGGCCCGCTCTGAGTTGGGATGAGTTACTGTCAGCAGTGGAGAAGTTCCAAGTCACATCTGTAGGAACATGGATGCTCTACTGGTCTGCTGTGAGGAAGAGGGAGCCAAGCGTGAAAGCGAAGCTACTTTATTTACTTATCGCCGGATCTACATTCCTACCCTCACCTGAGGCTATGAGTTGTGATTAATCAACGGATATGAGATTCTTCCAAAGGATGTCAAGGATCTCCTTTAGAGACGGGTAGAGAGGCTGCGAGCCCACATTGAAAGGAGACAGCTGAGG
This sequence comes from Rhamphochromis sp. 'chilingali', assembly GCF_963969265.1. Classification (NCBI taxonomy): domain Eukaryota; kingdom Metazoa; phylum Chordata; class Actinopteri; order Cichliformes; family Cichlidae; genus Rhamphochromis; species Rhamphochromis sp. 'chilingali'. The sequence goes on along the minus strand of NC_137929.1, from coordinate 38,207,371 downwards.
TGGTTTGGTTTGACTAGGATGCCTCCTGGATGCTTCCTAGGTGAGGAGTTTTAGGCAATGTGGGAGAAAGCCCAGATCAAACTGAGAGATTATATCTCTCATTTGGCTTGGCGATGCCTCAGGGTCCTCCTAGTAGAGCTGGAGGGAGTTGCTGGGGAGATGGAGGTCTCGGAGCCATCTCTGCTTAGATAGTTTCCCCGTGACCAGAACACATAGGTGGTGGAAACAGGTTGGATGGATGATTCTGGAGATTTTTTGCTCAAACTGTCGTAAAATGTGAGCAAAATTAGCACAAATCTTTTTAATGCTAACTGGTTACTTTGTTTTTCAGCAATAATGCTAATGTATTGCTGATGTTCCAACAGTATAGTGAGCACGAAATATTTATTTTCTTCACATTTTACAAAGTAAATAATTTACTTGTTGTCGAAGACTTGGCTTCAATGGTGGGTGATGAAAACGGCCGATAACTGCTGTTTTGTGATGTAAAGCAAAGTGAATCCATGAATGAACTGGAAACCAGCCTGAAGCTACGCATGTTTAACACAAACCACCTTCACACCCACCTTTCTCCAGAGTTCCCAGTCTGTTTGGAGAGAGGGTGACCTCCTCGACCCAGGTCGTCCTCACCTGCGTCCACAACCAGTGATCGACCAATCACATCCCACACCTGGAGGCAAACAGACCAAGGCACGCTGTTCAGCTCCTGTGGCTAAGTACGAGTGCCAAATATAACTCTGTGTTACCTTAAGCTGACCGTCCTCCAGTCTAAATGAGGCTCTCCCGTCTGGTCCAGCGATGACATTTCCCAGATCGCCGACATGCTGTGTACAAAACAGTACCTGTGAAAACTTAACTGTACGTCAAGTGGTTCAGTGAAGTATAAAACTATTAAAAAATAAGGAGTTAACAGCAAGGCAGAGTTACAACTCTTTCACACACTTCATTTAAAATTTAGCACCTGGAGCAGAAGAGCCCAAAACGGCTCCTCTGGGACGTGTTTGGCAATCTGAGCGGGTTATCGCATCTCGCATTTGGCCTCCGCTGACATTTTAATACAAGCCAGAAGGAGGTACAGTCTGAATTTATGACACAAGGATCCTAGCACTGCTGATCGCTCTACTTATGAAAATGAATGACTTTATGGAGAGGTTATTTTAGAGCGAGCTAAAGAAGTAATTTATCGTACCCTGTCGGAGTCCTCTGGACCGCCGTGTTGTCTCCCAAAGGGGTTATAGTGCTCTCCACAACTGCAGAAAAAGGAGAGCTGTTGATTTCAGAGGTCAGACTGGTTCAAGTTGATAAGACGGCAACAGTTACTAAAATAGTAAAAGTAACAAAGAACGGGGACCGAGGAGGAAAACAATGGCAACATTTTATTTGTTTCCATCGGTTAGCTTTACATTACACGAACACATGGCAATTAACATGTAACACACCAGCACAAGCATAAATGCCAGCATGTCCGCCACTTGTAACGCAGGTTACATCGTGGGCTCCATAAAGATCCTCTACAGAAGCCTAAATCAGGCCTGAGTCACTATAACTGGACGAGAGAAGATCAGAAGAACGTCGCCTGGTCTGATCGGCTCTGAAGGAAAAAGGGAGTCTAGGTGTACCTAATGAAATGTCTGGTGAGTGTATAAGGCAGAAAGTAATGAAAACAGGTAGAGGTGTGAGGGACTTGATGATGGATGGATCTGTCCCTCAGTTTTCTCATTTGTGAGTTTGATGACAAAGACTTCACACGAGCGTATTTTACTCCCCCTGATGTCCGATACGTTTTACATCTCTGCAGGACGGCGTCAACAAAGAATAAAAATGCTAAAGCTACACGCCTGTGAGCAACAGTTAACGCCGCCCGTCAATATGCGCTCGGTTAATTGAATTACTGAGCCTAAACTGACAAGTGGAAGCTTAAAATGACACACTGTCCCATTAACACGCTAAATCAGCGGGATTTCAGATGAACTCCGCTAAAGCCCTGTTTTTAATTAAAACCATAATTACATTACACAATAATTTCATCTCTCGCTGCCGTCTTCTCCGAGGCAATAAGAGCTGAGGCTCATGGGTACAACAGTATACAATGTCTCTCAGAGACACAGATGAGATAATTAAAACTGACAGCTGTAACATAAGCCCGTACGTATGCGTGGGAGTTTTGAAGGTCATCGCTTGCCTCGGTACCACAAACCCCGTTTTTTGTTCTTTCACATCACAGGTCAGACCACACAGATTTTTCTTTGCGGGAAAAGAAACCAAACCGCAGAGAAAAGCTAAAAGTTTACAAACTCGTCAACCGATTCGGACCAGAGTAAACGAACTATGGGTGTGAAAAGGCCCGAGACTCATAACCATGACTCTTTCCAGGTTTGAGCTTAGGAAAAGTGTAAATCACCGATGATTCCCCATCTCCTTCACACTCTACACGATGCTGATGAGCTGATGAAACTGGTATGAAACACTGGTCTAACCTGAGGCAGTCCAGTGTGAGGTCTCCCAGCGTGTGAACGTGGAGACCGTGGGGTCCGGGCTCCAACCCGTCAATGGTCCCGTCAATCAGGCAGCGTTCCTCGGACAGCTGCAGGAAACGCACCACCCCCTGAATCGATCCGGCACCGGCTAACATGGCCACCGCTGCACCCAGATCTGCCACGGAAAAACAGAGAGGGTGAAGCACTTACTTGTGTTGGGGTAGGGCTGTGATCAGACTGCTTCACATTAGATTTCATCTGTAGGGAGCTGTGAGCTCAACATAAAATGAACCAGTTTAAAGCTACAGGGAGAGGCAGACTGTGGTAGGCTGTGGGGCTGAGTGCCTATCTTATAGTGCTGTGCTTCACAGATTAAGTAAGGATGGAAGACAAGGCTCGGAGGTCTCCGGTGTAGTCAGGATGATCTTTGTGTTCACACTTTAAAGCAGATCAGCTGATATTTAGTCCATGTTTAAATCATAAACTGCCCTCAGTGCATGCAATCACACGGTTACTGACCTGTGATTGGATCAGCAGAATGTATCTGACTGAGACTTGCTACCACAAACAGAGGTTCAACTAATGAAACTCCATTTTGGCTGTTTTATGAGGCATCTTTGTTTAGCAGGAAGTCCGATAAATCAACTCAAAGTTACCACACTGTACCGCGCTGAATATCTGCAAGGAATGGCCCAAATACCTGGCTAAATATTATCTGCATTCACTCGGTTTTTAATTCATCAAAATAAGTGGGAACTACAATTTTCAAATATTACATTTAATCAGCTGTATTTTGCCTGCACGGTCTACAGTTTGGTACATGGACTCTTGCACTCTTCCCAAGATTAAACAGGACTATAAATCCGACTCAGCTGTGGTACTGGAAAGCTTCTGATACCTCCAGCGCAGGCACGTGCAGCTCCTGCTGCCGTTCCTCCTCACCTTGCTCTGATCCGCCGATGCCCTTCAGCACGGCCCTCCGTCCGGTGCTCTCTATCAGGGCCTGCAGTTCTGCACTGGTCAGAGCAGATTCCACCAGCACCTGCTCCTGACCGACATCAATACTGACCGAGTTCACGCCTGCAAACATACCAAAACCATCATCAGACAGACAGACGGAGAATAACACGAATGCAGACAGCTGAGGAGAACGTTCAGCGATGCGAATAATCTAAAAACAGAAACAGTTTGCCTAGGATTTATCTGATTTTCATTTTCTTAGATTTACTGCTTTACACTGATCTATATCAATGAAAATCTACCCTCATTAGGTACACTTATTCAACGACCTCCACAGTCACCAGCTCTCTGTCTAATCGAGCACCTTTGTGATGTGGTGGAGGAGGAGATTCAAATCGTGGATGTGTGATGCTGTCATGTGGACCAAAATCTCTGAGGAATGTTTCTAGTACCTTGTTGTGTCACAAAGAATTAAAGCAGTTCTGGAAATAAATTGGTCCAACCTGGTACTAGCAAGGTTTTATTTTTTTATTGGGTTGTGTCTACATTTTCTTGTTTATATCTGTATAATATGTAGTCTATAGCTGGTTTGTTATTGTGAAAATGTTAAAGCTTTATTGTTTTCTAATAACATCCAACACTTGCTGGAGACAGAACCATGAATGTTATTTCCTGATAAGAGTTTTATTAGTTGTGGTGAGATTAGTGGCTGTTGTTTTTCTCTCTTCAAAGTTATGTTGTTGTTTCAGCGGCTCCCTTAAGGAGTCGCCACAGCAGACCATCTGCTTCCATCGCACCCAGCATTAACATCCACCTCTATCACACCAACACCTGCGTGTATCTTCACTGCATCCATGATCACCTCTGTGATCTTCCTCTTTTCCTTCAACATCCTTTGTCCATTATATCCACTATCCCTCCTCTGCACATAGGGCTGTTCGATATAACGATATATATCGGATGATGATATAAAACGTCTATGTTTCATTTTACGCTATCGTTTGTTTCGTGGTGTCGCAAAATAAACTGTTTACAACAATATTTTTTCATTGTTTTGATGGACACTGTAGTGGCTATATTAATTTCTTAAAGTTCCCTCTTTCTCTTATATTTAATATAACCACACTACAGACGGACAAGCACCTGGTTTTATGCATTGTGTTTAGGAAAAACAAGGTAACAGCATCGCGTGTCCGCTTGTTTATGTTCCACATAAACCTTTCACAATAAAGCTCAAGATCCTGTTGAGACTTTTCAGAATAAACTGAATCACGTGAAAGAGCAGATTATTTACGGATGAGAAGTAAAAAAGAGCCGCCAGGTGCTAAAAAATAAACCTTAGACTCAAACATTAGAACAGGCTTTCCCCCGCAGCACGCTGCGTAATGAATGCTTACAAAGAAAACTGCGGCATTTACAACTTATGTCTAAAAATGTAGAGTTTCATGCATTGGTTAGAACACTCGACTCCAGCTACATGACGCGGAGCTGGAAACACTTCCCGCAAGTCAAGCTGCCCAGATTCACAGAATTTACAGAAAATGTTACATTTTTGTGATTTATATCGTTATCGGCCGATAGAATTCTTATATCGGGATATGAGAGTTTGGTCATATCGCACAGCCCTATCTGCACATGTCCAAACCATCTCAGCCTCGTCTTCCAGCCTTTGTCACCAAACTGCCAAACCTTCAGCTTTCCCTCTGATGGACTCATTACTAATTCTGTCCATTCTGGTCACTCAGTATGAAATACCATCATCTCCAAATCACAAATGAAATAATTTTTTCTTATAAGGTTGTGGATTGCCAGGTGCTCAATATGGTTTGACTCACTTAACAGGAAACAGGATGCTTCATATGTGTTGCATTATACACTTGCCTGCACTGATGGAAGTGCCTAAGCATTCAGTTAAGATGAAGCAGCTGAAATGACACCGTCTCTACTATATGCTCCCTTAGAGTTCAGTGGGCGCTGCAGAAAAATGCAGGATCTTTCTGGAAACATCACTTGTTGCTTAGTGTAATGAGTTTACTTTAATATTGAAATGCAAAATCATGCTAACCAGCGTCTGTACTGCACTTTTAAGTGCGTAGGATGCAGAAAACTTCAGCAGTCCCTGTTTGTAGGAAAGTAAACAATGCAGCGGGGGTCAGCAGCTCTTTCTACATGTGCTTGCTCACCTGGTTTGCCCTCCAGAGCTGCTCTGACTTTCTCCCCGCAGCTTTCACACGTCATCTGCACCGCAAACTCCAGCTGTGGAGGACAGAGCGGACATTAAAACAGCTGGAGCCACCTGACAAGTGCACAGCAAACTGCGTAGGACGGCGACGCCGCGGTAAAGCGGCTTCAGCTCGCAAACTCATGTTTAACGCAAAAACGTAAAATAACGTCACCACACAACAAAAAAACGTGTTTACAGAGGGTAAAATGTGCTGACAAACCTTTGTGGGCCTCTGACAGTCCATGTTGTTAGAGCAGTGCGCCGCCTGGGCAATAAACGCTGAATTAAACAGAAAACTTCCCACTTTTCGAGAAACGGAAATACAATGTTTGCTAATGGGCGCCGCCATGTTTGTGAGGTCAGAGTGACGTTCCGCCCGTTGCCGCCGTCAAGTGTCCACGAGCTGGTACTGCAGCCTCCTGTTTTATACGAAGAACACTTCAGAGGAGAAGTGTTTGGCTTTACTAAGAGAGCGCTAAGTGATGTTATTCTTTAATTAAATCCTCGGAAAATAAAATAAATATTTAGCGTAACAAAAAATGTTTCACTCAAATCTAGTTAAAGTACGCTGCTTAAATATAAACAGTAAAAGCTACTTTTCAGAGTCTTACCCAAATTATATACATAGACATATTTTAATGTTGTAGTATATTAATGTAGAGCACATAATCAATCTAATCAAATCTATGTACACTGATCACATGCACATAATCCAATTATTATCAATTAATTATCTGAAACTATTTAAAAACTGTACTTGTAATTATATCATTATATAACCACTTACTTTACACCAGTTAATTGGTATAATAATGTAATAATAAAACCAGCATCGGAATCTGAAACTTCTTAAAAGATTATATACAGGAAATGTCGGTTATCAAAACCGATTTATTTAGATTTTATAAGAGATGAAGCAATGATGTGACTGCACGTAATACACAACTTAGCAAAAATATATATCTTTATATTCTATTTTAGCTTTAGACACTGTGTTTTTCACAACACTTATTATTTGCTCCTAAACACAAAAATTGCTCGTCCCTGGGTGGGCTCGAACCACCAACCTTTCGGTTAACAGCCGAACGCGCTAACCGATTGCGCCACAGAGACTGTTGCAGCCAAAAAGACGGGGGAAACCACATTTCTTGTCTTCTCATGGTTTCGATTATGTCACTGGTGTGTAGGGCTGGGTATCGTCGCTTATCAGCTGCTGGATGGTTGCTGAAATAGTTTTGTGAGCTGTAACCTGGGATTCTGGCGTTTTTGGCTAAATACATTTATATTGATACATTTATAAATGTATTTTTAAATTTATATATTTAATGAAACGATATCGCTAAGTCTAGCAAAAAAAGAAGAAGCTTGTTGTTACTTTTAAGTAAGCAATGATGTCAAGGTTACCGCTGAGTATAAAGCAAAATTGACATTAGGCGTGTGTTCTGTGCTTTATGCTCAAAAGTACAAAAAGCGGTCGTCCCTGGGTGGGCTCGAACCACCAACCTTTCGGTTAACAGCCGAACGCGCTAACCGATTGCGCCACAGAGACTGACGGTGCACGACAGCCGGGGGTTTCTCCACCAGTGTTCTCGCGCTACGTTGCCGGTCAGTGTGCATTTGCAGACAAACGAACACCATGTTCAGGCCTCCAGAACAAAAGGCGGAAGCATATGAAGAAGAGCTTTGAATGTCCTTCAAGAAGCCTGGAGAACTATTCCCAAAGGCTACTTACAGAAATGACTACAAAGCTGCCTAAGAGAGTTCAGACTGAGTTGGAAAATACATGTGGACTTTCAAGGTTGTTAGAAGCTTGGTAAATAAACTGTCAATCAATGGACTTATGGCCAATTTCCCTATTAAAACATAAGGAAATGATGGGCGAACAGTACTGTATGCAAATGCTGTACTGTGCACCCCTGTTTATAGTGTGTTACACTGAAATGTTTACTAATTGTTAATATCAATAGACAGAATGGTGACATAAAAATGTTGAATGCTTGAAATTGATTTGAGCTACAATTACAGTTTAAATAACTACACAGGATTAACAAAGTCAAGATATCCTGTGGTGTTTATGCAAAAATTCAATACTGGCTTAAACTGCCGGCTCTCTGGATTGATCTGGCAAAACGATTTTTAAAGGATGGCTTCTCCTGTGGGATTTGTCACATTTAAACCATTACATCCATCAAATTCATTTAAGCTGATTTTCATTCCTTACTGAACTAATAAAAAAAAATCCTATAGCCACAGTGAGTCTGAATTATCAGACAATGTATTAATGTGGTAATGAGAGGAGAGCACACTGAAACAGTCAAGGAACATCATGAAGATATTCAGACTGTGGAAGGACAGGAACAGCTGGCAGCAGAAGATATACGATTAGAGTTACCCTCTGCTTACTGGTCCTCCAGTTCAGTTTTACAGGCTGTATCGATTATTGCGGATTAACCCTTTAAAGCCCGAACCATTAAATAGTTGAGAGTTTATTTAACCTTCTGACAATGAAAATCTATATTCTTTGTATCATATTTGCTCCTTTTTTGGAGCAAATATGTTTAAAATGTACTGTGCAATTTATTTTGGTTTTTAGTGGGGAAATAAAACCCACACGGATGATGTGTTCTCAAAAACTCACAGAAACTGTCAAATACGATACACTATGCATTAAAGCACTACATACGGCACAGGAGAGATCACCTCGAAACTATATGCCCTGTTCCCAGATTTTTGGAGGTTCATGAGGAGGCCATCGCCTGCTGGTGTTTCTGCTGTTTCAACCACTTCAGTGGTCACAGGTGTATAAAACCAAACACCGAGGCATGCAGACAAACATTAGAGAAAGAACGGCACGCTCAGGAGCTCAGTGTACTCCGTGAAATTTCCTTACTACTAAATATTCCACAGTCAGCTGTTTTGTGGTATATAACAAAGTGAAACTGGTGTAGAGCAGCGGAGACGACCAATCACGTTTCTACATCTGGTGATGTGATTGACGAGTCTGACAGTTGCCGGGGGAACAGTCCTTGTCTGACTGCATTGTGCCAAGTGTAATGTTTGGTGAATGGGTAATCGTCTTGCAGGGTTGATCAAAACTGGTCAAAAGTCCCCATAAACACCCCTAAACCTTGTAGAAAGACTTCCCAGAAGAGCTGAAGCTGTTATACCTGCAAACAGTGGGCTGACATTATATTAAACCCTACGGATTAAGAATGACAGGTCACTTTAATTGATATATGTGCGAATGCAGACGAGTGAATACTTTTGGCAATATAGTGCATGGCTCTCTGTAATACTTTTGATAGCATAGGCGAGCCATGGGGACATGGGATGATGTCAGAAAATCTGGGTCACAAGTCTAAAATAAAAGCTATGAAAATGAAACCTTCTCCAACTAAATTTGGGCGTGTAAGTATAGAGAGTGACACACATTCGCCACTGCGGACGTAGGCTCGTGCGCGCGGTGTGTCGATCCCAAAACAGGACGATCATTGTGTCAAAACAACACAGAGAGGCCGATGTCTTACACAGAAGAAAGCCGAGCGGCAGCTCAGCGAGAACACAGCGTCTTCTGTATCGGGTGCCTCGCTGGCTTTGACCTTTGACCCCGTGCCGAGTAATATGACCATATCCTTTAAGAGGGCCGAGCCAGTGTGCGCCAGGCAGAAAACACAACCGCAGCCATTTATGTGTGTGCCGAGCAGCCTTTTTTCTCACACACACACACTGCCCACACAGCTAATTTATTCAGTAAATGGGAAACTGGTTACAACCTTTGCCCTCATGTTGAGCCGCAGCACTGAGCTCGCCGGTCAAAGGAGTGCCACCTGAGCCCAGGGGAGTGGGTGGTGGTGGTGGTGGGGATTTCATTAACACACACATACAGAAACAGGCACAAGACAGCGAGGAAGCGGCAGGAAACCTAATAACTACTCGAACATCGTCCAGAGCAGATTTAGCGAGAGAGAACAAAGGAGCGAGGTAAGAGGACAGGAGATGGTGAAATTAGTTGGAGGAAAAAAATGTGTCTGCTGGAAGGAGCAAATGAGAAAAAGAAGAGAGAGGAGAGAAGGCAAAGCAAATGTGAGAAGGCAGCAGTGGGAAAAATAAGAAAGATGACAAAGAGGAGTGTGGGAATGTGTGTGTGAGTGTGTTTGGACGGCAGTGCGAAGCAGTGCTGACAGGATGTGTTGACAGGCCCGTTTGGAACAGTAGAGGTTTTATCTGTGCTAATAAATGAGGCCCTATATCCCATCCTACACGGGCCTATTAAAAACTGACCTGGAGTCTGTTGTACTTTCTTATTAAATATTTCAAGTGGGTGAAGCAGCTCCCGTTTCATTGATTACCGCAAAGCAAGCAAATCTTTATTTTTAGAGCCAGGGAGAAACGGAGAGGTAGAGAGGACTCGCACACAGCAACCAACTCATGCGTTTAAATCTAACAATGAGTACAAAGACAGAGGTAATCAAAGGCTGGGGAGAAAGGAAATGCTTCGGCCTCCGTGGCGAGCGGCACAGTTTTTACAGCTCACACCATTCGTCATAATAGGGCGTATTAAGGCACTCACAAGGATGTTGTTATTATGTTTTTTTAAGTACACAAATAAAATTAATGTGTAACGAATTCAGTTTGGTTTATTATAGTTTATATATAACTAATTGAGAACAAGCGTCATTGCAAAGTAATTTACCGACAAAGAACCCACTTTATTAAAGAGCTAGTTCCAATACTCTGGTTAATTGTTATCCAGTAGGGAGGTAGGAACAACTCCTGAAACCTCCAGCAGGAGCAGAAGCAGGGAGGTGCAGCTATCTGCTGGAACTGGACATTCTCATGTAACTCTCAGCTGGTTAAAGCCCATAGCATAGTTGCTCCACAGTGTGGTGGGTTACCCCACACAAGCAAAAATCCCTGCCTCGACTTTTCCCAGGAGGAGACACACGAGCGTGAACGTGCATCCAATTCTAAAAGTGTGCACGAGACACTAAGAGGCTTCACCATCAGTTTTGCTGGTTGGACAGACTTTAGTTCATTGCCACCAGGGCGGCGGGGTCCAGCTGTCACAGAGTGACAACACATACCCTGGACAGGTTGCCAGTTCACCACGGGGTGAGAAGAACTGGCAACGCATACGACATGCTTCCACAAGAGCTTCTTTCCAACAAAAGTCAGACTGTTGGTGAAAAAACCCCTAAAATACAGACAAAATCTACTTCATCCAGGAGTGCAATGCATATCTTTTCATACTTGTCCTTTAAGTGCAGTATGGGAATTAATGTTTCATAATTGAAATTACTTGAAATTGTGTCCCCTTACTTTACCTCACTGTGCACTTTGTTTTGTATTTGTATATAAATATAAATTTATTTGGCTTTGACTCTAAGCTCTGCGCATCAGCTTTGCTTTGTATGCAGACCCAGTGCATGTGAACAAATGGCAGATAAGAGGCGTTATCACTATCTTATTTTTATCTTTTGAAACCACCAAAGAAAATCTACACTGCATAACATTTTGACAAGAACATGTCTCCTCAGTGCAGAAAGAATCCTCCAGGAAGCTCAGATATAATAGAATTGTTTATTATCTTAATACAAATAAGAACCAGGGGCTACATGTCTTTGCAGGTTTAGTTTAGACTGTGTACAGCAGGTGAACAGTATGTGAAAGTTACATCCTTAAGAAATAGGAGGAGAAACAAAATAGTCCAGCCAATCCATCGACTGTTCACTGAAGCCTCATCAGACATGGTCTCAGTGGAAGGGTGGCTGTCAAGAAGGCGTTCTTAAGGAAGGGAAACAGCGAGAACAGGCTGAGGTGTGCCAAATTACACAAGAACTGGATTGAAAATCAATGTCAGTAGTCTGGAGAACTATTCCTGAAGAGCACTTAGAGAAAAAGAGTTCACACTGCATTAAAGAATAAAGGTTTGCATTTCAAATATTGACTTTTAAGCTCACCAGAGTTGTACATTCTCCGTTTTCACCTACATATTTCCTGTATGTTTGCTCATGTTTTGTTTTAATAAACCACTTCACGAATTTCTTGGTGAAATATAAAGAAATGAGGGCTTGATACTTTTGCACAGTACTTTAAATATTCAGTTTATTCTTCCAGAGATAAGGTGCTTTCTAATCTTCCGCCAGCAGCTGAGCTTTCTGACCCTCCTGTGGCTGCAGACACAAGTAAAATTAATATATATATACAGATGCCGCAGAAACACTTGAAGGCCACCAACAGAATCCATTCATCATATTGCACAGTCGAACAGGCTCGACCCACTGGGACTCCTTTAAAAAAGTTCTTTTTTAAACATCCTTATTGGTGTACAGTGAGATTTTAGAGGTTTTGCGGAAAACAGCAGCTTCTGCCAAGGGAAAGAAAGCCGTTACAGTCAGCAACAAGCTGCAAGAGGAAAGCCAGTGAGAGGTCCAGGCCTTCTTTATTGCAGTCAAATAAATAGGATTCATTACCGTGTTGAAAACGATGCTGGGATACTGCCCGACATGCTTCAGTGTGCATGTTTCATGTTATTTGCAAATGTTTACATTTAATTTGTCAACCCTGGCTTCCTGTGTGCATGACATATCTTTAATGGCACAGAGAGCTGGGTTCACAGACACCGATTTCCAGAAGTGTCTGTGAGGCCATGCAGTGATTTGCATGAAAGAATCACGCCTGCTTTTAATATAGTGTGTTCTATGGGCATGAAGGTCACAGACATATAAAACATGTTACTGGAACATATAGCAGCCTCATTGACTGCTTTATGTTTTTACAAGAGTCAAAGAGTTCTTATGGAATAGGGGTTGTATTTGCATACTGGTCAATGTAATCAGTGTAGTAATAACAACAGATCTCACATTTCCAGTTCAGGTGGACTGGAAATTACATACTCATCGCTGTTTCATTTTCACTTAGTGTTGTTTACCAGGTGATATCTGTTTTGAGTGCTATCCAACACCCATATAGTTTTATGTCAGCTGCTTCAGAGCAATCATCTCAAGACTTGTGTTGAACCGCTGTAGGTGTACACTGCAAAAACTCAAACTCTTTACCAAGTATATTTGTCTTATTTCTAGTCAAAACATCTCATTACACTTAAAATAAGACAAAAGCAGCTACAAAGCAACATTTCAAGACAGTGAATCTTGAAACTACAGACAAACTAGATAATTTTCACTTGTTTCATTGGCAGATTTTTTTCACTTAATATTTTGACTTGAAATTAGACAAATACACTTGGTAAGATTTTGAGTTTTTGCAGTGTAGTTTTTATTCTTCTGAATCTAACCAAATCGTTTATTGCTGTAACCTGTCAAAAAGCTGAAATCATGGCTGGTAAGCACACCACAAACACATATTATATACCAGCAACATTGTCCACAACATCACAACCTTGACTTATTTAGCCCGACAGCAGGAGCGTGGTGGGTCTTGTTAGTAGCGTGAGGGACCCTGAACAGGTCAAAGTAACGTCACGCACCATCCAGAGTGCCCTCCATGTCTGCTGATTGCACCCTGACAGCTCGAATGGAAGATGAAGTGAGGCGTGTCCGGGGATCTCTGCAAGCGGGCAGAGATTGTAAATAATTTAAAAATAAAGTACATGGTGCATGACTCTGTCCTGCCTCAGTTCTTTTCAATCTTTTGTGCCATTCATGGTGTGGAACACGATGGACATTTGCTTTGGTTCTGAAGTACTAAATATTGATAAAGTCAGGGTTTTTTTTAAGTTTTGTCAGTCCAGGCTGACCTGATTCTTGTCTACACAAATCAATAAAAGTAATTATACGAACAGATAAAATGTTGAATAATACTTTGCTGGTATCTCATTCTTAAGAAGCCTCTTTTGAAGCCTTTTGAATGTAAAAAGTCATTTAACCATTGCAAGTCTTTAATATTTTTAATGCTCAAAAACAACCAGTTGTATCAAAGAAGAAAAAGTCTGTAAAGTTTTAGAAACATCTGTCCCTGCTTCTGAAATCACATCAAGCACAAACCATAAAAAGCTGCAGAGGAACCACAAGAAAGCGTCCAATCAATCAGAAAGCAGCCCATTAAACAATATCCATTCAGCACAGCGGTGTCATGCATTACTGCCGGTCCACAAACAAGCTAAAAACAATGAATTTATAATGCCAGCGGGGTGTTTAACAAGCTTCGGCCAATCTCTGCAGCTCATCACAAACAGGATCAATAGGAAGAAGCGACAGCGTTCCCTAATCAAAGTCTGCACTGTTCCTCACAAGAATAATAACCCGTATGGAGGAGGCAATACGCTGCAAACACAATAACTCATTAATTTATTACACACCCGAGTCCAGATCGTTACTCAGTCTGTCCGTCAGGATTCAGGAAGCATCCTTAACCTCGCCCCAAAAAATAGGAACGTAATACTAATAAAATCAAAGAGCGGTGGGAGTTATTAGGAGGTATAAGCCAGAAAGAGCCCAACTGTCCTTTAAATACACTACAGGTGACTCATTAGTGCACAGGAACACTGTAAGAACAGGATGGAAAATATGACGACTACTAAGTCTGAGACGTGTTTTTGAGTAACGGAGATAAAAAACAAACGTGACTACAAAAGAAGGGAGTGGAAATAAGTTGCAATACACAGTACAGGCAAAATAAATACAAACGAGAATAATAACTCATAAAGAGCCAGTTTAAGGAGGCGGTAATGAGCGTGAGAAAAGAGGATCTATGTTTCTTAGTAAAGAGCGTTTAAAAGTTGACTTCAAATGGCAGGGGAGAGAGAGGCAGGGCGATAAAAATCGACGTGGGTCAGATTGTGAGGGTGTTGTAAACCTCCAGGGCCAACCAGGAAAGAGACGATTAACGGGACTCTGGAGCCAATTAGCACTGCAAGACTCACACGCGACACCATTAAAAAATAAATAAATAAAAGATCTGCTATAAGTACGATGACAATTTTATACCCAATGATTGTATTGGTTTTTTTTAAGAGAAGAGAGAAACAGCACCTCTAACAACAGTGATCCTTGATGCAGCATTAAAGCTTGTTTGGAACAGCACGGCCTGTTTTGTTTTCAAAAATGCTCGTACAGGATTCCAGGATGTCTCAGATTTATTGAGTCTGTTATCGCTCAGACTCTCCAAATGCGATGTATTCATCATTTCTCCCATCCAAAGCTCAAATGTTGGTGCTGAGCCTTTTTATTTCCACTGCTGTAGGATTAACTTTTTAGCAATTACCATTCCAAGCAGGAACGCAATCTGTTCGCGGTTCCTCGCAGACGCCAAAGAGCTAGTCTTTCCGAGTAACAATGAAAACCTACTACGGCAGTTTCTACTATGTCATTTCGAGGTGGAATTAATGGTTCTTTATCTGTTTCTGCAGGTTTTTAGCCACGCACTGTAAAAGATTTTCGATTTGCGTCCAGTTCTCCGATGCGCATAACCCAATCTCAATAAGTATGTAGAATAGAGTAGAATAGTAAAGGGAACCACAGTAGAGTTCACCACAAACAGGAAAAAACATGAAAGAAAACACCTAAGAGACAAGCACAGAGAATGGACTCCTAGCTGAGAGCTGTCATTGTTTCTAACACAACAAAGACGTTCTCTGTGTTACTTCTATGTTCCTGAAAGCAGAGGCTAAGCTGGAGGGCCGACAGCTCCATCCACATACTTTGACACTTCCTCCTGGATCACGGCACGCAGCTCTGTGCCGCTGCCTGTGTGACTGTGTTTTTCTCCCTCCCTGCCTAATGGTCGTGCTGTTAACAGTCTTCTAGCACTGCTTTATCTCAGTACGCTGACTTTCGGATTAGACAAGAACATCACATATTTTTCAAATCGCTCCCTGTTGTACCAAGATTTCTTATTTCATATTTTGGTCTGTTCATTTTATTTCTCTCTTAGGGGTGTGTATTTTTTTTTTGTCCTAGAACAGAAGCAGCATGTATGTTAGACAACCCTGATGAGGATGATTGGAAGAGAACGATTGGATAGATCAAGTTATTCACCCAGCATGGTCACAGAATACAATCAGAACAACGTGTGAAAGTGATAACTCGAGTTTATGTTGCAACTGAGTCATTCTGTAAAAGGACTAGATGTTATAATCCCTGATAATGCGCCTGATAAGATCAAGACAAAAACATGATACCATAGAGCACTCCATCCAGACATAGAAACAAAATAGCAAGAAATGTTTAATGTCAAGGGCCTCTTGGATCAGAAATGTTGGAGGACACTTAAACGTGACAGTGGTCCCACTGCAGCAAAGATTAGTGATTTCCATGACAACTTGATTATCAAGGCTGAGATGATTGGCTTGTTACTCATGATACCAGCAGAAAGTTGAGTCATGTAAACCTGTAAAAACACAAACAAACTTGTGCCCATACCCATATTTATGGTGTTTTGGAATGTCTCCATTAGACATGCTAAAACAAAATATATGACTCAGCTCATTTTGAGAGGGTTGGATGGGAACTGTAATTCACCGAGGGGTGTGTGTGTGCGCGCGCGCGCGTGTGTGTGTGTGTGTGTGTGTGTGTGTGTGGGGGGGGGGGGGGGGGGGTATAAGTGTTGAAATAATGAAAAATAAATCTACTAAATGCTTGCATTCATTGCAATTAGTAACCTCAGTCATACTAAACACCCCTTTGTTATGAAAATGCTGTGAATAATAGATGAGGGAGGCCCCGTTCCTGGGGTTGCCTAAGGCCCGTGAATCACTAAATGCACCCCTGTTGACTGTAGATTTACATACGAGCTCTCTGTGAAGCCCCACTTCAAATTTAAATCAGCCTGCGTGGCATCACAAAAGCTTTTCACAGTGAACGGCAAGAAGCAACTTTACAACAGAGAGCGCGGGGTTAACGGAGCGCCCGGAGCTGGAGATACAATATTCGGGGAAACGTTACATAAGTATTACAATAATTTTCTCGTCACGGTCGAACGACTTTCCGTTAGGATTGTCCATGCGCGTTAATGTGCTCGTGGCGTGTGTGAAGACCATATGTGCTTGCTGTGAGCGCGCGAGCCGCCGCACAGCGTTCTCCGCGCGTCACGAACACACGCGCAGAGAGAGAGAGAGAGAGGGGAGAGAGAGAGAGGCAAACGCCTCTCGTTATGTAGCACGAGGAGTCGCTCGCGAGGACCATCCTCTTGACAGACAGCAGATCTGCAGCCTCACTGACTGCTTCACCTGAACAAGCCCCAAACAGTGCCGAAGAGAGCCAAGAGTGAAGGCGAGCAGGAGGAGCGGGAGGTCCTCCAATAAACCGAACAAATAAATTTAAAATAAAATAACGGAAAAAGAAGAAAGAAGGAGGAGAGGGGACAGGAGGCAGCCGGCTGGCCGGGACACGCAGTCCGCCTGAGGGGAGAAATCACCGCTACCACCGTCACATCACATCACAGCTCCGGAGATAACAAAGGTCGGTAACGGTGTAATAGCAGCATCCCTATCCTTACATGGCGGCGTTAATCCCCGTAGTAGCGCAGCAGTGGACGTGTCTGATGTGCTGTTTAAAAGGGAAAAAGGGGGATCGATGTGTCACAAGCGGACATTTGTAGACGATCATGTTTGTTTCTATTGTGCCAATGTTCCGTTTTTCTCTCTCTGTGATCCTCACCGCTCCTCTGTGGGGACAATTACGCACCGATAGCTGCGCCAAAAGCGGATTTATGGCCACCCCCCCGCGCTGACACGTTTTCCTCAAAAAAAAAAAAAAAAAAAAAAAAAAAAAAAAGGTGTTCAGAGCCAACATGTGTATCATTTGGAAATGAGCCGCGGAGTGATTTCACTCCGGCACGACCCCTCAAAGCTATCCAGGCGTGCTGGTGCTGTTGTCGATCCAGCGGCGGAGAAGAACGAAGTTCTCACATACAAAGAGCTGAAGTGAAGCTGAGTGTTAAAAGCAATGAAGAGTGGACACGGTAACCACCGTCCGTGCTTTTCATGCCGTTTTTAACCTTTTGAAGTTTTCTTTTCTTTTTTCCCTCCCGGTTATCGCGTTCCCGCTAAACTCAGTCGCTGCTCTAACCCGTTTTTCCAGGTTAACAGATTTTTTTTTTCAACTGGTTAGATTTGCTTACATTTTACGCTCTCCAGATGTTGCAGATTTGTCCATTTTTTGAATAGATTAGATCACAGACCTGGCGGAAAAAAGGAATTAACATCGTCTTAAGTGTATACATGTGCATATAGGTGCTGATAGTATCTTCAAATAGCAACGCGAACTATGTTGATGACAAATATTTTCACATTCAGCTTTTTGTTCGAGCAAATTAATGTGCCAGTTAAGCGGGAAGCTGTGTTAAACTGTGTAATAAACTGGTGACAGGTAGCAGGTGTTGATGTTTCCTGCTCATCTCGAGTCTGATGTGTTTCTTTGTGGTTTTAGGAGGAAAATATCAGCTTGTGATTTCATGTCAGTGGACACACAGGTGCCAGTATTTTGCATCGTCATATGAAGATAACTACAACATGTATTTGCATGAACTGGACATGGAAACCTTCTTTTTCCACAGAGGTCTTTATTTTAGTCAAATCATATGGAATACTTGCAAAAAGGCAAAAACCAAAGCTGTAAATGATTTGTATATATATTTGTATATATATATTTGTATAATACCCCTTTTCTCCTCGGCCGGCTGACAGACCAGGAAAAGCACAAGCACAGTAAAACAGACCTGTTGTACTGCATACTTTGTGCATTGCCTCCATCTGGCAACAGAGCTCACTGCACTCAGCGGTGCGAACAGCGCTAGCTGCGCTGGACCATAAACCCAGCTTTAACCTGGAAAACCGGTCTGCTTGTTGACTGGTCGACATTGGGCAGATGCTTTCGTCATCCGCTGCCAGCGACGTGCAGTCAGGATTTTGGAGAACTGCACGATAGCGCGTCCTGTCCGAGCTCAGACACTGTCGGACACATTAGCCTAAAACCAGCTATACACCGAGATGGAATCGGTGTATTTATCGCGATCTTCTCTGCCAGCGCCTCAAAGCTTGTCGGGATGATTGATTTCTCCTGTTCAGTCAGATTAAGAGAGTGTCAACACCTGTGCCGGGAAATTAATTAAACTTCACGCGGAGATTAACCGCGCGGGATTATCAGTGTGAACTCCTTCGTACACCCGGAGGAGAGGAGGGCAACTGTTAATGACAGACTATTTATACCTTTATTGAATCTAGCATGATGGCAGAATGATTCCAGCTGTTGCTGGAGCCTGTTCAATATTTTCCGTAACACAGATTTGCTTCTGTTCCATTAGTTGATTAGTTTGTTGTTGGCTGAAGTTTTTTCAGTCTGCTGCATCACTTACAGAGGTTTGTATTTGCCTTGTTGGAAGGAAATGCGCATTGTTGTCACTGTTGGTTCTTGAAGTGGCTCTTTACACACACACACACACACACACACACACACACACACACACACACACACACACACACACACACACACACACACACACACACACACACACACACACACACACACACACACAAAATGTACTTTGGTTACATGTTAATGGGGTACTTCATTAATCTGACAGCTGACAGAAAATTATGGGCCACACTCAAAGCAAGTCAGTCCCTGCAGAAATCATTTACTTGGGTGTGGGAATAGAATAAAAAAGATTTAAAATAAACATGAAGAGTATCAGAGGAGGTGTCCCTATTTCAGCTCAGTCACTCAGTGAAATAGCTGTCACATCTAATGAATAATTCAAGTCATTTAGTAAGCTTAAAATGGGAAAAAAAAAACATTTGCAGGCTCCAGCTTGTCAAAATAAGAATTTGCCCCCACACCATTTTTTTTATTTGGTGCTTGTTTTTGACTTTTGGTCAGACAAAACAAGACATTTTAAAGCCATCAAATACTCCAGGAAGCTAGAATGGTGTTTCCCCCCTTTTCCCCATCAAGTAAAGCAAATAACCGTGGGACTCCTTTGTAAATGTCTCACAAAACAGAAATAATTCCCACATTTTCTGGGTTTTTGTGTCTTTTTAAGCGGCTTTGACAGCAGGTGGATGGACGGCCCACGTAAAATACTGAGAAATCTCATCAATCCTCATGCCGGTCCACTGCTGCTCCTTTTTGATCCGTGCGTCTACCTGCCTCCCCTCTGTCCGTCTGTCTCTCGCCTCCTCGTCTGTCTTCGGGAAGTAGGTTAGTGAGAAAGGAGGCGAGGTGACTTAATAAACCCCATCTCGCGGCAGGTCATTTACAAGCACGGACCTAAAAAGGTTCCTGACTTTCTTTCTTTCTTTTTTCTTCTCTCTGGTGTGCCCACAAGAAAGGCACAAGACCGAGTGATGAATGTGCACTCTGTTGGGAGAACAGCGATGCAGGGAATAACAATGGAGGCGAGGCGAGGTGGTGTTGATGGAGGGGGCAGGGAGGGATAGAACAGCGACACACTTATGAATAAACGCTCACACACTAACGCGCGGGCCACACCGGCCCTCTACAAAAAAACGCGAAGATAAAGTGCGCTGACTAAGATTCACTTCACGGCTGTGTTAAAGCTCATCACAAAAGTCTTTTTAGATGGAGGGTGCCCTTTAAAGGCTCTGAGAAAGGAGTTTATTTATACTGTAGCAGACTATGATATACTGCTCTGTGTCTGGCTGCTGCACAGTGTCCCTGAAAATGGTCGTTCTTAGGCCCCGAGCCAGAAAAGGAGAAGTCTTTGTTTACTGGTTCCCAGGAGGCGGAAAGAGTCAGACATGCTGGTATGTAGCATAAATTCCTCCAGATGGTGATTTTAGGGTGAGTGGGGTTTTCAGAAAATGCAACAGTATCAGCAAAGCTTTGAAGGAAGGGGACAGTTAAGCATCGCAGAGCTCACACACTTGCACACACAGAGAAAAAAAAGGGGCAGAGAAAATCATACAGGAGGACAGATGGTGAGCGTTGTCTTTTTTTTCTTCTCTGTGCAGTTGGTATTGACAGGGAAGGGCTTTACGGGCACGCAGGTTTCAGGGGTGCAGGAGGATGCGGTGCTCACTCAGGTCTTCTTAATGTGCGTAAGCGGAGGTCATGACTGTGGTTTAAGACCGACTGTGAGCCTGAGTGATTAGAGCGCATGTGATTAAAAATTTACTTGTGGGCATCTCGGCTCACCGCGGAGAACTGAGGGAGTGTGTGTGCTTGCGCTGATTTAGCGATGTGTGGATGTTGGCCTGAGCGAGATTAATGCTCCATGTTAACAAACCTCTTGGTTTGACCCTGGCCAGCTGACACACACACACACACACACACACACACACACACACACACACACACACACACACACACACACACACACACACACACACACACACACACACACACAGACATGTATTCTCTCACGCAGACAGCATCCACTTGATCCCCTGTTAGGTTGATGCTGGCCTTGAGCAACCCTCCTTGCAGAAGCATGCATGCGCACACAGACACGCACAAACAAACATTGAAAACTGGCCAACTTTCAGCCACTTTGATGCATTAGTGCAAAGGTACATTTTCTCCTCATTGTGGCTCAGGAGCAAATAGATTTTGATGTGCAGGCATGCACCTTATTTCAGATTAGAGGCTTTACTGGATACAAAAATGGAGGGTGTAGAGTTGAAAATGCCCTCTTGTCACCCCCCCCGTGGTGCCGCATATCATTGATATCCCTGGTTGTGATTGATTCCTTGGGGGAGCCTGCTAGATGAAGAAGAAGAGACATCAGTAATTTGTTGTATAATTGTTAGAGAGCAAAGACTTCACAATGAAAAATGAATGCTAGAGCGCTCTTTATTGCTTGTCACAAAACGAGACAGGCTTTTATCCCGGTTCCCTGTCATGTGTGGTTCTGGCTGCTGATGCCAGATGAAGACAGATGGGCGAGGGTTTTTGTCGGGGTTTGGGCCCGGCTCCAGGGAGCTGCCCTTGGTACGAACGCTTTCATCTACTTGTAGATGTCCGATAGCCAGATACCAGCAGACCCTGGATTAAAACGGTCTGGGCAGAAAGATTATGGGAGCAAAGTCCTGTATCTCGATGGCCCTGCACGAAAATGCATTATTCATTATTAATACAGAGAGCATCTTGGTCTGGGTGCTGTTGTTATTGTCGGGCAAACTTCTACGTAGCAGAGTCCTCCCTTTTCCAAAGTCCTGACCTTGAATTTTTTTTCCATTCAGACACTCTCTGCTCTTTAGACTTTTGGAAAGTGTTTGAGTGAACCAGAGCCTGAGGTTGTTTTTTTCTCAGTACTATGAATAGCACCATGACTAATCTGACTGGGGTAATAACAACATTTAAGCTTTCTTTATTGCGCTATTCAGTCAGAGCGTATACGGTGCAGGGGACACCATGAGGTTAACTTAGAAATATGCAGATTTTCATCAATTTACCCAAATAACACAAATATTTTAAATTTCAAAATACAGTGATGATCAGGCTTTCTTTCTGATCAAAGAGCCCTGTCCTATAGTTTGACTGATATCTAATTGTGTTTATTACAGTTATCATTACAATGATTCTGTGTGAGAATATAAATGAAATCAATGTTATTATAATGACAACCATCCTCGAGTAGGAATAATTTGGGGTGGTTTCCAGTTTAACTACCCTGAGAGGCACAAACCCCTCATCTAGCAGCTGCTGATGCTCTCTCAGCTAATTGCAGTGATCACATGGTGCAACACCAATCAGCCACAACATTAAAACTTCTAATGTTGCATAGCGCTGTGTAGGTCTCCCTCATGCTACTGTAATCTCTGACTTGTCAGTGTGTTCAGTTCCTTTGGTGTCTGTTTTATTATTGTAATGAATATGGCGACTGATGGTAATTGAGAGCTATCTGTTGTACGTGTTATTATCTGATAAGATTGATGAGTGCACGATGAAGCAAGAATCAAGGGTTTGTGAGGTAATCTGAGTTTAAAGTTTGTCGGCGTCATGAAGGTGGCTCTCATTTTATTTGGCTAACATCACCATGGTAACTTGTACTGAAAACATAACCTGGTCGGGAGGTTATGTGTCTTGCTGCAAGACCCAATTTGAGTGAAGTTTAGCTGTAGGACAGATTCTCTAGAGCAGTGGTCTCCAACCTTTTTTGCGCCACGGACCGGTTTATGCCCGACAATTTTCTCGGACCGGCCTTTAAGGTGTCACAGATAAATACAACAAAATAAAACTAGTACCGGTACCGAAATAAAGAAGATTTATTCATAACACACGTGAAAAGACCCAGGAAAACCGAGTTAACGATAAAAACGATAACAAAATAACGCTGAAAACCGATAAAAACCCTGAAAACCACACATTTCACACCTGAGCCTCAACTCTCGCGGCCCGGTACCAAACGACTCACGGACCGGTACCGGACCTCGGGGACCGCTGCTCTAGAATACTTTGGTATAGAGAGGAGTTCATGGTTCACTCAATGACTGCCGAAATCATCACCCCTCCACCACCGCACTGATAGTTGTTATGAGGTTTTTGTGCTGATATGCTGTGTTTGGTTTTCTCCAAATGTGGTGCAGTGCATCATGGTCCGACATCTCCACTTTGCGCCCTTGTCCAAAGGACATTGTTCCAGAGTTTTTCTGGTTTTGTTCAAATGCAACTTTGCAAACCTAATCTGAGCTGCTGGGATTTTCTTTGAGAGAAGAGGCTTTCTCCTGCAGTTCTTCCAAACAGCTGAGCCCTGTAGAGTTTGACATGCAGCTCTTGGGCTTTTAGCAGTTTCTTTGAGCATTGCACGAATCTGACCTCGGGGTCAATTTGCTGGGTCGTCCACTCTTGCGAAAAGTCTCCATATCAGCAATCTTTCCAAGAGTGGACTTCTTGCTTTTATAGAGGTGCTCACACTTATTGATGATCAGTCAATTAAGTGCATTTGATTCACAGCACATGGCTTCTACTTACCCTCTTTATTTCTATAGAAGCAGGGCAGCAAAGAGTCCTGAGAAAACGTCCTTTTTCACATCACTGTATTCATGGCTCTCATTCAACATTCATGCCACGTGATCGCAAAGGGCAGAAGCACAACTGTGGATTATGCAGTTATAAGTTCATCCTTAATCTTGGAAACACCATTGTACCTTTAGTAACTCTTCTTGACCTTTCATTTTTTACATTGCATAACCTTAATTAGCAACAAACAAACATGGATGTAACATCTGCTCAGTAAAAATGGATGTTTTAGCATACTTTCCAAAAATAAAGTGAGGTGCTCAGGTGATTGAAAAGCAAACGACGAGCTACTAAATAGTATATTTTTTCCCAACAAACCAACACCAAACATAGCTGTAACTGGTTGAATCTACCAGGTTATGATGAAACTTCTAATTCTAATCAAGATGATCAGATTAGAGGTTTTGCCATAATCAGATTATTTCTGCCAGTGGGATGAATGTGAGCTGGTGGCACAAACTCATAACAGGCTTTACCTTTATTTTGTTTTGAAATTGATTTCTGTGGAACTTCAGCCAACCTGAAGTGAAACAAGGTTAGATACAGTGGGTTTGGGTACTCTGGCCCTTGATGGCAATTCTGATTGAAAAAGCTGGGCGGTGTACTTACATCCTGTCGTTGCCCTCCAAATAGCTCGGTTCCCATGACCTTGGATGAAACGGGAAGCTTAAAGTGCCCATAAAGCCACATAAAACAGAGCATAAGAACAATGATAATGGCCGGTGAGAGCACACTGTGGTGGCTATTAACTCCGGCAGGCCATTCGATATGTTATCTATAGAATCACTGGCTCGACTTCAGCCAGAAAACAGATACTCGAAACTGAATATCGCTTTTCCACACTAGCAAAGAGCTTCATCACAGAGAACTCCCGATGCCACGAACTAAAGAAGTATCGCAGCGTGTGTTGAGGGACTTACAATATATTTCACTTTGGCTCAGTTTGAAAAAAAAAAAGAGAGCTTCTTTTCAATAGACTGGATCCTATTACCTCTTATTCATTAGGCTACAAGGAGCAAGATGAGGCACACGGATCAATAGAGGACACCTCCGAGGGCCGAGCAGTGCTGACAAACACACGGCTATTTATTGCTGAACACTGTAATAGTTTGATGATGATAATCCATTTTCAGCTGATGTCAGTGCAAACAATTATTTTTTTCAGCGGATTTATTTCTCACTGTGTTGTGCTGTTTATTTTACCCGAGGAAACTATTTTATTGTGCAGCTTGAATTATTGAAATTCGAATATTTGTTTAAATTTCTCGTTCTTTTTGATTAAGAACCACAGGGGGAATAAAGACAGTTTTTTTCTGTTTTCTTTAGACTATTCTCGTCTTATTTTTACCACCTGCCTTGCACCTCTTTCATCCTGAAACAATATGTTTGGTCTAATAAAGAGGAGGAACTTAATGAGTGTGCTGAGCTGCCCAGGCAGGCAAGTAAAAGCCTCCGTGAAGTGCTAACGATGTTTCTTCCGGAGGCTGCCGGTGTCAGGTTAGAGGCGGGCTCTTACACACTTTGACTCCTTTTACCTGTGTGTTTGGGTTTTTAATCATGAGGTCTGCTTACCTGTGTGTGTGCATGTGCCTTATTTATTCGCAGCAGCATCTGTGCGCTGGTGTGTGCATTACGTGGAGTTACAATGCACAGGGCTGCCCGCCCCTTGGGGATTCTGGTGTGGACCCTTAATTAATCCGTTTTCTGGCTGGAGGGCCTCTGTTACAATAATAATAATAATAATAATAATAATAATAATAATAATAATAATAATAATAATGGATACTTTATTGATCCCCATGGGGAAATTACTTGTTTTTCTCTGCATTTGACCCATTCACTCAGTGAAGCAGTGGGCAGCCCACTAAGCAGGCGCCCGGGGAGCAGTGTGTAGGGACGGTACCTTGCTCAGGGGTACCTCAGGGTAGCCGTTAAGTGGATTTGAACCATTATTAGGCTTTTACAGAGAAGCTGGCTGAGTCCTAACAGCACGATCTCCGAGAGCACAACACTCACACAGCTGTGCTTCCAGCAATGTGAGGACAGTTCACATAATGAAATGTTTTCCATAACTTCTAACAAATACCCTTAATGAGTGATAAATCAGTTCAAGTTTAAACAAAGTGGATTAGCAGCAAAGCGTCAGCTGCCCATCCTTTCATATGATCAGCTTGCATATGTAACAAAACTTATGCTTAAACCTATGGCTGTAAAAATGTATATGGATGGACCTGCGGGCTGTCTTTCAACCTGGTGCCACCACCTTAGGTTATCACTCAACATAACATTTTGAAATCGCTGACTTTCAAGTTAGTTCATAATTAGAGATGGCACGATACCACTTTTTTTTATGTCCGATACCGATATCATAAATTTGGATATCGGCCGATACCGATATGAATCCGATATAGTGTGTTTTTTAATTAAAACTGTTTTTTTAATATCTTGCTGCATTTTGTATAAGTTCAAATTCAAGTTTAAAAAAACAAACAAACACTAAAGCTATTCTGTTATACCTGTATGCAAAAATATACTGCACCCAAAATATTTCATAGTTCAGCAATACTGATCAATCTAATGAACTTAAACCTGCTCCATCCTTCTTATTCTGGTATTTTAAAGAGTAAGCAACCTAATTAATAGGGCTGCAAGCTCCCAGCCAAAAAAAAAAAAAAAATAGGGAACCATCAGCCACCAGCACAGATGGTACCTTCACAAAGGAAAAAGTACTATAGCTTACTAGGGTATATTAGACTTAACAGTTACTATATACAGTAATGGACTTCTATACTTTTTACATCAGATTAAAATTTGGGTGTAAGATTCAGATAATTATTTATTAAAAGCTAGACCTTTTAAATGAGAATAAGAAAGAAAAGTCTGTCTTTGTGCCCTCTTTCCCTGTTCATGCCCTATCGGCCCCCCTGGCTAAACTTTGCTAGATCCGCCCCTGCACAGTTACCAGCGTCAGCTACGCAGAAAATGATCCTGGTGTAGAAAGTAATATTAAATAAATTCTAACAACAGCTTATCAAGCTTAAACGTGCACTGAAAAAAAGGCCATGTTGGATTTACTTGATTCAATAGTGGACATTGGTTGCACACAAATGTTTTGCTTTGGCAGAAACTTAAACAACTGAGTTAAATCAACACAACTTTTTCATATTCAGTAAACCTGTGCATTTTGTGTTCATAAAACGCGATTGAAACATGTTCAGATGAAGTAAATTGAGCTCTTGGAATATTTTAATCCTTCACAATTTTGTCATTTTATTTCAACACTATTCAATAACTTTTACCCCAGTACTACTTGGTCACTTAAATACTACATGCTGTCTTCATATTACATAATGTTCAACAAAGTCTAGATCCTGGTTACCATAAAAATTCAATGGGTCTTCAACAATTACCATCCTTCTATCTTTATCCTGGTTGCAGGAGGGCTGGGAAATAACCCTGAAGTGATAGGTTACAAGGCAGGGTACACCCTGGATAGCTGACCAGTCTATCACATAGAAACAAACAACCATTTACACTCACAGGTAATTTAGAATCACCAGTTAACCCTAACTCTAATAACTGCATGACTTTAAACCAGAATACCCAGAGAGAAACCTGCAAACTATAGCCAGAATGTGGATTTGAACACAGGACCTTCTTACTGTGAAGCAACAGCACTAACCACCATGCCAACAATCTAGGAAATGTGATTTCCTGTATTTGATGCAGAATTGTTTTGTTTTTGTAATAATACACAATAAATAGCAGCATGCACGTGGTGTGTGTGTGCGTGTAGTTGTCTGCCTCTTATAACTCCAGTGATTTTCCTGCAGTTTGAAATCTTGTGCGATCTTGTGAATTTCATGAGTTCAGCAACTAACCACTCTTGCTAGATTGTATCAGGTCGTCTCAATAAGAACAAATTAAGTTGTTGAATTTCGTACAGATTCTTCATGATTTAATTAAGTTCATAGAAACATGAAATTATTGTGTTCAAATTACAAGTTAGACTTTTTTAATGTAACAACCACACAATTTACTTTTTTTGGTATACTAAAAAAAGTAGAGGTGGCTGCTCGACTTGACTGAGATGGATGCCTTCCTGAAACCACGATCTAAAGAGCGCGAGTCTGAAACCCGTGCAGTGTCGCGGGATTTAACATTGATATAATATTGACTTACTTCACTTGAACATGATATGAACAATTTAATCTAGCCTCTCTGCATATCATGTAGTTTCTACACTATGTAGTTACACTTAACTTTAAAGCATGAGGCAATTGTGTTAAATACACGCAAGATGCTTACGTAAATCCAAGAGCTGGCCAATCCCTTTTTTTCAGTGTGCTGCTGTTGTTCAGCTGCTGGTTTTCTCTTTCTGGCGCGAAGTGGGCCAAAAACAAACAAGAGAGACAGACTCGCGACAGAAAAGCCGATCAGCTGATCATTGATCAGTTTCATGATTGAAGTAGCAGCAGGAGAGGGAGAGAGACAGAAGAGGCAGTCGCTCCATATATCGGTTGTTAAGCTTAACACGGGAATGCTTTACAAACATTCAGAGATGTACTTACACACCTGCTTTACTTCTCTGGGATAACTTTGTCGGAGATGAAATGACAGTTTGGTAGTGAGGCCACAAATGCTGAACCAGACAGCAGGTCTCACACGCCACAGCCGCTCTATCACGTGATGCATACTGCTCCGACGCGCTAGGGTTATGAGCCGAGTTACGCCATGTCGCAAGTTTTGTGAGGTGCTGTCGTGATATTTAATGGATCGGATTACATTTTTTATTTCTCTCCGATATCCGATCCAGTAATTTAGATCAGTATCTATGAGGCGCCTTGAGGCGACTTTTATTGTGATTTGGCGCTATATAAATAAAATTGAATTGAATTGAGTATCGGACCGATACTTAATATCAGATCGGTCCATCTCTATTCATAATACCATATTTCAGTTAGCCCGATGACTGTTTACATGCTGAGTGATTTTTTTGATGACAGACTGCATATGTTGTGTTACTGGATCTCATCTTACCCAGTTTGTATAATAAGGAATTAACAAACAAAAATCACACTTGATGTTTGTCTTCTTTGACTTCTAAAACTCAACCTTTCCTCAAAAGTTAAGCTTTAGTCCTGCTTCAACTCTTTCCCCCATAAAGATAAGAAGATAAGAAGATCTGGCGACCTTTACACCTCAGTATATATCAATAATAGACGTCTAACTATTCGATCCGATCACCAACAGAAAAGTTTATTCATTTTTTCCGAGGGTAGCTGCTCAGGCTCTCTAACTTCTGTGGCACACCTGCTCATTTTATTTTGCAAGCAGGTTTCAATATGACCAAAGACAGCCTGAGTGTTTGCAGGCTGTCAGTCTGGGGCCACCCCCTACACCTGTGTTCTCACAAACAGTTCAAGTTAGAAAAACGAAAACTTTCCTTTAAGCGTCGCCATCAGCTGCACACCCCATATTTTACCACCTTGCCCCACTGAAAATATCAGCACTACATTACTGTGACACTATGTGATACACATACACTCAAAAAAATGAAACGTTGGCTTTAATTAAAATTATTTTGTCAACAGGTTCCATGAAATTGCATTATGTTAGTTTAAAGCAAAAATCTTTAGTTCATCTAATTAAAAAAAAAACTACTTAAGATTAACAAGACATATTTAAGACTAACTAAATGAAGTTATGTTGTATGAACATAGATTATATATTTACAGGTTAGATAGTTTAGATTAGTTACTTCAACACATTTCTTATTTGTGGCAGTAAAATGTTAAATTTAAGTTAGATTAATTCAAATATTATATTTTCAGCCACCTTGTGCTTTACTAATTAGTTTTACATAAATCTATTTTGTCAACAGGTTTCACACAAATGAATTAAGTACATCCAACTTATTTTTTAAAATTTCTTTTATTGCCAACACATTCAGTGAGCATTTGTGTAAAACCGGTCCGAAACAAAACACGACAGCTCATTAGGGTTAGTAATTAACAGTATGTAGACAGATGCAACATCAAGACTTTAAATTAAATGTCTGTATCTGCCAGAAATAGAAGAAAAAACAAACAAACATTGAAGACCACATAACACATTGATAAGATGACACTTGAGTTATGCACATGTGATGCTAGTAAGGTCTGTGGAGTGTTTTTTCTTTTAGTGTCTAAAATGGATAGCAAAGTTGCTATTTGCAATGATTGCTTAGGGTCAGTCCAGTAACACAACGCCAATGAAGTGCTTTCCTTTAACAATGCAAAGTGAAGTGTCCACCTCAACAGCCACAATTTTAAAAAAAAATTAATGTAATAATAATAATAATAATAATAATAATAATAATAATAATAATAATAATAATAATAATAAATAGTCCACTGATATTAGCAATCAAAGAAATTATATCACCATCCCAAATAAAACTTTAATAAAACATGCCAACATTATGGTCTAACAATAAAACAGCTTGTCAGCGTTCAGTTTTTTTGCAACAGCACAGCAGTAACCATTTAACACTTGCCACTGTCAACATTTATTTTACCAGTGTTTGGGCAAAAAAACTCGAGTTGTAAACATTTTAACATGGAAACAATTGTTTGCCTTTAAAAGTCCGCAAAATATACATTCATCCTGCATTCCTAACTTACCCTTATTCTTAGTATGTATTGCAATTACCTTTACAATGCACACAATGTAACACAAACTGAATATGAACATATTTCCACCTCATAACAATATGCCTTGAACGCTAATATACACACCACCCTTCAACATTTCTGGTGCAGTATCATCTCTCAATTAAATCTTTTAAATCTCAATACTTTTGATTGTCTCTTACTAGCCCCCCACAAGAGTAAAATCTCTCAAATTGTAGTAGTTTACAAACTTTTCAAAATGTTCTAAATTTCTCTTAAATGTAATTTTCCCTTTATCTGTCATTTACAAATTACCATTTTATTCCCATTCAGCCTCCGAAAAACTTCTGTCCATCTGACAGAACATTCATCATCCAAATTAAGGGTTGGCTTATTCATTCAGTTTATTCTTGAGCAACTGTACCTTGGTCAAGAGTCTGCTGACGTACAGATGAAGGAAGAGCTTCTGAAGTACTTCAAAGAAAGCTTTCAGTCTCGAGGTTAACTGAGATTCAGTGCATATATCCCACCCATTAAGAGTGCACATGCAGAGGCCAGGTCTTCCAGGTCATGCAGGACACATGGTAGATGGTTATACCCACATCGGCTGGAGGAGTGCTGGAATCAGCTCTTTCGATGGTAAAGATAGCATGGGTAATTTGTTCCAGCTCCCTCTGAACAGCTGTAGCTTAGACACAAAAACATAGAAAAATGGCGTCCAGTTTTTAAAAAAAAAAGAAAAAAGAAAAAAAGAAGGGCCAAAGCTACCCTTTAATGAAGTAAACACAATATTAGGAACATGCACCCCAGTGCGCCACTATTTTAGACTACAGATTCAACAATAAATATACATAGTTTGGGTATACAAGAAGATTCCCCAAAACATTTAAACAGGTTCCATGCAAATTACAACAACAACAACATTAGAACATGCAACAACATTAGTTATTCAAAATTTGGTTTAATACAAATAAAAAACTAAACTAAAATTACCAACCAATTATTCTTTGAAGAGGATGCTTGGGTCTTCATTCAGGTAAAAAGGTAGTGCCCTGAGGACACACTCCCTCCCCTTTTCAATAGTTTCTGTCATGGTCCTGGGTCGGTGACCCAGCGCTTTTAGTTTGTTATCATTTTCTAGATGATGATTGTTTAAGTTCTGTGTTATTTTCGATCTGCCTCTAAGTCTGCGTCTGTACCTGTCTGTCTATGGTGTCTCCCCATCTGTTTGTGAATCTGTCTGTTTAGTTCAATGTCTTGTCTGGTTCCATGTATCTGAGTTTCCTGTTTTATTGTGAAGGTCTGTGTCGTATGTGAGTGTGATCAGTTTACGTTTCCCCTGTCCCGTCAGCCCAGATTCCTCCCAGCTGTGTTGCCCTCCTGTCTCTCATCCCCTGATTACTGGTGTGTGTATTTAAGCCCTGTGGGTTCTCCTGCCTGTTGCCGGTTCGTCTGTATTACTCAGTGTCAGTCTGTGTATCCACCGTGTCTTCTCCCTGCTGTTCATCGTCATCCTCCTCTGCTCGTTTTCATTCAGGTTTGTGCTCTGTAGTTTAGTTGTTTCCCAGTTTAGTTTAGTTCGAGCCCCGTTTGCTGTTTGTCCACATTCCTTTGTGTTCAATAAATCACCTTCACTCCTCTACGACTGCCTGCGCTTGGATCCTCATTTATTCTACACGGCTCGCCTCGGCAGCCCTGACAGTACGAACCGGCCACTATGGACCCAGCAGCAGTCAACCCGCCCGAGGAGCTCCGGGAGGACATTATTTACTCGGTGGACAGATTAATTAACTTATGGCTCGAGCATGAGGGGAGAGAACTCCGCCAAGGCATAGCTGTTCGGCTACAGCGCTTAGTTTCTGGTCTCCCCTGGTTGCTCAGCTCACTTCACCCGCTCACACAGAATTTCGTTCTGAACGAGCTTCATCTTCTCCCCCCTGCTACCACCCACTCTGCAACTCATGCTTCACTCCCTGACCCGACGGAGAGTGTCCTGCCCGGCCCGTCGGTCCAGCCGTCAATTGGGAAACGGCACTCACGCCGTCGACGCCCCTCGCCACAGTCGGACCCCAGGATATCAGAGCGGCCGACTGTGGTGAGTAAAAAGGATAACGGCTCCAATCTGAACTGTAAGACTTTTTCTTCTGGGGTTGTTCGGGGTGTGTCAGTGGGAGCTAATTCACAAAGCTTACCTACCTTCGTGATAACCGATCTCTCCCAGGTTGGCATTTTTAAGACTTCAGCGAAAGCAAAGGGCTGTTGTTCTTCTGAAACTGTTAAACCCGTGTCAGCCAACCTAGGGTCTGCTAAAACTGTGACATATAACCCAGAGACCATTAACACCAGCTCTGATAATACTAGGACTGTTTATTCATTTGAACCGCGGCCTCAAGCTCAGTTAGCCGCACGGCCTCAAGCTCAGTTAGCCGCACGGCCTCAAGCTCAGTTAGCCGCACGGCCTCAAGCTCAGTTAGCCGCACGGCCTCAAGCTCAGTTAGCCGCACGGCCTCAAGCTCAGTTAGCCGCACGGCCTCAAGCTCAGTCTCTAATTCCACCACCGTTGTCATCACAACCACTATGTCAGTCGCCCTCAGTTCAGCCTCCTGTTCAGCAGCCACCAGCCCTGCATCCTGTGTCAGTTGTTCCACCTGTAAAACCATACAAGTCAATTCAACCCGAAAGACACTGCTCCTCGCCCATCCACTCCAAGCAGAGAGACAAATCTAACAATACTGTCAACAGTCCTCAAAAGCTGGCCAGTTCTGAGACTGCGACACACTCCAGGGCCTCCCCAGAGGCCGGGGTTCAGTCCCCAGCTGACTCTGGATCCCTGGAGGTCAAGAAACCAGCTGAGGACTGCACCCAGCTGTCACTGCCTGAGCAGAGTCAACGCTCTGGGCAGCTGAAGTCTGCTATGTGTTTGCCAGGGGCCACTGTGCCTGCTGGTCCTGTTCTGTCCCTGCCAGAGGCCCGTGTGCCTGCTGGTCCTGTTGCGTTCCTGCCAGAGGCCCGTGTGCCTGCTGGTCCTGTTGCGTTCCTGCCAGAGGCCCGTGTGCCTGCTGGTCCTGTTGCGTTCCTGCCAGAGGCCCGTGTGCCTGCTGGTTCTGTTGCGTTCCTGCCAGAGGTCTCCGCACCTGCTGGTTCTGTTCTGTGTGTGCCAGGGGCTCCAGTGCCCACTGGTTCTGAGACTGTTTCTGCTGGGGGGCCCGAGGAGCCCATCCAGCCTTCTTCCTCGTCAGCTGGGGGGCCCGAGGAGCCTGTCCAACCACCAGCCGCTCCACCAGCAGCCTCATCCACGCTTGCAGCAGCAGTTTCATCCATGCCGCCACCTGCTGCAGCGCCTCCGTCTGCATCCCCCACGCCGTTGCCTGGTCCGGGTTCAGCATCCTCATCAGCTGCTTTGCCTGGTCCAGCTTCAGCGTCCTCATCAGCTGCTTTGCCTGGTCCAGCTTCAGCGTCCTCATCAGCTGCTTTGCCTGGTCCAGCTTCAGCGTCCTCATCAGCTGCTTTGCCTGGTCCAGCTTCAGCGTCCTCATCAGCTGCTTTGCCTGGTCCAGCTTCAGCGTCCTCATCAGCTGCTTTGCCTGGTCCAGCTTCAGCGTCCTCGTCAGCTGCTTTGCCTGGTCCAGCTTCAGCGTCCTCGTCAGCTGCTTTGCCTGGTCCAGCTTCAGCGTCCTCGTCAGCTGCTTTGCCTGGTCCAGCTTCAGCGTCCTCGTCAGCTGCTTTGCCTGGTCCAGCTTCAGCGTCCTCATCAGCTGCTTTGCCTGGTCCAGCTTCAGCGTCCTCATCAGCTGCTTTGCCTGGTCCAGCTTCTGCGTCCTCATCGTCTGGTCCAGCTTCTGCTCCAGCATCCTCCTCTTCAGCTTCGGCTCCAGCATCCTCCTCTTCAGCTTCGGCTCCAGCATCCTCCTCTTCAGCTTCGGCTCCAGCATCCTCCTCTTCAGCTTCGGCTCCAGCATCCTCCTCTTCAGCTTCGGCTCCAGCATCCTCCTCTTCAGCTTCGGCTCCAGCATCCTCCTCTTCAGCTTCGGCTCCAGCATCCTCCTCTTCAGCTTCGGCTCCAGCATCCTCCTCTTCAGCTTCGGCTCCAGCATCCTCCTCTTCAGCTTCGGCTCCAGCATCCTCCTCTTCAGCTTCGGCTCCAGCATCCTCCTCTTCAGCTTCGGCTCCAGCATCCTCCTCTTCAGCTTCAGCTGCTTCGTCTGGTCCAGCCACTGCTTCATCCTCATCAGCTGCTTCGTCTGGTCCGGCTCCAGCATACTCATCAGCCTCGCCTGGTCCGGCTCCAGCATACTCATCAGCCTCGCCTGGTCCGGCTCCAGCATACTCATCAGCCTCGCCTGGTCCGGCTCCAGCATACTCATCAGCCTCGCCTGGTCCGGCTCCAGCATACTCATCAGCCTCGCCTGGTCCGGCTCCAGCATACTCATCAGCCTCGCCTGGTCCGGCTCCAGCATACTCATCAGCCTCGCCTGGT
Source organism: Rhamphochromis sp. 'chilingali' (assembly GCF_963969265.1). Classification (NCBI taxonomy): domain Eukaryota; kingdom Metazoa; phylum Chordata; class Actinopteri; order Cichliformes; family Cichlidae; genus Rhamphochromis; species Rhamphochromis sp. 'chilingali'. The sequence continues at coordinate 38,172,641 of NC_137929.1, read as the reverse complement.
CCGGCTCCAGCATACTCATCAGCCTCGCCTGGTCCGGCTCCAGCATACTCATCAGCCTCGCCTGGTCCGGCTCCAGCATACTCATCAGCCTCGCCTGGTCCAGCCTTCGCTTCTGCTTCAGCCTCGTCTGGTCCAGCCTCCGCTTCGCCTGGGGCTGCAGGGGCCACGCAGCCTTCAGGTCCTCTACTACCACCTCCTCATCGTCGGTCATCTGCCAGGCCGCTTGTTGGGCATCTCCGCCACCATGGACGCCCTCCTGAACGCCGCCATTGCCTTCCGCACGGTCGGCCCCCGGACTTGTTTCCGCGCCGCCGTTGCCGTCCGCACGGTCGGCCCCCGGAACTGATTCCGCGCCGCCGTTGCCGTCCGCACGGTCGGCCCCCGGAACTGTTTCCGCGCCGCCGTTGCCGTCCGCACGGTCGGCCCCCGGAACTGTTTCCACGCCACTGCCTACTGCGCGGCCGGCATCCGGACCTGCCCCGTTGCCGTTCGCATGGTCGGCCTCCTGAACTTGACCATCTGGGCCTTTTTGGACTCTGTCCCTCCGTCCTGGGCCCCCTCCGCCCGCCCTGGTCGGGTTGTTTTCTGTTTTGTTTTGGTCCGTTTTTTCGTTTCTGCTGGGCTGTCTGGTGCCAGCCCTTGAGGGGGGGGTACTGTCATGGTCCTGGGTCGGTGACCCAGCGCTTTTAGTTTGTTATCATTTTCTAGATGATGATTGTTTAAGTTCTGTGTTATTTTCGATCTGCCTCTAAGTCTGCGTCTGTACCTGTCTGTCTATGGTGTCTCCCCATCTGTTTGTGAATCTGTCTGTTTAGTTCAATGTCTTGTCTGGTTCCATGTATCTGAGTTTCCTGTTTTATTGTGAAGGTCTGTGTCGTATGTGAGTGTGATCAGTTTACGTTTCCCCTGTCCCGTCAGCCCAGATTCCTCCCAGCTGTGTTGCCCTCCTGTCTCTCATCCCCTGATTACTGGTGTGTGTATTTAAGCCCTGTGGGTTCTCCTGCCTGTTGCCGGTTCGTCTGTATTACTCAGTGTCAGTCTGTGTATCCACCGTGTCTTCTCCCTGCTGTTCATCGTCATCCTCCTCTGCTCGTTTTCATTCAGGTTTGTGCTCTGTAGTTTAGTTGTTTCCCAGTTTAGTTTAGTTCGAGCCCCGTTTGCTGTTTGTCCACATTCCTTTGTGTTCAATAAATCACCTTCACTCCTCTACGACTGCCTGCGCTTGGATCCTCATTTATTCTACACGGCTCGCCTCGGCAGCCCTGACAGTTTCCTTCTGTAGAGAGTGGCAGGGATACAGGAAGAGAAAAGAGAAGTACTTTAGGATGACACAAACTCACATTATACGCAAAATGAATGACATATCCACTGCACAGATAGTAAGCATGGCACAGGAAGACTGTAAATAGAGGTGTGAAAGCAGTAAAATGGATATGCACACATGCATGCCTGCGAACACAAACTGTGCGCCTATAAGTAAAACAATGTGTGTTTGAACAGTTACACCTTACTGAGCTATCAGTTTGTATTTGTTTATAGTTATTTCTATAGATTAAAACAAAAACACTTGTCACCAAGTGTTTTTGTTTTAATCTATTAATGTCTACATACATACATAACAGGTCTCATATAGTTAAAAAAGAAGTTGACCAGCTGCAGGCTCAGCAGCACTTTCAGATAAGAAGAATATGAAAAATTGTTTGGTTCTTAAGGTTGACTGATCTTAATACCTTTAACCAGCTGGTTTGCCAACATCCAACTTTATTTTTCATTATTTTTTTATCCTTCTGTAAATATTGAAGAGTTATCATGTCACTGCATTATGATTAGATTTGAATATATATATTTTTTAAATTCAGATGAATCACAAAAACAGCTGTTTTTTTTTTTACAGATGTGTGCTCCTCACAGCGCAGCCACTACAAACGGGATTTATAGAATATGATTCTGGACATAAAACAGAACATAAAGCATTTAAAATGAGCTCAGTCTTTAACATTTGCAGCAGTAAAATTAATCGAGCAAGCGTTTTTCTGCAGAATAATAATTTTTACTTTGGTTATTTTATGAACACAATTTTTCAGAAATCCAGTTTTATGTGTACTGAGGTGGGTTTATTGTTTAGTTTCATAAAGGAACAGTTTGAAAAATCCACCACTAGTAATAATAACTAGTTTTTGTTAATATAGTTTTTAATTGACTAAAGAAGTAATACCATCTTATTATTCTTCAGCAGGAAGGAGTGCAGACATGCAGCACAAATAGTGTGTTTTATTGTGATTTTGTTTGGTGTATGTGTGTTTTGGGGGCAGTCATGCAATTCGATTAGGAGCATGGTATCAGATACCTGAACCGTTCATATGATCGAGCTTAACTTATTTGAAAGCAAACATTAAAAAAATAAATGTATAGGACAGCCTGAGGGTTTACAGGCTGTCAGTCTGGGGCCACCCCTACACCTGTGCTATAGGTTCTCACAAACAGTTCAAGTTAGTTTCAGTCTGCCTGACAAGTTGCTTCGTTTATGCCCTGAGGCTCACGAGACTGCTTTTGTCATGTGAATGGATCTCGTGTGACACAATCTTTATAATAAGGTATAGAAAAACGAAAACCTTCCTTTAAGCAGCTGCACACATGTTTTACCACCTTGCCCCACTGAAAATGTCAGCACCACATTACTGTGACACTTCGTGTTCGTCTTCTCTGACTTCTGAAACTCAAACTCCAGTCAAAAGTCAGACTTTTGTCCTCAGCTTCTGAAAATATCCTCTGCAAGAGCACAGACACACAAATACAGGAAGACTGTAAATACAGGTGTGTAAGCAAAATGGATATGCACACATGCACAAACTGTGCACAGCTAATAACCTCAAAAACGAATGCAAACACACTTTGTCAGCAGCTTTCAGTGGAACGTTTTCTGTCCCTGGTCTGTACAAAAATATTAAAGTAAAAAACCCCAATATGTCATTCTAACAATAACACCTGTGTTACAGTAAAACAGTATCTTATCTGAGCAGTGAGCCCTTTTGCTTCATTTCTGTTCAAGTTTCATGTCTTTTTTGTGTATTTCCTGGTTTATGTGCTTGATCAGATCATTACTTCAGTTTTAAGGTTGAAACCTTTTGGAAGTAAACCTATGGTGGTTAGAGCTGCAGTGTATTTTTAGTTTCCTGTGTTTCAGTTTCGACTGCTTCCCTCGCGTTCCCTTGTATCTTGTCAGCGTTTGTCTCGTTAGGCGTGTTAGGCTCGATGTCATGCTATTTTGGACACTTCCCTTGGACAAAGACACTTGGAAAAAGTCTCTGTTTGGGATCCCTGTGCTTCTGTTTAAGAGTTTGGATTTTGCCCCCTGTGTTTATGGACTTATTCACTCAACCTAATTCATTTTCCAGTTACTGGTTTGTCTGTGAGTCCTGGGTCCATTTTTTTTCATGACACTTGCTTCATGACAGTTATTGCTGTTAGCTTCCTTATGGCTAAGACCAGAGTCATTACTCAGTTGCTGCTGGTAACACTAGTGACGTTCATTTACAGTTCTTTTACATAAAAACTGAATATTTTACGCAAATCCTCACGTGCATCATTATAAATGGCAGGTACATTTACATTGAGTGCCATATATGTCCCCTGATGGTTCATTGAGTCGCTGGTGTTACCATGTGTTTGTTTTTTTGTTACATCAAATAAAGTGTGTCATTCGATAGTTATTTTACATACATTCAATTTTGTTACACCTAAAGGTGAAGGATTACATCGCTAAACTTCTTTCAATTTTCTTCGAATATTTTCATTGTTAGAGCAAATAAATGGTTGTGGAAATTCAATAAAATATAATATCAGTATTTCTGTAGAATGACTCAACACCCTGCTTTTCTTTTACTTGTCCTGTAACACACATCAGTTCAGCCACCTGACTGCCGCAGAGTCGGGGTGTTTGGTTGAGATGCTCGAGCGATGTGTGAAATCTGATTACGGTCTTACACAGCTTCTCTCAGCGGCGGGAGGGCGATCTCTGTTACTGCCGCCTCGCCTGTCCCGTCTGGCCTCCCTCCTCCTGATATTCCTCTTCCTCTCTGTGGGACTCTGTCTGCATCACTACTCTGTATAATGGCAGTGTCTGGCCCAGCGGTTAGAGCCTCACATGTTTTTTTTTTTTCTTGCAAGAGCTGATGCAATCTGTTCAGGTGCTGTGGAAATAAAACTTCAAAGAAAAAGGTGAAAGTTTTTTTATGTTCGTGTGGATATTGTTTTTTCACTGGAGCAACAATTTGAAGGAAAAGAATCTAATTCAGGTGTCAGTACCTCAAATATTACAGGGGTCCTTTGAGGCTAATACTTATGCACTGATGCTACGCAGTGGCACAGGGAGGACAGAAAGTACACAACAACGAGGACATACATTTTGGTTTTAAATATGAAAGAAGCATATTTTAAGAATTGTCACTTGTGTTTGATGCGCTTTGATCTTATTTGGCAGTTGTAGCAAATTTTGGAAAAAAGCTATGCTAGCTAATTATGGCTTCGATCATAGCAACCGTTTGGCAACCACCGACTGATTGTAAGTGCTTGCTGGAGGTTTGTTGGAAAAATTGGTGTGGCTTTGGTCCAAACAGATGCAAAGCCTTGGTCACCTGAAGCTTATGTGAAAGACGCCAACTTGTCTGCAGAGAAGAGATAATGCAAGTTAGACCCCTTGAATTAAAGCTGAAAGTCCGCTCTTTAATCACATATTGATTGCTTGATTTAAAACCCACTGTGGTGGTGTACAAACAAAATTACAGAATACATTATTGCCCAAATACCAATAACACCAAGTCCAAATCCTACGACACGGCTCGCCTTATCAAGGTGGAATCACACAGAGCTTGTCCTCAATTTTTAAAGTTGCAATCCTACCAATTCTTGTAAACGCTGTCTCCCAGTGCAAATTTGTGACGATTCACATTTGCGTTTGAATTTTGTGCTCCCCTGAAACTTAAATTTGCATTTGGTGTGAACAGACCATTGCAGCTACTGTACATGTGAGCTACTTCAACAGGAAAGGAAAACCCAAAGCACAACCCTGAGAATAATGGAACAGGAAAGTACTGACATTTTTTATGTAATCATTCATGACCTGAACAGCATGAGTTTATTAGGCCCTGACTGTACTGCTATTGTTTCCCTCTTCCTTCGTTTCGCTGAAAGTGGGAAGACAGACCAAGCGTTCATCTCACGAGATAGCTCCTCTGCTTTCCCGTGAAACTGGGAGGACAAAGTCAAACCACAAGGACTTTGTTCGACTCGTACTTTTATCCTCCTCCATCAGCCCTGCAACTTGCCTTTGTCTTTTCAATGACTTTGTGTTTGCATATTTTCTCTCCGCTCAACACTTTTTCTCCATTTGGATCTCATCTGTGTGATCATCTGCGTGCTGAATATCTCGGCTTTTTCTCCTGTTTTGTTTCTGCCATCGTTGCCTTTATGTTCACCTGTGGCGATGCACTAATAAAAAGACTCACCTCGGCACGGTATGACAAAGGACACTTGCATTTCTATATCAGTATTAGCTAAGAAGCCTGGGTCAGTTGTTCTTCCCCCTCTGTTCAAAAAAAATAAGAAGGGTTTTTTTTTTTTATTATGTTGCCTCGCTTGTTTCCCCCCCTCTACGGTACATTCTTGCTTCTCTCCACACCAAAGTTTTGCCGCAGGCGGCGTGCCATCTGCTTTTGACATTTTCAGAATAAGGAAAGCTTGTGGGAACAGCCTGTTTATTGTTCCATTGTGGTTAATTATTCAAACAGCAGCTCTCGGTTCAGAGCGGCCGGTTATCTGCAGGCACTGCCCCGTGCGAAGCTGGACTGACACTCTGTGCAGAATTCAAAATTTGGAATTCATCATTCCGATGCTGCTTTACTCCAGTCTGGAGGTGACAGTTGGAGCTGAGAGTAGAATAAGACTCCCTATTGTTGGTCCGGCAATTAGTCAGAAGTGCAGAAATAAGAGTGTAAATGACAACAATAGGTCATCAGTCAAAATCACAGCAGAGCACCTCCGTGGCACGCTGCCCATTATGGGCACATGTTATGATCCAGCAGCAAGTGATCTGAAATGAGTTATTGCACTTTTTGCAATTTTTCACATCAAAGTTTGTTTGTTTATCATTGTCGGGCAGGGTTTGCTTCATATGCAAAAACTGTGATGTGAAAGTCTTACGAGGCTCCAGAAGGAACTATTAAATTGGGTGGGTTAATTTGTATAACCAAATGCAGGACGCAGGGCACAGGAATGAAACATTAATGACTTTTTTAATGGTGATAACTTATAAACTACAAAGTCGAGCGATAAACAGAGGGAAAAATCAACGAATACAAAAACTTCAGCACAAGGAATCCAGCGTAAGAAAAAACAAAGAGTACTAATATAGGGTATACTCCTCTATGAGGACACCATGCAGATTACAACATAAAGGAAGACGGAGACAATATATATGTGACCTATAAGGGTGAGAGTTAACAGGTGGGGAGTTAACACAGCTAAAGACAATAAAAAGAAGTCTGCAAAAGTTAAAATTCAATTTAAGAAGATAAAGGAGCTTATACAAAGCATCAGAAGAATATTAAAGAATTTTAAAAAACAATACTTAACAAAGACAAATGCTACATTTCAAAGGATATAATAGTAAATCATATTTTAATGTAAATCTATCCATCGATCCATTTTCTTCATTTCTGTTTCTGGTTGAGGGGTTGGGTTGGTGGAGCCTATCCCAGCTGTCATAGGGCAAGAGGCAATGCACAGGATGTCTCAGTGCTAACCACAGAGCTCCTTTGACACAGAGTGACACACAACCATTCGCACTCACATTCACACCCATGAGCATTTTAGATTCCCCTGTTAGTCGAACCATACTAGGCGCATGTACTTGGACTGCTGGAGTAAGCTGGAGTTTCTGTAGAGGACCCACGCAGATCAAATGTAAGTAATTTCTCAAAACCAAAAAAGGATTAGATTTCCAGAACGTAAAAATCCTGGGTCTGAGAACACTCAGTTTGAAAGTAAGCAGGTGAAGTGGTTTACCTGTGTAACCTGCTCCTTATCTCTGCTTCAGGGTAGTGGCTCCAAGCAGAAGTAGCTTGTATCACACAGACAGGGCGGTGTTGAGTTAACTTGTGTGTCAGGCAGATGTCAGACTTCGACGACAGAATGTGTGGTATAAAAATTTTTCTGCTCTGCTAATTTTGATCCTTTACGATAATGTTGAATGTGAACCACCTTTAGTCATTTGGAAAAAAGGAATTAAATATATTTATACTTTCCTAAGCAATATGATGCCTCATAGAGTTGGAAGAACTCCATAGAAGACTTTCTATCCTGTTTACATCTATCCTGTTTACATCTATCCTGTCAGTGCGCCCCAGGGTGGCTGAGGCTACAATGTAGCTCGCCATCACCAGTGTGTGAATGTGTGTGTGAATGGGTGGATGACTGCATGTGTAAAGCGCTTTGGGGTCCTTAGGGACTAGTAAACCACTATACAAATAAAGGCCATTTACCATTTAGACCTCTATTACATTATTATGCACACATCAGTTATCTCTACTGTACTCCTAGTTTGAATCAAGTTTCTAAAAATGTGTTAAATATAAAATGTGACTCAATGTATTTTCATCAGTAAAACATCAGTAAAGTGTAAATAAAAACAGAATGCACTGATGTGCAAATCTCACAGCAGAACACAGAAAACACGTCAAATGTTTGAACTTAGACATTTTTCCATTTCACACAAAATATGAGCTGATTTCTGACGGCAGCAACAGGTCAAGAAAGTTCAAAGAAACTTAAACAGCTGGAGGAACGTTTTGCAACTAATCAGCAACAGTTCAGTAACATGACTTCCTTTTTAAGACGCTCTGTTCATACTCTCTTTTTTTGCAATTTGCACCCCCCCCCCCCCCCCCCCCCCCACACACACACACACACACACACACACAAAAAGAAGAAAAACGAGCAAACAAAAAAAACGCTATCTACAGATTGTGGAACAATTTGAAATCACTGTCTGCAGGTTAAAGCTCTATCATGTAGAGAGACGTCATACGGGCAGACGATCCAGAGACACTTGTGTCTCTTCTGAGCAAAAAATCCTTTAAAATGTATGGAAACAAAGTGCAAAACTGTTCAGTGGTCAGACCAATCAAAATTTTAAATGCGTTTGGGAAAAAATGGATTCAGTGTCATCCAGACTCTTTTTTACAAAAAGAGGAGGGGGATGCTACGCAGTGGTAAATGTGTTGCTGCCATCACATTCAAAATTAGCTAAAGGTTTTCCTTAGGTGGTGCGTTTTCTCAGTTTATTGTGTTTCATATGTTCGGTGGTGAACAAAAGAGATTTGCAAATCATTGTTTTCTGTTTTTTTAATTTACACTTTTACACAGCGTCCAAACTATTATAGAAAATGGGTTGTAAACGACTGTGTAGCACATGCAATGAAGCATTATAATTCCAGTGCTGATGGCAGTTTTTTTCTTTAAGTACTTTTTTTTAAAAACAGAGCTGTCTGTACTAGACTCATTGTTAGCTTCGTAACCATAGTAATCATTATATTTGCTACAGTTACTGTGATGATTTGACATTTAGTCCAGATCTGTCAGGATACCTGCTGCCTCTCATTCTAGCATGCATGTCAAAAAATGTGCATTAGGCGGGGTTTCGCATAAGTGCCAGATTACATATGAGCCACAGATGTAGTTTTTACCACTTTTATATGAAAAATAACATGTTGTTGAATGTCTCTCATTCTGTCTTTGCCTTGGATTAACCTTCCTCATCAGTCCTTGGTGATGAGCTTCTGTTTGCCAGGTTTTATCAGAACTGGACATCCTTTCTGTCCGTTCCTCTCACTAATTATTCCACAAGTAATCCCGCAACACTGACGGTAATATCATGGTTTATTTGCTTTTTAATTTCTCAATTATCACCGCAGACACAACCAAAATTAACCAGAGACCTCTTTTCTATCAGTATGATAAACTGTGCGATCCGCCTTCTTCACAAATAATCAACAAGCTAGACACCCAATTAAGGCCGTTTGACCTGGTTATAATTGGGTATGAATAAGGATGGCGCCTTCTCCGACGTCTTTTAATTGCATGCAGGGATTTTCACTACAATAACAACGTAATGTAGATCTAGTATGCATTGATCTTTCCTTTTGCTGCTTGAATGTTGGATTATTGGCTCATTAGCCTGTGTTATGCAGGGGTGAGGGTTCAGCTTATGGGGTAATGGTATCCAATTACAAGACCGGAGCTGGTCTGTGTAATGTTGCTCTTGTTTTTAATCGTTCTGCTGTGCAGTTAGTACAGTTTTGTAGACAAAGCACCTCAACAAACAGTGAGCTCATTATTTGTTCAGCGCTACTTAAACTTTTTTTTTTTTTTCTGATTTTATTTTCTTACAAGAGAAAGATATGCGAGGTCTGACACAAGTAACCTAAACACTGGATTTATTTAAAAGTATGAAACTGAAGCTCAGATGTTTTTTTGTGATTACATGTGAAAACAATGTCGCTCACAACTCATAAAGATGTTAATCTACAGAGAAGTAACATCAGTGGCTGATCGTCAGTAGCATAGATGCGGGAGGTGTTACACACAGTTTGTGTTGCTACGCTTTAAACAGGAAACATCAAAACTTTTTTTGTTTCATCAGCAGTGTGTTTACAGAGAGATCATTTTCCTTGAAGTAAACAAGAAAAAAAATTAAATTAAAAGACGTTCAACTTCATGGCGTGCACATACGTGAAGAGACCACTGTGAACACCACACTGTGAGTTTCAGTCATTGTCGGTAAGCTCTCTCTGCTTCACATGAACACGTGACACCAGGAAAACCACAGTGGTGCTGGCCAAAGAGACACTGCAGCAGCTACACAGGTTCAGGTTCTTAATAAAGACCCCCCTCATGACAATATTAGTCCATCTTATTTCTGATTATAGTACAAAAATTGTAAAACGTCTTAAAACTATGTTTATTGTATTGATATATACATAAGGTTTAGCAAAAGCCTTCTCATACAGAATCATAAAGAGTAACTTTCTATACACGTATAATAATGTATGTGGCTTTCTGTTGGGTGTCGATATTTGAGTTTCTCTCCAGGTCTGTTTCACTGATTTCCTCCCTTGTATTTATTTTGTTCCGTTCTTCTGTTTCCACAACTTTTTCTTTACTTTTTCTGAGTTTTTGGCTTCTTGTTTTATTTTGGTAATTACCTTTCCTTGTGCATTTCCTGTCATTTAACTTCCTATCTTTGTCTTTACACTTATTTACATTTTTCTGTAGTTGTGTAACCACAGTTATGGTGGCAAGTTTCCACATATTAGTCAAGTAACAACATAAACTAATGTCAGACTGAATCAAATATAGGGGGGAAATTTACTGAAAGGCTTCTGGAAACTTTTAAGGTGGATTGCTCTGTTTCATGAACTGCCATTATGTCAAACAAACAGCTTAATGACAGATTTTGTTGCAATCATTGCATTAGCTGTGATCGCTTCTGGGCTTTTTTTTTTTTATCACACTCAGACAGGCTCTTTCTTTGAGTGCTTATGTTTTACCACAAAGCTGACACTAAAGTAGAAAATTGTCCAAAGGCAGCAATTCTTATCTATGGGTTGTGATACAAGCGCTACTTAAACTTTTAAAATCTGGCACTGTGGGTTACACGCTTGCAATTTTTCACTGACCGCATGAAGTATTGGGTGGGACGTGCTAAATACATGTACAATTCCCCAAACCAACAGATCTGCTAAGTTACCAGCAGCACGCTTAATGATAATAATGATTGATGGCATTATAGCTCGCCTAATTGCATTGCTGCTTATTTTATAAACTATAGTAGGGGAGACCGGGGATAGTTGTAACGTGGGTCAGTTGTAACACTTCCAATTTCTCCAATCAGGGCTAAGTTTCAAATGATGTGACTCATCCTGTGCATGCCCAATTCAGTTCTGCTATCACATGTGAAAAATCAGCACATTTTGTCAAACACAGACAATTTAACATGAAAAAAAGTAATTTGTATGGCAAAAAGTAAGTTTTTCTACTTTATTTCAATTTCTAATAGCATTATCTGCTTTGCAGTTAAACTCATCAAACTTAAATTATGTTATTTGTTTGTCTATGGGGATATATTCTGTGTAGGTCTTTAGTGCTAATGTTTTAGCCGTTGGCTGTAATGTTAGCTAGTTCATGGCTATAGGAGTCTGGGTCAGTTGTAACAGCAACAGTCTGAGTTAGTTGTAACAATAATGCAGATGTTACAACTTACCGCACTATTACTTTAACTTATATTAAACAAGTTGGGGCAACGACATCAGCAGAGAGAGGTTCACTGGTCGCTTTTGTATATGCGGTTAATGCCATTAGCAACACAATTCCTCCACTGTTTGTGTTCCCACACATACATTATGCAGACCACTGTGTCAGAGATGGACCAGTAGGAAGTACTGGTAGTGGAAATAAATCAGGATGGGTGCAAGAAACAGATTTCCTCATCTTTCTGAAGCACTCTGCAAACCACACCAAGGTAAGCCATGATAAAAAGTAATGGAATTGCGATGCTGGTGAACAACTACATTTTTTCAGCTTCATTGTTATGTTCAAAATTGGTGCAAGAGTTGTAGGTTATAATGCCCACTGAGCCAATGAGGCCAAACTCAAGGAAGACCAACCAAAATTAATGAAATATTCAGTTGCAGAAAATTCCATAATTTGTCTTTTTTGAGGGGTTGAAATATGTTCAAAAGCTAGATTTCTGCATTCTGTCACACACACACAGCTACATAAATGGATGTAAGTGCATTCATGCGTTGAATAAAAAAGATTACATGTTAATGTTTTGTTAGTACCCTTATTTCATTGTGTTACATTTCACCCCAGGATATGTTACAACTAACCCAGACTATGGGGTTAATTGTAACATTTCACTCTTTGTGTTTGAGGCCATACCATGCAATGGGTAATTGTGCTGCAGAGAAAATAGCTGCACTATTTAATAGCAGAGACATGTAAATACTTTGCATTACATTTTGAATCCACTACCTTAAAAGAGCTCCAATTTACAGACAGAAATGTCAAAAATGTTACAACTATCCCCGGTCTCCCCTACTTTGTCAGGAATAGTCACTCATTAACTCAGCAGTAGAAAAAAAGTGCTCCTGTATGATGAGATTTCAGACTGTGAAGACTGAAAATAGTCTCGCAAACTTACTGACATTCATTCATTTGTGGACATGAGGGCAGCAAAAAGTCTGATTCAGCTGGGAGCCAGTGCCAATAACAATTTTTTTTTCTTGTTTGCTGCAACTTTTTAGGGTTTCTTCATTATGAAAACAACAAGTACATATTTCAGGCGTTTTCACTGCATCTTGAAGCTGGATTCAGTCAGAGCTAACTGATGTGACAGTAAATAAACATTGTCAACTTCTAACTCTACATGATTTCTTATATCTAGGTACACAGTTAATGTATGTCTGGGTCAAAAGAGGCATTTAAAAAAAAAAGACCATGTTGATGATACAGTATCTCACCACGATTGCTTATAAAATCATTAATTTGACCTTTGCCTTAAGACAAATTTGACTTAAGACCAAGTAGGTGATCGAGGTTTGATTAAAGATTAACCAATACTGTAAGATAAGCAGTGATTTTTAGTGGTATAAACGTGATAAGATAATAACGTGGAAAACTGATTATAAATCTTGTAAAGAAATTAAAATCCATACAAACTTAGTGAATGACTGAAAGTCATCTAAACACCTGCATAAAGTTTCACGAATGTCCGGCAGTTAAGATTCTCCTTGCATGGCTTAAAAGCACTCTTTCTACTTTGATGTAGAAATGGTGAAAAGACTTTTTTTTCTGTAAAAGAAAATCCATTTCATGCGAAAGTACCTTTGAGTCACCTAACAAACAACAGAGAAGACCGGGCCTTGGGCGGGAATGAACAATAAAGACATTTCTACTGATTTTAGCAGCCCTCCTCACTACAGTCTGCTTCCTACTGAAAAATAAAAAAGCAATTTGGAGCACGAGAGCTCAAAAGGTTGCTGTTTTTTTTTGTCTGGGTGAGCAAAAAGTGTTTGCGTACATGCCTGCAGTTCACTCTGATGGGGCGTGATGCATTTTTGTGTGTGTGTGTGTCAGGGGAAAACACTCAAAGTATCGCTCCCTCGTCTTTCTGCATTCATAGTCTGCTCAAGGAATTCAATGCGCCTTTTTCAACTCAGCTGTTCATTTACATAAGACACAGCCTTCTACTTTGCCAAATTAATTTGATGTTCTGAGGCGAAAGCCAGAAAGCATCTTCACAGGATGAGGCCGCAGCTTCCTGTTGGCTAGGCTGGCCCTACCTGAGGAGTTCACGTGTGCTTTGCTAGCGCACGTTGTTTTGCTGCTGCTACAAAACTGCAGTTGTTGGATTTACATAAAGCCCTCTGTGCAGCTGCTCTGTGCTTAAGCCCGGCACCAATTACTAGTGAGGGAGCAGAGTGATCCAGCAGGTTTGTTTGGACATGAGCCCTATTTTATATTCTTGGTTTACTGGATGACAGCGTGCCGCTTTGTTTCCGTTTCTCCACTTGGCAAAGATGAAAGAGAAAGCCCCACTTCATCAGTGTGACAAACAAGTAAGATTTGTGAATCTAAAACACACCAGTTTCTCTCATAATTACGATATATTTCCAGCAGAAAAACCTTTACCAGATCCCTCAAACTGAAGAGCTTTGACGGTGCCAGCACCAGAGCGGAAAACCAAAAGCGCTGCCTGCACGCTGCAATTAAGTTGAGACGCTGTCACAATAGGAGACAGAAGGAACATTAAAGACTCCTCTGCGCCGCAGAGGAATATGTACACACTTGTTCAAAAAGCTCGTCGGCTTTTATCAGTGAGTTGCAAATGCTCCTGAAGTGGACAGACAGATGGGGTGGCCTTTAGGTAATTAGTAAAAAGGCCAGCATGTGGATCAAATCCAGAGCCGCATAGACAGCAGCGGGCAATCAGTCTGTCGGTGACACAGAACAATTACAGAGGGAGTGTCAAGTCCTGTTAAGATGCTAACATGAACAGCATAACTGATGCTTGACTTCTTCACATACCTGGCCTATTTGCCAACAAGGAATTCGATAAGGAGAGACCATTAGAAGGAACTGAACATAATTTATTGATATACAGAATTCTATTATGCTATTAGACTCTGATGGCTCATCACTGGGATTTCACCAGCAGAATGAAAATTCCAGCAGTGATAGGAATTACGGCAAAACTTCCCGGAGTCTAGATGCAGGTGGTGAAGATAAGATGCAGGGTTGGATGAAGTGACTTGGTTCGGGTGGAGATGGGGTGGAAGTGGGTTGCATGAAGGAGTTTGCAATGGACAGTGACAGCTAGAGCAGGGCGATATGACCAAAAATATTTATCACGATATATAATTTGTGATAACGATATAACTGACGATATAATTGACACTAGACAAAATACTTTACAACTCCACAACTTTATTAGTGCACAAAAACCCCATCAATGTATTTTCACTTAAACAAGCAGCTGTTTTTTATGTGCATTAAAGCTACATAAAAACGCAGCAGTGCGAATTCCTTGCTGACAGCTTAACCAAAGGCATTTCCAGTGGAAATTGGCCGACATGTCCTCAGCATAACCATGTATAATATCCACAAAACTTAAAAAGAGGTTATACACACACAATATGGTATATTATTAGTGACAGCAGAGCGGAGTGATTTAAAGTACGCAGAGTGCCCGCTGATTGGTTTAAGGAGGAAAGATGATTGGAGTACAGCAGTGATGTCAGCATTGAGTTTTACAGCGTGGGAAAGTGGAAGTGAGGAGCAGACCAGCAGTCAGACACCTGGGAAAGCAAACAGAGCGTCCTCATCGAGCTTATGCACAAACTTCATGCATATTAATGCATTTTTTTCCATAGGTGTGATGCAGTAGAAACAAGAAAAACTCTTCTATTTTTCTCATTTAAAACATCATGGCTTGATTTTAATTTTAATTTTCTTTTTTCACGCTGCGATTATGTTTTTTAGGACAGAGTTTTTCGGTGCGCTTATACGTTACTCGACAACAACCTGAAAGAAAAGCAGATGTGAAATGTAAAAGTGAGGTTGCAGGGCAAATGTGACATTTGCATTTGGATGCAAACTAGAATGCGATATTCCCAATCCCCATATACCAGCATCGTTTCCTAAATGTTGCCAATACAGACAAAAGAAGTCGAATTTGAAGCACATTTTTAAAGATAAAATACATTTTATGAAAGTTTGAATTTATTTGAGCTTGAAGAAGAGGTCAGAGTGTTACACCATGCTGTGATGTGTCGTGTGATACGAGTGGAAGCTGCTCCCTCAGATGCGGAGGGAAAAGGCTGTCCATCGTGCAGAAAGCTGCAAAATCTGGCATTATTGGTTTTTCAACATCCCGGCGTGTTTGATGTGTTAAAGGTGTGGATGGAGGAGAAAGGTGGAGAAAGGTTTCTCAGCCTTCTGAAAGCACCTCTGATAAAACGTACTCGACGCTTCAGTGGTGTTAAAAAAAAATGCACCACTCGCCGCTCCTGTTCTTTCGCAGCATTGACGAGCTTTCTTCAACCTTTGACGCTGTAATTCAGACGTTATCACAAAACTGCTGTTGAGCCAAAAGACACCACATTTCTGTTTATGGATTAGCCCGTAGACAGTGTCTATTCAAGCAGATGAAAAACCAGAAGATGTGCCTGTCATTTGACTTTGCTGAAGGGAACATTGTGTTGCTGATGTTCTGTTTCTCTCGTGTTCGTTCCCTGGATTTGGCTTAAGGCTTTTGTTAGCAACAAATGATCTAAAAGGCTTTTCATCGATAAGCACACAAGTACAAGGCCCGATGTTGATTCTACCCGCTCATTTGGTCTCAGGCCTCTTTCATTTTCTCCTGACATGTTCTCTGGTTGTCTTTTATCAAATCTCATCTCTCTCCCTTGCTGCCTCTGTTCTGCCTCTCCTCCCCATTTTCACCCCACTTCCCCTCTCTCCCTCACTAACCCCATATCCCCCCCTCGCTCCCTGTTTTCCCCTTTTTTCCCTGCTGCTCTCTCATCACTCTCTCTGGGGGGTCATTTGGGGTAAGATAAAGCCTGAATGTGTGGGTCCACGGGGAGTCTACCCTGCAGACAAGTAATGATCCGCACACGCTTTTAGGCGCAGTCATGCACAAGCACTCACACACAGACGGGCAGGCACAAACACAGCTGCGTGCTCTCACACCCACCCAAACACACACACACGTATTAACATACATGTTAAAGTATAGACATCCACTCTGTTTCCAGCCATCTCTAGCAGTTCCAGAAACAGGGTGGGGCGCGTGGCGATAAAGCACTGTAGGGATACGGGGAAGAGATAAAGGGTTGGGAGATGGAGAGATGGGGAGAGGAAAAGCCCAGAGGAGAGGTGGAGGAGGAGGCGTGGGTCAGTGAGGTGCAGTGGAGATTAAAGTAATGAGAATGGGAGGGAAGAGACTGTGGGGAGAGAGCGATGAGAGAAATAGTCTTTGCACGGGCGCAGGCAGAAGCTGTGATCCTCTTCGGGTCGTCGTCCACACCCCCACCCCCAACACACCCCAACAAAATAAGAAGTGTTTGATTCAGCGCCGTGTTTATTGACTGCTCGCGCTGAGCCCCGCCCTCCAAGCAGGCTTAATACAGCTTATCTCGTAAATAACAACAAATCTGACCTTTTTTACCAGAATTCATATCAGGCGGCAGCTACTGTGAACTTTTCCATCAATGGAGGCAAAGCTTTCAAAAGCACATGACGTGAGTCTACTGGTTTGACTGGTTCACCTCTGCAGTGATGAATCAAAACACACTAATGTATGATATTGGTCAAAAGACAAAGGACTAAAAAGTAGTAAGACCTGAAGACATGGAGAGTTGCCCGGAGGCTTGATTTTTGCATTTTTTTTAATTTCCTCTAATTTCCCTCTAATTTGACTATTAATCTGCAGCATGCATGTTAAAATATGCATGGAAATGCACGTACTTTAAAGACCAGAGCAGGTTTGGAAGGCTCACCATGATGTGTGTTGTTTTTGCAGTGATGACAGTGATGTGGATCCACTGTAAAAATCTGAACCTTTCCCTTCATTTAATGATTGATTTATTACTTATTTATACTGGCACAGTGTGAATGCCCATGGAAGTGGTCGTTATTAGTAAGAAAAGCTGTAAAACTTGTGAAAATGCAGTTAAAAGTCCAAAATTTTAGCCCTCCTTTACATTTCCCACAGACGTCCTGTGGGCCAGATTGGAGTCTTTGCTTGGCCGATTCTGGCCCCCAGGCCTTATGTTTGACAGCCATGCCTTAAACCCATCTGCGTAACACAAAGCAAAACAGCATCCTCTGAGGACGTGCACACATTCTGATATAAATTATAATGGAGCAGCTGTGACTGAGGAGGTGTGGGGGGTTCATCCCTGTGGCAAGACACTGAACCCAGGTACAATCAGTGTTTGTGTAAAGAAGTGTAATGAATACTTGACAGTGTGATTATTATACTTTTGTATTTTCTAATTGTTTTTATTTCCTTTGAACGTTTTCTCTTTTCTGTTTCAGTTTGTTTCCAGAGTGGATTTTCTTGTTTCAGCTGAGTTTTTATTGTTTGAAAATGGTCAGTTCTGCCTTGGTTTTATCCGCTTCATTGTTAGTTTTAGTCTTTTTAATTATTACTGTGTGCAGGGAATGTGTCAGATGCTTTTTTAGAATAATTAGAGCAGTGATTACGATAAAAACAGCTCTTTGAAAGCAGTTGACTGACTCATAGTGTATCATGGTATTGTAGATGTCCACAGTCTCAGTAAACATGTCTTTGAATGCCTCATCAGGCAAGTTGTAATAAAACTAAAGAAACGAACAGATTATAAAGCTAAGGATATTTCCCTACATTTTTATTCCTCAGCTGTAAAAGGCTAATGAGATATTGTCGCCACCCCGCTGGGCGTGTGGGCGGAGTGCGAATGCAGCAACTCCCGAACAAGGTGACGTAGGTTTTTAAAATTCATACCATACCAAAGAAATGAGCTTTTTCCATGGCCCTACACAGATAGATGATAGATCGATGTCAGTGCTGGTAAGACAGAAATTAAAAAAGTTGCAGGAAAATGGCGTAATCGACACAAGTGTGAATGCACTGTGAGGTGAAATTTACAGAAATGATGAAACTATTACACGCATATATCTCATTTATTTTTCATTTCTACAAGAGAAAAAATAACTATAAATGACTGAGCTCAAGACTCACACTCCCGTCACTGGTTGTACACCAATAGATCAAAAAGGCACCTTTATCTTGCTGCTGCTGGAGTGCATGACTTCCCAATATTGCCTTAAAGCAGCCGTCTAGCCTAAGTATGAAATGGGTTTAAAAATATCTCTGCTCTTGGAGGATCTTTACTTCACTCAGAGGCATTAAGTGAAAGGGTGGAGCAGCGGAGACGCGGGCGAGGAGGTACATCTGTAGAAAATAACTTCCAAGCGTCATATCCCAGATTGATTTTTTAGAGGATTTCAGAGATAAGGGATCAGACATTAGAAAACAGCCTTCCTGGAAAATGAGTGATTTCTTAGACTGTCCCGAAGCCCCCTGAGGATTTCTCAGAACTTGATTAATACAGTAGCTCCGAATGGCACGCTTAAACAACTTTAAACAACAGTCTTAGCATTTAGCTGCCTTGCTCTCGAGTAAATCCCTTCAGTCGCGAACAAAATAAAGTCTTTGCCCTTAAGCAGCTACAGATATTAAGACACATGCCGGCATCAGGATGCAGCTGTTACCAGCACATCTTCGACTCCACCGCCGCTCGTCCAGCTATTGATTCTCTCTTTTCCAACAAGGGCATCCCATGACGTCTCACAATTTGCAAAGTCAAACCTAAGTCACTGCACCTTGTAAACAAAAACAATAATCAGATGAGATATTTATTGATCCCTGCAGGGCAGAAAAATGCTGGACTGTGTTGGGAGGTCAGATCGAAGGGCCGGGTGCCCTCGACCTGGAAAGGATCCAGTATCCAGATTTTACAGCTCGATTGCCACCGCAGGAAGTTTAAGACATACTCTGTTGGTATGCAGTCATGTGTATATTACAGAGGTTCTGATTGAAAAGCATGTTTTTCTAGGCTGTGCAATTAATCTAATTTGATATTAAGCCCTGATCTCAGCCTTTCTATGTGGAGTTTGAATGTTTTCCCTCAAACTCGCGCATAGATTAATTCGACTCAAGCCCGGATGACAAAAAGAGAGCCGCTGGTCCACAGCTGCCTGAGAGTTTTGTTTCTTTTTTTTTGCTTTTCTCCATTCGTTACCCACAAATCAGGTGGAAGTGGGTGGGCAAAAACACCACCCTGCTCTGAGCTTAAGTCTGAACCAGACAAATCTCTGTCTTCTCCCACTAACTCCACCTCATTTTTCTTTTATTTATTCCCTGTTTAAGTTCAATAAATGTGTGATGTGATGATTTTCTTGACCTTCGTGAACACACACTGTGATAAAAGTTCCCAGACTGCCTTACTGTCCCAGAGCGTTATTCAGCAGCTGGGACTTTATCACTTTATTTTAATAAAGTGACCCTTTCACCCGGGCTTGCCGTTATGGCCACTGCAGCTCTCGTTACTAATGTGAATGAAGCTTGAGGAACACATGGATCTTGCACCAGCATCACTGGCTTGCTTGCACCTCAGAATTTGCAAACGTAACCTCAGGTCTGCTCATGTATTTACAGTGTCATATGGGAAACTGGTGCTTTGCACTTGGTTTCCCAATGCCAACGTCATTGCCTGGTGGCTGGGGTCAGAGCAGCTGTGCATGCGGTGTGTGTTTCAGAAAGAACTGGGATGGCATGTTGATACATGACATACGCACAGACCACTTCTTTATGGGGCCGTTAAATTCCCACAAAAAGCAGCGTCACACCCGCCGGTGCAAGCTGTGCTTTGTTGTCCTTTGTTGTCCTTTGTTATGGTATGCTTTAGATCAAACTGATCATCAAAGTGAGGAAGAAAGGTGATATATTGCATGTATACGTGGCGTGTCGACGTGAGTGTTTCAAAACCTGCTGGTATTTTTCCACACAGTCATCTCTATAGTGCACAGTGAATGGTATGAAAAGGAGAAAAAATGCCTTGTTAATGTCAGAGGTCAGAGGGGAATGCTCAGATTGCTTTTAGCTAAGGCTGCAGCTGTCTCAAACCGGTTTCTTCGTGTCACCGCGTATTTTACTAGGTAAAATCTGTGTGTGTCTGCATGTTCACGCTGAGGAAGGTATTTTTGAAACATTCAAAGGTTCTCATAGCAACCTTCGAGCTGAGATGTGGCCTTCGATTTGTTTTCTACAGCAAGAGAAGTTGCTTCAAAGGTCCTGATTGTGTTGATGTTAATACAGTAATTAATCTTAATAGTTATTCAATGTTTACTTTAATAACCCCAGGTCAGTGGCAGAGTCACAGTTTTATGGTCCTGTAAAAAAGTGTATTTATTTATTTTTAAATTTTAATACCATTTAATTAACATAATATTTATTTATACTGATCTAAATGTGCAAAAATAAAGCCTTGAAATAAACACGGCCCAGCACACCCCATGCCCCCCTTTATACTCACCCCTGCTTGCTGCAGGTATTGCTGCCATATAAAGTGGGACGGCTGCCGTCAGGATTTTAACATTGTAATAAACGAAGTTAGCAGTTCATATTTTGTTTGAACTGCAGCAGATTTTCTCTGTGTGAAACAGACGGTGGTGGATGGAGCAGCTACAGAGCCGGCTGTATCTCAGTAACGGCTTTAATGGTGATCAATGTAAGAAGCGCTGCTGGTTTGGACGTTTTCTTTCGCTCCACCTGAGCTCCGTGTCTCGGTAACAGCTCTGCCTCTCCTACTGCAGGTCTACTTTTAGTCACAAATGTGGGTGAAATGCACGTGTTTGCACTGTGACACCTGAGTGCTACAAAGTTACGGATTAAACAAAGCAAAGAAGAGAAAACATTTCATGTTCAAGATCATTTGAGTTAACACATCAGAATAAATATCGAACAGAACTTGTTCGATATTTAGAAGAGCATCTCTGAACAACAGCCACAGACGACCACATTAGATATGAGCTTTCCAGCTGGTATGTCTTTTACTGCCAGTGTCATTAGTTCAGAAGCTCAGAGACTCACAGATTATACACAGGGACACATTACAACTGTTTAAAAAGATGAGGCTTTCTAGAAAAAAAATTAAAATCCTGCAATTTCTTTGCTTCCACTTTTGACTTCTTCCCCGCCCGTACCAGCACTGATGTGGAGGTTTGTCTGAGTATTGATGGATCTGTGGCCACATGACTGGCTGTGGGTGTGTGTTTGACTCATGTTAGATTCAAAGGAAATATAGTGTGTAGCATCTCATCTTATGCTGTTGACGGACTGAAAGGGTGCCTATGGACGTCTCTCCGTGTCGTTGCGTACTTTACTAGTTACGCCTGTCCAACTGCTTTTTGGTGCGAATATCCAAACTGTCAATCTCATGACAGAAAGTCATTGTATGTAAGAACAGAAATATGTCCTAAATTAGACTCCAACGTCCAACCTGAGCATATGAATGAGGAAGAACTGTATGTGAACGTGTCATGGTTGTTGTCACACAGGCTGTCTGTTTCACAACCTGCTGATCTGCTGGGATTTTTCTACACAACCATCTCTACAGTTTACAGGGAATGATGTGAAAAAGGGAAAAAATCCAGTGAGTTTTCCCCGCATTTATAAAATAGAGAAATACTTTTATCTGATGAGCAAAAACAAAAACCCCAAAAACCCATAGAAGTGTAAAAACACAGTTTTTCCAAAGTAAAATACTCATTAGTTTCCATTTGAGAAAGTGCAATAGTGTTGATAGTTTAGTGACAGTAAACCCTGTCATAGTTTTTACCTGCCTTATTGAAATCACGTTCAAAGAGTGAAAACTTGAATAAATAATCACAAGTACAGTAATGTCAGATTAAATAAGGTATGCATACAATCTAAACTAAACCTGGGCTAAAATAAAATAGCCTTTACTCTGTCTTCTGCATTTCTGTGTCTTCATGTTTAGGCTAGTTAATGATTAGGTCCAGTTGTGAGCCTTTAAATGCTGTGATAGCTGCACTGAAGAAAATCAAGCATTTCAGTGAACCTCAGTTTCAGACAGACTGTGTATATAATAAGGGAGCTTTCTACCAACATATTAAGCTGGTGTTGGTGTAATGGTGTATATTTGTCTTTGCATGTAAGAACATAGAACATAAAATCAGTCTCTATGCGGATGATGTGTTGCTTTTTCTGCAAAACACACAAACCAACCTCTCTGAGGTAATTACTTTAATAAACTGGTTTTCAAGAGTTTCAGATTATTCAATTAACTGGCCAAAATCTACAGTTCTCCCCATTAACTGCTCCTTCCATAATTCTTCCTCTGCCCCACTGCAATCCGGAAATATTAAATATTTAGGTATTAATATCTCTCCTAAGCTTTCAGACTTAACTAAACTAAACCACATCCCACTTCTAAAGAAAGTAGAAGGCGATCTGACTAGATGGAAATCTTTACCCATATCACTCATGGGAAGGGTCGCCACTATAAAAATGATGATCTTGCCAAAAATAAATTACTTATTTTTGATGATCCCTAACAAACCATCACAAGATTGGTTCAGATCTCTGGATTCATATATTTCCAAATTCCTTTGGAAAGATAAACCCCCGCGTATTAGCTTAAAAACGCTACAAAGAACCAAGGATAGAGGAGGATTAGATCTGCCTAATTTTCACCAATACTTCTTAGCCAACAGGCTTCAGTTCATCTCAGAATGGTCAAAACATACCTTCTTAGTTGAGCCCTGGCTAGATGTTGAACAGGCACTATGCAAGGATCTAGAGATTTCAGACCTACCATTTATTAGCTCAAACATCAAAAGACATGAATGCTTTAAAAGTATCAACATCAGCTTTTCTCTAACAGCATGGTGGGAGTTTCTAAAAATAACGGAGTCTTCATTAATCCCATGCAAACGTACACCTATCTGGAATAACCCTGACATATTACAAAACAATAATATGATTAATTTCCCAGAATGGAGTTGTAAAGGAATCAAATACTTAGAACATATATTAGAGGGAACAGAATTTATTCCATTTGACAGACTAGTTGAACAATATGGGATCAACAAGACAAGGTTTTTAGAATATCAACAAATTAAATCCATAGTAAAAAAGAAATTTAACCTCAGTCAAGTTGAATTACAAACACCACTAAGTGCGGCACATTTTCTTACTCTTAAATCCCCCAAATTATTATCTAAAATATACAGAACACTTTCTAAATTAGATGAATCAATATCCCTTCCTACTGCAAAGTGGGAAGCAGATTTATCAGTCAACCTAGACCAAAACTTCTGGTCTCAGATTTGCTTAAAAACTTTTAAATTAATTAAAAATCCCAGTCTGCAATTAATACAATACAAAATACTTCATAGAGTGCACTATACAGGTCATCGGATGTTCAAGATGGGCTTTACATCTTCCAACAACTGCTCACACTGTCAAGGCAATACACCAGACAATTACATCCACGCTCTTTGGTTCTGTCCACCAGTGCAAAAGTTTTGGCGCGAGATATGTGAAGACTTATCAAAATGTCTGAAATGTAACATTCCAACCTCCCCCTTAGTGTGTTTGTTGGGCAGCTTAGATAATGTCACTTCAGAAAAGAATATAGCCCATATGATCTTCACTGCCCTATGCATAGCCAAGAAAACAGTCCTCATGAACTGGAAAAATAAAAATAATCTTAATTCTAACCAATATAGAAACTATCTATTAGATTACATTAGTCTTGACACAGCCTCTGCCACCACATTAGATCAATTGCTCTGGGCCCCTTTTATCAGCTCCATCACCTAGTGGGGGTGGGGGGGTCATAGTTTGGTCCCGCCTTCACTGTTGTGATTGGTGAGGGGGTAGGGACAGGCTTAGGGCGTCGGGGGGGTTCCCCGGAGGCATCTTCCTTGGGGGGCTCAACCCGGGGTAGCGGTCACGTCCGGTTGAGGGCTCTGTTGGCTCTCAGGTGACTGTTTCCTCGCGGCTGCGTGCAGCGGGGCTAGGGGAGGGTCTGTGCTGACGGACGTGGGTTACTGACCTGGCAACCTGGCTGCCCCTGGGTGGGTCCGGGATGGGCGTGAGGTTTTGGGGGCGCTCCGTCTCTGGGCTGGGGCCCGGGCCGGGCCTCGGGGGCTCGGGTCCTGGTTGGTGTGTTGCCGGGGTTGTGGGCGGGTGGGTGCATGGGGGCCCGGCCCTGGAGCAGGGTGCCGCCGGTGCATCGAGCCGCCTGGGGGGCTCTTCAACTGGTGGGGGGGATGGTCACATCTTGCAGGAGCTTTCTTCTCTCAGGAACTCTCTGCAGGAGGGGGAGATACAGGAGAGGTGGAGGAAGATCTCAGCCTGGGCGTTTACCGTCTTATGTAGTCTGGAAGATGTGTGGTTGGTGGGGTGGGTGCAGTTTTCTCTGTGGTGGGGTTGGGTGGACTGTCCAGGGCTCTGTGGAGCCGGGGGGCGCTACTGCACTGGGCCCCGGTCTGATGGGCCTGGGCCCCCCTTCCCTGGCGGGTCGCGGAGGGTGGGAGTGCCTACTGGGGTCAGCGGGGGAGCTGGCCCCAGGGAGGGGTTACCTGCCCCTCCCTTCCTTCCCTCCCCATCTCCAGCTGCCTCCCTCTTCCCGCTCCTCCACAACCACCCACACATGCAGGGCCTTGGAGTGGGGGTATGTCACCAGGGTGCAGAGGAGGCTACCCCCCCCCCCCCCCCCCCTCTGTCCCCTTCTGGCTGCCTCTGCCTCAATTTTATCCCACAACTTAGACATTCACATTATTCACACTCTCATTACACATACATATAGGATCTTGGGGGTGGGCACAATCACGGAGTCCAAATCACCATCAGGGTGTATACCTCACCCCTGACGTCGTTGCCCACCTCTCAATTTTAAATACACTTAGTCATTGAGGGTTAGCAGGAGGGACTATGCGCTTACCTGCTGCTCCTTGGCAGGTAGCTCCATGCCCTCCTGGGTTTTAATTGCACCTTAGAACACATATGCATCAACACTACAATGAGCGGGTGGAGGGAGGTTTGGAGTCTTCTCCCACCCCCATTCTCTGCGGCCTGCTGGAGCGGGAGGGCTAGTAGGAGGAGTTGGCCGTCCGACTGCGGTCTGGGGTGTGGGGCCTCCCTGCTGCTGCGGAGTCGGGGTGGTCTGCCTCTCCCCACCGCAGGGAAAAGGGTAACACCACCTGGGTCTGGGTGCAATTCCCCCCTCCAGGGGCAAGGGTACCTAGACCCGGTTTGTAGAGTACGCTTGGGGAGTGTGATTGTGTGTACAGCGTCTCTTTATGTCTGTCTCCACGTTGGTTGAGTGTGGAGTGAGTGCATATGAGAGCATGAGGGTGGGAATGGATGTTTGTGTCTGTGTGTGCCTGTATGTCTGTGTCTATATGTCAGGTTGGGTATCAGACGCCACCTCTCTGGGGACACCTCAGGCCCTCCAAGGTTTGGAGGCCTATCTCCACCCACCACCACTTCCCCTGCCGGTGGCGGACTCCCTCAGGTGTCGGTGTGTTGGTGGTTCTTTGTGTCTGGGGGTGGGCGTCCGGGTGCACACCGGCTCACTCCTTGGCGGCCGCTTGTCGGGGCCTGGGGCCTGGGGCTCGCTCGGGCCCCTTTGGAGGTGGGGTGCCCCCGGCCTCTCGGCCTAGGGCTCGGTCACTCAGGCGCAGCTGGGGGCCGGCGGAGCTCACGGGCGCGTCACTGCAACTCCCCCTGACTTCTGCTCCGCGGCTGCTGGGCGAGCCCTCATCTGGGACTCTCCTCAGCTCTTACTGGGACAGTGGCGCGGCTGCCCCTCTGTTGGTCTTCCATGGTCTCTTGTGTTCTGGGGGCCTCTGGATGTCTGGAGTTTTGATCTCCTCCATACCCGCTTCACACCCTGGAGGACGGGGCTGTGGCCCCCCCACACTCCCTAGCAGATCATTACATGGAGAAACCTTTGGAATGCAAGCATGCTGATCCACACAGGTATGCACACATGGGTATTCACAGACGCGGACTAAAGCTTTCTTGGCTGCTGCCTCAAAGCACACTGTGCGCTGTCCATCTTGCGTGCTGCACAATATCGTTTATTACTTAGTAAATACTGATATCTATGACTAGCTAGTTTATTGTGATGGTGCTTTGTTTTCTCTATTATTATGTTGCTCTTTGTTGTTTGCTGTCTCCTCTGTTTGTTTTTGTTTGTTTGTTTGTTTGTTTTTTTTTCTCCATACAGGTGACCCAGGAGTTTGTTTTTTTTTCTCTCTCTTCCCCCCCCTTCTCACCGTCTCTTCTCCCCTTTGGTTTTCTTTCTTTCTCTCCCCCTCTCTCTCTCATTCATTCCCCCTGTCCTATTTATTAAAAAAAAAAAAAAAAAAAATGACAAAGGATGAACTGAAGCTCTGCCATCACGTAATGTCGCATACTGCTGTTTCTGATGTCATTTAGAAAAAAAAAAAAAAAAAAAAAAAAAAAAAAAATGAAAGGGTGCCTATGGACGTCTCTCCGTGTCGTTGCGTACTTTACTAGTTACGCCTGTCCAACTGCTTTTTGGTGCGAATATCCAAACTGTCAATCTCATGACAGAAAGTCATTGTATGTAAGAACAGAAATATGTCCTAAATTAGACTCCAACGTCCAACCTGAGCATATGAATGAGGAAGAACTGTATGTGAACGTGTCATGGTTGTTGTCACACAGGCTGTCTGTTTCACAACCTGCTGATCTGCTGGGATTTTTCTACACAACCATCTCTACAGTTTACAGGGAATGATGTGAAAAAGGGAAAAAATCCAGTGAGTTTTCCCCGCATTTATAAAATAGAGAAATACTTTTATCTGATGAGCAAAAACAAAAACCCCAAAAACCCATAGAAGTGTAAAAACACAGTTTTTCCAAAGTAAAATACTCATTAGTTTCCATTTGAGAAAGTGCAATAGTGTTGATAGTTTAGTGACAGTAAACCCTGTCATAGTTTTTACCTGCCTTATTGAAATCACGTTCAAAGAGTGAAAACTTGAATAAATAATCACAAGTACAGTAATGTCAGATTAAATAAGGTATGCATACAATCTAAACTAAACCTGGGCTAAAATAAAATAGCCTTTACTCTGTCTTCTGCATTTCTGTGTCTTCATGTTTAGGCTAGTTAATGATTAGGTCCAGTTGTGAGCCTTTAAATGCTGTGATAGCTGCACTGAAGAAAATCAAGCATTTCAGTGAACCTCAGTTTCAGACAGACTGTGTATATAATAAGGGAGCTTTCTACCAACATATTAAGCTGGTGTTGGTGTAATGGTGTATATTTGTCTTTGCATATTTTGGATCTCTTATTAAAGATATTCTTATTCAAGAAATCAAGCTGGTTTCTTGAACATAACATGACGAGTTCACTGTCCTCAGATGGCCTCCACAGTCACCAGATCACCAATCAATATGGACCAAAATTGTTTCCAGGACCTTGTTGAAGGTGAGACAATAAATTAAAGCAGCTTTGAAGGAAGAAGCTCGTCCAACCCAGTACGAGCAAAGTGTACCTAATGAAGTCCTGGTGACTGGTTAAGACTGTGTTACACTGTCCTGTCTGACAACAATTATGCCAGGTTGAACTCTGGCATGTTACCTTTAATGTGTTTGTGTACTTACATGTAATGGCTTTCTTTAATGAGATAGACTGTTTGGAGTTAATCGATCAGCAGGAAGCCACAGGCAAACACAGTGTGATAAAAATACAAGAAATACATGCGGTGGAGTCAAAGTCTGGAATGATGCGTGTGACTTTTATTTCTTTGAAGCATTAAAGAGCATCTAAGTGTTGTAAAAGTCCCTTTATGGTCAGAGATCATAATGTGGCATCAGTATAGATGACACGATTATAGAGTGGAGCAGCTGCTGTTGCCCTGCAGCGAGGAAACTACTTATACACGCTCATTAGGTAGAAGTCAGCTTTGCATTTGTGTGTGTGGCAAAGGTCTGCAGTGAACAGCTGTTCAAATGCGCGTGTTAGTTTGATAGTTTTTTCCTCTGCTTCTGTATCAAGCAGTGGCTGTTGAGTGTTACTGTGTGCGTTAGGTTCTCTCTCTCACCGCATGTATTATGTGTCTTCTAATCGTAATTCTCTTGTGTCGCTGCTGGATTTCTGCAGAGCCGGGCTACTCCAACGCTCACCCCTGGTTTGCACAGAGCCAAAGGAAATATAACTTTTTAAGAGTGTTTCGCTTTTTTTTTTCACTGATTCATGAAGTATTGACATTTTGGAGATATTGTGTTTTCACATAACAGCAGCGGAGATGTAAAAAGAAGACCTCTGGGAGAACAGAGGTACACTCTCCGAAAGATAGTAGAGACTGGAGGACAGAATTTGAAAAACCTGCTGGGAAAATTTAAAAGAGATGCTGTTTTCTGACTTTTCTCCATCTCAGATTGAATTGTGTTTGCAAACACAAAACGCAGCCGGAAAGAAAAACATATCCAGTGCCGGTTAGCCTGGTTTGGGTTGGCATCACTTTGAACATGGAAGTATTTCGTTGCTAGCTTTGTGTTAGCATGCTCGTTTGCTCGGAAAGTGGTGCCGTTGTGTTTGCAGCGGGAGGTAGTTGTTTCTGGCACTTTGCATATTTACACATGCTATTTCATCCTTTCTGCAGCACACACTGAGGTGAGGCAGTTGACGCAACATGTATTACGCTACAGTCATAAAAGCGGAAACAGTTTAGGGGGTAAAAGGCCACTAATCCACTGTACTCCGACTTTTTAGTTACCTCTGCCTGTCTGAGGGTCAAGCTTAGAGCAGACAACAAAAGCAGTAATGCAGAAACGTAGCATAGATTCACAATAAAATGAGTACTGCACTGATGGCACAAAGTTTGGGAGCAGATAAATTAAAAAAGACACGAATAAGCACAGTTGTCGCCTCATCGCTTGCTGGATGATTTAAAACTATTGTTCTTAGAGCTTCATTACAAACTAATATGTGTATGTATTTAACAGGCCAAATGTGAGAACCCTACTACATCTAATGTTTTAGTAAAGAGCGAACGAGAACAAAGCGTTATTGTGATTTACAAGCACGTTACATAAACTGTGTCTGCAGAGAAATATGAGTCTCTAACAAATATGTGCTTTTTACAAAGACAAAAGCACTCTATTGTAGGTATGTGAGGTGTGGTGATATGTTTCAGTAAAATTCCACCTTAGCGTCATCCTTAACACACACATGCACACATGCATGCAGCGGCTTTCTTTGACTTTTAAATGAACAGTCAAACAGAATCCAGCCATGTGTATCACAGATATGATCCATGTGTCTGTGGTAGATGCATTTACTGAGAACAAGTGTTATCAGTTCATCAGTAGCTAAGTTAGTTTCAGCTTTTTTTTTTTGGACTAAATTAAATTAGAGATACCAGAATGAAACTTAAAAACACTGAACAACAAAGGACATGAGGTTTTAGGAACGAGCAAAGCCGCCAAGTCCGGGGTAATGAGCAACAAGCTGATGCCTTCATTTTATTCACAAAACAAGCCGTACTACTACCACTGACAGGATTGGGTGTCCTCTCACTCGCTGCTTTTGTATCTGCAGCGATCGTTAGAGAAACCTAATCAGACATTTTTAATTAAAGAGGCCAGAGTGTTTGTGCCGAAGGAGGATAAAGAGGAGGAAGATGATTACGAGGTGAAGGGAGGAGGGGGTGGCAGCGGCTGAGGGTGGATGAGGGGGAGGAGGTCGAGTCTGCCTGCTGAAAGCCACTTAAATCCCTTTCTTATTAACTCACTGTGACACATGATCTTCCTCCATCCCCCTCACACACACACACACACACACACACACACACACACACACACACACACACACACACACACACACACACGCATCTACACTCACAGGGCTATAAACCTGCTCTTCTTACTTCTTACTGCTTCCTTGTGTCTTATCACGGCCTTGCATCAGCTTTGGCCTTGATGTCATTGCTCACCGAACCACGATGGATCGGTCTGTGTTTACGTGCTTCGTTCAAAACAGGTATTACGCTGACATTTTCTTATGCAAATGAGATCTACCCTTTAGGTGAAGAACCCGGGGTAACTAAATGTAATTAATCAGCCTGGAAAAGGTAACATTTCTTAGGATGGTGATGAAAAGTCTGTCTCGCTCTGCTTCATGCAGATGTAGCTGTTGTTGTTTGACTGCATGAAATGGAGCCATATAAACCATCCAGAAATCAAACCATGGAATAATCATGCTGCATTTTCTTTACGTTGGATTAGCTCAGTAGCAGCAGTAGCAACCAAAGGCATGTAGAGGCACTGTCCCAATCCATCAACTGAATCTTTATCTTTTACACCTATTACACTGAAGTGCAGACATGTCTACACACTGCGGTTCCTAGCATGGGAAAGGGTGAGCTGATTGGCTGCTCACCATGTTGTGCATTCAAAGATGCTCTTCTGCATACATGGTTGTAACTCTGTCGCCTTTCTATCAGCTTCAAGCAGCCATTCTCCCATGAAGGTACCCGTTAAAACCACGGTATGTTGAGGCCTGATGGACGTGGGTTTACAGCAGCAAGTTCTGAGTACCTGTCTACATGTTTATACATAAATGCATTGGTTTTTACTATGTATCTGGCTGATTATATATTTGTATTAAAGAGAAGTTGAACAGATGTACCTAATGAAGTGAGTTGAAGCAGCTTTTGCCGTGCTTAAAATTCCCATTGAAGCCATATTTAAACATTTACCCTCGTTCCCACTTTAGCTTTTTTAGCAGACATCACTCGGGTTCATCTGCAAATGCTGAATGCAGCCATTTTTATTCTCTGTTTCAGTAGCAATGCAGTTCATGGAGTCCCACAGCTTTTCCACTCATACTGGAAAACCTCATTAAAAACAAAAAGACTGTGTTTTTTGTGCATTCACCCCAACTCTAATATTTGTGTGCCTGAACACAGGTTTAGGAGCTTCTTTGTTTGTTGAGAAAAATGCAAAGGGATCTGAGAAATCAGTTGCTAAAGTGAAACATTTTCCACAGAGGCATGTGTCATCTTCTGTGGGTCCAAGAGTGAGTGACAGTTAGTCCCAAAGTACCGAAAGAAAACATGAGTATCTCCATCCACAGAGACTGTGTTTTATTTATTAAAGAGAAGAAAAGAACCCACTTCCACACTAAGTGCGATGAGTAGTTTTCAGACAGTCTGTGCTCAGGTGAAGTCTTGACAGTTCTTCTTTCCAGTGGAGCAGAGAACAACTTTTGCTGTAAATCAAAGAACACATAGCTGGGGAATGATAAGCGCTGCACAGAGAAACCACTTGTGGATCTAAGAAATTCATTCATTGTTCTCATACCTCTTGGATAACGTGCTATCACCTTCGGATTTTACACTGCAGCATAGGCACATTAAAGTGCTTAGAACCCATTCTAATAAACACGGGGAACCTCGGGATGATGATGATTGGTCGAATAGATTCTTTCCACTAGAAAAATAAGATGTCAGCATCATTTGTTGATGAGGTCTGATTAAAACGGAGAAATAGACTGAAAGCAAAGTCTTTATTGAATTCAAATCCAGTGGAGGAAACGAAATATCGACCGATGAAAGGAAGACTTTTGCTCACATTTGAACTCAACTAGCATAAGCTTGACCATGGAGAAACATTTTTGGGTTAAACCCTGGTTTTCATCATGAAATCTGCAACACTTAACAAACACACAGGTAAATGATGCTCAGATGATACTAAATGTGGAAGGAAAGCATCCCACACACCACCACCACTAACCTAAATCTTTGATTCAAAGCAGGATGAATCCATGGTCTCCTATTATTTACATCAAATTCTTAGCATCTGATTGTTGCAGCAGAAATTGAGACTCATCATTTTCTTATATTGTCCAATTCTGGTGAGTGTGGGCAAACTGAAGCCTCCATTTCCTGTTCCTAGCTGAGAGGAGTTGCCCCGGGCCAGTCTTATCTGCACGCCTTTGTTTTAACAAGTGGCTATTAGCATTACTGCGGGATTCATATCAGCGCAAAGCCGTCTTTCTCTGATGTCTAACATCAACGGGACACCCAGAGAGAACTGCCGTGTGATTGGCTGATTAGATATTTGCATTAACAAGCAGTTTACAGTTTATATTAACTAATTACCCTTTTAAACGATGTAAAATAACTGTATTGTTTGATTCTACTTACCAAGTTTTGATATCTGTGGATCTGGAAGTTTACCGTCTTAATGTCACGTTGCTGAGACGGAGTCTACCGTGTACAGAAAGTCTGTAATAATATTGTTTCGTCATATGAACCTATCAGCACTGTAAATATGGAAGTGTAGCGAGTGAGTCTCTCTGCTTTTGCACCACAGAGTCTTTGTAGCAAATGTGATACAAATTAATATGTAATTTCTTTATTTCAGTGAACACTGGCAACTACTTCATGGTTAAGACTTTAAATGGTTAATATCTTTGCTAAGAAAAAAAGAGGCAAAAAAGCAGATTAATTGATTCAAATATAAAGATAAACATTAGCAGCATGCCTTGTGCAGCTCTGTGGACTATTCTTTGAACCAAACTGGCAGCTCTGCCACATAAGAAATGCAGGAGATGGGACTGAAATTTGGGGTTATGAATGAGCAATTCAGTACAAAAACATAAATGAATAAGAATAGATCTAGTTGTGGTCAGATGGTTGTGTCATCAGGAGAGCAGAGGGCACAAATCAACAAATCAAACTGTGCGTCTGCACAATCTGTGTCAATTAGTGTGAGAGCACGGCTGCCTGTTTGGTATCAGAGCAGGCTTACGGCTTTGTGCATTTGTGTGCCCACACACGTGTGTTTACGCACATTCCTGCAGCCAACAGCTGTTCAAGGCTTTTAAAGCTGGGAGGAAAAAAACAACAGGAGTGAATGTCGGTATACACTCGGCTCATTCTCTCTTAATCTTCTACAAATCAACATGAGGCCAGCTGTTACTTCTTCACTGAAAGCTTAATTACTTATTGGGTACATTTGGAGATTTGACTTTGGATTCGTGACTTACTGTTCTCCAACAATTGTGCTTCCTCTGCACAAAGATCCCCCCCAAATCTTGTTTTTATTCATGAGCTGTGGGTTTTGAACAAAAGCCTGACTCTGTGCTCTATAGCTGTGTTTTTTTTCTTGTCTTTTTCCTGAAATGCGTTATTTGACAGCTTTATTGAGTATGTGCTTGCTTCTGAATTTAAAACGTGAGTTCTTGTTTAGTGAAAAAAAAGCTTTTTTAGGGGGCAGTACATTTTATTGAGATAATCTTTAACTGATCTATTAAAAAAAAGACATTAAGCCACCATTTAAATCAAATAAAACAATGTTTGTCGAAATGTATTGATTATTTCACTCCTGCATACAACATCTTCATCTGTACAGCAAACGATTAACGATCATGTTTGTTTGAGTGGGTGGCAGCAGCTCTGCCACGGTCAGTAGTTTCCCCCACTGGGACCACGGGTGCTTCAAACTGATGCACTTGTGCTCCTTCACAAACGGCATATGCAGCGTAAAATCCAGCTGCTGGGAGTAACGCGAGCTCGCGTCTCCTCTGCTGGCATCCATGCAGATCGTAACATCACAGTGTAATCAAGGAGAGAGACGTCAGCTATTGTTATGCAAGTGAGACGCTGTCGAGAGAGGCTTGGACCTCCTCCCGGGTTCCACTGCCCGTCGTAGCTTTTCAGCAGCACGGGTCGAGTGTCACGAGGAGTTTCTGCTATCCGGTTGTTCAGTGATGACGCGACGAATCCTACTTCCGGGTCTAAAGTAGTCTGCGTTTAATATGGCTTTTGTGTTGTTAACATGTTTAATGTTATGTATTTTCTTCTATTTGATCTCAAAAGGCTCCTAAAACAGTCAGTGATCACTGTTGACCTCCCTCGGCTTTTATTACCGCTAATCATTTATTTAAGCTCAGTTTTTAAAACCTTAGGATGTAACTACAGCCCAGTCCATGCAGCAGTATATGAATGACTAACCTCGTATTGTGGATGGATTATCTCAGTTGTTCTCCTGGCTGAAGTTTGGTCCTTTTACAGCATCCTGCCATGCGATTACATTTGTTTCTGACCACCGAGAACACTCACGTTAACTTTTATCGAGTGGAAAAAAAAGTTAGCTTGTTTATATTATGCTAACATAGCTGTGTCGCTAGCGGTCACGTAGCACATCATTATATACCAGCTAGCCCAACTTCAGTAACCCTACAAACGTCACTGCTGTTTAGTTTTCTGTCTTCATTTATGCTGGAAGTGATAACAGAGCTGTACGTTTGAATTTGTTTCCAAAACCCCGCAGTCAGGACATGCTATATTGTATTTAGATAGAAGCTAGCGAGCTAACTCCCTGCTAACTTCTAACTCCGTTAAATGTCATAAATTCCGTTTTCATGGATGCCTGGATGTTAAACTCAATTGTTACACCTGGTAGAGCAGAACGCTGATCATTTTATTAAAGATGAAAGACTTTAGACAGTTTTTCAACTCTCAGTAATGCCATAGTGATCGTTTGATATATGGACCCGCAGCGGAGTTTAGACCCAGACACTGCTAGTGACGTCAGACTGAACAACCGGATAGAGCGATCTCAGCGTGATGTGCTGCTTTTGTTTTTTTGCTTTCCACACGTGCGTATGTCATTTCTAACAAGACCTAATGTACGAGGCCATTTGCCCAGGGTGTCAGTAAATGTGACTGTTACAGCTGTGGAAGGTAATGAAGGTATCGTTCACTGTGTTATTAGTGAGTGACAAAAGCCAAGACGCATCCCCCTCTCCTGCTAATGGATCCCAGCAGTTATTGAATAAATCATCCTGCGTCGTGTCCGTCTCTTGCTCTTATTCGCTTTCTCGATTCCCTTTCCTTTCTCTCCTTTCGCTTTTCATTACTGCTTCCTTTCATCATTTCAGTCTCTTAACCTTCTCTTCTTTTCTTGTCCCCCAAATTCGCGTTGCCCATTTTCTCCGTCGCTCTCCCTTGAACCTGATGCTCATATTTGCTTTCTCCTTACACCTCCATCTGCTCTCGTTCCCGCCACCCTCCTGCTCTCTGTTTTTGCTTAAGTTCTCACTCGCCGTCTCTTTTTCCCTCTGCTTCCCACAGATGTGGAAGAAGAAGATATTCCTGGTCATCATTGCCATCAGTACCATCAGTCTTCTGCTGCACCATGGGGGTCACTTGACCTGGTGAGTGACCCACGATATGAAAACACATTAAATATCCGTTATTCTTCTATAAATCCATATGGTCCTTGTTACAGTGAAAAATCCTGACAGTCGTTGTGCCACACTTTTGCCTCATAGGCAAATTAATAGAGAGGGGCTTATTATTAAAGTCAAGCATAGAAACCTTGAGCGCCTAAGCACCGCCATGCTGGTCGAGGGACCAATTATAAAAGTAGAGTGCTGTAGACTTTTGACAGCCCAGCATTTTGCTCTCTTCAACTTCCTATTCTCAACGTCTTTATCGTCTCACTTCACTGAACGCTCTTGTTTCCACATCCCACCTCTTATCATTGACTCTGCAGTGAGCACTGCATTCTTTATGTTACTTTATTCAGTGATATGTACCAAACACCTCAGATTTTAGGAGAATTTAGAACTGGTATCCTGCAGTGCTTACAGCAAATGCATTAACTGCACATGTCAGCTGTTTTCCACCACATCCCAGAAGTTGAAGTGCATAATTTCAACTTTAATTTAGTGGGTTGAACAATTGCATAAAAATGTGAGGATCTAAAGCATTTCTTTTAACATAATCTCTTCATATCAGTGGGTCAAAAGAAATTGGACAAATTAAATAACTGAAAATAAGATGTTCATTTCTAATACCTGGTTGAAAACCCTTTGATGGCAAGGACAGTCTGAAGGTTTGAACTCATGGACATCACCAGGTTTCCTCCTTTTTAATGCTTTAATCCTTTTTAATGCCCGGCCTTTACTGCAGAGCAGTCTTTCAGTTGCTGTTTGCTTGTGGACCCTTCTGACCGAAGTTTAGTCTTCAACAGTGAAATGCATGCTCAGCTGGGTTAAGATCAGGTAACTGACTTGGCCATTCAAGACTATTCCACTTCATCCACATCATCAATAAATACTAGTGCCTAGTGCCACTGGCCCAAGCCAGCATACTCCCTCTGCCATGTTTTGCAGATGATGTGCTATGCTTTGGATCATGAGCCGTTCCACGCCTTCTCCATACTTTTTTCTTGGCATAATTCTGATAGATGTTGATCTTGGTTTCATCTGTCCAAAGAATATTTTTGTGCTGGCTTTCTTAGATATTTTTTTAAGCAAAGTCCAATCTAGCCTTTCTATTCTTGGGGCTTATGAGTGACTTGCACCTTGCATTGCAGTCTTTCACGCAGTGTTGTTCACTTGGTTGGCTGTTGTGAAGCTGTTTCTCTTCACCATGCAAATGATTCTACGATCATCCACCAAAGCTGTCTTCATGGACGTCCAGGTCTTTTTGCATCGCTGAGTTCACCAGTGCTTTCTTTCTTTCTTTCTTTCTTTCTTTGGATGGACCAAACTGTAGACTTTGCCACTCCTAATATCGTAGCACTTCTTCGGAAAGGCTTTTTTCTGCTTTAACAGTTTAAGGATAGCTTGTTTCACCTGCATGGAGAGCTCCTTTGACTGCATGTTGTCTGTTCACAGCAAAATCTTCCAAATGCAAGAACCGCACCTTAAATAAAGTCCAGGTCTTTTATCTGCTAAAATTGATTATGACATAACAAAGGAACTGCCCACAGCTACTGATGAAACAGCCTTTGAGTTAATTGTCCAATTATTTTTGGTCCCTTTAAAAAGAGTTTGACCGCAAAAAAAAAACTAAACTTGTGTCCTTGTCCAAATATATATGGACCTAACTGTATGTATATAGTATGAACGTCTTCATTAAAAAATGATAAACATTTGCCACCAAGATCTTTTGATAAAGTTCATGAATAATTCTGCCAATAAAAACTTAATGTACATGACACTTTGAAAAGTAATAATTCGTACTATCATCTGTGTGTTCCCTGAATGTCAGTCCACTATACAATAAAAACAGACACACTGTATATTATATCATATATTGCATTTCTGGCCTCCTCTCCTCTCGCGGCTATATCTTTCTACCTTTCCCTTCAGTCCCATTTATGGTTACTATTTTTGCCTTCCCGTTGTGTTGCTTCTGTTCTGTACAACACATTAGTTTCTTCCATTATCTGTGTGCAGCTTTGTCTCTAATGTCACCATTTTATCCAGAACAGCTGCTCTTTGTGCTGTTTAAGCTAATGCAGCTTTAAGTAAACTGTTGTTGTTTTTTGCCACCAGGACCATGGATGCCTTCCACCTCGGTTGTCCAGCCCTGCACTCTCACCCTTACTCCGGCCTGAAGCCTAAGCACAGTAACGTGGTTTTCCTGAAAACCCACAAAACAGCCAGCAGCACCATGCAGAATCTGCTCTTCCGCTTTGCAGAGCGCAACAACCTGACGGTGGCGTTACCCATACAGGCCTGCGGTCACCAGTTCTGCTACCCGCGATCCTTCACAACTCACTCTGTGCATCAGCACACGCTACCGCCAAACATCGTCACCAACCACATGCGCTTCAATAAGGCTGAGCTGAAACGACTGATGCCAAATGATACGATATACGTCACGATCCTGAGAGAGCCTGGCTCCATGTTTGAGTCCTTGTTCAGTTACTATAACCAGTACTGTCAGAGTTTCAAGAGGGTCCCTAATGGTTCACTGGAAGCTTTCTTAGATGAACCCTGGCGCTACTACAAACCAGAGGAGAACTACTCCATGTATGCACGTAACACCTTGACCTACGACTTGGGCGGAGACAAAGATCGCCCAGCGAAAGATGTCTCTTATGCAAAAGCTTTTGTAGCACAGGTGGAGCGAGTGTTCTCGCTGGTGATGATCTCTGAGTACTTTGATGAATCTCTGGTTCTACTTCGACACCTCCTTTCCTGGGATCTGGATGACATTTTGTATGTTAAGCTCAACATGCGGACGCCAAGTTCCAAGCAGGGCCTGACTGATGATCTTCGCAAAAAGATCCGTGCCTGGAATTCCTTAGATGCCCAGCTCTATGATCACTTTAACGCCTCACTGTGGCGTCAAATCTCTGCTGTGGGTCCAGCCTGTGTGGCGAGGGAGGTGCGCCTCCTTCGTGAGGCCCAGGAGAAGCTGATGAAAAGGTGTTTCGGTGAAGGCATGCCGCTTGTTCGTTCAGCTGCTGAAATCAAAAACAAGGAGCTCCGCCCCTGGCAGCCTAGCGGCAAAGTTGACATAGTCGGTTATGACCTCCCTGTAAATATTACCCAAAGCTTCTCGAGCCAGGACCAGGAGCTCTGCCTGAGGCTCATCATGCCGGAAGTCCAGTACACAAAGATGCTCCTACGTTCCCAGTTACTGCGGTACCGTCTGACCTCTCAGGCTCGGCCTCAGCAGCAGTCACACTCCTTCCAGCAGCCTGTACGCACAACCCT
Source organism: Rhamphochromis sp. 'chilingali' (assembly GCF_963969265.1). Classification (NCBI taxonomy): domain Eukaryota; kingdom Metazoa; phylum Chordata; class Actinopteri; order Cichliformes; family Cichlidae; genus Rhamphochromis; species Rhamphochromis sp. 'chilingali'. Next base: position 38,133,933 of record NC_137929.1, on the reverse strand, counting down.
GCTTAGACATCCAGCCCACCGCAGCCAGCCACCAGTGCCTGCTGCTGCAACCCCTGCCTCAGGAACTGGAATCAACTCAAAGACTGCTGCAGGAACTCGAGGTCGGACAAATAAGCAAGGGACAAAACCCTCACAAACTCAGTCCTCATAGACTGGAAAACTCCTCATAGACTTGAAAATTATCCGAGTGCCCAACAAACTGCATTGTTTAACTCATCGTGACCCATGAGACTACGATTGTTGGCTGGTCTGGGGTTTTTGGGGGAATAAGGCTATCCTTGAGAAATGTCTGGGTTTATCTTGAATTAGAGTATCCCCTCTTCCTTCTATGTGTGTTTGGTTTGACATGAAAATAAATTAGGAAAAAGGGGATTGGACATACTTGGACTTGAATTTTAATCTTTCTCCTTTCCGATCCATCAGACCTTATCAGGGTGGGAAGGCACAAAAGCTGGAGGAACACTGGGAGGGAAGTTTAACCCAGCTGTACGCCTCTGCAGCCCTGACTGCAGTGGATATGAGAGGGTTTCGGATGAAAGTGGTTCTTTGAAGGAAATCTGTTTCATGCGACTGGGAGTCAATAGAGAAGTGGCGATATCGGGTCTATTGTGCAGCACAGAGTGTGCTTTGTGTGTATCACACTGGGATAGTATCATGTTACTTGTGTTTGTTCTCCGTTTCTCAAGCTCTCATTCGCTCTCTCTCTTTCCTAACATATGCCACTTAAAGTCCTTGAGGAGACATAATGACATAAAGGGATCGGCTGTCAGGCCTCCGAAGAGCCTCCTAAGAGGCCAGACAGACACTGAGATCAACTCACAACCATTAACGTGACAGCACAAAACAACTCTTCCTTCTTTGGCCTTTTTTTTCTTACTGACTCTAGAGTTGAAATCAGTGAAGGGACGGGGGGATAAAAAGGCCAGTGAGATGGAGACCTTATCCTGAGGGTAAGCCTAAAAACTGCTGGATACTCAATTTGGCCATACAAGTCCCACAGAGACTGAGCACATGTATGAAGCCTGTGTCTCGTCAGCTTTTTGACCTCCCTTTCTTCCTTCTAAGGTCCTTCTCTGCCTTCACCACCCTGTCAATACTGCTGTTGCCCTCTGGGCAGGCTCTCCATCCACCAAGAAGCACTAACATCTTTTTTTCTCCAACCCCTGGTACTTCATCGAACAGCCAGACAAGATCACACCTCACCTTGTGGAGACTCTGTTAAGGTGATGCTTCTGGATGTGGGGATTTACTGTACAGCTTGGGCGTTATTGCAATAAGATCTCCAGGCCCTTCGCCCTGAATATGAAAGGCATGGATTTAATAACCTACCAGCAACCCTGTGCCCATATACAATAATTAAACACACTGGCACAAATAAAAACATCAAACTCCTTGATGGGACAAAGACTTGAAGCCTGTGGATCGTGGCGCTTGAATATTTAATCATCTCCTCTCACAGGCCGCCTATGGCCCGGGTTCTAGGGTTACACGGCTGTACGTTGTCATTAAGGACATGTTCAACCAGGTGAAAGCTGCTCAATCCGAACCCTGAAGCACAGAAAGACAAAGGGAGAGCGTTAATGCACGATCCTTAAAGCCTCTTAAGGCAGCTGGGCCGACTGGGGTCTTAAAGAGTCTTCATTTATCTCGGCTGTGATCCATTTTTAATGCTTTCCGCTCATATTTAATGTGTCATTTATGTTCTTTTATTACTCTGGTGATCAGTAGGGTGCTGCTGAGGAAGTGAAGGAACAATATAGTTGTGTGAGAGTATGTGTTTGAGCCAAGAAATGTCTCCCGGCTCATGTCGGGGTTTTTTTTGGGTTTTTTTTTTCTTTGGCCTGCAAGATTTATTAAACTATGTATTATTTATGATCGGGACTTAAAGAGCCCCATTACTGTATTTTAACTGGTATTTTTCATGAATCACTGGATGAAAACTGCTTTTCCATCGATTTGGTGGTTCGTGGTGTGCACGGCTTACCACTTCAGGCAGCAGAGATGGAACAAGGCATGTGGAAACGGTTTAAAATATTAATTCTGTACATGTTATACATAATGCAAAACTACAACAAACTGCACATCGAACCTACTTTAGTGGCTTCAGAATTAATCTCCCATTCAGCAGAGCTAAGTACTTAACCACACTACGTGTTTGTGGTTTGAGTGTGTCAAACCACAGGTAACAATAATAATAAAATAGACACACACAGCTGCTGCTCAGAAATAAAAAGCAATGAAGCCATCAGGCAACAGACGCGAGGAGAGGATGCACGGTTCTATGAAGTAGCTGTGAGAATCTGAATGTGTGCAATGCATGATAGTTTTTATTTATTAGACATGTGAAATGTCTTCAGATATGTGTAAAAACCTTTTCAGGTTACATGCACTGTAAAACATGGGCAAACATGAAGAAGGCTGTGGTTTTGTATTTTCTTGCTCCCATGAAAAGACCAAAACCAGCAATATGTAAATTGGTCTGCCAACTTCCTGCTGTGAAAGCACACCACAACTCCCTAAAGAAGGCTCAGTACTGAGCAAAAGTCTAGAGTCACCCTTTATTTCTTTATATGTTGTTAGAAAAATGGGAAATAGGTACGACGATTTATTGAAACATATGTATACAAACATGGTAATGCAGCGCGTACAATTGTAATGAGCTTGAAAGTCGGCGTTGGTAGGACCACCTTTATTCTTCAGCACAGTCTGAACTCTCTTAGGCAGCTTTCTTGTTATTGTTTTAAGTAGTCTTCAGGAATAGTTTTCCAGGCTTCTTGGAGGACATTCAAAACATTCGCTGCTGTAATGCAGCTCCCAACCATGAAAGAGCCTTCACTGTGTTTTACAGACACCAGAACTGCTGCCACTGATTTTCAGTCTTGTGTAGTTTGGCACACCTCAACCATCTTTCCACTGAGACCATTTCTGATGAAGCTTCAGTGAACATCAGATGCATGAGCTGAAGGTCCAGATCCATCTCTCAGGTCCTGTGTCAGGTCTTTGCTGGATTCTTTCCTGTTTCTTAAGGACATGATCTTCAGATACTGTTAATCTGTTGTAGATAGCTGTTTTTGGCCTGACACGCCTTTGGTTCTCAATTTGTTCAGACACAATCCATTAAAACTGACCAGCTACAAGCACAGGACTGAAAAGCAGCAATTGTCCAAAGAAAAGCTTTGAAAGAACCTCAGAAAGCCTGGAGAACTATTGCTCTTGTATCATTTTAAAGCTATAGGAAGGAAAAGAGATGTGGATTGGCTCCAAACATTTGCACAGTACTGTACAGTAGTACAGTTTGACTCAGTGAGTGTGTTTCAGATATTTTTGGACAACAAAGGCACTGGAGACATCAAACTTGATTGATTATATGTCGTAAGAGCGATGTGTTGTTGGCTTTTTCAGTAACATACGGAGTATCAGCAGCCTTATCCTTTACCAAAGCATGGCTTCTCAAAATCTTTGGGTCCTGGGACTCCTTACAGAGGAGAATATTTTCCAAACATCCACCTCCAATCCTAACACCGGGTTAGCTAATTTGGATTAAGCATTAGATGAAAAGCTGACTGACTCACGCATGTGTTCACTAACTCAATAGTTGGCTAATAAATCCAGCTTTGCATTAGCAAGACCACTTTGACTCTTGGAGTTTCTACTGGTCCAAAATAAAGGACAATATATAGCTAATAGCATAAATTTATCTACTTAGCAATTCCTTACTTGCTAAGATGTTATTACTCCGGACCTCTGAGACGTCCTCAGATCCCACTCTGAGATCCACGGCTGTAAAGGAGCTGGCAGCTGATGCTGACTTTCATCATTTTCCCCCAAACAAACAAAAACCATGACTGTGAATGCAACTCCGAAATTGCTTAAAGCACCTGTGAATCTGCTAATATTAAACAAATGATACATTATCAAAAGTATTTGCATTAATTTTAAATATAGACCAAAAAAAATGAATGAAAATTGTTTTATGTATTTATTTATTTATTGAACTGAACCATGTTTGTTTTTCATGCTTTGCAAAAAAGGACGAAAAACCTGGTGTTAGATTTGATCTAACCGATAAAGACCGACTGACAGTTTGGAATAAAAAAAAGTAATTATCCTCATTTTTTTTCAGTGAAACTATACATTTATACATATTTCTGCAATTTTGGACACTTTGGGTCTCTACAGAGGTTTCTGATGTAGTTTTTTTCCTTTTACGTGAACTTTCAACGTATGTTTGCATCCGTTAAATAAAAAATTAAACGCGGGCATCTGCAAACGCTCTTCTTCAGATTTCTATATCTGACTGTGATTCAGATGAAGAACGTGTTTCCTGTCGACCGTTCATTTGAGAGCCTGCTCCGAGTGGCTGTAAGCGCTCTTTTGATTGTACAAGACGTTTGCTCGGCTGTTCTGCTTCGTGTCAGAGTGTTTCACTAATAGTCCTGCTGTCATGTCTAAAGTGTCGGCTATTCTTTCTTGGGTTATGCCAGAGGGGCTGTGAAAATGGTACGCTAAAAAACAAAACAAAAAAAACCTCATCATCTCCACATTAGCTGGCCCCTCTTTTCTTGTGAGGGAGAAAAGTGAAGCTGCTTTAAAAAAAAACAAAAAAACTTGAACATGAAAGCCTTGTGGGATCAGAGCAATTTTTTTGTGTGTACCTGCTGAGCTTTTATGTGTCACAGGGAAGTAAACATGAACTGCATTGTTGCCCACTGTCCTCTTTGATGTGCACATTATGTTTTGGGAGGGGGTTATCTGTGAACTGAGAAGAATGAGCAAGTTTTTTTTTTTTTTTTGTAATTCTGTGAATATTTGGAAAATGTTGGGTGGGTGATACAGCTCAGAAGACAATCAGAGCTAGGGGCCCCAAAGCTTTGTAATGATGGTTGATGAGCAGGATGAATAAAGTTTGAATGATTTCAATTCACCTGCGAGTGAGTGTCTTTTGACTCTGCCGCTTTTTCGGTGAGATTTATTCAGATATGCGGACACTTGAATTATTCTGGATATCACAGCAACACACACACACACTCTTCATCAGCGGTGAAACAACACACGGTGACAGTCGCTCAATTAAGATTCAGATACTAAACGGTTTCTATTTCCCTGAAGACTGAAACCAGACTTTTCAGGCTGCAATCAGTCTTTGGAAATTACCTCCATTTAGCACGCCCGCCTAAATGAATGAACAAATTGCTTCTCAGAAGGACAAAAACAAAATGCAGAGCGGCGTGTGTTTGATATGACTGCGATTGAAGCAATCACCATGCTGTGTCCCACTCCGCCGGCCTGTCATTATGGCCTGCTGTTGCCATGGCTTTGGCTGCTAAGAGGTGGCCCTCCGGAGTCTCGTCGCTTCTCTCGTTTTTTTCTCTAACACGGCGGCAGCCCTTCTGTTTGTTTCTCTATCATAACCTGCCATAACCTGGCCTCCAACCATGCGCATAATTACAGTAATTATGCTAACTGTAATAATAATAACATAGAATGAAATGACCACAGGAGAAATATATTTCCTTCACCACTCCATCTACTTTTTTCTAAAGCAAACTTATTGTCAGAGGATGTGCAGCGAGGGCCTATAACAGCTGTAAACAGCTGTTTAACAAATGCTCCGCTCTCTTTATGTGTCAGATGTATTTATGCCTGAGCAGCTGGGGTCTCTGATGCGTGAAATTCACTTCAGCTTATATAAATGACTCTATTAATTGAGAATGTACCCTAATGTATTTGGCGGATTGTTTCATTACCTCTGCCAAGGAGGTCGTGTTTTTGGTAGCGTGTCAGCCTGTAAACATGGTAGCTCGAAACGTTTTGAAGTAATTCTGATAAAACTTTGTAGGGGTGTAGACTCGGGTCAGGTTAGTCATCCATTAAAATGTCAACTTAATGATTTATTGATTGAAAATTACAAAAATCCTTATAATTAAGAAATTATATTTCTTAAATGTGTAAGTGTATTGTCAACATTTAGAAAGGACTTGTAAAATACTCAATTCAATTCAGTTTTATTTATACAGAACACAACAACAGTCGCCCCAAGATGCTTTATATTTTAAGGTAGACCCTACAATAATACATACAGAGAAAAATCCAACAATTATATGACCCCCTATGAACAAGCACTTTGGCGACAGTGGGAAGGAAAAAGTCCTTTTTAACAGGAAAAAACCTCCAGCACAACCAGGTTCGGTGAGGACTAGCCATCTGTTGGGCGTGTGAGTACAGTATACAGGACAAAGACACACTGTGGAAGAGAACCAGAGATGAATAATGATTAAATGCAGGCAAGTGTATAAACAGAGTGATACTGTACTATGAGGTCTTTAAGATAAGATGGGCTATGATTCAGGAGCTTGTATGTGAGGAGCAGGATTTTAAATTCAATTCTGGATTTAACAGGGAGCCACCCCCCCTCCCCCAATTCCTTTGTCTAACAAATTATGGACCTAAGTGTCAGGCATTTTAAATTTGGGTGGCACAAGATACCTGCTCAGAGCCACAGGAGAATGTGACAGCAGTGCACGACATAAATGGACTAGAGTGGGGGCACAATCAAATGCACCTGCCTGTAATTAGCCCAGCCTTAGTACAGCCACTGCCTTCACAGCATATGTGAAATGCACCTGCACCTGCACCTGCACACACACACACACACTTTCAAATCAGTGCCAACTGCTCACTGCAAATGTGTAGGTGAATTAGTGTGCCGAATAATAGAAGCCCACCAAATTACACCCCCACCAATTACTGCTTTAGGCTATGAATGTCAATTCAGGAAACTGACAAAGACTCAGCCTTTGCTCTCTTCTACATTATGAAAGATCAGCCTCACAGAGTGACTGGCAGGATTTTTGTTTCACATTTTCTCAATAGTAATGAATAAACCCGTGTTAGTGCACCTTCATATCATACATTATGTAAAGGAAATGCTTGTATAGACAGGATTGTCAACATGTCAGTGTGCGTGTTGACCTCAATGAGATCAGTGAGTTACCACAGAGGTACTAAGTTACTACACAAATTAAGACAATTCAATAAAGTTAAACACCAAACAACACAAATAAGGTTTATATTTACAAGTCTATTCAAGTCTATTCAAGCTATATAGGTATATAGCTGTATTATTAATTAACCAGCTATGTTGGTATTGTCATGGAGACCAGCAATGTATCTTCCAACTACTAGCTTAAAGTTACTGCTAGCTGACCACTGTGTAGCCAAGATGGTAACTACTGGAGGTTAAGAGTAAACCGACCCACACTGGGCTTTTCAACCAACATCCGCATGTCCTTCATCGTGCGCTTGATGTCATTACTTGTCAGCTTGAATGCACCCATATACTCAACACTGTATGGATGAAAGCCCAGAGCATATGACCGGTTCAAAGGCTGGAACATCGAGTAGTTACCCCATTAACCAAGAAAGGATTAACAAGATTTATTAAACCCAACAATAAACCAGATATATTGTATCCAGATACACAAATTGCTTTCATCTGGAATTAAGCAGCTGAATACCAAAAGAAGCAGTCTGCATGCCTAGGTGTTTAATTCTGTCCACCTGAGACCATGGACGCGATCTGAACACCTGAATTCAGTGATTTGGATGGGTGAGTGAATAATGGTGTGTGTAATATATGTGTGTAAGTCTATATCGGTGGTGTGAAACAGTGCGTGGATGGGTAGTCAAGTTTATGGTGTGTGCAAATAAAAACAACCAAATGTGGTGCCAAGGCATGGCTGTCACAGGAGGAAAGTAGGACAGCAGTAGGGCTCCAATCATGGAAGGCAGGATTTAAATAGTCCTGCTGAACACTGGCCAAGATTTCTGCCTTTCCTGCAATCTCCACATGGAAAACTCCTGCAACTCAACACACAGAGCACTACTCAAGAAACCTTAGGGCCATAACATGTAGCAGGACTAATAAGATGTGCACCGTAAACTAATTAAACCATGCTAAGCACAGCTACAAAATATGAGTTAACACACCTGTATACATGTATGCAATATGCATGTAAAACAGCCTACTCTGTTCTTCAACATGACAAATACGAGATGGATACATAGAGAGAACGACATTTGAAATGCCTACAGAGTGTTACATTCATTAATAATTGACCAGAGCTGTACTGTGGGGTGGATGGTTGATGTGTCTGTCCATCCTGCTCTATATGAACGCGAGCAAAGAGCCAGCGTACACCCTTGATGCATCTACAAACAGTAAATAGGAGTGTCAGAGAGAGTAATAGAGCGGGAGATAAAAAGTGCCGTCATTAGAGCGACCAGGCTTCATATACTCACAAGATCACATTTAACCCCACAGTAACAAATACAGCTGTGTGCTGTGCATCATGCACTCAAGCCCATTAAATGTTGTTGTTAATGTCTAAATGGGCTTTTACAAGTGCACACAAGAGCCTATCAAACACACACACACACAAAAAACAATTTCCCTCGTGACACAAAACCAAAATTAGACCTCAAACGCCAGCAGAGCAACAAACATGAAGACAAACTGAGGAAAATTCAAGCATTGAATTCAAATCCACCACTGAGCTGGATTTCCTTGATGGGACGAACACGTATTTATGAGCTGCGCACATGCTGTTCAGTGGAGCAGTTTATGGAATTATTCATCTGAAAGTGCACAAGTGGAATTCTGGGTAAATTGCAGGCACTGAATTGTCATAGCTTAGCTCAAGTGCTTTGCCTTGATTGCCCTGTGATTGGGTCTAAAATGTCAGGCACCTAATCATCATCAAGTTTGAAGTGCATTTTCAGCTCTCAAGTATTGCAACTGTGTAACTCAAGTCGTATCCAAAGAGAAAAGCAAGAGAGGAACAAACTCTGGTAGTAGCCACAGGGTGGATGTAGTCATTGTATGAAAAAGTAAAAGCTTTGAAAGAAACAGAATTAAAATGTTTACGATACAAATGCTCGTTGACGCGTTGCGTCATAAGAAGGCTTCGCCTGGCTGTGTTTCCATCTTTATGTCTGCTGCTTATCGGTGGTAAGTATATCAAGAAGGAGAGCGGTGGAGTGGAGAATTCAGCTTCACTCACAGCAACTAGATTTACAAAGGATTTTACACTCTGAGGACTGTGTTTACATTGGCAGCGGAGCCTCAGTCAGAGAGCCAGGAGACTAGATATCGACTTGCTGAGATTGTCTCTCAAGACGTGTGATAAACATCAACAAAGCAGAACTGCAAACTTTAAAACTGGACTTGATACAAATTCAAAAGTCAAAAATTAAACATGAAAACAACTCCTCCTGGACTTGAGGCAAATTAACAGCATTGTAAACTGATTCTGAAACGCTGATCGGGACTGGGGACACGACTTGAATCTACAAAAACAACTTTTCTCAAAGGATTAGAGGGTCATATCTAGAGTCCCACATAAACATATACAAATTTATGTGAATATGGTTCAATAAGCTACTGAATCATGGGTAGTACTTATACTTTCTGCACAGAATCCTGAGTACTTTGTACATGTTCAAAACTCAAGAGGTTGTCAAGAAATGTTGAACTGGAACCCGAGAATGTAGTTTCATAGTCCCCAGTAACTTCAGTGTTTTAAAGGTGGTGTTAAACTGTTCTGTAGCATTGTGTTTAAATGTAACAGGGCAGCAGAGGTAACTGTCAGGTTTACAGGGAGTGCAGAATTATTAGGCAAGTTGTATTTTTGAGGAATAATGTTATTATTGAACAACAACCATGTTCTCAATGAACCCAAAAAACTCATTAATATCAAAGCTGAATGTTTGTGGAAGTAGTCTTTAGTTTTTTTTAGTTTGAGCTATTTTAGGGGGATATCTGTGTGTGCAGGTGACTATTACTGTGCATAATTATTAGGCAACTTAACAAAAAACAAATATATACCCATTTCAATTATTTATTTTTACCAGTGACACCAATATAACATCTCCACATTCACAAATATACATTTCTGACATTCAAAAACAAAACAAAAACAAATCAGCGACCAATATAGCCACCTTTCTTTGCAAGGACACTCAAAAGCCTGCCATCCATGGATTCTGTCAGTGTTTTGATCTGTTCACCATCAACATTGCGTGCAGCAGCAACCACAGCCTCCCAGACACTGTTCAGAGAGGTGTACTGTTTTCCCTCCTTGTAAATCTCACATTTGATGATGGACCACAGGTTCTCAATGGGGTTCAGATCAGGTGAACAAGGTGGCCATGTCATTAGTTTTTCTTCTTTTATACCCTTTCTTGCCAGCCACGCTGTGGAGTACTTGGACGCGTGTGATGGAGCATTGTCCTGCATGAAAATCATGTTTTTCTTGAAGGATGCAGACTTCTTCCTGTACCACTGCTTGAAGAAGGTGTCTTCCAGAAACTGGCAGTAGGACTGGGAGTTGAGCTTGACTCCATCCTCAACCCGAAAAGGCCCCACAAGCTCATCTTTGATGATACCAGCCCAAACCAGTACTCCACCTCCACCTTGCTGGCGTCTGAGTCGGACTGGAGCTCTCTGCCCTTTACCAATCCAGCCACGGGCCCATCCATCTGGCCCATCAAGACTCAGTCTCATTTCATCAGTCCATAAAACCTTAGAAAAACCAGTCTTGAGATATTTCTTGGCCCAGTCTTGACGTTTCAGCTTGTGTGTCTTGTTCAGTGGTGGTCGTCTTTCAGCCTTTCTTACCTTGGCCATGTCTCTGAGTATTGCACACCTTGTGCTTTTGGGCACTCCAGTGATGTTGCAGCTCTGAAATATGGCCAAACTGGTGGCAAGTGGCATCTTGGCAGCTGCACGCTTGACTTTTCTCAGTTCATGGGCAGTTATTTTGCGCCTTGGTTTTTCCACACGCTTCTTGCGACCCTGTTGACTATTTTGAATGAAACGCTTGATTGTTCGATGATCACGCTTCAGAAGCTTTGCAATTTTGAGACTGCTGCATCCCTCTGCAAGATATCTCACTATTTTTGACTTTTCTGAGCCTGTCAAGTCCTTCTTTTGACCCATTTTGCCAAAGGAAAGGACGTTGCCTAATAATTATGCACACCTGATATAGGGTGTTGATGTCATTAGACCACACCCCTTCTCATTACAGAGATGCACATCACCTAATATGCTTAATTGGTAGTAGGCTTTCGAGCCTATACAGCTTGGAGTAAGACAACATGCATGAAGAGGATGAAGTGGACAAAATACTCATTTGCCTAATAATTCTGCACTCCCTGTAAAATAGAGCCTTATAAACATCATGCAGAGCTGCTCTGCTACGTTTGCTGAGGACAGCCATGCCAAAGACCAGCAATGATGATTCATTCTTTTGTCATCAGCACCGTCATACTGTAAACAATTTCACCAAGCTTAAGCACAGATAAAACTGTATATTATGTGATGATCTTATGACTAGCAAAGGCAAAACTCAAAATTTTATCTTCATTAATTTGAGCCTCCACCCCTGTGACAGTATGAGAGAAAAATAGGTGCTATAATTTTGCTATTCTGTGATTTTAAAGGCGTCTTTTCATAATCACACTGCTTCTCTTGAAGTCTGAATTTCTGCCCCAGTTGTCAGCCCCTCCTATTAGCACTGCCTTAACATTTCGGCTTTGCATCACTCCAGCTCACCAAGGCTGCGAAGGCGGCAGATGTTGCGGGCTAAATGTAGTCCGGCTTTGTGAGTCACAGGGAGCAAGGAGGCACCGCAGCAGAGAGGTTTCTATGTATTTTTGCCTTTTGTGAGTCAGAGCGTGCTGGAACAATGCGGGAGTGCAGGAGGCTGGCTGGGTGGGCTGTTAGAGCAGCTTATCCCTGATAATGTGAGCTCATCCCTGCTCTGAATAAGCGCTCTTCTGGGCTCAGAGGTACCACTGACATCAAATCTACCATTTGTTCTCGCTTTTACTCTCTCCTCTGCAGAGGAAGAATTTATAGTTGAACATGTGTTTCTCTCAGGCTGATATTATGTAACTGAGCAAGTTAAAGCTCACCTGATGAAGCCAACAAAATGGGATTTTTCAGAGTTTTGAAACTGTAGACGGTAAGAGGAAGAGCACTGAAGCCTCAGTTGGCGTTCAGCAGTGTTGGGTGTAACATGTTACACCTAACATTACATGCAATGCCATCTTTCCACAACACTAAATGTCAGACTCTTAAAAGGAGCAAGATCTGTGCTGCCATGCAACCTTCTTACAGTCGAGGAAAAAGAGAGCCACACAATTTATACCCATAAAATGACATCTGTCACGCAAATCTGGGCCAAAACATTGGATCAGTTTCCCCTACTGGAAAATTTAGTATTCATCCTCTATGATAATAGTTTCACCAGCACACCCTCATTTTCCTCTCCCTCTGTCTGGATGGTCTGCGGTGTTTCACAGAGACGGCGAGTTTGAACAGGAGGTGGACAGATGATAGGCAGAAGGGATGCAGAGACAAGAGGCTCGGGGATCAGAGGAAAGCCTGACTCTCCATGCAGCGGACTGTTGTCGGCTCTCATCACCCGCAGCAGATGGCCGGAGCTGTGATCAAGACTTTTGCCAGAGGCACAGACGGACAGACAAGCAGCTCTTGTTATTTTTTGCTGTTGTTTATGTTCGCATGAGCCAGGATGGGCAGTGGGTCGTGTTTTCTGTGACTTAATTCCTCCCCGTTCCTCAGTGTGTGTGTGTGTGTGTGTGTGTGTGTGTGTGTGTGTGTGTGTGTGTGTGTGTGTGTGTGTGTGTGTGTGTGTGTGTGTGTGTGTGTGTGTGTGTCCAGCTATCTAAATGAGGTCCACTTTTAGTTCTAAACTAAACTGGACGTCCTGACATTTTTACCATTAGACATTGGTGATTAAGTGAGGGAAAGTCGCCACAAAGATAGTTAGGCACGATAGCTGCGTGCTTCAGATGTGTGGGCGTGCCAGAGGAATTAGGAAGGAAAAGAGAAATCAGCTATGCATAAACATAACACGAAGAAATACTTCAGGACTTTGCACACTTGTAAATGCATGGGAGAAGAATAGCTGCTTCCCAAACACGTTAATATAAAGTGACACAGATATTCATATTCACAAATGCAACATAAACAGCATCACTGGGGGGTGTGAGGATCAGCTGGCTGCTTTTTATCATCTCGCTACAGAGAAGCAGAGTCACTGTGAAACATGTTTGCTGGGCTTAGACTCAGTTTAAAACAGACACAGCCACCACAGTGTCACTAATTTGTTTGTGGAGTCTTGTTTTCAGACATTTTTGCTTTTTCATTTTTACTTCTACTTTTTTTTTAAACTGGACAGACAAACTGGCACACGTACCATACTTTGGTTGCTATATTGTTCCAGCAGAGACCGTAATGTGCCAAATGAACATTGTTGAAATTAAGACTTGGAATTAGCAGTGGACGGTCTAAATCAGAGATGTCAAACTCAATTTTACATCGTGGGCGATGTGCAGTCCACTTTGATCTCAAGCAAACAGAGGAACTTCCCTTTCAGTCAGTGTAAAGAAATGTAACTACAATCCCAATTAATATAAGAAAGAGAAGTGCAACTGCAATTTCAACAGCATACCTCAGTTTTTCAACATGATAGAAAAATGCTGCTGATAAAGATGATAAAATGAAAAATCTGCCAGAATGTAAAATTACAGAAAAGGTTCTTATAGCTTATTGCCCACACTCTCCTGTTATTACAACCTTAAAGTTTTCATTAATTAGTTAAAAAATTGATGTATTAATTTTAGTTTTGCTGTTGTTGTTTTTTGTTTTTAAACAAGAACAACAATTTCTATAGTTAAAAGTCAAGCAACAGGAACTTTTCTATCATTTAGCTGTTTAATTACTTTGATGTAGTAATCAAAGGGTGGTCTTATAAAAATACAGTTAAAAGTCCAAAATCTATACCCATTATGTTCCAAAGCCATCCAGTGGGCTGGTTTGGAGTCTTTGGAAGACCGATCCCAGCTCCCCGGCTTTATGGTTTACATCTTGGTTTTAACTCATCAAGGGAATGTTTACTGAGGCCATGAATCAATTGAGAAGTAGGGTCCTTTTTCTAAATTATTTCTGCATGCTCTGACTTCTTTCTGTAGCCATAGGAGTTGCCTCCTAGTATAGAGTATGTAGTACTTCTGCCTTTCCACAACTAATCTTTTTTGCTGTGGAAACAAAACATCCACAAGAGCAGATTTACCAGATACCGTTCCCGACCCCAACTTTCTCATTTATAATAATAACCTATGTGTATAGCATGTTTTACAGAAAAGTGCTACGACTTGAAGGCACAGTCTCCATGAGTCTTTATGTGAGTATGAGGAAGAACCAGACCTGAAGACCAGAGAGAGCGAGAAGTGGAATATGTCTGCAATACACAGCTCTAAAAGGCTAAAATGTTAAAATTTATTCTAAATTTACTCTGGAGCCAATGAGGGGCAAATAGAATGGGAGTAATGGGAGATCTCCTCAGTTAAGAAGCCTCGAAGGAGGATTTTTAGCAGTCTGAAGCCGATTAAAAGATGAAATAAAAGAATGAATAACCATCTCCAGCGCCGTTTTATTGACAACACCTCTCAGTTTAGCAATTTTCCTCAAAAAGATGAACGAGTGAACTGCTTAATGTGACTATCCAGAGATGTTAGATTGTGACCTTATGAGGGTGGATTTGTGTCTGAGTGCAGAAATTTATGAAGTAGAAAGTTCGGGCAGAGATCTTTCTCCTGCTGTGGTCTCCATTTATCTATGGACGTGCCTTTCTTCAGTTTCATGTTTAGCCAGTGAATATCTAGAATTTTTTGGGAAATTCACAAAAGGCCAAGAACTATGCAAGATTAAATTCTTCAAATATTAAATAAGCCACATGGCATGCAGCTCAGGATTTTAAGTTAATAGTTGGAAATGTCAGTGAGCTTTTGAATGAATGAAGTTTTCTTACTTGTGGAAAAAAGAAACCTGAAAGTTGTATTTCTGCTTTCAGCTCTCTCTGGCTTTGAGGAAATGTGCAAAGTTTATTGATGGAAGTTTATTAGCTGTCATGAAGAGAAGTACACTATATTGCCAAATGAATTGCCTCGTCTGCCTTCACACAGAAATGAGCTTGTGTGACATCCCATTCTTAATCCATAATGATGTCGGTCCACACTTTGGAGCTATAACAGCTTCAGCTCTTCTGGAAAAGCTTTCTACAAGGTTTAGGAGTGTTTATGGGAGTTTTTTATGATTGCTCCAGAAACACATTTGTGAGGTCAGACACTGATATTTGACAAGAAGACCTGGCTTGCAGTCTCCACTTTACTTCATCCCAAAGGTGTTCTGTCGGGTTGAGATCAGGACTCTGTCCAGGCAAGTCCGGTTCTTCTACACCAAACCTGCTCATCCATGTCTTTACGGACCTTGCTTTGTGCAGTGGTGTGCAGTCATACTGGAACACGAAGGGGACATCCCCAAACTATTCACACAAAGATGGGATCATGAAATTGTCCAAAATATCTTGGTGTGCTGAAACATTAAGAGTTCCTTTGGAACTGGAACTAAGTGACTGAGCCCAACTTCTGAAAAACACCTCCACACCATAATACCCCCTCCACAATGCACTGGCACAATGCAGTCAGAGAAGCACTGCCAAACCAAGACTCATCCATCAGATTGCCAGATAGAGAAGCACGATGAGTCCAGAGAACACATCTACACTGCTTTAGAGACCAGTGGTGGTGTGCTTTACACCACTGTATCCGACACTACTATGTAATGTAAAGCGTTGACGCAGCTGCTCGGCCGTGGAAACCCATTCATGAAGCTCTCTGCTATGTGAATCAGCATCCGCATATCCTGCTCTGTGATTTTATATGGGCCTACTATTTTGTGGCTGAGTTGCAGTTGTTCCCAGTCGCTTCCACTTTCCACTTCCTACATATTATAGTATAGTGTATGTGACAAGACTGGTGCAGGTGTAATGTCTGTGCGCTAACTGCTGGTTCATTATCTCAGTGACTACAGGTGCTTTATGAGTTGAGCTTTTGGAGAGCTGTTAAAGCTTTACAAATGAATAAAAGGGTTGAAAGTGCTGAAAATGATAAAGACTGATTATTTCAGTTGATGACGTGCAGGAAACAGAGATCCGAAATGGCAGGAAACTCATTGAGAAATCATGTTGATTGCTGTGCCGGATGCTTGTTTGTGGTGATTGCTGATCGCACGCCCCTACCAACAAGTCCTTTTCATCCCTGCTTGTACTGTATGCACTTTTTACCCAGACTACAACTGCACAATATCAAACGCACACACATTTTCGTGTTTGCCAGCCAGGGGCGATTCCAGTGCCTGAATCCACTGCAGACCTAAAGCCTCCACCTACAGCCTCCACCTACTTCCCAGTTGTTTACAAAGACTCATAAAGACTCATTCTTATACCCTCTGAAGATACCGCTCTCTGACCCCCCGTGTCCACACAGGATCTGTAATAAAAAAATAAAACAAACACTTTGTTTTCTGCAGAGTGAAGCGGGTTAGGAGAGCAGAAACCTCCCAGGGAAAACGAGTGTTTCTTTACAACTGGGCAAACCTGGGTGTACAAGGTGTGCAGCAGTGAACACAGGTATATGTCAATGCTGCACTGGCTTTAAAGCAGCTAACGGAAATGTGTGTATGTACTCATGCATATGTGAATATGTACAGGTTACACACTCTGCATTCATGTAGTATGTTTCTCTGCTTTGTTTGGCATGTAAATAGGGTTGTGTGTGCGTGTGCACGTCTTGTCTGTAGTGCTGATCTCTGAGGCAAACTTTGTGTATATATGAATGCCTGCATGAATTCTGTGTCACTATTATTGGTTTGTTTATGGAAACTCCTCCATAAACATTCATTAGCTCCAAACATCAAGCAAGGAAGAGCAAGACCACAGCAGCAAACAGAGTGAGTAGGTGTGCAGCGCAACAAAGAGCATAAGAAATGCCACAGACTAAAGTTTGGAGGTTTCTTTTGAAGTTTCTTTTCTTTCCATCTAAAGTTTAGGCAGATGTAATTCCATAGTGCTCCTTACTCTTGGTAGAGATTGCAGATATGCATTGTGTCAAGTTTAATACATGCCTGAACATCCGTGGGCATGTTTAGTTTGAGGTTTGTCTATTTCAGCCACAGACACAGAAAATGTTCTGTTCTCAAAACAGGACATAGATGTGTTTTTGGTTTGGTCTTTATGAATGCTAGAGATCTAGAGATTCGATTTTAATGAAGGATTTTTTTTTCAACCAACGCTTGGCTGACTGAGCTACACACTTAAGCTGCTCTCCTCTTTACTTTCTAGCAGCAAAATTCAATAATGAGAGAGCAGACATCCACCAGAAGAAGCCCAGTTTCCTGGGTATTTCTGCTGTGTCTAAAAAGTTTTCTTTCTCGACAACTTACTAAACAATTCATAAAGGCAGCTTCAAACAGAGTCATGTTTGTTCCATCGTGTACAGTTGTCAGCAGATGGCATAATAGCAAGTCAGCTCTCAGCTCAGAGATAGCCTGGAGGCGCGCTGGCCTCCCACTCAGGTGTCTTCACTTATCTCACTTGACTGGACCCCCTCTGTGGGTGTGAACAGAAAGAACTTACATCTACTTAATTTTCCTGTTCATGGGCGTGCAACAAATTATACCTTCATCAGTCTTAATTAGTGCTGTCAGTTTAAGAAAATCACATCATTCATGCCCAAGTCTGAGATGATTTTCGTCTTTGTGCAAGGAAATCTAAACTTTAATACAACAGCTAAATGTGGGTGTTTTCCTTGTTTCCTCATTTTCCATTTTTAGCAACCCTGCTGGCTATATAGATATGCCGGTCTGCTTTACTTCTCAAATATCTTCCTAATTAAAAATAAATAAATTAAATGACACTTCATGTACAGTTTCCAGAGAATTATTCCCATTTACTTCAAATATCTATTGTCTTTTCCGCAACAGGCTCTTTTAATGCTTGGTTAGTGTTAGTCAAAAAATTACTTGGTTAAAAACTAAGGAAAAGACCAGTTTGTATGGGCAGCCAGACTTCACCAGGCAAACTCTTGTTTGAATAGATGTTAAAACAGCCACTGTTTACAAAGGTTACCTCCTAAAATCTGCCAGCACAACTTGTTACACATCTGTCAGTAGATGAGAAAACTTGTTGATTTCCATAGTAGGAGTAATCTTCCATCAGTATTGGAAATTCGCCCTTGGCAGATCGTGTGGGGTTTGCATCAGAAGTATTAACAAAAGGTAAAGAATGTCCCTGTACAGCCACAGTGGACAGCTTGGTTGGAATTGCTGGTAGCCAGTGAGATCTATTATGGGTGGGTGTTACACT
The DNA here is from genome assembly GCF_963969265.1 of Rhamphochromis sp. 'chilingali'. Classification (NCBI taxonomy): domain Eukaryota; kingdom Metazoa; phylum Chordata; class Actinopteri; order Cichliformes; family Cichlidae; genus Rhamphochromis; species Rhamphochromis sp. 'chilingali'. Next base: position 38,115,643 of record NC_137929.1, on the reverse strand, counting down.
CTTCCTTTCGTCATCCATTGTATTCAGAACCTTGATGAAAAACTTTCCAGGTGCAGCCAAGTGCCAGATTTCGGCTACACCTCATCCTGTTTTGTGGATGATGAGGTGCTGTTGGCTTTATGAGGCAGTGACTTCCAGTTTGAAGACAAGTATAAGTCTGTGACCAAGACACAGGCTGAAATGGGTGGAGTGTTTGCTCCGGGACTTGCTGTCCAAAGTGGAGGAGAAAATGAGCTTCCCTCCAAAGGGTGTTTGGACTTAGAGATAAAATATTTAGTAGGGACTCAGAGCAACTCCTGCACATCAAAAGGAGCCAGGTGAGGTGGTTCAGGCATCTCTCCAGGATGCCTTTCGGGTATCTCCTGCATGAGACGTTTTTCTAGCATAACATTCCATTTTTTACGACTTTATCTATTTTTTGTTGTTTTTTTTATTTCTGCTTTGATTTGTGCTTTTTGAAAATACAAATGTTTTGGGGTCCCAAGGGAACCCAGTCAAAGGCACCAATGCAGTTTTAATAAATGGAAGATTTTATTCAGTTATTGTTTGTTCAGTTATTATCACTGTATCAAGAGCATCAGTCATTTTAAACACTTCATCATCTGGGCGGAGAATTTTCCACAGTGAAAGAATGAGTGTTGGAGACAGATCTTCCTGACACAGTTGGGACATGTCCTGGTCATGCTACACATGAAGATGAGAGCTGGTGAGCAATCCACCATTTGCTCTTAGAACCGAAGAAGCTTCTTGGACGAGAGTTGAAACATCTTCAAGAAACCTAAAGAACTCCAAACGCTTTTCTTTTCAAGCTCTTTATCTTAACTGATGTAGTAACTTCCACAACATTGAAGTTGTTGTGGTATGTGTCAATGCAATGTGTTGTTTAATTTCTTGGCAGGTGCATGTAAAAGGTCATGTAAATGTAAATGAGGTTCCTGTTATGGCATAAGTTATGACATAACTCTGATGCAGCGGGGTGTGCAGCTTGACACACAGATTTGTGATCTACATTCCTAACACTCATCTATGGCCACTGGCTGTGGTCTAGTGACAGAATGAGACCTGCAAACAAGAAGTGGAAATGGTCTTTCTCCAAATTGTGCCTGGACACTTCTTTAGATGTAAGATGAGCTTGGTTACACAGGAGGAAGTCAGTCAAGGTAGTTCAGACATCAGAGCCATAATCTCTCCACCATATCCTCAGTTTGCTCTGGGTGAGGTGTTTCGGGCATGTCCTACCCCCAGGGAGAGGGAGCCCCAGAACAAACCAAGGATATGTCCAAAGTTTTTTCTCTCCATCATATCCTTGGTGGAGAGACATAATCTCTTCACCATATCCTTGGGATGGTGATTATGTCTCTTCACCATATCCTTGGTTTGCTCCTTCCTGGTAGGACATGTCCGAAATACCTCACCCAGTGCAAACTGAGGATATGATGAAGAAATTATGGCTCTTGGGTGGTTTGGGAAAGCCTCAGCATCCTGGAGAAGTTGGCAGCATAGAGGAAGGTCTTTGCTTAGACCTCTGGGTGGTTTCTAGGTGAGCTGCTTTGGACAAGTTCTATGGAGATGAGCCCCTGGGACAGAACCCTGCAACTTGGACCCAGAGAAGTAGCTGAAAATGGATGGATGATCCATTATTTTTGCCTGATTTGCCTAACCAGATAAGTAAAAACCCTTGTGCATGTTTGAAGGCCCTTTAAACTGAGACAGTATTTATGAGAAACCTTTTATAAGACTAATAATTCGTCGCATTTTGCAAAATGTTTTTGTTTTCATATTTGTTGATGAAAAAAAATGAATTAAAATAATATATATTTTAAAAAATGAAGCACTGTTCTCATTAGATGGGTGCTTATTGGTCCAGATAAGGAAATCCCCAAAAGTGAGCAGAATCAACTTTTTGGGACTGTTCTCACCCACTAAAGTATTGTTATTACGTAAAATAAAACGTCACCTTTACATTTTGTCTCTGGTATAATTATTCAGTGCTTGGAAATGTTTCCTCATATGGACAAAGTCTGCATGTTGTGGATTTAGCCTGTTTGCAGTTTATATGCAAATTGTACTTTTATCGATTGTGCGCTGTTTTTACTCCTCTGGCCTCACGCCTAAGATCTTTGTTTTTCACCCTTTTTTTCCCTCTAATATTGTAATGAGAAAAAAGACAGCGTTCAGTGCGAGGAAGATGACAGGGCCTGTTTCATTAAACCTCACACGGACTTGTCTTCACCCACGAATAAAAGAGCAGAAGAGGAAGACAGGAGGATAATTAGAACAGCAGTATATGCAAATATTTAGCCATTTAGAGGATTTAGGATCTGTGTGCATGTGTGGCAAGTGGTGGGTGGTTTTGCTTGTGTGTGTGTGTGTGTGTGTGTGTGTGTGTGTGTGTGTGTGTGTGTGTGTGTGTGTGTGTGTGTGTGTGTATGCTTCTGCAGGATGTTTCAATGTGTGTGTCTTCTCCCTAAGCGGCTGATGTCACTCAGTAACTGGGTGGAGGAGCATCTCTGGTTTCCTGGGCTCACAAAGAAAATAAGGGCCACTCTGTTGCAACGCTCCATTCTTTGAGAGGTCTGCAGAGACCCGGTGGGCCTTACGAGGGAGGCCCCCTCATTATCAGCCCCTCTTCTGCCCACTCTGTCTTTTAAATCAGTGATTTTCCCAGCTATCTCTGTGTCTCATTCTCCACCTCACCCGTTTTCTCTTCACTCCTCAGGTCTTCACTCACACTTCACTCCCCCCCCCCCCCCCCCCCCCCCCCCCCCCATGTTTTGGGGATTTATAGATTTTAAATGAAAAATACAGATTTTTGTTTTTGAGAACAGCATAATTTAACTAGACTTTGATTTTCTTTTCCAGGGTTTTAAACAGTCTTCTGAGTTAACGAGTGGACACTTCGTTAGAAAGAAATCAAAGATGCACCGATCGACTGGCACACGGTAGCACACACACTCAAAGCTGCATGCTAATATGTCATTAGCTCCTTGCTGTGAGCTTCCACAGAGTTAATCAAAATAAGCTGCAGGCGTCACCATGAAAAAGTTTGTTGCAACAAACCTAATATCAGAATCTTTAACCACCCTCACCCAGCTGCACAGGAACGGCAAAGTAGCTAAAGCTAAAGTCGGCCACAAGCAAGCAACCTCAGTGTGAGCAAAGAATAACTGACATGAGAAAGAACAAAAAGGGTGGATGTCCTGTTACTTGGTGATTGTTTTAACATACTGGAAACTAAAGCATCTGAAGTTTGTTGTGTTGTATAAATCTATTGCACCTGTAAGGCACAATATATCTGGTAAAGGCAGCTGCTCAGCTACACATTTATAATAATTTAATAGAATTATTTGCACCTCTTTTCCAGGAGCTCCTTATTTTAAAATCTTTATGTGTTGATGACTTCTTCACAGCAGCACGGTGGCAGGTACGACAGACAGAACAGCATTTATGCACTGTGGAAACATCTGCATGGTTTTCTGGGCGACTGTAAGAGAACTTGACTTCGCATTGTGAATAAACATAATACAAAATAAAGAATGAGCTTACTGTTTTTGACTGAAGTCTCCAAATGTTTCCCTCCCTTTTTTTTCCTCGTTTCAATCTGTCTCCTGTCATGTTAAAGATCCTCAAAGAGGGAGGGGAGGAAACTTGAGCTTCTTATAAAAGGACTTAGTTGCTGAGTTATCAGGCAGAAGGACATAGAGCTCCTAATGGGTGGGGTGAAGGTTGAGGGGTCATAACTGTCCACAGTGGTCCTTCTGAGGGAGGAGTCATGGGTTTAAAAAACAAATGAACACTTACAGGAGGAGAGAGAGGAGGAGTAATCTGACCTCTCCCCTGCTTTTAATTCACATTAAAGAACTACTCTCTGCTACTACTACTACCACCCCTCAGCTCCCCACACCCAGTCTAGCCCAAACACACACACACACACACACACACACACACACACACACACACACACACACACACACACACACACACACACACACACAGCTCCTCCTCTGAAAGACAGCTTTCAGAATTGGATTACCAGCTCTGAATGGGGTCGGTTCCCCTCCGCTGGGCTCCGTCTCCATCCCCTGCCGGGACTAGTGGTCTGCACACACACACACACACACACACACACACACACACACACACACACACACACACACACACACACACACACACACCAGTCCTCCTTAATTGGTGGGCTGTGCCCTCATTACAAGTCCAAATATATTCATGTGCTGCTGTTGCCTCTCCCTGAAGACTCCCTCCAAAGTGTGTACTATACTCTGTGTGTGTGTGTGATCACAGCTGTGCATGTGTCCTTGATGGTGGTGAACTTGAATCTCATTGTGACCCTATTCTTCTCTCGGGGGGGCTCGGTGACAAAGCTTCACAATGTCTACAGAGATGTGTTGAGCAGTCTTTTATAAAACAACCTTCACACACACACACACACACACACACACACACACACACACACACACACACACACACACACACACACACACACACACACAAACGTGCAGGTGAGCTCGGCAGGAGGACAGGAGATCGGCTCCAGGCTATTGCACTTGCTGTTTCTTTCGGATAAATACCTCAGCATAATTACCATAGAAGTAACAAGACAGTAAATTGGGAGAATGTCTTTAGCAAGCCCTGTAAAGACGCACACACTCACAATTGACTCACAAACTGCACACTGCTGAATATGGTAAAATCTATATACCCACAGATAAGAATCTCTTCCTTCCTCAGTTAAACTATTTGTCTTTCTCTTTTTACAGTACACAGCTGTCAAGCTAAGTCAACAATCTAAGTCCTGAGTTAACAAACTGTAAAATAATATATAAATATAAGTACAACTAAATGTCAGTCTCCTTCATATAAAAACCTTGTCATCTGTTTCTTCTTCCACTTTGTTTCTCTCAGCACATCAATCACAATGTTTATTCAAGTCCTCCATATTATTAGGAAGAAGCAATATTTCCAAACAAGATGAAAGGCAGTACAGGTCTGCTTTCCTTCCATGAGCTAACACTGTATTTGTGCATGAATTATGGCTCACAAAAAGACATTAAAGTGACATCAAAGTGATTAAAGTGAATCTGCTCAGAATGCCACTTGAGGCTGGTTTGAAAAGTTAGTTTTTTCTCCACACTTTCCCATGTTAAAATACCCAACGCTATACCAGAGAAACACGGGTGAAGTGCCTGGAACACAAAATGTTGATCTATATACCGAAATTCCTACTTCACGACAGCTGTAGTGGTGGTACATTTTTGTATATGTCACCAGTTTAAATGTATTAATGCTTAAAATGCTGTATTTCAGATACTGCTGCAACAAGGAATTGCTAGCTTGCTAGCTGCTTGCCAGGCTTCATCTTAGCTAATTTGGTTCAACAAACTAGACCTCTCAACCATGTTTGTGGTATTGGTACATAGCCTGTTTTCCAGTTTTGGTAAGAAAATGTCTTTTACTTCAGTAGTATGTTACAATGCACCAATATGGTAACTGATAACCTTATCAATAATCTTTGCTAACTGATATCTGATAACCGTTACAGTAGCTTATCATTTATCACAGACTTTAAAAGGAACTATTATGATAAGTTACTCTAAATATGTTACAAATGATCTCCACTACATAAAAACATACTTGAGAATAAATACGATTTTTTTGTTATTTATTAAATCTTGATTGTTTAAAACTATTTTGGAGCCGTGGGAGCGGCCATGTTTTTTTGCACACAATGCATATTAATTCTTCTAATTTCAAATCATTTTGCAGATTGCAAAGACAGTATCCTTGCTGACTAATGACACTTCAGTTACGATGTATGATATGTTAAATGTGCTCTAATCACTGCGAGGATGGATCAAATAATGTGACCAGGGCAACTTGTAATGAGGCTCTCGCTGAGAATTTAGTCCTTAAATCAACTTTATAATTGTGTATAACACAATATGTTAGTGTTGTGTTCACAGCTGCCCGGAAGAGGCCAAAAAAATAAATAAAAAAGCTTTAATGCTGAAAATTAATACAAGTTGCAGCACTCGCTGACATTTAATTTCTCATGCAATGAGACCCACAACCTGACTTCATCTGAGCAGAGAGCAAATACCAATTATGAATGCACTGCAGATTAGATTTTGATGTGTTTACAACCGGCTGATGAATAAAAGATAAGACTTACCGTTTAAGGGATTTCTAAAAGGTAATGATTTGCACTTAAAATGTCATTTCACAATTTCACAGTATGTATGTGTTCATAGTATAGATACACATACAGATTTGTACAGTTTTTTCTTATCGTTCATCTTCCTTTTGCAGCACGCAGCATCCACCTGTCAATCATCCAGGCCTCTCATCGTTTCACAGATTAATTTGCTCGTGGCAGAGGAGGGGTAAGTCAGCCAGAGGTGTGATCGTCACGCCTGTCATCGCTCACTTTACACATCCCTCGCTTCACATCGCCCCCTCAATAAAAAAGAATTCTCTCCCTTCCTTCTCTCGCCTCCACACATACACACACGTGTATCTGATGTCTCCATCACTCCCCCTGTCTGCTTCTCTGTCTGGAAGGCTTTCTGTAAGATGACCCGATAGTGCCAGCAGCGACGTGCTTATGCAATGCATGTCAGAGCTTCTGGTGACACAGACAATGAGGAGAGGACTGGAGGTGGAGTGCGTTTATGTGCATGTACTGACGGGCTTTTTTCACTGTGTGTGGGGTGTTAGTGTGTGAGTGGATAGCTGTGGATCATTTTTATATCCTGTCTCTGCTTTGGACTAAAATGTGACCTACTGACAACAACAGGCTGTATGAGTCAGGGGGAAAAAATGCTTTTATTTCAGCACTGTGTGTCTGAGCAGAACAATTTAGAAGACACTTTCTTATCGTTACATAACACGTGGTTACCCGTAAATGGAAATCATTACCAGTCACTTGAAAATACATTTATGTAACCTCACTTTCCTCCAACAAATGTAAAATCTGTTTTTAGTCAGTGTCTTCCCATTTCACTACTATTTAACACCTAAAAAGACCAAAAAAAATCTCAAAAACTAACAGTTTTTATACTGGGATATTTACAGTATCGCTTATCGATTCGAGTCCTTTTCGATTCTCTTATTGATTGTCATTGGCTCCGTTTTTAGAGTCACCACCATCTCTAAGCAGAAATAAATAAATAATATTCACGCTAATGAATTGCTATGGTCATGCTATGTTTGTGCATGCTTGTTGAGGTATTTCCTCTCTTTCTTGTGATTGGTGTTGGAGTCGTTACTCAAAAAAGTCATTATTACATATTACACAGAACTTATCTTAAAAGTAACGTTTTCGTTATACTACTCATTACATTACTTTCATGTTACTCTGTAAAACAGCTGAAACACACTGTCTCATAATCACGAACGATTAAACACATCTCTAAGATTTTTCTCTAAAGCTGACCGCGGAAAGCAAAGATGAAAACCAGCAGAGAAAAGCGATCGCCACAGTGAAACATGAACAGGCAGAACGGGAGGCTGCAGCCTGACTGCTTATCTGCTTGTTACCTGTTAAAACTAAGGGTCTGAGTTCTTAGCTAGCTTAGCGTTAGCATGCAGATCCTTGCAAAGAACTGAAGTTGTGTTAGCAGCATAATGTGGTTGTTTCTGTCCTGGATGTCCTTTTCTGCCTCTGGATTCAGTTTTCCGCTTCACCGTTTATCTCATTGTGTTGTGCAATAAAAATAAATGTCCATATCCATTCTCTAGACTACATCGCTATTTTCGTCCTCTGACACGCAAGCATCAGTCAGCTGATTGTAGTGCGAGTGCAAGAACCGATAAGTAGCATCGACAGGCAGGCAGACTAACGATTCCAAGGAATTGGACTACTAGGAATCGGTGGCACAATTTGGAAACAGAAGGCTGGGGTTTGGAGTCCTATCTGGGACCGCTATTTTTACACACTCGATTGTGACTTTTCTTTACTTTTCTTTTCGAGGGGCCTACTTGATGATAAAGTCGTTATCTTTATTTGAACCCAAAGACATTTATATGTATTTAACGCTTAATTGGGAAAACTACAAAAACAGTAAATTAGCAATAATAGTTGAAGAAGCAATAATAATAATAGCAGCACAGACAGTAGTCGTCATGCTATGATGACTGTAGCGCATGTATGTCTTTGCATGTTCCCTGTCTAGACGACTGGACCAATCATGATGAAGCTTTGGATGAATATTACCAAGGGCACCGTTAGTGCCGACATCTATGTGGTGCTGTGAGGTTATTACACTGTCTTATGTTACATTATACCTCCAATCAAAGAATTGTTGAATCATTTTATGGCTATGGGCCACATTGATTAAAGATTGTGAAATCATTATATTGTTTTAGGTTGCATTACACTCCTGAGTTAGAAGAAGGTGAAATTATTAGATTTATTAGACTGATTTGTATTGCATTATTCTGCTGATTTATAAAGAGAATACTGTTTGCAGAGAATCATGGCCTTGTTTTTCTGATTGTAGAAAGAACAAAACATACTGCACAAGAAGCCAAGGTCGTACCTTAGGCTCACTGAGAGAGAAAGAACGTGAATGCTTAGTTTAAGATAAGATAGAACTTTATTAATCCCTCGGGTGGGTTCCTCTGGGAAATTCGATTTCCAAAAAAGCACAGCACCGACAGAAGTTACAGAGTTATACACACACACATATATATAAATACAGAGACAATATAAATAAAATATACGAAGGGGATAAATAGGAATAAAAATAAAAATACAAGTGAATTGCACATTTCAAGTATTGAGTCTATTGCACCGTTGACTATTTACAAAAGTATTGCACAAAAGGTATTGCACAGTGAGGTGAAGAGGCACTACAGCTTAGTTGTTCCCTCCTTTGTCCTCCTGTTTCCCCTCCCTCTCCCCTCCAGAGAGGAGTTAAACAGTCTGATGGCGTGTGGGACAAAGGAGTTTTTAAGTCTGTTAGTTCTTGTCTTTGGGAGAAGCAACCTGTCACTGAACAGACTCTTCTGATTGTTTATGGCCGTGTGCAGAGGATGCCTGGCATTGTCCATAATGTCCAGCAGTTTCTTTAATGTCCTTTTCTCTGCCACTGTCACCAGAATGTCCAGCTTCATGCCGACCACAGAGCTAGCCCTCCTGATCAGTTTCTCCAGCCTGGATGAGTCCTTCTTTGCTGTGCTGCTCCCCCAGCACACCACAGCATAGAAAAGTACTCCAGCAACCACCGACTGGTAAAACATCCTCAGGAGCTTCCTGCAGATGTTAAAAGACCTCAGCCTCCTGAGGAAGTACAGTCGGCTTTGGGCTTTTTTATACAGGTACTCTGTGTTGCATGACCAGTCCAGTTTATTGTCCACCCACAGCCCGAGGTACTTGTACTTGTTGACCACCTCCACCTCCTCCCCCTCTATCTGAACCGGCAGTGGACCTGCTCTAGACCTCCCGAAGTCCACAACCAGTTCCTTAGTCTTTGAGGTGTTGAGTTGCAGGTGGTTTGTGTGACTCCATGCGACAAAGTTCCTCACCAGACTTCTGTACTCCTCTTCCTGATCATCCCAGATACACCCCATGATGGCTGTGTCGTCTGCAAACTTCTGAATGTGGCATAATTCAGAGTTGTAGCAGAAGTCAGAGGTGTACAGGGTGAAGAGAAGAGGGGACAGCACAGTTCCCTGTGGTGCTCCTGTGCTGCTGACCACTGTGTTAGTTTGGAGGGGGGCCGAAGCTATAAGAATGTGAGAAACGCTCAGACACTTCAAGATTTTGCCGGACACCCTCCCGTGCACATCTCCCGTCCGGACGTAATGCTCAAAGTGTTGTATGGAATAAAGAGATTGTGGACTGATCATTAAACACAGAGTGTTGTTCTTCCTTCACCCCAAAGAATTGGGATATACAAATACACCAACCTTACGACTGTGTTCAATGTGTGCACGTTTGCTGATGTTGTGTGCGCATGCTAAGTTTGTGTAGTTTTTGTGCATGTTCTGTGTTTGTTATGCTGCATATTTTAACAGTCAGTGCAAAGTTTTCATCTATATATTTACTTTATCTTTAGTGTTACTCTATAACACTTGAATATAGTCGTTAATTTACATAATTACATTGTTTAAAATATGACATCTAACAAATTATTGCTACAATCGGTATTGTTCTGGTAATATGTAGATCTTGACCTAACACAGCCATTCATCTTTATTTATAAAAAACACTTACGAACAACCACAGCTGACACAAAGTGCTGCACACTGGAACTAAATTATAAAAATACATAAGATATCAATAAAATCACATTTTAAAAAAGTCAAATAATTAAAAGAAAAACTGAAAAACTAAAAGATAAAATGTCTCATTGGGGCAGAAAGGGAAAAAATAAAAACGAATTTCAAGACATGTTTTAAAACTGGATAGCAAAGGGGCCTTTCTAATGTACTGGGCAAGTTATTCCATAATTAAGGAGTAACAGAAGAAAAAGCCATGTCCCCTCTGAGTTTCCTCCCGGATCTCGGTACTTGCAGGAGCAGCTGGCCGGGTGACCTGACGGGGTGTGGGGGAAGGAAGAAGGTTATAGAGGTAAGGCGGGGCAAGATTGTGAAAGCAAACATAAGAATTTCAAAACATGCAGGCAGCCAGACACTTGGGCAAAACACATTAACGTAGCTTAAGCATTTCTAAGCATTTTTTTTTAACCTTCCTTGAATAAAGTTAATACGTCACACATACGTCTTAATATGTGTCATGGTCTGGGTGGCTACCTGCAGGTCTCCAACAGCGGCTCCTCCTCCTTTAGGCGGAGTTCGGTTGCTCCTCCCTGGCTGACCACCTGTGGGCAATTATTCCGGCAGTTTATCAGACCTGCGCACTCAACCGTTCATCGCCTGAGTATCTGCTATCCCCATGTTAGTCAAGTGGAGTGTGATTGCTCTGTCCAGAACCCGTGTGATGACTTACCTGTTCTTCTCGTTCTCAGAGGTAGCTCCTGGAGTGGAGGTCTTGTCTTCCTCCTCCCCGCTTTCCTGGACCTGGGCCGCCTGCTGCTGATACGACGTTGCCTGCCTCCCCACGTCTCGACCGCATCCGGGCCTTCCGCCCTACCTGTCCCCTCCACCTGAAACCAAGTAAGGCAACTCAGTTTAACTGTGGAGGATCGTTGATTGTCTGCTGGATCCCACTGACTGTGATCTCCTCTCATTACAGTGCCCCGGCCCCTTCATAGTCCAGTTTCCACCTCCCCGCTGCCTCTGCTGTTCAGCTGCCTCCTAGAGTTGTCTAGGTCACACTTAGTTACCTTAGGTTATCCTACGAGCCACTAGTGTGGTGGCGTCGTTTTGCTTTCGCTTGTGTTTACTTGTGGGGAGGAATAAATCCTTTGTTCTCTTACCGTCTCGCTTCCGGGTTGGTTTCTGCACCTGTGTCCATCTCTGTTACCTCGTCTCCAGTTCAAGCACTGTTACAAGCGGCTTTATTGCTTTATTGAAAATGTAACTCAAATAAAGAAACAAGGGGACAGACGGAGGTGTCATCACAGTGTGGAACATTGTTAAAATGACCATCACCTCGCCAGGTTCCACCATAAACTTGACTGCTCCAAGTGAACACACTGGCTTCTGCCAGGAAACCATAACGATGACAGCAGGTCCAGGATTACAATTACTAACGTTTTATCTAAAATGATGTGAAGAAAACAAAAAGTAAAAAATAGAAACAGTTTAAAAACTCCAGCAGATAATAATCACTGTTTGACAAACACATAAATCCACACAGTTCAGAAAGCTGTAGGTTAAGATTCTTGAGGCGGTGCTTTAACATCTGTCTAAAAGATCTAAAGGAAACCCAGCTCCCAACTTATGGTAAATGGTAAATGGCCTGCATTTCTATAGCGCTTTCCTAGTCCCTAAGGACCCCAAAGCGCTTCACACTACATTCAGTCATTCACCCATTCACACACACACACTTATCAGTTAATCAGCTGAAGTGACTCATCTAGCCGAAAGTACAGTCGCTGGTTGTGGCTTAGAGGACTGTGTTGAATCCACCCTGTTCACTGAGCAGGGCTACAACACCTGGTGCATGGCCTTTTGTTACCTAAGCACCTCCCAGTAAAATGCCCACTACCCTCAGTACTGCTGAGCCACCTGGAAATTCCCATACGGTACGTGCCATCACTCACCAAAGTAAACATTATCTAGCCAATCAGTACAATTACAACACTGCACTGTACACTGTACAACACGGTTCTTCAGTTACCTGAAACACCTAACGTGACTTTTTCAAACAAAACTGTATCCAGGTCAGAATCCAAAAACTTTATTAATCCCAGAGGAAAGTATGTGTTCACAGTTACTCCAGGACAGTAAGACAGTAGCAAACAAGTTAAAGTACTAATATTAAATGATAAAATATATTACAAATAACTCTAACATGAAAATTTTCTCCAATATATTACAGAAACGAAATATTATGTTGATACTGAGATGATGTCTTATCACACTGACAGTTATTTTCACTGTAAGGGATGTGCAGATGTTAAGGATGTGCAAGTACTGCAGTGCATACTTGTACTTTTAGGCTACGTCCACACGTACACGAGTATTTTTGAAAACAGGGATTTTCCGTTTTCTTTTCCAAAAGAAAAAAAAAAGTTTTCCAAAATCTCAAGGAGTTTTTTTTTTTTAATCTCAGTTTCCAGTGACCCAAAACGCTGTTTACATGTGGACGAAAGGCCCGAACGCATAGACAAATCTGCGTTTTCAAAAATACCCGTGTACTGTGGATGTAGCCTTAGATGGAAACAACTGCATCACACAACTTTGTGCGTGATGAGCAGTGAGGCTTGCAGCACTGGAGGCTTCGTTCATATTTGTACAGCAGAATCACTGTGATTACATTTTTGCGCTGGTTTTCAACTTTGTGTTCAAACTTAAACACTAAAAAGAAAACTCGTATGTGTATCCTCATTAGGAGAGGGATTTGTGTTGGTGTGTGAATAATGTAGTGCATTAGTGTGATTTTCTCCACTGAGTAATTAAGTAACATGATGAATTACCTTTAGGACTAATGTGTTTACTTTATTCTTGGAGAAATGACTTCAACTGCTTGTGATACTGCTCATATCAAGGAAAACAAAATATTACAAGATAAATGAAGCAGAACTGATTTTTTAAAAGTGTTAAAATAATCAAATTAACCCTTTACAGCCGATCGGAGCGGGCACGCTCCATTTTGCGTAACTATTTTTAAATCCCGGTAGCTCTGCAACCACGTAAGCTAGCGCAATAATTTTTTTTGCATATGAAACCGGAGGAGTTGTACTTACATCTTATGCCATCAGCTTGTCCTAGGTCACCGTTTCCTTCCACATATAGCTTTGCAAAAACTGCATAAAAATCACTTGCAGCAACAAAAACATGATATTCCAGAAACACGCTTCGCCGATCCGATCAGCTGTTTGTAACACTTCCTACGTCCATCAGCGCGAACTATCACATGACCGCATGACCTGCCCGAAACCGGAAGTGACGTCATTTTGCGGAAATGTAGTTTTTTTTACGATCGGGGCCTTATGAGCCTATACTTGTGTTTTAAAAAGTTATGTTTGAGTTTATGACTTTCTGTGTCGTTTCTGGGATGCTTAGGACTCATATTGCACTGCTGGAAATAGTTTATTTTGATGCATATGCTGTTATTTTGCAAATTTGCACTATAATATTTATTTTCGTTTTTCCTGCAGTGTATAAAAATTGGTGTATTTCAAAAATAAAACTATGAAGACACTCAAAATAAATTTCCTGTGGTGGGAAACTAGTTTGTGCAACTTTTTTGTATTTACAGTTTTGAGGGATGAGCCTCTTAAATTTCTCTAACTAGAAATATATGTTAAAAAAACAAAAACGATTTTCAATTTTTTTGTAGTTTATTGCACTTTTTTGCAATTTATGTAATTACTATGCACCTAATGCAGACATATTATTAAAGTTTGGGCTATAATGGTTGTATTGATGTATAGCAACTTGAAATGCTCCCAAAAATGGCTCCACAGCATGTAAAAATATAATATAAGCTCTGGCGGACTTGGTTCTATGGTAGGTCTTAAAGGGTTAAAGAGCAGATGATGTTCTGCCAGATAGACTGTATTATAGAAGGAGATAGAGTGTGGGTATAAAGGTTTTCTTGTATCTGTCCTTGTGGCAGTAAATCACAGTAAGTGGATAACAGCTTGTTCAGCGACCTCCTCTCCACTGCAGCTTCAGAAGTATCCAATTTGCAGCCAATCACAGAGCCAGCCTTCCTGGTCGGTTTATTCAGCCTGTTGGTGTCACAGGCTCTGATGCTTCTCCTCCAGCAGACCACAGCGAAGTTCACAGCACTCACCACAACTGACTGGTACAAAGTCTCCATCATTTGGCTGCACATGTTGAAGGATCGGGTGAACATCCAGGTACTTACACTCCTACTCCACAGAATATACATGGGTCATGAACCCTTCCTCTTCTCCGTGAAATTTTCTCATTCACATTCAGGACTAGACGATTCTTTCCAGACCACTTCAAACAATCATCCACTCGTGCTCTGTCCTCCTCCTGCCCATCACTAATACATCCAACCACTGCTGAACAGAGTATTTCTATAGGTGGCATGACCTGGACTTGTACTGAAAGTCTGAGGTGCACGAGGTGAACAGGAATGGAAACAGCACACTCCCCTGTGGAGCTCCTGGACTACACATCACCAAATACTACAGCCGGTCTGTCAAGCTGTCAGTACTCTGTGAGATGGGGAAAGTGTTTACTGATGTTTCCTAAAACGTCTGTCATGGTCTACGGTGGGTGGCTGGAGTTTCCATTAGGCTCCTGAACTGACCTGGGATCCGCCCCTGGGCAGGGCCAACTCCAGCTCCTGCACACCTGGAGCCTATTGCAGGCTATCAAGCCAGAGGGATTTAAACCACACATCGATGTTCACTCACTGCCAGTTCGTCATCAACCCATGTTGGTAACAGGTCTTGTGTTTCAAATTCTCGCTGTGATTTATCTTACTAACAAAGACTCTTTTGTACTACAGTTGCTGTACCCACCCTTGCTCACTCCACCTCCGGACTCGGGATACCTAGTGATCATTTTGGAAATCCCTCTGTGCCTCACCTGCCTGCCTTCCTGCCATCACACTCCATCTGGAGCCCCGGATCTCAGGTCAGCCTTTCCACGCCACTCAGCCTCCCCTGGATCTTCATCATCCCCCTCTCAAACACTCCAGGTCCCTAACTGCAAGTAAGAATTGCTGCTCTTATACTGGCCACTTCTGAGCTGCCTTCACTACCTGCCTAACTCCTATATCCTCTCCCCTCAGTGTGACTGTTCCCCACTCAGCTCCGTTCCACTTCTCAGGCCTCGTTCCCTCGCCCTAGCCACGTTCCCCTGGGCACGCCACACCAAGGCTCCACGTCTCGTCATTTTCTGTCTTTGCCACGTTTCCCTTTTTTTCCCCCTTGCACTTAACCGTAATAAACTGTTAAATCATCTACTGTCTCCGCTCTGGGTTTCTGCACCTGAGTCCTATTCAGTACCGGCCATCCGTCGCCGTGACAACGTCTCTCTCAGTGCGAATCAAAGATGGTTGTCACTGTGTGAAATGCACCTTGTGACAACATTTAATTACAAGGGTATAGCAGCCTTAATGGTAACCCTTATTATAAACCCCAAATTCTGGCCATTTGAAATCACTCAGACTGCGCTGCATGTTGAACAAGCTAAAGGGGGACTGAAGGTTGTAGTTACATCACCTGAGCGGCATCAAACAGCACACAGATACAGTTAGCAGCTAGCTTGTGAAGTACTGCTCGTTCAGACGTCATAAAGAGAAAAAAGCCTGAGTGACTTTCCTTTTAATTGTGGACAGTGCATTCATTCTTTGCACACACATACTCAGATTGATGAGCAGTGGTTCTGACACCATCGCAGATTTCTCTGGTACAGGGAGAGGTTTTTTTATTATTGTGTGATTTCACCTCAAACGCAGTGAAACTCTGTGATGACGGTAGCGGGAGAAAGAACAGCTGCAGGAGATCAGGCGATGTCAGCTGACGTGAGGCATCTCTAACAGATGTTGGTGTCAAAACATTTTTATGAAGTGTCTGTTCCAGTGGATGGGCTCTGATCTGGGACTTTTCTCAGTCCCTTTCTACTCCTTTTCATTCTCTCTTTCTTTAAGACACACTCAACAGCACACAGCACAAACACTCGTCCAGCACCTACTGGTATTGAATTAAACTAAGTGTCTATACTTTTCATTGCAGCAATTTCTTTGCTACTCTGCAACACCCAACAAGGTCCTCTGAGCAAGAGATACTCAATAGTGTGGGCTTATTGAGGCTGGCATTGGACATTTGAATGAAATGAATGAGTGAAATGTGACAAAAATGTGGCCTGGCTGCAAGTTCTTTATGTGCTGGTTATGCACGAAAATGTTATACGTGCTTACAGCACAGAAGCAAGCGAATGCATCTCATCAACGCTGGGTGTTGGGTGACTGCAAATCATTTTCCAGGCTCTCAGTTTGGTTTAGAGTGACAGCATCATTCAACAGCCAGTCAATTCAAACTGCTTTAGGACATATAATGGTGAGGAT
The DNA here is from genome assembly GCF_963969265.1 of Rhamphochromis sp. 'chilingali'. Taxonomy (NCBI): domain Eukaryota; kingdom Metazoa; phylum Chordata; class Actinopteri; order Cichliformes; family Cichlidae; genus Rhamphochromis; species Rhamphochromis sp. 'chilingali'. Next base: position 38,098,998 of record NC_137929.1, on the reverse strand, counting down.
GAAATTATTACAGAGTACAACAAAACAAACACACACACAAAGAATACAATGCCAGCTCTGATTCAGAACTTCAACCTCTACCCTTTTTCTTTATGATACTCTTTTGTAAAACGTTCTTGGCACTATACAAATCTAATTTATTACATTCATTATTAAGAAATATTCATGTTCATTTATGTTCATTGAAGGGAAGTACTTCATTTAGACCATAGCAGCGTTAGTTATATGTAAAACAAACAGTGCGACAGTGATGGCGTGTAAGGGCCACTCTTCAAGGTTCATTTATAAAGACATTTGCACGTTTGAGCTCCTGGGATCAATAACTTACATGGAGTGTTATTAGAAGACCAGCAGCACCTCTTTCTTACATCATTAGTGCAGGAAATAAACTACAAGCTTGTTTTCATGAAACTAGTCATCATTCAACCTTGGCTGAGTGAAAACGCTGTCCATGTGCAGCTGGTTGTAACAGGAGTGTGTAGGCCCCGTATACAAAGTGCAACACTTGACACACCTGAGGTGTAATCCTGTCGATTATACTGCCATGCTACACAGAAATAAAACTTACTTTCAGCTCCTCCCTTATCACGAGGGGTTGCCACAGCAGGCAGCTCCACATGCTTGGATGCCCTTCGTGGCACAATCCACAAGCGATTCATGTTTCCTCCAGGAATCAAACCAAGGATGGAAACGCTCCATCTACACTAGAGAAAAATATGCGTCTCAGTAGTAGGGCTATTTTTCATTGCAATTATTAAAATGATAAAAAAACCCTTCTGCTTGTAATATAATAATAATAATAATAATAATACATTTTATTTAAAAATAGCGCCTTTCAAAGCACCCAAGGACACTGTACAACAGATAAAAACACAAAAACTGGAAATATACACAATAATAAGAATAACAGATAAAAGTTAAGAGCATACAGAGGTTTACACATAAGCAATTTTAAACAGATGAGTTTTGAGGGTGGACTTAAAAAGAGGGAATGAACTAATATTTCTGAGGTCAGGGGGTAGGGAATTCCAAAGCCGAGGGGCAGAGCAACTAAAAGCCCTGAGAGAGAAAGAGAAGATGAAGATCTGAGGCACCGGGATGGGAAGTTCATCTGTACTAAATCAGAGAGGTATGGTGGAGAGAGAGAATGAATAGCCTTAAATGTACAGTGAACACTGATTAACATTTCCTTGAAACCTGCATTTGTCTATTATTTTTCTAACATTTCAGTTTGTGGTCATGGACTACACTGAATTTAATTATAGTAGGTCTCTATCTGAAAGTGCAACAACCAAACGTAAGGAAGTGATTCCATTAAATCAATTTTCTCTATTTTCTTCAATGCCATGAAGCACACAGAGAACAAAGTCATTGCTGAACTTTGTAGACTCATCTTAAAACTTCACTAGCTGGGCCCACGTCCTCATTTTAGGGTTTGCGGTGTTTTAGTAGGTAAAGGTGAATGCTTGGACATGAATTGAGCTGCGGTTTGGGGAAGGCCTCGAAGCTGGCGACGGCTCCCGGGCCTGGCAGATCCCCGTGTACTAAACAGGAGTGAAGAAGTTAAAGAATTGAGAACAAGGAGGGAGGGACGGTGTGGCATGTTAACGAGACTGAAAAGTTTGCAGAACTGGGGGGAACCTATATAGATGACAACCAGAAGGAGCGTGTTTGGAGGCGTGGTCCCGCTCCTGAAATTCCGATACATAATCTCCAATAAAAAAGCTTGGAGTTTGTCTTCTGCCTGGATAATATAATTGGAACGAGGTGCTGTTGGTCTTTGACATTTCACACACGTACATAGACTTCATAGAAAAATGTGAGCTACACACTAAGACTGTCGTGGTTTAGCCAGATAAGTTAGCATTTCCTTTTTGACTGTATTCTAGTCTTCATGGTGTATTTTATAATTGTATATGTATATATTGTATATTTTAAAACAAGAAAAAATCATGTTATATTTTAATCTTCCAGAACTTTCACATCCAACTAGTCCTGCAACATCTGTCATAGAAGCACCGCTCAAATCTCAGAACGATACATATCTTTTGGTGGCCGTTGTACTATCCGGTTGTTCAGTGATGACGCGACGAATCCTACTTCCGGGTCTAAAGTAGTCTGCGTGTCTAGTCTGGCTTTTGTGTTGTTAACATGTTTAATGTTTTGTATTTTCTTCTATTTGATCTCAAAAAGCTCCTAAAACAGTCAGTGATCACTGTTGACCTCCCTCGGCTTTTATTACCACTAATCATTTATTTAAGCTCAGCTTTTAAAACCTTAGGATGTAACTACAGCCCAGCCCATGCAGCAGTATATGAATGACTAACCTCATATGTGGATGGATTATCTCAGTTGTTCTCCTGGCTGAAGTTTGGTCCTTTTACAGCATCCTGCCATGCAATTACATTTGTTCCTGACCACCGAGAACACTCACGTTAACTTTTATCGAGTGGAAAAAAAAGTTAGCTTGTTTATATTATGCTAACATAGCTGTGTCGCTAGCGGTCACGTAGCACATCATTATATACCAGCTAGCCCAACTTCAGTAACCCTACAAACGTCACTGCTGTTTAGTTTTCTGTCTTCATTTATGCTGGAAGTGATAGCAGAGCTGTACGTTTTAATTTGTTTCCAAAACCCTGCAGTCAGGACATGCTATATTGTATTTAGATAGAAGCTAGCGAGCTAACTCCCTGCTAACTTCTAACTCCGTTAAATGTCATAAATTCCGTTTTCATGGATGCCTGGATGTTAAACTCAATTGTTACACCTGGTAGAGCAGAACGCTGATCATTTTATTAAAGATGAAAGAGTTTAGACAGTTTTTCAACTCTCAGGAATGCCACAGTGATCGTTTGATATATGGACCTGCAGCGGAGTTTAGACCCAGACACGGCTAGTGACGTCAGACTGAACAATCGGATAGGAGTTAGAGAGGAGAGCTAGGCTCCGCCCGCATTCCTGTTGCATAGCAACAGATGCATAATAACAGTAAACAATCTTTCCTTCAAACTACGTCAGGTCTTGTCTACGTGCATGTTGTTGCAAACTGCCTCGATGGTCACCCCGTGTCAATGGTTTACACGCTGCATGATGAAAAAACACTTTCACCTTCTGGCTGCACAAGCTGGAGTTTGATGACTTAATTTGTGCTGGAAGTGAAGAGGATCATCAAACCAGAGGGCAGGATCCTCATCCGCTTCTACAGACCACAACCACAAAAGCACCTCTGAGTCTAGCGGTAGCTCTGCCTGCTGAGAGTTTTGTCTACGATGATTAAATATCTCTATAATTTAAAAATATATCCCTACATATGTATATATTTAGATCCTTTCTTTGTATCGCAGCAACAATCCAACTGCAGTTTGTCCAGAAATTACAGTCTCTCGTTGTTATTAAACCTTCATCTTATTTTGAAGGTGGAGGTGACTGTGTGTGGGCCAGAGGGTACTCTTCAGCTAACACCAACCAGCTCGCTTAGCTATGAAGATACTGCAGCAAGTGTCTGACATACTTAGTTGGACACATGCTAAGAAACTAAACGAAGAACTTCTTTAGAGTATCTGTTGGTGCACACTCAACACTAAACATGAACAAAAAGCAGCCACCTCTTACTCAAAGCAGCCCATCGCCTTCTAAAGCATAACTCTAATCCGTAATGTGATTTAAATTGCTGGGTTATTTCTGTAGCTAAGCTGGACTCACTTTTGGAGACAGCCTTAGGAAACTACTTCAGGTTGGCTTCGTTTTCAGCTCTGAAGGTTGCAACTTGGCTTAAACCTTATGAAACAGTGGCAACACGCATCAATCAGGAAACGCTGCTTTGCTGTTCTGAGCAGAGAGTACAGACTAATGTCACTTTTTTTTAGTGCAGGTTTACCAAGTGAAAGCTGCAGAGCTTGAAGGTTTATCTTCATGACAACTGAGGAAAATACATCTGCTCCACATTCTTTACAGTCCACCAATTTAGGTCACAGTCTTCGTGCGTCCTGTCCAACTGGCCCTCCCTGTGAAAAGCAGATGCATGCTGGTTTCACTGAGTAATACCCATGCAATACAGACCATCCCTCTGCCTTGTTTCTTGGCCTCTGCAGTCATTATCAGGCCACAGGATCCCGAGTCGTTAACTCACTTGTCAGATTCTGGAGTCCAGGAGATGTGAACAAGGTGTCACTGAGCTGTGTGGTGGAGCACTGATCCGTGATGAAGGCAGGGAAACAGACAGGATACAGGGGACGTATAAAACCAAGTCAACTCTTCTGCCTGCTGTCGTATGCTGCAAGGCCCGGAGGCAGTGTGAGCCCAGCAGCACACGGGTGCATGTGAGTGCACTGGCACGTGCGTTTTTGCACGTCTCTGTGTGGATACGGTCTCGTATTAGTACTTTTTAAAACTGATTGATGTAAATTTAATTCATTGAAATTTTAATTGGAGCATCTTTCATATATAAAACTTATAAAATCTTAACTGTGCTGCCAGTTTATAAAAGCTCAGTAAAAATTAGAAAGCATTTTATTTTGAAAGTATGAAACAACACTTTCACCTTCTGACTGTAGAAGGTAATGTATACTTCAGAGCTGCTTTAACTCTTCATGGCACAGATTCAAGAAGATCCTGAAAACATTCTCATCACATCATGATGACAGCATCACACGGTCGCTGCACATCCATGATGTGAATCTCCTGTTTCACCACATCCCAAAGGTGCTTTATTGGATTGAGATCTGGTGACTGCAGAGGTCATTTGAGTTCAGTCAAATCACCGTCATGGTCAAGAAACCAGTTTGAGATAATCTGAGCTGTGACATGGTGTGTTATCCTGCTGGAAGCAGCCATAAGAAGATGGTGCACTGTGGTTATAAACGGATGGACATGGTCAGCAACAATACTCAGGTAGTCTGTGGTGTTTAAATTATCCTCACTTGGTACCGAGGGGCCCAGAATGTGCAAAGAAAATATTTCCCACACAATTACACATTACATTACAACATCGCCCTTACAATGCTATCTGAATTTTGCAGCAGAAATCAAGACTGTTCAGGCAGCATTGTGATCACTTTTGGTGAGCCTGTGTGAACTGTAGCCTCAGCTTCCTGTTCTTAGCTGACAGGAACGGCACCTTATGTGGTCCCCTGCAGCTGTGGCACATCTGCTTCAGGGTTGGATGTGTGTGGCTGTTTTGCAGAACTTGGTTGTAATGAATGGTTTTTAAAGTATTGTTGCCTTCCTATCGGCTCAAAGCAGTCTTGCCATTCTTCTGACATCAACAAGCATTTTCATAGAGAGAGCTGCCGCTCTGTGGATATTTTCAGTTTTTCAGAGCATTAGTAGTAGAGCATCGAGATGGCTGTGTGGGAAAATCCCAGCCTGGCCTGGCAACAACAACCATGACACGTTCAAATTTAACCTTTCTTCCTCATTCTGACGCTCAGTTTGAATTTCAGCAGGTCGTCTGCATGACTAAATGCATTGAGCTGCTGTCATGTGATCAGATGATGTGTCAGATGTTTGAGGAACTGAACAGCTGAACGGGTGTAACTACATTTCACCACATAAGCCTTAGTGTGGAAATTACATATAAATTGAACACACACTTGCTTTCAGTGTTTCTAATGACAGAATGAAAAAACACAACTTTCCTGAGCTGTATAAACTGCTACTTATTACAATGCAGCTACTTGTCTTCTGTCTATCATGTTATTTTCCCTGAAGAGCTCTCGAACTGACACGAAGAGGCCCGAACAGCATCGCATCTGTCTGCCAGCATGATCACCCAACAGCATTGGATATGAGGCTACACACAATATTTGCCATGACTCTAACATGTAACGCACACACACACACTGACAGTATCTCATATGACCAGTGCCCGTGTCCCTGCTCATTTATCTCTTGGTGAGTCAGAGATGCTTTTTTGCAGCGTTGAGACCACAACACATCACTTCCATTTTAGTTCACACTCTGAAGGGCTGTGGGCGGCATGAGTGTGTGTTTGTGCAGGGAGAGAGAGCAAGAGGGCAGAAAGGAAAGGGAGAGGACTTATGTGCACGTGCGTGTGCACGTGTGTTGCAATTAATTAGCATTAGCGGGGCGCTGTTGGTTTCCGAGCGGCTGCAGATTGCCACACTGGAGAGTTTTCCACTCAGTGGATGGAGGAACTGGCCCACAGTGATCTGGCGTGTGAAAGCTGCTGGAAAGACGAGGATGTCCGAACAAGGCAAACACCAAGCAGTGAAACACCGAGAGCTACACAACATCGGAAGCATAGATTCCCCCCTGAAGGCGTTCAGCAGACCGCAGCTTGATAAAATGCGGCATTAAAAACATGCACACACACACACACACACCCTGACCTTGGAATAATACAGTTTCATGTGCCAGTTTGGTTGGATTAAGTTATTCACAAGAAGTCTGCACAGAAAATGTAACTAGCTATGTATCAACATGAGTGGTTAAAGACTTGATATATCAGTTAAGCCACATTTCTATAATAGCAGATGTTGCTGTGTTCTTAAACTGGCAGCTGTATAATTTATCTCTCAGCTTCCCAAATAAAAACCTACAAGACTGACAACAAAGCAAAACCGACAGAGGTGCCCAAAATGAAGCAACTCAAATGGGCACTAGAAATCTCTTCAACCTTCATGTTAACGTCACATTTATAAAATGTAAAAATCCTTTCTGAACACCCGTTTTTTAAAGCCTTGAGATTTAGTTTTCTTACTGTTGCATCGTTTGGTTTTTAAAATGAGCAGGAGGTGAATGAAGCTATTTATAATTTCCATCCATCTGTCCATCATCCATCCATCTTCGTATCTACGTAGGACAAGCCCACGGGAAGACCTCACCTAGGAAGTGCCCAGAGGCATCCGAGTCAGATGCTACCTCAGCTGCCTCCTTTCGATGTGGAGGACGAGCAGCTTGACCGTCCATCCCGAACAGTGTTGGTCAAGTTACTTGAAAAATGTAATCAGTAACTAATTACTGATTACTTCCCCCAAAAAGTAATCCTGTTACTTTACTGATTACTTATTTTCAAAAGTAATTAATTCCTTAGTTACTTAGTTACTTTTTAAAAACACGATTTACAACCTGAAGAGGTGATAAAGCGATAGATCTTTCAGCCCAATTCTACTTTTTCTGCATAATCCATCATACAAAATGTAATCAAATGGAAAAGTCTCTTTTTTTTAACTTGTTTTATTAGTTTTAATCTTTTAACTTTATGCATCAAGCAAAACATTTAATTATATGCAACATTCTCTCACTGGAGGAAATTTGTTTAACATTTAAACCTATTTTCTGCACATTCCAGCACATAAAATAAAATATATATTTTTTGTTTACACTCACTCTTTCAAATAGATGCAAGTAAAACACAGCAGAAAATAAATAAAGTCAAAGACTCAACGGTCCTGTTGCTCTATTTTCACCTGTGTTGCAGGAGTGGTGGAGGCGTTCCCTGGTGCAGGTGTGCCGCGGCGGTCAGTGGAAGAATCCGCGAGTTTCTCTGTGAGTTTCCCATTACGTCGTTGCGCACTCGGTGCTTGCTTGGAAGTTTAGGGGTTTTTTTCGCTGTAAAAAGAAGTTTTCTTCCCACGCATGATGGACGCTAATGTTTTTGTCACTTTTTATGGAATCAAACTCAAAGTAAGGTCAGTGCTTCCACGCTTTAAACGCTGCACGCTCATACTCTCTCCCACAACCGATATGTGATCTATTGTTGATCTGCACACAGCTGTTGTCACGAACGTCGCACTCGCTTACGTCACTGTCATGAGACATTCTCGCAAAAAAATCACGGTTTTAGTAACGCAGTAAGACAGCGTTCCTACGGGAAAGTAACGGTAATCTAATTACTGTTTTTGCAATAGTAATCCCTTACTCATTACCTGAAAAAAGTATTGGATTACAGTAAAGCATTACTGCCCATCTCTGATCCCGAATGACTGAACTTCTCATCCGATCTCTAAGGGAGAGTCCAGCCACCCTTTGGTCGAAGCTCATATGTGCCACTTATATCCACAATCTCAGTCTTTCTGTCATGAGCCAAAGCTTGTGGCCATAGGGGAGAGTAGGAACACAGATCTCACCAGTGCCTTTACACTCAGCTCTCTGTTCACCACACTGGTCCACGCTACTGAAGATGCAGCTCTAATCCATCTGTCAAGCTCTTGCTCCCCTCTTACCTCACAAGACCCCAAGATAACTTAAGCTCCTCCACTTGGGGCAGCAACTCATCCCTGGCCCAGAGCGGGCACTCCACCATTTTTGGGTTGAGAACCACAGTCTTTAACTTGGAGGTGCAAATTCTCTTTCCTGGTTCTTATTTTCGCTTACCTGTAAACTGCTTCAGTGTAAGCTGGAGGCCAGTGCCTGATGAAACCAACAGAACCACATCATCCACAAACAGCAGAGAGGTCTCTGAGTGGCCCTGAGAAATGCTGTCCATAAAATGATGAACAGAATCAGAGACAAAGGGCAGCCCTGGCAAAGTCCAGCATCCACCGGGAAAGAGTCCAACTTATTGCCGGCGATGCAGACAAAGCTCTCGCTGCAGTTTCTACAGAGACCAAATGAGAAAATATAGAATTCAGTATTTCTCCACCGGGGCTTTATTCCTGGCAGCACAGCTGAGCCTTTGAAGGAAAGTACTGCTCCAGTAATTCTGCATGTGTGAGGAAATAACTCAAACACATGGTCCACTCAGTAGCTTCTGCTTGATCTCTGAACTGCATCTCACAGCCCATTTTATCAGCGTCTCACACTTCATTTCATGGGTCAGTCACTTCTTGGAAAGTTTTCCGGCCACATTTATGTAATACTGGTGCTATTTCGAGGAAAACCGACAATGATGCAGTTATTCAGAGTTAAGTTTGGCACATGGAGCTGACAGAATATGCATCGGCTGATATCAGCAGAAATCTTCCCAAGAGAACTGCTTCCACTTGCATAAAATCAATTGTGAATAAATAAATGCATTAAATAAAAAGGTAAGTAATTAAAAAAAATTAAAGCCAGTATTGCTAAAATCTTTCCAACAGCCCTGAATGACAGTATTAAAATGCACCTATACTAAAACAATGTTCTTTTTAGGCCAAATAAAGAGTAGCAGAAGAAGAAGAAAGTCCCACATGCCAGACATCATTTTGTAAATGTCATTGTCATCATTTTAAAAATGGCTGAGCTTCACAGTTACACTCGTCAAGGACGGGTCCAGGGAGGCATGAAAATGACAAGAAAACAAGTCCGACTGCAAGAAACAAGAAAACAATCCTAAATAGACTAAAGAGTGTGCAGAGGAATGAATGTGAACACAGGACGCATGGCAGAGGCCCAGAGAATAATGATGTGATGCCAGACTTCAAATAACATCTGGAGCTGGCAGAGCACCAGCAAACCAAGCATTCAGAAGGATAAATAATGAGGAGTGTGGGCAGGCAGGCACATTATCATGTTAGAGCTGATCTGAGAAACAATATAGAGAGAGGCATGAGGTTAGGGTAAAAACACCTAGAGCTGACCTGCTCCTGAAGCACCGCAGAGAAATACGTGGACAGACAAACATCTCAGCGACATGACCATTGAATCTCGACTCCCTATTCTAATAAATCAGCCTCTCATTAACCACATGAGCAAAACTGAGGTCCAGTTCTATTTCATATAAGCAGCGTGTTCTGCACCCACAGGAAGTTTGTTCACAGCAGCTTATTATGTCTGCAAATCTGGCAGTGAAAGCAAAGATATAAGTCATAACATTAATCATGGCTTTGTTCCATAACAACGTGAGAGTTTACATGGATAACAGAAGGGACTGAAGCAACTACAGACATGTGAAAAAATGAGTACACCTTGTGATTTAGTAGCTTGTAGAACCTCATTTAGCAGCAATAACCTGACATAATAATTTCCTGCATGCCTTTATGAGTCTCTCACATTGTTGTGCTGGGATTTTGGCCCAGTCTTTTTTACAGTGTGCTTTCGTTGTATTGACGTTTGCAGTGATTCATTCATGCACAGCTCTCTTAAGGTCCCACCACAGCAGTCTGGACCTCGACTGTGTTTGGGGTCATCGTCCTGTTGCATGACCCAGTTTCAGCCAAGCGTAGCAGTAACAGCTCTTTAGCTGTCAGACTGATGACCTCACATTTGACTCTAGAATATTTTGGTATACAGAGGAGTTCATGGCTGACTCTGTTAGTGGGTGATGTCCAGGTCCTGTGGCTGCAAAACAAGCCCAAAACATCACCTCTCCAACATTGTGCCTACAGCTGATATGAGGTGTTTGGTTTCCTCTAAATTTAGTGGTGTGAAACAAACATCTGTACTGTCATGACTTTTATAGATAACTGAGGCCTGTTGACTCTGTGATGGAGAGTTTTTTTTTTACACGGTCTGACGTTGGGGTGAATTTGCTGTGACATCTAGTCTCCTGGGAGGATTGTAGCATTGTGTGTTAATATGCCAATGCTACATTAACACAATGTCAGTTAGTGCAGGTAGTTTCATTAGTGATTCTAAATTACCCATAGGTGTGAGTGGTTGTTTTGTCTGTGTTAGCCCTGCCTTAGACTGACAAACTGTCAGGGGTGTACCCCGCCTCTTGCACTATGGTAGCTGCTTCCCCTCTCCTGGGACCCTGATAAGGATAAGCTAAAGATAATGAATGGATGGATGGATGGATGGATGGTACAGCATATGTAAACAAAATAAAAATTGGGCTTAAAAAAAGCGTATATGACCAACAGTATCAAAGCATATATAATTAAAATTCAGGACAAGAGTTTTGTGGCACAATGGTGCAATGGTTAGCCACCTTGCCTCGCCACAGGACGGTATGTGGTTGAAACCTTCTGCTCGACCCAGGTCTGCCTGTGTGGACTTTGCTTGTTATCCCTGTCCCTGTGTGGGCTTCCTCTGGGCACCCCTGCTTCCTCCCACAGTCCACTTTGCTTGTTAGGTTAATAGGTGATTCTAAAGTGGCCGTAGGTGTAGACGTGATCCTGTGTGGTTGCCTGACATGTCTCTTTCCATTAACCCTGTGTCAGACTGGTGACTTACTAAAATTTTATTAGCATTTAATCAAGCTCTTTCCATTTTTTTTTTTTTTGCCTGGTTTATTATCAATGTCAAAATAATGTAGGCTAATACTTTATTGTATTACAACAGGGAAAATCTGGCAACATGCCAGATGCTTTGTCACCCCCCCAATCCACATACTGAGCATATCAAGTAATAGTCCTTATAGTTAGGTAGTTATAGGTATCCAGATAGTTAGTTAGTTTCCTATGGCCACATAAAGACACAGTTATAGTTAGTTAGTGATGTGATATAAGTTCTACATTCAGTTTAAACACAGTTCAAGTTGTCAAATGTCAGTTTAGTAAGTTAAACATGTTTATTATTATTATTATTTTATTGCTTCACATATGTAAAATATTACATCATTCATTAGATACAGAGGAAGGTAAATGTTGTTCAAAGTCACACATAAAGAACCAGAACCAAATGTTCACCTGTTTCAGAAAACTTCTGGAGCTTTTTGGCCATGTCGGCGACATAAAGCGCGGACTCTGGCGCCACCTGGCGGCCATTAGCAGAACCACACACCTTCACCTGTAAGAAGAAAAAAAAGAAAAAAAGATTGATGCAGCAGTCCAGAAATAGCTCTCACAAAAAAGCGCACAGTGCGTAAAAGTCCAGTTCCGGTTATGTGACGCTTCTCACAGCTTCTCCCATGGTCACACACACGCAGTTTTATAAAGAGCGGTGTTATTTCTGATCGTTTAGTCTCTGTGGGAAAATGCAAATTGTTTCAATTAGCATTTTCAGGACCTTTGTGCGCTTTCTCTTCCACCTGAACAGCGCGTTATATACTCAAGGGCTTCATTAGGGGAACAGAAGTGGGACGATTCGCTGCCTTTCTGCAGTAAAAAGTCTGTTTATAATATTTTTACGCTATTTTCTTGGTTATATCACAGATTTAAAAACGTGCCTTGTGTCCCCTAAAAGACAAATGATGTCGTCTTTTATAGTTTGCACTGGTGCTGTCTCCTTCTTGGAGTCCATCAACCTCATGAGAACATTACAAAAGGCTTAAAGTTTTGTGAGGCTCCTGCATTATTACACGGGAAACGCCCTCTATTAAATATCGTGTCCACTATGTCAAAAAAAAAAAAAAAGGAAAAAAAAAAAGTGGATTTACAAGCAGAATATTTTCCCTGGCATGGTGTGATTTGGATTGGTGTGAGTGAGTGAGTGTCAGAGTCAGGGAGGCGGGAGGGGGGCACACAGTGTGTCTCTGCTGTGACTGTGTATCACTTCAGATGCTCAGACAGAATTAAAAATGCGCTCCTCCGCCTTGTCGCCGGTGTTGAGCGCATTTTCTTGACAAGCCCGTGTTCCCACAGCATGGTGCTCGGACTCGGAGGCTCGGCACCCTCTTCGTACATAACCATTAAACTCTCGCGGACGCTTAATTAAGACAGCAGACTGCGCACAGCGCCCCGCAGCACCTGTTCCCACCTTCAGATAGAAGGTAAGTTTGTTTTTGTTTTTTTTGGAATCGAAATTTGCGTTAAAAAGAAAAATGAAAAAGGGAGACAGGTGTGACTGGCTGTGAAGATGCATAAAAATAAATAAATAAAAATAAGCCTGCGCGAAGTTGGAAAAAAAAAAGGAAGAGGTAGTTCCTGGAGAGTTGGCACATGCAGCACAGCTCCAGGCTCCAGTAGCTGTATTAATATTTTCTCCTCCCTTTTGAAGGTCCCCTTTCTCTTCTCAAGTTCAAAGCGCGTCGGCGTTTGTTGTTTAACGTAGTTTCCGGTCAGCAGGGGACGTCTCGGTAAACAATGCAGCTCGGTGATTCACGCGTGTGCGTCCCCTCGACATTAAAGTTTGTGCCAATTAATCAATTAGCGATTAGGACGGTCGGAAAGCGTTGGTGCAGGGGGGCGGGTGGGAGTGAGGCTGACGCACGACCCAAAGCTCAAAGTGGAGGTTTCATGAAATTAATATGGATGTTTTTTACATGATAATAACAGTTTGGGTGTAGGTGTTCATTATTCTCAGCCACAGGTCTGCACTGTGTACTTGGGCTGTTCCTCCTTCAACTTTACTGATGGTTTTTCCTTCTGTCTCTCAGTGGTTGTGCTGCAGATTTGTCTGTGTACAGCCTGAAGATTTCAAATTACCATATTACCTCAGACAAGCAGAAGTTCAGGGCGTTTTTTCCCCCAGATTTCCTCCAGCACCTAATCAAACCAGCCACCCACGAGAAGTAATGCAAATTTTCATCTCTGCAGGTTTTGGAGGTGAACTAATGACCATCCATCCACCCATCCATCCGCCTGGCTTTCTTTTCTTTTCTTTCTTTTTTTTGGTTGAACTGCACCTTCACGAGGCATGCCAGTGTTCAATTAGCCACTCAGACTTTTATTTTTGAAGTATCTTGATCTCCTGTCTCCCCTCAGAGGGCAAAGTGAATGTAATCTCACACCAATGGACTGTTACATAACTTTAAAACTGAAGTGCCATCCTGCCTGCGTAGGAGTAGATGTGATGTTCCCACTTCCTCGCTGTTGTTTTGCTCGTTAATTCTGAGAGGCGCATTACTGTAAGTGGCGTTTTGTGACTTTACATGACTGCTGTTTTTTTTTTTAAAAAAAATATAGTTTTTATTTATTTATTTTTTAAGACCCCCCACCCTTCTTTTAAATGCAGATGCAGATGAGGCCACGAGCATTACTGATTGCTTTGCGAGTCGTTGCTGTGATTATGCCGTCCTACCTACAAGAAGTCTGTGATTGCTGAATGGTGGACTGACATGTTGATTTTGACCAAATGTGTGCGTATATATTTATGTGTGTGTAGGGGGAGGGGGGCTGCTTTCTGCCCTGTGTTGTGTAGGAGGAGTGCGATCGCAGAGTGCCCAGGCATGACGCTCAGAGCTGTTGGACAGAGTTCAGTCCTTTGCTGAGCAGCCTGTCCTCTGTGCTGGAAACGGTGCGCAGACAGACACATTACAGTAACCTGACTCATGTATATGGCAGGCTTCCCCTCTTCACTGCTAAGAAATTGTGGCATCACCTTGAAACACAAGAGAGAAAAAACAGAAAAAAAGTGCTCACTCCTAAAGCAAACGTCCACCATTTTGAAAAGTCTGGCAGATATATAAGGATTGCTGGCACAGGAGACAGTTTCTCCACTGAGAGCAGTTTCTTACTCTTCAGTTAGAGGCTATTTTGGGCACCGAATCAAAACTTTATTAAAGATGTAATTAGTTTTTTGTTTTTTTTAGATAACAACCATTTCCCATCAGTGTGTCCCAGCAGTATAATCAAGTTAAGCTGCACTAACTTAGGATGTAAGACGCTCGCTTTCCAATGCGAACGCCTTCTCCAGTCAGCTTAAGTCAGATTAATTTAAATGCACAGTAGGGCAGGGCAGCACTTTACAGGAAAACAAATTGTCAGTAGCTACCAATGCTTCATACAATGTGATACGAGTAAAAAAAATTGCATTTTTTGTAAATATATGCAAAATGGGGAAAATACATACTCCTTCTTATCCAACCACGGTCGTGACGGTGCTGCTGGAGCTGTTGTTTTTATTGGAGAGGTGAGGTATCACCATGAATAGGTCGCCACCCCAACACCCTCAGGTCTTAACAGAGAGAACTTAAAGCACAACTATGATCATTTTGGTATGGAAACAGCAGATGTTTATGATAATATCTCCCTGGTATGGTTGCTGGTATAGCTCTCTGTTTATAGCTTCATATTAACCACAATAACAATAAACAGACACACAAACAAGAACACAGCTTCCAATCTCTTCTTAATAATTAGTGCCAATCATTTCTAGAAAAAACCTCTTTTTTTGCATCCATAAGCTCGAAGTTTCAACGGATCTTCTCAGAAGCTTGAGTCCCAATTTCCAGGTATTATCTCAAAACTTTGACTTGCTAACGCAAAACGTCTGAGTAAAAAACTTGAAATTAGATAATAACCTTAAATTATGACTTACAGATCCCAAAAAGTGTTTTAGTTTGTCAGCGGCAGAAACAAACTTCAAGTGAGAGTGGTCGGTGGTCGAAACACGTCTTTAATGATGTCATTGATCTTTATCGGTGTCAGTACTTCTCATTAAGGGTAGAGGGGAGGTCCCCAGATGTTGTCTTTATCAGTTAAGAATGATTGCTGCATTCGTAACGTTATGGTAAAGCTTCGCCTGCATCTAAAGAGGCAGCAGAAAATAACACACCTACATAACCACTTGAAAGAAACCATCACAGAAGTGATCACTTTTGTCGTACTGCACACGTGCACTCCTCTAACTCGCAAGCTAATATGTAGTATTAACAAGTAAAAGGTCACGGACACGTCACAAATTACAGAGTGCCTTTTGTATGATAAAAGATATATCCCCAAATTACCACCTCTATTGGTTTTAAGGTTGAAATTAATCAGTTCCAACTCAACAAGTTATTGACAGATGGAGCTCTGAAAAACAACACTCTGCGTTCGAAATACAAATACTCCAAAATCGATAAGACATGATGTGATCAGAAGCTCTGCACTGCCTCATATTCATTACCTCCTGTTTAAGACCACAGATCCCACCCTGTCTCCTCACTGTTAGGGTACCGCATGCACCACAGCACTTATGGAGTGGATGTAAAACAGCAGGATTTGGAGGATATCGTTTGGTTACTGTTTCATGCAGTGTAATTAAATTAGGAAGTGTGTTGTTATAGTCCTAATATAGGTGTGTTTCTTAGGCAACCTGACAGCTTTTTCCCTCATGTTTGAGCACGTCTGGTGGATAAATGCTCCAAGGTAGATGTTCAAAACGAGAGGTTTACGGCTTACGTACACTGACTCAACAAAACATCACAAAGTAAAAGATTTGAATTTGGTTTACGGATTAAAGACGGCGAGTTTGCTAAATCTGACTCCTTAAATATGTCAAAAAACATATAGTTGACTGTTTTATTTTTACGTTTATTGTGACAGCACTTTAAAAAAAAATCAGTAGGGGTTGTTTAATAGAGCAGAACTTGAAAACCAACAGATCTGGTTTGTCGTCCTCCTTCCCTGGCTTCTTCAGAGAGATTACAGTATTAATGCAGGCTTTTGTCCTCTTGTGGTCACTCTAACACAATCTGAAAATGAAAGATGAAAGTGATCCCTCTTTGTCGTTGTCAAGTCCGCGCTCGTGAGATTAAATCCACGGTAGATATCGCAGGAAAGCCGGGGAATTTAAATACTAACCAAATGTATGGACGCATATACACGCACTAAAGTCTTATCAGCAAACTAGTAGTTTAGGAAACATTTTTAGTCCTAACTCTAACATGATCGTCTAGTTTGAGGTTTCTTTGGAGGAAAGTGTTTGATAGAATAAAACTAAACTTTAAAGTTCCTAATCAAAGTCTTAAAAAGCTGCTAAAACTGATATTAGCACAAAGTCTACGAGATGCTATATCTACTCAATCAATATCTTCTCCAAAGACCCCTGACAAAACTCAACTTTTAGAGATATTATTCACTCCCGCTTATGGAAAAACCTCTGACATTACCTAACAGTCCTTTACAAAAATACCATTTTGTATGAAGAGCTCCTCATGCGTCATTAGTTACACTGTGAATCACGCAGTCATGCAGAGGTCAAGCAACACCAGAAAAAAGGAGGAACTGCGATGCTGAAAAGACTTTTGTTAAGGGTATGGATCCTATTGTTTCCAAGCACATTTTGGATCACAGCTTTAACCGCAGTCGGGATAAAGAGAGATTAAGAAGGAGAGGAGAGGTGTTTCGCCTTGTTTTTGCTGAAAGCGGTGTGAGAAAATCTGGCAGTCGCGTGGTGAGATTCCAGTTGTTATGTGTTTTTGAGAAGTGACAACGGCAAAGTGACAGCATCTTGAAGAAAGTTGGTTTCCAGTTTTCGTGGGAGACAAGTGAATGTGGCCGGGCTGTTATCTTGGCAACTTTTCCAGCTCTTATTATGAGGAAAATGCAAGATTCAGTGACCTGTTCAGATGGACAACTTTGGCACTCCAAATCGAGTACAGGCTTTCCAGATAAGCTCCAAAACACGGTGGGAAAAAGACACAGTAAATAAGATTTGCAGTAAATTAAAACCTCAGTCAAAACTTTATCCACTGATTATTTGTATATAAATAATAATAGTCACTGCTCACAAATAGTCCACATTTTTAGACTTTCTCAAAGCTGATGACGACCACTTACTTTGTTTTGTTGTGGGACCACAGACTGTATTTAAAAATAGATGAGGCCACTGTGACGCCACCTACTGCCTTGTGAAGAAAAATACGTTTTCTGGGGGACTAGAAGCTAACATTCTGAAGACAGAATTTTATTTTTTTTTTACTTTTTTTTTTTACATTTTACAAAAATTCTGACAGTTTTGAGACATATTTGCAGACACTGAAGTTAAGATAGCAAACAGAAATATTGGAATGTCTCCTTGTTCGTGATTTTTTTCTTTTGTGTTTTGTTTGTTTTTGTGCACAGCCAGGATTGTTGGTTGGCATCTCTGACTGGCTTTTCCCGTGCTGCGTCACATATTTGGATGAGTGGTTTGAATATGAATTTACCTGCTAATACTATCAAGCTTAGTTAGCAAGGTGCATGGATAGCTCATGAGTCACTCAGAAAAAAGCAGCATACATGTCTAATGTGGGCTCCAGCACGTTTTCTTTGTGGACCAGCTGAAGTCAGCTGACTGCTGGCTCTGAGGTTTCCTCCTCTTCCTGGATTCACCCAGCTGCATCCTACACTATATGAGTAGATGTTATATGAGGCATCATGAATGCTTTCCAAATCCTAACTATTAAAAAGACAGCAAAAGGGTGAAATATCAGCTAAAATTCACATTGATGACTCCTACCAAAGTTCTTCTGGAAGCAGGTCCTGTTACTTTTAAACAAATTTAAAACAAATTTTAAAGTATTATTAAATTAAACTTTAAATTTAAACCAGGATATTAAAAAATGCACAGATTCACTCATATCTGATTAAAAACATCTTTTAAAAGTTTGCTTACTTTTACCACAAATAAGACTTTAGGAGGTTTTTCCTCTTTAAGCTTAACCGCTACTGATAAAAATGCTTTCAGTAAAGGTTCGATTTTATTGGTTTAGTTTTGAGCTCTTTGATTGGTCCTTCTTGGGTTTATTGGCCAATAGCTGTTCTTCTACAGCATTATGCAGCGTGGTCAACACTTAGTGGATTGACAGTAGCTAAAGTCTGTTCTGAGGATGCGTAAATGCACTCACGTAAGTTTATTCATTTGTTATTTATAATCAATATTAGAGAGTACTAGATATCAATAGCTTTATTTGTTGTGTATATTTTTTCTTAAATTGCTAATGTCTAAACTTGCTAGTCTGGGTGGTATGCTAACCACCGCTTGGTCAGTCAAATTAATGTGCACATTTCTGAAGAACATTTATATTATTTATATGTAAATAGTCTATAAATACTGTTTACATGTGCACAAGCATTCAAATAACATATTAGAATATTGTAGTTACGAAATAAACATTTAGGATTACTTTAGGTTAAAGTTTATTTGTATTTAGAAAATGCTTTCTATGGGCCTTTGGTGCCCTCTGGTGACACATGCAAAATAGATTGGTCACCTGGGAAACGGATGTACTTTATTGTTTGGTCGTTTTTGTTCTTTATTTGTGGCCAGAATACACATATAGTACCATTGTGTACTACATGCTTGTAGTGGTTTTAATTATTTGAACTTTCAAGGCATCCCTCCTGTTGCAAAATTCTCACACAAAATTTTATTCCAAATTATTTTAGTGCCGTTTCTGTTTCTTTCAATGTCTCTCATAGTAGCCAGGAACTAACCTGCCAGTTACCAAGGATACCACAACCTGCCCTGCAGCCGTTTAACATCAATCACTATAAAATGTACCACAATATTGTATACAATATGAAAAAAACTCAACTCCAGCAGCACATCACATTATGTAAGCTTTAAATTTCCTATTTAAATGTTTCTTCTTACTTTCCTGTCCTCTTCTCCCACACTTCCACATCTTTTTCCACCTCCGACAGTTTTACACATTAACATGTTGTTTCTGTTTTTCTGTCCCTGTGAAATACAGTATCTGTACCTTTAGCTAGTAGACACATTGTGTCAAACTGCACAGAACAAAAATGCTTACTTGAAAGTATTTTTGTATCGTAAACTGTAAGATTTAAATACTCATTAGCTGAAGGTGCTGGAACACTGGCCCACTTTATCCCATGTGTGTACCCACCGACACAGATAGCTGCTAATTAGTGCTATGTTGTCTTTCAGCTGCTCCCTTATTAGCAAGCAGTGTTGGGGTTGTTATTCAGTAAAGGTTATGTATTTCACATTAGTCACTGCTTTTCTTGAAAGTAATGCAGTACATTACTTAACTATTCCACAGAAAAAAAGTAATTTGTTACATTACTTGCTAATTAGTTTTCACGTTACTCTGTAACATGGCTTAAATGCGTCATCACATAAAAACCAGTTAACAATATAAACCTGGGGCCACTATCCCGCACACCAACACAAACGGTTATCCTAATGAGCACATATGCTGTCTGTGAAAATGCAGTAATGAGTAAATCTAACTGTAATGTGATTATTGAATTGAAAACGTGTTACTGAAAAATGTAATGGGAATATTCTTAAAGGCACCAACACCAAAAATATGTGAATTTCACCGACTTAAAATAACATAGGTGAGAGCCTAGCAGAGAGCTAGCATGACAGCCCCCTGTGTTAGCCTCCACCTCTCTAATAATGATAACTTTCAGCCTTTCAAACAAACATGACTCCTTGTACAGTTGATATAGAGGGAAACATTTGCTCTCAAAGTGAACTCAAGTTTTGGCATGTCCACACTGGCTTTATTTTTCTGCCCCAGCAGCTGCTGCTTGGCACTACTGTGCGAGTTACTATCCGGTTGTTAAGTGATGACGTGACGAATCCTACTTCCGGGTCTAAAGTAGTCTGCGTGTCTAGTCTGGCTTTTGTGTTGTTAACATGTTTAATGTTTTGTATTTTCTTCTATTTAATCTCAAAAAGCTCCTAAAACAGTCAGTGATCACTGTTGACCTCCCTCGGCTTTTATTACCACTAATCATTTATTTAAGCTCAGTTTTTAAAACCTTAGGATGTAACAGCCCAGCCCATGCAGCAGTATATGAATGACTAACCTCGTATTGTGGATGGATTATCTCAGTTGTTCTCCTGGCTGAAGTTTGGTCCTTTTACAGCATCCTGCCATGCGATTACATTTGTTCCTGACCACCGAGAACACTCACGTTAACTTTTATCGAGTGGAAAAAAAAGTTAGCTTGTTTATATTATGCTAACATAGCTGTGTCGCTAGCGGTCACGTAGCACATCATTATATACCAGCTAGCCCAACTTCAGTAACCCTACAAACGTCACTGCTGTTTAGTTTTCTGTCTTCATTTATGTTGGAAGTGATAACAGAGCTGTACGTTTTAATTTGTTTCCAAAACCCCACAGTCAGGACATGCTATATTGTATTTAGATAAAAGCTAGCGAGCTAACTTCCTGCTAACTTCCCGTTAAATGTCATAAATTCCGTTTTCATGGATGCCTGGATGTTAAACTCAATTGTTACACCTGGTAGAGCAGAACGCTGATCATTTTATTAAAGATGAAAGACTTTAGACAGTTTTTCAACTCTCAGTAATGCCATAGTGATCGTTTGATATATGGACCTGCAGCAGAGTTTAGGCCCAGACACGGCTAGTGACGTCAGACTTAACGACTGGATAGCTAATAGTTTAGCTAACACGTCCATCATTCCATTCAACAGGCAGCTCTATCATTCAGCTGGTGTTTCTGTTCACCTGCTGAATTTAGCGCTAACATTCACATACTTTCAGCTCTGCTTTTAGTCACTCCTGAGAAAATATCTGTATCTTTAGCTGCTAACCCGCGCAAGATGTTCATCAGCAAGCTGCTGTTTCGTATTCAGTACGTGCTTTTCAGAGTTTTTTCTTTTTCAGGGTTAATGACTGCAGTAAATTTGTACTATAATTATACTCCTAATGTTTTTTCAGTCTAAATGTGCTTTTATAGATAGTTTTAATAGGAGGACTTCAATACTGTGGATTATTTTTTTCATTTCTTATGTTTAAATCACGGTTCACTTTATTTCTCTGTCTGAATGGGCATACTTATCCAATTTGGGATCCGTATCAAATCTAAAAATATCCTATATTAGATTTACACCTCATAATAACTGCAGTCTCCACACCTCATATTTGCTCTTTTCAGTGCTAAACACGCAATTATTCACGCCAAATTATCCTGAATTCAAATAATCATAAGATTTTAACATGCATTATATACCTAAAGCTGCCATTAACAAAAGCTGAATGATTATAGGTTGCAGGCTGACCTCTGTGTCACACTATGGAGCAAAAATGGAACAGTTAAATGATTTGACATCATAATGGATCACATTTAGCTTTTCTCTCATTACACACACACACAGACACGCATCTCTGGTCTGACAGAACTATTTGTGATAATGCTCCTTCTGAATCACCACATCAGTTAACCGATATGCTTCTAAAATTATGAAAATTCACAGTTATGCTAACAGTCCTTCTTCTCTCCTACAGCCCAAGTGTTGCTTCTGACTCATACTAATGCCTTTGTACTACTTCGTCATGCACACACACATACACACAACACTGCTCTCACTTCCTTGTCACTGGCCCTGAGTGCCTTTGCTATGCCGCTTATGCAGCAGGCATCAAAACGGACACCTGTCATCAGTCAGCAGGCCCCCGTGCCCACTGTTGCCCCCTGTGGATACTTATAGCCCACTGCAATTATGTTGTTCCATTAGTCATCCTACGCATGCAGTGATGGGCTGCTGGCTATACTTATCCACTGTCATGGTCACTCTTATGCAAATGAGAGATTTTACAGACTGATGAGAGAGTGGCTGGCGTCAAAGCAAGAATTTATGCTGAACCTTAAGTACACAGTTGTTAGTCTGATTTCTGTTTGAGTTTAGAACTACCTCTGCTTGACATGTTAAGGCTTCAACTATTATGAAGTTAGAGCTGGCGTATACTGTGTATATAACAGTGTGTAGTTACATTCAAGTAGATAGACCACTGGCCACTGTTCATAAATCCAGCAATGTGGCCGCCATATTGATCAGAAATAACAAATATAAATTCATCGCAATATATTAATGCCTGTACACATTTTTCCTGCCACCATCCTCTTCAGAGTAGGAAAAACTTTTCTGCTGCAGCAGCAAGACACATTGTCTGAAATGACAAGAGAAGATGTGTTGTGGTGACAGTGGGTTGCAAAGAGGCTTGCAATAGGCAGCAACTGATGTGAGCTAAAAAGACTCAAATAGCATGTTCTACGCTACATTTGCCAACTGCACAATGCATATCAGCTGAACCTACAGCTGATTTGGGTTAGCACTGAGATCAGCTGATCTGCTGAGCGTGCATTTGAGCCTGACTTGCTGGAGTGAATGCTATACAGGTGAGAACAGCTATTAGGCCTATGAATTTTAAAGTTTTTGTCAAAAGTCATTTTTAACAGTTAAGGGATGGTCGACATAGTATTTCTAAACATTCTACTTTTCTTTAAGCATTTCAAAGAATGAATGAATATTTTTTTCTACACAATTACAGAAAAAATGAGAGGTTTATTGTAGAGATGGCACGATACCACTTTTTTATGTCCGATACCGATACCGATATCATAAATTTGGATATCTGCCGATACCAATATGAATCCGATATAGTGTTTTTTAATCAACAAAACTGTTTTTTAAAATATCTTGCTGCATTTTGCAAGTCTGCAAGTTCATACTCAAGTTTAAAACAACAACTACACTAAAGCTATTTTGTTATACCTGTATACAAAAAAAATATTTCATAGTTCAGCAATACTGATCAATCTAATAAACTTAGACCTACACCATCCTCCCTATTCTGGTATTTTAAAGAGTACTTAGCGTAAATATTAAGCAACCTAACTAATAGGGTTCCAACTCCCAGCAACAACAAAAATAAATAAATAAATAAAAAATAGGGAACCACCCCTCACGCTCCACCTCATGATGCTTAATCAACGTAATCAACCTTAATTTGATGCAGTGTGAAAAAAAATGCACAGAAATCAATTATTTTTCAAGAAATATTAAATAGATTCAACATCTTTCTTCAACAAAATTGCAGACTGCACAGATGGTACCTTCCCAAAGGAAAATGTACTATAGCTTACTAGGGTATATATATTAGACTTAATAGTCACTATATACAGTAATTGACTTCTATTCATTTTACATCAAATTAAAACTTTGGGTGTCAGATAATTATTTATTAAAAGCTAGACATTTTAAATGAGAATAAGAAAGAAAAGTATGTCTTTGTGCCCCCTTTTCCCAGTTAATGCCCTATCGGCCCCCCTGGCTAAACTTTGCTAGATCCGCCCCTGCACAGTTACCAGCCGTCAGCTACGTAGAAAAAGATCCTGGTGTAGAAAGTAATATTAAATAAATTGTAACAACAGCTTATCAAGCTTAAACGTTCTGCTGTTGTTCAGCCGCTGGTTTCCTCTTTCTGGCGCAAAGTGGACCAAAAACAAACAAGAGAGACGGACTCACGACAGAAAAGCCGATCAGCTGATCATTAGCAGTTTCACGATTGAAGTAGCAGCCGGAGAGCGAGAGGCAGTGGCTCGTTAAGCTTAACGTGGGAATGCTTTACAAACATTCAGAGATGGACTTACACACTTGCTTTACTTCTCTCGGGGATAACTTTGTCGGAGATGAAATGCCAGGTTGCTAGCGAAGCTCCACATGCTATCCAGACCACCGACAGGTCCCGCATGCCACAGCTGCTCTATCACGTGATGCATACTGCTCCGACATTCTGAGGCGAGTTACGGCGTGTTGCAAGTTTTGTGAGGTGCTTTCGTGATATTTAATGGATCGGATTACATTTTTTATTTTTCTCCGATATCCGATCCAGTAATTTAGGTCAGTATCGGACCGATACCGATACGTAATATCGGATCGGTCCATCTCTAGTTTATTGAGCCATAGCACAAACCTCTACTGTGCAATGATGTGGTTTAACTTTGTAAAATCAAACTAAAAGTAAGGCTTATCTTTTATTTAACACACAGTATAAAAACTCCAGCATGGGTTTGAGCTATTTCTTGAAAACGCATCATGTCAAAAGCAAAAGAAGTCAGTTTAGACAGTTTAAACCTGGCAGAGGTGGGAAGACAAAGATTTCAAAGACTCTGGAAAGAAAACGATTGACTACTGTCTGATTAAAGGACCACCTGGAGACATTATGTACACTGGAAGTGTGGCACAAGATTTCAGATGACCCAAAAACTAGGTCTCTTTGGCCACAGAGATGCTGCTTATGTTTGGAGAAAGAAGAGAGAGGAAAACAACTCCACAGTGAAACATGGTGGAGTATTATGTTGTGGG
The DNA here is from genome assembly GCF_963969265.1 of Rhamphochromis sp. 'chilingali'. Lineage (NCBI taxonomy): Eukaryota > Metazoa > Chordata > Actinopteri > Cichliformes > Cichlidae > Rhamphochromis > Rhamphochromis sp. 'chilingali'. The sequence continues at coordinate 38,074,448 of NC_137929.1, read as the reverse complement.
GATGCTTCAGAAGATCTGGTACCAGGAATCTTGTCAAGATGGAAGGAATCATGATGAAAGAAGGATATGTGAAGCTTCAGAAAGAAAAACCCATGAAACAAGAATGGCCTGGGATTGCTGAGGAGACATAAGTGATACTTACTGAAAACTACAACAAACGACTGCAGGCTGTTATCCAGCAAAAACAACGCACAACTGACTTTCAGCATCAGGGAGGTCAAATGGGGAACGTAAAGTAATGTAAGTATCTATAATAAAACTAGGATGTTTGGAAAAGCTGTGTTAAAAGTTCCTTGCTCTGTTTAACAGAACTTGGGAAAAATACATTTTCTGTATGTGATTAATAAATGTGCACAATAACCTGTTAATTCTTATTATTAGTCATGTTAATTTGTCGATGGTAAGCTGCTATAAATGTGCAGAAATCTGTGCATCCTGTGGATTTCTCAGAGCTGCAACATCAGCGTATATCCATGAAATGTTATGTCCCTGCCAAATGTAAAATCTGTAGAAGATGATTTTTTTTTAAAAGTGAATTTCCAGCGCCTGCTTATCAAAGACTCCAGATGGAAACACCGTATGTAGGATGTAACAATGAGCAAAGTGCACGGCACTGCTATCTGCTTTCAGCATTACTATCACTGCATGTTTATTGGCTGGGGTTTACATTTGTGAGAACTCGGTGGATTTCACTCGGTGTGGCAGAAGCTGAAGCTGCATCAGCTCAGTGAAAAGTGGGTGGGTTGTTGAGATTTAAGTTTCCGCCTCGTTCCTCCTCTGCTGCCGTCTCAGGAGCCTCTCTAACTTTCCCTGGACTTATTGCATTAGGGTTTGTTTTTTCCCCTGTGAGTAGCTGGCAAAATGCGAAGTACTGTACGGATGATTTAGAATTTTCTTTGACGTTTTTGACAGTGCATCAATCACCAGCAGCATTTCCCATCTCATTATTTGGGATAACTGATCAGGCTTGCAGATCACAGCTTGCAGATGTGTAAATCGTGAAGGTTTCTGCTTAACTGGACGCCTGCGCTGCTTTGCTATTACTGCCTCTGTCATTATATGGCTACATCCACCTACACATAAAACTCAGCTGAAAACAAGTTTATGAGTGTTCTCTGGAGGCTGCTGAAATGAATGCTGGGAAATGCAGGAGTGTGAAGCAGGAGGGAGAATAAAGGGGCAGCATGCAACAATCTGGGACAGCCTGATTTCACATTTCAGGAGGGCTTTTTTTGGTTATTACTTATGTTACATTACATTAAGTTTTTATCGCACATTCTGTTATTTATTTTTAAATCTTCTCCCTCCTTGTGACTGCAAAACACTAGGCTTTCTTTGATGGATTACTTGTTGTGTCTCAGGTAGGTCTAAAGTTCATCCGTACTGGAACCGAAGGTAATTTGTCAAAGCAAACACTTGGGGTTTGCTGCAAGAAAGGATGCACAAGTTTTAGTTAATCAAATATGTCAGCGGTCTCCAACCTTTTTTGCGCCACAGACCAGTTTATGTCTGACAATATTTTCATGGACTGGCCTTTAAGGTGTCGCGGATAAATACAACAAAATAAAACCGGTACCTAAAAAAAGAAGATTTATTCATAACACTCGGGAAAAGACCCAGGGACACCGACGATAACGCTAAAAGCGATTTAAAAAAAGCAGAGCACTGGATGTTTTTTCTGCAGTGAACTGCAACACAAACTCGCTATTCACCACTAATGCGACTATAGATGTGCCACGTCACGTGGATGTGGTTCAGGAGGTTGGTAGCTCAAGAGATATTTTGAGCTTTGTAACATGGTGTGTTATCCTGCTGGATGACACACTGTGGTCATAAACAGATGGATGTGGTCAGCAGCAATACTCAGGCAGGCTGTGGTGTTACTGAGGCAGGATTCTTATTTGCACTAAAGTATATCAAGATAACATCCCCTACACCTTGCACCACCTCTACCACCAGCAGCCTGAACTGTTGATGATGTGGGATTATTTTATTTTCAGATTTATATTTCAAATGAACATGAATCTAGATGAAATGTAGATTTGTTTTCAATATCTAATAATGGTGTAAAACAATAGTTGTATGACATGTTTAAAGGGTAATGAGTCCATTCACATTGAGTAAATGTGTTATGCACAGCCCTAGCCACTCTTAGATCCAATGGCGCTGTTCATCTGCAGATCAGCTGTACTCTAGACCAGTGGTGTTGGTGAGGGGTGGGGGTGGGCGGGTAGAGGCTCCAGAAGACCAATCATATTTCATGGCTGTAGAACCAGTAGTTGCCTTGCACACCTGACAATACTCTTCTTCCTCACATGCATGACACAGCAGAGCTTTTTGGGTTCATTGTCTGTGAAGTCTTCAAATAAGCTCGATCCCTTGGGGGCGCCACTGTGCTTCTGTGCATCCTGAGTGGACGCTGCTGTGGAGGTGGACAAACTGCATCCTGCAAATCTGGACGCCATGATGTTGACCATCTGCATGAAGCTGAGCTTCTAGCATAGCAGCTGGTCACTGTTAGCAATCTCTTTCATCCCCCACAATGTGACTTACTCACATTCAGCCCTAAAAGCCGTTTTTCTCTCAAGTCCTGAGTTGTTGTCCAGTGACAGACAGGTGGTGATGTAATCTCTGTACACCATTTATGATGCACCACTGCCTATAAAATCTAAACAAAACACTGATACCTATTGCACCTGCTGTGTTTTCTCACATCTGTTGTAAAATCGTCCTTTGTCAGGGTTTGAGTCACTCCGTCAGCCCGTCATCGCTCGCAGTCCTTCTGTGCAGCATCGCGCTCATGCTCGGATTTCTTTCAAAATTTATCATCTCCTCTCCAAAAGGTGTAGCCAGGTTTTCTCCAGCAGTCAGTCATTATTTGCACAATAAAATCTGATGTTTCCTGCTCAAATTACCCACCAACAGCCTGCTGCTTCTCCTTTTCCCCCCTCTGTAGCACTCACTCCAGTTTTGACTGTACAAGCTCTTCTCCCCTCTACCTTTTTCCCAGAAGAGGAACATAATTTAAGGTTCTCTAAAAATCCTCAACAACTCCCCACTGAATCGCACTACTGGGCTCAGCACTCCTTCCCTCCTCCTCCTCTCCCCATCCCGCTTCAGTCAAACCTTGCCCTAACTGTCTCTTCATCTACTTCTTGTTAAGTGCTGAGTGCGATCAGCAGCATCAGACTTTATGCTCTACCCCGCTGGGCTCCCACTGCTGCTGCTTATGCTGCAGCTGCTGCCCTCAGGTGCAAAAACACCTTGTTAGATATACAGCGTGCGTCGTCTCCTTCTGCTTATTACATTTCCAGTCTGCCAGCTCGCAGCGCTGCGGGCCCACCGATGTTGTGATTTCCTTATCCAAGCTTTAATTTGCAGTGCCGACTTTTCTCTCTTCTCTTTTCATCGTTTTATCTTTTATCTTTCTTTTGTGTTTCTCCCTCTCTGTTTCTCTGAGGGAATTACATAAGACTTTCTGTGTGTGTGTGTGTGTGTGTGTGTGTGTGTGTGTGTGTGTGTGTGTGTGTGTGTGTGTGTGTGTGTGTGTGGGCAGCACTGCATTTTATGTAAGGTGGACCTGGAGATGGCTAGCAAAACATTTGTGTCTTGCTCTCTCATTCTCTCTCTGCTTGTCTTGTGGCCTTGTGTGTGTGTGTGCGTGTGTGTGTTCGGGTCATCGGACTGTGGTTGACTCCAGATACACAATGATGTGACTCTCCAAGCCCACTCAGAGTCGTAAAAACACGCACATATACACACAAAACACGTATTTTAAATTGTAATTATTCATTAAGCAGCTTGATATATGACTTGTACTTTTACAGTGATGCTGCTTGTTGACTTGTGACGCACATGTAAAGTGTGTCTGAGTTTTTTTATTTTTTTGAAGGATAAAGATTCATCCTTTGTTTTATTCATTTAAAACTGCCTGTCGTCAGGCTTGCCAGGATAACAGTGGCAGATTTGCAGCTTCACAATTCAGTATTTTCTGAAACAATAGCTACTCGAAGTAAACAAAAGCAGTCTTTGTATTTCAAGCCAACAAGAAGGGATTTTCTTGATTGAAATTAGGTTTGAAATTTATGACAGTGGACATTTAGCCATGGCCGATGGCCGACCACGGCTCGATGAAACAGGGAATATCAAGAAATAGCAGATTTTATTAACTTCAGCTTTGGCTAATGATGGGAAGCTAGCTCAAACCTTAAGATCAGGCTATGTTATAGGGCATAGACTGCAGAAGGACATAGACCAGGGGTTTGAGGAGTAAAGTAAACAGTGGAGGTACTTAGGGCTGGGCGATATATCGAGTTTTTTAAAAATATCGATATATTTTCATACGAGATATAAGATGTGACAATATCGTTTATATCGATATAGTCTATGTTACGTTATAATTATACTTGTGGAGCCGCAGATTTGCCTCTCTTTCGTCCACTTTTGTGGACTCCTTCACTGAACACAACTCCGCCTCCCCCATAGCTTCACCTGACAATGACAAGGCAATGACAAGATGAAAGCGGAAAATCTCCGTTAGCGAGTTACCGCGGATGGCCCCGTGCGTGGGGCTGGACGGCGTCAACGTGTTAGCGAGCTAACCGCGCTAACGACATGCAGCCCGGAGGGGCTGCACGGCCTAAAATCCTTTCATTTTCTCAAAACTCGACAGTGCGCCTTATGTATGAATTCTGGTTGTGCTTACTGACCACGAACCGATTTTATGTGGTACACAGCGCTCAGCAATCTGTCAAAAAATGTTTTAATATGACTTTGCTAAGCTACGGAGCTGCACGGCTTGATGTCGGAGGATTACGGCTACCGGGGAGGAGCCTCGCGGAGTGATACGTACTGTGTGTGTATAAGGACCACAAATGGCACCTGTTCAGAGACGTGGTGCAGCTGTGAAATCTGTCTCTTTGTTATTATGCTCAGCGTCTATTAGTTTACATTTTGACTGCCCAATTGTGAGCTTTTTGTTATGCACAAAAACAACATTTTCTTTTATTTATGGACCATGATTATTTAATAAATGCTGATAATTTATTTTTGAGTAATTTCTTCATGTACATCTATGCTGTATGTAAATAAAAGTGCCCGTGTGACATCTGGGACACAGTGTGACTAAGAACTCTCTTTTTGTTCTTAACTTATGGCTTAAAAAAAAAAAAAATCGAGATATATATCTTATATCGCCATCCAGCTAAAAAATATCGAGATATGAATTTTGGGTCATATCGCCCAGCCCTAGAGGTACTTACACCTGCATTTTCCCAACACCCACAAGGGGCAACACCTCTGGTTGCAAAAGACAATGTTATTACTATTTATTGTGTTTTGTCTGATTCAAGCTGATGTTGCCATCCCTATATTGGTATTTTGGATGTGATAAATGAGGGGCGGATCCTACTGTGAAACCATATGTATGAGGACATCCTGGATAATCCTCCTTTCTGAAACTTGTGGCCAAATTTTCCAAAATTGATTTCATGTATATTATTCTATAAGACCCAAATAAGCAATTAAGAGCATTAAGTCATCAGGGAAGTGCTTAAAGCAGTCAGGTCTGAGGTCGGTTTTCACTTCTATGGAGCCAGAACTGTTTGTAGTCACAGGTATTTTGGCCTCCTTTAACAAATAAGAGGAATCCAAGTTTAAGGCTTTTTACCCTCCCGCGCTGTTCGCCGTATTGGGTGGCAGATCTCCGCCAGCGTAATCGATCAGCTACAGCTCCTTCGGCCTCACCCCATGCTATGTCTTAGATGTGTAAATCATCAACGAAAGTCCTTCGCCATGTTGTACGGGGGCGGTCTGGTTTGCTTGGGCAGTCTTGGGCAGTTAGCGCGGGAGTTGGCGTAAAATGTGACGTCCAAAGTGCATACATTGCTCAGTCACAATGTCACAGAGGGGACGTGTGGCAGTCCAGTGGTGGACGTCTTAATTCGTGACATGGTCTTGGTAAGAGACCTGCAAGATCCGTCTTAGCCATCGATGTTGGGCCTCATTGAGTCTATTGGGGATTTTGGCTGATGTTTTCCACGACTCACGAGCTTTAAGGCACTCGGCTTTAATTTTCTTACTGGTATCTACATTTAAAATGACCAGTAAATGATCATTTAAAAAGTAAAAAAGAGTCAAGACTTTTAGTACTTAAATGCAGTACTTTAATCTGTTGCATTCCCACCATCTTCTTTATGAGACAGGACAGCTGAGGTGCTGCTGCCACATCAAATATTTGGTAAGCCGTTTTTTTTAACATTAACAAACATGAAACATGGTGAAAAAGATTTTTGATTAAAGCGCACCACTTTTAAAGACACATGGACGCAATATATGTGGAAAGGTCTTTTAAAATTACCCACACAGAATGAAAGAAGTCTGTATTTTTAAGATAGTTGAGATAATAAAGCATGTTTTCTTTGATTTTATGGTCAGCAGCTCAACTCTTGGATCTGACCTCTGCAACAAGTGGCTTTCTTTATTTAAATTAAATTTGTAACCCTACAATAACAACTCAACTAAGTAATACTAACAGGTGTTGGAAAACTAGCATTCTGGGTTTAAAAGGCTAAAGAAGAACAACAACACACTTAAAACTGTCCTCTTACATAGAGAAAGCATCTTATATAGGTGGCTATTATCATAAAACACAGACCCTAATGTGACTGATATGTGCTGCACTTGTTTCCTAACCTTTCCTGTGCTATCTACAGTTAATGGTCCTGCAGGGTGCAGACTGGGAACTTGTTTCTCCTGGAGGAGGGGAGGGTTATGTAATAGGTGACAGGAGGTGATGAAAAATGTGAAAATTTCAAATGCGATACTGAAAGGAAAACAATATTCATAATGCTTTTACTAATATCGTTGAAACAGATCGTGTGTGAGCTGTGCTTCGGCGGTCTGATGTAAGGAAAAGGAGGAACTGGAAATATAGTGATCATTAACAACATCATTTCTTCACTTTCCTTAAGAATAAAGGAAAGAAGTACGTCCTAGAAATAAAACACCTCTGCACCCCGGAAAAACCTGTCACCCGTCAGCCAACAGTGTGTGTGTGTGTGTGTGTGTGCGCGCATCTCCAACTTGTTAGAGAAAGGGTGTTTCACTGAGTGGGAATGCCTGGTAGGATGTGTAGGCCCAGGTTGCCATAGCAACCATCTGCTGCTACGCTCGCAAGCGTTCGCCGGCAGCCCACACAGTGTGACATCCAGCAGCAAGCCAGTCTTACAGAGAAAGTAACACTGTGACTGAAAGCTTACATTAAAGAGCCAAAAATAAGCAAACACAAAAAATCCCAAAAAACAGTGAATTAGTTTCACTTCACGTCCACGTAAAGGTGAATCTGTTTAGAAAGTGTAAGTGCAATAAATTCTTTAGGAATGCTGCTATAGTGGTGACAGAAGGAGGAGAGGTGTGCAGCATGTGAAACACAGCAGACTTTGGCAGATTATAGAAGGAACAGAAGGATGTAAAGCCGCTTTAAATGTTCAGGATTTGTGAAGTTTGGTAAAGGATGAGGATGGTTAAAGCCGCTCACAGGCAGGCAGCAGGTAAAAGTCAGAGTGTGGTGCGGGCCTAAAGGAGCTGCAGTGTCATCGCTAGGGCCATTGAGTTTAAAAAAAAACATGGCAGGAAACTGGTGGTGTTTCTTCCACAAAGCTCAGGAATGGATTGCTAATATGTTCTAATTGAGACCATGAATAATTTATCAAGAAAAAAATTGGCTCACCACTTCAATCTCTTGACTTTCTCTTCCCATACGGTAAAAAAATATATTTTAAAATACATTTTGAAATATATTTCAAAATATACAAAAAATGGCCAAAAAATATATGTGCTAAAATACATTTTAAAATATATTTATATATTTAAAATGTATTTTAGCACATATATTTTTTGGCCATTTTTTGTATATTTTGAAATATATTTCAAAATGTATTTTAAAATACATTTTGAAATATGTTTATGTATTTTGAAATGTATTTTAGCACATATATTTTTTGGCCATTTTTTGTATATTTTGAAATATATTAATAAAATATATTTCAAAATACAATTTAAATTTATTTAAAATCATTCAAAAAAATATAAATTTAACCCTTCATATATTTCTAAGAAAACACATTCACATGTAACATCTGAAAGAAATCTTTATTTGATGTTTAAAACATACATATAGCATATCAATCAAGCAAGGAATATTCATTTTATAAGTTTATTCTCATTACATACTTAAACATTCTAAAAGAAACACACACACATATACATATATGTGTGTGTATATATATGTATATATATATATATATATATATATATATATATATATATATATATATATATATATATATACACATACACACACACACACACACACATATGTGTGTGTATGTGTATATGTGTGTGTGATTGTATGAACATAAGTCAGCATACTTAAAATGTAATTTCTTTTCCTTTTCCAGCAGTCTCAGTTCCCCCAGCTTTCACGGCAATCCTCAAAGCCCTTCTGGACACGCTGGGAAACCCCTTCCTTACCGCCACTGTAACAAACAAAAGTCACAGTTCTATTACTTTTATCAGAGTTAAAATAAAAATGTGATTTATGTTAGCTGGCTTCATTTAGCAAACAGATATTTCTGTTTATATAGATACAGATATTAATACAGATATATTTTACGCATAATTTTACCTCTTTTTTTTCCTAGATGGGAAGTCTATCCAATTCACATTACAGTAATGCTAACACCCCTTTTGGTCGTCTCTCCTTACCTTCCAGCATTCATAAATCTGTTGACCTTCTTTGTCTGAGACCAACCACTACAATGCATCATCACCTATTTGTATTGGTAACTTACTTTACAACCTATTTTAATGGTTGCAAAGTAAGTTACTTGTGCTGTATGCAATTTTAGATACACAGAAAGTCTTCACTTACTATATATGGCTGTCATAGTGTCCTTATCAAGGGCAGTTCTTCACTCTGCGCCGATGTCCGTTTTGCTCTGTCCTCCTATAAAAAGCATGAACATTTGAGTGTTTGACTAGTTTTAGATTTCCAAAAATTTGATATTTGTACAACTAAACATTTGAACTACAATATATGCTATTGAGCGATACTTTTATGGGTAATTTTTGGTAAAGAAACTGGTGACAGAGTTGTAGGCTTTTTAAAGTACTATTAGCTAACCATTTGAACTGACTTTCAAAGCTGATTACCTTTTAAATTGCTGTGGATCAAAACCTCCAGTGGGAAGGCGGCCATTAGAAGAACACGCACCATTGAACCTGAAAATAACAAAAACAAACAAAAAACAGAACAATATATAAGAGTCCGGTAGGGTAATAAATCTCTTCTGAAGCAATATAGTTCATTTTGGGTGAAAAACAAAACATTCCTCTAAAATATATATACTGACATCAGCAATCAACATCATGATTGTAATTATTTCCTTTTTAGTACATCTACTGCTGTTTGCATGTGTCAAGCACTACGACTGTATCTATGCATATGCAATGTCTAAGCAGTAGTATTGGTCTGAATGACAACAAACCTAACTAGTGTTTTGGAAAATCTGTTAGAAAACAGTTATTTCAATAATTATGATTAGCATGTGACACAGACACCGCATAAAAAACTACAACAACAAATACTTACTTTAGGAGGATGGGGGAGGGCAGCATGAGGTTGAGACTTTGACATCTGTAAAAAACAAATTCATGTATTACAAACAAGTCACTTAAAAATACATTAATGTGGCAGACTGTTCCCTGTTCAGATGCAGTGTATAAGTACAATCAGGGCTGTCACAACAATGGGGTGGGGCCAAGTGGCTGCAACCCTAGGTACAATGTGCAGGTATATATAATTACATATAATATATGTGAATAAAGCAAGAATCTGTTTAGGTTAGTCACTGTGCTGACTGATGCTTGCTAGGTTTATATGATTGCAAACTGCACAAAAACAACAACAGCAACAACATTAATGACAATGACAAACAAAATTACTTACATTTATGTAAATCTCACATTAGGAAGATCTGCATTCGATTTCATGGGCTGAAATAAATAGGCAGAAACATTACTGCTAAAAAAATAAAAAACAAAAACTCTAAAAAGCCTAAAAATGACTTAAAAAGCAAGGAAATGTGGAACATTGTAATTAGCGAACATTAATAAAGCATAACTGTTCTTTGTTTCTAACCTTGGTAAGTACTCTGTAGCCAGAAGGAGAGGTAGGATTTCTGTGAAAGCCAAATTAAATGTGAATAGGCTTTGATAGTTATTGAGAAGGCAGAATAATAAGAAAAGGCAAAAGTACGTCACAATATAATTAATTAAGTTACATATTTTGATTACCAAATTATGGAAGCGTGGAGCTGCCACCCAGGCAAAAGAAAAATAGAGCTGTATCACGTTATGACGTGAAATGTTTATTGTTCTAACATTATGCTTTTCATGTTTGTATAATATAATATCACGTTATTATAATATACATAATTGTCACGTTCGCACAATATTGTACGGACGTGATAATTATGTACATTTTTCGTACAATGTTGTTCAAACATGATAGTATATTGTTAGAACGATAAACTTTTCACGTTATAACGTGATATACTTATATTTCTCTTTTGCCTGGGTGGCAGCTCTACGCTTCCATTCCAAATACACGAGAATAAAGTAATATTATAGGGGAAAAGGCACCTGCTAGCTTGATGATGGAGGCTTCTTAGACTGGCCACCCGCCTTGGCTTCTTGTCGCCACTCTATGAAATAAAGGTCCGTTTCCTCCATGCCGGCTAATTATTCATCCTCATTAAAATCTCGTATATGTTCAGTTGGCAGAATTGAGAATTTTACATCTTCCAACCACTTAATTAACGCGAACATAATCGGCTTGTTTCTTCCCGTCTCCTGTATCCGGCCGTTCCTCTCGCTGTCAGATTTCGCGCCTCAGAGACGTCGTTATTTTTCAAAAAAAAAAAAAAAGAAGAAAGAAAGAAACAGCAACAACTACTAAAGAGAGTTTTTGCACGTTCATTGCACATTTGTGGGAATGTTTAAATATTTAATTTTTATTAATTACTTTTCATTATATCTTTATTTTTTAAACCACCGTGGCAATGCGCATGCGCATACACTCCTGCACGCAAAGGGCTTTGGAGTTGACGTAATGTCGCAATGCATTGTGGGAGCGCAGCACCATCTTGGCAGGTCACGAATCAAAACAAGATTGCTACGAACCATTCTGAAACGTAGCTCAAAAGAAAATGACGGTATAGAGACAGATTCTGTCCAGATGCAAAGAGACGGTACTTGATTGTTGAAATGTGGACCCGTATGAAATATAGCCATGGAGTAGAAACCCTGAAGACCAAACCGCTATTGACTTAGCATGATCTACTCTCATACCTTGTCTGTGGAGTCAGAGCATACACTGCGCACCAATTTCGCAATTATAAATCTCTGGAGGCGCACATCCAATTCACCAAGGACTGGGTACAAGATTTGGCTATTTTTAAGCCTCCACGTTGTGAGTACGCCGTCATTCAAGCAAAGGTAAGTCAGCTTGAGTACTGCGAGTAAAATGCGTTTGATTCCCCCCAACATTCAAATTAGTGCTAGTAAAAATTCATTCGTGAGGGGGAAATTACAGTGAGAACATGTAGAGGCTCTGTTAGAGGGATAACATAGTGAGTTCAGTGCATTGATGTGACATTGTCCTGAAGGATTTAGTTATTCTTTATGGTTAAAGAAATTGCCCTAATTAATTCATATTTATTATAAATAATCCTAATTACACATCTTGCACACAAGAATTTCACTCACATGTGCTGTACCAATGTACCTGCACATGTGATGTGACAATAAAAAGTGATTTGATTTGTGATTTGATTTGATTTGCTTCCTTGTTTGTGTCCTGTGTCACTAAAAATACATTCATTACATACTTTAGGTTCATTTTTTGCTGATAGGTTTCTAAAAAGAAACATGCAGATTTAGAATATAACATGCAGCGTTCTATAGATGGATACATAAAAACACTTTATTTGTTACATTTATGATAAATGGATTTGAAAGTAAATAAAACACATTTGTGTCGGACTTGGCTTATTAAAGTTCTTGTCTTTAAATGAACTTTGTCTGTGTGTGTTTTAGGTCCTGCACTCTTAAAGACTGAATTGCAGCATTGCAGCCACAGGTCATTGTGAGCATCACAGGGAAGGTTGAAGCCGCCCACTGCAGCTGTATGACTAGAGTCGTGGAGACTTGCAGCCATGTCACTGCTCTTCTGTTTAATGTAGAAGCAACAGTGAGGATCTGTGGCACAAGGACTGTTACAGATGAACCTGCATACTGGGTTTTGCTGGGTAATATGACCAAGATACAGCCAGAGGTTGGCCATAAGATAGACTTCTCCTCTTCAGCTGCCCAAAAAAAAGGTTCTTGATCAAAACATAAACAGACCATTCGTTGTGACAGGTAAAAGAAGCCATCCTCAAAAAAGAAAAGTTCCACCTGCTACTGTGGAGGAGTTGGATCAACTGATGGGACAATATTTTTCCAAGCATAGTTCTGTTCTGAATAACCCATAATGTTTTAATTTAGGGGGCCATGTAAATACTTTGCATTTACTGAATATGTACTTACTAAATACCACTGTTCAAAAGTTGAATAAAGAAACAAAGAAATGTTTGCCTATTTTTAATTAAAAGCACTTTGTCGAACATCACATCAGTTACAATGTAGAAAAAATGTTATGTATAGTTTACAAATGACAAAATGTTCACATAAAATCATGACAGCATTTGTATAATATCACCCACTACTAGCATTCTGTAATTTACTGTCTCTTTTGAAAACTTATCACTACATAAACAGCACAAGACTTAAAAGTATTTAACAAGAGCATTTTTCCCTGGTTTTACTACCACACTGGGGCACATGTTCACCAAAACGCAGCAAACCTTTGCCATCTTATCCAGGAAGGTCACCTTTTTACCCACACATGGAAGAAGTAATCTGATTGGCATGGTGGTATGTAGCATGTAGTTTGAAGCAGGGATTTCGTAGTGCCCCATGTGTAGTGTTGGAACCCAGTCAGGATTTGTTTCATTCATTTCATAGGCTGGTTTGTTGCAATAATGCCAAATAATTAGCAACTCTATAAATAGAAGGTAGTTCTGCATGTTTGTTCTAAGTTTGTGCTATTGAAAATAAAATTAACAGGCTATAAATAATAATATGAACTTATTTAGAACTTACCTGAATGAAAATACTGGAGCACACCAACAGATATCTGTGGCTGGTAGAGAACTGAATATCAGCTCGTCTCGCAGCTGCTATCCAGGCTAGACGCCTTCTTTTGGTAACATCCAACACATAAGCTCCCTCATGATGTTTCCAGGTGAGGAAACAATGAAAAGAGAGCCTGTTTTCAAGCTTATTCCTTTGTCGGTAGTGCAATCTAACATTACAACCGACCACACAGCAAGCATTTGTTTGGCCTGCTAATATGGCGCCTTGACCAAAAATCGTGGCTACGCCCCATCCCGTAAGATCACGCTCCAGAGCCCTATTAACGTACGGATCTAGAAAGAAGACGCTGCATTTTTAACTCTGAGGGAGATGGAGAATGAGCCTATTTCCAAAACAGTGGAGTGTGTTCCTTTAAATACTAAATTGTATATATTGTCAAAAACTAAAGTGTACATAGCAGTTGTTGTATCTTGTTTACTGTATCACTGACAGATAATTTCAAAGTCAATGAACGCTACATTATAGTGAGATATTGTGTAATGTGAAATACTGTAAGCAAATGAATAAACAACCTAATTCGTGATAGACCTTTGACTCTGTTTTGTTTGAATCCAACTGTTTTTTGCAGATGTGCATAAAACATGTTACTTTTAGTATTGTTATCATTATCATCATTATTGCACTAAATATATTTTAAATAAAGGATACTTTGATATACATTCTACTGTAAGGTTGGAAATGTATTTTCTTCACCCTAAAATATGTTTTGAAATGTATTTTGGTTTGAAAGAAATACATTTTCAATTTCAAAAATATATTTTTTTGGAGCATCACAAATACAAAATATATTTACCATATATTTGAAATATATTTTGGCCAGGAAAAATGTATTTTTTTACCGTATGGGTTGTTTAATAATTCTATCTATCTCAAGCAAGTACAGCTTTACAGCACACTATAAAATATGCAAAAAATAAAAATGTATGCACTCTGCATAAATCACACACACAGCACGACATAAATAACACTTTGCTGAGACTTTATGTGGGCTTTCTGACAAATCTAATACAACTCTTGCGAGGGGGCTGGCGGAGGGGTTGGGGCGAAATAAAAGTCTTCAATCCAGAAAACACACGATGGTCATACACAGGAAATCAGTTTGTGCGACAAACAATCCAAATGAGGGGCAGGCAAAAGTCAAGCCATATTTCAACAGAAATCATTAATAATCTAACAGGTGGCAAGCAAACAGCTAGAGGCTTATATACTCCACGGAAGCTGATGACTAATTGGAAACAGGTGTTGCAGACTAAACACAGGTCACACTAATGAGGGCAAACCATTAGACAGGAAGTACAACTGACAACAGTGTAAACATACTGACACTGATTAGGTTTTGGAGGACTTGGGTATAAAAGCTAACACCACTCTAACACCATGCAGTTATTGACATTTAACACTATTTTATATATTCATAATATATTCTTCTGAACTATAATTAACAACTTAGTCTGTTCTACTCAAGTGAAGTGTTATAGTTTGTCTGGTGTTACATTAAAAGTGTCCCATCAGCAGTGTTGGAGCCTAGCTTAATGCTAAGCTAGCAGCTGGACCACACAGATGATTCTTGAGTCATGCTAGCTTTTGGTGGGGAAGGGCCACACCATGTGAATAACTTGTTATTATTATTGTTATTGTATGCCCATGCGACAGTATTGTTTGGCCTGTTCATGAAACTGGAATGATAAAATGCTTTTATAAGGTGTGGTAGGTGCATAAATGCTAACAATAGGTTGTTTTAGCCCATTGGTAGGTGGTTGCTAGGTAACATGATGCTGTTTATAATTCATCATGAACAATTCAGTTTTTGTGGACATATGTGAGATGTTTTTGTTGTGGAATAAAAACGATACCACACCTCATTAAAAACATGTTAGGTACATAAAAGCTAAAAACTGGTCATTTATTCGTTTGTTGCCAGGCAGTGTAGTGACATCATAATATATTATGTGTAATTCAACTGTTGTGGGTATAAATATTACATTAATGCTGTGTAATTAACGTGATATCAAACCTTTCTAAAACGTACTAGATCCTTAAATGCCACTAATAGGTCATTTTGCCTGTTGCTAGGCAACATGATGATATCATAATATCTGATATGGATAAAAACTTGGTGGCCTAAGATGTGCCTGTGTGCCAAATTTGGTTGATTCTTGATGTTGTGGGACTTCATAAGCAAATAGATTATTGTTATCATTATTATCAGTAGTAGTCTAACATGTGTTTACTTTTCTTAATAGAGGCTAAAATGGTTCATGACTATTTAATAAAACTAAAGTAAAGACATTTCAAAGCTTTTCCCTTGGTACAAAATGCTAACAACAGCAATTAAAATATGAAACCTAATCACTTTTTACGGGGGCAGAGAGTAAACACATACATCCATCCTCCTACCTTTATCAGGGTCACAGGGGTTGGAGTCTAGCCTGTCTAGAAGAGGTATACACTGGACAGGTTTCCAGTCTGTCACTGGACTGTGAAAGACAGATTATTTATGAACAATTTGTTAATTAATTAACCTAACCACCCTAACTACTACCTCCACACAGAAAGGATCTGGCCACATGATGAATTTGATCCCAGGACATCCCCGCTGTGTGGAAACAGTGCTAACCTCCTTGGTACTGTGCTGCTGTATCACAATCTGCTTCTTTAAACTTCTGTCCTTAAAAAAAAAATCATGATTTGAAGTTTGAAATTTGAAATATTTGACAGGAACAGCTTGTCTGATTTGTTTTTTTCTCTGGTTGCATCTGTCTTGCAGATGCAGGAGGTGGGCAGTTCCCAGCGAGGCTCTCAGCGGGCCTTCAGCGTCCTGGATCGTTTGCTGCTCACACATCCTGTGTGGCTGCAGCTGTCACTCAACCAAGAAGCTGCCCTCTACATCCTGCTCAGAGAACCTGTCGGGGTGAGGAACTATCAATCATATTACTCATACTATTTAATCAGGTAAAACAATAATGAATAATCTTTTGTGCATACCAATGAACTGGATGGTTACATATGTAACTAAAAAAGCAGGATTTTGTAAAATCTTACGTGGATATGATTCCTGGCTCTCCCTGCTTTAGCTTCATATTTACTGAGGGTGGTCTAAATGTCCTCATCTAATTAACATCATCATCTAAGTACCACCAATCAACCTATTCATGCCAACTGCAATTCTCCACTAATTAAAATGAAATGTGTTTGATTGAAAACCATGAAAATTAACCTTAATCATGAAGTGGACATCAGCTCCTAGACCTGAGAAAACTAAAAAAAATGTTCTGTTCTTATTTTCGGTGATTTTTTTTTGTGCTTACAGACATTTCTAGTGCGCAAATGCAGCTCTACCCAGAGGAAGGTGCTGTGTTTGAGGGTGACAGCGGACAGAAGTGCCTCCTCTGTTAAGGAGTGCTTCATCTGTGAGGAGGACTCCAGTGAGTATAAAACAAGCTAAATTATCAGCCAACTGCAGTTGAAGCAATACACATAACACTCAACACATCCACAGCTGCCAAGAGTCAGGCTGAGTGAGATCAGGGGCGAGGGGATGTGGGGGAGAGGGCTTGTGTTGGAGTACAGCAGGGTTGGACTCTTATTTTTTAGAAATTACCTACACAGCCACTAAGTTGTCATCTTTGTACCTCTAAAAAAAGACCATGTCAGGCTTGTTTTTACGTCTTTTTAGATGTGCACAAACAAAATTAACTGATAATTATTTCATCATATCACATGTAATATTCAAAATTAGCCTTTTTATAAAACATAATGATCTGTTGTGAGGGCCTGGGGCAGGTGGAGGTATGCACTGGAAAGAAGGGGAATGAAAGACTAAAAAACAAGAGAGAATACATGTGTGAATGAGAGGGAGACAGGTGGAAACGTGAACATGCAAGGAGCAGAGGACGTAAAGATGGAGGAGTTTAAATATACCCAAAGCAACAGAAAAAGCAATAGGAGAGTGAAGGGAGGGGTGGAGGGAGATGAGTGTCTTGGTGATTTGTGACAGAAGGATAGCAGCAAGAGTAAGAGGGAAGGTTTACAACAAGATGTATGGTTTGGAGACAGTGGCACTGACAAAAGCACAGGAAGCAGAGTTGAAAATGTTAAGATAGACAAGCACGAGACAGTTTGGATGTGTGCTGAAGAAGGATAGTGTACAATGTTGAATATAGAGCTGCTGGACAGGAGGAAAAGAGGAAGACCTCAGAGGAGGTTCATGGCTGTAGTGAAGAAGGACATGTTTGAAGTTGGTGTGACAGAATATTGGGTTAGGGTGAGATGGAGCTAAAAAAAAATTGAAGTAGGGACCCGTAATGGAGCAGAAAGGTGGTACAATGATACAAATCATTGCTACTTCAAAAACTTCAAACTTCAAAAAGCAATAAACGAGAAAACTTTTTACTTTACACATCAATCTGTTAAAAAGAGCAAAACAAATGGCTTTACAGAGGATGGCTGCACTGCTCTCTGAGATGCTCGAATGGATCATGCTGCTGTTGAATGCAGCAGATATTCAATAAACTCAGAGAAAAGTTCATTAAATAAATCCAATAATCAAATAAATCAATAAAACAAAGTAAACTTTAGTTTCTGTTAAAGGCTTGTCAGAAATGGATTACATGTATTACTGGTGAAGGTCAAACCTGCTACAAACTCATCACAGTGATTTTCTGCTCTCTTGTAGGAATTTCAATGTGTAATAGATGAAAAATGTAGAGTCGAGTAAACGAGGCAAAACTCAACATCCACGAAAGTCGATCTGTGATGTTGGTGAAGTTTGGCGAAGTGTGCATCCACTAACTAAACGAACTAAACTGCAGTCTGGTGCTTTCTGTGATGTTGGTGTTCAGACTGTCGAGAGAAAGCCTGTTTAACATGGATTACTTTTCATAAAGGCTTCTTTTCGTGGCTTCCTCTTAATTGGAGCGAGATTTGTTTTGACAGCATGAGAGTGTGAGACAGACTGAAAACAGGTGTCTCATGTCAAAAGTGTGAGAGTTGACAACCCAGTCAGCGTTTGTGGCGCAGTGCAGCTCAGACACTCTCTCGGTGAAGTGATGTGGGCCGGAGAGGATGGGTCCTCCAGATTTTTTTTTGCAACTGGCACATTTCCTGTTAAAGCTGAACAAGTGTCCCACTGCTCCCATTAGCTGTCAATCAAACTCTGTCTGTGTATAACCAGCGTTCGCCTTGGAGAGCTCAGCACTCAGCTTCCCTGACTTGTGTCGACTGGTGGCCTTCTACTGTATCAGCAGGTAATAATATTATAACTGATAATAAATCTCAATCATTCTTCTTGCTAACATTCAACCTCACTGGCCTATGCAGAGTCCTCACTTCACTATGGATGGCCGAATGCCCAAATCTTATTTCTTAACAGAAGTGGCAGATCTCCCCTAATGCCTTTGCACCTAAATGGGAGCAAAGTCTTTGCACGCTGGGTCCTAAATCTTCTTCTGCATCTTGATGCCCACTGGTTTTTAAAACCAGTTTTATTCCCGTAATTTTTAGCTGTCCACAGACTTCCTTGCATGTAGTAAAATTGACTGTATCTAGTTTTAACTTTCTGATCTCACATATCTTCAAACTTGAACTTTTCTTTTTCTTTGATCTGCAGGGATGTGTTGCCTTTGCCTCTGCAGCTACCTGATGCCATCGTTAGAGCGTCAACACACAGGCAGCTGGAGGCCATCTCACACATGGGACAAGGTCGGTCACTGGTGGCCTCTTTAAAAAATAAACTGCAGCAGCAGGTACATTCGCTTGCTCCAAATAATAAGTGTTACTTAACGTAGATCAGCATTTTTGGGTCAGCCTGTCTAATTGTCTAAATTGCCTAAATACTTCAGCCCAACAGAGCTGCTACCATAAGGTATTTCCTATTTGTCCTACTCTCTCATAATTCACTAACCAGAGGTGGGGGTGGGGCTGTTGAGGGTTTTTTCCCCCTTTAACACTGAACCTAAATGAGATTTAAGGACTTTAAAGATGTGTTCAGGACGAGATCGCTGACAGAAAACCAAAGTTTGAGAGAATGAGAGAGTAAAGTAATAGCTGACTAAAGTGGTGGCTGCCAGCTTGCGTCTATTTTTAAATGCGCGGCATGCTTCTGTAGTGCAGTGGGGTGTGACTTCATTGCGAAAAGTGATAACCAGACTCTTTCTCATCATGCTTCTCCAAAATCAGTCTGCTTCTGGATCAGCTTGCAGTAAAAAAACACAGGTTAATGTTGTGTGTTGTGCTGTGTATTGTTTTAGTTTTCAAGCAGGTGAAACATTAAAAAATGGGAACGCTGTTTAAACACTTGTAAAATAAAGTACAATAAAGACTTACTCAAATATTTAAGTTATCTCCCCTCTCCTGGTTTTTCAATTAGACTTCTGGAGTTCACCGAGTGCTTCAGACATCCAAAATGGACCGATGGAGCCAGTTGCATCCACCAGTCAGGCCCAGACTGGGGTCCAGGACCGATGTCCCCTGCTGTCAAGGGGCACACAAGGCAAACTGTGCTTCATTAACCCGCTCTTTCTGCAGCTGGAGGTTTGCAAGGTTAGTTGCTTAGAAGCTTTCTCTGAGACCTTTCAAGGACACCCGTTGGTGCTTTTCTGGCCTCTACAAGTGCTCTAAATCGAAGCGTCCCTGCAACTGATAAATAACTACACCCTGCACTTTACTCTTATAGATAATCACTTATAGAAAAATAAACAGTTCATCAATCTACCCTTGAATCCATTTCCTCCCTTTTTACAGCAGCAACAGCTCACAAACCACAGTGCCTCCAATAAACGGCACCGCTTCAAGCGCAGCATGCGGCTCCGGCTCTCTGAGTCCTCCATGAATCTGTCCCTCGAGGGGGTTGGTTCCTACTCACCTCCCCTTTCAGTTGAGCAACCTGGTGGGTCAGAAAGGCTGAACAAGACCAACGACAACCCACAGAGGAGAGTTCACGCCGGTGCAGGCGTCCTGAGGAGAACTCCTGCTGTTTCACCTGGATCTGCTGAGGAGGATGACCTGATGTCTGTCTATGTGCCACAAGTAATAAGAGTCAGGATCTTTATTTGCACGTCAAAGCATGCTTATACTGATACGGATATGTGAGCACACCTCCTTTCTGTCTTGATTTATAGTAAATATGTCGCTTTTCACATCATGCAATAACTTCTCCTCTCTTCAAGACATCTCCCAAGGTGGAGGAGCCTCCGAAGCCCCAGCCGTCTGGCCCAGCTGAGGAGCCAGGCATCGAGGTGGCACTTCTGGCCATGGAGCGCCGCCCGGCTCCATCTTTGGCTGAGCTCGACAGCAGCAGTTCCTTCAGCAGTATGGATGAGGACCATGACTCAGACACGGAACCTGAAAGCATGTGCCAAACCCAAATGCACGCCTACCATCGCCCGCCACTCTTGCGCTCTCGAGGTCGCGGCGGGCTGCACCGCATGAGCGAGGCATTTGTGTGCTTCTTTGCACCAGACAAGCGGCTCACCCGGCTGGTGGAAGAGCTGTCCAGAGACAGGCGCTCAATCTTCGGGGGTATCATTCAGGACTTCCTCCTAGAGCAGAGAGAGGTGCTCAAATCCCTGACGTCTTCGCCTTCGGCATCGTCCTCATCACGCGTGACCTCCGTGCAGCTTCTGCAGGGTCTGCGCCTCTTTCTGTCCCAGGCAAAGTGTTGCCTGCTGGACAGCGGAGAGCTGGAGCCTCCCATTGAAACCCTGGTGCCAGAGAACGAGAAGGGTAAGCAAATGCAAACATAATTAACATGCAAATACACTCTGATATGAAACACGGTGCATTTAAAACATAGTTTGATCTGTGTTTTTGAAATTTCTCTAAGCTGGAGCTGGAGCAGGTTTATTAGCAGAATCTTATTCCATTGAGGAACATTTAGTTTTTACTTTGTTACACAAATTAAAATAACTGGAATTCAACATGAAGTATTTTTTAGTTCAGTTTCCTCCTGAGGGTGTTTTGTGGTGTCCTGATGGTTGCTTTGAGTGGCCTCTGTGGATCCGAATTGTTTTGAGCTCATTGCACAGATTGAATGTTGTTGTAGAGAATTTGAGGTGAAGTCAGTTCTCATAGTTCGAGCTGAAGACGTGAGCATTGTCCTGCTGGACTTGCTCTTACCATGGTGGGGTATTCCTAGTCGCACGATCTGATATCGTCATGTTGGTGTTGTTCCCAGATCAACATAGTAAATGTTGTTCCAGGATCAACATTGCAAGTGACCAATCAGAATGTTGTGACGTCATACTTTTGCGACTTCGGGAAAAACTGCCGTAAAACAAAAAACTGTACTTAAGCTGCGAGAAACCGCCTCTGTCCGCCGATCAACAGACCTTGACCCTGACCCTTTAATAAACAGTAAGCAGAATTGATATTGTCCTTGCAACATTGGAATTTCATAAATGCACGAATGGCTTGGCGCGCCAAAGAATAACGTCACAACAATGTGATTGGTCACTTGCAATGTTGATCCTGGAACAAAATAGTAAATGTTGTTCCAGGAACAACACCAAAACGACGATATCAGATCATCCATTCCTAGTCTGCTAGACCTGTGCCATTTTTTTCTATTATCTGGATTCACTTATTCTTACACTGGCGATCAGGATAAGCAATCACACGAAGGTCGTTATCAGCTCAATGAGTTAAACCAGGCTTTATCAATCTAGCTACAAGTGTGTTCACAGGAACGGGTTGGTGTTGGCAGCATCCTGCTGATCATAATCATGGATAACAGTGCAGGCAGCAGAGTGGAGGATTTTTACGAAGGAAGATAAAACTACAATATTACAAAAAAACATATGAAGAGGTTACACACACAATATGGGCTGAAAGTGACACAGCTGCTACAGACAAATCAGCCATGTGTGTGTGTGTGTGAGAGAGATAGAGGACAAACTCTGTACGGTAGTTTAGGATTAAAAGTAAGTAAAGAGTGACAATATTCACAAAGTTTAATCTATTTAAAGACATGAAGGAGAGCCCGTCTGCGTGGGTTAACAGACTTCTCAATATCACAACTTTATCACCTGCTGCTCCAAAGGGGTTTAATGTTCTCTGAGCAAGTAAAGAAAAAATGCGGCATGAATTTGATATAAAGTCCACAAGTATACATCCGTTTCCCATTTCAGAATCATATCTTGATGCTTATAGAGCAATAAAATTGATGAAAAATTGTAGTCAGTTTTAAAAGAAAGAGTCTAAGAATCTGTATCAGTTACTGAAACACAGAGACTTCACGCTCTATTAAAAAACTTTAGACCCTCCAACTGTCCACAAACAGAGGTCTGAAGGATCTTCCAGGAACGGTGATGCTATTTTCCAGAGAACTGATTGGCTGTGATTTCATACATGATGATCCCCCATGTGGAGATAAAGCCACACACCCTGATTAGAAGAGGGCCTCAAAAACTCACAAAACATCCATATAAAGGCTAAATTTCCTTTTAGTGAGATGATCAGTGTTATCCATTCAACTGTGAGTCTTTTCAGTGCTGTAGTTGGTACTGCACTGCTGGTCCTCTGCTTCTATAGCGCGGTCATTTTGTCAATAATCTGATTGGTGTGGATGATCCTCCCCACCCCTCCCCCCTGGCAGCCCCGCTCTGATAGGACTGTTCAATCCTTTCACTTCCTTAACATGTATCTTCAAAAGCGCTTCACACCTCAAAGCAAAACTAAACAGTTAAACATGATTGTACGACATTCAGTATCTTTCAGTTTGAGCCACAGAGGAGCTCAAAGTAAGTTTGCTTCGCCGAGGGAAGGATTCGATCAAATTTAGCTGACTGTGCTGGATCACAGTCTGAGCACAATATCCTCACCACCCTTTCTCATATGAATGCTTGATTGGTTTATCACATTTAAAAAAGGAGGCGATGGTGAGTGCACCGAGGGACCGAGGAAAGATAGAAATGTGTAAAACAAAGCAAAAAAGCCAACAAACTGTACTATTAGAAAACAGTGATTCAATAGACACTGTGCCAGAGGATGCAGGTCTGTGGAAACAGACAGCCTTTTCTGATAAATGGTGGGCTGCTCGGGCTCCAGTGAAAGGCACTGTCAACACAAAGTAGTTTGCGTAGGGGGCGATTGGGGGGGTAGAGTCTCATTCAGTGGAGCTCATATTGTCTCTGGTATTTAGAAAATAGCATTAGGAAAGCCCGGCCCGACGCGTCTGCACTCACATCCATAGCATTCAAAGCGGGACTCGTCTCATTATTGTAAAGACATCGCAGGGTGTTACTCTGGAAGCATTCTAGTTAGATCTTTTGACACGCTCCTCTGCGTAGGTTTGGTCGTGTTTGGACTGCTTTGTGTGTGGCCGAGCGTCTGCGCTCGCAGGTGCGTGTGCTTGTGTGTAAATGTGTGATGACGGATGGTTGCCTGGCTTCAGAGGCTTCAGGGGAGAGCGGTCGGCCGTTGCCTTCCGTCCTCCCTTTCCTTCCTTCCTTCCTGCGCTGCGATTTTGATTTATCTCGCTTTGCGTCGGTGGGAGGCATTTGCATTTTTTTTTCTCCCCCTCGTTTATCATAAAAAGATATCACAGTCCCACGCTCACTTGAAGAGCAGCACGATTCAGAGGAGGGTGGGAGGGAGAGATCGAAATAGGCAGGTTACTTTGAAAATGTAATCAGTTACTGAACTGTGAGTAACAACTCAAAAAATAAAAGGGAAAAAAGAGAGAAAAGAAAAAGTCAGCTTTTTTTCTGTACCTGGGTTGTAATCACATTA
The DNA here is from genome assembly GCF_963969265.1 of Rhamphochromis sp. 'chilingali'. Taxonomy (NCBI): domain Eukaryota; kingdom Metazoa; phylum Chordata; class Actinopteri; order Cichliformes; family Cichlidae; genus Rhamphochromis; species Rhamphochromis sp. 'chilingali'. The sequence goes on along the minus strand of NC_137929.1, from coordinate 38,050,400 downwards.
CATGTAATCTATTACTCTCCAGAGCTGTGTGTGTGAGAGAGAGAGAGATGGAGCAGAGAGGGAGGTGGATAAACAGAGACTAGAGGGTGGGAATGATTGATCACAAGGGGGAGTGCTATAGTGAGGTAGATGGGGGAGATGTTCAAGGATTATGCAGCAGGGAAACATGAAGCATGGAGAGGAGGGAGTGGAGGATATTGATGATGAGTGGAAAAACAGTGTGCACTGGAGAATTGTTACCCACTTAGTCAGGACTGCCCACTGACTGCAGGAGAACCACCGAGTGTGTGTTTGTTACACGTGTAAGGGAAGGCTCGCATGTGAACCGTTACATGTACACGAGTTCACTGTTGTCACCCCAAAACAAAATGAAAAACAAAACAAAACAAAAAAATAAACACACTCCTGAGCTTTTCAGAGGATGAGAAAATGTCATTTCTGATTACATGATCAGGGAGGTTTAAACGGGTCGTTTAACATTTGCAGAAATATGCTCGTTTCTTCATTGGAGGCAGGTTTTAAAGCGTGTTTTATCTTTAGGGGAATGTAAGTGAGGACCTGCTGAACAGAAAGCTAAGGTTTACCCTTATTTCAGTTCTGTGACATCTGTGAAGCACTTCTCTAAGAATTGTGGGTAAGCAGGCGAGACTAGAGCGAGGAGGGAGCCAGGTTTGTGCAAGCGAGGTGGAAAATTGGCTGGGAGATACAAAGGAGTTCCCAGAAAAACTAACAAAGATGAGAAAGTATAGCTTATGCCTGCTGCTAGTTAGAGCCACTATTGTAGTTTCTGGGATCCCTAGTTTATGTAATGAATACACAGTATTGCCAGAAGTATTCATTCACCCATCCAAATCATTGTTCAAATTAAATCCATGACCACAGGTGTTTAAAATCGAACACCTAGGCCTGCAGACTGCTTCTACAAGCCGTGATAGGACGTCGCCTGTGCAACCAGTCCAGTTAATAAATTTCCTCACTGCTGTTAGTGGTATTATAAGTGGAAGCGATTGGGAACGACAGCAACTGAGCCATGAAGTAGTAGTCAAAGGTTCAGTCGCACAGGAACGCGTAATGCTTCAGCACATCAACATGTCCAACATTTTGGACAATTAAATGTCCCCAACCTTGGCAGCAGTTTGGGGATGTCCCCTTCCTGTTCCAACATGACTTTGCGCCAGTACACAAAACAAGGTCCATAAAGACATGAATGAATGAGTGTGCTTTGACAGAACTTGACTGACTTGCACAGAGTCCTGACCTCAGCCCCAAAAAACACCTTTGGGATGAATTAGATTGGAGACTGAGAGCCAGGCCTTCTCGTCCAACATCAGTGTCTGACCTCACAAATGTTCTTCTGGAAGAATGTTTAAAAATTCCCACAAACACTCCTAAACCATGTGGAAAGACTTCCCAGAAGAGCTGAAACTGTTATAGCTGCGATGGGTGAGCGGACATCATTTTGAAGAAGGTATTATTATTAATTATAATGATACTATGCAATCAAAACTGCCAGGATGTTTGCCATAAATTGTGGAAACTTGTTTCTGCCACTAAAAAGACTCAAAAATTAAAACTGAAGTTTCAATTTTGAGATAATAACTAAAAAATTTTGATTTAGCTCTACCTGCTAATAATTTGTAACTTTCAATGATGGAAATAAGCGTTCACAATAAATTGTCAGAAGGTTGTAGATCGCCTTTTGTTTGTTTGTTTTTTTAATCTTTTTTACACGGTATCTCACCACCTTCAGTCTTCCCAGGCTTTAACACGCCCAAAGCGATGAGAGATGATCGAAATGACAGTCTAGACATTTTTTTCTTGGAGCAGTTATGTGCTGCTGTAACTATGTCTTGACTAAGAATAGCAGGCACAAATCCCAGTCTCAGTCTGCAGCCAGAGGAGGACTGCTGATCACTTTGATTTGTGTTACCTTGAAACGATTCCTGTGTCTCTGCAAAGGTTTGTGCTCTGAGAAAAGGGTTAATGGAAAAACTGTGCCGGGAGGTGAACTGCAGGGAGGGTCGCTTTCAGGTTAATGTGACCATGCAAAATAGGAGCTGTTTCTACAAACACTCACTCTGCACTACAGCAGAAGAGTTTGAACAACATTTCGCTCAGCAATAATCTCCCGAATCCAAAGCACATCTGATTTTATATGATGTGAGGCAAAACAGAAAGCACACAGTCAAGTACAGTACGCTCTGTAAGTAATGTGTGTTAGTAGTTAAACCTTTTAAGGCTGTAATTTGTGTTTCTGTGGATCGCTCCATTAAGCGTACTTTGTCAGATCCATTGCTATCTGAATTATTATTTTCCTCTAAATGAAGGTTCTAAATAAATAATCTAAATATTAATTTGAAACCAGACAATGGGACTTGACACGGCGTGGGCGAGATCATTAAAAAAAATCAAGCCAATGTTATTTGTTGGAATTTTTTTTATGTATTTTCATATATTTGTCTGTTTTCTGAAGGTAATTTTACTTTATGTGCACTTTATCGCAGGTCACTGGATGATGGCTGAGTATTTGAGAGCAGTAATCGTTAAAATAAATGTAGATAAAATGTTACGGTCCCTAATGGTCCCCCGCCCCCCACTTAGACATTTCCAGGATTTTGTAAATGGAGTGGCAGTGGGCTGGGATGCAGAGCCAGCCGTGGGGTCTCATGGGAAATCAGGAACAAATACTAAACCGAACCACTTGAAAATTGGTTAAAATTTCAGCAAGGTTAATGAGGTCATTATTTTAATTGATTTCATTAATCCATTAGCATCAGGATTGTTACTGCGCTGCAGCATGGGTGTTGATACCGTACAGGGAGGCAGCACTGAAGCACAAGACTCAGGTGTGAAGTAAAAAAAGTTCTTCTATTGACTAGTGAGCACAAGGAACAGTGTCTCAAATATGCTTTCTTTTAAGTTCACTTTTGCAACGTTTATTTTACTGAACTGTAGTTTTATCTTGCTTGTTGTGCAAAGCACATTTACTTTTAACCTTGTGGCTTTTAAATGTGCCATAGAAAACAACTGACATTGGCATTTATCTAGAAATATTAAATTGAATAAATTATAACATTTAAAGCTCATATACAGCCCTGCCTTTGCAGATTTATTGTGTGAAAAGTGAAACTGCATGAGAATTTAAACACAGTCTTGTGATGAATAGTTGTTTTGCAAAGTGGAAAAAAGAATTTAGATATTTAACCTAAGTAACAGTTATAATCCCATTTAACTAGCTTAATAGTTCAAATATATGTAAAGTACCTAAAGTAAATGTACTAATGATGTTTTGGGGTTATAATTATTGATTTACTGATGTGTGAATCTCTTTAATTTGCAAAATAAGAAGTAACAAAAGCTTTAAAAACAAATGGCGTATGAAGTGGAATAATTGCATTCCAAGTATAGAATACATGGAAATATTTAAATGTAGTACAAGTACATTAAATCTATGTGAAGTACTTGAGTAAATGTACTCAGTTACATTCCTACTAGTCCTATCTGTGCTCTCATCCAGTGGTATCAGGAACTACAAGATTAACATTCCTCTGGTTTGAAGGTGCTGCTTTGGTGGTGGGGGAATCACATTTTGAGGGTGGGCTGGTGCCCACCCATGCCCACCTTCTAGACACGCCTCTGCAGAAGACCAAACCACAATATAGGAGGGGGAGCCAATTTTTTAATTGTATTTTTATTGTTTAAATATAAAATTACCTGAAGAATTTTGAGGGGTTGTTGTTATATTTATAGTTATATTTACAGTGATGCACAGTGGAACAACACTGTTCCTCACCCAAAAAGGTGATTACGTCATTTGGAAGAAGGTGCGGCCCCAAGATCCTCTTCTAGAGACGTACCTTTGTTTTAATTTCCATGGGTGCTTCTCAAAATGCAGGACAGAATAAAAACTGGAAAAAAAGCTTTTCTTCTGCTTTTTCTTAATTTAAAAGGAATTTCATGCATTATGAAAAGTGTTGCTGCAGACCTTTCTGTGTCAGTATTTCCCAGTTGCACAAAACACAAAAATTAGTTCTCTTCCTTCCTTGTGCATCAGTTTGTCAGAATAAATGCTGGTTTTCCCGAATAACAAGCCCCTCCCCTTTTTCGCAGACCTGGCGTTGGAGCGCTCCATGTTCTCCTGTGTGCTCAGGCCTCTGAGGTCCCACCTCGAGAAAGCCCTGGTCGCTTTGCACAATCAGGACGGCTCCACCCAGCGTCTCACCCAGAACCTGCTCCGGCTGAAAGGGGACGCCACCATGGAAAGGCTCGGTGTTCGGACGGGCGTTCCAGACAGCCGAGAGGTGGAGAGGGTGAAGCAGAAACTGGTCCTGATGCAGCGGACGCACTCGCCCATCGACAAGGTGCTGCTGCTGCTCCAAGTGTGCAAGTGTGTGCACAAGGCCATGGGGTCCTTACACGGTGAGACTGCTGGATGCTGCACAGACAGAAACACAGGTAGCCAGAGATGGAGTCACTTCAGCTGGAGTTTTATGTGGATTTGTGATGTTTTTAGTTAAAGATCGGGTTTGAGACTGGAGACTTTTCACTTTCTGTGGCGTTTACAGATAAAGGGCTTTGTCGCTGCTGCTTGTGATCCTGGCTGTACAAAAAAAAAAAAAAAAAGAAAGACGAAAAAAATGAAGGTCAGGCGTCTCTGCAGAGCCATTCTTCACTGTCAAAACCTTCATATTTCAAACTGTATCTGTGTGGGCAGCAGCACAACCTGCTTGCTTTTGTACACTTGTTTATTTGGTACAATGTTCATTTCAAGCTGTCAGAAAGAACGATGACAGCCTCTTCTTTTCCTTTCCTTCTCTTAATATATATGCAGGACAGGAAGTTAGCTGGGACGACTTCCTGCCGTCGTTGTCTTATGTGATCGTGGAGTGTAACAAGCCTCACATCCTCATAGAGGTGGAGTACATGATGGAGCTGCTGGAGCCCTCATGGCTCGGAGGAGAGGGTAGGTCCTAAACTGTGGCATCGGTCGCACCGCAACACTGTATCAGGTCGTCCCAGGATATCTTTGGTACAACAGCCATCATTAAACCTCTGTTACTGTGCAGCGCAGGAGCAGCTATCACAATAGTTTTGTTACATTTGCTGTCTTTGTTTTGGGACAGCACAGTGCATAACTGAGTTAGGTTATTTTTAATCACCGTCTGTAATAGCCAGACAACATAAACATTTGATGATATAACAATCAAAAGTAATTTATGGGCCAAAGGCCAAATAGGACCAAATTACTTCTCAGGTGCTTTTGATTCCTCTGAGTTTGGGGGTCAACCATCCAAAGCAATAAACAATGCACGAGAGAGATAAAAAAGAGAGTGTCGGTAGGGTGGCGGGGATGGAGACAAGTCTCAGGGGTGATTTATGACAGAAGGATGGCAGCATGAGTGAAGGTTTACAAAATGGGAGTGAGATCTGCTGTGATGTATGTTTTGGAGACGGTGGTACTGACAAAAAAGACAGGAGACCGAGCTGGAGATGAAATGAGTAGATCAGAGCGACGGCGCAGGTTGAGCAGTTTGGAGAGAAAGTTAGAGAAACAAGGGTCAGAGGGTTAGGACATGTGCAGAGGAGGAAGAGTGGATATATTTGACAAAGGATGTTGAAGGTGGAGCTGCCAGGCAGGAGGAGAAGAGGAAGAGCACAGAGGAGATTCATGGGTGTAGTGAATGAGGAGTGTTGGTGTGACGGAGGAGGATAGGGTGAGATGGAGGCAGATGACCCGCCGCAGCATCTCGTAAAGGAAGCAGCTGAAAGAGGAAGAAGAAATCAAATTGTATCCAGACTGGAATATTTTTAAGTGCAACCTTAAACTGTTTTTAAAAAGGTCATTCACAAGTGATTTGGTGTTTTTTTGTTGTGTGAAGCTTTTCTTATGTGTTTTTATGTTTATATGGTGGCAATGCAAATTACTCTAACGAACACTGTGCTGTTGGACTTCTACTAATACTACATACCTATTCCCATATAAAGAAAAGTGACTTTAATGAATAAATTCGATTAGTAGAAATAAAACACTGATGCAAAACTTTTGTAGATACTTGGATGTATTTGATAATCAAAAATCGTCAGGGATGCAGGAGAGAGGACACAAGTGTGAAAACGGCAAAGGAAGACAAACAGGAATTAAAACCAGAAGAGACACACACAAAAAGCTAACCTTTCAATCTAAAACAGGAAGTTAAAGATGAAAAACTAACAAAAGACAGAGAGAAGGAACACAGGTAACAGCAAAATAAAAAGAACAGATATTATGAAGGTTTATGACAGCTAGTTAATTTTTTTTTCCTGGTTTCAAAAATACACATTTTCAAATATTACCACAAATCTGCGTTTGATGATTCACATTTTACTCGCTTTTTGTCTTAAAATTGCACTGACTGTTCATAATCTACTCTGTCTTATTTGTATTTTGGTAGCTATTACTACATTATTATTATATTATTATCCTCTATTATTAATTCGTACCTCTGACTTACACAGGAAGAGTGTAGGAAGTGAATTTAGGAAGTAAATAAATAAAAAATCTCTTGAAAGCAGAACATGGCAGTGAAGTTTAAGACAATCTTTTTAAGGACAGAGTAGGAGGAAGTACTATGTGATGCAAGATTTAGTCCTGTTTTTACACTCTTTTTCCCTCCTACACCTTTTTCGCCTACAGGTGGCTACTACCTGACCAGCGTGTACGCCAGCCTGCGTCTGATCCAGAGCCTGGACAAGGAGCAGCCGTTCTCGGGCTGCCTGACGCCAGAGGTCCAAGAAGCGCTGAAAGAGTGGAGCTGCAGACGGAGCCGAGAGGCCCAGAGACAGAAAGAGAATCAGCAGAGCCAAGTAGGCGCCGCCTGCTTCGATTGTAGCAGTGCACAAGCCCTAGTAGCATTACATGTGGGTTTGTTGTGGAGTAATGTAGTATACAGCCTTCACACAAACCTCTCTTGTGTGAAATGGTGATTTATGTGTGGACAGCTGCTTATTATGCAGTGAGACAACTCTAATGGGATATTTTGGCCCGTGTGGACGACTTAACGGCAGAAACGGTTTAAAGACACGAAACTAAATCTTACAGGTGGATGAATGACGATCAAAAGAAAAACAAACACATGTGAGGCGGATGTCTTATTTTTTTCTTTCTTTAATCTGTTTTTCTACATGAAGGTTATTACAAACGCAGGGAATTGGATTAAACTGATAATATGGATAAAGAAACTAATGCTAATCAGTAGCTTTGCAGAAATCTCCTTACAGTTTTGAGCTTTCTTGGATAACTCTGGTCAAGCCTGTAAAAGTGTGGCTTTTATTCCATTTTTCTTGGACTGGCTCCATAATGTAGTGGTTTGCACGTTTGCCCAACAAGCAGAAGATCTCTGGTTTGATCCCAGGAGGAGATGCAAATCCCTTTGAGGTTGAATCAGTAGGGGCATCTGGCATAAAGAAAATGTGCCAAATTAAACACGCAGAGCTACCCTGCTGTGGCACCCTGTTGGGAATTAGGGAGCAGCCAAAGTAAGCTTTTATTTTATTCTATACTTCTTGGCAGATTTTCTCGGCCTGATGGGATGCAAGGCGCCTATTCAGACCTCTCGACTGATGTTTTGTGGCGTTTAAGTCTGGGATTTGATGGGGTCACTTAGCGACAGGCAGAGGGCTGCTTTGAGGCCACTCCAGAGTGGCTGTTTGGTTATTAGCTTCAAGTCACTGTCATGCTAAAAAGGTGAACCGTCGCCTGTTTGTCAGGTGGTTTATCTCCGTCTCTCTGCTCTGATCAGTCTGCCTTTCCCTCAGATTGATGCTATTTCCAAGCAGTGCCTGGCGTTTCCTGGACATCCACCATTTCACACACGCTGACACTCCAACGGATGGATTCAAGGGGGTTTTAGGGGTGTCAGCACGGGGTTTGGTATCTTAACCAAGGATACTTAGACATGTGGCCTGGAGCAGTCAGAGATTAACCCATTGACCTTCTGATTGGACCTGCTGTAACACCTGAGCTACAGCTGCCCAGTGTAAGAAGCAAAGCATCAGACTTGGGTATTAAACAGTCTATCCCCTGCGCGCTCACCAGCACGTCTTAGATTGTAAGAAAGAGGAAGTAATTGTAGGAGCTGCTTGAAGTAAGATAAGATAAGATAACCTTTATTAGTCCCACACGTGGGAAATTTGTTTTGTCACAGCAGGAAGTGGACAGTGCAAAAGTTATGAGGCAAAAATTAGAATACAATAAGAATAAATACAGTACACAACTGTACAGAATAGAATAAAATAAAATACTATATACAGTAGAATAAAATAAAATAAATATACAATAAGATAAAAATAGAATACAAATACAAATACTATATACAACTGAGTAAAAATACAACGATGACAGAAAGGATTATTGCACTTAGTATTATTGCATATGTATGGATGTGTGTGCTTGATCAGTTAAAGTCTTTATTATGGAGACCTGCGAAATCTCTCCGTCCCACACCGTGGGTGCCGCAGTCTCCCACTGAAGGAGCTGCTCAGTGCTGTCACAGTCTGCTGCATGGGGTGGGAGATGTTGTCCAACAGGGATGACAGCTTAGCCGCCGTTCTCCTGTCACTCACCACCTCCACTGGGTCCAGAGGGCATCCTAGAACAGAGCTGGCCCTTCGGATCACCCTGTTCAGTCTCTTCCTGTCCCCAGCAGAGATGCTGCCGCCCCAGCAGACCACGCCATAAAAGATAGCAGAAGCCACAACAGAGTCATAGAAGGTCTTCAGGAGTGGGCCCTCCACTCCAAACGACCTGAGTCTCCGCAGCAGGTACAGCCTGCTCTGCCCTTTCCTGTAGAGGGCGTCTGAGTTATGAGTCCAGTCCAGTCTATTGTTCAGATGAACACCAAGGTACCTGTAGCTGTCCACAGCCTCAATGTCCATACCTTGGATGTTCAGTGGTTGCAGTGGAGAATGCTTGTGCCTGCGGAAGTCTACCACCAGTTCCTTGGTTTTACTGGCGTTGATCTGGAGGTAGTTCAGCTGGCACCAGTCCACAAAGTCTTGGGTCAGACCTCTGTACTCCTTGTCGTCCCCATCAGTGATGAGGCCGACTATTGCAGAGTCATCAGAGAACTTCTGCAGGAAGCACTGGGTGGAATTGTGGGAGAAGTCTGCAGTGTAGATGGTGAAGAGGAACGGAAAAGTCTAATTCGCAGCAAGGATGTGGACATTTTATGTCCTGCATCCTGCACGCTCAGTCCTGCTGCTATTTCCAGGTTTAAGAAGACATCGGAGGACAACTATCTCCTGTCCCAATCTTTTTCTCTAAATGTTTTTTGGGGTTATAAGGCTCATCAGAACAGAATATCTATCCATCAAGGTTCCAGTTCAGGATGCTCGGACTGCAGGGCTAACACAGAGAGACAGACAGCTATTCACATTCACACCTATGGGCAACTTAGAATCATCAGTTACGTTAACCCCACTAACTGCATCTCTTTGGACTGTGGGAGGAAGCCAGAGTACCCGGAGAGAACATGCAAACGCCACACAGGTGGGGTCGAACCCAGTGAGGCAACAGTGCTAATCACCACTCCACCATGCCGCCTATCAGACCAGAACATCTTTTACTCAGATGTTCTCAATCTGCAGGTTTTGTTCTATTTGCAGAGGAGTCTACTTTGGGGTTTTGATTTCACCCCTTCACCAAGAAACTGTGTGTTTGATTTATCAGTTTGGCAGTTTCAGCATAATTACAGAGTTACTAGAAATAGCTTGTTTAGTAAATGTGAATACTTTCTGGATCTACTCTAGCTTATCTCATACAAGGGCCAAGACAAGTGTTTCCATGCAGCTGCAAAGCTTCTGCATGCTGCTTTGACTAGTGCTGGTGTTGGACAGCAGTATAGCTTTAACCATTTTCTGCACGTTTATGGATTAAACACAAAGCTGCACTCAGAAGCAGGCTACCCTGGCTTCGTCTTTGACTGTCAGAGAATAACAAAGCAAATCATCGCTTGATGGCACCAGTTAAAATCTCTTTTCTTCTGGCAGAACAATCAAAGTCTCTCTCGTATCAAACGTGTGGTCTTTGCAGCTTGGAGCGGCCAGCATCTGCTTAGAACTGTCACAGTGCGCTTTGGCACATAAAAATTGCACGAAAGAAGCAAGCGACATCGAAAAAGAGGTGCTAATCCATCCAAAGAGGTCAGATATTACAGCACATTAATTACACTGATGGCAACACAGTGTTGAGCAACATCACACTGTCCTCTATCTGTGACTCTGGCAGGTGGGGTAGAAAAAAAAGGAGCAGTGATCCACATTTGACTCAAAGTTGATTTCGGGCATCACCGCTGAAGCTTCTTGATGAAGTCGGGGACAGAGCTGGAGTTTTTGGAAAGCCGGTTTTTAAATCAGAGGTGAAAGAGCACACCTGGATTTCCCTGTTTTGGTTTTCTGAGTGCAAACACGTTTCAAATTCATTTGGGGGGATTAGTTTTTAGACATTTTTAGAGGTAATCCTCTGATCTGGGGCCGCTGGCTTACGACCGGTCGTGCACTAATGCGCGCTCACACACACACTAACACACACGCACGCTGACTTTTTACCTACACTCTCCTATTATCATCCTGCTGGCCCCACGTTTGTGTAACGGTCCACCAGATGCCATGGAAAACAGGCATTGTCATCCACAACGTTTCTGTCTCGTCACGTGGTTCCTCTCCTGGCTTCAAATAGCCGATCTAACTCACCCGGCAGCCAGATTTTCCACTGACACAGGCGGGGATCAGTGAGCCAAGTGCTATGAAGAAGTGGGCGGTCAGATAACATGAAATTTATTGAGCTGCATCTACCCATCGAAGCAGGCAAACACAATATGCACACGGACAGCGAGGAGCTCAGTGACTCTGTAAGTTCTGATAATGGCTGACCTGTTGATTATATTTGCTACTGACTGCTTTTTCTTTCTTTTTTTCTGCTTCTTTTAAAAGCCACTTATTCGTCTGTGGTGTGTGTGTGTGTGTGTTGAGGGAGGCAGGCTGGATGGTTTGTCTGTTTGTGTGTTTCCGTGAGCGACAGGGAAGAGGATTCTCCCTGGTTTCTCAAGGTTGGATGTTTGGTAAAAAGGATTATGTCCAGCATGTTTTCACAGTGTGTGTGTGTGTGTGCTTTACAGAGAGTTGTGAGGGCGTCTGTAGGTGGTCGAATCTGACATTATGTAATGGCTCAAGTGCCTGAAGAGCAGCGATTGTTGCGATAGACCTGTTAGTTTTGGGTTTGCTCGCTTTTTGCTCTGTGGAAAATGTGAAAAAAGTTTGTGTCTGCTGAGTGGTGGCGGTGGTGGAGGAGAGGGGGGGGGGACTTCAGCAGAGCACCAGAGCAGAGCGAGTTTAATGGATGATATTTGAGTTTGGAAGTGGACTCGCTCGAGTGGATTTATGCCGGGAGTTTGTCAGTGAAGCTGTAACATGAAGCAGAGCAGGGGAAAACAGAGCAGTTTCATGAAGATGGCTTTCGCGTGAAGCTCTCGGACCTGCCGGCTGTGTGTGGGAAGCAGGAGCTTTGTTTAAGAGGCATTTTTCTTTCATGAACGTCCTTTTTCTGATTTTTGGTTTTTTTTGGCTCATTTATTGTGGCAGCGTATCAGCCCGTGCTTATACAGTCCTCACTCCTCCTCTGACTCCATCTCTCTCCTCCCCCTCGTTTGCCCTCACTCCATAAGCCTCTTGACCTGTGTTTTGCATAAATACAGTATATATATTCACTCCTTTTCTCTCTCTCCCTCTCTTTCTCTCTTCCTCCCTCCCTCGCTGCCTCCAGAGGTGCGTTCGGATACTGTTCCAGGACGGGGAGCGGAGCGCCGTGCGGACGTTGCAGTGGAGAGCCGGGGAGACGAGCCAGGCCCTGGCGCAGCTGTGTGCCGCCACCTTCGGAGTGTCCGACCCGCAGCAATACACCCTGTACTGGCGCAGCGGCGGCGAGATGAGGGCCCTGCCGCCCCAGGCCCAGCCCCAGGACCTGGCCAGCCACAGCGAGGGAGGCCCCTCGCTCTCCTACCTGAGGACCGACCACGACTTCAGCAAGATGCGGCGGCTCACCAGGGGTGGCGCCGTGGACCTGAGCGAGTCGGTGTGTGAGGAGTGAGTGGGAGGCATAGAGGAGGAAGGAGGAGGAAGGAAGGAAGGAAGGAAAGGAAGGAGGAGGAGGAGATGGATGGTGGCTCTTGCTTTCTCTCTCTCTTTCTCTCTCTTGTTCTGTCTCTTTTCTCTCTCCGACGGTGTGTTGTGTCTCGTCGTGGGTCGGGACTTTTTCGTGACAAACTGCAGCCCTTCTCCAGACCAGGAGCAGAGCTTTAAAACAAACAAACAAACAAACAAATGGTAAACTCTTCCCTAAATGGACCGACGTGCAGAACAGAGCAGGACCAACGTAGGGGAGTGTTGCCAAAAAGTTGTACCATGTACCACTCAGTGTGGCTGCTAGTGTAAAGGAGTGTGCTGCTTGTGACAATGGAAAATGTGTAATAAATGGATTTTGGTTGTTATTTGAAACATGAACCCAGAGTTATACCACGAAGCGATTACATCATTAAAAACAAAACAAAAAAAAACATGTGAAGAGGCTCGAATCCAAAGACAAATTCTGTGAGACTACTGTTGCCTGGAAACTAATCACTTCCTGCGAGCGCGCGCCGCAAGAAGGCAAATAGTCCACCGCGGTGATGTAACCCTTCCACTGTATAGTTCTGGGTGAAAATTGGATATTTTATTACTTTTTTGGGGGGGGGTTGCTCCTTTTATGTGTAAATGTCTGCAGATTGATTGCTGGATGGAACTATGCTGTTAAAAGGTGGGGGTACGAGGCTTTCTGTGCCCCCCTCCCTCCCTTCCCCCCACCCCAGTGACAAAAAAGGGGAGATGTGTGATAGCCACGACCAAACCTCAATACCAAAGGGACGAAAAAAGAAGATAAAAGAAAGGCCATCTTGTGACACAACAGCTGTTTGCTTTGAAAGAAATCATAAGGGAAGCTTTAAATCAGCTGTTTATTTTTAGGCTCCCCCACAAAGACTATTTTATTTTTACTTCCTGAAGAGAAAAAAAAAGGAAAGCAAAGAAGAAGAAGAAGCTCTTCTCCCAGCTTGCGTATTCTATTTAATGGTTTTGGCAGGTGGAGTAATGGGCAAGTAGGAGGGAAGTGATAGAAAGGCATCATCTCTCTCTGTTTTTAAACCAAGTGAGGGAAGAAAAAAGACGGAAGCGCATCACATCCACACACCAGGACAACAGATTTTACTGAATGACTCGCGAATGTATTTAAAATCTCTCTCAGTGTTTATTCCTTTTCAGAACTGCATCCGTTTCATGTTTCGATTCACCGCTTTTGAGTTCTACTGTTGGCCGAGCCTGTTTTTCTTTCTTTTTGTTATAAGCGGACTGAGAGGACAGTCTGACCAATAAAACCGGGAGCCTCGCGGCGACTGGTAGAATGTAAATGTGCACGTCGCCAGCCTCTTGGTGACTTCCTGCTGCAAGTCATCACTATCGACTCACTGTTCGACTCAGTGTCGTTATCGATGATCATTATTGTGTGTATTTAAAACTTTGAATAGTTGAATTTGTTGGGTAGATATCGAACCTAAACATGTGGACATTCCAACATTTCTGGAGTTTTTGGATCAGCCGAGTCGGGGGAGGGGAGGAGGTTCAGTTTTGAGATGTGTTTTGAACATTATTGCATGCTTTTTTCATTTTAACGCGAAGGTTCTGCGAATGTGGCGTGCGCGTATGTGTGCGTGTACGTGTGCGTGTATGTGTGCGTGAAGCATGTGTTCATTGTGAGAGCTCACTATTTCTTTTCAGTGTAAAAACACATGACTGTATTTTGTCAGGTAACTCAGTATCGCAATAAAAAAAATTGCAATATCTGTTCGCCGTGTGGTTACGGTGAGTGAAGTGCTGGAGTGGGGTTGGGAGTGTTGACGGGTGCAGATTTAACCACCAGATGGCAGCAAATACTAACACTGTCATTTCACACCTTCACATTAATTTCTTACTGACTTTGAGTGTTGAGACTTATCATTGACTATTTAGTAATTCATGTATTAATCCATTAATTAACCCATTAAGCCAAGTCCTGCTTTTGGATTTATTATCATGTTATTTAAAAGGTCTCATGGAAAAAAAAGATTAAATTATATTTTTTAAATGAAAGGCACTAACATCTGCACTCATTGGTCACTAGTACCAGGTTGGAGCCCTGTTTTCCTTCAGAGCTGCTTTAATACTTCATGGCACAGATTCCTCGGGAATGTCGGTCCATGTTGACATGACAGCATCACACAGTTGGTGCTCATCCATGATGAGAATCTCCTCTTCATCCACATCCCAAAAGTGCTCTGTCGGCCTGAGATCTCGTGGCTGTGGAGGTCATTTGAGTTCAGTGGACCCATTGTCATGTTCAAGAAACCGGTTTCATCTGAGCTTTGGGACATGGTGTGTAGCAGCAATAAGGAGATGCTGCACTGTGGCCATAAAGGGATGGACATGGTCAACATCAGGCTGTGGGGTTTAAATGATGCTTAGTTTGTACTAAGGAGCCCAAAGTGTGCCAACAAAATGTTCCCCCACATTAATGCACCTCGAGCCTGAAACATTAATGAATCCACGTTTGTTCCAAATTCTGACCCTCCTTTCCAAAAGTCAGAGCAGAGCTTGATACACATCAGACTAGGTAACACATTTCTCATCATCTGTTGTCCAGTTTGAATTGTAGCCTCAGTTTTGTGTTCTTAGCAGACAGGAGTGGCACCCGGTGTGGCCTTCTGCTGATGTAGCACATCTGCTTCCAAGGCCAGTGTGTTGTGGATTCAGAGATGCGCTTCTGCATACCTTACTTACTTACTTACTAAGCAATCTGGCCTATTCCTCTCTGACTTCAGGCCTGAACAAGACATTTTTACGCAGAGATCTGCTGCGCACCGGATATTTTCCTTTTTTTTTTTCAGACTGTACTCTTTAAACCACAGAGATGTTTTTGTGGGAAAATCCTAATAAATCACCAGTTTCTGAAATACTCAGACCAACAACCATGACACATTCAAAGCCACTTAAGTCACATTTCTTCCTCATTCTGATGCTCAGTTTGAAGTTTTGCAGGTTGTCTTCATCATGTCTATATAGCTGAATGCATTAGCTTGCTGCTATTTGATTGGCTGATTAGTTACTTGCAGCAATGAGCAGCTGAACTGGTGTACCCAGTTAAGACAGTGTATGTACCCAATATTATATATATGAGAGAATTAACAGGTCACATTTTGCATCATTTTTCATTGCTTACAGCAAGGAATATGTACAATAAAAAACAATTCTGTTTGACATTTATTAAAAAAAAACAAAAACAAACAAACCCACAGATAAATTCTTTACAGGGTTTTTTTTCCACTCAGAACATTCAAATGTTCAGCCTGTATTTGCCAGTCCATTGAACATTTATTTTTACAGATAATAATAAGAATCTCTCAGAACGGGAGGAGCAACAAATCAGGAATCAAACTGGGACCGAGGCAAAATGAGCAGCACCAAAGGGCGGAAACACAGGTGTTATAACAAAGGCCAAACTATAAATACACTGAGAAGTGACAAACAGGTGAGGAACGAGATGCAGGTGAGAGTAACACACAATCAGTCACAGTCGGGGCTTTGGGGAGGGCAGACTGGAAGCTATACTAACATTCACAGTTAAACAGATAAAAATAACCCCAGAGACCTACACAGACCCGCATACACACTGAACAAGTCAGGAGTAAGGAAACACAAAGGGAGGAACAACCAGGAACCCTCGGGAGGCTGCCACTAATAATAATAATAATATACATCAACCAAAACTAAGATTAAAGTGCAGGGAAAAAAGCACAAAAGACCTAAACTAATAGTTTATGTGAGCCAATAATAAAAGTTAAACTTTTGATAATAACAATAAGCTAACACCACCAACCATATAAACAGAGTAAAGAAAAGAGGATCCCTGTGATTAGATGCCAAGCTAGCCAAAGTAAAAACTAGGCAAGTTTTGTGTTTGAGGAAGATCTTTGACTGTAATCTATTTTTGATTAAATCAAGTTTAGCGAGTAAACTTTACTGACAAATATATAATAAGAAACAGTAGCAAACAGGTTACTGTTTGGTTGGCATAATGTGGAGTCCCAAAATGAATTAGTAATAGAGTTTAACAAAATCATTTAATTTCGGCTTTACATTTACGTCATTTTTATCCAAATATTCATGTTTTTGTGTTATAATAGCCTTATGAGTATTGCACAAGAATAAATTGGGTCTCAGTTAAGATAAAATGTTAAGTTTTTTTCTGTATTTTTTAAAATGGTCTTCAACAATAGTCCTCCAGACTTTCTAAAGGTTTTTCAAAGACTTCCTTTCAGGGAGGCATGTGACTGGCATGTTCAGACTGTGCTGAAGAATAAAGGTGGTCACACCAAATGTTGACTTTCAAGCCTTATAGAACTTTAATACTTTGTTTTGGCCTCCTTTTCTGAGTTTGTATATACATTTGCACATGTTTCAATACATTGCTGGATCTATTTCCATTTTTTCAGTAACATATAAAAAAATGAAGGGTGACTCAAAACTTTTGCACAGTACTGAAGCACAGATCTATTAGTTTTAAAAAGGTTAAATAAAACATAAACTTGCTATTAATGCAACAAATAAATTCCTGAAATTTTTTAACTTTAGTCATCAAAGTTTCATCAAACGGTCCAAAGAACATGACCTGGATAAGCGAGCACCTACACCGTCCAAAAAACTGTTATATTTAGAACAGTATGTAGAAGCTGAAAAAACCTAAATTGTGTTTTTAATGATAAAACTTGTAATTTTGCTCAGTTAAAACTGTTTTGAATAGAGATGAGACTGTGAGAGGTACGGAGTTAATATTTAAAAGTACAAAACCTAGTTCATATTTTCCTCATTTTTAATTTGTGTTTTTAAAATTCTGTTTAACTCAGTTTTATTTTATCTGACTCCACCTCCCAGCTTCTGCAGCACTCCCAGGCCTTTCTCCTGGTATTCTTGTCTAGTCACCCAGAAGGATTCTTTGTCTTTCATGATGTTGGCCAGCACAGCACCGCCCATGAACACCATGTGTTTTCTCCTGGGAGGGTCCTCGATTCGGATCTTGAACTTCTGCAAGGGTGAAGAGAAAAGTCAGGAGAGGTCATTAAAACACAGAGCCCTGATATATAAGTACAACAATTCTTTCCTTTAAGCCTTTTTTTATATTCTGTGCTGCTACGAAGAAAACTGCTAAAAGAGAAACGACCTCAGTAATGAGGTTAACAAAATAAACTTTCAATTTCTAGATATGTATTTAATTAATATGACAAATGTCACACTTTATTGGTTTGGCTTTAAAACAACAAAAAGTAAATGCATTTTGGTATTTGTAATAAAATAGCCCAAACTTATTTTTAATACAAAGAAAAAGAGATAACATAACCTTAAATGTTGCAGAGCGTCAAATGTGGAATTCAAACTGAGCTTTTTCTAAACTTTTAACTCATAAAGATATTTAAATTCAGAGAGTTAATATCACAGCCAAACTGGACCTGCTGTGGAAAAACCTGCATGCAAGTAGCCCTCAGGTTCAGTGAATAAAACAGAGCATCTATATGAATGCCTGGTGACATTTATTAAATAACTGGAAAATGTATTCTATAAACATTTCGTCAGCTCATGATACAGATGACACTGATCATCAGTAACATTATATTTATGCAAATGCACTGAAGAACGCCTTACAGGCTCTTAATCGAATCCATTCTCTACTGACATTAATATGAAAGCTCTTACTGATAGTTTCTCAGTGTCTCCCTTGAGCACTCTTTCCAGGTAGAGCTGCTTGATCTCCCTCTCGAGCCTGGATGGGAGGCCCGGGTACATGGTGGTCCCCCCGGACAGAACAATGTGCTTATAGAAGTCGGCCCTGGATGGGAAAGCAGACGGGAGACGGACCTGATCAAGGCGTGTTTGCAGTAGTTCAGCTTCATTAATTAGAGAAAAGTGAGGGAGGAGGATTGGACCTGAGGTCAATGTCTGCAGCCTGGATGGTGTTAAACAGCAGCTCGGCTACTCCAGCTCCCTCCACGTTGATGAGATGAGGCTGGAAAAGAGCTTCAGGAGCCCCGAATCGTTCTCCGCCCACCTTCACCTGCCTGCCATCAGGAAGCTGCACAAATGAGAGGAATCGGTTATTTTTTCTGCCGTTTCTCGACTTTAGGAGGCAGAATAAATTAAAGCTTGCTCCAACGTACTGTGAATGTCTCCACCAGGTAAGTGGTCTCTGTGGCCAAATGCTGCTCTTGCTCAATGTTGTATGCCACATAGCAGAGCTTCTCCTTCAGCATGCGCACGGTCTCAAAGTCAGCAGTGTGGTTGAAGGCGTAGCCGCGAAGTAGCAGGAGCTGATGGGAAGAACATTTTTTTCACACATATGTTTGCTGTGAAATTGTACATATACTTTCCTTACACTAAAAAAAACCCAACTCTTTGCCCGATCACTGATCTTTCCAGCTCACCTTAATGAGGTAGCGTGTGACATCACGTCCTGCGATGTCCAGCCTGCGTGTAAGGTGGGGCAAAGAGAAGCCCTCGTACACTGGACAGATGTGGGTGACGCCGTCTCCTGAGTCAACTACAACACCGGTAAGCAAACCTGTGGACAGAGTCATTTAACAAAGCGGGAGTTAAAACTGACCAAATATCCAGTCAATTGCACCGTTAACAGCAGGTCAGGATTTAAACCCTTTATTTTTGTGCAGCGTGTCGCGCCCTCTCACCCTGAGCGTACAGAGTGAGCACGGCCTGGATGGCCACGTAGATGCCGTAGAACTGGTACTTCTCAAACATGATTTCAGCGATTTTCTCGCGGTTTTTGGTCGGGTTCATGGGCGGCTCAGTCAGTAGGATCTTGGATAGAAAACATACACAAACTCAATAATAATCTAGTCCTTGTACAGTTTTTTTTTCCATTCATTTCCGTCTTTGTCTGTCTTACACGGGTTCATACCTTGCATTCTTTTGGGTTGATGTCCAGGCATTCTGAGCCAAAGGTGTAGTCCCACAGGTGGAGCATGTCCTCCCAGCAGCGCACCATGCCATTCTCCATGGGGTAGGACATCTCTAGCATGGAGCGACACTCGCTGGCCTCTTCTCCCACCATTAGGTCCTGGTGGAAAAGATGACAGGGACAGGAAATATTAATGGTTTTGTTTTTGCTCTTCTTTGTCTGACCTACAACAAAGTATAGGTTTAATAAATAATAATAAAAAAGCATCAGTTTGATTTTTGTTGTTTCTGTTGAAACGTTTTAAATATACTGTATAAAATATTAAGTTACAAACATGCACATCCATACACAAGTACAAATATAAGACAGCTATCCTGGGAAACCTGGTGTTTCAAGTGAACACTAAATAAAAAATCTATGAAAATGTGATGTTTATTACACAACAGCTTGCCTTAATTTGTTTACTTATTTATTTGTACCAATGACCTTTTCATGCTTTCTCTGCTCCGATCCTGCAGGGATTATCAGGTTAAAAGGTCTGAATGATCTCAGGTTACACGAGTCTATGAACTCAACAGTCTCAGCATCTTAGGAAGCTAGCAGGTGTGCACTTCTAAGACGCTTTAAGCTGAGACACAGGAAGTTGATGAGAACCAGAGATACAGATGATCAAGTCTCAGGATGTGTATCTAGATCTTATAGATGGCTACACCAATCAGCTGCAGCATTAAAACCATACAATTTCTTTCATTTATCGAGTCAAAGGTCGCTGGAGCCTATCTTAGTTGTCACATGGTGGGACACAGGGTACACCCTGGATATGCCACCAATCTGGCACTGGGGTAACAAACACTCCACATTCAGAGGCTCCAGACACCACTGTGCCATCTCGAACATTAAAACCACCTGAGTAATATAGTGCAGGTCCCTGTATTGCTGCCAGAAAAGCTCTGACTTTTCTAGACGTGGACCTTGAGAGTCCTGTGGGTTACTGGGTGGGACCATTGTGGTTGTAGTCTATGTTTTGGCTATTTATTATGTTCTTAGTAGTAGTTTTTGTAGTGTTGCAGGGCCCCTTATCCTTCTTGGGAATGCTGTAATGCTTCGACACCAGGTTTCTCAATAGAGCACTAAACTGTAACAGGATGACTCACCTGGTTTTAATGCTGTTTGCTTTTAATAGAACTCTGCACACAGTAGATGTAATTTCCCCATTTCCCTTTATTTCATCTTTTTTTAATGCTCCATTCTGACTTTAGGTTAACTGAAAGACCCATGTGTAGTCCTTTCATTTACATCAATCTTACCTTTATCTCGATGTTGCCCACTCTGGCGGATGATCGTATGATTGGCCGGCCCACTAGGGCCGGGAAGATGTGCTTTGGGAAGTTGGAGCCGGCAAAACCACACTTGACAAACTGCACAGGGATGTGAAAATGAAACTGAGAGCCAGTTTGTGTTTGTGTAGCCCTGCATTAGGGTTAAACGTATTAATTGTACTCTTGCACTAAAAGCCTTTTGTGCAGGTAAAATTCCATTCATAAATCAGGTTTGTTCCTTTTAATCTGATGCTGGGATTAATCTGCCTCCAAGGACCTGACCTAGAGTGTATTACTGTAATGCATTTAACAAATTGTTTCTTATTTAACAGACAGTGGCGAGAGCAATTTCATCACGTTTACTGGCACTCATTTGGAAAGCACACACACATTGCTTTCCAAATGTATGTGTGTGTGTGTGTATATATATATATATATATATATATATATATATATACATATATATACACATATATAATTTTTATTTTTTTTACGCAGCCTTTAAACAGCAATAGATTTACCAAATTTCCCATGCTTTCCTAACTGCTATAACTACTCCTCCTACTACACTGTCTTAACTTGTCCATGTGGGCACAGACACACATTCCTTAGCCTGGAGGGATGCAATGCATTCCTAACAGGGGTAAAAACATGACTGTTTCTGGTTGCAGCAGGTAAAGTCTGTCAATGCGCATCTTCCTCCGGAAATCAACCACTGAGTGCCACTTCTGTGATTTTATCTCCTCTGATAAGTCTCTCTTCCTGGTTTTTGTCCAATGTCTGCTCACTTCAAAGCACCACAGCCATTTATGGTGGTGTGCGCATTCTGAAGGCAGGAGTGACAAGTCCAGACAGATGTGGAATCACACAGCAGTGCACTTTGTCTCACACCCAGGACTTCTTCACATATTTGCCATTAAATGATCCAGATGATTGACAATAAAACAAATAAGATATTTTGATGCAAAAGGTTACTTTGCATCAAGATATCTTAAAAAGACATGCAGTTAACATGATTAGTAATATTTTTCACGCTAAAACTAAATGCTAATGGAAAGAAAAATAAAAGACAACATCCAGCACTGTTAACAGGATATCTGACTATGTGGTAATATGACTGTTTGACTTACCCCTGTCCCATTGTCACTGACCACCACTTTCCTCCCCTGGCTGTCCATTCTTAATTAATATTGCAAAAATCAAAATACCCCCACCCGTCTGCACAGGAACCTCACTGACACACAGCCGATTGTGTGTTATGTGCAGCCCTAAGATTGCACATAAGTGTAGCAGTGGCTAAAAAGTGACAGGTCTGTTTTGCTGCTCCTTCTGGTGTGGGTGGGATTACTGAGCGTGACAACACCCATTTTTGTGGTCAGGCAGGAAGAAGAACTATTCTACACTGTGTTGTTATGAGATAAGAAAAGAGGAATTTACACAAACATGTGACTGACATTTTGCACATTTTGCATTTCACTTACCTCTAAATGTCCTTTAGTCACAGCTGAGGAAACGTTTCTGTATATGTTCACTTCGAGGTTGGTAAAGAACTGTTTGTTTGTTGTTTGTTTGTTTTTGTTGCTTTGTAGCATAATACTATACAATATGTTGGAGGTCTGATATTTATTAAGTTGTACTATATACCATTCGTTCATTTTTTTAAAGTTACACATCCAATATCTGAGTAGTTTTAACCTATAACAGCCTGACGGTGCAGAACTTTTTGAATGGCAGCAGCATGTTTTCTGTCAGTGCTGACATAGTTTTAAACTGAAATTACAGAGCAACATATGATTAAAAGGTATAGTTTAAATGACTATTTGTGTTGTTATCTTTAATAACAAGATAAAAACAGTAAATCATTTGTAATTTCCCAAATTTCAGCAATTTCACAACATTTAACGTGAATCCAAATTATGGGTGAGTGCCAGAAGAAACCTGTTTTAATATTTTACCTTTTTTTGTTTGTTTTGTAATCCCTGTAATGACATGGCTCCTTTCTGCTCGTCATGCAGCTTGCTTAGCTTCTACTTTCAACTTCTTATAGGTTTAGGGTAAAAAAAAACGCCTATTTCCGGCCGCCATCTTTGTTTAGTTTGAGAACCTCATCTACAGAGGAGCAAGTCTTTTTTGTGAAAGACAGACAGCATTTGTTCCTGGTAAGTCAGGTAAGTCTCTCCAAACAACATTTCAACATATATATTTTTTATGGAAGCTGCAGACATTTGTGAATTGTGCCTTTCTCTTCAGAAACCTATGCTAGCATGGTGTCTGTTAGTATAAGAGTTAGCTAGTACTATCTAGCTAACTCTTATAGCTTATAAGAGATAGCTAGAACTATCTATCTATCTATCTATCTATCTATCTATCTATCTATCTATCTATCTATCTATCTATCTATCTATCTATCTATCACAGATGGCTGTATAAACTGTCATGTGAAAAAGACCATTTCCACAGTACCCCCTCACTGCTTTCATGGGAATTTAGAGGGCTGGTATCAGCCACGTGCTGCAGATCAATTGCATTTGACTAATTGATCAAGAGCATTTGTGAGCTCCTCTCTAAAAGCAGAAGTTTTGGCATTTTGTTGGGCTGCAGCATACATGTGTGTAACATAATGCCTTTATCTTCCCAGCAAAAAGCCACTACAATGCTCACAGTTATTTTAAAACGACCTACAGCTACATCTCAGAGTCTGCAGGTCTCAGTTAGCATTTTAAATGTTCAATTAGACAAACTTTTGATAAGAATGGGCTGTTTGGAAAATCATGGCAGCACAGGTTAAGTTTGCAAAATTGCATGTGAACAAATCAGATGAGACCAAAGTGCAGATGTTTGGCTGTGATGCACGGCACCACAAATCGAAACCAAACACAGCATATCAGCTCAAACACCTCATGCACAGTGATGGAGGGGTGATGGTTTAGGCTTTGCAGCCACAGCACCTGAACACATCGCAGTCACCGAGTCAAATTCCTCTGTTTATTAAAGTATTCCAGAGTCAAATGTGAGGTCATCTGTCCAACAGCTAAAGCTTGGCTGAAACTGTGTCATGCAACAGGACAATGATGTCAAACAGAGAAGCAAATCTACAACAAATAGTCTGAAAAAATAAAAGAATCAAAGGGCTGCAATGGTCCAAAGTCCAGACCTCAACCTGATTGAAATACTGTGGTGAGACAGAGAGCTGTGCATAAATGACTGAACCGATGCCGTGTTGTAAAGATGAGTGGGCTAGAATTTCTCCACAGTGATGCGAGAGACTGATAAGTCACACAGAAAATGATTGCTTCAAGTTATTATTAACATAACTACATAAGTCCTGGTATTGCAATTGTAACTGTAACCCACTGCAGAGTAGTTTAAAAAACTCTAAATTTTTACACCTTATATTAATATGATACTTAAAGGCGTATTCAACAGGCTATATCTGATTCTTTGTAAGCCTTGAGTAAATCTGTGGCTTCATGCTGATTTTGTTTGGTGAAAAAAGCTCAAGCCTTTTGATATTGAAGGTGATTTAAAGAAAGACAAACAGTGTATTCATACTGATCATAGCTAAAAAGAGACTGCATCGCTTTGGATAAAAATAGGTTCATTTATTTACACAAAACATTACAAAATACACATTTATCATTGAAACGATACTTTATGAGAAATGATGGTCGTTAAGAAAGACGGCAAACAGTAGGCCTTTGCGTGTGTCGTTGTCATGAGGACAGTCTCATGCCTGATTAGGTCTCACTGTTCTCAGATGTAATAGGCACATTGAGTTAAGACCGACGAGTGTGTTTTATTCTCTGTGATTCCTCTTTCACCTCTGCTTTGGCTCCTGCAGGAATTCGTCATCATCAGAGCAGCTCAGGAGCATTTCCAGCAGATTTCGATCAGCGAAAAAGGTAAAACAGCCCACAATGACATGGTTTGTATTTTAAGCAGCATGTGTGCACGGGTGATGAGTTACAGTTCAGTCTCTCTAAACGCGTTGCTTGTTATTGCATTGCAAAACAGTGATGCCCTTAGTTCCATTTTAAGGCAGTGAAATGTGTTGAGTTGGTACGTCCCTATGTTAACATGCAAACTGCAGCGCAGCAAGACAGATTTTGTACATTTACTGGCTGTTTTTAATTTTAATAAATTTGCCTTTATCATCATTAAGTGTGCCACCACTGGCAGCTGTGCATTTTTTGAATGTAATTTTTCAGGAGTGATAAAACTGTAACACTGTGTGGGGACGTCTCTGCCAGTTCTAGGGGATTTTCACAGTTTGTTTTTGGTTCTTATCTGAAGATAATCAAATGAAACAATGTGCATGTTAACATACTGACATACAGTAACAGCCTGCACAAGGCATTTTTCTTTTTGTAGCTTCCATAAAAACTGAGAAATTTTTCTCTACCAAAATAGCATTCAACCTTAAAATATTAATATTCACATCTCTTCTAAAGCTCATAGGCATGATCTCTACAAATACTTCGCCTGAGAGTTTGAAACTCAACTGGATGTTTATCTTTTTACAGCACTGAGTCACATTAAACTAATACATAACAGTCAGAGTCATGTGCCATGGTGCTTTTTTTTAAGTGCATATCTTTACTTTGTCCACTCACATCCACAACAAGTGGTCTCATCTTGCCCTCCTCCCACCGAGAACAGCTCTAATGTGTCCGCAGTCACGCTGAAAGTTCAAGTGTCTTTGTAAGTGTGTCTGGGTCTGATCACAGACAGTAGTAAGAGTCTGCCCGTCTGCGACAGAGAGTCCCTCGTCTCAAGACTCAAACTCGCTGTCGCTGCTGACGGAGATCTCCGGGGTGGAGGCCCCGGTTCCTCTGGGCTCGGGCTCTGTGCTGCAGTCGCTGGCCTCGGGGCTGCCCGGGTGGCGAGGGGAGGCGGGCAGCAGGCGGGGGTGATGGTGGTGTCCCTGGAGGGAGCCGTTGGGAGAGCTTTCAGAGGGCAGGAGGGAAGGATCCTGCTGCAGCCTGCATCAGGGGACAGAAAAGAGAAGAAGAGTGAGAAGTCTTGTTTTTAAGAGTGCGAGTGTCGGAGCTGATCTTCAGACAAGTACAGCCACTTCACCTAATTAGTCTCTTTAACTTGACTAAACAGGGTTTCTCTCTCTTTCTGAGTCATAACTTGTATAAAATGTGGAATTTCTGAGATACCTGTTCTTTGCTGAGGCAGCTCTGTCTCTTTGCCGGCGGTTCTTGAACCAGTTCCCGACTTGCGTAGGTGTGAGCCCGGTGGCCTGGGCCAGGTGGCGTTTCCTGGACGGATTAGGATACGGATCTTGGAGATACCACTCTCGTAGCAAACTGCGAGTTCTTTCCTGGGTAAGAATTAAAATGATGTGGATCATTAAAGACTCTACGTGTCTCATATGACGGATCAACCGAAGGTGACGACAATAAAGTGGTTAGTGTTATTTTAATATCATCCTATTAAACCGCAATAATCACTCTTATATGATACCTGGTATAATCACATTAGTCCGGATTTATAAATAGATAAACACAATCTACATTAGAAGCACACATGACAATGTTTATCCACTAAATTGGATCATGCTAAGTGGTTTAATAAGCTGCTGGAGAAGCTACCCCTCCTGAGGGTTGGAATTAAAGATTAACTCTGAATGATACTTCACCACCGTGCCACTAGAGGGTGCTCACACTTTCAGACACACACTTCCAAGAGGAAAAGTGCATTTTTACTTCCCCCAAACATACTATTTTGTATATTTAAAGCTGTACTTTGTATACTTTTACCGATTTGTGATTTATAAACTGGACTTTAAAAGCCAAAAATGTCGCCAAATTGCCTCCTGGGGAACTGCAACAAATCTCATGGCATCAAAATGTAACATTTTCTTTCTTTCTTTCTTTCTTTCTTTCTTTCTTTCTTTTGAGTTGAGCTTCTCTGCACATCTGGAAAGCATTGTTAATGTGTCACAAGAAAAAAGTTTTATAAATCTAACAGAAGAAGTCTTGCTGTGCAAACCAGCAGTCTGCAAGGTGTGCATTGGAAACTGTTCTCTTAAACATGGCTACAGAACAAGAAGAGGAATTTTGCTGAAACCACAATTTTAACACAGATCCACAGAGGAACTTTCCTTTTAAACACACACGCAGCTGCATCATACAGATAAGCTTAGATTAGTTTTGTCATATCTGCACAAAAACAGTTTATAATGAAATTATTCAACTTTGGTTTTTTTTAAAGTAGGAAAGTCTCAGAAATTTCTGATCTGAGGGGAAACCCATGACTCTGACCGTCATCATTTTAACAGCTCAAAGACCAGCCAGCACGAATACAACAGTCATGTTAAAAAGCCCTGATTTATTAGTTAATGTGTAGTTTGCAGAAATGTTTATGCTTGTTGTAGCAGCCTCTGATGGCACTGCAGAGTCCGTGTTTTCCCTCTGTCACCAAAAGCCACGAGAGTGAAACCACAACCCTACCTTGAAGCAGTGCGTCTTCTGCTCGCCGTCCCAGATGGTGCGGGGCAGCGGGAACTTCTTGCGGATGCGGTACTTCTCCACCGGGCCCAGGGGTCTCCCACGGAGCCTCTCTGCCTCTCGGTAATGCGCGTCCAGCCACAGGTCTTGCAGCTTGGCGTGAGACTCGCGCGTGAAACGGTGACTCTGCAGGATTTGGTAAAGAGCCTCGAAGTTCCCTCCATGAAACGCGACCAGCGCTCTGGCTCGCATTATGGACTCGTGTCGATTGAGCGCTTCCCCGGCGGAACCAGGGACGGCGGCTGGCAGGGACCAGAGGAACCGACCGAGGCGCTCGATATCCCCGGTCTCCTCCAGGTTCTCGCACACCCGAGCTACCTGGTCCGGTGTGAACATCGGCAGGGGGAACATCTCGACCTGTTGCTTCGCAGCAGCTCAGAGAAGAAGTGAAGAAGTGGCCAAAAGACGCATGAAATGCTGTATCCGTGCGTAAAGCCCCGCGCGCTCTCTGCCGCTCTCCTTTTTTCAGATGCTGCAGGTTTATTGACACTTGTCTCGATTATCTAGAGCCTGTCTTATGTAACGGAGTTTTTCCTGGTATCTGTGCAAATTGCTTCGGGGAAGCCGGTGTGAAGGGCGTAGGCTGTTCCAGGTTTAGACGAGCATAGGTAAATGAAGAAAGAGGACAAGGAGTCGGCCAGTATTTATAGCGGGATACAATTAGCATCTCTGTGGTTGTTTTGAGAAGGATTATACATCCCGGCCATTAGCCTCTTAGTGGGGGGTACTGTGTACAGAGGTGGCTGGCTGATCAGCTTGTTTGGCTTAGCCTGAGGATACATTGACTGCCAGAATGACTGCAGTGAGCAAACAAGTGAGGTTAGGTTGGTTAATCGGTGGAGATGAACCAGTGGAGTTGGAGCCCTGCTGGATGATGGGCTGGAGGAAACCTGGGCAAGAAAGGGTGCAGGCCACAAAATGGCTCAGTGTCTGAAGAGGAGGCCAATCAAGACTCAAAAAATGCAAAATAAATACAATTTTTTTGGGAGGTTTTCTGTTAAAGCTGTTCTGCCTTTATGTCACCAGTGATAGTCTGATATCTGACAGTATTTCTGCCACACACTTGGATGCCACAATGAAACCCGGATGTCCCATGATATTAAAAAAAATGTCACATTTGCCTGGACATTTGGCCCAGAGGGAATGTCGGACACAAAGCTGTAGGGATCTCCCCACCAGCTAATACCCCTGTAATTAAAGCAGACATGGTTGCACATCGGCTATCCTCTGCGACCTCTCGTCAGGCCGAGACATAATGAAAACGCCCCTGGACATCGACGTGCAGCAGAGTGACTCCAGGACATGGAATTAATGATCCGCTGCCCGGTTCAATCCTTCTGATCTCAGCAGCTCATTAATCAGTCTGAGGGCAATTCTGTTATTAATCAGGTTAAGGACCCTGAAAGCATCTGTCAGCTGCAATGCAAACATAAACTTTATCTGCACAAAGCACAACATTGAGGAAAAAGTTAGGCTGTTATATAGATGTGGAGTTAGGGTCTGCAAAAAGTTCCTCCGCAGACAGACACCGATTACTCCCTAGAGTGATTTTAACTTTGCATAAAGGTTGCAGTCAGGTGAAGGATCATCTGCTTTAAAATAAGTAGAAGGAGCTTAAATTTTTGTCTCGAACTCTGTCTAGAATAGAGATATGAGCCCAGCAGACATCAAAGGCTGAGCTATGAACATCTGGAGTCTTAACCTTGTGTTCATGTGAAACACAGACGGTCAGGCTGACACATAATTACCTTTGTGTGCACATCAAATGTGCACACAAAGTGCACAACCATGAGATTAACATGAAAATTAGCTTTGAACACCTTTTTTACAAAACAAAAAAACAAACAAAAACTAAGTTTAAAGCCTTTACTCACAAAGGTTGAATATTTTTTCCACAATTCACAACTGCAATTGTCAAAAAGTTGGGACACTGTAAAATGTAATTTTTTTATTTTAAAAAAGGTAAATTTCTCAGTTTAAACATTTGTTATTGATGTTCCCAGTGTTCTATTGCAAATAAAATGTTGTTTTATGACATTTGTAAGGTATTGCGTTCTGTTTTTATTTCCAAAACTCTGTGCCAACAGTTTTGGATTCAAGGCTTGCATATTCAGGACCCACGGCTGCAAAAGAGCAAATGTTTTATATCTTTTAAAAAATGATTATTTTGCCTTGATAAGGTACTTAAGTAATGATTTTAACCCAGTAACCTGCAACCAGCAACTGGTCAAATAAATTAAGGAAAACAAAGTAAAACTTTTTTCTTTCCTCAGTTGTTTACTTACATAACGAGTTATATTTTGATATTACAAGTATTCAGAAATGTTGTGTTTAAAACTTCAAGTGAGGTAAGAGGGAAAAAACTGAGTACTGATTAGCACTCCACGTGTAAGACACAGCAATCATCATCTATGAGATCTCATTAGATTGTGGGACCTCTACAGATTTTCTGGGATCAGCAGTGGAATGATTAGAAGAGAGGATATCTACCTCTTCAAAATTTTGACTATTGCATGAAAAACAGCTCTTACAGGGAAAAGGATAAAATCTGATCCGCCAAGGATGGAGACTGGATATGGTAAAAGACAAACAATAATTCCTGACTTAAGAACTGAAGCACAACTACAGACAGTTATGAGCCAGGTGGTCAAAAGTCACAACACGGGTCAAAGATGTAATTTCTAAAACATTTTGGACATTTTGGATTATCTAATTCTGTTTTTCCCCTACATGTTTCTCCCTATTCTGATGTTTATTCCCTTGTTAAAGAAAAAAAAAGAAAAATTCAGAATTCAAAAGTGGCATTATATATCTGTTATGTATCTAAAAATTACATCTTTTTCCAAACTTGTCCAGAGCAAAAATGTAAATGCAGGATGAACCGATCATACATTTTTAATTGGAAAACTGATTCTTTAAAGTAACAGATATCACCATGAAGTTTCTCCAGCTTGTTACTACATTATAAAAGTTATTTTTCTAAAGGCAAGTTGTTAAAATGTGCAAATGAGGTATCTCATTAATCACACACCAATTTGCATAAATGTCAAATAAACAAAGTGTGTTAAAATAAACACCTAAATGTGTATTTGGATACTTTATTCCCAATATTCTGAATGGAGACAAAGATCCAGTTTATTAAAATGTCTTTAGCTGATTTTCCTTTAATAAGTAGTTGATTAATCTTTTAGAGGTTTTCCAGATCTGTTCCTCAGATGCTGTTTACGAGAGTTTAGGGTATAGAAAGGGTGTAGAATTACTTTGTAAGCAGAAGGCCATCATTTGATACGTGTTAGAGCCTAAATCTAGATTAAAATACCAGGTGGGATTGGTGAGCTAATGGAAAGGTGGTTAGCTGTGTGTGTGTGTGTGTGTGTGTGTGTGTGTGTGTGTGTGTGTGTGTGTGTGTGTGTGTGTGTGTGTGTGTGTGTGTGTGTGTGTGTGTGTGCGCGCGCGCGCGCGCGCGTCAGGCACACTCATTGTCACAGAAAGGGGGAAATGAGCTCAGTGAAGATCATGCTCATAGTTAATCTAACCCGTCCAAGTTTCAGACATTTGACCACTGACCACCCACCCACCCCACACACACATTCACCTTCATTAAAATAAATACCCCCCTACCCAATCTGTTTAACACTTTGAGGGCAGACTGAACCAAAATCTGCTTAAGTACTCCCAAGCCGTTAGAGCAGAATGAATAATAAGATGGAGGAATAAAAAGATTATGCATGTGTTTGTGGAGGGGAGGAGGCAGTGGGAGGCTCAGAGGGTTCATTTTATATAGTCTTAAAATAGAAAATCACTCACCGTGACTCTTTTTTTTTTACTGTAGATACTAAAAAAGGGATCATAAAATGTTGCCTCTAAACAAAACTAAGGCCTGTATCATAAAAATAACTCACAAAGTAATTAGTGC
This sequence comes from Rhamphochromis sp. 'chilingali', assembly GCF_963969265.1. Classification (NCBI taxonomy): domain Eukaryota; kingdom Metazoa; phylum Chordata; class Actinopteri; order Cichliformes; family Cichlidae; genus Rhamphochromis; species Rhamphochromis sp. 'chilingali'. The sequence continues at coordinate 38,019,587 of NC_137929.1, read as the reverse complement.
TGTACCAACACTTCACCGAGTTCTTTTGATTCCTGCATTATTGAGGCACTGCAAATTATTTAATCCCAACAGTACATGTGAAATCAGAAGTGCAGTTATTGTTTTGTAATTTTTCTTAATAAAATGCTTCCAGCTCAACTTTTATTTTAATTATATCCAACTGAACCATGTGTACATTAATGGTGATTTAGGAAACACTTTAAAAAAATCTTATTATTGGAGCTTCAACAGGAGGTCCGACTTGTTGATGTAAGGGAGGCCTTTGGCCTTTGTGGGGTGAAAAAACAATATAAACTATATATCAGAGAGACAGCAAAAACTTTAGCAGAGGCCACATCAATAATCTGGGTATTGCTTATAAAGAGTGAATATCCTGACCAGCTCAGAGACACCAAAAGATCTGAGAGAAAACTAAAGTGAATGATCACAGAATTATTTCCATAGTTAATCAAATCAGCTTCACCACATCTAAACAAGTCAAGCAACTCTTGTGGTGGTACGGTAGGAGTGTCACTGTCAAACGCCACAGTCAAGAGATGCTTTCATGAAGGGAAATTTACAACAAGGTGAAAACCACATATTACACTCAAGAACAAGAAGAAATCTGGAGAACAAAAACTGTCTAACACGGCGGAGGTGGCATGAAGTGTACAGGGCTGTACTCTCTGCTCAGATTCAGCCAAAAGCTGCAAAGCTAATCAGACAGGGCTTCACTGTGCAATGAGATAATGGCCCAAAGAAAACTGTGAGAGCAACCCAAGAGTTTCTCAAGGCCAAGAAATGAGATATTCATCAGTGTCTGAGTCAATCACCTGATCTCAACCTAATCACAGTTACTGCAGAAAAAAATTGTACAGTCATAGATGACTAGCTTATTGGCATGTCCTCAGTTACAGCACATTCAGTCCCTGTCGTGTTCTTTTACTACTTTTTTATGATGCGGCCTTTTCCTAAAATCATTTAAATAATTGATTTTCATGACTCTATATTCACTTCCCTGTTATGAAAAGGCAGAACTAGAATTTTAGGGACGATCTAGGTTTTAGTTTAAAAAAACAAAAGCTGAAATATCATAACAATTAAAGTATTCTGAGCCATTATAAGGTATTTGTGACTGTTTTTTTTCTCTTGACGTCAGCTGCAGCAAACGCAGCTCCAAAGCTCTGGAGCAGCCTCCTCCTACAGTTCAGGCTGTCGGCCTCACAAAACAGATTTTAAATCTCAACTAGAAACTAACTGCGTCTTTCTGTGAACAGCATAGGTTTTTATTTTAACTATGTCATCTTATTGTTTTGTAATTCTGTTTTCCTGATTGTTATGTTTGCTGTTGTGCTTAAATTTGCTCAATTACTCAAGTGGCGCCTCTACAAATAGTTCTGTAACATCTACAATACTCTAATATTATTTATGTATATATGCAAAGAATATTGTCCAGTTTACTGATTTCCACATTTTTCCTTAAAAAAAACATCATCTGCATTTTCTGTATGTTTGTGGCTCGAAATCCCCTGATGAAGCAGAGTTTTCACACCGAGTGTCGTTTGCCCATCGTGATGTACCTGGTCTTAAATACACACTCCGGTCCCTGAATTGGGACACAGCTTATGGGTGTTAACAAGGTGACAGACTGCCAGTCTGTCTAGAGTATACCTTGACTTTTTCCCAATACACACTGGGTTAAGTTTCATCTTCTAAACACGATATGCTGATTCTTAACAACAGTAAGTTGGAGGAAATCCTCTGGTTTATGTTCGTAGTGATCGATCACTTTTCAGGAGAGCAGAAGTAGATCCAGTTGCTCAACTTGCTGATTTTTCTTTAGCTTTTTTTTTTTTTTTGCCTGATTTGTTTACAGAAAGACAAACCTGGATCTCATAGTTATCATATGATAGTCACTGGGTTCCAAGGTTGGTGTGATTCTAATCATAAAAAAAAGAAAAGAAAAGCAGTGAAGAAACTTAATTTAGAGCTGAAATGGAGACAGGAAGGCTGACATTTGTCCTTCAAGTTTTACTGTAATGTGTTATTTAACAAAAGAGGACTATGCCAACCCCTGGCCCGAGTCAGTCATGTATGTGAGACACCCTCTAACAATAAAATCAGGTTTAATCCATTTATTACTCTTCACAGCATTTTCATTTCCATATACTGTTGAGGTCTGACCCCAAAGCTGTCAGGCCCCAGGTATTTAACCTCCATGAATATATTAAAACAAGCAGACACACAGACACACACACTGCTTCATTGGCTGGACTAATATATGATGAAGCACCAAACTGGCATAATTAATCAGCGACTTAAACAGAAATATCCTGATTAAAAAAATGACCTGTTGATTTCGCCAACAAAGCAGGGGGCATGCATCTGTTTTGTGTGTGTGTGTGTGTGTGTGTGTGTGTGTGTGTGTGTGTGTGTGTGTGTGTGTGTGTGTGTGTGTGTGTGTGTGTGTGTGTGTGAGGAATGGGGAGTATTACCACGCTGTATAAATCCACACCAAGCACAATTAACAAGCAATGGGGAGGAGAAGTAATTAGTATTATCTGCTTATTGCCGTCAACCCCTATTCTAAGGAAAAGGGGTTAAAAAACACACAATGACACACACACGCACACACACACGCACGCACACACACACACACACACACACACACACACACACACACACACACACACACACACACACACACACACACACACATGCAAGCACGCACACACTAATTCCCTCCAGGCAAATGTGTAAGAGCTAATTACAAGCTCATTTACAACTCTATGCAGTCTCCTCTCAGACAGGTCCACCCCCTCTGCATCCTCCCCTCCCTTCACCCCCAAAACTCCTGCATGTTAGCTTTACCTCTCAGCTCAAGCCGGGAGCTCTCAGCAAACAAACGACAAAAGTGACTTCCTCATCTGTTGCTGTGGGGTGTAAAGAGAAGAGAGAAGATCTCTTGATTATATAGACACAGGTGATATAAAGTCAGCATGGATGGAAAATACTGATAGGAGATAACAGTAACAACATTCGGTGGGTTATTGGTGAATACAAAGAATAAATAAGGGAAAAGTCATACCTTTGTACAGGTGTGATCTAAAATATGTAATTGGTTTTGGTATAACTGAAGATGCCTCACTGAACAAACTCTTTGAGAAATGTTGTGGCCTCTAAACAAAATCTTTATTTAGATGCAATCCTGTGAAAAACTAAGGACACCCTCAATGCTTTTATAGGAACCAAGCAGCAGTAGTAACAGCCAGGTGAGACTACTGCTGCTTGATTCAATGAACTGATCATAAGCAAGTTTGAGCATCTCCATAAAAGGAGAGGTTTTGAAAGATCGCTGGTCTGGAGCATTCAGGTGTGCATTAAAACTCAAGACAGGAGTGGACGTTCAACCGAGCTCAGACCAATACTCAGAGAAACGGCAAAATCAGAAGAGTCTGTCAGACCCTAGAAACTTTAGCTAGTCTGTTAAACATAATTTGTCAGTACGATTAGAAAAACACTGAACAAGAATGAACTGTTTGGGAGGAGAATACCTTGTCTCTGTAAAAAAGGACATGGCTGCACAGCTTCAGTTTGCAAAACTGTATCCTTACAAAACAAAAGTTTAAAAAAAAAAAAGTACTTTGGAAAGAAAAGACCAAAGTGGAGACTTTAGGTCATACTGCACATCACCATGGTAAAAAACAAAAACAACATATCAGCACAAACACCTCATGCGACCTGTTAGCACAGTGATGGAGGGGTCATTATTTGGGCTTGTTTTACATCCACAGGACCTGAACACCTCGCAGTCACTGAGTCAGCCATGACCTCCTCTGTATACCAAAATATTCTAGAGTCAAATGTGTCTGTGTGAGGGGTGTGTGGGGTAATATTCCTCCACAATAATGTGAGAGACTGATACATCACACAGAAAAGGATTTTGCTTCAAGTTATTGCAGCTAAACTGTTTAATCATGAGGGAACTTAGTTTTTAAACCACTGTATTGATAAGTTCAGACTATGCAGTGTTAGGAACAGTTCATCAAAGCCAATGACTAACTGGTTAATTACACAATTTACAGGTTTTACTTTTACTTATTTTTACATTTTTCTTTTCATTTACAGGGTTTGCTCATTTTGGTTTAGTTTTTGAATTAGTTTCAGTTTTTGTCTTAATTTCAGGTCGTATTTGTCAGCTGCAAATTTAAGCCTTTTATAGCAGATATTCTAATGCAAACCCTTCACTCGCAGTCATGTAGACATCAAAATCTTAGTAAACATGACAAATGTGACCAAATTAGACCAAACCTGCGAAGGTTTCTTCATACAGAGTGTTGTAGGTCTCAGGTTTCAGTTATTTAGCTTTTATTTTTCATTTCAGTTAACTATCCTTTGATTTATTTTGTTTTACTTATAATAACTTATAATGTAATAACCCTGGTTATAAGATTCAACCACAGTTAAAGCACTCACAATTGCAAATTTAGAAGATTTAATTTCCAGAACCCTGAAGGAAGCTCTTAAAGATCAGTAATCTTGAGGCATGTGCTGTTCCTTGTAGTGCCTGGTTTCTTGACATTACAGCATTTCCAAGGGAAATCTGAACTCTGTGAATTAATTAGTGGCTCAAAGCAACAGGGTCTTTAAAAGAAAATTCAGCCCTATTATTTGTAACATTTGTGCTTTCCAGGTATCACTAACAGGTGGGTTGGGTTGTTGTTCCCTCCAGCACAATGAACCACCTCCAGACAGTATCATGTTCCCTGTTTGTGGGATCAGCTTACCACAAGCTCACGGTTAGCTGGCAAACTCTAATTTAAGCCAAAGAAAAAATAGCCCAGCAAATCACTGCTTGCACTGGATTGTTTCTTTTCTTTGCTAATTGTGGTCACAGAGCTTTGTATAGACCTGCCTACGTGGGGAACAAAGGTAAAAGATAACACCCAGAAACCCAATGAGGTCACAGAAATGTGGAGGATTGGATTTCTTGTGATTTTTTAGCATTATTAAATTTAAGAGGATTTCAAATTTTCATCATCTTTGTCTCTTTTTTTTCATGTGTGACTTTTAAAGACATATTTTCTGGGTTTTTTTAAGACACAGCAATTAAAAATCAACCACGCAGACTGCTGTCTCAGTTTTAAGGGTTTAAAGCCGACTCCCCGAATTTATGCATTTCTTTATGTTGGAAGAAGTCAAATATTTTTAATGAATAATAAAAACATAACAGCACAGCAGCCAGTATAAAAAGTAGATATGTACAGCTGAAATATTCAGTAAACAACAGTGTGCACTGATATCATTTCACGAGCTTTGATTTTAGATCAGCTACACCAACAGCGTAGACTTTTTTCAGTTATCTGTCTTGTCACAGGAGCCTGGTCTTCCTCTGTGATCCTCTTCTTCATATGTAACAGGTGCTGGTGGTTGTTTAGGAATCCTAAGGGATTTAAGGTGGGACTTATTTTTACCTAATACTATAATGCTCATTAATTCCTGCTTTGGTGACTTACCTCCCCTGATCCTCTCTGGACCGCCCGGCCCTGCCCAGCCTAGCCTCGCCCTCTGTGCTGCTGACGCTGTCAGGGCCTCGACGAGGAGGATAATACAGCACTGAAAGATAGATGTCTACATGTCTGACGTTTATGTGTCGTAAATATAAGCAAACTTTGTGGCCTATGACCTGAAATGTGGTGTGTTTTTTCTTTAGATTGTATTGATGTCAAATGGGATAAATATGAGACAAACCCACAAAAAAGTAAATTAACTGGATGTTCATACTTTGACTTTAATGATTCTGCAGCTAGTTTGCTGTGTTTTTGGTACACCTTAAAATATACATTAGTAAATGTAAGCAGAACTTAATTTAAATAAATGCACATTACATACCAATTATGTTTGCTGCTGTTCTGAACTTCTGAGCTTCAGTATGAACTTCTTCCAGAGTAGGACAAGTTTTACTGCTTTATAACCACCAGGTCAACGGCACTAATTAACTTTTAGTTTGTCTCTTTCTATAGGCTCATGTCTGAAAACATTAGGATCATATGGAGGGAACCCCACTTTATTGTGACACCTGTCAACATGTGTCTCCTCCAAGCTGCACTAAATCATATGAAGAGAATTGTTCGCGCCAAAACAGGACATCTCAAAACATGCTGCACTTAACTGGCAATTTACTCTTTTACTCTGGTAATTTAGTAAATAATACACTGTGTGTAAATATCTGTGAGAATGGGGGGAAAGGGGATTTAAGTGACATTGAATGTGGTATGGTTGTTGTCAGACAGACTCTTCTGACTGTTTCAGAAACTGCTGATCTGTAGATCTGAATCTGTAGGGTTCAAAAAAAGAGAAAATATCCAGTGAGCAGATCTCTGGCTGGAAATGCTTTGGTGATGTCAGAGGTCAGAGAATGGGCATAGTGCTTCGAGCTCATAGAAAGGCAACAGTCCCTCAAATAAATGAATGCATAAAATATATATTGTTACAATTACACAAAACTGTTCCTGGTATACTTGACTTTTAGGACCTCCAAGCCTGAAGTTATCTTCATTATCAGTTAGAGCCCCTCCTCATCCTTTTCTTCTTCTTCTTTGGTGCAGCCCTATAAATTTGGGGTAGCCCTTCGGCCTCTCCCTTTTCTACAATTCCCCTGTGGGAGCTCGTGTCATTTCTTTTAGAACAGTAATTATATCTTTATCCACCCTGGTGGGTGTTTTCTTTCTGATCTGTGTGAAATATGTTGCATGTAAGTTTGTACTTTATGTTTAATGTAAAAATAAATACAGTGCCCTTTTCTACAATTCCCCTGTGGGGGAGGAGCTGGAGCGAGCAAGTTATTTACTTTCTTTTTACCTTTCATTGTCAGACACAATGCACGAACACACCGGTTACACAAGGTATGTAAAAAAAAAAAAAAAGCATCTCTGAATGTAGAACCTCAAAGCAGAAGGGCTACAGCAGCAGAAGACCACACTGGAAGCTGGTCTGATGAGTTTTAATTTCTGCTGCAAAATTCAGATGGTCAGGTCACAGTTTCGCATTAGCAACATGAAAGCATAGTCCAACAGAGCACCTTTATGATGTGGTGCAATGGGAGATTCTCATGATGGATGTGCAGGCGGAAAATCTGCTGCAACTGTGTGATGCTGTCACGTCAGGAATATTTTAGCATCTTGTTGAATCTGAGCCATGAAGAATTAAAGCAGTTCTGAAGAAAAACCAGTACTAGCAGCGTGTACCCAATGAACTGAGTGGAGAAAGTTAACTTGTTTGCAAAATTTGAATAAAATTTTAGTTAATCAACACAAAAATAAAGGTTTAAATCAGTTTTTACCAAACTTATTACTCACTTATCCTCACTTTTATCTTTCTGCAATCAGAGCTGATGTGGACACTTACACACTGACATGATCCATTAACCAGGAGCCACATGCCTGCGGTCATTCAGCCTTCAGCCCTCTTCATGCTGTACTAAGCTGTAATGATAAATAATGTTCTCAAATCTCATTTAGAATTATTAATTGTTTGTGTGGATTATTGAAATTTGCAATTAAGCAATTAATTAACCGTATCAAAATGTGTTCATGTGAGCTGAAATAATATGACCTAATTACTAGTTTATTGATCATTTATTAGGTGTATTTAAATAAATAGTACAGCGCACAGGGTCTGAAGGGCACTATGCTGCATTTTTCAACCAAAACCAATCTTTAAAGTTCAGCTCCAGCAAACAGTAAACATGTGAAAAAGCTTCATTTATATCAGTATCATAGTCCTTTTTCAGTCTGTGTTACTGTAATAAATGTTTTTTTGTTGCACCTCCAAACATTCGATACAACCTCTGGCGTCATGAGCGCAACAAAATTCACAACAATGAAATAAATAGTGAAAACAAATAGTCGCGCTCACTCGTGGCTTATATTGATTTCCATTAAAGCCATGTTGTGTGATCCTTTGATACAGTGGCTGACAGTTCAACTAAAGTTTAATCTGTCAAATAAATCCAACCTAATCTCTTGTTCCACAACCGCTACATCAAGTATATTAACGTCTGTAACTGCTTAGCAGAAGTGCTTCTACTCAGCCATCAGTGCTACACTTCATAAACCTTTTACAAGTACACAACAATCCATCACGTTCTCTATCGATGCAGATAATATCAGTCAGGTCTTCTCTGAGACATTGTTGTCATACACCCGGGTTGTGTTGTGCAAACACTGGGGTAATGGTATCATAGCGCCCAACATCTGTTAGTGAATTATGGTGATAAATGAGCCTTGCATTAGCACATCGATCGATGCAGAAGCTATTGTAAGTGTGTGTGAGTGTGTGTGGCTGGTGCAGACCATATGTTTCCCCTTTTTTTTGAAACCACCTGCCTTATTTTGTGCTTACAAGCTACCTCTAACATGTCCAGGCCTCTGGGGTCGGCCTCCTCAAGCTGTTCTTTAGCAGTTTTGGCAGTTTGGTGGTGCGTGTTGTCCTTGTGGGGGGGCTAGCTTAAGCGGCTGCTTAAACAATGTTTAAGTTGGTGGTGAGTGTCAAAGTAACAGCAAAATGAGGTTTCCCTGCTGAACGCTGCATTGTAATGAGATGATCAATATTAATTTTACTTGTCAGAGGTTTTAGTGCTGTGACTGAACACATGTGTTCTCTTCAAACAACACATGTATGAATGCAAAGCTGACAGCTTCTAATGATTACGCTGCTAGTGTGTCTGCATTTGTCTATATGCGTATGGCTCCTGGATCTTTTCCTGCTGGGTTCATGTGACAGCCGGGGCGAGAGGCTAAGAGGCGTTAGCTTGGTGAGAAGGATTACCTATATCTGTTAGGCCTCCTTTTCCTTCCCTTGGGCAGTGTCACGTCTCATTACTTCTGTCCTCCAGCCTGGATAGTCTGGCTTTAGTGGGATGCATTTAAAATGCAGGCAGCCGGGGCGTCCAGGAACACCAGGTTTAGAGGTAGAGTGATATGTGTGCCTTTTGCCTGAGAGGCTTTCTTCAGTAAGTAGACAGGTAAACTTCTCCGAAAGCTGGCGCGGATGGCAGCTAAGCCGTCGCTTGTTTAAGTGAAACGGATGCATGCATCACAGAGATCGACATGCCCAGCGTGTGGTTACAATCTGTTGTTGGGATCGTTGATCAAAACAAGAGTGTTTTTGTGTTTGTGATTGAGACCTGAATCTTATTAACAGGCACCATTACAAGAATGAAAAGGAGAAGGGTGGAGGCAGATAGATAGATAGATAGATAGATAGATAGATAGATAGAACTTGTACTATTCTAACAAGTCACCACCTTTATTATGAAAATGAAGCTGCTGCCATATCGATGATGATTTGGCCTGAACATTTCACATTTTGATTCATGACTCCATCAGACCTGTTCCACTGAATTTCATGTCAGTTCTTGTGTAATTTGCCAAATCTCAGCTTACCTGACATACTTTCCCTTCTGTAAGAATGGCTTTTTTACAGCCACCCTTCCACTGTGACCATTTCTGATGAGGCTTTAGTAAACAAGGGATAGATCAACTGAAGGACCAAATGTCTCTCTCACCTTGTGTCAGGATTGTTTCCTCTTTGTTAAGAGTATGACTCTCAGATACTGTGAATCTGTTGTAGATAGCCTGACTCTGCACATCATGCTGAGATATGCCAGGTTTTCAGCTAATAGCTCTTTGGGAATCACCTTGACTTTACATCTGTCAAACTATGTTACCTTTGCTTTTTTTCACAGATTCAACTAAAGAATTTGGAACAAGTGTTAGGTCGGTGGTCTAACAAACAGAAAATCATTTCACTAGCTGGGCCCACGTCCTCATTTTAGGTTTAACAGTGTTTGAGTAGGTAAATGCTTTGACATGAATTGAGCTGCGGTTTGGGGAAGGCCTCGAAGGGGAATGGCGATGGTTCCCGGGCCTGGCAGATCCCCACGTACTAAATAGAGGTGAAGAAGTTAAAGAATGGAGAACAAGGAAGCAGGGAGGGAGGGTGGGGCACGTAAACGAGAATGATCGGCTTGCAAAACTGGGGGAACCTACATAGATGACAACCGGAAGGAGCATGTTTGGAGGCATGTTTTAATGCTCCTGAAAGTCCGATACATAATCTCCAATTCTTTGAAAATGGACAGGTGCAAGGACTGAAGAACAGTCGATAGAGCTCCAGAAAGCTTCGAGAATTATTGCTAAGAAAATCTGCATCCTTAGAAGAAAAATATAAGGAAAAAAAAAAAAAGCACCGCTGTAATAAATCTAAAACAAGCTGTCTTGCAGAAAATTAATGGAAAAAATTCTGACCAGTCAGAGACATCCAAGTAGTTTTTGAAGTGAAAGATATCATGGTCCCTGATAAACGTGACAGTTTGCTCCTTTTTCTGTTATGTGGTTATGTGAACGATCATGCTGCCTTTTTTTTTTTAGAGATGTTTGACTCTGTGCTGGAGAAAGAAATTTCAAGCAACAAAACATTAAATGATCAATCATTAAGTATAGATGTCTCCAGCAGCTCTAATGTAACCATTTCTGTTATGTTGTTTTATAAAATTATGTGTTTTTGGTCAGGTTGGAATTAAGAAGAAATCTTTTTTTTTATGGTTGTTTGGCATTAGAGGTTAACAAATAATCATAAGTATTGTTTACAACACATAAAATATAATTCTTATAGCAGCATTCAGCTTGCATGGCTGTTTTTGCTTCACTTCACTGGAATAGCTTAATGTGAAAATGATGAATTACAGTCACAAAGTTTTACTTTTTTGTGCAGTTCTTGTGAAACAAAATCCATATTTCATATTTTCACACATTGTCAGATGCCTTGAGTCACAAGCTGAGCATATGCAGAGATCTTTTAAACCATTTCTCTAAACCAATTGTCCTAATCACTTGTAAATCCTTCCAGTCAAGTGGCTCATGAGAAGAAATCGATGACATTAAGCTGAGTAACCATAAACATCCTTTGTGGTCGTTTTCTCTCCACACTCCTGTTAAACATGCTACAGTGAACAAACGCCCTCTTCATCCCCCCACATTTCATTCTGTGAATTCCTTTCATCAGTGTGGGTCACTGACTCCGTCTTTCTGCTCTTGCTCCTCCGCTGACCCGTGCTGCTTGTCCTGCATGTCTACAAGATATGTTTGTTGACCCATTGCTCTTGTTGCCCTCCCTCCCCCCCTTCCCCATCGAGGAACCCCCTGCCGCCTGCTCATCTCGCCCTCCAGCTGGTTCCCTCCACTGTCCAGAAGCCGCCGAGCTCTCCTGGCATGAGTAGGATGGCTAATCTAGATAGCGGGAGGCCTCCCTCCTGCAAGCATACACAAGAGAAGGAAACCCTAATTGCTTATGTCATAAAGCTCTCTGACCCAGATAAGCCTTCACTCCCCAAAGCTGCTGAGATAAACCCCACTTTACCTCACCAAACCTGCCTCTCCTGATCCACCATCCCCCTCCTAACCTTTCCGCGCCTTCTGCTACGTTATTAACACCCTGAGCAGGGGGAGAAGAAATGTACATCATGGGTTTTAAAGTTTAAAAAAGATGACTAAGCATATACCAATTATATATAGTATGTATGAAAAATAAATGAATAACTTAAATGCATGAGTACTCTAACTCAAAGATTTTTGCTACATTGGTAAGGCCTTGCTGTTGTACATGAGTAATAGGGAAGTCGCGATGAAGTGAGTGGAAGGCAAAAACAAAGCCTTACTTAATAAAGCTGGTGATGACCAAGTGTGCGTCCAATGAAAGCTGATCTAAAGTCATAGCATGGCGTTGCGTGCCACTTGCCCTCGTGTGCCTGGACCCAATAATGAAGGCTTAGCCACAAAATGCCACGGCCCCTCGCACAGTTGCCGAGTGCTGAATGTCACACGTGCTCCACTTTATCAACCAACAGATGGCCAGTTAAACCATCAACGCTCGAGCGAGGTTGAAGCTGAGCACAATGATACTGACGTGTTTTATTTTCTTCATCACCTTTCTTTTTATTTATTTATCAGGATATAATGAAGGCTCTCCTGGGATCCTCACTGGCCATGGGCGTCATTGCAGAGGGAATTCAGTCCATATGAAGCAGAAGTCATACAGAGAACTCATTAAACTCCAGTGTAACAGAGATCTTAATTACTAAGTAGGAACTTTTAATTGGATTCTGTCCCAGCTCACCTTGTAATTACCTGTCACATGCTGTTGGTGCTTTAAAGCCTCCCCATCTTAAACCCCGTTACACCACAGGTTAGAGTCAACTAGGTCAAGTGTTTTGGAGAATGATACTCCCCTGATAACTCGCAGTTTTCTCACTTTGAGCGACACATATAAAGGTTTTACATAACGTCACGCACGCTCTGTGTTCAGACGGGCGAAGCCTGCTGTGTTTGAAACGCTTTACTTGGACATGAAGTGTTGCAGTTGTTTTCAAATGATGTTTCTGGAAACTCTGTTGACATTAGATGTCATTGCAAATCCCTCTGGTGAAGTTAATTGATTGGATTTGAGCAATTCCAAGTGTTCAAAGAACCTTCGCATGACTGAGGATGTTTGTTTTCTTACTTACAATTTGTTTTCAAATTACTTTTCATTGGAAACGTGTACACAAACAATACAAGAAAAAAATGTAATAATATTTAATTACTATTTATAAAAAATGGTGGTATAAAAACACATACAGTGAAGTTATTTATTTTACAGTTTTGTAGGGTGAGTGAATGCATTTTTAAAAATTCAGCCCAAGGGAGTCTTTACTCGTCTTATAACAGAATAATTTGGACCCATTTTTTATGCCAAATAAGCATTTCAGTTTAATAAAATAAAAGACAAATACATTTCCTCATCCTCCCACTTTACTTATGCATAAATGATAATATATATACATGTTTAATTTTGAAGTATTTTATACATTATTTCATATCAGTGACCTTCCCTGATTTGTAAAGTGACTCATTAAAGGAGCATTTCCTGAATTCTTTCATTTAAAAAAAAAAAAAAAAAGAGTCTAATATCCAGTCATTATTGCGATTGTTGTCTAATCTTTCAGTGCGTGATAAAGTTTGACTGAATGCTTTACAATATTTAAAAAATTGTCAGGGTCTCGGGGGGTGGTGGGGGGGCTAAGACAGGGGTTAGAGGCGAGAGGCAGGGCACTCTGTGGACAGGTGCCAGTCTGTCACAGGGCTCACTACATCTCAGTTACATCTAAATAATTATTATTTTTGTCCAGTAAAGCTGAATTTTAAGCATGTTCACAATGTGGATGCTGTTACATTTCCTTTGATTTAATGAAGTCCAGTCTGAACCTACTGTAGGTTCAATAGAAAAAATGTGATATTTTAAGTGATATCAGTCTTACCCGTAAGTCTCAATAAATTAGAGCCATTAGCACAGATCCTTTCCCAATTTTTCCCAAATACCTCTTGGAGATGTTATATTTGTATTTCTCCCCTTTATCAATCAACAACCTTCAATATTTATAAGCCTCTCGACTTTTGTTGTGCCCACTCCGGGTCGGGGATGAGTTCCTGCCCCAAGTGGAGGAGTTCAAGTATCTCGGGGTCTTGTTCGTGAGTGATGGGAGAAGGGAGCCGGAGATCGACAGACGGATTGGGGCTGCAGCTGCAGTAATGCGGATGCTGCACCGGTCCGTCGTGGTGAAGAGGGAGCTGAGTGTAAAAGCGAAGCTCTCAATTTACCGGTCGATCTACGTCCCTACCCTCACCTATGGCCACGAGCTGTGGGTAGTGACCGAAAGAACGAGATCGCGGATACAAGCGGCAGAAATGAGCTTCCTCCGAAGGGTGGCTGGCCTCTCCCTTAGAGATAGGGTGAGAAGTTCGGCCATCCGGGAGGGGCTCAGAGTAGAGCAGCTGCTGCTCCACATCGAAAGGAGCCAGCTGAGGTGGTTCGGGCATCTGACAAGGATGCCCCCCGGGCGCCTCCTGGGTGAGGTGTTCCAGGCATGTCCCACCGGGAGGAGGCCCCGGGGCAGACCCAGGACACGCTGGAGAGATTATATCTCTCGGCTGGCCTGGGAACGCCTTGGTATTCCCCCGGATAAGCTGGAGGAGGTGGCTGGGGAGAGGGAGGTCTGGGCCTCTTTGCTTAGGCTGCTGCCCCCGCGACCCGGCCCCGGATAAAGCGGATGAAGATGGATGGATGGATGGATGGACTTTTGTTGAATTGAAAACTGACTGAATGGCCAAAGGATTTCTGAAGTTTCTACGTGTAGTATGTTTGCTAATGTTGGTAAATAGACTGCACAGGATTAAGGGCAATATATGAAATGAAGAAATTACAATATTAAGTGTTTTGCACACTTCCATTACACTGTCTTGTCTTGTTTTTTTGCACATTGCATTTTACATAGTCCTGTGTTTGTCTGTCATATGTAGCACCAGGAATGTTGTCTCGTTTCACTCTGTACTGAACCACTGTACATGTTTGAAATGACAATAACAGTCACTTGACATCTTCATGCAGCGCATTAAGTGCTTTCTAACAAACAGACACAGATGCACTGGAGGCAGCTCGGGGTTCAGTATCTTTCCTAAGCCATGTGGGCTGGATGATCCAGGGATCAAGCCACTGACCTTCTGACTAGAAGACGACCTGGTCTACCACCTGAGCCACAGCTGGCTCATTCTTTCATTTGCATACTCTGAGTTTGTGATATAATCAGGTGTGATTTCACTAACTTACTCTATTCTTGAGTTAGAGTCAATCACAGTCACGGGTCAAATGTAAATAATCCAGGTTTATTAGAAATTTCAACAATACAAATCAGGCATCATAGAGAAAAAATAAATAAATAAAAAAAACCAATAAATTTCCAAATAAAGAAGAAACACTGCACCAGGAAAAAGCACTGCACCACATAATCACATAAGGTAACGTGTTCAAACTGAATCTGCTCCAAAAACACTAAATAAATTATTTCATAGTGGTTTAAAAAAAAAATCACAATGTTCCATTTAAATTTGGTGCTACAGGTTATTCTTTGTGGCTCGAGGTCATAAAAAACTATTCCTGTTAACAAGAGTTTTTACAATAAATATATCACAAACATGACGAGTGAGGAAGAAAAAACACGTCAGTCCGTCTCGAATCGAGAATTACATTTAAATTAAACACTTAAACATGTGAGTCAAACATATCTGAAGTGTATATGCATTCACTACAAACAAAGAAGAAGAGTGGTAGTCGAGGTTAATACTGTCTGTATGTACCGTAGTTACAGAATAAAGCCTAAGATCAAACATTTGCTGTCTTTTACTCCAATAGTAGCAAGAGAAGCAATCCTTTAACACCACAGGCTGCTCCTGTTTGTGGTTCACACTTTGATTATGCTTTATATGTGTGCTACATTAGTGCCTGTAGCTGCCTGCTCCCAACACACACTCCAGCTGAAGAGGTAAAAACAACAACAAAAATCTCTTGATAAATGTAGAGGGCTGCCAGTGTCAGATCCCCAGTGTTATAAATACAGCAGTTCTCCACAGTGTATGCAAAAATCTAGTGTTGTGCATAATCTCTGTACACAGGCTCCCACAGCTTTGTTCTCATGAGATGAACCCTTTCAGTCTGATAAGCACTCGCAGCCAAATGTGCTAACGGCCGTGCTGCGGAGCTGCTTCGCGTCCTGAGCACCAAACAGCGCCGCTGATGTGCGAGCACTCTGCTGTTTTTACCACAGGCTGAAAACAAACCACAACCGGGACGCTCGAGCGACTGTTGCCACCTTGTGGTCAGAGCGCACTATAAGACAGGCTTTACTCCCATGATTGCAGGTCTGCAGAGCAACAATCAGACTACTTCATCATTTTTTTTCTTGAATAGCTGACATAAATGTCTGAAACCAGGCCAAACAAGTGAAGTTAAATAGTGTGAGGAGGGTTTTTTTAGCCACAGAAATCTGTGTCAAATCAAAAGATGCAGATCCATCTGCTGTGACGACCTTGTCAGAATAAAGGAGCAGCTTTATCTTTAAACTAGTGTTTTTGCCCTTGGAGGAAATATAATAATCAGACCCTTCAAGTCCCCAAAAGGAAGAAATGTAGCATTTTTAGCTTCTCTTCCAGTCAGAGGGCTGCTAGTGTTTGTATATATGTAGATGGAGAACTTGTTTCTGTACAGAAAGCCTGATTAAAGCATCTTCAGCATCGCTCTACAAAACAACGCCGCTGCCTTCCTGCTGATGTCTCCTTGTAGACCAGTAGACCTTTGTGATGCTCCACCACCTTCCTAAAAATGAAGCTGCTCCGTCAGTCTGCAGGAGAATAAGCTGGTCAGGAGCTCCACATTAAGCAGCAGGTCCTTACTGTTGGTCCCTGATGTATCAACGAATTCATTTTTCTGCCAGCTGCTGTCAAACACCACCATGCATGTTAACTTTAAACACAATGTCTGAAATGTAAGAGGTTAAACTTCATGTTACTCGCAGTGAAATCTAGGACTCTGCTCCATTTTTCAATCTGGACGAGTGTAAAATGATTTCCAAATATAGGATGCATGGATCCTTATGTGCTTTAAAATGACCCTAAATGCTTTCTGGATGTGCATTTGAGTGAAATCGCAGTGAACTCCAGATTTTCTGCCCTGTTTCTCACTCTTGAATGATCATTTCTTTTTCTCCCATCCAAGCGAACACTCAGAAATCCCCAGGCAGCATTTCCCTGATGCTCATTTTCACAAAATTTGAAATAAACGCCTACTGTGCCACCATCACAAAAAAAAAAAGAAAAATCAGAGAGAAACTAGGAAATTGATGTGCTGACTATGAAAGTTGGGCAGAAAGGGTTTTACAGGAAGCTAAATCTGGATACAAGAAGAAAGCGTCCGTCGTTTCAGCTCGACAGCGACTTCATCGGCGGCCGATGACCTCGTCTTTTTTTCAGCAGCGCCGGGCGGAGGACGGATATTTGGTCTTCAGGCCCTCTTTGAAGTTGCGAAACAGAACCCGGTTGCGTTTGTTCTCCTCGTCTTTCCTAGCGTGGAACTCCCCCTGGATCTTGAAGCCGCGGTGCACCACAAAGGCAGTGCTCAGCACGGAGAACCTGTATCCGGCCACGTGGAGCTCACAGGCCTGGAGGGAGATTAACAGCATGAGAAGACAGACGTGGAGGTGGGAAGTGATGAGAGCGAACGGGGGGAGGTGAGAGAAGATAATGACACAGGAGACGGTTTTGGTATCGAGGGCAGAAGGCGTGAGAACAAAGGTGAGCGAGCGGACATGAGGAAGGAGAGATGAAAGGTCTTCTTCAGGTACGAGGTGTCAGGGAGAGGCTGCGTGGAGCGATGAAACCGACAAAGGTGTGGAGACATTTCCACAGGGGAAAGGAGAAGCTTAGAAAAAGAAGGCCATGAGGTTTAGAAGAGACTACAACCAAAAACGATTTGTGTCGAGCAGATTAATTTAATTTAAAGGAGCCTTCACACCTTTAATATAGTACTTTCCTAAAGTTGAGGAACCTGTGAGAGGTCAAAGCTGATGCACCAGAGGCAGACGTCCTGTGACTTCTCGTCCTCAGTACAGGTGTGTCCACAATCATGTGTTTTAGTGTTAAAATGTGTACCTCTTACTGCATTTACATCCTCATCTGAAGTTTTAGGAAGCTTAAAACTCCATAAAAAAAGCTGCTGACCCAGTTTTAGTCTGAAAAGTCCAGGATTATAAAAAAAAAAAGAGATATTTTATGGGATTTCATCCCGCTCTGGGTCACGTCCTCTCCCACTGCTGTGACTCATTAAACTTCATTTGTGATGACTCCTAATCTCTTGTCCATCTCCATGACCTCTTTACTCTTTTGTGTTACTTTTAGTAACTTCCATTCATTTTCCAAACTGTTTATAGTGTTTATGTTAAATGATCTGCTATAATGATAAAGTTCAGCCAATTTGAAGGCAGGAAGTAGAAGCAACTTAAATAATAAGCGTGTGAGATAACAGACTTGTCAATAGCACAGCTCTATCACTAAGATATGGGAGAGTATTTAAATTAAAATGTTTAAAAGACAGTTTTTATGCTTTCAGCTGCAGCCACGGTGGCGCTTAACAGAAGTTTAAAACAAAGACATTAGATACTGTTGGTCTGGGGGATCTCCAGCAATGGCGATGCTATTATTAGAATTGATTATCAGTAGGGGGTAATCTCTAAACTTGAACTTAGAGATGCAGGTTAATTGGCTTGAATCACCAATTAACCTGCATGTATCTGCAGGAGGGAGTCGGAGCAATAGTGATATTTATTGATAGTGTAAAGTTTCTTTAAAGGCAGAAAAATGACTGGTAGCATATATTTGTGCACTTGCTTTTGAATTTAGTCTACAATTTAATTTAAGCAATTCATCTACAGAGTTTTGGACCTGGAAAAAAACCTGAATCTTTTAGTGCAAACAGAAATAATAAAGAAAGTCCTCGATGATAGAAAAAGTGAAGAAAAAGCCTCCATGTGAGTAAAGAGTGAATAAACTGCAGACTTGTGTCAAACTGTGTTTGCAGATCTTATAGAGTAGTAGTGCACCAAGTACTTCTTCCTATGAAAATATATACAACTTACAGTCAAATTAAGAGATTTAAATGCAGAGGTCGGCAAAGTTGTCGACCACTTTCCAGTTTTTTAAAAATACAGCAAAGTATAAATACTGCTGACTTTGGTTTACTGGGACCTGGGCTTTTAATTTTAGAAGGCTGATCGTTCCAGCCACCAAACACCTGGAACAAGCTGCTGCTTTACTCCTTTAGTCTAAGAGCGATACTGATGCTGACAGTGTGTGGTAGCTCTCTCCTGTATGTTCAGTGATTGTTGTGGTTTTGTATTCAAACACCTCATGGGCTTCAGCTAACAGGCAGATCTTCTTGAAATCATGACCACCTTTCTCATACCAACCTGGCTGATACGATTGAAGCCATACTGCTTGAAGTTCTCATCGTAGAGAGGCACAGAGCGGTGCCCGATATAAAAGGGCTCCCAGGGGTCCACCCAGATGAGCGTGTAGGCAACTTCCAGGGTTCCCGTCTCTCTGACGTGGCTGTTTACCCACTGTGAGTAGTTGGTGGGGGCCTGACAACGAGGACACAGCTCTTCATAAAAGGGCCGGACTTCACCGACCTGGTAGAGTTGAACCAGCTCTGCCTTTGTGGCTGGCATCTTCCTAGCGTGGCGGATCTCGAAAGCTGGTAGGACGAAGACCTCGTCACTCGCTGGCTCACGCTTGCTGATCATGGCCATAAACTGCTCATGCAGGTCGGCGCTTGGCAACATGTCCATGTCAATGACCAAGATGTAGGAGGACTCCGTGCCCCCTCTGGCGATGTTACGAAGAAGGTTGTTGGGGTAGGAGATGTTTCCGCTCATAGCATAGTTCTTGTACTTCTCCCCGTGAGTCTCCAGTCTGGAGAACACTGAGGCACAGTCCTCAAGACCTGCAAAATGCTCACGGTCCTGCTCCGGGAAGCTGGCCATCTCTCCAGAGAGGCAAACCAAGTGGAAGTCCACCAGGGCTTGGATGTGAGGGCAGAAGAAGCTGAGAGCGTACACCAGAGCAGTGGCAAACTTCACATCTTGGCCGTGAGCGAATATGGCCACAGAGATGGGGTTCTGCCACCTCTCCAGCAAGGACTCCAGGTAGTGCAGGTTGTTGATAGTGGTGTGTGTAGCTAGAGCCAGGATGTTGGAGCTGGGGTCAGATCCCGGCTTCTCATTCGTGGTGAAGTCACTTTTGATTAAGTTCTTGTACACTCGGTACTGCCCGCTGTTGTCAAAGATCCCGCCGGTGGACAGTGAGTACCTCAGGCGCTCCTTCCGCGAGTTTTTCTCCGGGTGGGCATTTTTCTTGGCCCCGGAGCCTCCGAAGAGCTCCGAGTATCGGTACCGCTGCTGCTTTCCGTGAAACTTGGACAGGAAGGACAGGTAGATGAGCTGCAGCAGCGCCACAATCAGCAGGGCGCTCAGCACTACTTTGAAGGCGGAACATTTCTTGGAGAGATGCATCCCAGACAGGCTGCAGGACACAAAGAGGTCCGAAAACCACAGCTGGATGCCTCTTACTGCTCTATTTCTGTCCCAGCTAGCGTCACCGACACTGGCGCCTCGGTGCTAACTGCAGCCTCCTCGGCTGGAAATGTAACGAATACTCGATCGCATGTTTTCCCGGTTAGTGGCAGCGCTGACCTAGATTTCCACACGACTCACAAAAGAACAAATATAGCGATCATCGAGTTTCTGTGATCTCCATCAAAGCACAGCACAGTTGTCAGCAGTCTGCTGCTGCTGCGACAGCGGCGCACACCGATGTGTTATAACCGTAATGACGGAAGTAAAGGCGCCGCTGAATTTACTCCTGGAGAAGTGTTTGCGCTTGTTTTTAATTTGTCCTAAAGGCCAATGTGTGAACCCGTGGATGTTCTAAATACGGTGCCACGTTACGTGAGAACGAAGTCTTTAGAAACAAGCCACATAAATATGGACACTATTCTAATAGGTTGCCGTTGAATACAATTTGCTGTTGCGGTAGAGACATTCAGACGAGGTGGCCGAGTGGTTAAGGCGATGGACTGCTAATCCATTGTGCTCTGCACGCGTGGGTTCGAATCCCATCCTCGTCGGTAGCTTTTCACTTTTTCCCACTTAATCCTGAATCACGTGTTTTGTCAGTTACGTAACGCCATATGTTTAAAAATAATCTCAGTTGCTCAGTATCACTTGTTCACATTAGTCCAAACGGACCATGAGGTTTAAATTACAAATGAAGGAGCTTCAATCAATCTGCCTCATTCCCATATAAAACCCAGAATCAATACTATAAAGTGTAGCTATATATATATAGAGAGAGATAAATATAGATACGTGCAGATATGGCAGTGCACACAGACGCCCAGAGAAAATATCATCTCGCATTTTTTATTGTTTTTGTTAGCTTTTCTTTTCCCCTGTCTCAGTTTACTTTAGTTTCCAGAGTTAATCTGATATTTTAAGGTTTATTTTGTTTGCCTAAGAGTTTTTGGTGTGGTTCATTCTAGTTATCATTCTATAGTTATTTTTGTTGCTGTTGGTTTTGTTTTTGGTGGTTATTTGTCATAGGTAAGATAATAAGTTCGCAAGCACACGGCTCTCTACCACATACTCGTCTCAACTAAACATAAGCTCCAGTCTTTTTATGTTTGACAAAACTAAACTTACAAAAATTACAACTAAAGACATTTTTTATTTTTTGGTTTAGTTTTGTAAACAATCAACATCCTTTCCATTTTTCTTTAAAGTGTGGTGTTTCAGTTAAAGTCCTTTCAGTTCCCCACACTAAGTTTGTTATTTATAATTGCCTTGCAGACAAATTAGGAGCAATCCAAAACTTGGACACCAAAATGTACCTTAAAGGTATTATATCTTACGTTAACTGACGTGTATTTTCCTGTTGATACATCTTAGGCATTTTCTGTACTTGAGTAAACAAAGTTATCTTCCTTTCACTGTGTCCAAAACCTTTGGTGAGTGGCAAACTTTTCACTCTCCCAGAAAACCCCCAGAGGTCTTTTTATAAAAACTCCATACAAAAGACTTTCCCCATCTTGAAATCAGTCTTAGATCACCATGCTGAAGGATGTCTCAATTTCTGAACGTCATGACTTGATAGAGCTATAATAAACGATAGAGGTTTATCCTTTGAAAGCAGGTGCTGCACATACAGGCAAATATACAAACCATGCTATGAGAGGGACTCTTTAAACTAGTCCTTTTTCCTTCACCATTCATGTGTGAGAACAATTTATGATGTACTTCTGTTGAACCTCGTCTCATCTTGTTTAAAACTCTTGTTGGCTCCACTCCTAATGGAAGTGATGAGATGAACTGAGAGCAACAAGAAAACACAACTGTGACATTTTTTATTCATCATCATTAACAAAAACAAAGGCCTTACAACACATTAACCGTGTGGACAGTGCTCATGGGGTCCTAGGAGGCATTTCCTCAGTTATGGTGGGTTTTTATTATTAAGGTGTGACAGTTACACTTCCAGGTTCATCACCCCTGAACACAAACTGACCTCATTCAGAGCTAATACTCTACATGAAGTCAAATTTTTGCACATCTTTCAAAACGATCTCTTTGTTACATATTTTACTGGATGTTTAGGCGTCCCATTTGTTCTTAGTTTTCAAAATTAATCTTTAATTAGTTGTATCTTGTGTGAAAAAAAAACAAACACTTTCTATAATCTTAAGACAGCAAAATCATGTTTTTAGCTGCTCCTGTGTGAGTGCGGGTAAATATTCAGGGGGTTGAATTCAGTCAGTGAACTGATGTCACAGTATTTCAGCATTAAAAAAGGCAAACATAAGACAGCTTTAACTTTCACACTGAACATAAGGAAGCAGAATACACCTGCTGCAAATTAACAAGTGCGTTAGATTAAGCAGAGATTTCAGTAAACTTCAAATCCAGAGTTATCCTGCAAAGAGTTTGTTTTCCACCTAAACTGTGTGACTCCATCTACGTGTTCAGCACTGCAGAAATCAAAGGGCCCTGCTGTCACTGTCCATGCTCACTACCTATGAAACTAAAACACCGGCTCCGCTTTTGGATCCGCCTCCTTCGCTGTCCCTGGAGGGAGCGGCTGACTGGCCCTTTTCCTCTCCTTCGCCCTCTCCCACCAAACGTATGTTGTAGCGTTCCCTGTACTCTGTGAGCTCCCGCCCCTTCGTCTGCATCTGTGAGTTGATGGACTCGATTATTTTGGAGATCTGTGAGGACAGAAGGAGGAAGAAAATTAAATTTTGAGTTAAATAAGTGTCTGAGTACAATATATGACGCTATTAAACGCCAGAGCACTCGGTGTTTAAAGAAAAATTGTAAAATGCTCTCATTTCCTCTTCCATCACCTGTTCTTTGTTGTTTTCCAAGGCAGGTAGAACTTCTTTTACTGTCCTCTCCACCAACACTCCTCCTATTAGACGGAAGCATTTCCTCGATGGATCCACCTCCTTCAATGTGTCTACTACTAAGCTGAATAGAAAAACAGAAATGTTAAAAAGAAAACTTATTCAACTCAAAAGGTAACACAGGAATGCCTCAGCTAGTAGCTGACATTGTTATTCCCCAGACTGTGAAATATTTGCAGCTAAGAACATGCATTCAGTGTTACATTCACATGCACCACCTGGTCTGCCCTAGAGCTTATTACGTATTTAGATGCTTTTAATGTCAGGCCATGAGTCGCAATTAACATCCACAAGTCCACTAGGATCATAAATTTCATCATCAGACAGTGAGTGTGAGGGTCCATGTGTCTACGAGGACTTATCCACGGAGACTTTATTTCACCATGCACCGACCACACATGCACTCTGGGAGGTGAACTTAAAAGAAGTATAACAGGAATAACGACTCAGCCATCAGGTCTTCCACCAAGTATATTAATACCCATACAAGTATATCTGACACTTCATTTAAGCATTTATTTATTTTTATATTTAAACGTTTTAAGATCAGTTACTTAAACTCAGTTACCAAAGTAACTGCTGCAAACCAGCCACCTGTTCTGGTTGTGCCAATGAACTGTTGGCAATCAGTACTGTTTGCAAACATGCAAACGTTTCCTAATAAACACTTGCTGTGTGTGTTCTCTATCATCTGTCTGCTTTTTCTGTGTTCACGTGTGTGCGCACACATTTGAGAAGGCACGCAGTAAAACCATAAAATAATTTAGCTGCTTCCCAGTGCGTGTTGCAAGCCATGGTCCGATGGATTAAACTCCACCATCTTGGACTTCTGCTCTGAGATCCTCGATGAGTTGGAGGGGCACTGGAGCTAGAACCTGAGCTAGAATTTGACGAGGACCTAGAGTCAAGGCATGACCCTTGATACCTAGATAACGTCTATCGCCACTAGGATTTCATTCTGCTGTCGTAGCATCGGAGTCGTCAAATAGCATAACTGAATTCTGTATATCAATAAATCATGTTCAGTTCTCTCTTTCTTGAACTGCTGCATGAAACTTCTTTGTAAATGTAAACTGTTTAGAGCGGATCAGAAGGTTTGTACCGACCTGTGCTCGTTGATGTCCATCTCCAACTCTGCAGCTTTAGAAGCCATACTGCGCTGTTCCTGACGCATCCTCTGAAATGTTGCCACCACCTGCCACACAAAACCACAGTGAGCACCATCATGGACCAGCAGAGACTGGACATGTAAGCATGTCTGATCCACACATAGTTAAGGTGTAAAAGTCTATGTAACCTCACTTAACAGAAATTCACACATTTTCAGTAATTTTTTGGCTATATCATAAAAATAATGGCATTTTAATTTTGAGTAACTTAAACACCTCCTGGTGATCAAAACCAGTGAGCCCTGTTTCTACCAGTGGGGGCTGTGTGGAAACTGTGAGGGATTGTTCACATTAACAATTAACCAGACTTCACTAAAAACACATAGGTTCTCTACAACAACACACACAGCCATCACTATTTTATGAGATGACTGAGGGATTTTAATATCCGCTCAGCATGAGTCTGTGATGGTCACTGCCGTACTCTATGCTGTTCTGTGCTGCGCTGGGACAGCAGAGGGCAGCTGACACCAACAAACGCAAACTGATCCATGATGGACAGCCTGCAGGAGCACCACATGGAACCATTGCATTAATCACATTAATCGCTTTCCACATACTTTTGTTGAGAGCAGCTACACTGCAGGACTTTTACGGCAGACTCAGTTCATCGTTACAGGTACTTTATGAATATCTGAGTAATGTGGCTTCACGTTGATTGAGTCGGGCTGGGTGGTCTTCAGTTATAAAAATAGCATCTTCTATTCACCCAGCCACACCACCTCGTTACACACACGCGCACATTTAAATACGTCTAACAGCAATAAACCGCGCTCTAGAAGCGCACACCTGACCCCAGCTCATTATATGAACGCATAAACCTTCATGTTTAACACCAGCTGCTTGTTAGAGAGCAGACCATGACGGCGATGGGAAGCTAACGTTAGCTTTAGCTATCCGGGACTCAAACTGGTGGCTGTAACTCAACCGCACACGGCCCAACGACAACAATATCAACGACTGCACCGGTGAAGCAGCCTGAGGTGGAGGGGAGGGTACCTGTTCAGCTGACGGGCCGGACTGTTTCCCACCGCTGCTGTTGCTGGATTTGCTACCCGTGCTGCTACTGTTGGCTGCCATCTTGGAAGGGTGTTGCTTGCAAGGGACCCAGGAAAGACGTACAGGGCTGGTTTACGCGATTGCCTGTATAGAAATGAATAGAATAAAATAAAGTGGGACTTTTCATTATGGTATTATTTTCTTTTAATCACTGTAGTATGTGAAATTTTGGACTGCCTCACATTACTAGGCCTTCAGTATTGACCAATTACTGTATGGACCTTAAATGACATTGTTACACAGCCTATGTTGTTTTTATTGTGGATTATACAATTTTTATTTTTACTTCTTATGGTGTTGCTGCAAGACGGCAATTTCCCTTGCGTGATCAATAAAGAATCTGTCTATTTACACTCTATAGCGAATTCATTCCTTTATGAAATCCCATTTGAAAGCCTTAACATTAGAGTTTTCCATATTATTTATGAGTGACTTATGCTGGGCATACACTGTGCGATTTTTGGCCCATTTTGAGCCGATTTTTGAGTCGACCGTTTTGGCGATCGGTCCGATTTTGGCCTTCATCGTGCGCCGTGCATCGTGTAGTATACGTGGGGTAACGAGAAGCGATTAACACCTCACGACCAGCTCCCGATCATCAATCGCTTGGTCGTGATCCTCGCGACCGTCGTGAGGCTGTCACCGCAGCTTTTCACACTGCGCACGCGCAAACACAAATGTCGGCGAAAAAGACGGAGCAGCACAGCAGTGCAGCGTGTGATGTGGACACAAGCGATGGAGGCACAACTTGTAGAACTATGGCAAGCTCATCAGGAGCCTTTTCGATGTGGCCTAACAAAATTATCACGACCACAACAACCGTGAAAATAGTTGGTTCTACATTGCTGCTCAATCACAGCTGCCTGATCAATGTTTTTCATTAGCAATTTAGCAAAGTTGATGGTGGTGGTGTGTCTGTGTGAGTGGAAGACAGAGAGGGAGAGCGAGCGACAGATTTTCTGTTATAACCTTAATTTTTATGGACGCACAGTTTGAGAACTCAGGTCGCATCAGAGCATCGGGCCGTATACAACAACAACAATCTTTATTTATAGAGCACATTTAAAAACCAACGGTATGCCAAAGTGCTTAACATAAAACAAGTTAACACAAGTATAAACAGAGTCATAAAAATAGAAGTGTAAAATTATGTTCACAGGAAAAGCCACCAATAAAAAATATAACTATAGCACATAACCATAGCACAATATAACTATGCCATCAAAACACAATGGCGACAAGACATACACAGCAGAAATAAAAGCATGATAGGAAAATTAATAGAATAAATAAATCTCTGCAAACAAGGCCAGCATTCAACCGGTAGAAAAAGCAAGATTAAACAAATACGTTTTAAGCCGTGATTTAAAAGATTGAATAGAGTCAGACGCCCGGATGCCAATCGGAAGGTTGTTCCACAACTCTGGTGCAGCCAGAGCAAACGCTCGATCACCTCTAGATTTCAGCCGAGATCTAGGCTGCACCAGCAGTAACTGCGAGGATGATCTTAAAGCCCTAGCAGGAACATATGAGCTTAAGAGTTCCTTAAGATAGCTCGGTGCTGTGTTATTAGTGATTTTAAAAGTAAACAACAGAATTTTAAATTGGATACGGTATTTCACAGGAGTAATGTGGGCAAACTTCCTAGTTTTGGTTAGAATGCGTGCAGCAGCATTTTGGACTGTCTGTAATCTGTGAAGGAGGGCAGAGTGGAGACCAAAATAGAGTGAATTGCAGTAATCCAGCCTCGAAGTTACAAAGGCATGGATGAGCTTTTCCAGGTCTTTTTTCGGGATATACTGCCTGGCCTTAGAGATAAGGCGGAGTTGGTAAAAACTGGATCTAACAACAGCAGACACTTGTTTATCAAGTTTAAATGAGCTGTCTAGTAGCACGCCCAGATTCCTAGCAGTGTCAGAAAAGGAACTAGTGAGAAAACCAAAAGCATCACGAAGTTTGGCACGGAGAACGTGTGAGACCCTGCATCGTGACCTATGAACTTCTAGCCTCTGCTAGTCAATCATACAGTTTGAGCAGGAGCTGAATCGCACGACTGAAAAAAAGAATCGCACAGTGTATGCCCAGTTTAAGACTATAAACTCAGCAGGAAAGTTTTTTACAGAGGCTTTTCCATAAACATTTATAGGACCTGAAGTGTTTTTGAAACTACAGCAATTAGCATCTGGTGGTCTTCAGACAGAATGCAGGTTTAAGACACTTTGGCTTCAGTGTACACTCAGTTATTCCCCTCGTTATTTTCTAAATATGTTCTAGGTTAGTAAATTTACTTGTGAACGACCCATTTCCCCATAAGAAAGTAAGCAGTCTTTGCTTTTCTGGAAGATGGCTGCCCACCACCTGCCAGCTGCAAAAGGTTGTGTGTGGCAAACCGCTGGTCACTAGCTACCTAGATTTCTTTTTTTAATTGAGCAATTGTAAAATACAAACTTTCAAAGAGGATAACACAGGTAATACAAATGAAAATTTGGAACAGTACAACAGTACAAGCTTGTATGAATCAGGAGTACACATTTTTTGATATTAAGAGATAAACCAGAAGATTGAGATAATAATACTTGAAGTTTTATCTACCATTGATTTATCTTTCAAAAAGATAGATGTATCATCTGCAAACTGACTTTGAACTCTTTGAACTCTCAAAATTGATATTCCTTGTATGTTGTTAGAATTTTTTGATTAATAGTGTTAAGAAATAGGGCATCCTTGTCGGATTCCTTGTTGCACCTTCAAGGAGACCGTGCTACTGATGTCAGTGTAAAGCATTTCAACCATGTTGCAAAATTTACTTCCAAAGCCCAAAAATTCTAAAGCTTTTAACAAAAAGGAACGCTCGATTGTGTCAAAAGCCTTGAAGAAGTCCAGAAACAACACATAGCTGTCTGTTGTGATAAATTTTCTGTAGTCTAGCAGGCCAAGAATCAGTCTAGTGTGGTTATGTATGTTTCCACCCTTCACAAAGGCTGACTGGCACTCATCCACTATTTTGGATAGCCCCAAATCCAATCTATTGGAGTAAATATGTGCTAGCAACTTGTATTCATTGCATAATAAAGTAATTGGTCTCCAATTATCCAGCAATAGTTTGTCCTTACTGGGCTTTGGAATTAATGTGATAACACCCCTTTTCATGGTAGACGACAGAGATGACCAGATGAAGTACATTTCAAAAAGGCATACAAAGCAGTACCCTGATATCATTCCAAAAATGACTATAAAATTCCACTGTTAACCCATCCAGTCCTGGTGACTTTCCTTTTGAAGTATGCCAAATTGCTTTATCTAGCTCTGCAATTCTAAGTTTATCTTCCATGTGTTGCCTAAAAGACTCGTCAATTATTGTACTACTTGGCCTAATTATTTCAAAAAATGTTTGACAGTCATCGAGTGAAAAGTTAGATTCATATAATTTCTTATAGAAATGTTCTATTTCCTTATTTATTTGTTCTTGGCTATCATTCCTAAGATTATCAACAAGTAGTTTATTGATTTTCTTTTTTGTTTGTCTTTGTTTTTCTAGGCCAAAGAAATAAGAAGTATTTTTTTCACCTTCCACCACGAGCTCTTGAGCGTATAAATGCTCCTTTTGCTCTTTCCAGATGTAAACTATCCAACTGATTTTGAAGATTATTTAGTTTGATTTGTTCTTCTACAGATGGGTCTTCTTTTTGACGTAATCTATTCATATCATTAATAATATCATGTTGTTTCCTTTTTTTTTTTTTTTTTACTTTTGAGATGCCTTTACTTATTTTTATGGCAACTTCTTTGATTTTAAATTTTAAACCATTCCCATTTACTCAAGGGTGACATTTCCAGTAGACTAATTTTGTTTAACAAGTTTTTTTGTTTCATTGCAAAATTCCTCATTGTCTAGGAGGCTACTGTTAAACTTCCATAAATAGTTAGGGATATGCTTAACCCCACCTGGTTGAAAAGACATTGAAATAGCACCGTGGTCAGTCAGGGGTGATGCTGATATTTCACATTTAAGGACCTCATTTATCAGGTTAGTAGACATTAACCAAAAGTCTAACCTTGAACATTGACCATTATTAGCCCAATTGCACCATGTGAATTGTTTGACATTGGGATTTCTCATTCTCCAAAAATCAATTAGATTTCCTTTAGTAATAAATTCAGCTATAATCTCCTCATAATAGTGACTATTTCTTCTTGGAAGAAGGCGATCCATATAGACGTCAGGGACCAAATTAAAGTCTCCTCCAACTATGACTCTGTCAGTGTTGGAGTATTATAGGTCACTTTCCATTCCTCCAACATCTTACTCAAGGAAGAGTAAAGTTGTTTGATCTGTGTTCTTTTGTTATAACCATAAACACAAATCAAAATATATTTAACATCATTAAACTCAATCACCATCATTAGCCAGTGTCCATTATTGTCACTACTGTGCAGTGGCGGTCCTAGCCTGTTTGGCGCCCTGGGCGCACCTCGCAAACGGAGGGCGATAGAAAACCGATCGGTGCCTATGCCATTCCCTGGCTGACGTCGGGGCAGCATGAGTACGAGCATTTTTTCTTTTTTTTCGCCGATGCCCGTGATGCCACCCCCCACCACGATGCCGCCCCGGGCAACCGCCCGTATCTACCGCTACTGCTACTGTGGTTAATTACAATTCCCGAAAACCTGTTGAACAGGATAGTCACTCCAGCTGAAGTCCCATGGCTGAACAAAACACAATCTCCCTATTGTTGTTTCCAGAAATTTTTATCTGCCTACCCCGAATGAGTCTCTTAAAAAATAATGTTGCTCTTCTGCTCTTTGCAAAAAAGAAAAGTTGCCTTAGGCTTTGCATTGTTCTTTAAACCCCCAACATTCAAAGAAAAAAAGGATAACATTCGTTAAATAATAAGAGTGCACGAAGAGAGTGGTGCGCAGGAATGAGCAGCTAATGTGTTCCCAACAAAATTCAACGTTACCATTTATTGCAGCCAGAGATGGGCAGTAACGCGTTACTGTAATCTGATTACTTTTTCGAGTAACGAGTAAAGTAAGGGATTACTATTGCAAAAACGGTAATTAGATTACCGTTAGAAATCTTCACTGAAGTGAATAAGCATTTCATTACATACTTGGGCTTGGGCTGAGCACCTGCCCCTTTCCCGATGGGTGCCCAAAGTGCCCTTTTCTTCAGGCAATTAAAAAAAAATTGTAATTAAAAAAAAATGTGTGTGTGCGTGCGGAGTCCTGTCTGTGTTCCTTAACAATAATAGTTAACTATTAATCACAGTTTTGCTAAATAAAAAGATCTGACTTGCATCAGTCACATGACTACCCATTAATCAATGATCGCCCTTGACGGCAGAGCGCGCTGGTTATGAGCCGGGAACAAGCTCGCGAAGAGCACGCGCATTTTCTTGCTACCAGAGAGCAGAGTGAAACTGACCCCCCCACCCACTTGAAACGTAAAGGCAAATAGGCGGAGCAGTTAGTGTTACGTTTTTGCCGATTTGTGCAGGTAAAATGAGCGTTTGTGCTGCTACGGTTTCTGAGATATTAAACTTTATTTTATAGGTCATTCAAAGGTCACCATCCCCCAAGACTGCTCCAAAACAGACCAAAATGGTCTACTTTTTTAGTGCTACGTTTGTGCTGATTTGTGCAGGTAAAATTAGCGTTTGTGCTGCTAATGTTTCTGAGATATTCTGTTATGGTATTACTGCTGAAAAATGTATTTTTCAAATGACTTTTAGCTTTGTGTGTTCACTTGTTCAATAAAGTTCTGTTAAAAAACTCTTCTTATTGTATTTAATCATCTAAATTTGTAATGAGTGTAGTCTTTTTTTTTTTTTACTTCAGTCACTTTTTGTTCATAAAACCACGATGCAAATGCTTGAGGATTTTTTTTTAGAGTGGGTTAAAAAAAACTTTATTGAAAACTTACATTTAAAATACTGAGGTTTTAGTTACTGAGTTAATACATGATATAGCTAACTGTCTGGATCAAAGGGATTTTTTTTTCAATGTTAAACATTTTCAAAAACCCAGCAATTGCAAATTTGCAAATCTGAGAAAACTTTTAAAAAAATGTTTCTTATATGACTTTCAGTGAGAAAATGCATCACTCATTCCATCATGAGTCCATACATTTCCTTTAGGGAATACACTCATTAAATATAAACTGGTGACCAGATTATCTCAGTGTACTTTCCATTCATGTACACCTCCTTTACTCTTTCACAATTCCTTAACCACATTTTTGTTCTAACTTTACGTCTTTCAATGAATTGTTAAAGAAGACATGGATTTGTTGCTGGGGGTATTTCACCATTCAGTTTTTTGTCGACCTGTGAGGGAAGGTTCTGGCCTGAACTGTGACCAGTGTTTAATAGTCCAGATGTATGTGGACACAAACGGTTGAAGCATTATGGTCATATATTTGGGGATGAATATAGTTTATTTAACTCCAACACATAAAAACTGATACAAATCAAAATAACACATCACTGCGATCCTGTGTCACATCACTTAACACTTTACAATGGCAAAGACTCAACAACTGTGACAAACAGACATAACTGAGGTCATTTAGGATTAGAACTGAGTGACTGAATATAATTAACTCAACTTGTGGATCTCACCAGAAAGAAAATGAATCCTGTAAGTCCTTTAAAAACTGGGTGGAAGATCAGACATGTCAGTGAAAGAAAAGCTTATGATAATTTCTATGAAACAAAATCAAACAAAATCACATAGTCAAATGAATAAAAAACAGTTTGTACTCAGATGATCTTTTAAAATACTAAACATTTAAATACTTGACTCAATAATCCTCATAGAAACAAAAACTATATACTGAATTTTTTTAATTTAAGTCATTTGACACAAAAGTTTAACAAAACTCAAAAGGAATCAATTACATGTCACATATCATATGTATTTAAAAGTTAAAATAAAATAACTAATCAGTGACTACATGCATATTCTCAGTGTCTATTGTACTGCCGCGAATGTCCAACAATCTTTTCACTGACTGTAAGGTTTTGCGGATGAATACAACAAAATAAAACCAGTATCAGTACCAAACAAAGAAGATTTATTCATAACAGACAGGAAAAGCCCCAAGGAAGCCGAGTTAACGATAAAAACAGAGTCAACTCTCGCGGCCCGGTACCAAACGACTCACAGACCAGTACCGGTCCGTGGCCCGGGGGTTGGGCACCGCTGAATTAGAGTATTTTTCATGAACTTGATGAAAGTGATCAGCCAGCATTGTGGGTTGTTTTTTAAATTTTATTGTAAGCCACAGTAGTTATGTTTCTGCGTAGTAACAATATCTTAATTTAGAAATTTTTCTTCAGTATCACAAAAACAATTATTGTGATATTTTCTCCTGTAAGGCTCCAGTCAACCGCGCACCATGAATTGGAAAGTTACTAGATGTAAAATGATTCTTTCAAACTTTTTTCTGCCTGTTCTGTGCTGATTTTTTTCCAAGCTTCTGGAATGACAGCAGGTGCTGCTTCATATTCTTGAGCAAAGTTACGGTTGTATTTTGTCATTACATATTTCCAGTAGTCTGATGCCTCCAGGCTCTCATCCGGTTGAATTTTCCAGTCTTTATAAATTTCCTTGTAATTCTTATAAGGGTGTGGTTTATATTGTGTTTCAATGCAGCAAAAGTTTTTGTGACTTTTCACATTGGAAGAGCATAAGTCAGTGAGAAGTATACCTATTGAGAATTTCCTGTATTCACCCAGACCCTGTGGCCTGTGCAGTGAAACAAAGTGCTCAGTATGGGCTTTTCCTCCTGCGTCACAGGGAGCTGCACAGAATGGACACTGTTTGCCACAACCAATCAGCTGCTTGAAAAGCTCATCCTGAGGCTGCACACAAAGATGTTGTAGTTTCATTTCAAAGGTAGATTCTTTAAACTCATTTCTGAGAGTTTCTGGCATGTCATTCACAGATCTTGTGAGCCAGTCAGCAAACTGTTCCTTCTCAGCGTTGTTCAGTATCATGAAAGCACCAAGAGCATCCTGGGAAATGACCAGTTTTTTACCAAGTTCTTTGCAAATATCTTTAATAAAAGCCTTGAAGCCATCACTCTTTCTGGTTTTTGCCTTGTTGATGGCAGAATTTATGCTGTCAATACATGACTGCAGATGTCGCTCCTCAAACTCAAAAACTGTTGACTCATTTGAGAAGCGCTTCTTTATCTGTTCAAGTATCCATGTCTTTGCATACTTCTCATATGAGCGAATATAGCTCAGATAGCTTTGAAAATCCTCCTTGGAGAGCAAATCCAGTAAAATTGAATACTGGAAGGACATTCTTGTGCTGAACTGCTCGAGTTTCCTCATTTCATCAATGATATCAGGGCCCAGGGAGCGATTAACAAAGTCTTCAACAGCAGGCTTCAAACATCGATTTGTGAATTCTTCTGCCTTCTTCTGACACTGGTCTCGTTCATTGAACACATCTTTGAAATCATCATGAAACTTTTCCTTGTTTTTAATCAGAAATCTGTACGGATCATTTTCTTCTATGAAATCTTCGTGCATTTTCTGAAACTTTCTGGCTGCAAATCCACAGATGTGCTGTTTTAGCGAAACTTCAAACTCGATGTTTATCTTAACATCTTGATGGTTTTTCAGCTTCTCATCAATCATGCGGAGGATCTCCTGGATGTAAGTGTCATGGTAATTGATTTTTTTTTTCACTTGTTTATTCACAGAGTGTTTGCAAGCAGCTATGATGCTGTCAGACAGACCTTTTATGTGATCCTGACCAGTAAAAACTTTGTTTGTTGTGTGTTTAAATTTGCTTAACCATCTTTCAGCTGTATGTTTGAAAGACTCGTTTCCAAAATCTTGCAGATTATTTTCATTTAATAATTGATGTGCACGGCTCCCCCTGTGTTTCAGATTTTCTCTGAGGTAGCGGGACACGCTGTCTGTAACATTTACAATTTTTTGTTCAGAGAAAGACAGTTTTTCTAAAGTTTCCTTCCACATCTTCTCAAACTCTTTTTCCAACTCTCTGTTTGTCATTTTGACTTTTTTCTTTCGACATTTATCAATTAATGCACACACTGCTTTTTCAATCTCTTTTCTGTGACTTTCTTTGATTTTAATAATTTCTGTCATTCCCTGTCTGATTTCTGCTGCTGCTTCAAGCTGATACTTTACACCGGTTTCTATTTCAAGACGAAGGATTTTTGCACTGTTTGAGAATTCCTCTTTGTATCCTTCAACCAGATCCACATGACCCTCTGTTTGCTTGAAATATTGTGTCACATTGTCCAGAATCTTTGTCTCCCGTGCAGACAGCACTGTGGAGGCTTCACTTTTCAAAAATCCGAGAAATTCTCTCATGTCAGATGTTTCAGATTTTGCTGCAATGGTACCAAAATTTGAAATTATCGTTTCTGCATCTTTTACCCAGGTGTACATGTATTTTCTGAACTCCCACTCCCATTTGTTGAACTGTGTGCAGAGCTTCATGTATGCATCAGCTACTAGGCTGTTTCTGAAGCTGAAGATGAAGTTTTCATGCTTTACTGCATTCCACAGACTTTTCACCCACTCTTTAAACTCCATGACATTATTAGCAGATGACTCACAATTTCCCAGTAGTTGGATGATGTTTTTCTTGAGTTCATATACAGCCTCACTGTATCCTGCATTAACTGGTGCCATTGGTGGGTTTCCATTCCACAGTCCAGGAATGTACCAGTTCCCAGTGTCTGGACTGTACTCCATCACATCAGTGAAGCTCTTGTTCTCCTCTTTCTTTTCCATTTTGGCTGCTGCCTGAGTCATCTCATTCAACTGATCCAGGAGCAGTTTCCTGTCTCGTAAGTTCTTATCATGGGCTGAAACATCCGACACATTCTGGTGAACAAACTGACATTTAGGCTTTTTGCCCACCTCCTTCATCCTGAGAAAAGCGTGCACAACTATTTGTAGGATGTCTTTCATTTCTGTTGAATTCTCCATTGCAATGTTGACTATGGTGACATCACTCAGCCCAACAACAAGTGTAGCAAGCTCATTGTCGTGCTCATAGCTGTTGTCCAGTTGTGCAAGTTCTGGTGACTTTAAGCCCTCAGTGTCAATGATCACCAAGAAGTCACAGTTTAGGACGTTTTTCATGTCTTCATTGATTTTGATGAGCAACATAAAGGCACCTCGAGTACATCGACCACTGCTGACTGCAAACTGCACTCCAAACATGGTGTTAAGGAGAGTGGACTTTCCTGTGCTCTGAACTCCAAGAACTGTGACTACTCGTATCTTTCTGTTTGGAGACACCAGGTCACTGAGCTGAGAGAGAACATCACTCACCCATCTGAGAGGGATGTTGGATGCATCTCCATCTACAAGCTCAAGAGGAAATCCATCAAGCAACAACTCTGCACACAGTTTGGGAAGATGCTGCAATTGTTGATGTGATCTGTCTGTTTCTGGAAGAGACAGTGAAGCTTCATAGATCTGACCCATTTCACGAAAGAAGTGTTCAGTCCCCAGTGAGCTGTTGGAAATCTTTCTGTCAATTTCTTTGATCTCCTCTTTGTTCTCAGAGTTCTTGCATTTTTCTTTATATTTCTCTCGGAGTTCAGACAGTTTTACATGAGAGACATTATCGAGGTTCATTCTCATCCACTTCAGGAAATAAAGCCTCTCTGTTCCTGGGCTTGATATCCCTGTGATGAAGTTTGTCATAGCTGTCGACATCTCATAAGAGTTCTGCTTTTTCCGCAGTTCTTTTTTCTGTTTCTGAAGATCACTTTTGTAATCTTCTACATTTTTAGACCCAACATTTCGAAGTCGAAACTCTTCCTTCTGTAACGAGGTCAGTGTTTTCCATATGTGGCCTTGTCGGGGAAGCTCATCTTCTTTATATTTATGGATGTCTTGAATTCCTGCGGTGATGGTTTTTGCATTTTTCTTTGCAGTCTGGCACTCTGAAAAATCTTCATCAACCAGGATTCCCAGTTCATGGGCAACATCCACCATCTTCTCTATTTTCATCTTCAGCTCTGATTTCTCAATCACATTTCTGACTGTCTTCCTCAAATCTTTTACAAAGTGTGCTTCATTTTTCTGCTTTGTCTTAAAAATAATGTTGTTATTGTTGAAGCACAACTTGGTTGCCAGGTTTTTCACAGTATCCAAATTGAAGCGCTTGCTCTCACAGTTACCAACCAAGAAGATCTGTGCTTTTTTGTTCTGGCTTTTAAGTAGACTGATCACAGAGTCAGACTCAGAATCCAAATGATCAAAGAAAACAAAAACTGCTGCAGATGTCTGACACAAAAAGGAGTATTGTGTTTCAAATGAAGCAATGTCTCCGCGAAGGTTGGCTACAGCCACTGGCTGACTGAAAATATCAATGTTTGTGTTTCCACCAGGAAGATACCAAGTAATTTCAGTCAGTCCGTTGGAAATTCTTCTTGAACTGTCACCACACTCCATGTTGTGGTGAACAAAGGTGTTGTGGTATTGCTGATCATTGCTCAGAAGCTTATTGAGAAACTTTGACTTGGACAAGGAGCACTCACTCAGTCTGACAAAAGAGACCATTGGAAGTTCAGAGAGAACGATTCTTTCTTCAATGAAGCCCTTTGACTGTGAAAGAGACTGAGGTCTGTACTTTTTAACAATGTCTCTCATGGCCCACAGCATGAGTGTGCACTGTTCTGTGTCACAATTAGGAAGCAGCAGAGGGACAGAGAACTGACACATGGACATTTTTAGTGCCATTTCCTGCTGTAGAAAACCATCAGAACACAGAAAGAGAGCAGTGATTATGTCGAGGGGGTTCACCATATCCTCTGTGTTTGAATGGTTGATCATATTATCAAGATCTAAGTATGCACTCCCTGTTTCATCATCACTGTTTGACTCACACTCTGATGTACATTTCACATTAAGCATCATTACTTTCTTTAGAAAATACCATGGAAGGTCAGATTTACGCCTGGCAGGTTCATCAGTGATGTTCTTCAAATCAATCTCAAGTATTCTGCTGAGTGATAGCTTCTTTGTGTAGCACTGCGTCAAGTCCAGCTCTTCCAATAAGTTCTCCAGGTGTTTCACTGTGGATGTGAGATTTAAAAGTTATTGCATCCTGCTTTTATTTACAACTTAACCAGTATGTCATCTGGTTTTGTAATTGGTGTTAACTTTTACTTGTGTGTGTGTGTGTGTGTGTGTGTGTGTGTGTGTGTGTGTGTGTGTGTGTGTGTGTGTGTGTGTGTGTGTGTGTGTGTGTAGGTAACAATGGACTGACCTTTGCTTTCATCCTTCATGTCTTCAGGAGTCTGGCTGGACTTTTGTTCCTTTGGTTTCAGGTTGTCTGGCTCTGAGCTGTCCATGTCTGTCAACTCTTTTCCTCCTGTCTGCATGTAATCACTGTGTAATTCTCACTTTCACCAGCAGGCGTGTCCAAATGCTGAGACACTAACTCACTGTTGATATTAAACAGTATTGTCTTGACAACTAGTAACTGTAGGGATAATAATAGTAATACTTATAATATTAATATATTAATGGTTTTTATTTACAGAAGTCACATCATGTCATGTCCTTCTGCTGTGGCAATAAAAAGCATAAAGATGACTTTTACCTCCTGTAACAATCTGCTGACAGTCATCCCTGCAGGTAGAACATGGTGCCAATGGAGGTCATCCTCACAGTATAGTTCAACAACTAAATCTTCATCATTGTTTTCCTTTTTTACAAATGACGATAAAAAGAGAAAAAACATTGAAATACATTATTGCAAACACATATCAAGAGAACAATATCTCCGTTTCTCCCAATCATCTCACAAACAATTTGAGTACTTTTAATAACATAGGCAAATGAGTAAAACCCTGACCATGATTTTCATACTCGTTTGCAGCCCTGTGCCCTAAAATATGTGGTTCACAAAACCATTGTTTTGTGTTAATAAGGGTTTTGAATTGTGGTTTTTAACTATTTGTCCCTTAATACAGTATGAATTTAAAAGCGTGGGGTTAACAGCCTGCCTGCAACCAAGTGATGTTCTATTATTAGACTTCAGGGCAAGTAACATTAACAAACACCATGTTCATACATTGTCCATAAGTGCACTTGGCACCAGGACAAACTAGGTCACAGGTTGATGATCAATTTTGTCATCATATCATCAGATCTGTGGCTATATATTCTGCACGCTTGATTGAAAAGCTGAGCTGAGCTGTCAGAATGTGGCTCGGCCAGTAAATAAAACAACTTTTTTCTGCTTCTGCACTATTGACAATAAAATTGTTGTACTATTGCTGTGGATAAGTCACTTCCTTTCAATTCCTCAGGCAGTGTATTGCAGCAGGGATTCTGACAACTCCTCTTACACTGTTAGATGAACACATTCCATTTCACTCAGGATCATGTGATTTCTTGTAAAGGTGTATAGTGCCTCCTTTCCTCTCATTCTGTAAAGCAGTGTAGTGGACCTTAGGTCACACACTTAACTAAATAAACTAAACCTAAAAAACTAAAACTATATGTGAAAAAATATTCAACTAAGAAAATTGTCAAAACCTACTTTTTAAAAAACTGTTGTTATGCGGTTCAGAGCTGTGGATCTGGAGATTTTTTCTGGAGATCTGTATCTATTGGGCGCATTTAAGCGTATTTAAGCTTTTGTGGGTGAGCAAGAGACATGTTATGTGTTATTTTAGACATTTTTACATACAGACAAGTTTTTGAAAGTCAAAACGATCAGATTTGTGAAAGCTGAACTTAACAAATTGTGCGTAAATGATCAGTATTTATTCAGGTTTGGATGTATGCATTCGTGAAATGCTTTTACATGTGTTCTTTAGTAATTGTGTGGGAATTGAAGCATGCATGTGTGAGTCTTCAAAGGTTACATAGAAATTAGGGGTGCAACGATATTCCTATCGATATTGAACCGTTCGATACAGTGCTTTCGGTTCGGTACGCATATGTATCGAACAATACAACATTTGTAATTTCTTTTATCAATTTTCCTTCTGACGATGCTGTCTGTGTTGAGCGCTCAGTGAATCTGGGTTCGACTACTCCGCCTAGGCTGCACTGTCGAGCGCAGATCCACTGAGCGCTCAACACAGACAGCATAGTCAGAAGGAAGAGCGCAGGGCAAGCTAGCGAGACAGAAGTTAAGCTCTACTTGCAACAGGCAAATTGAACGTCATTCAGATCTGGCGTTTGGAATTATTTTGGTTTTCATGTGACGTATGACCCTGAAGGTAAGCGAGTCATGGACTAAAGTAAAACAGTATGTTGGATGTGCCATGCAATGCTCAATTACATTGGTGTGAACTAGTGTGTTAGCGCAGTTAGCTCGTTAACGTGTTGGCCGTCTAGCCCCATGCACGGAGTGATCGGCGGTAGCTCGTTAACGGAGATTTGCCGTGTTGTGGCGTTAAGGTCATTTCAACGAGATTAACCTGAAAGCACTAGTGGGAACACAACGAATATGACTGCACATTTACGCCGACATCATCCTAGTGCAAAGACAAGTGGAAGCAGACAAAAAAAAGCAAGCATGCTACTAACTTTAGCCGAGTCATTTAGACAGCTGTTAGCACATGATTCTCCTTATGCTGCTGAGAATATAGCCCAGAACAGGGGTGCTCAATCCCAGTCCTCGAGAGCTACTGTCCTGCAGCTTTTAGATGCATCCCTACTCCAACACAGCTGAATCAAATGTTTGATTACCTCTTCAGCATGCCATCAAGTTTGGAAAAGGCCTGATAACAAGCCATTCATTTGATTCAGCTGTGTCGGAACAAGGATGCATCTAAAAGCTGCAGGACAGTAGCTCTCGAGGACTGGGATTGAGCACCCCTGGCCCAGAAGAAGCGGATAGTATAGCTTTTATTTTGGAAAGAGCCATTTCTCTGTAATAAACTCTCTTTTCCAAAGATGAGTGATTCCTCAATCAGATACAGGGCTCGCAATATCGCTAGCCCGACGTCCTGGAGCTAGCGATTTTTTTCAGTCGGGCTACAAAAATCTCTCTGCCCTGCCCGTCAGGCTATTGTAGGAAAAATATATGTCAATGCTTTTGCATTCTTTCAGAAATGTAGCTGGGTAATTATGTCATTGGCATCGGTGATCCACTGTCAATATGTGACATATTGAAGTCGCGTTTGAATTTGCGCTTGTTTTTTTGCTTTCACTTTGCAATCGTGCGAACTGTGTATAGAGAGCGACAGCACTGATCTGTGAGTGATGATAATTTGTGCACCAATTCCTCTGACATCGTCTTATTAATCGTTAGCTTACTATGCAAACATGACAAGTGAAATCTCCCGCAGCTTACACATGTGAGAGGTTGATCGCGCAGAGAATCGCTGAGCTTATGTGAGTGAGCGTGTAAAAGCATTTCAGTTCTGCTGAGCCAAATAAGACAGGTCAGGGTGAAGAAGTGACAGCCAAATAAAAGCTTACCACAAAACGGAGAAGTTATGACAAATCAGACTATAAGGCAAAAAGAAAGTGCAGCTTTATGGTTTCATGGACAAAATAATTTCTGTGGCTGCAATATGACGAGCTAAATAACCAGGGGTGCACATAAGTGGTCCGCAGGTGCGCATTCGCTGTCAAAATAAAAAACACGCACAAGGGTTAGGGTTAAATTTAAAAACTGTACTTTTGAGTTAAAATATATATTTATAATTTTAATAAATGACAAATTAAAAATGCATGAACATTTTTTTGTATCGAAAAAATATCGAACCGTGACACCAAAGTATCGAACCGAACCCAACCGAACCGTGAATTTTGTGTATCGTTGCACCCCTAATAGAAATCATTGTATACATTTGTAAAGCTTGGTTTACACTTGTGGATCATTTCACATATGTTTTAATTTAAAGTAGGCCTGCACATGACAGCTCTGCTCTGCTCTTCAAAGTGTTTGTTAAACAGTTCTTTCAAGCAAAACTCTCTTCTCCTTATCTTATCATTCTCGTATTAAGTACAGGGTGGGCCATTTACATGGATACACCATAATAAAATGAGAATAGTTGGTGATAT
The DNA here is from genome assembly GCF_963969265.1 of Rhamphochromis sp. 'chilingali'. Taxonomy (NCBI): domain Eukaryota; kingdom Metazoa; phylum Chordata; class Actinopteri; order Cichliformes; family Cichlidae; genus Rhamphochromis; species Rhamphochromis sp. 'chilingali'. The sequence goes on along the minus strand of NC_137929.1, from coordinate 37,978,399 downwards.
TAAAGTCCTGTTTGTGGCACATTAGTATATGTGAGGGGGCAAACTCAAGATGGGTGGTGACCATGGTGGCCATTTAGAAGTCGGCCATCTTGGATACAACTTTTGTTTTTTCAATAGGAAGAGGGCCATGTGACACATCAAACTTATTGGTAATGTTACAAGAAAAACAATGGTGTGCTTGGTTTCAACGTAACTTTATTCTTTCATGAGTTATTTACAAGTTTCACTTTGTTCACCGCCATTGACATGTCAAAGAGGTTAACACGTGAGGAGCGGATCGAAATTGTGTTGATATCTGGTGAACGCAGTAACCGGGTCATTGCAGCAGATTTCAATGCAAGACACACTATGAGACCACCCATCTCCCATGCTACAGTTAGCAAACTACTTGCTAAGTTTCGTGAAACTGGTTCAGTGTTGGATTTGCCAAAATGTGGACGCAAGAAAACTGTCACTAATGAAGAAACATCAGTGGCTGTCCTAACTTCATTCAGCAAGAGCCCACAGCGTAGCACTCTCCGCATGTCACTGGAGAGTGGCATTAGTCGAACATCCCTTCGGCGGATATTAGCTACTCCCAAATGGCACCCTTACAAACTCCAGCTACTGCAGCATCTCAACGAGGATGACCCAGATCGGCGCACAGAATTTGCAGAATGGGCAAAACAAAAATTGGAACAGGACCCTCAGTTCACGCAGAAGATTTTGTTCAGTGATGAGGCAAACTTTTATGTGAATGTTGAAGTTAACAAACAAAACCACCGCTATTGGTCTGACACTAACCCACATTGGATGGATCCTCCAAGACTGTTGGAACAACAAAAATGATGGTTTGGTGTGGTATATGGGGTACAACGATAGTGGGTCCATTCTTCATCAATGGAAACCTCAAGGCCACTGGATATTTGAAATTGCTACATGATGATGTGTTTCCCTCTTTATGCACTGAAGCTGGCACGTTCCCTGAGTTTTTCCAGCAAGATGGTGCACCACCACATTATGGTGCCAGGTCCGAGCATTCCTAGATGAACAGTTTCCTGGAAAGTGGATTGGTCATCGTGGGCCAGTTGAATGGCCCCCAAGGTCTCCCGATCTGAACCCCTTAGACTTTTATCTTTGGGGTCATCTGAAGGCAATTGTCTATGGTGTGAAAATACGAGATGTGCAGCACCTGAAACTATGGATACTGGATGCCTGTGCTGGCATTTCTCCTGCGGTGTTGCTATCAGTGTGTGAAGAGTGGGAGAAGAGGGTTGCATTGACAATCCAACACAATGGGCAGCACATTGAACACATTTTAAAAGTGGTCAGAAACTTGTAAATAACTCATGAAAGAATAAAGTTACGTTGAAACCAAGCACACCATTGTTTTTCTTGTGACATTACAAATAAGTTTGATGTGTCACATGTAGGGATGGGTATCGAAAACCGGTTCTTGTTGAGAACCGGTTCCCACTGTTTCAATTCCTTGGAATCGTTTGCCATTTTTGCAAACGATTCCCTTATCGATTCCAGTCGCCCCAAATGACGTCACCACGTTGCGGAGCGTCATTTACCTGGCATGAAACACGGCGCCTAAGCGGCTCAAACGCTCAAAAGTTTGATTATACTTTATGAGAACCGATGACAACAGGGCAACTTGCAAAGTAGATATTTCATTTAAGGGAGGAAACACTACGAATATGCAAAAGCATTTGCTCACAAAACACGCGATGACACGCGTTTTTAATTCCGCTCCGGACTCGTGACTCTCAACCCAGCAGCAGCGGTAACGTTTGCACGTCCTCTCCCGTTAATGTGGCAGGTAAATAATCAACTAACAGTGCATATTATGTTAGCGCAATCTGCCTTATTACAAGACCTGCCATTACTGTACATGTAGGTGACCATGATGAGAGAGACAGACAGAGTCTGGCTCAGATGCTGGCAGTTCTCGCTGCAGTCTACCGGTAGCGTCTCCTTTCAGGCCAGGATAGACTAATGTCACCGAGCAGTGTCTAAGTTTGTGGTCAAAGGCTTGAACCCATTTGCCACAGCAGATGCCTCCGATTTTTGGTAAGTGAATGTGTTTAATTGTAGGCAGGGACATTACTGGATATTCTTGTGTAATTGCCACAGAACAATTTATGTTATACTTTGTTATTGCTACAGAAGAATGTTGCAGCTTTAAGGCAGGGATGACTCCTGGAGTTGCTTTCTCACTGCATATGCTTTATTTCACAATCAGATCGATTCGATAACAAAAACATACAGCAGCTCCTCTCCTACTCCTAGCCCTTCGCTGCGGTGGAAAAAAGAACGACTTCAATCCCCTTCAAGGAACATACGTACAAAATAGTTTTCCTGATACACCAATTGCCATCTTGTAAATATGAGTACTCTGGCAGAGTAACAGTTCAAATGAAAAATACACCAGAACAAACAAGCAAACAAAAAAGAAGTGTGGGGTACCTTTGAACCAATGAACAAAGTATAACAATTTATACTTTTTAACATAACCTGACCCCGTCAATATGTGATATGTCTCACAAGAATATTTATTTTATTATTTTACATTTACAATTTTTTTTCCTGGGGACCCTGTGACACCCCATTGAAGAGTCGTAGGCTGGATCTCTCAAGATCTCACTGTTGGGTTTGTAAGGCCATGTTACTCCTAAATTTCTATCTTGTTCAAAGAGAAGATATAAAACAAAGTTCTAAGCTAATCGACCTTAGTGTTCTCCTTTTTAAAAAAAAAAAAAAAAATCGATAAGAGAATCGATAAAGAATCGAATCGTTAAACAGAATCGAAAATGGAATCGGAATCGTTAAAATCTTATCAATACCCATCCCTAGTCAAATGGCCCTCTTCCTGTATCCATATAAATGGAAATGGCCCACCCTGTATATGCATCCTGTCTGATTTGGATAGTTTTCTATCCAATTTTATCTGACTTGTGACCTGTTATTATTCTATACCAACCCCAAAATGCACATAATGCAATTTAGTCAGCACAGTGTGTTAGACTAATGTGTGCCGAAGCATACTTTTTCTTAACCCAATAATCAGACTGTAAGTCTACAAAGAATGAAAGCCTTTCTTGAGAAATCTTTTGCTTATTGCAGACTAGACTATTGCATTGAAAAAAGCAGCTTGGTGAATTCACTAGTTAACATCTGGTCTTCCTTATCATCCACATAACAGAAACATCCCTATGAAAAAGAAATAAAAGTATTAAACAACCTACCGTAATGGAAGAGATTTGTCGTCTAACTTAGTCTGCTTCTGCACTAGTGGCAGCACAATTGTTTTCCTGTTTCTGTAGACAAGTCGCTTCTTTTGAATTCTTCAGACAGTGTAGTGCAGCCAGTATTCTGACCTCCACTTTTATACTGTTAAATGAACACTTTCATTTTCACTCAGGAGCCTGTGATTTCTCGTAAAGGGGTGAGGTGCCTCACTTACTTTCATTTTGTAAGGCAGTGTAGTTAGATTCAAGATTCTTTATTTGTCACGTGCATGGTTATACGGGTATAACACGCAGTGAAATGTGGCCTGATAGGCTCCTCGACTGTGCAAAAAAAAAAAAAAAAAAGTGGTGGTGGTTAGTGGCAGTTTTTGATATGGGCGACATGGGCCGTAGTGTCATGGTGGGGGTGGCATCATGGGCATTGGCAAAAAAGTTGCTTGCACCCAATGTTCCCTCTAATTTTTCACGTGTCTGAGCAAACACACCAACTGTGAGAGTTGGACCACTGTGTGCAACATTAGACAATTCGAAACCATCCAAGTTACATGGTTTATTAAAATAATCAAATTACAGCATTTACATGTTACTTTTAATTAACTGCTTTAGCCCACTTACAATGAAAATTTAAAAAAAATCTTGTTCATGACCTGTGTAGTAACACTATTGGAAGTAAAAGTAACTTGAACTCCAATTTTGAAAACACAACTTTCTTTCTTTGTTTTTTATAAAGCTGACTTGTATCATGAGTCTGTGGTCTGGGAGAGAGTCCTGTTACTCTCTGTCTGCAAAATACAGTATATAATGACCAATGTTGGGCAATTAATTATATAGTAACTTCTTCAAAAAAGTAACTGAGTTATGCAAACAACAAAGTTTTTTGCAGCTGTTTACCTAAAAATGGAGCCAAGGCATTTTTTTAAATAAACATTTCAAACTATTTACAGAACAATCAGCTGTTCTGCATCAAATCTGATGCCACACAAATTATTTGTGTCACTCCAAAAAATAATTTCTGTCCACTATGAGATAAAGGAGAACAACAGCCTGATACCTGCAGGCCTGACAACTGGAGCTGTATCACTCCTGTAACACCTGTAACATTCAGCAGTTGCCTCATTGTTCTGCCACACACAACAAAACTACTGACTACACTACACACTAACTACACAAGATTTGGCTAAACGTTGCAAATCTCTCACATCTCAAAACACCGCTGTCACTCCTAAAACTTCCCCCTTTCCTAAACAACTAAATGCCACGTTGCCATATCATTTTTTGATAGGTTGACATGGTACATTTTTTGACCAATAGGAAAGGGTGGGGTTTTTTTTGGTTTTGTCTTTGCTCACAGGCGGAGAGTGCTTTTGAGCGTTTTCCTTATAAAACGCTGTTTTTACTATTTTAGTATTCAGGAATAAAACAAACATTGCATATATTTTTTTATCATAACTCTGATTTTATGTGGCCTATCAACACAATTTAAAAACTGCTATAAAGTTTTTAAATTGACACTTTTTCCATCAATTGTTCCATCTGTCCTGCTTACATCTCCAATGGTTGTACACGTTGTCATTAACGTGGCTTCACTCCACATCAGCCGCTTTGCTAGCTAAAGCACTGGTGTCGGCACATAAGGACGCTGTCATGGCCTGTCAACGACGTTGATTAGGGGCGTATATACGAATGTAAATCGCGTGATTGGCTGGACTATGGGATAAGGTGGCATCGTTCTAATCCCATACGGGAGCAGCCAGTCACTTACTGACTAACACTGCAAAACAGAATTGTTAAAGTTTTAATTCTATTTCAATTCAGGTTAGATTTTTTTTTTGTGCGCAACACAGATTTTCTGTGCGCAGAGACCGTGCCAGCAGTGCACAATTGCACTTAGAGGGAACATTGCTTGCACCCATGTTGTCCCAACATCATGCCAGTGCATTCTGGGGATTGCATAGGCACCGATTGGTTTTCTACTGCCCATTTGTAGGGAGTATGGACGCCTTCCATTTGTGAGGTGCACCTGCTGCTTGCTGCACTGGAAAGAGAGGGGCTGGGTGGCATCTAATAACTAGCTCGTGAAATAAAACAAAATAAACACAAACCAACAAATACAAAAACACCACACAATGACCCCCAAGAGCCTTTATACTACTCGTACAAATTTCCAGCCCAAAAGCTCTTACAGAAAGCCCAGAATGAACAGCACACGAACAGAGGGATATTAAACCCCTTGTGTAAAAATGATTTATGTGATTTATGACTTAGGATATTAATACAATTGTTATTTCATAACTTCATAACTTTATTTTCAATAATTCAAAAACTATGGTCAGGAAAAATATGGATTTTTATCATGAATAGTATTTTCTAATAGTAGTGTGTGTGTGTGACAAAAACTGCTGCCGATGTCTGACACAAAAAGGAGTATTGTGTTTCAAATGAAGCAATGTCTCCACGAAGGTTAGCTACAGCCACTGGCTGACTGAAAATATCAATGTTTGTGTTTCCACAAGGAAGATACCAAGTAAGTGGCCTGCTTTTTGATGAAAATTGTCTGGAAAGGTTGGCCAGAATAAACCAGAAAAGTTTGCCACATTCACAGGGCTTCATCACACCAACACTAGACACAAATTCTAGATGAGACACTGAGATTAGAGTTTCTAAGAATCTCAAAGAGTTTGAAAAAGAATTATGACTGAGGATATTAACATACTATCAGTGGGACTCTCCACCATAAGGGAAATTGCTAACAAACACCCTCAACTGCATCAGTCCCCAATAATTTCACACATTTAACTATGTAAAGGGCGCTTGAAGAAATTCAGATAAGAGCTTCCCCACTCATTTGATTCCTCAGAATGCATCCTCACTACAACCAGCCAGCTCTTCCACTGAGCCTGTGGATCTCTCTCATGAGCCCAAGGGTGCTGCACTGCTTGAGCCGGAACTTGAGATTTCTGAAGATCCCGCACAACATATCCAATATCCAACTCGGATACTCTCATGTTACCTGAGCCCATGGGTCTCCCAATCGTTTCCCAAGCATCCTAATTGTTTTGGAATTCATGTTCATTTTTACCTACTTTTTTGTGTGTAGGGTTAACAGCAGACTGACTTTTGCTTTTGTTCTTCGTGTCTTCAGGAGCCTGATTGGACTTAGAGAATAACAGAAACACACATAAAAATCTATTATTGCAAACACAGTATGTAGTGAGGACATTTTTTTTTTCATATATTTTACCTCCGTTGTTGGTATTGACTCCTACAGTTGCTCTGGGTTATTTGGTATGTTTCTCTCTGAAAGTAATGAGAGCCAAGCCTTTAACTAATTTGAGCACTTTCATAAACATAAGCTATAAAAACCAAATGACTGAAATTGGAGAGAAAAAGCTGAGGATGATTTTCCTACTCATTTACATTAGTTTCTGTTTGGGGTAGGCATTCTCATGGGCGTATCCATGTCTTGTTAACAGCGTCTAGACTTGATAAGCCACTGTTTGAAACTATGTATGAAACTTTTCAGAACTTGTTTAGCATGTTAGTAATGAAAGGATTGATTACAGAGAGGGAAACTTCTGCCATGTCCGGTTTAGCCAAACAGACAAGTTCAACAGTTGGCAACACTATCAGATGAACATTTCTCAGAAATCACTTGGTTGCCTCAATGTTCAAAGTTTTCCATTAGACCACCTTTATTTTTCATGGATATTAAATCCTGCTGTAGACACATACAGTTAACCATGTCACACTGTGCTTAAGATTTAATTCAGCTGCTTTTTCTTGTGAAGATGTTTTAATTATCATGGTTCTGGGTCAATTTTGACCCAGCCTTTTCTGTTTCTGTTTTGTTTTTCTAAATATATGCTTTGTTTGGGTTTTTGAGTTGTGCTGGTTTGATTTTGTATTAGGGGTTATTCTTGGTTTTCTTCTCATTACTTTATTTGGTGTTCTGGCCTTTAGTTTAAGTCACTGTCTCTGTTTTGTGTCATATTCTTCCTGTTTCTCTCAGTGTCAAGTTCGCGTTTTTGTGAATTGTTTCTTATTTCCTGTTTTACTTTGAAAGTTCATGTCTCATGTCTATAGCTGTGTCCCAAAACGTCGGCTGCATCCTTCGGAGGACCCGGTCTTCGTGGTCTACGTGGGCGGGGTCCTTCGAAGACCGAGAAGGCCGGAAGTGCGAGGCTGTGAAATGGGACAGTCTACCCATCAGATTTGCGTCACCGCTGTCTCGGTGGAGTTTAATAAACTTGGCCGTCTGCTCCTTGCTATCTAAAATATAACAGGACACTGGCGTAAATTGTCGACCGTCTCACGCTTCTGTTTAATCAGTTTTCTGTTTAACGTTTATTCAGCTGTGTGAAAATCCCGGAGGAACCCACCCGATGGATTAATAAAGTTTTATATAATCTAATAATCTAATAACTTTGATCTCAGCCAAACCGATTTACTCCGGAACAAATAAAACACCGAAAAAAGGCAAACAATTACATTTTTAAGTTATCCGAGTGACTTATATATCATGTTTAAGCTGAGTAGCGAAAGAGCGGGGATCTGAAAACGATGAAGCCGGGAGTCCGCTGCTCTCGCCGGCTGGAGTGACCATTGAACCCCACGGCTTGCTATCGAGCTGGTGGGTAATAGACATCTCCGAAAACGCCGGCACACTTTTGCAAAAATGCGATGTCTTGATAAACCAAGCAGATATTTGTAATTTACACAGCTACTTTCTCTCCTGAAAATATGTTAAAAGTTTATTTTGTCACCCAGAAAGATTAATAAGAGTAATTTTAAAACTTAGTAGCGGCCGCCATTGTTGGAAATTGGAGTTTGGCTGGGCCGCGCTATGAATTCTGGGGTATGGTGGGCCACAAAGGACACACCCGACCCATCCTTCAATTTCGGGGAAATGAAGGACACATTTGTCGGCCACATTTGAAGGAGTCGACGAATTGGGACAGCCTTCGTCGCCTGGCTGTGACGTAATCGGCCTTCAAATGCGGCCTCTGGAGGATGCAGCCGACATTTTGGGACACAGCTAGTGTGTTCAGTTTTACCTCTTCCGTTAGCCTAATTTCTCCCAGCTGTGTCTCCCTCCTGTTGCTCATTCCCTGATTACTCCCCTGTGTATATAAGCCCTGCGTTTTCCTGTGCTCTCTGTCGTGTCGTACCCTCAACTTGCTGTGTGTTTGTTATGGCCAGTCCTCCAGCACCTCTGTTTATGTAGCCGGTCTGGCCTTAAACTCTGATTGCCGTTAGTTCTCTATGATGTTGTGTTCTGCAAATGACCAGAGGAGTCAGCTCTCACTTTGCCAGCTGGGTGGATTTATTCTCCCAGAACTGTTTAAAATAAAAACAAAACAGTACAGCAACTTCACTTTACTGGACTTCTGCATGAACACCTCTCCTCAGCGGGGCCTCTAGGCGACTGAGGTGCAACATCACAATAAAATCTAATTAACAAATAAAACTGCTAAAATACTAAAATGTATTTATACACATATATAACAAATGAAAACGCACTGCATCGTGAACATATAGTGACAATTATCTCATCAACAAAATTAGACTTTAGGGAGACTTCATTTTCCAGTGGCAATTTTACATATTTTTTAGTTACATATATCTAACAGTAAGTTCGATACTTTGGTGTCACGGTTCGATATTTTTTCGATACAAAAAAAAAAAATGTTCATGCCTTTTTAATTTGTCATTTATTAAATTTTCAAAACACATTCCACACCACATCTCTGTGCGTTCATCATTTGTTTGAAGCCAGCTCACCTCTTGCAACTACTTTTCCGAGAATACATGCTTCTTTTGTGGTTCGGACTCCTTCTGACATTTCTTTGGAGGTGGAGGAACATCACAGTAATTGCTTAACCCTTTAAGACCTACCATAGAACCAAGTCCGCCAGAGCTTATATTATATTTTTACATGCTGTGGAGCCATTTTTGGGAGCATTTCAAGTTGCTATTGTCACGGCGAGTGAGGTGAGCCGTGTGGAGGAAATTGAGGATCCAAATGCAGGCAGTCGTGAAGGAGTAAAGGTGGTTTATTGAACATGAAAGTAAATACAAACGGCAAATGGAGCTAGAACTAAACTATACTGGGATCAACTAAACTACAGAGCACAAACCTTAACGAGAACGACCAGAAGAGACTAACGGCGGACAGCAGGGAGAACACACGGGTGAGACATGGTAGATACACAGATGAGGCAGGGTGGAATACACAGACGGACCAGCAACAACAATGACGGAAGACATGACTTAAATACACAGAGAACCACAGGGGAATTACACACAGGTGGTGGACACAGCTGGGAATAATCAACAAGACGAGACAAAGGTAAAACTGAACACACTCACATGAGACCCAGACCTTCACAATAAAACAGGAAATGAGAACACCACACCAAGACGCAGACCTGACACTGAGAGACAGACAGGAAATGATATATGAAACTAAACTCACATCGTAAACCCAGATAAACAGAAACATGGAACTCTAATAATAGAAATCATAATCATCACCATAACACGACAAGAGAACAAGAACACAATCCCTGATGAAAACTTAAATCAAAACACAATAAACTCAAAATACTGGGTCCAACGGCGAGGATGACGGCAGCGGGACGGCTGCGGAACCTGACGGCAGCGGGACGGCTGCGGAACCTGACGGCAGCGGGACGGCTGCGGAACCTGACGGCAGCGGGACGGCTGCGGAACCTGACGGCAGCGGGACGGCTGCGGAACCTGACGGCAGCGACGCTGCAGGCGGTGATGCGAATGGCGATGATGTGAATGCTGTAGGCGGTGGCTTGAATGCTGCAGGTGATGATGTAGAGATGTGCTGGCTGGGTCCTCCAGGACCGTCAGCCGGTGTGAGGACGTGCTGGCTGGGTCCTCCAGGACCATCAGCAGATGTGAGGATGTGCTGGCTGGGTCCTCCAGGACCCTCAGCTAACGAGGCGTGGTGCTGGGTGGGCTCCTCGGGCCCTCCAGCAGACGTGGCATGAGGCTGGACGGGCTCCTCGGGCCCTCCAGCAGACGTGGCATGAGGCTGGACGGGCTCCTCGGGCCCTCCAGCAGACGTGGCATGAGGCTGGCTGGGTTCTCCTAAACCCCCAGCAGACGACACTTGAGGCTGGCTGGGTTCTCCTAAACCCCCAGCAGAAGACACTTGAGGCTGGCTGGGTTCTCCAGAACCCCCAGCAGACGAAACATGAGGCTGGACGGGCTCCTCGGGCCCTCCAGCAGACGAAGCATGAGGCTGGCTGGGTTCTCCAGAACCCCCAGCAGACGAAACATGAGGCTGGCTGGGTTCTCCCGAACCCCCAGCAGACGAAACTTGAGGCTGGACGGGCTCCTCGGGCCCCCCCAGCTGAGATTGACGGCTGAATGGGTCCCTCTGGTCCTCCAGCGGAGGACAGGGGTAGAGGGGCGGACTCACTGGAGCTCTCAGCAGGGGATGACGGCTGAGACTGCTCAGTAAAGTCCTCTAATGAAGCCACTGGTGCTAGCATCTCGACCTCTAGGGGTCCAGAGGTGGCTGGTGACTGGCACCCAGCCTCTGGGGAGGCCCTAGAGGGAGCAACTGTCTCTGAGATGGCCAGTTTAAATGAACCAGTTAAAGTCTGTGTGAAGTGTGTTCCCTGCTTGTAATGAGGCTGTGAGGATAAAGGCTGGGTAAGTGAGTGGACAGGCTGCTGAACTGGTGAGGCTGATGAATCTCTTGCCAACTGAACTATTGACTGGGCTATGGACTGTAACATGGTGTCTACTGGGTCTGACTGTGACTGTAATGGAGGTGATGATTGAGTGGCTGACTGAGTGAGCGACTGCTGGGCAGCTAACCGAGCTACCGGCTGAGCAGCTGAGTCAACGAACACAGCCCCGGTATAAACAGTCATATGAACTGGTGAAACAGACAGAGCGTCCTTTCCACTCACCACAGCCGGCAGTTCTGAAGTCCTATTCTCCAGCTGTGGGGCGACGCGCCGACGGCGCGATCGTCGCTTCCTCCCAGGCAAAACCTCCGGCGGGCCGGGCAAAACCTCCGGCGTCCGGCTGGGTTGGGAAGCGATAGCGGCTGGTGGGTGTAGGTGAAGTTCGTGAAGGATGAAGTCTTGCACGAGTGGGTGTAGTGAGTCCAATAGCCAGGGATAATCCGTTAGCAGCTGTTGCAGTCTGGCTTCCAGAACGTGGAGGAATGCTTCTCCCTCGTGCTCTAGCCACAGGTTGATTATTTGTGAAGCGGAGTTCGTGATGAGGTCCCGAAGCTCCGTGGGTGGGGTGAATGCCGCTGGATCCATATCTGGCTGGTCCGTACTGTCACGGCGAGTGAGGTGAGCCGTGTGGAGGAAATTAAGGAGGATCCAAATGCAGGCAGTCGTGAAGGAGTAAAGGTGGTTTATTGAACATGAAAGTAAATACAAACGGCAAATGGAGCTAGAACTAAACTATACTGGGATCAACTAAACTACAGAGCACAAACCTTAACGAGAACGACCAGAAGAGACTAACGGCGGACAGCAGGGAGAACACACGGGTGAGACATGGTAGATACACAGATGAGGCAGGGTGGAATACACAGACGGACCAGCAACAACAATGACGGAAGACATGACTTAAATACACAGAGAACCACAGGGGAATTACACACAGGTGGTGGACACAGCTGGGAATAATCAACAAGACGAGACAAAGGTAAAACTGAACACACTCACATGAGACCCAGACCTTCACAATAAAACAGGAAATGAGAACACCACACCAAGACGCAGACCTGACACTGAGAGACAGACAGGAAATGACATATGAAACTAAACTCACATCGTAAACCCAGATAAACAGAAACATGGAACTCTAATAATAGAAATCATAATCATCACCATAACACGACAAGAGAACAAGAACACAATCCCTGATGAAAACTTAAATCAAAACACAATAAACTCAAAATACTGGGTCCAACGGACCCAGAACCGTGACAGCTATACATCAATACAACCATTATAGCCCAAACTTTAATAATATGTATTCATTAAGTGCATAGTAATTACATAAATTGCAAAAAAGTGCAATAAACTACAAAAAAATTGAAAATCGTTTTTGCTTTTTTAACATATATTTGTAGTTAGAGAAATTTAAGAGGCTTATCCCTCAAAACTGTAAATACAAAAAAGTTGCACAAAATAGTTTCCCACCACAGGAAATTTATTTTGAGTGTCTTCATAGTTTTATTTTTGAAATACACCAATTTTTATACACTGCAGGAAAAACGAAAATAAATATTATACTGCAAATTTGCAAAAAAGCAGCATATGCATCAAAATAAACTATTTCCAGCAGTGCAATATGAGTCCTAAGCATCCCAGAAATGACACAGAAAGTCATAAAGTCAAAGATAACTTTTAAAAAGACCAGTATATGCCCTGAGGCCCTGATCATAAAAAAAGACTACATTTCCGCAAAATGACGTCACTTCCGGTTTCGGGCAGGTCATGGCGGAAATGCAAAAGTTCGCGCTGACGTCTATTCCAACATAGGAAGTGTTATGAACAGCTGATCGGATTGGCAACGTGTGTTTCTGGAATATTATGTTTTTGTTCTTGCAAGCGCTTTTTATGCAGTTTTTGCAAAGCTTTATGTGGAAGGAAACTGTGACCTAGGACAAGCTGATGGCATAAGATGTGAGTACAACTCCTCCGGTTTCATATCCAAAAAAAATTATTGCGCTAGCTCACGTGGTTGCAGAGCTACCGGGATTTAAAAATAGTTACGCAAAACAGAGCGTGTCCACTCCGATCGGCTCTAAAGGGTTAAAGGAGCTTGCTTCTTCGACATCTTTAAGAGTTCTAAACAAATGTCTGTCCTCCTCCTGAAAATCTTATGTATGTAAACACGCGTTGCAACTTCTTATCTTGTGCCCGTTTTTTATTTTGACAGCGAATGCGCACCTGCGGACCACTTATGTGCAGCCCTGGTTATTTCGCTTGTGATATTGCAGCCACAGAAATTCTTTTGTCCATGAAACCATAAAGCTGCGCTTTCTTTTTGCCTTATAGTCTGATTTGTCATAACTTTTCCGTTTTGTGGTAAGCTTTTCTTTGGCTGTCACTTCTTCACCCTGACCTGTCTTATTTGGCTCAGCAGAACTAAAATATTGTGGCGAGCTCAGACAAGGAGGAGACGGAGGTATCATTTGGTCTTGCTTCCCGTGAGCTAGCCAGGGAGCACAGCCGTTTATTGACATCTGCAGAAGAACACTGCCGCTAGCTAACTGCTCAGCGCGGCAACAGCACAGCAACAACAACAACAACACACAGGGCGCCCTCTGACCCCGGAAGGACACACCGTCGCAGTGAGAGGGCGTCACCCGTCACTATGGCAACATAAACAAAACATAACTGTACAAACAGAACCCCGAACAGCCCTGACCCGCTACAATATATATCCTGCTGCTTTTACACACGCACTCACATAATGCTCAGCGATTCTCTGCGCAATCAATCTCTCACATGTTTAAGCTTGCTGCGGGAGATTTCACTTGTCATGTTTGCATAGTAAGCTAAAGATTGATAAAACGATGTCAGAGGAATTGGTGCGCAAATTATCACCACTCACCAATCAGTGCTGTCGCTCTCTATACACAGTGCGCGATTGCAAAGTGAAAGCAAAAAACAAGCGCAAATTCAAACGCGATTTCAATATGTCACATATTGACAGTGGCTCACCGATGCCAATGACATAATTAGCCAGCTACATTTCCGAAAGAATGCAAACTCATTGACATATATTTTTCCTTCCTACGATAGGCCGACGGGCAGGGCAGAGATAGATTTTGGTAGCCCGACTGGAAAAATCGCTAGCCCCGGGACGTCGGGCAGGCGATTTTGCGAGCCCTGTATCTGATTGAGGAATCACTCATCTTTGGAAAAGAGAGTTTATTACAGAGAAATGTCTCTTTCCAAAATAAAAGCTATACTATACGCTTCTTCTGGGCTATATTCTCAGCAGCATATTAAACATATCAGGTCCCCATAAGGAGAATCATGTGCTAACGGCTGTCTAAATGACTCGGGTAAAGTTTGTAGCATGCTGCTTGTTGTTTTCTGCTTCCACTTGTCTTTGCACTAGGATGATGTCGGTGTAAATGTGCAGTCATATTTGTTGTGTTCCCACTAGTGCTGTCAGCGTAAATCTCGTTGAAATGACCTTAATGCCACAACACGGCAAATCTCAGTTAACGAGCTACCGCAGATCGCCCGTGCATGAGGCTGGACGGCCAACACGAGCTAACTGCGCTAACACACTAGCTCCCACCCATGTAATTGAGCATTGCGTGGCACATCCAACATACTGTTTTACTTTAGTCCATGATGCGCTTACCTTCAGGGTCATACGTCACATGAAAACCAAAATAGTTCCAAACGCCAGATCTGAATGAGGGTGGGGAGGTTCAATTTGCCATGTTGCAAGGAGAGCTTAACTTCTGTCTCGCTAGCTTGCCCTGCGCTCAGTGAATCTGCGTTCGACTACTCCGCCTAGGCTGCACTGTCGAGCGCAGATCCACTGAGCGCTCAACACAGACAGCATCATCAGAAGGAAAGTTGATAAAATAAATTAAAAATTTATTTTGTATTGTTCGATACATATGCGTACCGAACCGAAAGCACTGTATCGAACGGTTCAATATCGATACGAGTATCGTTGCACCCCTATTATTTATGTCTTACACAGCATCCCAACTCTTTAGCTAACTTAACTGCAGCAACTTTAAGATACGCTATTGGAGCTGGAATTACCGCGGCTGCTGGCACCAGACTTGCCCTCCAATGGATCCTCGTTAAAGGATTTAATAACTTTAGCTAAAGTGAATAGTTAGTCTAATTCATTAGTGCAGCATTACTGGATCACCTCTGTTTGAAGTGATATGATATGTGATTAACTACCATAATAATTCTACTGTTTCTACTAGAAACAGTCGATCATATTTGTTTGTCAAAGCTGAATTCAGGGCAAACTACGCTAAATTAGCGTTTTGAGCTAACAGCTACAATAAGCATAAAAGTTACCGTACAGCTATCATTTGTTAACATGACGCTTGTTCTTACATGTAATACATTTATTACCAACCTGAGAGTTTATCCGCTGGTCATTCGACATGACGAATGACTTCTGAAGTCTTAATTCAGCTCAAGACGCTGTAGATTCCCGTCAGTAACACTTTCGGTCCGCTAGTAAAACGTATTTCTATTAATTAGTGATGGGTCGTTCGCGAACGAAATGGCTCTTAGATCCGGCTCTTTGACGTGAACGACGCGAGCCGGCTCGTTATCGCGAGCCATGACGTGGTTTTTTTTTTTGTTGTTGTTTTTTCTCTTTTCTTTCTCTCAACCTCTCTCTTGCACTTTTTTTCCGCTTTACTCTGCACACGAGTCTTGTGCTTTATGCTGGGCAGAGGGGGGAGGGGCGGTAGTTACACTCGCAGTAGCACAGGAACAGAGCCAGAGGGAGAGACAGAGAAAGAGAGCCAGGGACAACAACGTCACATTAGAAAGGTATAGTAATCATCCACAACTATTTTCAGTTGCAGATGATAAAGGATTCAGAAAGTTTATTCATGCGGGCCCATATGACAGAGAATATGCATGTTCTTTTTGTTTTCATATTATAATTTATATTTAATTGTGTTGTGGTTTGCAGTGTTTTGTGTTGTTTCACTTTAAATTTATAAAAGGAAAAAGCGGAAAATTTAAATAGTTAAAAGTTGAAATGTGAATAGTTGATTTTTGTATTATATGATTTATTTATTACATTTTTTGTGGAGTGAATAAATAAAAGTATATTTACGGTGGCCCCTACAGACAAAGCACGTAAAAACTCCAAAACACGTACAAACTCTGAAGCACATACAAACTCCAAAACACGTAAAAACACGTAAAAACTCAGAAGCACATAAAAACTCAGAAGTACATAAAAACTCAAAACACGTACAAAAGACAACAGAAGTGCTCCAGGATGCTGGGCGCAGTGTGGAGCTTTTGTTATCTTGTGACTACAACAAGCCAGCAAGTACCAACGATCGGATTTGGTGTGTGGTAATAACAGGTAAATGAACTTTTTTTTTTAAATTATTTGAATATATATGAGTGCCTGTGTATAAATACACAAACAGTACACACATGCTTTCAATTGTGTAATTTAAGTGATCTAGTAGCTCTGCTTTGGAAGTTCAGTTCATGCTAGAAATGTGTTTTATATTTATATATAAACATATATAAATAAAACCACTTTTTTTACATTAGTAATTCCTTTTGTGCACAATTTTATAGTATTGTTAATAATAAATTAATTAAAGCAACAAAACAACCTGAAGAGCCGGTTCGGAGCTGAAAGAGCCGGCTCTCTTTAGTGAGCCGGCTCTCTTTAGTGAGCCGAACCGAAAGAGCCGGATCTCTAAAAAGAGCCGGAAATCCCATCACTATCCTCCATGCCTGCTTCATGCCCTGGGGGACGGGGCTATGGCTCGCTACATCCTCTTGCAGACCATTACATGTGGAAACCATTTGAATACAAGCGCGTTGATCCACACAGGTATGCACACGGATGTTCACTGCTCATAGACTTAAATTACACCTTTCTTGGCTGCTACTTCGAAGCACATTGTGCGCTGTCTGTCCTGCGTGCTGCACAACAACATTGAATATTTAGTATTTACTGCTGTTTACACTTAGCTAGATTAATGCGATGGTGTTGTGTTTAGTATGTTACTTTGTTTTTTGTTTTTTTTTGCTTGTTTTCTATTCTTCTCTCAACAGGTGATCCAGGAGATTTTTATTTTTTTCTCCCCCCCTTTCTCACTGTCCCTCTCCCCTTCTGTTTTTCTTTTCCTTCCTCTTTCTCTCTCCCTTTCCTATCCCTCACTCATGTCTGTCCCGTCTGTAACATCTGAAAATAAAATATAATAAATAATAAAAACAAAGATCGATCAAATGGACCAATACGGCAATGCCACGATGATCCATTTGGCAAAGTAAATCCATTGGGTATCCTTGTTGGTCTTCAGACAACAACTCTGATGGCTAAAGAATCAAATGGGACAGGCCAAAAAAAAGAAAAAAAAAAAAAAGAAAACTTGGCGAATCCAAAAGCAGTGTGGCCAGCTGTTCTGGATGCAGGAGTAGATCTACATACTGAATTACTTTAAACCACAGGATTTCAGATAAGCAAGAACAAAACCCATTACTCCATACGGATTGTTTTTTGGAGGAACTATTAAACTCACAATATCCGCTTCATCAGGAGTCAGGTCTGAAGAGACTACTCATTTTATTTTATTTTATTTCATGTTTGCTTTAATTTTCAAAAAAGCGCTTTTCTCAGTTAATCTTCTCTGTTAATTTTCTTTGTTGTTTACATTGGTTTATTGCACCATTGTAACATTGTAATAAACCTGCCAGCTGTTCAACATTCAATTCTCTCAAATTAATTTTACTCCTCTCAAATCTAGTCTATAAGCCTAGCCTAACTATACTAAGCAGGTGTTACATAATGAAATATGATTATTTTAAAAAGTTGCATTATTCAGACTCGTAAAAACACTACATAATAACAGATAATAGTATAACGTAAAAACTCTCTTTTTTTTAAGACTAAAAATATGTAAGCTGCTTCCAGAGACAGTCACATGGACTATATCCAAAATTTTGTGAAGAGCTCAAACCCATGAAAGACACCGTTTACCCCACTTCCTTTGTTAGAGAACAGGGAGGATGAATTTTCACATAATTTTCCTTATTTAATAAGAAACTAATTTATAAAACAGATGATGAAACATACGAGATATCAAGAAAAACACGTTATTTTTTCCCCCAGATTTATTGATCTGATGTCACTGCAATTTATAAAACACAATAGAAAGTCTCATTTTGATAACACACCCAACCAGAGACATTAAAGCACTGAATATACTGTGTGCTTACACAAAAAAGGCATATAGCTCATCAGGATCAATTCACCACCTGGTCTACCTTCTCCCTGTGTATAAACCTATCGTACACAGGGAACCATGCTGTGAAAAGATGGTGAGACTGAAGTGGGCTCTGAGGAATGGTGGATTGAATTACAGACTACAATTTATTTTTTATTTTTTGTAGATAACACACAGTTTGATCCACTGTTTTCTATTTGTGTAAGTGTAAAGATTCAACATAAGACTCCTCAAAGAAACACAAATTACTTATAAAGTCTGAGTCTCTTTTTTTGTTTTTAACTTTGTTATTGAAAAAAAGACGAAAACTGACTTATCCATAATAGAAATGTGAATATATCAATTACCAAAAAAAAAAGAGAAGAAAAACAACACATACAAAACATATATTTGATATCAGATTATTTTTCATTAATTCAGTTAAATTGAACTCAGGGGAAGAGTTCCACACTGGTAAATTTTCTGTGTACTGAGAGTATTTTACTTTTGGCTCAGAAGATATTGAGACATTTTCATTAATATTACAAAAAGCGCTATATAAATACAGGCCATTTACCATTTACCAAAAACTACATCTACGATATCTTCTGTACAGCAGAAGGAAATGAGGAGCGATACGAGTAGTTACTTGTATGCCTCATCAAGACTTTTTTCTGCCTGATCTTTATTGATTAGATACCAAAATAATGGGATGTTAGCACATTCTGCTTCATATTCTTCAGCAAACTCCCTATTGTATTTTTTCATTACATATTTCCAGTAGTCTGATGCTTCGAGAGTCTTATCTGGCTGAATATCCCAGTCCTTATAAATTTTCTTGTATTTCTTATAAGGGTGCCATTCATTGTTTGTATGACTGCAACGAAAGCTGTTGTCACTGATCACTGAGGATGAGCATATGTCAGTGACAAGTCGCTCTGTCCACTCCCAGCTGTATCTACCCAGACCTTCTGGTCTATGCAGTGAAACAAAGTGCTCAGTATGGACTTTTCCTCCTGCATCACAGGGAGCTTTACAGAATGGACACTGTTTGCCACAACCAATCAATTTGTTGAAAAGCTCATTCTGAGGCTGCACATGGAGATGTTGTAGTTTCATTTCAAAGGTAGATTTTTTGAACTTCTTTCTGAGAGTTTCTGTCATGTCACTCACAGATGTTGTGAGACAGTCAGCAAACTGTTCCTTGTCAGCATTGTTCAGTATCATGAAAGCACCAAGAGCATCCTGGGAAATGACCAGTTTATCACCAAGTTCTTTGCAAATATCTTTAACAAAAGCCTTGAAGCCATCACTCTTTCTGGTTTTGGCCTCGTTGATGGCAGAATTTATGCTGTCAATACACGACCGCAGATGTCGGTCCTCAAACTCAAAAACTGTCGACTCATTTGAGAAGCGCTTCTTTATTTGTTCGAGTATCCATGTCTTTACATACTTCTCATATGAGCGAATGTAGCTCACATAATTTTGAAAATCCTCCTTGGAGAGCAAATCCAGTAAAATTGAATACTGGAAGGACATTCTTGTGCTGAACTGCTCGAGTTTCCTCATTTCATCAATGATATCAGGACCCAGTGAGCGATTAACAAAGTTTTCAACAGCAGGCTTCAAACATCGATTTGTGAATTCTTCTGCTTTCTTCTGACACTGGTCTCGTTCATGAAACACATCTTTGAAATCATCATGAAACCTTTCCTTGTTTTTAATCAGACATCTGTATGGATCATTTTCTTCTATGAAATCTTCATGCATTTTCTGAAACTCGCTGGCTGCAAATCCACAGATGTGCTGTCATAGAGAAACTTCAAACTCGATGTTTATCTTAACATCTTGATTGTTTTGCAGTTTCTCATCAATCATGTGGAGGATCTCCTGGATGTAAGTGTCATGGTAATTGTTTTTTCTTCTAACCTGCTCATTAACAAAGTATATGCAAGCATCTATAATGCTGTCAGCCAGATCTTGTGCATCCTTTATGTCATCTTGACGGAAGAACTTTTTTACCTCATGTTTAATTTTGTTCAACCGTCCTTCAGCTGTATATTTGAAAGACTCTTTTCCACAATCTTGCAGACTCCTTTGACTTAATAACTCATTTGCACCCCCCCCCTGTTTTTCAGATTTTCTCTCAGATAGTAGGACACGCTATTGGTGACATTTGAGGTTTTTTGTTCAGAGAAAGACAGTTTTTCCTTCCACATCTTCTCAAACTCTTTATCCAACTGTAAGTCTGTCATTTGGACTTTTTTCTTTTGACATTTATCAATTAATGCACGCACTGCTTTTTCAATCTCTATTGTATAATTGTCTTTGATTTTATCAATTTCTGTCATTCCCTGCCTGTTTTCTGCTGCTGCTTCAAGCTAATACTTTACACCACTTTCTATTTCTATTGGGGTGACCGTGGCTCAGGGGGTTGGGAATCGCATCTGTAACCTGAAGGTCGCCGGTTCGATCCCTGGGCTCTCTGTCCTGGTCGTTGTGTCCTTGGGCAAGACTTTACCCTACTTGCCTAGTGGTGTTGGCCAGAGGGGCCGATGGCACGATATGGCAGCCTCGTTTCTGTCAGTCTGCCCCAGGGCAGCTGTGGCTACAACTCTAGCTTGCCTCCACCAGTGTATGAATGTAAGAGTGAATGAATAGTGGTATTGTAAAGTGCTTTGGGTGCCTTGAAAAGCGCTATATCAATCCATTATTATTTCACGACGAAGGACCTTTGCACTGTTTGAGAATTCCCCTTTGTATCCTTCAATCAGAGACACATGTCCCTCTGTTTGCTCGAAATATTGTGTCAGATTATCCAGAATCTTTGTCTCCCATGCAGACAGCACTGTGGAGGCTTCACTTTTCAAAGAACTAAGAAATTCTCTCATGTCAGATGTTTCAGATTTTGCTGCAATGGTACCAAAATTGGAAATTTTTGTTTCTGCATTTCTTACCCAGGTGTACATTTATTTTCTGAACTCCCACTCCCATTTGCTGAATTCTGAGCAGAGCTTCATGTATGCATCAGCTACGAGGCTGTTTCTGAAGATGAAGATGAAGTTTTCATGCTTTACTGCATTCCACAGGCTTTTCACCCACTCTTTAAACTCCATGACATTATTAGCAGATGACTCACAGTTTCCCAGTTGTTGGATGATGTTTTTCTTGAGCTCATATACAGCCTCACTGTATCCTGCATTAACTGGTGCCATTGGTGGGTTTCCATTCCACAGTCCAGGAATGTACCAGTTCCCAGTGTCTGGACTGTAGTCCATCACATCAGTGAAGCTCTTGTTCTCCTCTTTCTTTTCCATTTTGGCTGCTGCCTGAGTCATCTCATTTAACTGATCCAGGAGCAGTTTCCTGTCTTGTAAGTTCTTATCATGGGCTGAAACATCCGACACATTCTGAATGAACAAACTGACATTTAGGCTTTTTGCCCACCTCCTTCATCCTGAGAAAAGCGTGCACAACTATTTGTAGGATGTCCTTCATTTCAGTTATATTCTCCATTGCAATGTTCACTATGGTGACATCACTCAGCCCAACAACAAGTGTTGCAAGCTCATTGTCGTGCTCATAGCTGTTGTCCAGTTGTGCAAGTTCTGGTGACTTTAAGCCCTCAGTGTCAATGATCACCAAGAAGTCACAGTTTAGGACGTTTTTCATGTCTTCATTGATTTTGATGAGCAACATAAAGGCACCTCGAGTACATCGACCACTGCTGACTGCAAACTGCACTCCAAACATGGTGTTAAGGAGAGTGGACTTTCCTGTGCTCTGAACTCCAAGAACTGTGACTACTCGTATCTTTCTCTTATTTCCTTTTTTCTTTGGAGACACCAAGCCACTGAGCTGAGAGAGAACATCACTCACCCACTGACGTGATCTGTCTGTTTCTGGAAGAGACAGTGAAGCTTCATAGATCTGACCCATTTCACGGAAGAAGTGTTCAGTCCCCAGTGAGCTGTTGGAAATTTGTCTGTCAATTTCTTTGATCTCCTCTTTGTTCTCAGAGTTCTTGCATTTTTCTTTATATTTCTCCCTGAGTTCACACAGTTTTATACGAGACACATTATCGAGGTTCATTCGCATCCATTTCAGGAAATAAAGCCTCTCTGTTCCTCGGCTTGATATCCCTGTGATGAAGTTCGTCATAGCTGTTGACATCTCGTATGAGTTCTGCTTTTGCCGCAGTTCATATTTCTGTTTCTGAAGATCACTTTTGTAGTCTTCTATATTTTTAGACCCAACATGTCAAAGTCGAAACTCTTCCTTCTCTAACAAGGTCAGTGTTTTCCATATTTGGCATTGCCTGGGAAGCTGATCTTCTTTATATTTATGGATGTTTTGAATTTCTTCAGTGATGGTTTTTGCATTTTTCTTTGCAGTCTGGCACTCTGGAGGGTCTTCATCAACCAGGACTCCCAGTTTATGAGCAACATCCACCATCTTCTCTATTTTCATCTTCAGCTCTGATTTCTCAACCACATTACTGACAGTTTTCCTCAAATCTTTTACAAAGTCAGCATCATTTTTCTGCTTTGTCTTAATAATGATGTTGTTTTTAGTCAAACCCAATTGAGTTGCAAGTTTTTTCAAAATATCTACAGGGAGTGCAGAATTATTAGGCAAATGAGTATTTTGTCCACATCATCCTCTTCATGCATGTTGTCTTACTCCAAGCTGTATAGGCTCGAAAGCCTACTACCAATTAAGCATATTAGGTGATGTGCATCCCTGTAATGAGAAGGGGTGTGGTCTAATGACATCAACACCCTATATCAGGTGTGCATAATTATTAGGCAACTTCCTTTCCTTTGGCAAAATGGGTCAAAAGGACTTGACAGGCTCAGAAAAGTCAAAAATAGTGAGATATCTTGCAGAGGGATGCAGCAGTCTCAAAATTGCAAAGCTTCTGAAGCATGATCATCGAACAATCAAGCGTTTCATTCAAAATAGTCAACAGGGTCGCAAGAAGCGTGTGGAAAAACCAAGGCGCAAAATAACTGCCCATGAACTGAGAAAAGTCAAGCGTGCAGCTGCCAAGATACCACTTGCCACCAGTTTGGCCATATTTCAGAGCTGCAACATCACTGGAGTGCCCAAAAGCACAAGGTGTGCAATACTCAGAGACATGGCCAAGGTAAGAAAGGCTGAAAGACGACCAACACTGAACAAGACACACAAGCTGAAACGTCAAGACTGGGCCAAGAAATATCTCAAGACTGGTTTTTCTAAGGTTTTATGGACTGATGAAATGAGAGTGAGTCTTGATGGGCCAGATGGATGGGCCCGTGGCTGGATTGGTAAAGGGCAGAGAGCTCCAGTCCGACTCAGACACCAGCAAGGTGGAGGTGGAGTACTGGTTTGGGCTGGTATCATCAAAGATGAGCTTGTGGGGCCTTTTCGGGTTGAGGATGGAGTCAAGCTCAACTCCCAGTCCTACTGCCAGTTTCTGGAAGACACCTTCTTCAAGCAGTGGTACAGGAAGAAGTCTGCATCCTTCAAGAAAAACATGATTTTCATGCAGGACAATGCTCCATCACACGCGTCCAAGTACTCCACAGCGTGGCTGGCAAGAAAGGGTATAAAAGAAGAAAAACTAATGACATGGCCACCTTGTTCACCTGATCTGAACCCCATTGAGAACCTATATAATGTATATTTGTGAATGTGGAGATGTTATATTGGTTTCACTGGTAAAAATAAATAATTGAAATGGGTATATATTTGTTTTTTGTTAAGTTGCCTAATAATTATGCACAGTAATAGTCACCTGCACACACAGATATCCCCCTAAAATAGAAATCCCCTGAAAATATCAATGTTTGTGTTTCCACCAGGAAGATACCAAGTAATTTCAGTCAGTCCGTTGGAAATTCTCCTTGGACTGTCACCACACTCCATGTCGTGGTGAACAAAGGTGTCATGGTACTGTTGAGAATTGCTCAGATGTTTATTGAGAATCTCTGACTTGAATAAGGAGCACTCACCCAGTCTGACAAAAGAGACCATTGGAAGTTCAGAGAGAACGATTCTTTCTTCAATGAAGCCCTTTGAATGTGAAAGAGACTGAGGTCTGTACTTTTTAACAACGTCTCTCATGGCCCACAGCATGAGTGTGCACTGTTCTGTGTCACAATTAGGAAGCAGCAGAGGGACAGAGAACTGACACATGGACATTTTTAGTGCCATTTCCTGCTGTAGAAAACCATCAGAACACAGAAAGAGAGCAGTGATTATGTCGAGCGGGTTCACCGTGTTGCCTTTGTTTGAACTGTCGATCATATTTTCAAGATCTATATTTGTACTCCCTGTTTCATCATCACTGCTTGAATCAGATTCTGCTGTACATTTCACATTCCTAGCAGTGACATTAAACATCATTAATTTCTTTAGAAAATACCATGGAAGGTCTGATTTACACTTGGCAGGTTCATCAGTGATGGTCTTCTTATCAATCTCAAGTATTCGGCTGAGTGATAGCTTCTCTCTGTAGTACTGCTTCAAGTCCAATTCTTCCAATAATTTATCCAGGTGTTTCACTGTGAATAAAAATAAAAAATAATAAAAAATAAATAAAAAATAAAATTCTTATTATTTCTGAAGAAACTTTTTATAAAACATAGATTTAAAATTCACAACCTTGGTTATTATGTTTAAGAATTTAAATAATATATTTTAAATTCAAAATGTATTTATATATGATATAACATTAAATTGATAATTTTCTGCGTTATATGATTATTTAAGATTCCATCTATCCACCAATTCCACTTATCCTTGCCAGGGTCACTGGATCCTATCCAAGCTATTATAGCACAAGAGGTGGGGCACACCCTAGACAGATTCCCAGTCTGTCACAGGACTAACACATAGATAGAGATCTCTCACATTCACAATGAAGAATCACCAATCAAGCTCCCCCTCCACTAACTAAGACTGGACTGTGGGATGATGCTGGAGTACTGAGAAAGACCCCAGCAAACACAGGGGGAACATGCTCCACACAGAAAACCCTCTTTTTTCACATTGAGATTTGTGTCTACACTGGGTCCACATATCTGTAATCTCAATTTCTTAAGGTATTTTTTGTATTCTTTAAGTAACTGCTGTATGCAAAACCCCAATTGTGAAAATGCTACATGATGCTCTGCAAAGTGTAAATAAAAACAGAATTTAAATTTTACTTAATTTGTTTCTCTTTTCATGTAAATCCAAATGCTGAGTGATTGAAAAAGAAAAACAACTATTTTTATAGAGCAAAAAAAATGTCTAAAGGGAACATTGATTTTATTTATTTTTATTTTATTTTATTAGCATTTTCCTCAAATGTGTCAAATATATATTTTCTCATCTAAATGTCCTCTGAGCTGTGTGCCAGGGGGCGGTAATGCTCCTTAACATTGGTTGCCAACCAAGAAGAAGAAGAAGAAGAAGCTGTGAGCCTGGAGGGAGGGGGTGAGTGAGTCCTGAGTGATTTGCTTATGCTACGATTCAGCACAGGAAGGGAGGGGGAGCACTCAAATGTGCTGTTAGCATGTTAGCAATGCGATGCTACTGTGAACTGAGGAGCTATTGTCTTGATGTGAGTTTTCTACTCAGGGTTTTTTCTTCCAGTTCAGAGCAGCCAAATATATTTCTACTAATGAAATTAGTTTGCTAACAGCAACAGGGATGAGTCAGTGAGTCAGTAAAGTGATTCTCGAGTATTGAACGATTCGTTCATGATTCCAACATCACTAGTGTCAAGACACACCTGTCTTTCTCGGCAGTCCTCGCTCGCGCTGAGGTTCCGCGTTTGTAAGTCGGACTTTAATTCTGATTAAATAAACGCAAATAAAATGTAATAAAGTTTTCCATCGGGGCATGCAGCTTCCAACTCTCCCCATCCTCACTGTTAGTAAAGCACCGGTTTAACTAAGAATTTTATTTTGGTTTAAAACATGTTCACACACACACACACACAGACCCACAAAACAGCTGTCTAAAAAGGTGGCATTTTTGGTCATAAAATGACAAAGTCCTATTCCATATTTTTCATGATCATATTTTTGGGGAATTATTGATTATTATCGAGTTATAAAATATCATAACTTTATGATATTTATAAAAAATTATGACTGCCATTAACTCTTGCTATTTTCATTATTACTTTCTAGGTCATAAATCATTTTCTCAGAGGCCATAAATCACTCATTTTGACATAAGGGGGTTTATCCCCCTCCTCCCAAAGTCTGTTTCATTGTTGATATTTTGAAAAAGACCACCAACTTCCTGTCTCTCTCCTTCGTCACATGAACAATTTGAACACTTTCATAAATGTAAGTAATAGAAAGCAAACTGAAAAGAAAACACTGAGTTTGGTTTTCATTCTCCCCACACAAGTGTCAGTCTTTTTGTATTAATGATTGCTTCAATTTCTGGCCTTGATGTATTAAACACTTTAATACAGTGTGGAAAAGCAATTAGAAATTTAGAGTAACAGCTAAAAGCTCTGCATTCAAAATCTGACTTAAGATGATTGATTTAAGGCTTCATCACAACACAAAAATAAGACTGAACAGCAAGAAAAATGAAAACTTTCTTGAGGAAACTTCTGCTTGTGGCAGACTGAGCCCTATGCTGCCAATTGATGTTTGAATGGGCTGAATTTATATTTTTTCATTGCTTTTCCAAACTATAGTCTCGGGGGGGCTCGCCCCTCTGCCACAAGAAAGAGAGGAAGGTTACAGACTAGATTGGTGCACTGAAGAAGGCAGCTTCGTGGATCCACAAACTAGTTCTTGGCCTTCCTTTTCATGCACATAATAGAAATATCACCGAAAAAAGAGCAGCATAAAACATCCTACCTTTACAGAAGAGAGCTCTCTGTCTGATGCCGTCATCCATTTTTGTCCTCTTGCTGCAGTATTGTTCTCTTGCGACTTCCTTTCAATTCTTGAGGAAGTGTAATGCAGCAGGGATGCTGACCACCTGTTTTATACAGTTTATAAGGAGGTAATAATGTGGATTAGCTGTGCGTTGAATCTCATTGTACTTGTGTACAATGACAATCCTCTTTTTCCCTCATAACTACTTTAATGCCACACATTCAACAAGGTGTTGGAAACATTCCTCAGAGATTTTGATCCAGGAAAGAAGCTGCAGAACTGCATCTGTGGCTGGTCAAAACTAAAAACTGACATGGGCCTAAAAATCCACCAAGGCACAACTCCCAGCCGAACACAAAGTGCTGTACACTTGACGTGCCAAAAATGATACATTGAATAAGTTAAAATAAATAAAGATAAAAATAACAAAAATAAGATGATAATTAAAATAACATTTAAAATAATAAAATAAGCACAAATAAAATAGTATAAAATGATAGTTAGAATTAAATTAAAAAAAAATCAAATCAAAAAAAAAAATCAAATCAGCACATTAGATTAAAACAATAAAATCAGGGTCATATTGTGTCATACGCCAAGGAGTAAAAATGGGTTTTAAGATGTTTTTTAAAAGTGGACAACAAAGGGGCCTCTCTAATGTGCTGGGGCAGATTGTTCCAGAGATTAGGAGCAGCAATAGAGAAGGCCTTGTCCTCTCCGAGCTTTCTCTTGGACCTGGAGCAGCTTGTCAGCTGACCTGAGAGACCTGGGGGGTGAGTAAGGACAAAGAAGCTCAGAGAGGTAAGGTGGGGCGAGACCATTTAAACATTTAAAAACAAACGTTAAAATTTTAAAATGAACTCTAAGAACAGGGGGGCAAAAAAGTATTTAGTCAGCCACCGATTGTGCAAGTTCCCCCACCTAAAATGATGACAGAGGTCAGTAATTTGCACCAGAGGTACACTTCAACTGTGAGAGACAGAATGTGAAAAAAAAAATCCATGAATCCACATGGTAGGATTTGTAAAGAATTTATTCGTAAATCAGGGTGGAAAATAAGTATTTGGTCAATAACAAAAATACAACTCAATACTTTGTAACATAACCTTTGTTGGCAATAACAGAGGTCAAACGTTTACTATAGGTCTTTACCAGGTTTGCACACACAGTAGCTGGTATTTTGGCCCATTCCTCCATGCAGATCTTCTCGAGAGCAGTGATGTTTTGGGGCTGTCGCCGAGCAACACGGACTTTCAACTCCCGCCACAGATTTTCTATGGGGTTGAGGTCTGCAGACTGGCTAGGCCACTCCAGGACTTTCAAATGCTTCTTACGGAGCCACTCCTTTGTTGCCCGGGCGGTGTGTTTTGGATCATTGTCATGTTGGAAGACCCAGCCTCGTTTCATCTTCAAAGTTCTCACTGATGGAAGGAGGTTTTGGCTCAAAATCTCACGATACATGGCCCCATTCATTCTGTCCTTAACACGGATCAGTCGTCCTGTCCCCTTGGCAGAAAAACAGCCCCATAGCATGATGTTTCCACCCCCATGCTTCACAGTAGGTATGGTGTTCTTGGGATGCAACTCAGTATTCTTCGTCCTCCAAACACGACGAGTTGAGTTTATACCAAAAAGTTCTACTTTGGTTTCATCTGACCACATGACATTCTCCCAATCCTCTGCTGTATCATCCATGTGCTCTCTGGCAAACTTCAGACGGGCCTGGACATGCACTGGCTTCAGCAGCGGAACACATCTGGCACTGCGGGATTTGATTCCCTGCCGTTGTAGTGTGTTACTGATGGTGACTTTTGTTACTTTGGTCCCAGCTCTCTGCAGGTCATTCACCAGGTCCCCCCGTGTGGTTCTGGGATCTTTGCTCACCGTTCTCATGATCATTTTGACCCCACGGGATGAGATCTTGCGTGGAGCCCCAGATCGAGGGAGATTATCAGTGGTCTTGTATGTCTTCCATTTTCTGATGATTGCTCCCACAGTTGATTTTTTCACACCAAGCTGCTTGCCTATTGTAGATTCACTCTTCCCAGTCTGGTGCAGGTCTACAATACTTTTCCTGGTGTCCTTCGAAAGCTCTTTGGTCCATGGCGGTCCATGGCGGAGTTTGGAGTCTGACTGTTTGAGGCTGTGGACAGGTGTCTTTTATACAGATGATGAGTTCAAACAGGTGCCATTCATACAGGTAACGAGTGGGGGACAGAAAAGCGTCTTACAGAAGACGTTACAGGTCTGTGAGAGCCAGAGATTTTCCATGTTTGAGGTGACCAAATACTTATTTTCCACCCTAATTTACGAATAAATTCTTTACAAATCCTACCATGTGAATTCATGGATTTTTTTTCACATTCTGTCTCTCACAGTTGAAGTGTACCTCTGGTGCAAATTACTGACCTCTGTCATCATTTTAAGTGGGGGAACTTGCACAATCGGTGGCTGACTAAATACTTTTTTGCCCCACTGTATATGTCATTCAATGCACATATTAAACAAACATGTAGGACTGCTTTCTTCCATTTGCGTAATATTGCTAAAATTAGAAATATCCTGTCTCAGAGTGACGCTGAAAAACTAGTCCATGCATTTGTTACTTCCAGGTTGGACTACTGTAATTCATTATTATCAAGATGTCCTAAAAACTCCCTTAAAACCCTTCAGCTAATCCAAAATGCTGCAGCAAGAGTACTGACAGGGACTAGAAAGAGAGAGCAGATTTCTCCTATGTTGGGTTCTGTAAGGACAAGAAAGACATTGTGGCCCAAATAGGACACCCCCCCCCCCCATAATCTTTAGTTACAATATTATATTTGGTTAAATGTTCTGATTGTTCAAATATGTTATTTTCTTTGGTTGTTGTAAAATAATGTGTGCCCCATTCTCCAAAAATGACAGTGCGGGAAGGATAGTTATTCCTCCGTTACACCACAAGAGTGAGTATCCCCTTGTAACAGTGCAGCCCTTAGCGGCTGGAAACACAGTGAGACAGACCAAGGCAAGTGTAGTGGAACAAAGTATTTATTTGCTATATGGCTCTCCTTAAAACAATTAACTTGTCGAGCTTCTTCACAGCACAAAAATCCCCTAATGACAACTGGCAGCCTTAAATATGTTCAGCTGTCACAGACTTAACCATTATTCCACTCTCAGGTAAATTCTTAAATCCCAACCTTCCACCACAGTATACAATATATCAATAAGAATAAATAAATACATAAATACATCTTCACATTTACATATTAATAAATATTTCACACTTTAATGTTACACAAAACCCAATATTATAAAAACCCAGAAACCCAAGCACAAAAAGATTCACCACACTCTTTTTACCAATGGTCTCTCCCGGAACCTTTAAATGGTGTCTGGACCCCCGGGGAAACATTTGCCCAAACACCTTGAAGAGGACACAGGCAAGAAAGGTGAGTAATCATTAACTTACAAACACTTATTTGGACCACTTTTATCCCTAGATTTCACACACACATTTGCATTAGTTTTCCTTATTGGTAAACCTTAATCTCAATCACCATTCTTCTCTCCTGACAGACAACCACCACATTCCTTGATGAGGAGCAGCTGTGCAGGATCTGAAACAAGGCCACCAACTGATTTTAAAATTCCCAATAAATAGACAATAAATATTTAAACTTCTTGTGTGCAAATCCATGCTTAAAGTGCAATGCTACATAAAGTGCTTGATAAGGTGCTTTTAATAAAGTGAAAGGTGTGCTCTAAAGTGCTATACAGACAATACAATATAAATAAATGCAGTAAGGGAGTCCTCTTCCTTACATTTCCTCCTCCCTCTCTTAAGCACGAAGTGCTTCAGTCCTCTGTCATCCTAGATAAACAATCAGCAACCACATTTGACTTCCCCGGCCTATACTGGACCGTAAAGTCATAAGGCTGCAGAGACAGGTACCATCCTGCAATGCGGGCATTCGCATCCCTCATGCGGTTCAACCACTGGAGGGCACGATGATCAGTCTCCAGAGTGAAGTGACGTCCCAGAAGATAATACCTCAAGGCCTCAATAGCCCATTTCATGGCCAAGCACTCTTTCTCTACCGTCGAATACCTCGTCTCCCTGTCGAGTAGTTTCCGACTCAGAAACACCACAGGCCTTCTTTCACCATCCACCTCTTGCTGAAGGACAGCACCAAGGCCAACTCCCGAAGCATCAGTTTGCAAGATGAATGGCTTGTTGAAGTCTGGACTGTGTAGAACTGGATGTGTGCAAACTGCTTCCTTGAGGTCTCTGAATGCTTGCTCACAGTCTTCCGTCCAACGCACTTTGTTAGGGGCTGAGCCTTTTGTGAGGTTATTAAGTACAGTGGATCGCTCTGCAAAAGAAGGTATGAATTTCCGGTACCAGCCTACTAGACCCAGAAAACCTCTCACCTTCCTTTTTGTTGTCGGAACTGGGAAGGACTGAATTGCTTCAATCTTTCCAACCTGCGGCTTTATCTTCCCAGAGCCAACTACAAAGCCCAAGTACTCCACTTCTCTCTTGGCTATGGAGCACTTCTTGGGATTGATAGTCAGTCCAGCCATCCTGATGGAGTGTAGCACCTTCTGTAGGTGAATGACATGCTCTTCCCAGGACTGGCTGTACACCACCACGTCATCCAGATATGCTGCAGAGAATGCTGACACATCTCTCAGTACATGGTCCATTAATCGTTGGAATGTCGCTGGTGCACCTTGAAGACCAAATGGCATGACTTTAAATTGGTACATACCAAACGGAGTTTTGAAGGCTGTCAGCTCTCTTGCTTCTGGTGCCAAAGCCACTTGCCAGTATCCTTTACACAAATCAAGTGTTGTAATGTACGTTGCTGATCCAACTCTCTCCAGCAGGTCATCCACCCTGGGCATTGGGTAGGGATCAAACTTGGATACTGCATTCAAATATCTGAAATCAATACAGAATCTCAGGGTGTCATCTTTCTTTGGTACCAAAACATTCGGGCTGCACCACTCACTGCTTGACACCTCAATGATTCCCAGGTCCAACATCAGTTTTATTTCTTTCTGCAGCACTGGCACCAACCGTTCAGGAATTCTGTAACTCTTTTGTCGAACGGGTGCATCCTCCTTCACCCGTATCTTATGCTGAACCAGTGATGTGAAGCCTGGTGTTTCTCGAAAGAGCTGTGGGTCCACGAGTGGTTTTATATCAGCCTGCTCAGTAGGAGACAAATGAGAAAGGTCAACTGAAGCACAAACTTGAATGTTAGTTGGAAAGAACTTCTCAGTCACCTCCTCATCCTTAACTGAACGCACCAGTAACTGATAGACCGGCTCTTGTCGGCTGTGGAATTCCTTCAACAAGTTCACGTGAAATGTCTGATATTTTTTAACTCTTTCTGGCATATTCAGCTCATAATTGACTTTACTCACTTGTCTGACGATCTCGTATGGTCCATGCCATTTTGTCAGCAACTTGTTATCGCTGGTGGGAAGCAATAACAGTACTTTCTGACCTGGAAGGAAGACCCTATCCCTGGCCTTCTGATCATACCAAGTCTTGTGATGTTTTTGTGCAGCTTTCATGTTGTCTTGCATCAATGATGCCATTTTCTCCAACCTCTCTCTCATGGTGATGACGTAGGCTGCGATGTTTTCGCCCTCTGCTTTGGATTCCTCCCAGCAGTCCTTAAGCAGATCCAGGGGGCCTCTCACTTGGCGACCGTATAAAAGTTCAAAAGGCGAGAAGCCAGTGGAAACCTGCGGGACCTCCCGGTAGGCGAACAGAAGGTAGGGCAGCCATTGATCCCAGTCAGAACCTGTGTCAGAGACAAACTTGCGCAGCATACTTTTGAGAGTCTGGTTGTATCTCTCCACTAGCCCGTCCATTTGGGGTGATACGGGGTGGTCTTAAGTCCCTTTATCCCTAACAGCTTATAAACCTGCTGCAACAACTTGGATAGAAAGTTCGTTCCACAGTCCGTCAGAATTTCTCTTGGTATGCCTACCCTAGAGAAAAGCTGCAGAAGACAATTAGCAATGTGACGAGCTTTAATTGATCTGAGTGGGAAGGCCTCAGGAAACCGTGTTGCATAGTCACATATGACTAATATGTAGCGATGACCTGTGGAGCTCCTCTCTAAAGGGCCCACAATATCCATGCCTAGCCTCTCAAATGGTGTTTCAATAATTGGCAGTGGTTGCAACTGGGCTCGCGCTACTCCTTTGCCTGAGGTCAACTGACATTTTTCACAGGAACGGCAAAACTCAGAAACCTGGACATACATCCCTGGCCAAACAAAACGGCTGCTGATCCTATTCAGTGTTTTGTGAAAAGCCATATGACCTGCCCATGGAATTGAATGACCCAAATCCGTAACTTTGTCTCTGAACTGTTGTGGGAGTGCCACAGCTTCGCACTTCCCCTTTCTCTGGTACAAGATGCCTCCTTTAATCAAGTAAACAGTGTCTGCAAGACAGCTTACCTGACCTTGACTAGCCCCCTCTACCTCTGTTACCTTCTCAAACCAGGGTTTTAGAGTAGGGTCGCTTCTTTGGAGTGCACCTAAATCTGAGGGAACATCAAACTCAAGTTGGTTATTTGGCTTAGGGAACAATGCTGTACCTTTTTCCCCTGAGCCTTTGAACTTTTCTCTTCTTTTCTGAGCCCTAGACTTCCTAATCTTCCCTGGCTCCGTTTCGAGAGACTCCTTAAAAAAGGGCAGTTCTTGCATCATTTCCTTTGCACTTTGTGCTCTTGTGACTACATGACAGGGTTTAAATGGTTCAACTGTCATATCTAGAGGAAGTGAGCTTCCAGATTCATCACCTAAGCCTTGAATGTCTTTCTCAGCACTCACTTGAGGGTCATAATCTGACTGGTGTATTAGATCAAAAAGAGTGGGGATGTCATTACCAAGTATCACTGAATATGGCAAACTGGGAACAACAGCTACCACTAACAAGTAGGTTTGACCTCCTACTGTCAGGTAAACCTCAGCAGTGGGGTACCTGTGTTCGTCTCCATGCACACAACTTATTGTAGCCCCAACCCCACTTAGCTTTTCTCCTGAAATTATGCTAGAGTGTACAAGAGTTTGGAAGCACCCAGAGTCAAGCAAAGCTTCGTCTTTACGCCCATTAATTAAAACAGGGACAGTACAAGCTTTCTTTCCTACCGGCTCTGTGGCTGGTCTTGGAACTGCACACAAAAGAGATGGTTTTAACTTAAGGGCAGGGCAAAATTGTTGTGTATGGCCAAAGTTATGACAGTGATAACATTTAATATCCTGAACTAAAGACTTAAAGGATTTCTTCACATTTTGAGGTCTATGAGAAGGGAGCTGCCTAGAACTAGAAAGATTTCTAGCCTGAACTTGACCAGAACCCTGTTCACCCCCAGTGGACTTACTTGGTTGGGCGTAGTGGGTCTCCCGGCTGAAGTAGGTGCTCTTGCTTCCTTTTCTGGCTGAAGTGAAAACCTCTGCGAGGCTAGCTGCTTCCTTTGCAGTCTTCGGGTCATGCTCACGTATCCAAATCTCCAGCTCTGGATTAACCATTCTCAAAAACTGCTCCAGAATTATCTGCTCAGATATTTCTTCTACAGTTGATTTTTCAGGTTTAATCCATCTTGAAAACAGGTCTTTCAATCTTACATAAAGTTCACGTGGCGTCTCACCTGGCTCAACTTTCAGAGATCTGAAGCGGTGTCTGTAGGTGTCAGCAGTGATCTCATATTTTGCCAGAATTGCCTCTTTCACCTTATCATAATTCTCAGAGTCTGTTAAATCCATAAGAATGTAGGCTGTGCGGGCTCTACCTGTCAACAGGGGAACCAGACGAATAGCCCACTCATCTCTGGGCCATCGACACACGTTTGCCATTCTTTCAAACGTAGTCAGAAAATGTTCAATGTCATCTTCTGGTGACAGAGGAAAAAGTTTTGGTTCAATTAAAGACCTGGACCCACTGGCCACTGGAATGTCTTCACCATTGAATCCAAGTTCTTGTTCTTCAGATGTTGTAGGGGGCGCTGGCGCCTCTGGTGGGTCAGGCTTATCAGTTACAGCGTTAACTTGTAGCTGGATTTGCTGAAATTGATGCTGCATGCCTTTCCACCTTTGCTCCTGACGTGACAAATCCTTCTCCCACTTTTGGTCTCTGGCTGCTTGAGACCGCATAAGAGATTTCACCAACCCTGTCAACTCCTCCAATTTGTTCTCAGGGCTTGTTGCTGCCATGGCCTCTAGCTCAGATGAAGCTCCAACTCCTTCATCAGGCTGCTCCTCTTGGCCTGGCTTTCTTCCACCTCTTGTCATCATCTTCTCACTGTGGCATGAGTGACACACTCCTGACACCACTTGTAACAGTGCAGCCCTTAGCGGCTGGAAACACAGTGAGACAGACCAAGGCAAGTGTAGTGGAACAAAGTATTTATTTGCTATATGGCTCTCCTTAAAACAATTAACTTGTCGAGCTTCTTCACAGCACAAAAATCCCCTAATGACAACTGGCAGCCTTAAATATGTTCAGCTGTCACAGACTTAACCATTATTCCACTCTCAGGTAAATTCTTAAATCCCAACCTTCCACCACAGTATACAATATATCAATAAGAATAAATAAATACATAAATACATCTTCACATTTACATATTAATAAATATTTCACACTTTAATGTTACACAAAACCCAATATTATAAAAACCCAGAAACCCAAGCACAAAAAGATTCACCACACTCTTTTTACCAATGGTCTCTCCCGGAACCTTTAAATGGTGTCTGGACCCCCGGGGAAACATTTGCCCAAACACCTTGAAGAGGACACAGGCAAGAAAGGTGAGTAATCATTAACTTACAAACACTTATTTGGACCACTTTTATCCCTAGATTTCACACACACATTTGCATTAGTTTTCCTTACTGGTAAACCTTAATCACAATCTCAATCACCATTCTTCTCTCCTGACAGACAACCACCACATTCCTTGATGAGGAGCAGCTGTGCAGGATCTGAAACAAGGCCACCAACTGATTTTAAAATTCCCAATAAATAGTCAATAAATATTTAAACTTCTTGTGTGCAAATCCATGCTTAAAGTGCAATGCTACATAAAGTGCTTGATAAGGTGCTTTTAATAAAGTGAAAGGTGTGCTCTAAAGTGCTATACAGACAATACAATATAAATAAATGCAGTAAGGGAGTCCTCTTCCTTACACCCCTAAAATGAGCAGCTCTAGCGGGAGTAAATAAGCCCAGCCAATAACCATAAGGCAGTGCGCCTAAAAGAGCTGTGCGAGATTGTATAAATGTGTAACCATGCTCTGTGTCTATACATTTGCAGGTAAGCAGATACAATATAGGGAAATAACTTGAGATGTAGGCAGCACGGTGGCACGGTGGTTAGCACTGTTGCCGCACAGCAAGAAGGTCCTGAGTTCAATTCCAACATCAGGCCGGGGTCTTTCTGTGTGGAGTTTGCATGTTCTCCCCGTGTTTGCATGGGTTCCCTCCGGGTACTCCGGCTTCCTCCCACCGTCCAAAGACATGCAGCTTGTGGGGATAAGGTAATTGGATAATCCAAATTGTCACTAGGTGTGAATGTGCGAGTGAATCTGAGTGCGAATGGTTATTTGTCCCTGTGTGTTGGCACTGCGACAGACTGGCGACCTGTCCAGGGTGTACCCTGCCTCTCGCCCTATGACAGCTGGGATAGGCTCCAGCGCCCCCCGCGACCCTGAAAAGGATAAGTGGAAGCGAATGGATGGATGGATGGAACTTGAGATGTATCTAAAGGTAAGTCCACAGAATTGATGAGAATGTGGGAAAGTTGGCCGTTAATCCCAACGTGTGTCATTAGTATATAAGTTATTGGTAGCGATGTGAATTAGCCGTGAAGCTAACGATTAGCAGCTAGAGCTAATTCATTAGTTTGTGTGGAAACCTCGTGGCGCTTTTGTGGATCTATACCTGTACCGGGCTGTGATCACAGCAGATGAAGACTGGTGAATCACACTCTTCAATCATCACTCTTTTGTTTATGTTTATTTCATTGATGTACTGTAAGAAGTATTAGTGTTTTGAGTTTAGAGACTAACCATAAGGCAGTGCGCCTAAAAGAGCTGTGAGAGATTGTACAAATGTGTAATGTTGGTCTATGTCTATACATTTGCAGCAGTAAAGGCAAATTCACAAGGCAAGGCAAGTTTATTTGTATAGCACAATTCAACAACAAGGTGATTCAAAGTGCTTTACAGAGACATTAGAAACAAGAACAAATAAAAAGCATGATTTAAAATTGATTAAAACAAGCAAATAAACTAACTAATTAACAAACAAACAAACAAACAACAGTATATAAAATCAAAACAGATAAAATCAGAACAGTAGATAAAATCAGTAGTTAAATGTAAGTTTTGAAATTTAAGCTTAAAGTGTGGATTTGGTGCTTTATTCAAATGCAGCTGAGAACAGGTGAGTCTTCAACCTGGATTTAAATAAACTGAGTGTTTCAGCTGATCTGAGGCTTTCTGGGAGTTTGTTCCAGATATAAGGAGCATAAAAGCTGAATGCAGCTTCTCCGTGTCTGGTTCTGACTCTGGGAACTGATAAAAGACCGGATCCAGATGACCTGAGGGATCTGGATGGTTCATACTGGGTCAGGAGGTCATTGATGTATCAAAGCTACACTGGTCTTGATTCATCTTAATCCAAGTGTGCAACAGTTCCCTTCATTGGCTCCCTCTTAAATCCAGAATTGAATTCAAAATCCTGCTCCTCAAATACAAGGTCTTAAATAATGAGACTCCACCTTATCTTAATGACCTTATAGTACCATATCACCCCATTAGAGCACTTCGCTCTCGCTCTGCAGGCCTACTTGTTGTTCCTAGAGTATTTAAAAGTAGAATGGGAGGGAGAGCCTTCAGTTTTCAGGCCCCTCTTCTGTGGAACCAGCTTCCAGTTTGGATTCGGGAGACAGACACTATCTCTACTTTTAAGATTAGACTTAAAACTTTCCTTTTTGCTAAAGCATATAGTTAGGGCTGGACCAGGTGACCCTGAATCCTCCCTTAGTTATGCTGGAATCGGTGCAGGCTGCTGGGGGATTCCCATAATGCATTGAGTTTTTCTTCTTCAGTCACCTTTCTCACTCACTATGGCTATATCCCACTTCAGGGTCTGCAGCCTTGGAGTACGCAGCCTTAACGGTCTACAAGGGCCGCGTACTTGAAAACCACTAAGGCCGGAAGTGCGAGGCTTGTGAAATAGGACGATCTAGCCTCCGCCACGCTGCTCAGGTTGCCTAGCAACCATGATGCTGAAAATCTTTTTGTTCATTTATGTGTTTGTTTATGAGCTATTTTTGATTTGATAAGTATCTGAGGCTGAGACCACAGGACTGTAAAAACATGAACTGAGCTTGGCCTTCATTTCTGTACCAATTCTGTTGCTGATACATACTTTAAGTTTATTAATATTAAACTTGTTACTGCCTTTCATAGTGTTTAACTTGAAGGCCCTGAGTACTTTCTCCCACACTGAAAACACTTGAATGATAAAATTATTTTAGCATTATCTAATAAGACTGATTCAGGACAGACAATTAGTTTAAACTTTCCTAGCAGTCCTTCACAAACAGGGAAAAGTCTGTCTATTCTCTCCATCTGTCAGCTGCTGCTGGCTCTTCCTCCTCCTCTTCCTCACATACTGCTGAGTTTGTCCTGGTGGATCATCAGGGGTGCAAAGCCTCACAGATGATGTGCAGCAGTGGGTCCCTCAGTCTGTCCTCACTCTGGACACTTGCAGTTGTCACACATGGAAATCAAATGTGTGATAAGCTGCAGGATTCAAACACAAGTGTAACTTATAAATACATGTTCATACTTTTATTACACAATCAGAGAGAAAGAAACAGAGAGAGAGTGCAGGACAGACAGACAGGTGACAGTCTCAGGTGTATACACTGCTACAAAACAGCACAAGAGAAGGAGGATTAGGTGTTTGTGTTATTACGAGTGCTAAACAAGAAGAGTTCCCAGATGGTGCAGTGGACACATGTGACTCCTGTGATTAAAGCATCTTTCTTTCAGCTTGTCGAGTGAACCGTCAGCTTGTTCAAACACACGTTAAAGTCTGTTTGGCTCGACACCACCGAACAGAGGCAGCAATATAACATAGCTAACATTGTGCAGTGAATCCTGCTTGTGCCGTGATATTCAGGACTGCAAACCGAGCAGCATCACTGACTTTCAGCCTGTTGTGTTTGTGGATATATGACTGACTTTAATTATCCACAAAATCATCAGATTCTCTGTAAGATTAAGGTTGACTATTGAACGGCGTATATTTTAAAGTAAAGGCTTTAAAACCAAGTTAGTACAAACATCACTAATGCCACATAACTTTGCTGACATGTTGCCAACAGTAATGTTTTAATGTTCTTCATTATTGAACATTTGTACATAAATAAGTGACATAATATTCAGTATTTACTTTTAAAAGTTTACTCTTTTGCCGCCTCGCTTCAGCCATCCGCCGTTTTTTTCTGCAAAATTATCCACACCCACTGCCGTGCTATGGAGTAAGATAAGATAACCTTTATTAGTCCCACACGTGGGAAATTTGTTGGGGTATGTTGGGCCACGAAGGATACACCGACCCATCCTTAAAATTCAAGCTCTGTTCTCCTGTGTCTGCATTTGGGTTCGCATCTGAAACACACAGGCTGCTCAGCTGTGACACACTATGTGTTAACAGACCTCAAACTTGTTATTAACCCTTTAAGACCTACCATAGAACCAAGTCCGCCAGAGCTTACTTTATATTTTTACATGCTGTAGTTCCATTTTTGGGAGCATTTCAAGTTACTATACATCAATACAACTGTTATAGCCCATATTTTAATAATATGTATGCATTAAGTCCATAATAACTACATTAATTGCAAAAAAGTGTAATAAACTACAAAGAAATTGAAAATCGTTTTTGTTTTTTTTACATATATTTCTACTTGGAGAAATTTAAGAGGCTTATCCCTCAAAACTTTAAATACAAAAAAGTTGCAAAAAATAGTTTACAACAACAGGAAATTTATTTTGAGTGTCTTCATAGTTTTATTTTTGAGATACACCATTTTTTATATACTGCAGGAAAAACGAAAAACAATCCTATGATGCAAATTTGCAAAGAAAACAGCATGTGCATCAAAATAAACTATTTTAAGCAGTGCAATTCGAGTTCTAAGCATCCCAGCAACTATTCAGAAAAGCATAAAGTCAAACATGACTTACAAAAACACCAGTATAGGCTCTTAAGGCCTACAAGTAAAAAACTACATTTTCCGCGAAAATGACGTCACTTCCGGTTTCGGGCAGGAAATGGTGGACATGCGATCGTTCGCGCTGACATCTGTTTCAATGTGGGAAGTGTTACGAACAGCTGATCAGATCGGCAAAGCGTGTTTGTGGAATATTATGTTTTTGTTCCTGCAAGGGCTTTTTATGCAATTTTTGCAAAGCTTTATGTGGAAGGAAACCGTGACTTAGGACAAGCTGATGGCATAAGATGTAAGTACAACTCCTCCGGTTTCATATGCAAAAAAAAATTATTGCGCTAGCTTATGCGGTTGCAGTGCTACCGGGATTTAAAAATAGTTACGCAAAAAAGAGCGTGCCCGCTCATAATTCAAGGTAACGTCATAATCCGGTGAGTTTGTTGGTGTTTTGGTGTATTTTTCCACTGATCCTAACACTCCACCTTTCTTCACCTGCAGCTCATCTCCAGTAATCACCTGACAATACTGAAGGAACAGCTTAGATCTTTACAGTCAAGATTCAGGATTTTTATTTTGCCATTTGCACACAGGACCAACAGTCCATG
This sequence comes from Rhamphochromis sp. 'chilingali', assembly GCF_963969265.1. Classification (NCBI taxonomy): domain Eukaryota; kingdom Metazoa; phylum Chordata; class Actinopteri; order Cichliformes; family Cichlidae; genus Rhamphochromis; species Rhamphochromis sp. 'chilingali'. Next base: position 37,937,441 of record NC_137929.1, on the reverse strand, counting down.
TACATTGGAATTCTTGTGCAGAGCTTTCCAAGTCAAATCACACTTTAACAGTATAACAATATAATAATGTAACAATATAAAGACAGAAAAAGCAGAAGGATAGAAATAAAGTCCAGAGTGGGGTAATCATACTATTTTCTATATACAAGGAAAAAGAAAAAACTGTAGAGAGTTTGTAGTTCTCTACCTCTTATTGCACTCATAGTATTGCACATTTTTCACAGTACTGCACGTTTGTTCCACAGATCTGTTTCACAAGTCTGTTGTGAGTGTATTGCCCATTGGTCAGTGAACCGATCATACATTCAAGTGGAGTTACGTAGTGCAGTGTTGTTTTAAGTGTTCTGTGTTTTTTGTTTGCCATCAGTCTGATTGTGGCGTATTGTGTGTTGTGTGAATGTTTCAGTGTTTGTGTTTTGCCAGCAATCTGACAGTTGCGAGGAAGAAGCTATTGAAGAATCTTGTTCTGTGTGTGATGATGCTGTCCGCTCTGTTGTGTCTCAGATTGTATGTGCAGTTTTTGTGTCTGAGCAGAGAGTGAGCTGGATGGTGTGAGTCCCTGATAATTCTCTCTGCTCTTTTTTGGCAGCGTTGTATGTACAGAAGGTCCATTGGGGGCAAGTTTTGTTCCCATGATCCTCTCCGCAGACTTTATGACTCTTTGCAGAGCCTTCCTCTCTGTCTGTGTAGTGTTCCCATACTAGACACTGATGCCTGCGGTGAGGATGCTCTCTATCAGTCCTCTGTAGGCCTGGGTGAGAGGGCGGTGGTTCATGCCGGCTTTCCTGAGCAGCCGAATGAAATAAAGCCTTTGCTGGGCTTTTTTCACTGTTGCTGTGGTGTTGAGAATCCAGCTCAGGTCTGATGCAACCTGCAGTCCCAGGAATCTGTGGCTGTTTGCCCTCTCCACCTCTGTCCCTTTGACAATAAGAGGTTGCAGGGGAGGGGGGTTCTTCCTAAAGTCCAGTATTAGTTCCTCGGTCTTGTCCGTGTTGAAGATGAGGTTGTTTTCCACACCATAGACAAGAACGTTGTCTACTAGATTTCTGTACCCAGACTTGTCCCCCCCCCTTGATGAGCCCCAGGATGGTGGTGTCGTCAGCGTATTTGATGATGATGGAGTTTTCCTGGGTGGAGACACAGTCATGGGTGTACAGGGTGAAGAGTTTAGGGCTGAGGCAGCAGCCCTGTGGAGATCCAGTGCTGACGGTGCGCTCAGCAGACACATGTCCTCCCATTCTCACCACCTGTGGTCTCTCTGTCAAAAAGTCCAGGATCCAGTTGCAGGTGGGAGTTGGGATGTTGAGGTCCCTCAGTTTCTCGATCAGCTTGCCCAGGCGGATGGTGTTGGAAGCAGAGCTGTAGTCCAGGAAGAGCATCCTGGCATATGTGCCGCTACTTTCAAGATGTTGCAGAGTGTGGTGCAGGGCTAATGCTGTTGCATCATCCACTGATCAATTTGGGCGGTATGCAAACTGGAAGGGGTCTATCGTTTCTGGGACCGTGTGGTTGATGTGTGTTAGAACTATTTTTTCCAGACACTTCATAGCGACTGGTGTGAGGGCCACTGGTCTGAAGTCATTCAGAGTGGAAGTGTCTAGTCATTTGGGAACTGGTATGATGATAGAGGATTTAAAAATGTGTGGGACTATTGCCTGGGATAGTGACAGGTTGAAGATATCAGTGTACACACCAGCTAGTTGTTCCCCAAAGGCTTTCAGTACTCTGGGAAGAACTCCATTGGGTCCCACAGCCTTGTGGGGATTTACCTTTTTCAGAGCTTTCAGTACCTGTGTGTGTCACCTGAAAGACTGGTTCTGTGGGGTCACATGGGGTCTTTGAGGGCAAGTCAGTGTATGCTCTGTCAAACCTGGCATAGAAGGTGTTGAGGCTGCCCGGGACGGTGGTGTCTCGGGGGTCTGTGGTTGTTGTTGTGGTTCCTCTGTAGTTTGTGATAGCTTGAATTCCCTGTTGAGGTAGTGGCCTTCAAGTTTTTTTGAGTGGGCCCTCTTTGCTGCTCTGATGGACTTTTGCAGTTTGTAGCGGGCTCTCTTGTACTCCGCCTGATCTCCCGTCTTGAAGGCCTCCCTCCTTTCCCTGATTTTCAGTGTAATTTTACCTTGGTGTTCATCTGAACAACAAACTGGACTGGTCTCATAATTCAGACGCCCTTTACAGGTAACGGCACAGCAGGCTGTACCTGCTGCGGAGACTCAGGTCTTTTGGAGTGAAGGGCCCACTCCTGAAGACCTTCTATGACTCTGTGGTGGCCTCAGCCATCTTTTATGGTGTGGTCTGCTGGGGGGCAACATCTCTGCTGGGGACAGGAAGAGACTGAACAGGCTCATCCGCAGGGCCAGCTCTGTTCTAGGATGCCCTCTGGACCCAGTGGAGGTGGTGAGTGACAGGAGAATGGTGGCTAAGCTGTCATCCCTGTTGGACAACATCTCCCACCCCATGCAGGAAACTCTAACAGCACTGAGCAGCTCCTTTAGTGGCAGGCTGCGGCACCCACTGAGTGGGACGGAGAGATTTCGCAGGTCTTTCCTCCCCACTGCTGTCAGACTCCACAACAAAGACTCCAACTGATCAAACACACACACAAACCCACACATGTGCAATAAGACTAAGTGCAATACTCTTTTCTGACAAAGTTGTATTTTTACTCAGTTATATATAGAATTTGTATTTTATTTTTATCCTACTGTATATTTTCTTCTATTCTACTGTATATAGTATATTATTTTATTCTATTCTGTACAGTTGTGTACAGTATTTTATTCTTATTGTATTCTAATTTTTGCTTCATAACTTTTGCACTGTCCACTTCCTGCTGTGACAAAACAAATTTCCCACGTGTGGGACTAATAAAGGTTATCTTATCTTATGTCTCCATTAAACCAGGGTTTTTGGTTGGGGAACCTACGCACAGTCCTGGGAGGGGCACATACAGATGTACACCAGTTTATGTAGTGAATGTCGTTAGCTGCTCCTTTGAAGATGCTCCAGTCTGTGGTCTCTAAGCAGCCCTGCAGGCTGGCTTTTGCACTGTCAGTCCAGGTGTTAATAGTCCTGACTGTAACTGGGTTTGTCTTGAGCTTTTAGTTATAGGTGGGTTTTAGCCGGATTGCTGGGTGGTCAGACTTACCGAGATCAGGTTTCGGTTCAGCTGAGAAGGCAATCCTGATATTGCTGTAGCAGTGATCCAGTATTTTATTTCCTCTCGTGGGGAAGGTTACAAACTGATGCAGCTTAGGCATAGTTTTCCTGAGATTACAATGATTAGACTCTCCCAGAATAATTACAGCAGCATTTTGGTGTTTATTTTCATGCTCGCTGCAACTCCTTCAGTGCAGCCTCCTCCTTAGCGGAGGGGGGCATATACAGGACACTTACAATGATGCACTGCAGTTCTCTGGGCAAATAAAACGGCCTTAGCCTTAGGGTCAGATGTTCCACATTTTCAGAGCAGGATTTTGAAATGATCTTACGGTCAGTAGACCAAGATTGCTTGACGAGGGCAGCCGTTCTCCTCCACGGATCTTGCCGCTGTAGCGCTTCAATCCGCTCTAAAGACCGTGTAACCGTCTGGTGTTATTGCTGTATCGGGTTTCCTCTCCCCCAGCCAGGTTTCACAGAAACACAGTATGGAGCACTCCTGAATGTCCTTCTGTGTGGAAATCCGAGCGTGGAGGTCGTCCATTTTATTTTCCAGAGACTGAACGTTTGCAAGCAATATGACCGGGAGGGTTAGCCTTCCTTTGCTAACCAAGCACCGGAGCCTTCAGTCAGCCGAAGCCGCGCCTCCTCTTCGGCTTGTTTTCAGAAGAGTCGCCTAGCGACGGGTTAGCAGAGCATGCTAGCTCAGGGTGGGATTCCAGCACGGACAGGTCGAGAAGTCGAGAAGTCCATAATTACTGTGGTCTCTCAATTTTAGCAGGGTAGCCCAATCGTAGAAGGTCTTTGCAGTGTGTGTCTTAGCTCGACACCATAGAGTAGTAAGAAGAAGAAAAGTAATAATAAGTGACTTGACTTGGAGCGATCCGCGACGTCACACACTGGGGAGCGCCATCTTTTCCTACAGCTCTGCTGTAGTAGTAAATTGGCCTTCAGGTCTTGCAATCCCCAAGTGACACCCTGTGTAGTCCTGAGAATATTTATGGTGACTTTGCACACGCATGTCCAGAACTGGCAGCTTTGCTCATTCACGTAGCTGCCGCCCGGCCTCCTCCTAGTCGGTGTGTTTAATTAGATTTTAATGTTTTATATGTGATTTCGTTCCATCTGAGTCAAAACCAGCTACAATCATGTATTTTAATTCCTTCTTATTTAAACTGGATAGCTTGTGGATCTAAATGTTTAGAGACGATAGTGAGGTATAGAGGTCAATGTGATGTTTCAAAGGTTGTTTAATTAACAAGCAATGCATTATTTAATTCTATTTTATCATGTGTATTTTGGTCTTCAGTGGGAATTTATACAGACTGCAATTATTTCAGATGGAGGATCCATTATTTAATGTTACTTTATCCTGACACCATGAAGAAAAAACCCTTATATGTGTCACGGAATGGGGTAGAAAGCAGACCCAAACACTGGACTCCTGAGGCAAAAACTGTGAGTTTATTCACAGTGAAACACAAATCTCAAAAATATATACAGTCCCCTGTCACTGTGGCTCCCGTGAGATTCCCCTGAATCCCACACAATGCGAGTGTCCGTGAAGTGGTGCAAAGCTGTCCCAAACAACCCGTCCTCCGATCTGTGGCTCCAGCACCCATTCTCCCCTCGTGCTCCTGATCTGTGACTCCATCCCAGTGAATGAATGCTCAGCTACGGATCCCTGCCAACACAAGACACAGACATATGTCCACAAGAGGCATCCACACTAGTGGGGTATAACAACACTGTGAAACATGGCCATTCTTACGAGGGTTAACTCAATCATCCAGCGTTGACCGGAGCTCAGCCGCACTGCTAAATAGGACGCTCATCCAGAAGGTGATCAGCATAGCCGGTGATGGCTTGATGAGCTGCAGCTGCCTCCCAAACCAGAGCACTTCTGCGTCCAGAGGTTGCTCCGTGTCCAAAACATCCAGGACAGTGAATGTAAAGACAGAGGGGAAAAGGGAGAACTCAAAACACCACACATGGACAAAAAACATATTTACAGAGAAACAAGCCCTGAGTCCCTAGACCCAGTGTCACGGTCATGGGTCGTGCGACCCAGTGTTTTTGAGTTTCTTTGTATTTTGTTATTCATTTGTGTTCTAGTTTTCATTTCACATTATCTAGTTAAATTCTGTCATGCCTAGGTTGCAAGTAAATAAAATAAAATAAGTACAAATAAAGTACACTAACAGGTGGGAGACATAACTAACCAATGATACACCAGGCATAGTAGGCACGAGCCAAAAGGCTGAAGGTTAAATCATAAAAACATTAATAAAAGCAAAAAAGATAAGTTACAGTACACTTACAAATGCAGGGTGTAGGAGGCAGGGAAGGCAAGGCTAAATAAATGTTTTTAATCGAGATTTAAAAGATTGAATTGAATCAGACGCGTGAATAGCTTGAGGGAGATTATTCCAGAGGTAGTGTGCAACAGAGGCAAATGTGCGGTCACCTCTGGTGTTAAGCCGAAATCTAGGTCGCACCAGGAGGATTTGGCCTGCTGATCTAAGCGCTCTCCTAGGGGTATAAAAGCTGAGGAGATCAGTAAGACAGCTGGGCAAGGTGTTATTTATGATTTAAAAAGTGAGCCATAAGATTTTAAAATCAATGCGAAGTTTAATGGGGAGCCAGTGGAGGTCGGAAAGTACTGGAGTAATAGACTCAAACCTACCAGTTCCGGTTAAGAGACGCTCAGCAGCATTTTGAATGAGCTGCAGTCTGTGAACAAGTGTAACACTTCTGGAGTCGTTACAGTATACTAGGACCAGTTAGGTTCGACTACTAGAGTAGTAATGAGTGTAGCATGTAATAAAGACCACAGACCAGTAAATACGTTTAAATTGCCGGCTTGTTATTTTGCAAAGACAGAGAATAGACAGTTAACACACATTACATAAAACATTCAACATCACACATTTAAGGAAAACAAGATGTTTTCTTTCCCCTTCTTAGTTCAGTATGTTCTGTTAATTCATCCTATTTATCTCAAAACCTTTTATTTGGCTTTAGAAGGATGTTATTTTCAACCTAGGTTATTGTTTTATTTATTTCAAGTTCTAAGTTCAAGTTTATCCTTTGATTTATTTGAGTTAACACTGTGTTATTTTAAATCAAGTTTAGTTCTTTAGGCCCAAGATTTAATTTAATCATGGTCTAGGTTCACCTTTAAATTCTCAACCAGTCCTTATTTTGTTTTAACCCAACAAAATTATTTACATTTCCATTAACACCATTACAGCATTAAAATGTAAGGTTGACCAAAATAAATTACAAAAATAAATAAATAAATGTAAAACTGAAAACAATTCAGCAAAAGGCTGAATGAATCCCTTAAACAAACAAATAAACAAAAGAAAATTGCCTCTGTGTCCTTCAACTATTAATCCTGGAATTACTCCGAGTGATTATCCAGTGCTTTGAAAGTCCGCTGTTCTTTTGCAGGTGTTTGGATTAACTACCAGTTTTGTCAGTGAAAGAGCTCAACGTCCAGCAGGGGGCGTTTTCCCTTTTCCTGCTCGGTACAGTTCAATGGGTCCGTGGGTGGCTCGCCATCTTGTTTCTCGCTCAGCGGATCAAACTCCGATTCTAGCTCGGCATTTCCCGATCCAAACCTTAATGGCCTACCATAACAACAAAATAAAGTGCATAAACATTCGAAAATAACACACGGGTAGCCCTTAAATAACAGTCAAAGTCCATTTTTCCAGCTTATTTAGCCGTAAATGAGGTGACGCCAATATGGCGCGCTGAAACACCGTCAAAGGCCTTTGAACTGCAGCCTGTGTGTCGGTTAAGCACGAATCCACCGTTTTTAACATAAAACAACATAAATCTGCTACCTTGGCTCTCCATTTGCATAAAATGAGCAATATAATACAACAAAACATTTCTTGCATGAAATAAAATACAATTTCTGCACTCACCAAGGCAAGGACAGGTTGGAAAAACAAAAATATATTCTCCAGAGTACAAAAATGGCTTTAAGTAGATTTCTGGCTTGTTTTTACTATTTTTTCACTCATTTAAGCAGCAGCTCTGCAAGGACGGTCTGCATTTCTCAATCTCCAGCATCAAAAAAAAGGAACAACCCGATTGGGTGTGGCTATCACAGGAGTCACGCTGCAGCGTGCCCTTTCACAATAAGAGTCTGAACACATATTTTAGCCATTTTTCCTGAATTAACATAAAACACCATGAATTAGCAAGTTCTGTACCCTTTTAACATGTTTTTAAACACAAATGAAATCCTATACCATGAATTATATCATTGCTGATGTTTTTAATGAATTTTCTAACCATTATGATCTATTTATTGACAATTTATCACCTGTAATATTTTTCTTATGACTGTTTTTACTAACAGGCTTTTATTTGTTGTTAGCTATGTTAACCAGGGTTACACAAGGGCAGAATGAAGACCAATATAAAGGGAATTACAGTAATCTAATCTTGATGTAACAAAGGCATGGATAAGTTTTTCCAGGTCCTTACGTGGTATGTAGGGCTTAGCCTTAGAGATTAGACATAATTGATAGAAACCAGGTTTAACTACAGAGGACACATGTTTGTCCAGCTTGAAGGAACTGTCTAAGACAACACCCAAGTTCCTCGCAGTATCAGAAAGGGAGTTAGCATCATAGCTAGAGATGGCACGATACCACTTTTTTATGTCCGATACCGATATCATAAATTTGGATATCTGCCGATACCGATATGAATCCGATATAGTGTTTTTTAATCAACAAAACTGTTTTTTAAAATATCTTGCTGCATTTTGCAAGTCTGCAAGTTCATACTCAAGTTTAAAACAACAACTACACTAAAGCTATTCTGTTATACCTGTATACAAAAAAAATATTTCATAGTTCAGCAATACTGATCAATCTAATAAACTTAAACCTACACCATCCTCCCTATTCTGGTATTTTAAAGAGTACTTAGCGTAAATATTAAGCAACCTAACTAATAGGGTTCCAACTCCCAGCAACAACATAAATAAATAAAAAATAGGGAACCACCCCTTACGCGCCACCTCATGATGCTTAATCTACGTAATCAACCTTAATTTGATGCAGTGTGAAGAAAAATGCACAGAAATCAATTATTTTTCAAGAAATATTAAATAGATTCAACATCTTTCTTCAACAAAATTGCAGACTGCACAGATGGTACCTTCCCAAAGTAAAAAGTACTATAGCTTACTAGGGTATATATATTAGACTTAATAGTCACTATATACAGTAATTGACTTCTATTCATTTTACATCAAATTAAAACTTTGGGTGTCAGATAATTATTTATTAAAAGCTAGACATTTTAAATGAGAATAAGAAAGAAAAGTATGTCTTTGTGCCCCCTTTTCCCTGTTCATGCCCTATCGGCCCCCCTGGCTAAACTTTGCTAGATCCGCCCCTGCACAGTTACCAGCCGTCAGCTGTGTAGAAAAAGATCCTGGTGTAGAAAGTAATATTAAATAAATTCTAACAACAGTTTATCAAGTTTAAACGTGCTGCTGTTGTTCAGCCGCTGGTTTCCTCTTTCTGGTGCAAAGTGGGCCAAAAACAAACAAGAGACACGGACTCGCGACAGAAAAGCCGATCAGCTGATCAGTTTCACGATTGAAGTAGCAGCCGGAGAGCGAGAGGCAGTCGCTTGTTAAGCTTAACGTGGGAATGCTTTACAAACATTCAGAGATGGACTTACACACTTGCTTTACTTCTCTCGGGGATAACTTTGTCGGAGATGAAATGCCGGGTTGCTAGCGAAGCTCCAAATGCTACCCAGACCACCGACAGGTCCCGCATGCCACAGCCGCTCTATCACGTGATGCATACTGCTCCGACGTGCTAACGTTCTGAGGTGAGTTACGGCGTGTTGCAAGTTTTGTGAGGTGCTTTCGTGATATTTAATGGATCGGATTACATTTTTTATTTTTCTCCGATATCCGATCCAGTAATTTAGGTCAGTATCGGACCGATACCGATACGTAATATCGGATCGGTCCATCTCTAATCATAGCTGGACTGGCCATCGGGCATACCGGGCATTTGCCCGGTGGGCCGTTGGCGATTTTTTGTTTTTATGGGCCGATGGATTTTTTTTTTTCTTTAGGAAGGGTATATATAATTCATCTCAAAGGAATGTAAAGGACTGCTGTGTTTTTGTGTTCACGGAAACATGGCTTAGCGACAGTGTCCCGGACCGCGCCATTCAGCTCGACCAGCTAACATGCTACCGTGCTGACAGAGTCATCGTCGCGGGAGGTAAGACCCGCGGGGGAGGACTTTGTGTTTACATCAATGATGCCTGGTGTCGCGATGCTGTTGCGGTCTGCAAACACTGCTCACCAGTGCTGGAGTTTATGGTTATTAAGTGCCGGCCATTCTATCTACCGAGGGAATATACAGCCATACTACTGTGCGCTGTGTACATCCCTCCCTCCTCCAATGTCAACAACAGGAGTGAGGCACTGAATGAACTGTACCAGCACATCAGTGAGCAGCAGACAGCCCATCCTGATGCTTTTCTCATCCTGGCTGGGGATTTCAATCATGCAGACTTAAAGTGCGTGTTTCCAAAAATACAACAACACATAGACTTTCCAACAAGGGGAAATAACACACTGGACTTTGTTTACACCACCTAGAGAGGAGCTTACAAAGCTTTTCCCCTCCCCCACCTCGGCGCCTCAGACCATATCACTGTCGTGCTAATGCCTGCTTACAGACCGCTCGTTAAAGCCACCAAACCGGTTCGTAAGCGGATACAAGTGTGGCCAGAAGGGTCTTCAGAGGCTTTACAGGACTGCTTTAACACCACAGACTGGAACATGTTTAAGCAGGCTGCCACCTATAACAACACCACTGACCTCCAGGAGTACGCAGAGACTGTTACTGCCTACATCAACAAGTGTATCGAGGATGTAACAGTCACAAAAACCATAACTGTCCGGGCCAATCAAAAACCATGGATGACAGGAGAGGTCTACAGGCTGCTGAAAGCTCGGAATGTTGCCTTCAGAGATGGAGACGAGGCAAGCCTGAGGACAGCTAGGGCCAACCTTTCCCGTGGCATCAGAGAGGCTAAGAGACAGTACTCCAGGAAAATATCTCATCACTTCAAAGACAGCAGAGACTCACGGAGCCTGTGGCGGGGCATTCAGACCATCACAGATTACAAGCCCCCATCACAGACCTGTGATAGCACTATCCCCCTGCTGAACGAGCTGAACACTTTCTTTGCTCGCTTTGAAGTCCGAAACAGCACCACTGCACAGAAGACCCCACCCCCTCCTGGTGACCAGGTGATGACTCTGTCCCCGGACAGCGTGAGGAGATCCCTCAGCAGGATCAATGCACGTAAAGCTCCGGGTCCTGACAACATTCCTGGTCGTGTACTGAGAGACTGTGCAGTGGAACTCACTGATGTCTTCACAGACATCTTCAACATATCACTCATCCAGGCTGTCGTCCCCACATGTTTTAAAGCCACCACAATCATTCCGGTTCCAAAAAAGTCATCTCCCTCCTGCTTTAATGACTACCGTCCTGTTGCACTTACTCCCATCCTGATGAAGTGCTTCGAACGACTAGTCATGCAACACATCAAGACTGTCCTGCCCCCCTCCCTGGATCCCTTCCAGTTTGCGTATCGGCCAAACCGCTCAACCGATGATGCCATCTCCACTGCACTCCACTCAGCACTCACACACCTGGACAAAAAAGACTCATATGTTCGAATGCTGTTCATAGATTTCAGTTCAGCATTCAACACTATAATCCCCCAACAGCTCACTCAAAAACTGGTCCAGCTGGGGCTCAACACCTCACTGTGCAACTGGCTGTTGGATTTCCTCACCGGAAGACCTCAAGCAGTACGGGTCGGCAGTAATACATCCAGCACCATCATTTTAAACACGGGGGCCCCGCAGGGATGTGTGCTGAGCCCCCTCCTCTTCACTCTGCTGACCCATGACTGCACTCCATCATATAGCTCCAACCTCTTCATCAAGTTTGCGGACGACACAACGGTGGTGGGTCTCATTAGCAACAGGGATGAGACCGACTACAGAAGTGAGGTGAGACGCCTGGCCACGTGGTGTGCTGACAACAATCTCTCTGAATGTGGAGAAGACGAAGGAGATTGTTGTGGACTTCAGGAGAATGCACACCCAACATGCTCCTCTGACCATTGACGGAGCGTCTGTGGAGAGAGTGAGCAGCACCAAGTTCTTGGGTGTGCACATCACAGAGGATCTCTCCTGGACGTACAACACCACAGCACTGGCCAAGAAATCACAGCAGCGTCTCTTCTTTCTCCGCAAACTAAGAAGAGCAGGAGCACCAGCCCCCATCATGTACACTTTCTACAGAGGCACCATCGAGAGCATCCTGTCGAGCTGCATCACTGTGTGGTTTGGAGCCTGCAATGCGTCCTGTCATAGATCCCTCCAACGCATAGTGAGAGCTGCAGAGAGGATCATTGGTGTCTCTCTCCCCTCCCTCCAGGACATTTACAGCACCCGTCTCACTAAAAAAGCCCTTTGCATAGCGGCTGATCCCACGCACCCAATGCAAAGCTTCTTCAAGCTGCTGCCGTCAGGGAGGAGACTGCGGAGTCTCCAGGCCAGGACCAGCAGACTGAAGGACAGCTTCATCCATCAGGCTGTCAGGAAGCTTAACTCCCTCCCGATTCTGCCCCCTCTCCCCTCTTCTCCTCCACACACACACACACACACACACACACTCTCTGACTCACTCACTGGCCTGCACCAGTTACCAGTCACTTTGTGGAGCATTGGACTGCCATTACCTCATAAGACTTTGTTGTTACACTATCTCTTACCGCATACTACTAAATCTCCATTTGCACTATTTGCCTATTTGCACTACTATGCCTCCTTACTTGAATATTGTATATTGTATATTGCATAGCTTTTTTTTTTTTTTTTTTTTGTTATACGTAAAATTGTATTGTATTTATTTAAATTTTTACTTTTTAATTATTTTATTTGCATTTTTTAATCACTAGGGTTTGAGAGTAACGAAATTTCTATTCTCTGTATGTCCTGTACATGTGGCAGAATTGACAAATAAAGTTGACTTGACTAATGAAAGGTGTTGGATTGGCCAATTGGTCATGATCGACTCTGGGCTGGACCAATTACAGCCGAGGAGGCCGGATGCACCCTCCCCCTTGTTTAGCAATCACGTGATTTTCGCGCATTGCATGCCGGGAACTCGTGGCAACACAATCCAAGTACCGCATCAAATGCAAGCGTTTGCAGCACCGCAAAATGTTCGTTCTCCGGTTCCAATACCTTCTTGTTTTTTCTTTGCCGCACAAAAAAGGAATGTACAAAACAAAAGGAGAACAATGCCGGTCCGTACAAAGACAGACTCGACGAAAAGACAAAGAAAAGATACGAGGAAAAAAATCAAAGGAGTGAAAGGGTCAGACCCTTACGAGCACACAGAGTGGACAAAAGACGTCAGCGTGCTGCCCAACTTTCACCACGCGCAGATTTATAATTATACGGTTCTTGGAGTGAGTGCATACACTCGTGAAGTTTAGTAACTTCAGGTCACTGCAACAAGCCCAGGTACAGTTTACCGACGGATGGGTGCAGGACCTTGAAATGCACCGTGTAGAACGAAAGACCATCGTACGAACAAAGGTAAGTTTACCAGTCTCACAAATCGTCTTCATAAATACAGATTCGTTAACCGTTTATTAATATAACCTTTGAGCTCAACGGTAATTAATTAGTAGTGGAAATAATTTCTGGCAGCATTACAGAAATGTAGCAGTGACAATAATATTGTATGCTGTAATCGTACTGGACAATTAGTGATACAAAACAACTGTTTTACCCTGTGAATAAAAGTATATGTTTTGTGTCAGGACAATTCACTATTTATGCACAATAAATAAAGGAGCATAGCGCGACCATTTCTGTTCAGCGCCAGACTTGCTTGTAACCTATATCACCAATTATGTTAAGAAAAATGACGTATTAACTACTACAAAACTCTGACCTTTGTGGGAATGCCTGGAGCAGACTAACATGTGAGCTGGAGTGTTCTGAGAAGTTATATTTGGTATATCCAGACCATCCGTCGGCTCTTACTTCGGAAACATGGCTTAAAAATTTCTCTTCAACGACATAATCCGATAAAAAAAAAAAAACGATCTCTTTACCCGTCGGCTTCCCGTGGCTGTCATGCGACCGGCTATTGCAGTTAATAATACAACAGCTTCTTGCCATTTTTTGGGTTTCTTTTTATCGCTGTGTAACTGAGTTCAATTGAACGCCTGCGTGCGCTAGTACCTCTTGCCACAAGTTCCCAGAATCCTTTGCGGTTTACCCCTGAATGACGTCACATTTTCAATCTTTATCCTGGTGGGCCGGTCTCTAGTCAAAATGCCCGGGCCGATTTTTTGTCCCAGTCCAGCCCTGGTTAGCATCATAACTCATCATCATTATTCATCTATGTATTACTTTTATGTATTAGTCATCTATTTGTTGTAATCATCTATCCTTGCAGTTGTTTATTACACAAAATAAATTATATTGTCACACTTCTGGCCACATAGCACTGATGTTCATTGCACATGCCCATATTAACCTTAACCAGAGGGTTTTAAAAAAATCAAACCAGTGTTTACATACCATATCTGGACAAACACCAGTTATACTGGTGTTATAAGTTATAAGAACATGGACACACTTTATGTGTCTTAATCAGAGAGGGAAGAAAACTAAAGGGGAAATAAGATATAAAAGCCTGCAGAAATGTTGGGTATTATAACAAAGGTGACTTTCGCAGGTTGTATAATACAAGGATGATAAAAACAGCACAGAAACAGTTCTTCTTCATTTACTGTCCATTTTATTATTAGTGGCTCTATGTAGGATGAAAGCTCTTGTAACTCATGTTTAAGGTCCGTTTCCTTACCACAGTTCACAGGCCAGGTATTTGGAGCGCTGTCTGCTCGATTTTTCCTAAAATGTTTAGGTATATTTGGCTGCACACTGCTTCGATAGAAAACTGATGTCACGTAACATAGACGAAGGTTAGCTCAATTTAACATTTATGCTAACATTTGTTTCGCAGGATATTAGAAGTGATTAAAACCCCAGTACATTTGAAAGTTTATTTCCGGACCGCTGCTATTTTTTCCCCAAAATTTCTTCAAATGTTAGATTCGCAATGAATCCTGGGATAGGGTGGACAACAAAGAATACACTTGACCAGTCCTTCAAATCCAGGAAAAAGGAGGACGCATTTGTAGGCCTCAAATGGGCACCCTTTGTTGCCTCGCTGTGACATAATTGGCCTATAATTTGCGTATCGGATTTGCAGACTTAAGTATTGAGAAACAGCCCATCAGTCCATGGTTAGGAACGAGTCAAGTGCAAAAACATAACAAACATTTTAGTCCAAAAGGATCGCCACATGGACTTCATTTGTAAGTGGGAGAAAGGACTGGCTCAATTCATGACAGCAGCAGCAGCAGTAGTGGCGCTTCTGGTCTGCTGCAGCAACTAGTGCTGCAACTACTCCACCAAATGTGCACTTGTTGTGCTCTTTATACAATCTTTGTTTAACTCAAACTCGAGACTTAGGAGGATAAAAATAGCTAAAGACATTAAAAGTATTCTAATGAAATATGATTATTTTAAAAAAAGTAGCATTTTTCAGATTGGTAAAACCACTACATAAAAACAGATAATAATATAATGTAAAATCTTTCTCTTTTTTTTAAGACCAAAAATATGTAAGCTGGTTCTAAAGACAGTCACATAGACTATACTAGATTTTTTGAAAAGCTCAAAGACACGGTTTACCCCATTTCCTTACACATTTGTTAGAGAACAGGGAGGATGAATTTTCACATAATTTTCTTTATTTAATGAGGAACTAATTTATAAAACAGATGATGAAACATATGAAATGTCAAGAAAAATACATGTTATTTCATTTTTTCCCCTAGATTTATTGATCTGATGTCACTGCAATTTATAAAACACAATAGAAAGTCTTATTATGATAACACACACCACCAGAGACATTAAAACACTGAATATACTGTATGCTTACACAAAAAAGGCATATAGCTCATCAAGACAACCTGGTCTACCTTCTCCCTGTGTATAAACCTATCGTACACAGGGACCAATGCTGTGAAAAGATGGTGAGACTGAAGTGGGCTCTGAGGAATGTTTTGACTGAACCATGGAGGATATGCATTGTGATGTCCTGGTGGATTGCATTACAGACTACTTTTTTTTGTAGATAGCACACAGTTTGATCCACAGTTTGCTATTTGTGTAAGTGTAAAGATTTAACATAAGATTCCTCAAAGAAACATAAATTATTAAGGAAGTCCGAGCGGGGTTTTTGTTGTTGTTAACTTTGTTACTGAAAAAAAGAAGAAAACTGACTTATCCATGACAAAAATGTGAATATATCAATTACCAAAAAAGAGAAGAAAAACAACACACACAAAACATATATTACATTTGATATGAGATTACTTTTCATTAATCGAGTTAAATTGAACTCAGGGGAAGAGTTCCACACTGGTAAATTTTCTGTGTACTGAGAGTATGTTACTTTTGTCTTGGAAAATATTGAGGCATTTTCTTCAATATCATGAAAACTACATCTGCGATATCTTCTGTACAGCAGAAGGAAATGAGGAGCAATAGAAGAATGGTTACTTGTATGACTCATCAAGACTTTTTTCTGCCTGATCTTTGTTGATTAGATACCAAAAACCTGGGATGTTAGCACATTCTGCTTCATATTCTTCAGCAAACTCCCTATTGTATTTTTTCATTACATATTTCCAGTAG
Source organism: Rhamphochromis sp. 'chilingali' (assembly GCF_963969265.1). Lineage (NCBI taxonomy): Eukaryota > Metazoa > Chordata > Actinopteri > Cichliformes > Cichlidae > Rhamphochromis > Rhamphochromis sp. 'chilingali'. The sequence goes on along the minus strand of NC_137929.1, from coordinate 37,921,405 downwards.
TCTGATGCTTCGAGAGTCTTATCTGGCTGAATATCCCAGTCCTTATAAATTTTCTTGTATTTCTTATAAGGGTGCCATTCATTGTTTGTATGACTGCAACGAAATCTGTTGTCACTGATCACTGAGGATGAGCATATGTCAGTGACAAGTCGCTCTGTCCACTCCCAGCTGTATCTACCCAGACCTTCTGGTCTATGCAGTGAAACAAAGTGCTCAGTATGGACTTTTCCTCCTGCATCACAGGGAGCTTTACAGAATGGACACTGTTTGCCACAACCAATCAATTTGTTGAAAAGTTCATTCTGTGGATTCACATGGAGATGTTGTAGTTTCATTTCAAAGGTAGATTTTTTGAACTTCTTTCTGAGAGTTTCTGTCATGTCACTCACAGATGTTGTGAGACAGTCAGCAAACTGTTCCTTGTCCGCATTGTTCAGTATCATGAAAGCACCAAGAGCATCCTGGGAAATGACCAGTTTATCACCAAGTTCTTTCCAAATATCTTCAACAAATTCATTCAAATCCTCACTCTCTCTGGTTTTGGCCTCGTTGATGGCAGAATTTATGCTGTCAATACATGACTGCAGATGTCGGTCCTCAAACTCAAAAACTGTCGACTCATTTGAGAAGCGCTTCTTTATCTGTTCAAGTATCCATGTCTTTACATACTTCTCATATGAGCAAATATAGCTGACATAATTTTGAAAATCCTCCTTGGAGAGCAAATCCAGTAAAATTGAATACTGGAAGGACATTCTTGTGCTGAACTGCTCAAGTTTCCTCATTTCATCAATGATATCAGGACCCAGGGAGCGATTAACAAAGTCTTCAACAGCAGGCTTCAAACATCGATTTGTGAATTCTTCTGCCTTCTTCTGACACTGGTCTCGTTCATTGAACACATCTTTGAAATCATCATGAAACTTTTCCTTGTTTTTAATCAGACATCTGTACGGATCATTTTCTTCTATGAAATCTTCATGCATTTTCTGAAACGTTCTGGCTGCGAATCCACAGATGTGCTGTTTTAGAGAAACTTCAAACTCGATGTTTATCTTAACATCTTGATGGTTTTTTAGCTTCTCATCAATCACGTTGAGGATCTCCTGGATGTAAGTGTCATGGTAATTATTTTTTCTTTTCACTTGTTCATTCACAAGGTCTGTGCAAGCAGCTATGATGCTGTCAGCCAGATGTTGTGCAGCCATTATGTCATCTTGACCGAGAAAGAACTTTTTAGCCCCATGTTTAACTTTGTTGTAAAATCCGTCAGTTGTCCATTTAAAAGACTCTTTTCCACAGTCTTGCAAACTCCTTTGACTTAACTCGTTTGCACAGCTCCCCTTACGTTTCAGATTATCTCTCAGATAGTAGGACACTCTGTCTGTGACATTTGAGGTTTTTTGTTCAGAGAAAGACAGTTTTTCTAAAGTTTCCTTCCACATCTTCTCAAACTCTTTGTCCAACTCTGCGTCTGTCATTTGGATGTTTTTCTTTCGACATTTATCAATTAATGCACGCACTGCTTTTTCAATCTCTTTTGTATGATTGTTTTTGATTTTATCAATTTCTGTCATTCCCTGTCTGATTCCTGCTGCTGCTTCAAGTTGACACATTACACCACTTTCTATTTCACGACGAAGGACCTTTGCACTGTTTGAGAATTCCTCTTTGTATCCTTCAACCAGATACACATGACCCTCTGTTTGCTCGAAATATTGTGTCAGATTGTTCAGAATCTTTGTCTCCCATGCAGACAGCACTGTGGAGGCTTCACTTTTCAAAGATCTGAGAAATTCTCTCATGTCAGATGTTTCAGATTTTGCTGCAATGGTACCAAAATTTGAAATTTTTGTTTCTGCATTTCTTACCCAGGTGTACATTTCTTTTCTGAACTCCCACTCCCATTTATTGAACTCTGTGCAGAGCTTCATGTATGCATCAGCTACGAGGCTGTTTCTGAAGCTGAAGATGAAGTTTTCATGCTTTACTGCATTCCACAGGCTTTTCACCCACTCTTTAAATTCCATGATATCATTAGCAGATGATTCACAGTCTCTCACTAGTTGGATGATGTTTTTCTTGAGCTCATATACAGCCTCACTGTATCCTGCATTAACTGGTGCCATTGGTGGGTTTCCATTCCACAGTCCAGGAATGTACCAGTTCCCAGTGTCTGGACTGTACTCCATCACGTCAGTGAAGCTCTTGTTCCCCTCTTTCTTTTCCATTTTGGCTGCTGCCTGAGTCATCTCATTTAACTGATCCAGGAGCAGTTTCCTGTCTCGTAAGTTCTTATCATGGGCTGAAACATCCGACACATTCTGGTGAACAAACTGACATTTAGGCTTTTTGCCCACCTCCTTCATCCTGAGAAAAGCGTGCACAACTATTTGTAGGATGTCTTTCATTTCAATTAAATTCTCCATTGCAATGTTGACTATGGTGACATCACTCAGCCCAACAACAAGTGTTGCAAGCTCATTGTCATGTTCATAGCTGTTGTCCAGTTGTGCAAGTTCTGGTGACTTTAAGCCCTCAGTGTCAATGATCACCAAGAAGTCACATTTTAGGACGTTTTTCATGTCTTCATTGATTTTGATGAGCAACATAAAGGCACCTCGAGTACATCGACCACTGCTGACTGCAAACTGCACTCCAAACATGGTGTTAAGGAGAGTGGACTTTCCTGTGCTCTGAACTCCAAGAACTGTGACTACTCGTATCTTTCTCTTATTTCCTTTTTTCTTTGGAGACACCAGGTCACTGAGCTGAGAGAGAACATCACTCACCCATCTGAGAGGGATGTTGGATGCATCTCCATCTACAAGCTCAAGAGGAAATCCATCAAGCAACAACTCTGCACACAGTTTGGGCAGATGCTGCAATTGTTGACGTGATGGGTCTGTTTTTGGAAGGGACAGTGAAGCTTCATAGATCTGACCCATTTCACGGAAGAAGTGTTCAATCCCCAGTGAGCTGATAGAAATTTGTCTGTCAATTTCTTTGATCTCCTCTTTGTTCTCAGAGTTCTTGCATTTTTCTTTATATTTCTCTCGGAGTTCAGACAGTTTTATACGAGACACATTATCGAGGTTCATTCGCATCCATTTCAGGAAATAAAACCTCTCTGTTCCTGGGCTTGATATCCCTGTGATGAAGTTTGTCATAGCTGTCGACATCTCATAAGAGTTCTGCTTTTGCCGCAGTTCATATTTCTGTTTCTGAAGATCACTTTTGTAATCTTCTACATTTTTAGACCCAACATTTCGAAGTCGAAACTCTTCCTTCTCTAACAAGGTCAGTGTTTTCCATATTTGTCCTTGTCGGGGAAGCTGATCTTCTTTGTATTTATGGATGTCTTGAATTTCTTCAGTGATGGTTTTTGCATTTTTCTTTGCAGTCTGGCACTCTGGAGAGTCTTCATCAACCAGGATTCCCAGTTCATGGGCAACATCCACCATCTCCTCTATTTTCATCTTCAGCTCTGATTTCTCAACCACATTTCTGACAGTTTTCCTTAAATCTTTTACAAAGTCTGCATCATTTTTTTGCTTTGTCTTAATAATGATGTTGTTTTCAGTTAAATCCAACTCAGTTGCTACTTTTTCCAAAGCATCTAAATTGAAGCGCTTGCTCTCATAGTTGCCGACCAAGTAGATCTGTGCTTTGTGGTGTTGGCTTTTAAGCAGATTGAACACAGATTCAGACTCAGAATCCAAATGCTCAAAGAAGACAAAAACTGCTGCAGATGTCTGACACAAAAAGGAGTATTGTGTTTCAAATGAAGCAATGTCCCCACGAAGGTTGGCTACAGCCACTGGCTGACTGAAAATGTCAATGTTTGTGTTTCCACCAGGAAGGTACCAAGTAATTTCAGTCAGTCCGTTGGAAATTCTTCTTGGACTGTCACCACACTCCATGTTGTGGTGAACAAAGGTGTCGTGGTACTGCTGAGAATTGCTCAGAAGCTTATTGAGAATCTCTGACTTGGACAAGCAGCACTCACCCAGTCTGACAAAAGAGACCATTGGAAGTTCAGAGAGAACGATTCTTTCTTCAATGAAGCCCTTTGACTGTGAAAGAGACTGAGGTCTGTACTTTTTAACAATGTCTCTCATGGCCCACAGCATGAGTGTGCACTGTCCTGTGTCACAATTAGGAAGCAGCAGAGGGACAGAGAACTGACACATGGACATTTTTAGTGCCATTTCCTGCTGTAGAAAACCATCAGAACACAGAAAGAGAGCAGTGATTATGTCGAGCGGGTTCACCATGTTATCTGTGTTTGGACTGCTGACCATATTTTTAAGATTTAACTTTTTAGTTCCTGATGTATCATCACTGGTTGAATCACACTCTGATGTACATTTCACATTCCTAGCAGTGACATTAAACATCATTAGTTTCTTTAGAAAATACCATGGAAGGTCTGATTTGCACTTCGCAGATTCATCAGTGGTGGTCTTCTTATTAATCCCAAGTATTCTCCTGAGTGATAGCTTCTTTGTGTAGTTCTGCTTCAAGCCCAGTTTTTTCAATAAGGTTTGCAGGTGTTTCACTGAGGATGTGAGATTTAAAAGTTATTACATTCTGTTTTTATTTTCAACTTAACCAGTATGCCATCATTTTTGTAATTGGTGTTAACGTTTACCTGTGTGTGTTGAGGTAACTAAGGACTGACTTTCGATTTCATCCTTCATGTCTTCAGGAGTCTGGCTGGACTTTTCTTCTTCTGGTTTCAGGTAGTCGGGCTCTGAGCTGTCCATGTCTGTCGACTCTTGCTCAGTTTCTTCCTCTCTGCATGTAATCACTGTGTAGTTCTCACTGTCACCAACAGGACTGTCCAAATGCTGAGACACTAACTCACTGCTGATGTAAAACACTTTTGTCTTCACATGATGACAAGTAACTGTGGGCATAATGATAGTAATATTGATAATATTAATAATGTGCTTACGTACAGACTTCACATCATATTGTGTTTTTCTGCTGTAGCAGTAAAAAGTATAAAGCTGACTTTTACCTCCTGTAATAATCTGCTGACAGTCATCCCAGCAGGTAGAACATGGTGCAGATGGAGGGTCATTTACTTCCTCACAGTATAGCTCAACAACTAAATCTTCATCACTGTTTTCCTTTTTTACAAATGATGATAAAAAGAGAAAAAAAATGAAAACATATTATTGCAAACACAGTATCTCCAAAGAACAATATTTGAGTTTCATATATTTTACCTCCATTGTTGATACAGAATCTGTCATCCAACATTTGCCCCAGGTTATTCAGCCAGTTTCTCCCTGAAAGTAATGAGAGGAAAATATTTAACTATTTATGCTCCAAAGACTATTTTATGGTTGGCATTTTGAAAAAGACTACAAACTCCCTGCCTCTCCCCTTAATCTCACAAAAAATTTGAGCACTTAAAAAAAAGCATTCATCCATTCTCTTCTGCTTATCGTTTTCAGCATCACAGGGGGGCTGGAGGCTATTCCAGCTGTCTTAGGGCAAGAGGCAGGGTACACCCTGGATAGGTCGCCATACTGTTGCAGGGCTAACACAGACGCAGACAACCATTCACAATCACATTCCTACCTATAGGCAATTTAGAGTCACCAATTAACCTAATCCCATTAACTTCATATCTATGTGAGAGGAAGCCAGAGTACCCGGAGAGAACCCATGCACCCACTCAATTTTGTAATCATGTCATCAGATCTGTGGCAATATGTTCTGCACGCTTGATTGAAGAGCTGAGCTGAGCTGTCAGCTGATCACCACCTGATGGTGAGTTGAATCAGGTGGTGGGAATGACACCTGACAGACCTGGCAAACCTAAACATATTATGATGGTGTAATGGGAATGTCTGACAGAGGCCCCACTCTCTAAGATCTTCAACTCCCACTTCCAGCAGAACTATTGATGGAGGCTGGGGACAAGCAGAATGTGGTTCGGCCAGTAGCTGACACAAAAACTCATCTATTTTCTGCTCCTGCACTACTGGCAGTGAAATTGTTGTACTATTGCTGTAAATCACTTCCTTTCAATTCTTTAGGCAGTGTAGTGCAGCAGGGATTCTGACCACTCCTCTTCAGAGGTCGGTAGTAATGAGTTACATTAACGCTGTACGTTAATGTAATGTTAATGCGTGATCTGCCTCACAGAAACCTGGCTATCGGACAAGGTACCGGACTCCGCAATACAACTACCGGGGTTCTCCGTGCATCGCGCGGACAGGTCACAGGATCTTACTGGGAAAAGCAGAGGCGGTGGTGTGTGTTTCATGATCAACAACAGCTGGTGTGATTATGCGAACGTGCACCCGGTCAAATCCTTCTGCTCACCGGACCTGGAGTACCTGATGATTAAGTGCCGGCCATTCTGGCTACCGAGGGAATTTACAGCAGTGATTATTACGGCTGTTTACATTCCCCCACAAGCCGACACTGACCGTGCACTCAGGGAACTGTACAGCGCGATCAGCAGCGAGGAAACCGCACACCCAGAGGCAGCGTTTATCACAGCCGGAGACTTTAATAAGGGAAACCTGAAGAAAGTCTCACCCAAACTCCACCAACACATCCACTTTAACACTCGTGGAGATCGGCTACTCGACCACTGCTACACCTCTTTCCAGGATGCGTACAAAGCCCTCCCCCGCGCCCCATTCGGCCAATCAGATCACCGCTCCATCCTGCTCCTGCCCGCCTACAGGCAGAAGCTGAAACAGGAAGCTCCAACCCGGAGGGCGGTGCACTGTTGGACGGACCAATCGGAGTCTGCGCTGCGGGACTGTTTTGATCACGCGGACTGGGAAATGTTTCACGTGGCTGCTAGGGACATTGATGAATACACAGACTCAGTCTGTGGATTTATCAGGAAATGCGTGGAAGATGTCGTCCCATCCAGAACAGTCAAATCCTTCCCAAATCAAAAACCCTGGATTAACGGAGATGTTCGCGCGGCACTGGCGGCACGGAGCACCGCCTTTGCCTCCGCGAACACATCGGACTACAAACACGCACATTACCAACTCCGGAAGACGATCAAAGCAGCCAAACGTGAGTACAGGGACAGGGTGGAGCAACAGTTTGACAACCCTCGGAGTATGTGGCAGGGACTAAACACGATCACAGACTTTAGAGGGAAAACCAGCACACCGCAGACCACGGCCTCTCTGTGTGAGGATCTAAACGTATTCTACGCTAGATTCGACGCAGCGAACACCATGAGACCGGACAGTGTGCGCACCGCGGATGACGTCAGTGCGCACACTGTGTCTGAGGAGGATGTGCGGAAGTGCTTCAGGAAGGTGAACGCACGCAAAGCTACTGGTCCGGACGGGATTCCCGGCCGCGTCCTCAGGTCATGCGCGGCTCAGCTGGCTGGAGTGTTCACGCACATCTTCAACCTTTCCCTCTCTCTGTCTGTAGTCCCAGCCTGCTTCAAAATGGCCACCATCGTCCCTGTACCCAAATCCTCCACCATCTCCTCATTGAACGACTGGCGACCTGTAGCCCTGACCCCCATCGTAAGCAAATGCTTCGAGAAGCTGGTCAGGGACTTCATCTGCTCTGCACTACCCGACTCACTGGACCCTCTACAGTTCGCATACCGCCACAACAGGTCCACTGATGATGCCATAGCCCTGACACTACACACTGCCCTGTCACACCTGGAGAAGAGAGACACGTATGTGAGGATGCTGTTTGTAGATTACAGCTCAGCATTCAATACCATCGTTCCCTCGAAGCTGGACAGGAAACTGCAGGATCTAGGACTGAGCAGCTCCCTCTGCAGCTGGATCCTTAGCTTCCTGTCTGACAGACGCCAGGTGGTCAGACTGGGCAGCATCACCTCATCCCCCATCACACTGAACACTGGTGCTCCACAGGGGTGTGTACTGAGCCCTCTCCTGTACTCACTCTACACCTACGACTGCACAGCCACTAACAGCTCCAACATCATTGTGAAGTTTGCGGACGACACTACAGTGGTGGGTCTTATCACCAACAGTGATGAGACGGCTTACAGGGAGGAGGTCAGCGCCCTGACCCACTGGTGTCAAGACAACCATCTCACCCTCAACGTCGCAAAGACAAAGGAGTTGATAGTGGACTTCCGGAGGTGCAGAGAAGTACACACCCCCATCACCATCAACGGCGCTGCTGTGGAGAGAGTGAGCAGCTTCCGGTTCCTTGGCGTACACCTGGCTGAGGATCTTACGTGGTCAGTACACACAAACAAAACAGTGAAGAAGGCACAGCAGCGCCTCTTCTTTCTCAGGAGACTGAAAAGATTCGGCATGAGCCCCCGCATCCTCAGGACCTTCTATCACTGTGCCATTGAGAGCATTTTCACTGGATGCATCACCACCTGGTATGGCAACAGCACCGCCTACAACTGCAAAGCTCTCCAGCGAGTAGTGCGGTGCTCTGAACGGATAATTGGAGGTGAGCTTCCCTCCCTCCAAGACATCTACAGGAAGCGCTGCCTGAGGAAAGCGGGGAGGATCATCAAGGACTCCAGTCACCCCAGCCATAAACTGTTCAGACTACTTCCATCAGAAAGGAGGATCTGCAGCATCCGGTCCCGTACCAGCAGACTGAGAGACAGCTTCTTCCATCAGGCCATCAGACTGCTGAACACGTCATAGACACCTCAGCTTCACTACTGGAACTTCAACATTATGCACTCCATACTGTACAGTAATGCCACTGTTTTGCACATGTCTTACTCTGTATATTTTTATATATTTTATTTATTGTTTACTCTATTTAATTTGTAAAACATGTGTATACACACACACACACACAGGTAGAAAAATATTTAGTATACACATCCAGAAATGCATATACTATTATATATTGTACATATATTTATTAGTTTCAGATGTAGCCATTCTTGTATTTTGCTTGTTTATGTTATTGTATTTTGCACACCTCTGTTGCTTGTGAAGCTCGCACACAAGAATTTCACTCACATGTGCTGTACCAATGTACCTGCACATGTGATGTGACAATAAAAGTGATTTGATTTGATTTGATTTTTGAAATAAATGTACTTCTAAAAGTACCTTTATTGCACCATACTTTTTACTTTTACTTGAGTACATTTGTGAAGAAGAAATGTTATTTTTACTCCGCTATATTTGACTTGTTACTTTTTCTACATAATTAATTTCACACATTAGATAATAATGGATCATGCTGCCAGTGGGGTTACCCTTAACTCTTTCACCAATCAGATGTAGCCATGCAGTCACATGACCAGTTTATAAACTGTGGCGGGCAGTGCGGCCCGAGCCTTTCAAACTAGCGGACACAGAAAGTAGAAACATGAAAACATGGCAGAGGCAACTGTCTGGTTCAAGCCCCCGGCTCCGACAGTCTCGGTCGTTGTGTCCTTGGGCAGGACACTTCACCCGTTGCCTACTGGTGGTGGTCAGAGTGTCCGGCAGCCTCGCCTCTGCCAGTGCGCCCCAGGGCAGCTGTCGCTACAATGTAGCTTGCCATCACCAGTGTGTGAATGTGTGGATGACTGAATGAGTAAAGCGCTTTGGGGTCCTTAGGGACTAGTAAAGCGCTATACAAATACAGGCCATTTACATTAGTAATTAAGCCGTTTTTATTTTATTTTTCTCAACATGTGACTTTTTGTCCTGACTCCTCCTTCAGTGAACTACAGTTATGAGGTGTAGAAGTTTATAACTAAGAAGAAAGGCTAAAAAAATGTTTTTGAAGGAGAATATGTTGGCTAGCACTGCTTAGCCTTGCATACGTTCTTATTTTGAACTTAATCTGGAATTCATCACAAACTGTTTGTGCGGAGATATGAATGACCAGATTTTGTTTTTCAACAAGAGTTAGTAAAAAATATCTCCAGCGTGATAAAATATTTATGCCAAACATCCGCAGCTTGGCAGTCTATACAGCACTATAATGCCCAGACCTAATTCTTTTGAAAACCGTATGTTTCCACAGGTCTGAACTTCATCAGACATCACCTAGACACAGAGCTGGATGAGGCCAGCACAAACAGCGGCCTAACCGACGAAGATGATTGCTTTGGATCCATGGGGTTAGGAAAACCAGAAGCAGGGGAGCTGGAGAGGTACCTTTCATGTCTGTTCACTGGAGGTGTGGATCTATTGCATAATCTTCCTGCATCTGGAGCTTGTGAAGGACTTTTTAGTCAGGCAGGACTCCTGTTCACTGCTAAACAATTACAGCCTTGTATGTACATATGTTGAAGTTGCCTTGCTCTAATGTTTTCTCTGAGGCTGCTGTGCCATTTGGAGTAAAGCTGAATATAAAGTATACAGCATATCTTGTCACTGGAAATGGTTTGCATTGTTCATATATTTATATAATTTACTGTAGGTACAGTGGTCCCTCGCAATAACACGATTCACCTTTTGCGGCCTTGCTGTCGCGAATTTTTTGTGTGCAATTTTTCAAGGGTTTTTTGGGGTTTTTTGCACAGCGCATTGTGTTTTGCGTCCTGATTGGCTGTAGACCATTGTCAATCAATCTCGTGCTCCGTGTCTCCTGTACAATACAGAATGCGTTCAGCTGGTCAAATTGACATAAATCTCAAGTGCTAGCAGTGTGACTCTGAACCCTGTACTGTATATTTGTAAGTTTTCTCCCCAACAAACGCAACAATGTCGATGAAACATTTTGCACCGTCAGAGGCAACCATGGGTGCCTTTGGTTTCATTCCATAATACTCAACGAAGATTTGAACTGTGACATTTTCACACTTTTATCAAGGGATAAAAGTGTGAAAATGTTCATGCCTGTCTGAGAAAAGTGCATAAAGTGTATACTGAGGCTTAAAACATCTATTTACAGCCGTAAAACATCTATAATAATTATAAAAAGTAAAGTTGGCTACTTCATGGATTTCACCTATCACGGGTTATTTTTAGAATTTAACTCTCACGATAAATGAGGGACCACTGTATTGGTTAAAAGAGCTTTATGTTGTGAAAAACTGAAATCTGGAAATTAGAAGTGGTGTGCCTTATTTTGTTAATGTTTTTATATTCTATTTGAGATTACTAAAATTTGTGTATTTATTTATTTTTGCTTGTCTGATAAGCATTTATTTTTTAAAAAAGTAAAAAAATAAATCAGACACTACAACCAGTTACTCAGTACCTGAGTAGTCTTTTCACGAACTATGTTTTTTACTCTTACTTCAGTAATTTTTTGGATGACTACTTTTCACTTTTACTTGAGTAATAATATTTTAAAGTAATGCTACTCTTACTTGAGTACAATTTTTGTATACTCGACCCACCTCTCCTCCTATGATGTTAGATGAACACTTTCGTGTTTGCTCAAAATCATGTGACCTTTTGTAAAGGTGTTTCATTTCCTTTCATTCTGTAGGGCATCCTAGTGGACCTTAGGTACTGTACAAACTGTTAGATGAATACTTTGAATTAGGGCTGGGCCATATCATACAATTCATGGTAATACTGGTATAATGTTGGGCAACGATAAGAAAATGAAATATCGCGATAGAATATGGGTAAAACGTGCATGCGCAGTGCCTTTGTTTTCATATGCACATGGCGGCGACAGAGAATGAGAAGGGCGAAAGCGGATCGTTGAATGAAACGGATGAACCAGAATTGGTTTGTAAAAATGCTGCAACTTCAGTGGTGTGGAACTGGTTTAGCTTTCGTCCGTCAGATACACAACAAAGCACTATTTTTGGTAGAGCATGCTAGCGGGCCGTCGTTATTACCGTATTTTTGGAAAATACAGCACACTTAAAATCAATACTTTGATTTCTCTGAAAATCGACAGTGCCCCTTACCTTATAATCCCGTGTGCCTTATGTATGAATTCTGGTTGTGTTTACTGACCTCGAAACGATTTTATGTGGTACACGGCGAAAATCTGTCAAATGTTTTAGTACGACTTTGCTAAGCTACGAACCCGCACCACTTGATGGATTGTCGGAGCATTACGGCTATCGTAGGCAGGAGCCTCGCGGAGTTATACGTACTGTGCTTCAACATAATATTACCGTATTGTGTGTATAACCGCTTTTTAAGTTTTGTGGAGCACGGTAGCACGGTGGTTAGCACTGTTGCCACACAGCAAGAAGGTCCTGAGTTCAATTATAGTTCAATTATCATAAAAAAACAGCTGCTTGTTTAAGTGAAAATAAATTGATGGGGTTTTTATTTGCACTAACAAAGTTGTGTTATAAAGTATTTTGTCCAGTGTCAATTATATCGTCAGTTATATCGTTATCGCAAATTTCCAAATGCATATTGTTGGGTCTGTGTTTCCACAAGCCCCACTAGCAAGGGAAGTTTTTGGTCAAGAACCATTTCTTGGAGCTCATGCTCCTAACCTGTCTCCAGCCCAAAATCCTTCCAAGAGCAGCTTCCCTCGCAGCTATTTATTGACAAACTGTTACAATTCACACAATACACATCACAGCAAAGCAACGCCCACCATAAAACCCCCCAAATGGTTCTAAGACAAGGCACTATGTGTGTGTATGTGTAAACATCTGTGTGCGTGTGTGTGTGTGTGTGTGTGTGTGTGTGTGTGTGTGTGTGTGTGTGTGTGTGTGTGTGTGTGTGTGAGAATGTGTGTCTCTCTGTGTGCATGTGTCTCTGTATGCATGACTTCCTGCTCACCAAAAGGATCATAAAAGCAGGAAGCAACATCACAAGAAACAGATCTTCCAGATCCAGAGAACGTATCTGCAATAAAAGCCTCTCCAGCCAGTGGTCAGAGACAAAGGAATGTCTTGATCCTATAGATTGAACTCAGACCTTACAAATTTAAGAACATAATGACAACATTCAACAATTAGACTTAACATATCGTGATAAATATTTTTGTTCATATCGCCCTGCTCTACTTTGAATTTTACTCAGGTTTATGTGATTTCTTGTGCAACTTTTACAATAATTTGCCTCAGATGATTTAGTGCACAAATATTTTCTGCAGATAAAGACATTTTTTCAAAAAGTGAATGCTGAAGCCATGAAACCGGGTAGAACTGTTTACGCAAAAAATGAAAACACATACAAAGGTTATTATATTCAACTAAAACTAAACTTAAAAACTAAAACTAGATGTGAAAAAAAAATTAAAAATACTTTTTAACAACCTAGTTTTTAAAACTGTTGTTCGGAGTCGTGGATCTGGAAATAAATCTACCGAGCCCAACTCTTACTTGAAAATGGAAAAACTATGCTTTCAATATGGACATATAGAAATATGTCTCATGAGGTTCGCATACAGATACGATATGATCCACAAGCAATGCTTTGTATGCATTTGTTTCACACTGAGAGTTGAACGCAGAAGGTGGAAGCATTAAATATGCCTCGAAACTGCACTTGGCCATGCCACATGATCTATACATGTCAGGCGATTTGTCCATATGTATTTAAGGTTTTGTGAGTGTGCGGGAGAGATGTCACAGGTATTTTTAGACATTTGTACAAACAGAAAGGTTATTGAAAGTCAAAATGGTCAGATTCATGAAGCTGAAACTTTTTAAATTACATGTGGTCAGATTGCTTGGTATTTTTTTGTATATTGAAGCATGCCTGAGTTCTCAACGGTTTCACATAAATCATTGTACACATTTGAAAAGCTCAGTTTAAGCTTGTGGATCATATTGTATGAATTTTAATTTAAAAGTAGGCCTGCACGTAACACCTCAGCTCTGCTTTTCAAAATGTTCGTTGAACAGCTCTTAAAAAGTAAAAAAGCTCTTCTCCTTATTAAGACATCTTATTATTCTTGTATTAAGTAAATGTATTGTCCTTTCTGAATTGCATCATTTCTTACTCCCATCTGCACCACACAAACCACAGACACACACATGCACATGTAGGTCTTTTTCTTCCAGTGTTCGGTCAGAGGGTCTGAAATGGCACTTTTGATGTTGAAGGTTCATGTATGTACGCCTGATCTAGACAGTGATAACCACATTATAATATCTGGCACACTATACCAAACTTTGTGACCTGTTATCAGTCTACAGCAATCCAAAAATGCACCTATTGTAATTTTATCACCACAGTGTGTTAGACTGTGCTGATAACTATAACCATAACTACATAAGATAACTATGTATTGTTTTTATCTGTGAAAACATTAAGGTGTAATCATAACCCATAAATCAGACTGTACGGCCACAAAGAATGAAAAAAAAAGCATTAAACAACCTACCGTTACAGAAGAGATCTGCCTGTCTAACCTTTTCTGCTTCTGCACTACTAGCAGGAAGATTGTTTTCCTGTTTCTGCAGATAAGTCACTTCCTGTAGCGCAGTGTAGTGCAGAGGGGATTCTGAACACCCCCTTTATATGGTTAGATGAACACTTTCATTTCACCCTGGATCATGTGACTTCCTGTAAAGTGGTTTAGTGCCTCACTTACTTTCATTCAGTAAGGCAGTGTAGTGCAGAGGGGATTCTAACTGCCTCTTCAATAAAGAACTACTATAACTTTATGTTCCACACAAATATGTGTAGGGTTTTTTGTAAGAGAGAAGGCAAATAGCTCCAGTTATAGGTTTTCACAATTTATTATCAAAATGGTTAGAATTTCTAATTTTTTTACATGGCACCATGGACCTCGTCTCTGGTTCAGAGACAAAAGGCTGCCGTGTCTCTCTGCTCACTCAGGAGACACAAACAAACAAACAGCACCACACCAGGCAGCAAATTATTATCTGTGATAAACAGGATTTAAGGAGATTGGTCAAAAGTTGGAGAAGAGCCACAGTTCTACCTTATTTGACTGAGATCCAGCACTTTGGCTCATGTTTCTTCTTCTGTAGCTTTCTTGGTATGTCTTTATGTGGAAATGCTCCTGTTACCATGAAAACCACCTCTTGTCTTCCTGTCAGGCCTGTAGAGTTAGAAGGGGGAGGGTATAGTGCGTACTATCTCCTAACACCTGATTTATGGCTGTAACAAACCCACAGCAGACCCGTGTGCATGTTCATGCTTTGTGGCATTCTTTATTTATATGCAAACACACACAGAGCTGCAGCTCTCTCCTGCTGCCAGCTCAACATCCTCACAGTACACTGTGTGTAGCAAAGTATAAAACACACATATGTGATGTTAATTATGAGGTGTTAGCCTTACAGATTGTTAGGTTTTGTATTGTTGATTGTCATTTATGCTTAGAAATATTTAACCATATATGCTTAGAGGTGTATAATCAATTGTGTAGTGGTAGGCTGTGTGATCTTTAACAGGCTGCAAAGGTTTGGTGTGTATTCCACACTAGAATGCACACCCACATCCTAGGAACATAAGAGAGGTCCTATCTTCTCTTTGTTGATATATGGTATAGCAAACACACGTATATCTCTTTAAGTAAGAGCCTTTTGTTCAGATGGACCCGCTAGACTCCTGGCACCAGCTTTGGGGAGTCTTCACAGGGTCACATCTTGACCTCACACAAATCACACCACACACACACACACACACACACACACACACACACACAAAGGCAAGGTACTCTTTGTGTGTATGTAGACATCATATGTTAATGACCCTGTGCATATTCATGTAACCACAATAAAAGGAGTGCTATGGGGAACCTGGCTGAGAGTCTGACGGAGGTCAAGTGGTGGAACGACACTTGGCTCCAGGCAGGTCTCCCTCATGCATGAGTAACATGAAGAACTTTGCCTACTTCGTGTCTTGCTTGCTGTGTAATTATATTGTCTTCAACGTTCCAGCGAATAGGTTCAAGCTACAAACCTATCACAGATAAAAATAATTTGTAACACATGCAAACACAAAAATACTGCTGCTCAACTGTGTAATGTGCTTCAAAGGTGTAGTTTAACAAAACTACACTTAAAAGCTTATACAATATACAAAAATTAAATCACATAATGTGACCACACATTACAGTGTGTCACATATACGCAGAACTCTTAACGTAATAAATCAGATACAAACATCTAAAAGTAAAGCCATGCTTATGAGTATCGATGCAGAAAAAGCTTTTGACTCTGTAAATTGGGACTTTCTTTACAAAGTCTTGAACAAATTTGGCTTTCATAATAGAATTATTGATACGGTGAAGGCATTATATACTAACCCTACTGCAAGAATTAAAGTTAATGGTTATCTCTCAAATAGCTTCGCTCTGCAAAGAGGAAATAAACAAGACTGCGCTTGGTCTCCACTTTTATTCTGATTATTCGTAGAACCTCTGGCACAATCAATCAGACAAAACAAAGACATCAAGGGAATAAACATTAAAGAACAGGAACATAAGCTTGCTTGCTATGCAGATGACATATTAATATACCTAGAACAGCCCACAAACTCCCTACCTGAACTGATGAATCTATGCCAAAAATTTAGGAAACTTTCTGGGTATAAAATTAATATGTCCAAAACTCAAATACTATAACTATAGCCCCCCAGCTCACTTGGTTGCTCAATATCCAATGAGATGGCAAGCAAAATCATTGAAATATTTGGGACTTGTCATACCTAAAGACTTAACGAAATTATTTGAGGAGAATTTTGGTTCCCTGCAAAAGAGAATAGTGGATGATATCAAACGATGGAACATGATTCCCTTTCTAACTTTATACTCACGAATTGAATCCATCAAAATGAATATTCTGCCAAGATTACTATATTTATTCCAAACGCTACCAATACAAATTGATCAAAGCCAATTTAACGAATGGGACAAAATTATATCACGATTTATATGGGGAGGGAAGAGACCAAGGGCTTGTTTTAAAACTTTACAATTACAATAAAAGACAGGACGATGGGGGCTGTCGTCACTAAAAAATTATTTTTGGGCTGCTCAGTTGAAGACTGCGATTAACTGGTGTGATATAAGCTATAAAGCACAATGGAAAAATATTGAGGAGAGCATGTTTTCTTTTCCAATACAAGCTGTCCTGATGGACTTAAACATTCCAAAATATATAGACAAGGTCTACCACCCTTGGGTGAAATGTACACTTAATGTATGGAGAAATGTTGTGAGGGAATTTAAATTGGAACTTGGCTTTATTTGCGTATGACTCTGATTTTGCCCAAAATAAATTGGACTCAAGGTTTAAAAGTTGGTCTGCTAAAGGATTACCTACATTTGATAGTCTGATTAAAGATGGGAACTTAATTCGTTTTGATACATTAAAAAAAAAATACAATCTGGAAAAGCAGGATTTTTATCGATACTTGCAAATAAGACATTATATTAAGACAACAATCAGAGTGGTGTCGAACACTAATGTAGATTTGATAGCTATGCTTAAAAAGGCATATAGTGGTGACATCAATAAAAAGCATATTTCCTTTTTGTATACATTTCTTACAAATAAGCTTTCTCACTCAACTGAATATGTGAAGATATTATGGGAAAAGGAGGGAGGAGTGTGTATAACAAAGGATGAATGGACTCAAATATGGGAACGACAATGGAAATGCACTTCCTCACGAAGATGGAGGGAATTTGGATGGAAAACTATGATAAGGTTATTTATCACCCCTTGCCAAAAGACTCATTATGATGGGAATCCCCCTGTTTGTTGGAGAAAACGTGGACACCAACGAGCACACCACGCTCACATAATGTGGGACGTCCCTTTGATCAGGACTTATTGGAAAGACATTCACAAAACACTACAAGAAATTTTCAACTGTACAATTTTTTTTGGATGTACGGCACAGGAATGGTCTAAAAAAGATAAATGTTTACTAAGTGCCTTGCTAGTTGCAAGGAAAAAATGTATAACAAAGAAACGGTTATTACAAGATGTACCGACTTTATCATTGTGGTGGGAAATAACACTAGAGATTTATAGGATGGAGGAGTTAACAGCATATGTGAATAACAGAGTAAGTTGGTTTTTGTCGTGCTGGGATAAGTGGGTCCAATACACCAATATTCATAAGCCGAATTTAATTCTCAAATTTTAAAATCAGTAATCTGGCTACTGGTCACTCTTGATTGTTCAGTGTTTCTCTTTTGTTTGGTTTTTTGCAAATTGTGTTAATAACTGTAACTAGCATCGTAAACTGTAATAAAAACAAACAAACAACAAAAACAAAAAAACAACACAACAACAACATTGGTTTGGGGAAAAGTTTAAGCTTAAGCTTATAAATCATGTTACACATTTATAGGACATACGTTTTTCCCAAAAAGTTGATTCTCTTCATCTGAATGTAGCGTTTTCAGTGGAATCGTCAACTGATTGAGGCAGGTGACACAGATTAATCAATATAAGGATGAGCCTCCAATACCACTATCCACTACCTCCACTATCAAAATGGAGTGTTATTCAGATGTGGGTGTCTGTAACAGGGCGGCCCTTAGCGGCTGGAATCACAGTGAGGCAGACCAAATCAAAGATTATGGAACAAACAGTTTTTTTCATGCAGCTGCATGCAAATCTATGCTTAAAGTGTGACGCTAAATAAAGTGCTAGATAAGGTGCTTTTAATAAAGTGAAAGTTGTGCTCCTAAAGTGCTATAGCGATTATAATAAATAACAGCAGGGGAATCCTCTTCCTTACAGTGTCAAAGTGTGTGACTGCCCTACCCTAAAATAAGACACTGCCATGTAAAAACTAACTCCCAGTGAAAAACTTGTGCTGATATGAGCACAAGTGGATGTTACTGATGTGTACATGTGGGGATTTTGTGTCAGTAACATTAAACCTGACCAAGAAATCAGTTTAAAAAGTGCCTCTGTTACTCCTTTTGCTCGATGGAGGAGAAAGGTTAACACTGGATTTAATGGTAGAGGCGGAAGGCAGTTCTGACACACATCGGTTCCTGGTTTGAATTCTGTACGTCTTAGTGTTTAGGAAAGCTCATTTTCCTAATGAGATAGTCGGGGGTTGGGTTCAGCTACTCTGAGAGAGAGAGTGAGAGAGAGACAGAGACTTCCTTGCTCCATTCTTCTTCATTTCACCCTAGACTGTGAATTTTCAGACAGACCAAAGCAGTACTTATGGGGGGCTAAGTTTTCTCAGAAACAGCAATGTATTTGAACTCCACTGATTTATCATTTTGTAGGCTATGTCATGAAGCATAACAGCAGCAAAATGTCAGGTCAAGTCAAAGTTTATTCCTATAGCATATTTTAAACAAACTCAGTTGACCAGAGTGCAAGTCATACAATTTAGACACTATATATAAAAGTCACTAAACAACAATAAATATACACAAAAAATGACATAAAACTAGAGAATGCATTTCCTCAAAGTGAGGTGTGAATGCTGATGACAGTTCATAGACCGTATATCACTTTAAGATTGGAATTATGTATTTTAAATTTCTAAATGTCTAAACTGTGTGTGTTTGTGTGCGTGTGAAACTATACAGACTAAAAACAGAGGCATTCAATTAGGTTAGTTGAGTAGACGTGTGGGACAATCCACCACAGATTCTAAAACTGACTGTAACTGCCCAGATATGAACCACCTGTCTGCTGAAGAACAGTCCGCCAATGAAAAACAAGCCTGAAGTTAATCTGCCAATCAGGATGACCCATCATTCCCATATATTTAAATTCACCATCTGAAAACAACTGCCAACAGTTTTCAGTGTGACTGCAGCAAATACTGTGACAAATCCCTGTGAAATCTGCCTCCGTACATTTGTTGAACAAAAGTTTCAAAATCAAGACCATAACCGCGAGGGTGCTGAGGACTTGTCCTACACAACGGTGTGTGTTTTATGTTCCTGATGTCAATAAAGTGGTCACATGAGCAGTTTAAAAAGTAGGGTCTTCCCTGCTGTTGAGACAAAGTCCTCACTGAAAACACTATCTAGTTTTTTATGTTCTATGCTTCAGTTAGAAGATTCATCCTCTACTTGGATCCACACATTTCTAAACATTTACATCCCTTAGCTTTGAGAAATGCACTGTTTAAAAGAAGAAAAACACTCCTAAGTTTTGATGGTAAAACGATGACTGTAGAGTGAAAACTGTGGAAACTGCAGCAGTTGAAAGACTCATTTTTGATTTTCCATCAAATATATCAAATTTGACCACATCTGCCTTTCTTTCAAGTTGACCTGAAAATTTGTTGTTTTTACTGCAAGCACTTGGCAACTTCCTAAAACACCTCTATAGAGCAAAAAGAAAACAAAATGTTTATATATCAAATTACTTGATTTACCTTAAAAGAACATGCTGCTCAGATAGTGAGCTGCCGTGGTGGAGGTTTGCGCTCTCAGGGTGCTTCTTTAGCATTCTGTTAGTCACATGCCAATACGACGACTCTCCACTAGGTGGAGCTGATGTGCTTTATGTCTGAGCTCACAGGAGAAGAAGAATGAACCTTAACTCTTCCTGTTGAAGAGGACAGAGCAGAACACAGAAGTAAATGTTTATATGATGATACTAAAATCGCCTAATCAGGGAAGGTGACAGTGTCTGGGGCCGATGTTGACGCTCAGGTGCGTTTTGGGATCATCTGCAAAGTTTCTGGTCTCGTTCCCAGCTTTGAGGCACAACACCAGGCTGCAAAACAGGTATGTTGTTGCTGTTGTTCTTGATTATTCTTACAGCTGTGAGCTAGCCTTTGTAACAAAGTGTCATGGATTTGCAAATTTTGGGTTATGTCAGCAAATAAGAGCATAAAAACTTGAAGAGTTGGTTCAAATACTGATTTATTTGTAGGTTTCGTTTTACAGATGTCTACCTGTCCTTAAAAGCCACAGTGAGCTGCAGTCAGTAACTGTATAACAGAGTAGTAAGAGCAGTAGTTAATGATCAGCTGTGGTGGTGGTTGACCTGAACGTTTTCTTCAGCCTGCAGCTGAAAAACAACCTCTTCTCTGCGCAGCATGTCCGGCTCACTTCGCCCGCTGGCCGCTGTCTGTCAGGTGACAGCCACCCCTGACAAAGAGGCCAACTTCTCTGCCTGCAAACAGCTGGTGGAGGAAGCCAAGCAGCGAGGGGCCAGCATGGTCTTCCTGCCTGAGGGCTTTGACTACATTGGATCCAGCAGAGAGGAGACGCTGGCGCTGTCAGAGAGCCTGGCAGGAGACACGATCTCAAGATACACTAAGCTGGCCAGGTAAACACACAGCCTTCAGTCTGTTTTATCCAGAGCCAACAATGAAACGCACTGGAGAGATTAACTTCTCACTAACTGCTTAAGTGCAATGTTGGTACAATCAGCTTGTTAAGGCAAAATGTGCTCTTGGTTTCATAATGTGCATGAACTGGAGTCAGCTGGAAACGTGTGGATAAGTATTTAAATCGCTGTTTCTTTCAGGAAGTTGGAGTTGTGGTTGTCTCTTGGAGGATTTCATGAGAGGGGACACGACTGGGAGGCTGACCGACGGATCTACAACAGTCACGTCATAATTAACGACAGAGGTGCTTTTCCGCTGTCTGCCCTCCCTCCCTGTCTCTGTTTAAAGCCCTTTAAAATAAATCTAGTTCATTCACGCTGACACGCTGTCGTTTCCTCCACAGGTGACATCGTTTCAGTCTACAGGAAGTCCCACTTGTTCGATGTGGAGCTGCCAGAAAAAGGCGTGTCCCTCAAAGAAAGCGCTTTCACCATTCCTGGACCCTCCCTCGTGGCCCCAGTCCAGACTCCAATCGGAAAGGTGTCACTTTAAGAGATTTTAAACATGCAAATTAATTTTAATTCCTCTTATTAAATTAAACATTTAGTTATTTACGGGTTCAAATGTAAGCTAAGGGTGCTATAATCATGGGAATCCAGTCAGAATGCAAAAGAAAGCAGTGATTCTGCAGCTGGTTTTATTTTACAGTCCTTACATGTGTGCCAGGTGAGTTCAGTTAAGATAAAAGAAACTCAGAGAGGAAATGAGGGAAAGATGACAACTGAGAAAAAAGGTAAATGAAATAAGAATATTTACTACAGTTTTCATGCTGGTTTCACAGAAACTTGAAGTTTCTCTTTACATTTGATGTTAAATATCCACCAAAAGTAATTCAGGGTTATTTATCCTACAAGGTCTTGTTTGGACTACTTCAAAGATGATGATTTGCAGTGTTTGAAACACCAAAGCACTGATTAAGTGCAGTAACATTAAGGTGGGCACGTGCACGTTGTGTTTCTACTGACCCTGTGCTTAATCCAGGTGGGCTTGGGCATCTGCTACGATCTAAGATTTCCTGAGTTGTCGGTCGCCCTGCAGAGACACGGGGCTGAGATCCTGACATACCCGTCAGCCTTTACTGTAGCCACAGGAGCTGCTCACTGGGAGGTGAGCTGGCTCATTGTAGGACAGCTGGATTGCTGTGAGATATAAACCAACATAAAAATGTCCCTTTAAATGCATTCACACTCAGGTGTTACTACGTGCCCGGGCAATTGAGACCCAGTGCTTCGTCCTGGCAGCGGCACAAGTTGGACGCCACCACGAGAAGCGCTCGTCATACGGACACGCCCTGGCCGTGGACCCCTGGGGCGAGGTGCTGGGTGACTGCGGGGAGGAGAAGCCAGGTTTGGCGCTTGTGGAGGTGGACCTGGGGAAAGTTAGAAGCACAAGGAGGAACATGCCGGTCCAGCAGCACCGCAGAGACGATGCCTTCTACCGCAGCCTGCCTCAAACCTGAGAGGAACGTGGGAGGTGTTTAATGATGGATCCACAAATCAGGATGTCTGTAACAGCCGGCAGAATAAGGTGTCCTTTTTTCACTTCAGACTTCAAGCATTAACAGGAGATCAAAAAAGACATCATTGTGAGCTCAGAATCAACAAACCGAGGTGGTGGAAATTTTTCTTTCCTGTGTGGAAAGAAACCGTCAGTGTTTTTACATCAGTAGTTGACAGAAATTGAGGAAGTTCAAATTAGTTTTCTCTGCTCATGATGGAGAAATCTGAGATGTATTGATTTAAACTCTGAGTCATCAGTGTAGTAGGTCATCTTATTTCCAGTTATTAAAGCTCACTCAGCCTTTTAGCTCTTCCGATAAAGAAAATAATTCTAAAATCATCCCACGAGTCTGTAAGTGACATTACTCCTTCTCATCAATAGGTGGTGCTGTTGGCCAATAAGAGCACAGGAAGGGAGGAAAGCAAAATCTTTCAGTAAGAGAAGATATTGTGAAAGATGTGATGAGAAACAGCGGGGTTAAAACTGAATTGTCTTTCACAGTTAATTTATTAAAATGTGAATTATCTAAAAACACGACACTGTTTGTTTTCTTGTGTTCACTAATAAAAAAATGAGTCTTTGCTTTTCTGCAGTGATGACTTGTTTCTGTCTGATGGGTCAAAATCCCAGTTCCAGCAAGAAACTTATGCATACAGTTAAACATGTATAACAGCTCTAAATATGAATATTAATACGAGCAGTCATGCACTAAGGTTTAATGCTTGTTGGTGTAGTTTTTTTAAATTGGAAAAAACAAAAAACACAGCATGTTTTCAGGTCCATGGGTGTATCCACAAATCTTTGCTTCATATTTGGGTAATATTCTTGCCTTATTTATTTTTGTAGGACAAAGTGACCACACAATAAAAACCCACATGCAACCAGAAACACACACAATCAAATAAAATCAAATATTAACTAAATGAACCTGGATGAACACATTCAAGAGGTGTAAAAAAAACCAAAACAAAACACCTTTATTCTCAGAAATGTTTGGTTTTGAAAACATGACCAAACCATGAATGTAAGTTGTTTGTTTTTTTCTTAATTGAAGCCCAGTATTTTATTGAAGAACAGCTGACAGCTGAAAATCGTTGCAACTTCCAGCAACCTCTAAAAGCTTGAAATTCCTATTTTCATCATATACATGGCTGCTGTTAGGGAATACATATTTTTCTCCAGGGATCGGTGTGATCGGTGTTTGCCAACCATTCTCCTAGGCCAGTGTGAGTGCGGCTTTAACCAGACAGACTGACACAAAAGAGGACAGAGACAACAATCCCGATCTGTCGCTTACCTGGAGTCAAGTGGGTAAGAGACAAAACACAACTTTACTTTAAAGTTGTGTTTTATTTTAATTTTAGTCAACAAGCTTAATTTAGGGCTTTATTTGTGGATTTAATTGCCACTTTTTCCATTAACTATGTCCGATTATAGTGTGTCCGTCCATCCCAGTGTCATGATTTGCTCTCTTGAAGGCCTCAGGGGAATTCCTTCACATCTGGGACAAAGTTCACTCAGACTGAAAAATGAGCTGGTTAGATTTTTATGGTCAAAGGTCAAGGTCATTGAAACTTCACTTCTTTCCACTGGTCCACTGGCCAGAAATGATGACTGTTTCTGGTGGAAGTAGTTTGGACAGCCATGTTTCTGCACACTCCTCGAATTTGGACATTTCACAGTGCACAAGCTTATCCATTGCATTGCATAACTAAAAACTGATTGAAATGGTTGAATTTTGTGATTAGTCGAACAACACACGTCTGTGCAGCAGCGCCTTCGGTCGTCTCTGTCTGTTCGGTTGCAGTGTGGGATGAATAATTGATCAGCTGGCTGCTTCCAGGCTGTTGTGCTATCACAGAGACGGTGGGTGGGAGCCGCTGTCCGCCGATGTCCGCCGCTGCTGCTGCTGGAATATGATGGGAACAGGAAGTGAACGTCACTGACACAGGAATGGGACTGAAAAAAGGAAAACACCACCAGGATGAGGAGAATGTCAAGCTCCTCGGCGTAGGAAACTAAACCCCGGCTTCAGCTCAGGAAAAGGATGAACTGCTGCGTCCGAGCTGGATTTGAGGCATCAGGAAGGTACGTTTGCTGTCATTTGCGGGTGCTGAGGTGAAGGTTAGCCAGCTGTGTGCTGGAGAACAGAGATGTGTGTTTCATCCTCCGAAGCTCTCCGTCCATCCACCCGTCCTCCTGTAGCTGTCAGATTCAGTGAACTTGGCTTCATTTCTCATCCTCGGCGCTGTCGAACAGGTGCTAGCGGGTTTGCTAGCTAGCTGTAGATACTAGCCTGGCTCCGCGTCGATGCCCCTTCAGTGGAAATTTACTGTTAGCCTGGCTGCACGTTTCACTGTGTTTTGCAAACAGTTTGCTGGAGTCAGGCCCTCGGGTTGCAGCTCAGGGTGAGTCTAGCTGGGGCTGTTGTCTTGTTGTTGTTGGGTTTTTTTCTGGACCTGTTTACCCTGTAATGCAGATGTAATAGTAGTGCACGCGCGGCTAACTGCTGAGCTCGTGTGGGTGCGAGAAAGGACTGTCGGTGCGATTCTGTTTCTGCCATGCTGGCTCTGACAGGGTTGTTTTTCTTCATTGGAGCCGAGGAAGCATCAGTGCGTCTGTACCTGTGCAGCTCTGGAGCTGAAAGCTGGCTTTTCCTTACTTAATCTCATGTATAGGAGCATTTTTAAGCTATAACTCGCTTACTAACTAACTGTCAGGGACTTTAAAAAAGTTGGTCTGCAGGTCAAGCGCTGCATCTTTACAGTGGTGTTGTTTTCTTTTCGTGCACCAGATAATTCAGCATGATGTTATTAATTTTACTCTGAGGTGTTTTCTACAAAGTGGAAATTACTTTGGAAACTGATGAGTATTTTTTTTTTTCAGGCATAATGTCCCCAAATCACTGAAAGTAGTAGCTTTCGAAAAGTGAACGTTTTCAGGCTTTCTGTGAAGGGAAACTGATTTTTGTTTTTTGGTATCATTGATCATTTGAAGTTGACCTATTATGCTGTCATATGCATGAAGTCCTAATTGTGGTCGCTGTTATTTATCACAACCATACAGGTCAGAATTACAATACACTCATCATGTGCAGAAATGTTATGGTGATTTTAAACTGTTCTTTTTTCCAGGCTGGAATGATTATACAGCAATGAGTTTAAAAACTAATCTTGGTGCACAAGTTTGAATTTACTCTTGATTTTCTCTAATCCATTCAAAATTACATATATATGTAAAAGCTGAAATATATACATACATTCCCACTAGTATTTGTTTAAATGTCCCTAAGCAAGTCACATCTCGATGCTTTTTGTAGTCATCAACAAGCTTCTGAATATTGGCTACTCTTCTTGGCAGAAGGTGTAGAGTCCATTTAAATTGGTTGGTTTGCTAGCATGGACTCTGCTGTTAGGCGCAGTCCACAAATTTTCAATAGGGTTGAGGTCAGGACTTTGGGGAGGCCATTCCAGAAGTTTAATGTTAGCCTGATCGATCCAAAACCACATCTGAAGTGTGTTTGGGATCATTGTCGGTTTGGACACCCAAATGTGTCCAAGTTTTATCTGTCTTGCTGCTGATTTGAGGTAAAGTTGAAGAATTTGGAGGAAGTTCTCCTTTATTATTATTCCTCCACTTTGTGTAATGTATCAGTACCACTGGCAGCAAAACAGCTCCTGAGCATGGTGCTACCACAACTCCCTTTAATGCCGATGAAGAGAAACAACCAGTTTTAGTTGATCATGATCACTAACAACAAGTTATTAAACCTTGGCCAAGTCAAGATAAAAATGTTGAAAAACACTTAAAATTATTCAAAAACAAGAATTGGATGCATAAGTTTCTTGTTCTTTCTTGTTTTTTGAAAGAAATTAAAGATGTATGGTGGCAGCCCGATGTTTAGCACTGTTGCCTCACAGCAAAAAGGTCCTGAGTGCAATTCCACCAGTGTCTTTCTGTGTGGAGTTTGCATGTTCTCTCTGTGTCTGCGTGGGTTCTCTCCAGGCAATCCGCCTTCCTCCCCCAGTCCAAAGACATGCAGTTAGTGGGGTTAGGTTAACTAGGGATTCTAAATTGCCCATAGGTGTGAATGGGAATGGTTGTCTGTCTCTATGTGTTAGCCCTGTGACAGACTGGCAACCTGTTCTGGGTGTACCCTGCCTTAGGAGAGCTGGGATAGGCGACTCTGATAAGGCTATGTGGAAGAGGATGGATGGATTAAACATGCATGTAGATGTATGCTGTACAACCATTTCACACTGGAGAAAGGCTGGAGCCTGTCCCAGCTACCATAGGGCAAAAGGCGGGGTACACCCTGGACAGGTCGACAGTTTTAGTTGATAATGATCACTGCTCACATTCACACCTATGGGCAATTTAGATGCACCAGTTAACGTAACCCCACTAACTGCGTGTCTTTGGACCGCAGGAGAAAGCCGGAGTACCCAGGGAGAGAACCCACGCAAACACAAACTCCACACAGAAAGGTCCCAGCTTGATGGTGTATGAGTACAAAAAAACTTTTGGTAGAAAAATATTTTTAAGTGGATCTAATATTGAATTTTTCAAATACTAAAAATGTTCCTCATCAGGAACATCTAGTTATGAAATCCACCGATTGCATGGTTGATAAATCATGCAGTTTTTGGTTGTGTTTAACTTCCTGAACTGTAACAAATGATCATCACAAATGACCTAATAATCATTTTTTTAACTGTTTTTAAGCAACTTTCAACACTTCAAAAGACTGAATTCAAAATAAATATAAAGACAAAAACAGTGAGTCCCCACTTTTACAAAGCTGGAATTACAATATGTACTAATCAGTAATAATACTTTTAGATTTCTTTTAAGTCAACTAAACATTTCTCCTGTAAAAATCATGTCAAACACATGATGTGAAATGTGGGATGCTGCAGACACACAGATATTCTGTGTGATTAGTGATGAGCCTGATCATGATCAACATTCATATTAATATTCACTTTTATTCTATTCACGTAGCTCTGACATTAACTTGTTGACAAAGTGACCTTGACATTGAAAAAATTCTTAATATTATGCATAACCTCATGGTGATGTTCCCTTACTCTTGTATATCCATCTGTGCTTAAAAACCCGGTGTGTGTGTGTGTGTGTGTGTGTGTGTGTGTGTGTGTGTGTGTGTGTGTGTGTGTGTGTGTGTGTGTGTGTGTGTGTGTGTGTGTAATTTCTGATTAGCCGGTAGTCCCGTCACAGCACAATCAGCATCTGTGGCGCTTTCACTTTTTCCACCCTGGCAGACACAGACAGGTCAGACCAAAGGCGCTGCAATGCTCTTTATCTGATTTGCTCTCTGCTGGGTTAATCAGCACTCACAGCAGCTCGTTCAACTGTTTCTCTCCCTCCTATCCACTTATGACCCGGTCTGTAAGGTTTGCTGCTTGCTATGTTGTAGGTCAGATTACACACACTGCCTGAGACTGGTTGAACATTTACAAATCCTGCTAAGTCTCAGTTTTGTCTTCTTCCTTACAAGAAAAATATAGCCTGTGTCTTTAGTGAGACTTGTTTTCATTGTTATTGACAGTAATAGAAGTAGTATTAGTGCTTTTGACTGCTGAGTATATACTTTTCTGTCAAGTTACTTCCGTGTGTGTGTGTGTGTGTGTGTGTGTGTGTGTGTGTGTGTGTGTGTGTGTGTGTGTGTATTCAGCAACCAAAATACAATCACTTTCAAAGTGAGGCCTGCGGTTTATACACAATTGATGACAATTAATTTAGTTTTTTTTAGGTAAAGATTTACTGATACTTCAGTGAACTTATAAATAAAAACTGTCTGTAGTTGGAGTGCAGTCCCTCAAGCTGCCGACCTTTTACTGGTAGTGTCCTCCACACTACATTAACTCTCCTGCTAGCTACCAATACGCCACTGCTGACGTGGTGTGTAGTAAACAACATGCAGTTCAGTTCCATTCAGGTTTATTTATGTAGCACCACTTCACAATAACAGTCACTGCAAGCAGAGCTTGATATAGAAACTTAGTCCCCCTTAAAAATAACCTATAATGCAGTCATTAGGCAATGATAGATCTGTGTGTTAATATAAAAAAAGTCTGACAGTCAGTTGATCAGTGTTACTGGAAATGTGTATGTGCATACAGAACTTATTTTGACTGTGTACATTTGACAAATTTAGCTATTTATTGGTCATTTTAATTTGTTTGTCTGGAACAGGTCGCTCTTGCAAATGAGACATTGGATCTCAATACGACAACTTGTATAAATAAAGGTTAAATAAATAAATACAACTTTGAATTCCTCTGTGGTCCTTGTGCTATCAGCACCTGTATCAATCTGTTGTTATTGAATCACATATTTGTTCTTTGTGATACAAAACTCGCTTTGGAGAAATGCATATTTTGCTCCCACCGTTTGAGAAACTGGGACCCGATCAATACTGAGTTTTAGAGGCAGTCTAGCTATTATTCATACTTTTATTTCCTCTCAATTAGATTACTGCTGTGGCCTTTTAACAGTTATCAGTCAGAACACCACTTAATAGATTTCAATTTGTTCAAAATGGAGCAGCAAGAATTCCTGCAAGAGCAAAGACAAGTGAACATAGTAGACCAGTTTTAAGGACTCTGCACCGGCTCCCAGTTTGTTTTAGAAGTATGTTTAACTCTACTGTTAAAGCCTTTCATTGTTCCAGTATTGGCTCTGCAGTCACCTCCTGACTGTTCTGCACCGCCTCTTTAATACAAAACACAACTGAGTGTTTGCTGTTAGCCAGGCAGGCAGAAGAGCCTGAACTTCACAACTATCTTCTTTTTCGTTACTGTTTTTTATTTTTTAACAATTGTTTGTTTTATAACGTCCAACTTTTACATTTTTAGGTTATTGTTAGTTTATCCTTGTCTGCTGAGTCACACTGCAAATACTCTCAATGCTGTGCTTCAGTCTTCACTGGTCTGTTTGAAAATGTAGATTTTAAATAGATATGCAGATGATGTCTATAGCTCACTATAAGATAAATAACTTTATTATTATTAATCATACTTTTATAATCATCTGCCAAACACATTGTCCACTTCGTATAGTTTTCCAAGTACAGATTTAATGTTATAAACTAGGTACATGTAGTTTGAACCGTTGTGCCTTTAAGCTAAACCCAGTCACACAGACCTAGAGACGGGTTGGTGACTATCTGGCAACCACCGGTCTCTAGGGAAAAATGAGTATTCCCCAGCTGACACGTTCATCATCAAAGTAAAGATGTGCCTTCCTGCAGCAAACAACATGTTTCCATAGGTGCAGCTTTTACTTTGAAGGCAAATATTTTGCAGTTTGTGTTGCATCTTTCTCAGGTTCTCAACCGCTTGTAGAGCAACTATTGAGCGTTTGCAGACAAGTCTGAGTCCTCACTGCAGGCAACCCAGGCCACCTGCCACTGACCAACACAGTCACAATCACAAGGAGGTTTTCAGTGCAGCACTTCTTTACAACTGGTCTTTAGGTCAATATGCCTGGGCCTTTAGCAGTCTTCACAGACACTGCTATCAACTTTTAGCAACACTAGCCAACTGGGGAGAGAATACACTTTGCTTTTTGGGGGGGCTTTTTCCACTTGTAGCTGGTGGTTGCCAGATAGTCTATAGCCCTGTTTGACTACGGCCTATCTGATCAAATATATTATCACTGATAGTAGTAGTGTTATTATAAGTATTACCCTTATTACATTTTACTTTGACTGCTCGTTAAATAATTATAAAGCATTTTGGAAACGATCATTTCTATTGGGTGTAACTTTGGTGCTGAAGTGGCAGAAAAATGATGATATAAGTTGATTAAATGATACTCGTCTGTTTCAGTAAACTAATAACTGCTTACATTTATTATATGTGCATGTTTGGCTGTATATGCGTGTGTTATTTTCTCAAATTGACTTCCCTGCATGACTTCACACCTTCAGCCATCAGTGTCAGTGACACAGTCAGAGCAGTTGGCTGCTTGTTGCTGAAGTGCTGTTAATTATGATGAGTGAAAGCCCCGTGCTGTGCTGGGCTGCTCTACATCGGATGTTCACGATCCATATATCGACCGCCCGCTGCCTATGATGGATACGCATGTCAAGTCCTCTCTGTGAAGGAGGTACGAGCCCGACCGTTAGAGGGAGGGTAAAAAGCTGAGTCACATCTCAGCAACAGTCGCCTGGGCAACACCTCCATAGTGACCGGCTGAAGAAAGATAAGGTCCCTCGCTGCTCAACTAGTTGTATAACATCAGCAGACCCTGCAGCATTTTGTTGCTGCGCTGCTGATTATGCCGCACTTATCAGCTTACCCTCAAACAGCGAGCTGCAATCTGAGTTGCTCGGTTGCAGCTCCTAAATAATCAACACCCTCCGGTCTCCCTGGTGTAATTATTGTTTTGATTTCTGTTGCAGAGAAAGAGGGGAAACTTGAACAAGTACACTGCAGACTGTCATAATTATAGCTATCACATGGCACTAGCAGAGCTGAGTAAAAGAAAATACGATGGTTAGAAGTGAAGCTGTCCATCATTAAGAGACGCAGCAGTGTGGTTCATCTCATACGTGCATTTTATTGTCTTAGCTTGCGATGCTTCGTGAGTCAGCACCCCTGCTGTGCGCTTTATTTAAATGCCAGAATTGGCAGAGTATGGATCCAAGATCTTGGCAGTTTTTATGTAACTGGAGGTCAAACAGCGAAGAGAAAACAATCTCTGCCTCAGGGTTGTTTCTGCAAATAGGCTGAATTGAATTTCCTGACCGTACTGATTTGATAAAGCTCAAAGGGAAATCCCGTCTCACAGTGAATGAGTGTGATTGTTGGCTCGGGGAAAGTTTGTCTTTTCTTTTTTCCTCACATTGTGGAGTTGGTTCCAGTGAGGATTACTGCTCTGTAGCTGCACCGTTGGCCTTTGCAGAAGGCTGTCGTGTGCTGTCATAACAAGTGTCAGCGTTTGCTTGTTGGAGGTGAAAGAAGGGAGGGGGTCAGTTATGAGAAACATGTTTGTGTGATTCCTGCGGGTGGGTAAGAACGGGATATTTAATGACTTAGCATTTTTATTTGCAAACTGTGCGGGATAGATGATGATAAATTGTGTATTAGTGCACAATTATTAATTGTGATGAGTAATAATTGAAAATTGCAGATCTGTTGCCGTCTGCTATACATATGGAGAAAATGACATTAAAGAAATTCACATAGATGCCTCCACAAATCGTGAGGTAGGTGCTGCCAGATAGTGATTCAACTGCCAAATGCCATAGGGAGAAACCCTGAAACCAGAAACCTCACCCTGCACCAATCTGTCTGAGAATGATTGAAGTCAATCTGAGGCGGACCACGATCGTTGGAAACAGGTTGCCATGTGTCGCATGTTCCACCTCTGGGTGACCAGTTGATCATCACAGGCTACGTCCACACGTTTCTCTTGTTTTCTCTCCGTTTTGGCCCCCGTCCACACTGAGAAACGCAGCGTTTTGAAAACGCTCTCGAAAACGCATTCATTTCAAAACGGAGCTGCCCCGTCGTAGTGTGGACACTCGAAAACGCAGCCTTTCTAAAATGATGACGCATTTTAGTCATGTGATGCAGTCATTTGACCAATTAAACAAAGATAGCGGAGGGCATTATACAGCAGTTGTTTTGATTGCTCTCAGTTTTGACAGATGAATATCAGTTTGTACATGCTCCAGATAGCTTTTCTTCAAATTCTTTAATTCTCACTCGCTTGTGCGCATGCGCAGGACTGAAACGTAAGCGTTTTGGGCCGTTTCAATGTGGACGCACAACTCTGTGAAAACCACTGAAAACGCTAGTGTGGGCGCGGAGCGTTTTCAGACGAAAACACGGTTTTCAGATCTATCCGGGCTAGTGTGGACTTAGCCTCAGTTACATCGAAGCAGTTGCCAAATGTGACAAAAAAATTCAATGCAACCACCGCTGCAGGGTGTGGAGAAGTACCTCATATGGGGCTGTTGAATGAAGGCTAGCAAGACAGGAGAGAGATGTCACAAAACCAGGTTACTCATGTTTGCAGAGGATTGTATTTGATCTATATTTATTCTTTCAAAAAGCCGTTGTGTGTCTTTCTGTGAACCACACAATTCACTTCATTGTTAACACAGCCTCAAAACATGCTGTGACTCACACACAGACTTTCAGCAGTGCAGTGTGCAGAGGTTAAGATGGGCTTAATTTTTGGTCTAAATTTAACTGGTTTCAGGAAGTAATATGAAGAAAAGCACTGTGTGGAGAAACACCCGTCTGGAAATGAACGACTTTAGCGTGAAGCAACGTAGGAACTACAGGGCTGACTAAGCATGTTTTACTTCTGGCCATAATTCAGTCAGTGTTATCCAAGCAGGAAAAAACACACACACACACAGAAATCAGCAGTGGTCAGGTTTCAGCTCTACGCTACTTTTCTGTAGGAAGTTTAGCTCCTGTAGAATATAAATATAGAGAGCTAATGTCTGTTTTAAGCCCAAATCTCCTTTCACAAGTGTGTTGGATAAATATAGAGCCACCTGTGCATCCTTGATTAATAAAGACCCTCCATTATTCAGCACCAGGCTGCTGATATTCCATCTTTCCCCATTACAGCGTGGCTCATCATGTTTCGGGGTACATATTTCTATTAATAGCCGAAGGTCACCTTTAATCTTCAGGACCCGCTGCACTGTCATCGTGTGTGGGGCCTGCTGAGGATCACTTTTGGTTTGGTCCTGAGTCACGTTTGTGGTTACGTATTGAGTTGTAATTTCCAACTTTTCCACAAGGGGGCGAGATGTAAGAGCAGGTGGCATGCAGTGGCATTGAACAGGCTCTGTAATTTTTCCCCCAGCAGGAATATTATCATAATCGTGCTCTCATTGTGGAGAGGATACCCTTGTGTCATTTTAATCCCTCAGTCTATAAATAACCTTCCCTTGGCTGCGCTGCGAGTGGAAGGGCCTTCGGTTTGGTGCATCATCTTTGCCAAATAAATCACCAAATCACTTTTATTGTCACGTCACATGTGCAGGTACACTGGTACAGTACATGCGAGTGAAATTCTTGTGTTCGAGCTTCACAAGCAACAGAGTTGTGCAAAAATACAATAACACAAAACAAGAAAAATATAAGACTGGCTAAATCTGAGAGTAATAAATATATGTGCAAAATAAGAGTGTAGCTGTTGCTTGGGGGAGCTCGTGACGAGGCTGCCATACTCGGCGCCATCTTGGTGTATCAAATACTTAAGATTTAAAATTTTTAGTGTTGTCTGAAGAAAACAAGTAGGCTAAGAAACAAAAATAAAGAAATGTCTCTTATTCATATGCCAAACACCATTGAAACATTGGGCATACAAAACAAAATAAAGCTTTTACACAAAAAGGGAAAAAAGACTTTAGACGAGCGTTAAGAATAAGTAATAATATAGGGTTGTTAGGTTTTGGGGGGGGGGTTTGTGGTTAAATGACCCATTTAAGTCTGAAAAATAACCCCAACACTGGGATTTATTGATGGACTGATCTCTTCAGTTAGAGGCGGGAGGTTTCTTCTGCTCACTGCGCCTCAGGTCTGATTTGTTGCTGTGCCACGTCATTGCCATGAAGGGTTCACTTTGGGTCTGATCATCATCTTCATCATCGTGCGTTTTTCTCTTCTCATTACCCGCTGTCAGCCTGCATTCATCTTTCAGCTGAATGGATGTCTCATCCCTCTCGTCTGCAGAAAGAAATTAATGGCTGCAGATGGTTTATCATATCAAAGCTACGCTCTGCAAAATGCCAACAGATTAAATGGTGTAATATCTTTATTATGCTGTGTATTTTATATATTGGATCTTGTTATCTCTTTTTTATATTATTCAGTTAGTACAGATGGAGATACAAAGCATGTGTGATGCATGAAAAAGAGAGAGGGTAAAATTTTCTGTTTGGGGTGGGATAAAGTGTACTTGCAGACCCATGACGTGTGTGGATGTGTGACAGCGTAGGATCATGTGAATAAGTCTGCATTCACACTGGACTAGAGACCAGTCTGCAACCATTTGGCATCCACTGGTCATGAAGTAATGATGGGTATTCTTCGGCCAGTTGCGCGCCCCAGTCACACAGGTCTACAGACCATTCGGTGAATGTATCAACCATCAAAGCGTTGCTGTATTTGATTCTGATGTGTTTGTTTTGCCCGTCCATCGTTGCTATTTACCTGCTAACATACCACCCTGCTCACCTGTGCCCATCATAGACTCACTTCACCATGTAGACTCTAATCAAGCACAATATGTATAACTCCACCACTCCCCTCCTTATCACCCAGGGTCCCGGCGCGTTGCTAAATGGAGTCGGAGCAGCTGTACCACAGAGGCTACTGCAGGAACAGCTACAACAGCATCGCCAGCGCCAGCAGCGACGAGGAGCTGCTGGATGGAGCCGGCGTCATCATGGACTTCCACACCACCGAGGACGACAACCTGCTGGATGGGGACGCTGCCTCCCCAGGTAGGGAGTACGGGAAATTCTTTTCCAGCGCTTTGATTGGTCAGAATCTGGACATCTTGAGCTTCCCTTCACGAATCCCCCGACCCTCCTTTCCTTGAACTCTCAGTGAGCTTCCCCATCGTTGCCATCTTACAGCTCTCTGTTGGTCTCTGGTTGTGAGTCATCGCACTGCTGACGCTTGTGTGTGCGCTTCTGTCTTGTGCCACCGCCACCCTCATCTTCATCATCATCAACTGTTCTCTATGTCAAACCCTGGAAAAACTTTCTCTTAAACCATCCACCCAGCATCATTGTCCTGCTTCCATTTTCACCATTGAAGACAAAGAACTTTAACTTATCTTATTTCGTATTCACTTTCTAGATTTTCTTTAAGAACCATTAACTTCTTCCTGTTTTCACCCATGAAAATTTCTGGAGCTGTATTACCAAATATGATAGTTTTCATCAATTAAATGTAACAGAAGTAACAAACATGTAAAACAGACATGGTGCTTAACTGATTATCAATATCGTCCAATTAAAACTGAGTTAATTAGCTGTTTTGTAATCATATGTAAGGCAGTTTCAGCAGCTCCATGTAGTTTTTTTTCTTCCTTTGTTCATTTGTTGCTGTCTCTGCATACCACCTTATTTATAATTGTTGCTCTGTTGCGTGGTTTTATAGTTTGTCCTCTTCTAGCATCCTGTTTATCTTGCCGTGCTGTTTCCCTCGATCAGTTTGACCTTATCACCTCTTTAATGTTCTTGCTTCCTGTTTCCTAAAGTGTGCCTCATTGCATGTTGTCATTTCTGCTTTTGTGCGTTCTCCTCCTCCTTTCATCCCTTGGCACATGCAGACGTTCCTGTCAGGTAGCTGTTAAGCAGAGGTGGTGGTAGTAGTACTGTCATGTGGCAGAGCGAGTTGATTGGCTGTGTTTTGCCATGTTGGAGCAAATGTTACAGTTACTTAATTACTTCAACCACAGACAGCGCTGAATGTGATCTCTGTGCCAAGCTGCCGTGTTTCATAATTCCCATCATGCCTATCATTTTTCAGCGCGGTCACCCGCTTCTCAGTCAGTCAGCGTCTCAGTGGTGCTCCGACTCGCTTATCCCCATCAGCACCCAATCCGCAGCTTCCTGTTTTCTCTTCCTCGTCTCAGTAAATATGCTGATTCGTTTAATTTCTTACTCGCAGCTGATCAAACAGAGAGCGCGCGTCGTGCTGAGGATCGTGTCAGAGGTGTCGGCCGAGCTCGGCTCTCCAAATATGAGCCGCTCGTGTTTAGTCAGGATATCTCTGCGCTGAAGCGGTGTCTCTCTTTGAATGCAGAACGAAGACTGATTTTGGCAAGCTAGTGTGTTTATGCAGGCGATAAAGGCACCGCATTCAGTTTCAACCCTGTTTTGAGTGTTTGTTTAGCACAGAGGTTATTTTCCCTCTTTGATAAAAGGATAATTAGGATCAACTGTTTCTATTTGATACATTTCTTGTATTGCAGATGGCTTAAAATGAAGATACAGTACACGACAATAATTGTTTTCTTTTTTTTTGGTAAGCCTGTGCTGAAAGCACAATCCTGACTGTCATCTTTCTTTTCTGTGGTCCCGGTGATTGCAGCTCTTCTTGCATACTGAATAGTGCAGCCGTGCATCTCTGCCACTTTTCCTGCTCCTTCTCCTGACTTTAAATCTGCAAAGTAAACACTAATACCTGTAGCCAAGCATACACACATACCCTAAGAGTCAGCCTAAGTAAAGGTTGAAAGGTTTCACAGGGGAGTTTCCCTTTAGTAAAGTAAAATGTTGAGTCTTGACTGAGCATTTTCATTATTACACAGTGAAACTGAGGGTGACCACGTGACTTTTAACTGCATGGGCGACCAGACAAGAGGGAGATTGTACGGAACAAGATCAGTCTGGCTAGCTTTGTTGTAATGATCATTAGAAATAAGTAAATCAAGTTTGGCTGGATTAAAAAAAAGTATCCTGGCAGGATCTTAACAGGAGCAGCAAAGGCATCAGCTGTAGAGCTGATTGCTTGAAGCATGATTTATGTCTGCAGGTAGGTTTAGCATGCTAACATGTGGCTATTACACAACCTGATATTGTTCGTTATCAGGATTTCTTCAGTCACTGGGCCTGAAAATCATGTTTATATACAGTTTTGAAAGACTGCACATGGGAGAAGTTTGCCTGCAGGGCTTTTTGTAAAAAAAGACAAAAACAGAAAGGCAAATTAATGTGTTACCTAAAGACCTATTTTAAAGCAAATCCCCTTCTAAAAATAAGTGTGTAGATTACACCCATCCATAGGGGCTAGAGCTTATCCTAGCTGTCCGGTCGGGATTCTGTCGCAGGGCCAGCACTGAGTGATGCACAACCATTTATAGTTACCAGCTGGAGAGAACCAATACAGGCACAGGAAGAAGATGTGAACCCAGCCAGTGGATTTAAACTGAGGAACTTGTTCCTGTGAGCAGTGATAGTGCTAACCACTGTGCTGCACCATGCAGTTCATTTTCTGCCTAAAACGAAATAGTGATTGATAACTGCTTTTCTTACAGCATTTTTTAAAAATGTATTATGAAATAGTCTTTGTTTTATCTTAAAGTAATGTTGGCAAATTTAGGGGGTTGGTTTTGCTCCTTAGCAAAGTCAAGCTCTGAAAGCGACCTCTAGAACACAGCTCGATCCTTTTTTCTTTGTAACTCAAAAACACTGCAGCACGTTCCCGGGTAGACCCTGGTCAGTTCTGTGTGTGGCTTATTTAGCCAAAGTCACAAATACATAACAGTGGCTATACTGACCACACCGTTTACAGTTTAACTGCTGTTTATGTGCACTGCCACCATCTTGGATTGTTAAGCTGGGGTCGGTGGGGTTGCTTTGACGTTCCGAGTTGGAGATCTGACTTGAGGGCATGTTCCAGCCGTAAATTTCCACTTCAAAAGAAACCATCTTTATATGGAGCACACCCCTTCCACTTCAACATGAGCTACACCTTAGTGTTTCTCACTGAGCCGCAAAGCTGTGACATCACAATGTTGTGATTGGACAGTTGCAGTGATGGCGCTGGAACAGCAACACTGTATATATTGTTAGAAAACTACGAACACAGTGACATCGGATACACAATTACAGCACTGATGTTAGTTTTTGCTCTGATTTAGCATTTTGACATGTTAGCTTATTAGTATAAAATTCTGAACATGTTTTATAGATATTAGTATATTAGTGTTCGTAAAATAGCCCACCCAATATTTTTGACGCAGGTAGTAAAAGTAATATTTAGGAGATATGGCCTGATAGTATTATAGTTCCTTAAATGTCTTATAGTACATTTTATAGTAATTGCTTGGTGTATACCAATCCAGGGTATACACCAACCATGGAGCTGGATCATTGAAGTCACTGAAATTCATCCTGTGTGGAAATATTGAGGATGGCTCTGAGAGTTGTCGTCTTTGTCTCGTCTCTTTATGTGCAGAGAGTAGCAGAGGGTGTGTTTCAGGTACTGAGTGTTTATATAAGAGGGTTTGGCTTAAAGTTCCGTGTCTTCAGGTTCTGTTGATGTACTCTGAACGTGGTGAAAAGGTGAAAGCATAAATTAACTTTAAGCTGTCACCTTTTGTGTTCTCACTGCTGCTACAAACAGAAAACTGTGAGAGAAAACACTAATTATACACTAATGACACAGTCAGACAGAGAAACCCTTTTCTTTCTTTAAGAAATCTTTAATAACTAACAGTAATTAACAGCTAATGACTGGCTTCCTTTCCACATTGATATTTTGGACCATATTGTAATGCAGCACATTACTACAGGCCTGAGCTCCACCTACCTGACTCGTCATTCATGCTTTGTGTGTGATAGACGTGGAACAGCATTCCCATGAACCAGTCTTGGTGCGAGCGAAGGAAATCTCTGGATGAATGCCTTTCCTTGAAGTTGGTGTGCTGCCCGTGTCTGCTTCTCTGTGCTATTTTTACGTGAGGGGTGGGTTCATAGAAAGCCCCGTAAAGCCCTCCTCTGAGCTTAGACTGCAGTGTGACCAAGGAGCCGGATCACTCGGTAGTCCCATGGAGTGTTGGAGTGAGACTTGTTGCACTGGACTTTTACTGGAACACATTTTATGGAAACCTGAGAGACCTGTTGTGGTTTTGCTGCTTTGAAGTGCTGACGAGGGCTTTTTTTAAAGGAGGGAGGTGACAAACTATGGCTGATATCACCTGTGCCACTGCTGAGCAGCGATAACGCGGCGTGACAAAAGGTAAGGGGGCGTGAAGGTAAAAGGATTTCAATTTGTGAAATCCTAGAATAACACATGTTAAGCCTGAAACCACAAAAGAGGGAACTGAGTCTGGTTTTTGTTTCATATAATAACACGTGATTACACCGAGTTTACAAAACATCTTTGAAACATAGGGACTGATTCTTTTTGGATTTTACCCGTGACATTGTTTTCAGTTATTTTGGAGATGTTTAACCAGTAATGTTGAGTCATAGTGCCTAAGTTCTGGGATGTCCAGATAATATCTCGGGTGATTTTTGTTTTGGTTTGATTTGGTCTGTGTCTGCTGTTCTGACGTGGTTGAAACTTTGTTTTTAGTTTTTATTCGGGATTCAGTTTCTTTTGCAACCCTCATAAATGTTTCATTTTCTTCTTGGATGCTAAAGGCAAGACAACACATCAGTGCCCAACTACTACATTCTGCTTTCTTTCTTTCCATCCATGGACTGACAGAGATTTCAGATAAAAACTGGTGTGGAAAGTTTTCTTTATCATTTTAGGATGTAAGTAGAGGTGTACTGTGCTGGCTGAGGCTCTAGGCTTTTCAAAATGTTTTTTATTGGCTTTTATTGGAATTCTTCATGTGTAGTGCGTCTTCAAGTGAGGTTTTACAACTTCACAGTGTCACGGACAGCAAATATTGATGCACTTCAGAAATGAATCAGTCTGTTGTGGAGTAAGATTTCAACGTGGATGTTAGTGACTCAAACTAAACAGCAACATATTAATGACTAACCTTGTGCTCTGGGTGAGCTCAACTCTTGGCTAAACATGAATGTTTACTGAGAACAGTCTAACCCACATCCTACATCCTTCCTGTGCTAATGTGTTTTACATTGGTGTAACCATAGCTCTACTGCTGGTCACAAGGCAGCAGATATACGCTAACTAGCTCAATTTCACTAGCCTTCAAAAACGTTGCTAGCATTTACTTTTCTGTCTTTGTTTACGTCCACTGTTTAATGTGTCACAGTGCTTGTTTGCCTTTGGGATTTGAAGGAGCTTTGCACTGAAGGTTTTGTCCTCGCTGCTGAGGGTTCAATTCCCCACCTGGCCATTTGCATGTCATCCCTTGACCTCTATACTGTTACATATATGGTCATTATGTGGGTTTTTTGGCCGTTTTAGTCCTCCCTGCGGAGACTAGGCAGATCTAATGGGGATTTGATTTTCCTGAAATAACGCACATCAGTCTTAAACAGGAACGGGAAAAAGTAATCCCGTTACTTTACTGATTACTTATTTTCAAAAGTAATTAATTACTTAGTTACTTTTTAAAAACACGATTTACAACCTGAATAGGTGATAAAGCGATAGATCTTTCAGCCCAATTCTACTTTTCTGCATAATCCATCATACAAAATGTAATCAAATGGAAAGGTCTCTTTTTAAAACTTGTTTTATTTGTTTTAACCTTTTAACTTTATGCATCAAGCAAAAAATTAATTATATGCAACATTCTCTGACTGGAAGAAATTTGTTTAACAACATCAGCCCCTCTGATGACATGGTCCAAAAAATAAATAAACTGTGGCCACAAAATACTACTTCGTGGGCACGAAATGGGTATAACGTGCCCACGAAATACTATTTCGATGGCACTGAAGGTTTTGTCCTCGCTGCTGAGGGTTCGATTCCCCGCCTGGCCACGAAATACTATTTCGAGGGCACGAAACAGGTATAACGTGCGCACGAAATGCTAATTTGTGGGCACGAAACACTTGACCGATAACCGCGATCCTTCCCAGGCCCTTGCAGTTGGTTGACAATAAAATCTATTATTTAGGTAGCAATTACGTCTGTAAAGCAACGTGGCTCTCAACATCCTGTTTAAATGTCTCTCCGTAATAATGGTTCCTTGCATTGCAGGCTTTTCAAAATGCATTTGTAGCTCATTCCCAGCCTAAAATAAAACTCAATCATACTGTCTCTGTCCATGGTGTATAGGTTTAGCCTACTCTTATGCCTATGGTTCTACGCAACTGTGATGTGCGCACGTCATCTATTTCGTTGCCACAAATACGTAATTCGTTGCCACGTTATACCCAATTCGTGCACGCAAATTAGCATTTCGTGCGCACGTTACACTATTTCGAGGGCACGAAGTAGTATTTTGTGGCCACAATTTATTTGTTTTTTGTTACAAGTAACGTGTTACTGCCCATCTCTGCCATAAACTATTAAAAAAATTAATATTAGTCCGACTTTATTTTTTTTATCATTAATTAATTTAATTAACTACAATATGATACAAAGAAAAGCAAGAAACATTCACAGTTGGACATTTAGGCTCAGAAAAATTAATTAATCGTAAATCTCTGGTCAAATTTGTTGCTAGTTAGCTATTTTGTCTTTTTTAAAGCATGGTGTATGTGTTTCACTCCATACGGCTCTGTAAAAACTTTCTTTTATCCTCCTTACTGCAGTGCTTAGAGTGGAATTTTCCATTTTGGAGCTCACCAACTCCACCGCTTGTAAAACACACGCACACCCCTGTGACCCGACACTATGGTTTCTTCCGTAAGAGGCACGGCTCACTGATCTCCCTTAGCAACTAAAGCGGGTAGGGCCGACCGGCCTGTGATCGTCTTTCCCTGTGTATGATGACATCATCAACTCTAGCAGTCAGCTGCTGCAGTGAGGAGCGAGCGAGGAGG
Organism: Rhamphochromis sp. 'chilingali'; assembly: GCF_963969265.1. Lineage (NCBI taxonomy): Eukaryota > Metazoa > Chordata > Actinopteri > Cichliformes > Cichlidae > Rhamphochromis > Rhamphochromis sp. 'chilingali'. The sequence goes on along the minus strand of NC_137929.1, from coordinate 37,879,327 downwards.
AAAAGGAAGGGAGGGAGGACTGTGCGCGCTCTCTAACACACACAGGCACGTTTTTCCGCTCAAACAGACACGCGCGCTCTCTCTCTCACACAGCCCCATTTGTCCTCCTCTGGTAAACATGGCAGCGGGAGCAGCGAATGGCACACGCAGCGAGCATAGCGTAATGAAACTGAGCACGGTTTAGTTTAGCCTCATCTAGACTGTCAACATGGAGGAGGAGGACGCGGCGGCCGATCCCTATTTGCCTTACGACGGGGGAGGTGACACCATCCCCCTGCAGGAGATCCCTAGAAGAGGTAACGACACGTCTCCCTCTCTCCCCCCCTCCCTCTTGATTCCCTCCTTTTATAACGCTGCTGCGATAACATAGGTCGACCTCCTTCTGCTTGTACACTTGAGTGCATGTATCCATATGGCAGGTGGAGCAAACGACTGCCTCCTCTGCTTTATGGACCACAAGCTGCCATTTCCACAGTCAACAAGCTACCTAGCCGGCACATTCCTGCTCTGGCCTCTCCTGCTGATGATTAACCAGCAGTGTGTGCACGTCAGCCAAAGATAATGAGATAAACACAGGGTGGATTTGGTGTGAAGACTCGAGCTCGGGCCTGAGAACATCACGGGCATCCATTTTAATTTGTGCACAGACGTTCTGCAGAAACTGCTGGTTGTGCACATGTAAGCTGGATGTTTGTACATCTGCGCTGCTGTGCGTCTTTGCACCTCTCACAGTCTTTCCTGCAGTGAGTGTGAGGACACCTGTTGGCAAGATACAGGATGTCAACTCGCATCAATCAGCCAGGCTATCATTTTTTTTTTTTTGACATGTTCTCTGCTCTAATCTTTATCTTTCCTCTGTGGCGTTCAGGGAGTCAGGAGTTGGTTCCTTTTGGCCTTGTTAGATTTTTTTTATGGTGAGCGAGCAGGGACAAAACACTTAAGCTTAGTAGGCAACCCCTACTCCCAGCATTCACGCTTCAGTCGGCAAATGCCTTCTGTTTTCATCAGTTTAATGTTGTTACTCTGGAATTTCTAGCAATTTTACGGTCAAAAGCACACTAGCTGTACTGCTGAAAAGTTTGAATTAAAGGTGAAAGTGGACACGGTGCAGTGCGCAGAGTACAGGCACTGCAAAACAAACTTATAGTAAGTCGATCGTCTTGTGGTCGTTGACCTGAAACACTGTGGCCTTGTCTCAGCTTGGTGAGCAGCACAACCTTTTGGACTTTGATCCATTTTTCTGTCCGCCTGGTTCATGGTACTCCAGAGACTCCAGCAGTGTGGACAGCACGCTGCTGTCTGTCCTCGGGCTCTAATGGGATCATTTATGATCACATGATGGCTGAGAAGTCTAACCCTGATGACCCAGCTGCCTCTAAACCCTTCTTTGAATTACTCAACAGTAGTAGAGTAGATCTAATGAAGATTAATACAGCTGTGGTTGTTGGAGTGAAGCATGAAACCTCTAGTCACTTCTCATTTCATTGGTGATGGTTTTACAGGAAGGCTGTCTGTTCATTTAGAGAAGTGTGTTCTCCACTGTCAGCAAGACTCCGTGCACACTGACGTGGCGTTCTTCCTCCAATGCAGAACCGCAGCGTCGCGGTGCCAATGCACAGGGGAACATAGCTGAAGCCTTCTTTTTCTTTTCTTTTTTAATATGCATGTGTATTGTCTGCATGTCTGCTGAACCATCCAAGCACGATGCTGGAAATGTGCGCACATACAATCCCCTCTGGTTTCCGTGGCGTCACCATCCACACCTGCAGTGGGACTAATGAGTGCCTGAAAGCGCAGCATCATCAGGAGGGGCTCGTCTGGTTTATTCCATCAGTGAAATCTGTTGTTTTGAAACGTTTCCCTTCTTAATTGAGCCACGTTGGTTCTGCAGTGTAGAGCAGCAGTCGTGTCTTTATCCTCCGTCGTATTCATAGGCAGATACTGCTGTGGTCAACAAACCAGTCGACAGCAGAAAATATTAAAGGCAGTTCGTCTCTTTCGTAAAGGATTCACTTTTCTCTTTTGTTTTTCTATAAATCTGGCCTTTGTCAGGTTCAAGGATGGGCTGGCACATCTGCAAAAGAGCAATAGCAACACATGGTGCACTGACGTAAACATGGAGGCCAGTGTAGTCAGCATTTATGGTGTTGGTTATGTCCATGTGCTGTAGTAACCTGCAAAACCATGAGCTCCAAGATAAATGGAGCCAACTATGGGCTTCTGTGGCTGCCACTTCTGCATGGAGGGTTAGGGTTGTGACTTAGATGACTACATTGAAATGCAGTTAGGCACAATTTAAGGATGTGATGAAACATTTTTAACCACATCCATGAGCACTTTGCTAGATGACTCTCACGGTAAGATACTAGAGTCCAGGAAGTGACATAGAAGTCCCTTTACTTCTGATTTGACTATTTAGATGTGCTGTGTACTCGATTCTCGCTTATGAAAATGAGAAGTGAAATGATTAGATTCTGTGTAATATGTGCTGCTCTTCACGTTGTCATGAAAAAGAGTTCAACACACAAATAAATTGGGTCACATTAGCTGTGGTATGATGAACCTGTTCTAATGTTGGACATTTCTCTAACCAAACTGTTTGTGGTCGTGTTCGTGGTTAGCATTTATTAACCAGTTGTCAGCTGTGTGTTGGAGTCTTTTTATTTCCTGTTCAATCAGGCTGTTTTTTTTCTACTCCTCTCATGAGTCAGGCTGTGAATCATCTACAGAGATGCCAGGATAATAATTTTGGATAATAACTTTTTCAATTAAGGGGTAACATCAGGGCTAAAGGATTCTGAGAAAATTATTTTTTGTGACAAAATTCTGTTTTGTTTTGTTTTTTACAGTGAGTCAGGCTTCAGTTCAGTATTTACAAGCCATCAACTTTTTAAAAATCCTTTTCAGTCATCCTTGTAACGATTTTGATACGTTGCTCATACCGAGGCTGCTGGCCGCCTGTGAGCCCTGGATAGCTTTAGCGCCTTTTTCTTTGTAAGCTTCTTTGAAAAGTCCATGCGTCAGCTGCGTGAGGGTGATACAAGTGTCTAAGTAGGGTATCGTTTCATTTTTGAGGTGGTCTCCCTCTGATTTACCCTGGCAAAATGGCATCTTCAATCACGGTGAGGAGCTTCCATGCTAACCACTTGTTAGCATGTGGCTGCGTGACGACTGTTTGCCTGAAACTGACTGCCTCATAATCAAACATATATGAAGCTGGCTGTCTGATCAGTCCGGTCTCTGGCCAGTCCATTGGTGATGCACTGTGTGTTTTCCTCTCTGCCACACATACAACTGAGGATGCAAGAGGCAGGTGAAGATAAACTTAGGATTATACTTAAACTGACATCATTTCATTTCATTAAATAAAAACTGCAAACTCTAAAGGCCTTTTTCCAGAGCTTGATCCTTTACGAATCTGAGTTTTAAATTTGTCTTGATATATTTAATGTCAGCTAAACAGCACAGAGCTCTGTCAGCAGAGGTTGTTATAGCAACAGGATGTCCAACTTGTGGTGTCGCAACAAAGTCAGTAATTGAAATTTGTTCTCAATAAACTAAAACCACCGAAATTATAGAAGGATTTTTGTCACTCTTTTGTAGTTACTATGCAGATTAGTCAAAGGAAACTCGATACATAAACAGAAGGTTTATTTCTACCTTTGTTATTTGTTGAGCCCTTACAGGTGCACCTAGTTTATTGACCTGTCCAAAGCAAACATATGAGGCTTGTGTTGTGCACTGAGTCATCGCCCCATCACTCAGCCAATCCATCTGTAACCGTCACTCTGAAATCAAAATGGAGACGGATACAATCTCTGTAATGCTTCTCCTTATTGCTGCTGACTCCACAGCAGCTGCAGTAGTGTCTTACACAGTCACTACTCCTTACTGTTCACTGGACAGGATAGGCAGCGTCTAATCAGAAGCATTTCATCCCTGCTTCTTCTCCTCCTACATCCTGTCAAACCTCAAAGGGAGCGACATGAGCTAATAAGCAGCTCTTTCAGAATCTCTGTTACGGCCCCGTTCAGGTCTGTGGGAATCGGGCTTTACTCTGGACTAATGTCTCAGAAAGATTTTGACGTTACCCCACTGCAGTAGTAGTTAATGATGTGGCTGTGTAGGAATGCAGAGGACAACATGAGGATGTGTTTCATGATCTGTTTTAATGATCCCAACCACTTAAGGTCACAGTGATGAACAAACCTTTGTGTGATAAGCCCCGTTCATTCTTAGTTTCTCAAGATATTAAAAATGTAAAGAGGAGTTCTGTTGTGGTGCCTGGAATTGATGTGTTTGCTGTACTGAAGGTCATGAGAGTTACCCCGTTGTATGTTTTGACTGGTTTGGCACTTATACTGTATTTATGCTTCTCTCTGTGTGTGGGTACCATATAATGAAATGCTGTTTCTACTGTAGGCTGTTTCTTTTTATTGAAGGTAAATTTATCTGATATTATATTTGCATATCTTACTAAATACTTAAATAAAACAATTATAATTTGTGTTGTAAACTTCTGACACAGTTATTTAGTTTAGTTTTACTCTTTGTCTCAGGGACTGTGTGCAAAAACAGTGCTGTCATGGCATGATTGGCTCGTTTTTGGAAATTGCCTCAAGTGGCCAGAAGAGGAACTGCAGGGATTTCTTTTTTATCCTTCCATGTTTGCAGCGCTTTTATTTCAGTCAGGGTGACTGTGCATCTAATTAATACTGACAAGTATGGCTTCTGGGAATTGGCTTGTGTGTGTGTGTGTTCCTGTCTAGCTATCTTTGTGAGGACCAAAATCTGCATTCTAATGTACTTGTGAGAACCAGCAGTCACTTGTGAGGACACACAACCTGGTCCTCACATTTTTGAAGGCATTTTTGAGGCTCAAAATGGGGTTTTAGTGTCAGGGTTACAATTAGGTTATGGTTAGGGTTAGGCATTCATTTGTAATGGATAGGGTAAGGGGCTAGGGAAAGCATTATGTCAATAAAAGAGAGAAAGCTGAACGTGTGTGTGTGTGTGTGTGTGTCAGGAGATATAAATATGAAAATCTATCCATGTTTTTAATCCTTTAGGGAGCTCATTCTGTTCTTTATTGGACTTGAGTAAAAAAAGAAGACTGTGCAAAAGCTGAGCTACTAGTAGTAGAGTGTAGCTCTACTAGTAGTTCATCACAGTGTGCTGACCCTGCTCTAGTTTCCTATTCAGAACTTGTGAGGTTTGTTTATAAAATAGTCTTTTAAAGTTGTCTAAATATTAGAAAGTGTCATTGCACTCACATGCAGCCTTGTTACTTCCTGTGAGTAACTTTCTGAAGATGACTATCTTGTATTTCCGCGTGTTCATCTCTAAGCTCGGAGAGCACCAAAGTATTAAACGAGCTCAGCATGAAGATCTGAAAAAGCCTTTTTGCTTAGATGTCCCAGTAAAATATCTGAAAGCCTTGTTTATGAAGATGTCCTGGTTTAGCTGCTCATCTGTTAAAGACAGTAAAATACAAACATTGGATCTTTTGTCTCCGTCATTATCAGCTGGGTTAGGTAGGACTTGTGAGCCATCTTACTGTCTGCTTTGGTGGTGTTGGTTTTAACACACGCAGTAATTACACCCATGTTCTTATTTGTTCATTAATCTCATATTGTTGACTGTCCCCACACAGGAGAAATGAGCTATACTTGTTGGATTTGCAGGCCTTGTTGTTGTGTCATTTAATCTTATTGTTGCGCACAGTTCAGTCTTTGTTTTCAGATGAATACTTGTGTCATCTGAAGGAGGAGGCTCGGGCTCGATTTGATAACAGTTTTAAATGTCAGAGGATGGACTTTTCTCTGATTTCTCAAACAGGCTTTGTCCCAAGTTAAACAAACTAAATGGCGCTCTTAAGGAAACCTGCTGCATTATACGGATGTTGTGGAGGGATTTTAAAGTCTCCCACAGGTCGCTGTTGTACATCAGAGATCATTTCTCATCACGCCGCCGCCTCAGGCAGCAAAGAGAAATGTCAGCCGTGTAAAGCCTGTGATGCTTCTCAGATAAGAAGCAGAGAATCGGCCCCTCAACTCGCCCTGATGTGTGTGCGTCTGTGTGTGCAGATGACTCAGTATGTTTTGTTCTGTGTTCATACTGAGCATGTCCGTCCTGCCAGAGCAGGTCAGACCTAACCAGTGACTGCCGGCGTCTCGTCCCAGCATAATGAGCAAAGTCATTGCACAGAATGAGAGGATCAGCCCATCTCTGAATACTATATGGGTATTCATATAGTATTCGGCTAACAATGTTTGCTGCTGTTTCGCTTATCATTAATGAATTTTTCCTGATAATAATCTAAGTCATGTTCAAGTCATTACTTACAAGATAGAAGTGGTTATTTGGCCTGAAGGGAGTCACATGGTCCTGCAGCCTGTGGACCAGTGAAGCAGAATTCAAAATGGCTTTTACCCTCAAAGCAAACCTAAACATACATAAATATATTTAAAATGTAATGGCCTTTAATGGTTACATCTAGTTTGTAGAGGTAAGCTGTTATGATTAGTTATGGGTTTTGTTCCACATGAGGTGATGGGCTGCAGTGTTTCCAGCAGTCTCATTAGATCTCAGTGATGGACGTGCAGTGATCTCTGCGGTGCTTGTGATGGGGCTCGATTATGGAGGAGGTGTAACTCTAATGCAGCCGAGGCAGCACTGTGATGGATCTCTTTCTTTCTTTTCCAAGGATTATGTGTAAGAATCAGAAGTATAAACTGCCAAAATGTATCGTTTGAAAAGTCATCAGACTGATGTATGGTGTAACACTGTAAGCCTGCTCACACAGCCTTCTGGTTTCATACATTGTGGGGAAAAAAATCATATTTCTTGTTTTTTACTCTTTCAAATATGTTTTAAATGTCAATAGTCTTCTTTTAAAAAATTGGACCGTGAACTTGTGCTTGTTGTTTTTTCTTCAGGATCTAACTACGCCATGTCGAACGGGGGCGGGGCTCCCAGCAGCTCCACCCACCTGCTGGACTTCCTAGAGGAGCCCATCCCTGGTGTTGGGACCTACGATGACTTTCACACCATCGACTGGGTCCGTGAGAAGTGCAAGGACCGCGAGAGACACCGGAAGGTGAGGACCCCGACGCCAAACCAGCTACAAACCAGCCACTTTTCAGCTTCGAACAGAGACCGAAGCTGACCCAGAGACAGAAAAATACTTTTAATATTTTGTAAAGAAAATATTTTTCTTCACGGGCCACAAACAGCCCTACTTAATTTAAAGAAAAAAATACATTTCCCACCACTGTGTTATGCACTTCCTGTTGTATAAACAGTTTGTTTGGGTCACATAAAAGAAAGAAATGTCAGGTAGGATCAGCACCTACTGCTCTGATGGCTTAACAGAGAGGGTAAACAACACTTTTCCAACAAAAATGATCCCTTCTTATAATGTTTTTCATTTATACAAACTCGACCACAGTTTCCAAATTATAAATTAAGAGATCAGTTTCTTATCCACCACTAGCATTCATGGGCTAAGTGTGTGGGAGATTTTACGGCCCTTCAGTTGGTCATGAGCACATTTCGGGTCTGCCAACACTTTTATCCAAGTGTTTTACTGCAAGACGCTGCAGGACAATCTGAATGTTATTTGCATACCCGGTGTTCTCCGCCCCCCAGCTGACTGTTATATTGAGGCAACAGTGGAAATCATGGCTGTAGAGGTGGTGTATTGTCACTGAAGGTCACTGTTTTTACCCCTCAGCTGTAAAAGGCTGATGAGGTATTGTTAACCTTTCCCTCACTTGCATTACTCTCACTGTAAGTTGATCTAATAGTTTTATTTTTAGCCATCGATGCTTGTTATTGAGTCTTTTGTGTGTGTTGATACAGATCAATAGTAAGAAAAAGGAGTCTGCATGGGAGTTCACCAAGAGCCTGTACGACGCTTGGTCCGGCTGGCTGGTGGTGACGCTCACTGGCTTGGCATCAGGTAACATACATGTGGTACTAAAGTGCACACAGCTCTTATCTGCCCTGCCGGTGACTCTCACATGCTTTGCCTCAGGCAGCTCACACTCAGTCTTTCTCTTGTTCACTGTCTTGTGCTTTCGCTCACCCACCTCTTATAAGCACACTGTTCTTCCTGCAGAGCCCCACGTGACACATCTCAGAGCCATGAAATCCTCGCCGTGTGTGTTTTATGGCCACTAAATAACAGAAAATCTTTTTCTAGCTGAGCTAGTCAAAGTGGAGTAGTTATGAAAAGGTCCAGGCTACAGAGGGGAGAAATGAGTAAAATGCGTATGCCTGTTGGGCTCTTTGTGTAAAAGAAGCTCTGCACTGTGATATCACATTATATAGATTTAAAACTGGGGTGACTGAGCTGTTTTAGGGCCTAAAATGTCCATTACTTCATAAAATACAGCCTTTTGAAATAATGAGATAATTATTACTGATAAACTTACAGATACCACTTTCCATTGTCTTTATCACACCAACAGGCCTTTTCCCCACTCTCCCCAAAAAACTGACAGGTTGTGGGAGAAGTAGGCGGATAAAATGATGGTAATAATATGTAGAAATCTAGAAATGTGGCTGCACTCACTCACGTGAAGGTCAGCGAGCCTGTGATGTTTACAAAGATCCATCTGATATGAAAATGTCAGCCACACAGTCCCCTTACATGCCAAAGGTCACTGGTTAGAGAACAGGAGGAGACCCAGATCCCAGTATCAGGATATCCAGGTATCAGGCATTAAACATCTGTCAGATCAAACATGTGAATCTTTCCACTGTGGCAAGGTTTGTGAATAAAGGAGCAGCCGAAAGAAGCTTTGCTGTTTAAGTCAGACACTGATTTTTGTGCTGTAATATTTATGCATTGAGAGCTGAAGATCGTCTAATGTGAAGATTTGCTGCAGAGTTTTCTAGTGTGCGTTTAGGTTCATATTCAGTGAGGATGTTTCTCAGAATTATTGTTAAATCACCTGAAAACATCTTTGTCAGGTAGTAAGCCTGGTAGTGTAGTTAGGAACTCATCTCTCTCTCTGTTTTTCTGTTCTTCACCTTTCCCACTCGTCCCTGCCTTCACTTCTTTGCCCTTTTATTTCCTTTCCTTTCCTGGTTCCCTCCTCCCGCCAGGTGCTTTGGCTGGCCTGATTGACATTGCTGCTGATTGGATGAACGACCTGAAGGAGGGCGTGTGTCTGAGCGCCTTGTGGTTCAACCACGAGCAGTGCTGCTGGACGTCCAATGAGACCACCTTCGCTGAGAGGGACAAGTGTCCTCAGTGGAAGAGCTGGGCTGAGCTAATACTGGGGCAGGCTGAGGTAGAGGAACACGGGCACATGAAAGGGAGCGCATGCTGTCGATTTAAAACCAGACATTTTCTGCAGTACGTATTCGTCACTGCAGTGAGACCAAGAGGCTACGGCTTCTAAGCAACGATGCAAAAATAAAACCCTTGTTGTTCAAATTCATTAAAAAAAATTTCAATTAAAAAGTAGACAGTTTGCAAAAGCTTTGCACCTTTTCTCATGAGCTGACTGCAGTGACACTGACACATAAGGGCAGACGTAGTCTCAGGCGTCCACACGAGTTTTTTTTAAATTTTTTATTGAAGGTTTGGACGTTTTTCTTCCACTCTTTAACTTTTCCCTCCCTCTTCATCCGCCCCTCTCTGCAGGGCCCCGGCTCGTACATCATGAACTATTTCATGTACATCTACTGGGCTCTGTCCTTCGCCTTCCTGGCAGTTTGTCTGGTTAAGGTGTTTGCGCCGTACGCCTGCGGCTCAGGGATCCCAGAGGTGAGGAAAACATTGCTTTTGTAAGTCCTGGTACAGCTGAAACTTTCTTCATTTTAACCTCTTCTGGTGATACATCGATGTGCATGAAGGAAATCCTTGAACTCTTAAATGGGAAATGTTGTTCGACTGTTCGCTGGGTGATCGATTTGTCTCCCGGTGACTCTGTGAAAGAGTCTGATGGGTTTCAGGATCTTTTAATGTACTGAAGCACTTAAAAATGATTAATTCAGCTGGGAGATGTGAAATATTTTACTGCTAAGAAAAAAAAAAGGGGGGGGGGGGGGGCTCTTTGTTGCCATGGAAACACAAAAGCGGCACATGTTAGACAATGACCTGAAAGCAGAGATGCAGCTCAACTAACAACCCAGTGAATTTATGTCATTATTTCATTTTAACTTTCATGTGTTTACGTGTCTGATCCTGAGCACCTCGCTTTCCTCACTCCTGCCTCTGCCATAGATCAAGACCATCCTGAGTGGGTTCATCATCCGGGGATATCTGGGCAAGTGGACCTTGATGATCAAAACCATCACTCTGGTGTTGGCTGTGGCGTCGGGCCTGAGCCTGGGGAAAGAGGGCCCCCTGGTCCATGTGGCCTGCTGCTGTGGGAACATCTTCTCCTACCTCTTCCCCAAGTACAGCAAGAACGAGGCCAAGAAACGAGAGGTGAGAGCAAAAAAGCAAAAAAGTCCAGGTCCCTGTAGCACGAGTAATAAATGTTTAATACGTAGGAGTGTTTTTAGTAGTTTGTGCCTGTGTGAACGAGCCCGGCGCTGGTGCTGAGGTGTGTTTGTTTTGTGCTCTCAGGTTCTCTCTGCCGCGTCAGCTGCCGGGGTGTCTGTTGCTTTTGGAGCACCAATCGGGGGAGTCCTCTTCAGCTTAGAGGAGGTGCATCAGCACTTAAACAAGTTACTATGTGGTGTTGTTTTAATGTGATGGTAACAGCAACAGTATTAATCCACCAATGCTCTCCTCGCTCCTTCAGGTGAGCTACTATTTCCCTCTAAAGACGTTGTGGCGCTCATTCTTTGCGGCCCTGGTGGCGGCCTTCGTGCTTCGCTCCATTAACCCGTTTGGGAACAGCCGCCTGGTGCTGTTCTACGTGGAGTACCACACGCCATGGTACCTGTTTGAGCTCCTCCCGTTCATCCTGCTGGGAGTGTTCGGGGGCCTCTGGGGCGCCTTCTTCATCAAAGCCAACATCGCCTGGTGCCGGCGGCGCAAGTCGACACGTTTCGGTATGATGTGACCTCGTGGTGGCCTCACTATTTAAAACTTTTACTGAGAGCTTAATGGTGGAAAAAAGTGAAATGGAATAAAGACTGTTTCTATCAGTCGATACTCTCCTCTCATGTGCTTTTTATGATTTTAGTGAGTCCACAGTGCCGTGTCTGAATTTTAAAATCCTCTTTTCTTAAAATCAAATGTATAAAAGCATCTTTCCATGAAGCAGAGCAACAGTGTTTAATCTGCATTTGAGGCGTTTCACACAAACCTCTGTCTCGCTCTGTAGGCAGGTACCCGGTGTTGGAGGTGATCCTGGTGGCGGCCATCACTGCGGTGGTTGCTTTCCCAAACCCTTACACGCGTAAGAACACCAGCGAGCTGATAAAGGAGCTGTTCACCGACTGCGGTCCGCTGGAGTCTTCGCAGCTCTGTCAGTACCGCAGCCAGATGAACGGCACCAAAGCCTTCTCTGATGACCAGCCGGCGGGGCCCGGCGTCTACTCGGCCATGTGGCAGCTGTGCCTGGCGCTCATCTTTAAAATCATCATGACTATATTCACATTTGGACTCAAGGTGAGAGATTTTTTTTCCTTAATAATGAAGCAGATGTTTTGCCCTGCGAGTCTTCATCAGCACTGAAACATGTTCCTTTCTCATCGTTAGGTACCGTCGGGTTTGTTCATCCCCAGCATGGCCATCGGGGCGATCGCGGGGCGGATTGTTGGCATTGCCATGGAGCAGCTTGCATATTATCACCACGACTGGTTCCTGTTCAAAGAGTGGTGCGAAGTCGGAGCTGACTGCATCACTCCAGGGCTCTACGCTATGGTGGGAGCTGCAGCGTGCCTGGGTGAGTCAGCACTTAATGGGATTGTTAAGCTTTGCCACCAGTTTGTGCCAAAGCCTTCACGTTTCAGCACCGAGGGGCGGGTGATGAGCATATATGAGATATCCTGCTGCTATTGCAATAACTGGCTGTGTCAGAACATGTTACTCACTGTGAGTAACATGTGATCAGGGATGTGTAGCTTTGCCTCATCTGTTATAGAAATAAACACTTGTTTAGTTGGAGTCGTAGTTTAATGCGTGTTACTGTCACGCCTTCCTCCCTCTGTAGGTGGAGTGACTCGTATGACTGTCTCCCTCGTCATCATCGTGTTCGAGCTGACCGGCGGGCTGGAGTACATCGTCCCCCTCATGGCCGCCGTGATGACCAGCAAATGGGTGGGCGATGCATTCGGTCGAGAGGGAATCTACGAGGCCCACATCCGACTGAACGGATACCCCTTCCTGGATTCAAAGGAGGAGTTCACGCACACCACGCTGGCCCGGGAGGTGATGAGGCCCCGACGCAACGACCCGCCGTTGGCAGTGCTCACGCAGGACGACCTGACTGTGGAGGAGCTGCAGGGCATTATCAATGAAACCAGTTATAATGGTTTCCCTGTGATCGTGTCTAAGGAGTCCCAGAGGCTAGTGGGCTTCGCTCTGCGCAGAGACATCACAATCGCTATAGGTAAGACTGGAGAGACAACACCTGAACCCCCCGTGACCTTCTGGAGTTTAAAGATGGTGTAAAGTGAATGCTTTTCATATCTCTACAGAGAACGCACGCCGCAAACAGGAGGGCATCGTGCTGAACTCAAGGGTGTACTTCACCCAGCATGCACCCACGCTGCCTGCCGACAGCCCTCGACCCCTCAAGCTTCGCTCCATCCTGGACATGAGCCCCTTCACCGTCACTGACCACACCCCCATGGAGATCGTGGTGGACATTTTCAGGAAGCTGGGTCTGCGCCAGTGCCTGGTTACTCACAACGGGTAAGTGTGTCTCGGAAGGAAGGAGGTGCTGTAGGAGCTGAAGGTGGATCCGTCTCACATCGTTGTTTCTGGTGTAGTGATTGCTTAACACACACACACACACACACACACACACACACACACACACACACACACACACTGTCTGGTGTTGCATGAGCTCTGGGATCCCTGGATTTATGCTGTAATCTGCATGGCCTGGCCTAATCGCTGTGCTGCACCTCCTTTTATCCTCCCGGTGAGCAGTGACGGTCTCCTTTACAGGAGAGGCTGAGCTGCTGACGGAAACTAACCACAAACACATAACAGGTGTCACGCAGTGGGAGTATAGACAGTAAGAGGAGCTGATGTGTGGTCTGAATCTGAGGAGGAACGTTAAAGGTTTTACCTCCGCGAGAAACCTTTAGTGAAACTAATTTAAAAGTAAAGTCTCGTCCACGTGTGGAGACGCCTGCAGGAGATCCGGTCTGTTTGGGTCTTTGCAGATGTGCGATGTTGAAACTATGAGACAGACCGCGTTAATTTGCTGTGATGATCACTGGAGAGGAACTGTGCAGCAGTGTTTGTTTCATTTACCTTTTTTAGGATTAACCTTTTATTTCTTTCTTAAATAATGACACTAGTTTTTTTTATTTTTCATATTTTTGTTGTTGTCAACAAATCTCATGAAAAGACCTAAACTGTCAGTCATGAAGGAGGTTCAGGATGATTTAAAGATGTAAATTTATTACGATCTTTCCTTCTATTGTTATTGGGATTTGCTAGAGTAGCTTTGCTTGATTAATAGTTCAGAATAATCTCTATTTATCTGATACTGGGTCTTCATCCACCTGAATATAGGCAGCTACTTTAGCCAGCTTCCTTCTCATTGGCTGCCCCTCCTAAGCAGAAGGTTTGAACAGCAGGGGATTTGCTCAGAGTTCCTGAGATGACTGTTTTAGTGATAGACAGTGATGTCATACAGAGCAAAACACAGAAAGAACTGAGCACATAGAGCAGTCCGAATGCTGAGTTTGTGGCTCAGAGTCACACACTTATCTCATAGTTTAAAATGTTTAATATGAACACTCACTCCTGTAAGAGTAAGGAAGGAGCAAGGCCTCCTTTATACGTATGAAGAAGAACAACGTTACACAATGATTGAAAAACAAGTACTTATAAAACACTGAGCAATCCTACAGAGATTAGAGGGATTAGGTTCATTGGTTGGATTATTATTAGCTGCTAATAAATGCTGGTTCTTAATGATTCTTACATTCGCGTTGGATAAACCTAAAGTCATTTAATGCACCTGTCTGATACTCTGCTGTAACGTAATCTTTTTTATAGCTTACAAAAGACACTGTACACTTTATTAGGTACACCTGGCTAGTACTGGGTGTGACCCAGGTTTGTCTTCACAGCTGCTTCAACAAGGTGTTTAAAACATTACCGAGATTTTCGTCCATGTTGACATGAGAAGTTCACACAGTTGCTGCACATCTGTCTGCTGCACATCCAGGATGGCAGTGCCACGAGCAGTCTAACAGGTGTACCTAATAAAGTGGCAGATGAGTGTAAAATCCCTCTTCATGGGATTTGTTGACAGAAGAATCAGTCATATTATGAGTAATTAAACCGTTATTCTTTTATCATTACACTTTGACTTCATTTATAACTTTAGTTGTATTTGCGTGTTTAGTTTTGTTAGTTTTGAGTTGTATTTTTTGTTGTGTTTATTGTGTACTGCTGCTGTGTGTTCTCTCTGTGTCTGTCTGTTGTTGTTGTTGTTGTTGTTGTTTTGGGCAGTCTGCTGAGTAACAGGTGTGTGTTTCAGGATTGTGTTGGGCATCATCACTAAGAAGAATATATTAGAGCATCTGGAGGAGCTCAAGCAGCACACGCCGCCCCTGGTGACTAGCCCCGCCCCTTTCACACGTGATCTGTTCCCCCACCTTTTTTTTTTTTTTGCACCTGTCTCTTAGGCTCTGCCTCTTAGGGGAGGGGAGGGGGGGATGCATGAAGTGTAGTGTGAAAAGCTGATGGCAGTTCCCGGCTAAAACATCCAGACTTCCTGCCCTCTTCCTTACTTCAAGCACTTTTCTGCTCCTGGGTTTGTTTGTTGTGGATTTACCTCTAATGAAGCCAAACATGCGTAGACAGACTAGTCTGACCTCCATCTTCATGGTAGCTGTAGCAGTTTCGGAGACATCGCGTAGAGAAGCATTAGGCTGGTCCTGTAATGTTGGACCTCGATGGGAACTGTCGCCCACATCAGTTCAGAGCCCCTTTCAGACACGAGCTTCAGTGCTTACTGTGACTCGTGTTGGACGCAGAAGGAGTCACACGAAGGGCCAGACAAAGGCTCAGCTGCTCAGGCATGGCAGCTTCTCATGTCTGAGAAACTGGACAACAGAGTTTATTGACGTCCTGTAATACAAACAACACAGCCTTCATCAAACTTGTCATTTGGTCCTCAAGGAAAAAGTCTAATAACCGTTAAAATGCTTAGTTCAAGGTTATTGTTAATAATATTGTTAATAAAAACTAAAAGTAGTTTAAAAGCAGCAAAAAACACAAAGAATGAACTAATATTATTAATTTTACTTAAAAAACAAAGGAAAATGCTCAATCTCACTGCTGACAGTTAAACTTCAGTATTTTAATCACTCATAAAATTAAAACTGAGCGTTATGACTAACGGCAGCTAAACTAAAACACAACAGAACAAACTAAACTGAAGTCGACGCTGAAACTAATCAGAAAACACAAAACCGTCATAACTCTGGTTTAGTCCAGCACATAAACATCTCAAACTCATGACAACAGTAGCTTCTGGTAGTGCGAAGCATTTAATAAAACTAGACTGTATCCTGATGTAAAAGGGAAAAAATGACTGATTTTTGATGATGGAGGAAGCTTCAGTTGAAAAGTAAAGAATCTGTCATCATGTAGTTTTTCTGCGCCGTACAGCCCAGCTTTGTGGCATAAAACCAGCTGCACATGAAAACAAAGCTTATCTTTGCTTTCAACTCCATTACTTTGATATTTGTCTCAAGGAGAAGCACACTGTGTTTCAGCTGCATGGCTATTTACAGTTAAATGACTCTCTTCTCTTTCTGTGGCTTTCTTGTTTTTGCTTTTTGGAGTCAAACAGAGCCTCGTGGCAGGTGGATAAAGCTGCCTCTCTTACATTTAGTGCCTGAACTTCCTTTTTGCTGTCCTTTGACTTAACTGTGTGTTTAGTTTGGGACATAAATCAGAGTTTACTGAGAACCTGAAGATATTCATCGAGCCAGGTTGTAGCATGATCAGGGCCTTGATTTGATCAGATATGCCTCTTACACTCAAAACCTTCAACTTCAAACACATTAGTGGGGAAACCACCAGAGCCTCTGAGCGCACCTGAGCAGCTGCATCAGAGTAAACAAACTCTGTTACACGTTTTAATATTGGTCTAGAAAAAACGGTGTCCATTAAGTATTAATTGATAGTAAAGATAACGAGCATCGCCCTCCCTAAAACTGTTTGCATCCATAAAGTGCGTTAATGCACACGCACCACTTAAAAGCTGCAGTTTGCATGGAGTGTGTAAGCAAACAGAAGTGAGTCATAAACTAACACTGTGCCTGATAACTGAGATACTTCAGGCTATAAAGCAGGCTGAGCTAGTGATTGTGTGTGATGAACAATGATGGCACGTTGTAGTCGCTGTAAATCTCTGGATTTTATGCACAGTTCTCCGTCACTAATCCAGATTCAGGCGCACTCTTTTGCTTTTCATGGACATTTTGTTTCACACGGCTTGAGATTTTCAACACTATTCAGTAAAAGACGTTTAACATAAATTGACTGATATTAACTGAAACAGTGATTTCCTGGTTTTTAAAAATAAACGGTAGTTTAGCAGACGTGTGACGAGTGCTGCTGACGGTGTCTGAAAGGGGCTCAGTAGATTCCCACAGAGCAGAGTTCATCCCATCGACCTGCATTTGTACACACAGTAGCTGTTTCGTGCTAGCCCCGTTCACTCACAGCACCCTGTTGTGTTCCTGGCTGACTGTGTGATCAGAGACACTCAGCATGTGTGCAGTCGTGTAACCGTGAAGCCTGTTGTGTGTTTCCCATCTCCCCCTCACAACAGAAGTCATTTCAAGTTCAGCCTCCCAAAGTTTTCTGTTTTCATTAACGACTGCTTTTTCCCTCCCCCCCCTTTTTTTTTAAAACCCCTCCCCTCTCGACCACAACCGCCCCGGGGGCTCCACAGATCAACGACATGTGAGCCGTCACCTGTGCAACGACTGGGCGAGTAGTTAGCCGCCTTGGGAAAGCGGACCACCGTTGCTTTAGTCCTTTTAAAGATTGAAGGGGGTGGGATGTTAGTAGGAGGGAGGGAGGGGGGGGGCAATCTGTAGTGATGCGACTCATTCCTATAATCCCCCTCATCCTGTAGTGGTAGTGCGCCTGGTGGAGTGACGATGTTGTGTTGACTGGTGCCAGTAGTGCTGTAGCTTATGTAGCTAGCGTGCGATGATCACATGATTCCTTTTATGAAGTGATTACTAATCCTGTTCTTTAACCTGCCGATGTTTCCTCTGAGCCAGCAGTGTCCCGCCTTCTGCGTGTGGGCCCACAGCAGACATGGAGAAGGTGTTAGAATATACTCTGGAGTAAATGTTAAAAAAGCACGATTATGAGAAGCAATAGGAAGGAAAATAGAAACTTTCAAAGTAAATTATAAGTAAATTGTGTATATTGTCATTAGAAACACACAAAAAACACCATTTGCACAAGCTCCAGTTGATATAATAATCTGTAATAAGCAACATGGCTACATCAGCTACTGTGACACCACCCATCTGCTTCTGTTTCCAGATTTTGAAGCTTCAGTATTTTTGGTGCCATCATATCAGACGTTAGAAACGTCCGAGTGTGGACGAAAGGATGGAGGGCTCGTTTATCAGCTAACATGGCTGCACACGTAAACTGCAGCTCGCACACTCGTGTATCAGCACCAGAGGAATAATGACGGTCTGCAGCACAGATTTATGACCTTGCTGTGCATGCAGAGAAGAGTCAGGTGTACAGCACAGTTACAGGCTGCTTTATTATTAATGTGTTGTAATGTTAGTGCAGGTGGTGCTACGCTCACTTCCTGGCCCAGATTTTTACCTGAAATTAGCTGGGGCAGGTCACTGCTGGTTTAACTGGAAACATTGTGGTCACTCTTCACCTGACCCACTCTGATCTGCACCTGGCTTCCCGAGCCTCTGCTGCCGGTCTGATCGGCCGGCGGGGGAACCCAGGTCTGATCTGTGTGACTGCTGCTTCACACCTCCGCCCTCCACAGGTACCTCAGCTCCACCCACTCAGACCTGGGTTCGCTTTCAATTATTTGCCTTCTAGGGTCAAAACGCAGCTGAAGATCACGATTAATCATAAACGCATGAACTCCTTGTGGTCACCTGACTGCATTAACACAAAGCACACTGAGCTCTTTGGACCCAGCTCTACATGATTTGAGCTCTGTAGGAGTCACATAGCTCACTGCTTCTTCTTCTCACTGCTCTCAGCTGTTTCTCCTCTTCACCTGACCTCACTGCAGTCAGCAGGAGCATCGCCGATGTTTAAAAAGCTGCCGTGTTAGTCCTTAATGGCCCCAGCTGACTGACTAAATCCTTTACAGTGTCATACAGAGAGAAAGTGCTCCGTAGTGCTGCGAGGTGGATTCATCACAGGAGTCAGAAATCGCTATTGAAACATGATTATGAAATGAGCTGTAATTTATCACAACTTGAAATCACCTGTGTTTTGTGGAAACTTTCAGGAAAAGAGAAATCAGAAATGCAACCTGGAAGGGAAAATAAATCCTAAAATGTGGAACTTCACACTAAAAAACAGACTTTGAATGTTTTTCTGTACAACGACTGGGCGATGTAGACTTTCTGGCTCTACACAGTTCAAACCCTTCACCATTAAGTTTTTTAGCAATCTGAAATAAACATGATTACATTTTTAATGAAATTCGAGTCAGAATGTTGTTCATCTCCACAGACCCATGATGACTGACTTCATGCGAGCGATATAACCGCTGGCGACACAAAGCGGGTCTGTCGAGAGTTAATCTTTGAGGCGATCGACTAGAAATGAGGGTGAAGTGCACTGCTGATTGATATATGACAGAGTGGTAAACAGATTAGAGGGTTACCTTGGCAACTGGAGCTTGGACTCTCCACTAGCAACCAATGATGCTTTAATGTGAGTCACTTCCTGTGTGAACGGCCCTTTAATGTGACACTGTCGCCTGGTTACCAACGGGGACTCTGTCACCTGTCAGACATTCAGGGCTTCGTATTATGAAAATGATGTTACAGAAAGCACTTTGAAAAATGTCAAACATTAGAAATATTTCTCACAGGTTTAAAGAACAGGAGCAATTGATGTGTTTTTGTGACAGGCAGTAACAAAGTGTCTAAAGATACAAGTTGTCAATTACGTGTAGGCACATCATGAACCTGTAAAATATCAAAGGATGAACCAGTGTTACGCAGCCCAACGAACAAAGCATTCCTGTGAAAATGGTCAAGTACAAGGACTGAAAATGAGTGAAAAAGCATCCAATGAAAAACTTTGAAAGTCCTTCAAAAAAGACTGGAGAACTGTTGCTCAAGAGCACTTTAAAAAATACAAAAGCCGGACTGCTTGGAAACAAAATATAAAGAAGTGATGCTGGCTCGAGACTTTTGCACATCACTGTGATGTTTGCTGTCTGATCTTACTGCAAAAGCTTTAAATTGGACTGAATAAAAAGAAAAGGTAAAAGATAGAAATGTCCCGACTCCTGTGATGGGCACCGCCTCTTCCTCTGCTCCTCTGACTTTACTCCTGTTCACTGCTTCCTGTCTCCTCTGAAGGATCCAGCTCCTCCTTTTGCTCAGCAGCAAATCTCAAACGGCCGTGGCAGGGGTCTGAAGCGGGGGAAGCTGGGTGCTGTTTCTCACCTGCCTTTTTCCTCTTCCACCTCCTGCTGCTGACTTTTGCTTCCTCAGGGACTCGTGCTTTTGTTGGCCTCATTCTGACACAGATTCATATAATTAATGTCATACCAGAGCCAAAATTAAACAATGCGATTCTGTTTTTGCCAACAAAAACATGATGTTTTTATTGTTTCCTGCTTTACTTCAGCTGCCAACCACCAACACCACCACCACCACCTCCTCATGCTTCTGTCCCTCTTTGTCTCCCTCTGCAGGCGGCTTCTTGGTATTATCACAAAAAAAGATATCCTTCGTCACATGGCTCAAATGGCAAATCAGGATCCAGAGTCCATCATGTTCAACTGATCCGCTCTTTCCAGGACGGCTGGGGTGGAGGGGGCAACGAGGAGGAGGAGGAGGAGGAGGAGGAAGAGGTGTGCCTCCTGAACGGCTCCAGTCTCTGACACGCGGACCCCGTTTTTGTTTGTTCGTTTTTAGTTTTCAGCTGTAGACCCTGAACCTCACTGACTGACTGACTGAGGCCTCCAGAGACTTTCAGGCCACCCGAGGAGAAGACGATGACACGAGACTTTGTTCTCATCGTCCGGCTGCCGAGGACACGATGAGGTCACGGGTCGAAGGCACGCACACACACAAGGAATGCACTTTTTACACACACACTTTTGCACTCGCAGACACCTCACTCATGCATGCTGTACACACACACACACACACACACACACACACACACACACACACACACACACACACACACACAAAAGACTCCCTAAACCTGTACAGCTACGCCCGTTTGCACTCTACACGTGCCTCACCCCCTTGTACTGTCTCCCTCCTCTGTGGTGGATGCCGCCTGGCTGGGGTCAAAGGTCAGGATGAACTGCTGATGAGGGACGCAATGAGGGACCTTGAAGCCTCCAGGCTCTCGTTTAAATAAAGTTTAAAACAAAAAGCAACATAAAAACAACTCACTTCCCTCACCCCTGCGCACACCTGAGCTGTCCGTCCTGCAGAAGATTACCTTGTTTACCTGTGAAGTGTCTGTGTGTGTGTGTGTGTGCGTGTCGTTAGCACCACTACATTCCAGCCAGGTTATCATCGGAAGTGAGGGGATGATCTTACGCTCCTCACCCCGAAAACACGGCAGCCTCTTGTGATCGCATCATGGCACGCTGCTGCTTCCCTGGGTCATGTGAAAATGAGACGTCTGTAAGGTGTGTGTGTGTGTGTGTGTGTGAGAGAGAGAGAGAGAGTGCGAGGAAGAGAGGACGGTACTGTATTTCAAGAACAAACGTGTTCCCAGTGAGGAGGGAAGAAGTGAAGATCTCTGTGCGTCCATTTCTGAGCCAGTTTGTGCTGTGTGTGTGTCTGTGTGTGTGTGAGACAGAGAGTGTGTGTGTGTGAGAGAGAGCGAGAGAAAAGGAAGGGAAAAAGGAAAAAGGTTGAGTTTTGTGGAATCGCAGTTTGTTTCTCCCCATGTGACCTTTAGATTATTGCTCTCCAATCATTTCCAAAGTCTGCTTTAAGTGATCAGTAACTTCATCAGTAACATGACTCGCGTACCTTCAGCCCGCCTTTTATAATTATAGAATATGTAAAAGTTGATCGTCTGAGCCCCCACAGGTGGCGTTTAACACTCCAAACTCATTTACACAACAAAGACTGACAGAAAGAGAGATCAACTGATCAGCACGCCGTGATCGATGCTTTGATCCACAGATTCTCAGTGTTTTTAATAAACGTGCTTCGTCCCAACATTCAGAGGCTGTGAAGCTGTAAATTGTCACGTTTTAGAAGATGAAGCCAGCAGACGGTAATTAAAAACCATTCAACTTTATCTGCACTACAGTTGTTGGAGTTTGAGAGATTTTTATATAGAGTTTGTACTCTGATCCAAAGCTGCCGCCACCTTAAATCCACGCGTGTTTGTTGGGTCTAACATGTCACTAACGCCTCGGATGAAGCTTGCTTTTTGCCCTGCATTGTTTTCAAGGTTGTAGAGGATAATACTGCAGAACATCTGGCTGCAACTGTCTGTCGCTTTCAATCACACCAGGTTTCTTTCTTTTCTCCCCACGTCTGCCAAGTGCCTGGCACAAGTTTTTTTTGTTTTGTTTTTTCTTTAGGCTTTTCACACCCCGATCTCTCTGCTCCCTCTTTTTTTTTTTTTTTTTTTAAATCAAACGTCATCACTCGATGAAGGGAAATGAAGTGAGGTGTGTGTGTTCCTGTGTCCGTCTTTGCATTGCAGTGACTGTCCTGCTGTGGTGTGACAGGATCGTCTTTGTTACCTGTGGTGTTGCCTAACGTTGTGTTTCATACTGATCTCGATGTTTTTCTTTTTTTTGTTTCTCTTTTTTTTATTTATGGGTAGTCTGGATAGAGTTGTGCATTACTATAATAAATTTCATGTATGATTGCAACAATTGTTTGATTGTATATTAAAAATAAAACCTGTAAAGATTAAAATTTGTTTTAAATTAAAAAAAAAAAGATTCAAGTTGCACACGAGGACTGATGTGTGATTTGTTCTCGGCAGGTTTTGCTTGTTGTCAGGTTGTTGAGCTCCACTTGTTAGCTGTCATGAAGCTCACAAAAGTCCTCGATTTTAGAATCAGACAGACTTTTCAGAAAACTTTATAGTTTCCACGAAGACAAAGTTTATTTACCCTTTTCATTAAAATAGAAACTCATTCTTACAAAAAAGAAAAAGGTGCTCTATAAAATACAAACCATTCACCTGTTGACCGACAGGTTACCAGGTACACCTGATCAACTGCTTGTAAATCTAATCAGCCAATCACATGGCAGCAGCTCAACACATTTATTCATGTGGACGTGATCAAGACGACCTACTGAAGTTTAAACTGACACTGGTATAATTGTTACAGAAACTGCTGGGATTTTCCCCACATCGGGAAAATATCCAGTGAGCAGCAGTTTTCTGGAGGATTTTATTTTGGGCAGACTGCTTCAAGCTGAAGGCAGGCAGCAGTAACTCAAATAACTATTGTTACCATAGTAGACGATGCAGAAGAGCATCTCTGAATGTTGAATCTTGAAGCAGATGGGCTTCAGCAGCAGGAGACCACACCAGCTGCCACTGCTGTCAGCTAAGATCAGGAAACTGAGTTCACAGGTTCACCAAAATTGGACAACAATAGACGGCGTCTGGTCTGATGAGTCTCTGGAACTTTCAGAAGGTAGGATTAGAAGTTGGTGTCAATTGCATGAAAGCGTGGCTCCATCCTGCCTTGTATCACCAGTCCAGGCTGGTGGCGGTATAATGTTGGGGATATTTTCTTGGCAAACTTTGAGCCCCTCGGTACTAACTGGGCATCATTTAAAAACCACAGCCTGCCTGAGTATTAATGCCAGTCATGTCAATCCCTTTATGACCACAGTGCACCATCTGATGGCTGCTTCGAGCAGGACGACACACCATGTCAGAAAGCTCAGATCAAACTGGTTTCTTGAACATAATGAGTTCACTCAACTCAAACAACCTCCACAGTCTCCAGATCTCAGTGTGATAGAGCAGCTTTGAGATGCGGAAGAAGAGGAGATTCAAATCATAGATGTGTGATGCTGTCATGCCAACATGGACCATGAAGGTACCTAATAAACTGTCCAGTGAGTGTAACTCTTGATTTGCTGTCTCTTTTCCTTTCATGTAATGGCTGCTTTGTATTTCAGGTCATCAGGTTTTCTTCGGAGTTGTGGTTGCAATCTTGTGGTCTTTGCCAGAGGAAGAACCTGCAGGCCGAGCTATCACTTACTGTAAACGTAAGGATTTCATTATTGTTTGTAGTCAAATGCTGTGCAAATACTCTCCACCCTGCTTTGCACGTTGTTTATTCGGGCACTTAGAAACATTAGCATGGATAGGCACGCACTCACTCTCTGTTCTCATGTTGCTCCACAGCCATAATTTGCCATATTGTTGACACAGATGTGGCACATCTGGCAGCTGTGGTATAACTTTACTGTATATAATCTAAGATAAAAGCAGAATTTGATATGCAACTGATGATGCAAAGAAAATCTTGTTTAAAAAAGAATGTTATCCACTTTATCAGGTTCTTCCTCCAGAGCCAGTTGAAACAGGAAATGCCACCTAAATTTAGGGTGGATCTACTTACCCACTGGCTCATCTTACCCCACTTTCCTCCAAGGACACGCTGACACTGTGTGTGTGTGGCAGGACAGAACAAACAGCTAATAGGTTTCCACTGATGATTCTTCCACTGATGATTTGCTGTGCATAGACGGTATGAAACATCTTCTCTCTCATTCAGTCTCTCCTAATAATCTCTGTGGTTGCAGCTTTCTCAACAACTGCTCAGTCATATTGCAAGAAATCTGAGACGTGAAGTCATTTCTGTTTATACATGTTTGTAAAACAGATATTAATTGCTTTTTTTGTGATGTTCAAAAAGGATTTCAAGCCTAAAATGAACTCGTGTCTTACTGAAGCGTCTGAGGTTCCCTTTAGGTGTAATGCAACAACCTGCTGCTGAAACAGAAAAGGCTTCTCTCAGATCGAGACATTTGTTTATTCGCACTGCACTTTGTGATTTATCTCTTGTCCTCAGACTAGCAGAAGCTAATTAGTGCAGACAGGAAGTCTTATAATGTTGTCCCAAACGCAGGAATGGGGTTAAGTTTGAGAGGTTCAGGTTTCCCAGAGATGGACCAGCTTCTGTGAGCAGTCCCTGCCCAGTGTCTCAGCGACCTGACAGCGATCCACTTACACATCTATCATTCATGACTCTGTCCTTTCCCTGTTCACCTCTATTCACAAAACGGTGTCTGATCCTCTTGCAGATTCAGAAACAAACAGGGCTTTCTCACCTAAATCCATATTAACATCGGATTAGCTGTGTGAACATTTTGTGTGCAGCTTCTCAGTTTGTGGGTTTGTTGTTTGAATGAATGTGCTGCTGTTCACCTGCATTCTGAAAGAAATGAGACTTATTTTATTTTTTTCTCTCCTCAGGAGATCTGTTTCCTCCATCACCTGTGTCTGGCACAGCCTCGTAGCCATGGCTACCACAGCCATTACACAAAAAGGTCTAACTTGCATTATTAACGCCCTTCACATGAATGCCTTCGGGAGCATACGATTTCAAGCTGAGGAAAAAGCAGACCTTGAATGGTTTGTTATTGGACTGCAGTGAAAAAGAATAAAAGGACCAAAACTTCAATGCAACTTGTTTTGTCTTTATTCAGCTTTTAAAGGTCAGCTACTCCCACTTCCATCTTAGATTTTTATTCTTGATTCTACTAGAGTAACTTTACATGAGTCATGGCTCAAAATAAGCCTTGTTAGTGTATTATTAAAGGGCATAGTTGCAGCCACTTGATGCTTTAGCTTCTCTTCTCTCAGCCAATCAGAAGTAAGATGACTGTTCCATTTTTGTCACAAGAGGTCACCACAGCTCCATGTTTTTGTTTTGTTTTTGTCATTTTACACTGGATGCTCTTTCTGATACAACCCCAAAGACTTTGTCTCCTCCTACAATTGAACCAGGAACCTTTTGCTTGTTGGGAAAAAAGGAAACACCAGAAAAAGCTGAGAACTACTGGTGTAAATGGAGAGGTGCTAATAATGGCTTATTTCATACAGGGTTACTTGTGATAAATGATTACTTTGAACTGTGAATCATGCAAAGCTGCTGTAATAGCTGGAAATGAGCATAATAAGTTCCATTTAATATGCCAACTTCATGACTGATAATGAAAAAAAGACATCAGACCAAACTGTGGAATCATTTTAAGCACAGCACTTTCATTTTATTCCACTACAAAAGAGAAGCATCGAAGAGCACCAGAAGAAGCAGAACATCGCCCACTCATATCTGCCACAGACTGGACCGTAAGCCAAGCGAAGGGCCAAACAAAAGGAGTCATTTCAGTCCCAGAGAAAGATGTCTAAAATCCCAACATGCAGCAGAAATACGACTGTACTGTAAAGCTTCTGCAGAAGCAAGACGAAGACGCAGAAATCAGGTCAGGAGTCAAATTAAAATAAAATCACAAAGGAAGCGAAGCTGCTCTTCTCTACTCAAGCGAAAACAAGACACTAGTCTTAGTAAGAAGATAAAAATGACTAAGAAACAAAAATCACAGCACAAAATGGGCAGTAATAATAAAAATACTCAAACTATTTTAAAGGAAACAGATCTAAGCTCCACCCAGTGTGTGTGTGCTCTCTCTCCTCGCTTACTTCCATGTTGTTAGAGATGCAGAGAGCTTGTACAATCATGAGTAAGCAGTCGGACTGTCGGCTATTGCTCCTAGAGTCCGGCATGCATCTGTAGGCTGTGACAGTAGCTGGATGTGAATTCTGGAGTGGATCTAGGAAGCTCGCTTTCACAATCCGAAAACAAGAGTACGCAGAGCAGCTTGAGGCAGATTTCTGAAGTATGTCGTTAAAAACCCCTAGCACTGTAAGAAACTACCAACTGAAAAATCCCCACAACTCTTTAAATAAGAACACAGGAAATGCCCGTTTACAATGCTTTGCTTGTTACATTTACACTGATATTCCTCCGCCCGGATACATTCAAGCACCCAGAGTCTCCTTTTGATTGATTTTCAGTAGATGAGCCTGCAGAGGTTTAGAGAGATTGTTCACAAACGATAAATACAACTGATTGTTTCTCTTCAAAATGTGAACTTACAAATGTTTATGGACCTTTTTCAAGTGGAAATGCATAGCAGGGTAACGTATCGTCTCTCCGGAGCTCGCCACAGTTCGTCACACGTGGCTCTCGTAGAACACCTGGCATGTTGGGGTCTTGCTTGCCACCGGTTCGTCGGCGGCAGCGACCTCCTCGGTGTCCTCGGGCTGCTCATTGTGGTGAAGAGAAGACGGCGGCGGGGACGGGGACGCCGTAGCCTCTGGCTGCTCTGCGGCTTCCTCGCTGTACCCGCCGACAACGAGTGGCGGGTGGACCGACACCTGGATGGCGATGTGCTGCGGCTGCTCGTGATCGGAGGAGTTGTCGGAATCGGCGGCGGGTGACTCGCTGCGTCCCCGCTCCCTCTCCTGCAGGATTGTGAAGACATCTCTCACCCCGATGGAGGGGAGCCGGCGTCCGTCGGGAGCCTGCCTGAGGAAGGTGTGCCTCATCTCCTCCACCCCCACCACCTCCAGGATCTCCTCCATGAAGGTGCGGCAGTTCATGATGAGTGGGGGCAGCGGGATGCTCCGGGCCAGCTCCTCGATGTACCGCGCAAACTCCATGGTCTTGAACTGCGTCACCTTGGCGAGCTCCAGTGTCTTGGCCGAGGTGATGATGGGGATCCTCTTGGCGATCTCAAAGGCCTTCTGCAGCTTCTCTGCGCCTTCGGTGCGGAAGAACTCGTTGATGGCTTTCTCCGTCTTCTTCAGGTGGCTGCTCATCATGCAGAGGCGTGTGACGTTCAAGATCATGATGATGGTGAAGGTGACCAGGCACACCACCATGTAGTACACGCCCATGTCGCCGTTGGTGAACACCACGCGCAGCGTCACCGTGCAGTTGGAGCTGCCGTACGCGTTGGACGCCATGCAGGTGTACTTCCCGCGGTCCGCGAACTCAATGCCAGTGATGTTGAGGACACCGTTGTCGAGCAGCGACCACTTCCCTCCTGCAGACACAGAGAAGGTCACGAATGTGTAAAACATGGAATAAAAAAACTTTTAAAGAATCAGGATTTTTGTTTTTGTGGCCCATCTGTTTGAAATGAGTTTGGAGGATTTGACTGTGTCACTGCTGCTGCTTTTCCCTGTTAATGTGCAGATTCGGTTCCTTGGAAGTTATTTTGGTCATGGCTGTGTTATCCTAACCGACTGAGCCAACAACATGAGCTTTTTCCTGGCCTGCACTGAGCCTCTGAGAAGTGACTTATGGGCACAAATGGTCTTTGTCTATTCAAGGCAATGACTCTGTTACCTTGTTTGACAGAAATGTAGACATTTTTATCTTCTATCATTTAATAAGAAAAGCTGTCTGCTATGTTGGAGTAAACTAAATCCCAATCAAAAAATCTGGTTAAAAATCATTTTATTACAGCAGCTCCGACTGAGACGTCTTCGCGGTTGCCAAACATTTTAGACCACGCAGAAAGAAAATCCCGTCATTAGTTTTAGCAGAAACTGGACATCCTGACCAGATTTAGAATCATGACCACTCAGTGGTACAACACGGCCTACTGAAGTCAGAGTTTAAACCCTGAAAATCCTCTTAATGCATCAGTCTCCCTGCTCTGCGAGTCTGCTGTAACCTCTCCTCAGCTGTGTTTCTGCAGCTGCTGCTTTTGAATAGGAGCACTTTGTTTTTTTATTCCTTCTCACTCTGCGTTTTAGAATCCGTCCGCTCAGGAAAACACGGCGTTTTATCTTCATGCCTGTCCTGTTACTGTACAGAAAGTCCTTTAAAGCATCGGCACTCTCTTATTCACCTCTATGCTGAAGTCAACAGTGCTACATGTTAATGAGATAAATGAACTGACTCGTTTTAAGGTAACATGTGGTTTGCATATGTGCGTGTGAGCGCAGAGCTGAAGTGACCTTAGTGTTCCTGCCATGCTTTCAATATTTAAACATGTCTCGATGTGCTGAGGTTTCCAGCACTGATCGGCACACAAGCGATCTGTTTACCCACTTGTAAACAGATCACGGGTAATGACGTCATCTATAAAGTTTGGTTCCCTGCTAGCCTACATTTGATAACCTCAGTCACAGGGTTGGCCACCAGTTGTGGTGACAGATAACTAACAGCACCTGTCAGGCAGCACAGGAGGTAACTCGAGAAGTGCTTAATTAAAATGTGGTTTACAGTCAAATCCATGGCAGAGCGATTCATACAGGGTGTGTGTGTGTGTGTAGCCTAAATGTTTGCTGGTTCTGTATCAGTTCTCATTAGAATAGTGAAGTGGCTGTTTTAGCTGAGAAACTGCCTGGAGTCAGAGTGGTGCTGTTAACACCTGTGTGTGGTTTAAAGGGAAAGGAGAAAAGCACTCGATGCCTGCTGTTCTCACCCTCATGAGCTATTCTAGTGAGTGATGGAGAAGCAGACGACTTCCTCTCACAGTCCAAAGACGTGCTTGTTAGTGAGGTACCACATACCACATTGTCAATACCTGTATACATTTCTAAGTGATATAAAATACCACATGATGACTTCATTGTCACGGCAGCTCCACGTGGTTATGCTCGCTGGTGCATACAAGACTCATCATCAAAACAATCAGATCAGAGGGAGTTGCTTCAGCCTCTTCCAACACAGCAGAATACTTGGAAGAAAACTGTGTTCACCAGGGCTGGACTGGGACAAAAAATCGGCCCAGGCATTTTGACTAGAGACCGGCCCACCAAGTATTATAGGAAAAACCATAAAGCCTTTGAATGAAAACAAACGCTGTTGTGACAGTGATGTACACTGTCTTGTTGGTATATGTATGATTTCTATACGTTGTAGTACATCAGATAAAAACTTTGGTTGTAAGATTCAGATAATTATTTAATAAAAGCTAGATATTTTAAATGAGAATAAGAAAGAAAAGTATTTCCTTGTGCCCACCTCTCCCTATTAATGCCCTACCTGCCCCCCTGGCAAAGCTTTGCTAGACCCGCCCCTGCACAGTTACCAGCTGTCAGCTACCTAAAAAAGGATCCTGGTGTTATTTGTCTCTCAGAAACAGTTCATAACTTCCCTTCAACTCATTCATGTCACCTAAAAGGTAAACCTGTTTCTCCATCACCTGTTCAGCTCTGATGGTTCAGTAAGGACATCTCCTGGTTTCATCTTCATGTTTCCCTCTCACCAGATAACCAAACCTACATCATGACCAGCAGTTTTACAGCTGTGGCTCCAGCAAACATCAGCTGATAGTAGAAATTAATGTTAAATAAATTCTAACAACAGCTGATCAAGCTTAAACGTGCTGCTGTTGTTTAGCGCGACATCCGCTGGTTTCCTCTTTTTTCATGTGCAAAGTGGGCGATAAATAAACAAGAAAGAAAAGCCGATCAGCTGATCATTGATCAGTTTCATGATTGAATGAGAGAAGAAGAGACAGCTGACAGCATAAAGACAGAGAAAAACTCCAGCTTTGTGTCTTTTTCCATCCTAGCTGAAGTCCGGGACAAACTGTGTTCCTTTTCACCTCAATACGAAACGTGTAATATTTTCTCTGAATGCGGGACAATTCCATTTTTTAGGGGACGGTTGGCAACTCTACTAACTAACCTTGTGAATAAAATAAAGTTCACTATCAGTAACATAGCACCAACCCAGCTGTAGAAACTCTGTCATGCTAGCTAGTACGCAGTACTTGTTATTGCAACTGACAGTAAAAAGTCAGCATAACGAAAATAAACTCCACCTAAACTTGGTTCATATCTGACCCAGATAGACTGCAGGTCATAACTTCTTACCTGAAGTTCAGTTCACCTGACACTCGAACCGGCAGCCGCCTTGGGTCTCTGCTCCTCCTGCCTCACCTTTCCCTCATCCACCTGGCCTCTTGTGGCAGCTCCGCCATAGCCACCACCAAACAACTGAGTTATTTTTACACATCTGCCAGCATCTGGTCAATCCACCACCTCTCATTGTTTATACCGTTATAAAAATAAATAAATAAAAAAAATCATCGGCCCATAAAAACGAAAAATCACCATCGGCATACCGGGATGGCCAATCCAGCTATGGTGTTCACTGAAGGTGGAAACTTGTTTTACCACTTGAGGCAAAGATAAATAAATAAAAGAAATAATAACAATAACCCATCATTATTAAGCATAACAAGGATACGCTTTGCTGGAGTATTTGCTAGCTGCACTCCATATGACAAATGGTAGATGAAAGTTACAGTAACTGTGTGGAAACATCCCAGGCAGAAAATATCAATTTCATTTTTATGTGACAATATTGTGCAGCTCCTGACGCGTTACAGGCTTAGATTATTAATAAGAACAATTAAAGTAAAGCGTTAAGCAGCTGTGTTATATTTGTGTGCTTACATTTAAACTTGCACTGTGTCATTCCTACTTTATCCATAATGCTGTTACCATTCAGTGTTTTTTTTTTCTTCTATATCATCAGAAATATTATAAATGCTGCTGACATATTATAATATGACTTAGAGTATATCATCCACCTGTAATGCCAGGTTAATTAGTGAGTGACCGTGGATGTGAGGTAGACCAAAGTGTATAGAATAAAGTGTTGTATGAACATATTGCTGAGTGGGCTGCGGAGGTGCTGGTGGAGATATTGTTACTTACAGACCAAACAAAGTTTGTTGTTTCAACCTGATTCCAATCTTTGTGCTGAGCTCAGCTTAAGAGATGCTTGTCTGATAAGGTTTTGCAGCCCAGCACAGCGCAGGTGCGTTGTAGTCGCTCTGCAGTCTTTCTGCAGATGCAGTTAACATTCCTGAGTTATTGCCGTTTTCTACCTTTGGCTGAAAATTGTTTTTAACGACCCTATTTGCTGCATATTTCCCCCACAGAGCAACGTTTTAGTGCATTCACCTCCTCCCCAGCTACTCACTGTCTCTACTGTGTGGGAGCAAGAGATGGACAGAAATCACAGAGGGCTTTTACAAATCTGCAGTATGAGGTCTAAAAACCACTTCTGCTCCTTTCTACTCGGCAATCACGATCAATTTCCCACACTGCTATCCTCCGGAGGAGAAGGATGAATGGGCATTCAGGAAATGTAGCCTGGCCGGCAAACAGTGTCCCGCCCATCCGCCTTTTTCATGTGGAGGCGAGCATTTCTAATTTTATCACCACCACCAGATTATAAAATGACTGATGTGCTGCCGAGTACTACGAGCTAACAAACTGCAGAAGCCTGTGCTACCAAGTAGGATGTGGGGCTTATCGAGGGAACTTCAGGGTTAACCTTGGGTGTTTTACTCTTGCTTCACACGCCACCTGCTCTTGAGCATGTTCTGTTTAAAATAAGAGATCAACAGGTACAAAACTACTGATCAATCAGCTCTAGGGAAAGGCACTATTCCTGGAGTATCCCTCAGATCTTAGCGCTGAGTTAGTAAGAAGGTTTAAGGTTTGGTTTTTTAAATTGGGTCTAAAAGTCGCTATTGTTCCCAGATGAGCATCAGTTTTAATTGTTTGAAAATAGTTTTTGTTCTTTTAACCTTAATCATAAACAGGACACATATGTACTTTTGGACCTTCACTTATCCTTTGATAAAGCCAGACACACACATTCATACAGCCCTTTTCCTCTCGCACACCCACATCTGCTCCCTTTATCTTTGTAAAAAGCATGCATAGAACTTTCACCAGCAGATCTGTGCGTGTTTCTGATTGGCCAGGTACTGCTAACGTCACCCCTCTTTCATTTGAAAGTGTTGGCAGCTAGACTGATAAACCCTGGGTAGACTTTTCGAGTCGATAACCAGCTTCTTGTGACAGTTTGACTGGTAATGTTACAGTAAGTGAGACCTGATAACAGAAATATGTCCTGGGTATGATGAACTGGCTTCGTTTTACAGGATCCAGGTTAGTGACTCTGCTACGTTTATTGCTCAGTGAAGTACTGCCAGCTATGGGAAAGTCTATCTGCCCCTAATTATATTCCTGAGTGTAACCCAAGGGAAAAGCTGAGTGGTGGGTACAGACGCACTTCTGGGTTTGTAGGTCATAATAACAACTGCGGCTTCTCTTTCTCTCGCTCTCAACTGCAGGTTTCAACAGGTCGGCTCAGGAGGATCGCGAAAACAACAAACCACTGCTCCCTCCCTGTTTCTACTAAGGTGGATCACAGACAAAAGGATAGTGGGCTCGAAAGAAAATCACTAGTTTAAGGCTTCCTGAATCTAATTGACACAGACCATCCATCAGAAAAAGAATAATCACTGCTGCCAGACAAAATGGAGAATAATTGGGCCACAATCCCCCCAGGAACACAAGTCAGACTCCTCTTTGAATACAGAGCCAGCAACGCTTCTGGTCTTTAGATTCTTACGATGACTGCTCAGAATGTTTAAAGCCCACAGCACAAGCTCCCGTGGGGAGAAACCTGTAGTGTTTATGCTGATTTCTAAGTCCTCGTTAACTTACTCCAATTAAGAAAATCACCCTAAACTCATGTGGTAACAATGATGATGCTGTAAGTAAATAAAAATGTCACTGCAAAAAGAAAAACAGTCAGGAACCACTCACTTCAGTGGGCTCCTTTAATGTGATCATTTTATAATAGGAAAGTGAGAGCAGGAAACCAGGTTTATAATGAATTTTTAAAAAAGTCTATCTCACCGCTCGTGTCCACCCGGTGACCGTGGGAGTTGAACCACTGAACGCTGGGGAATGGGTCTCCAGTGACATTGCAATCAATCAGTGTGCAGCTCCCCTCTCGGGCAATTATCTGGCTCACGCTTGTGAACACAGCGGGGACAGATCCTCCGTCTGTCGCGTTACCGGTTTCCGTGTAGTTTCCGTCTGCGTTAAGCTGTGAGGCCCCGGCAGTTTGCGAGGCGACGAAGAACACCAGGACCAGAAAAACGAATCCACCGGCCCAGTTCATTTTCTCTAGCTGAAGGTTTGTTACCCAAGGGGGACGAAACTGTCATTCCTCCAGGGACTCCATCCTGCAGACTGGCTATCTCGTGATGCTTGAGGGTAATTTGGTATTCAGCTCAGGTCCATGAAGTATCTCACTGAAGCAAGAAAGTGAGGGGCATGCAATAATTAGAGACAGCCCAGGAACAAACTAATAATAATCAGATGTTTTGATAACTAGAACTCCAACCATAGGTTAATACACTTCTGTGAGACAGGATTACGTTTTTACATTTGAATTTTGTTCACACAAAGATCTAAGATCTAAAAGTATCCATTTACAATTACACTATATGGACAAAAGTACTGGGCCACCTGCATATTGCTCCTACAAGAGCTCCTTGGCCTCAAAGCTCCCAGGGCAGTGTTTGTGCTGATGTTAATGCCTATGCCACATCCCTCAGCACTCAGCGACCCCGCTCCGTAACTGTATCTGGGACTTTGTGGGTGAGTTGCTGTGGTTCCTAAAGGCTCCCACGCTCCAATAACACCACTCAGGGTTGATTTTAACCACCTGAATTCAAAGATTATGAGGTGTGGCCCAGCACTTTGCTTTATATACACTATGAAGAAACGCACTCCATGTTTAATAACCTGCAGCAGATTCTGTTTCTGTGCTAGATTTAAAGTGACAACAATCTTAACCCTGCAACCTCGCAGTTACTTCCCCTACACTGCGTTCTTATTCCGGTAAATACCATATTTTTGACCACTGCTGCTGTTATTACACTAATCACCCATTTCCTTTATGTCTCGCAGGGTTAACGGTATCTACTGTTCAATCAGCTTCCACTGCAATAAACTGCATCCGCATCTGAGCCAGTCACACAGAAATCCTCTCTAAAAC
The DNA here is from genome assembly GCF_963969265.1 of Rhamphochromis sp. 'chilingali'. Taxonomy (NCBI): domain Eukaryota; kingdom Metazoa; phylum Chordata; class Actinopteri; order Cichliformes; family Cichlidae; genus Rhamphochromis; species Rhamphochromis sp. 'chilingali'. Next base: position 37,845,095 of record NC_137929.1, on the reverse strand, counting down.
ACCGTTAAATGTTCATTCATAGACTTCAAAGTTAGCAACATCAAACGGCAGCATTTTTGCTAGTCTGAAGCTGACATCGAGCTAATATTCCAGCTAAAGGCTGGTAGTGTTACATCAGACAGATATAACGCACATAGTACAGCTTAACAACAACTACGATTAACAATGTTGTTGTTGTTTTTTTTAACGTTTTATCCATATAGGCAGCCTTGCTTTGCGTTACAACCGCATCTTTGGGCTCGATTAGTATGAAAACAAAGGGAGACTGCCACATAACGGAGCTGTGTGTGGGCTCCGGCTATTTTCCGCTGTCACACGTAAAGTCCCTCCGACAAAAATAACGTTACCTACATTACTTTATCAATTAGGTAGAATACAGATATGTCAATGCGGATATTAGTCATGTGTGGTTGAGCTGTTAAGATTTTAAACTGTGCTTGAGGATAAAATAAAATAAAACAAGGGCGTGGGGCCCGGCTACGTGCTGGACAGCAGATATATGTATGGGGACCCTTCCAGAACTGTGCCACCGCAGACTGTTTACACAGGACGAGGGTTCATTTCATGTATCGCTACAGTTAAATTGTCAACGTTACTGGACCAAAAGAGGAGAAACAAATAGCTGAAAAGACACCGGGTAATGCTGCAACGTTACCTCCTCGGCGGAGAGCCAAGCGGTCCAGCAAGCCGGTCCTTACCGTTGACAATGGCAGCGGCGGCGGATAAACGGTCCTAAAAACGGCAAAATCCGCGACTCCCCCGCTAATAAAACTCGGGCTTCATACTCACATCATGGTCGGCCGCTGTTTCACCTCGAAAGTTTGGTAGAAACTACCATAGTCGGCGGTTATCGCTGTGCTATTTCTGCTCGGGCATCATCGTCCTCCTCCTCATCGGACCGCTGACAGCTCGCTCTGCAAACGACGACTGAGCTGCTTCAAGGCACGGAGGGAGGCAACGTCGCCCAGTTGCTTGGGTTGCCCTGCCTGTACAGATGGCTGCCAGACTCAAACTCAATTCTCACTTTATACAATAAAAGAATATTTGTGACATGGTTTCTATAACTTAATCCATTTTAACATTCTTTGCTTGATTTTTGATCACGTGGGGTGCGCAGAGGGTGGGAAAAATGCAACACATGAACAAATACTGGTGCAGTGCAATACGATCTAATACCGCTAATATGCTGCCAGTACTTCAACTTATCCAAACCATCACTAAACCGGTTCTCTTATGCTCTCTGGTTAATTTATTAGCAGCTTACACAAGGCAGGGAAGATATTGGAAATTATGTTAACTTGAGCTTGACAAGTTAAACCACAAAAAGCCACAAGTTAATACACAAAACAGGTTTAAAAAATGTAGATTTTTTTAATTTAATTAAAAATTAAGCACCATGGGCTGATTTAAAATGATACTTGTGTTTACATGGTTTACTTTCAGATAGATCAGACAAACCTAGACACACGAAGTAAGATATTAATTGGAAGCTTTAATACACAACACACCTGTGAGCATCAGTGCTGGAGCCTCGTTTATCCTTCCTCACACAGGATATAACTGCTGCATGTTTATGCAGCCCGGCCTCCAGACTCCCACGAGGACAGAAGTAAGGTCTGAACAGCTTTCCAGTGCAAAAGACTGATAACCTCGCTCACATAAAGCCTTGTGGCATTTAATAGCATGGCACACTAAGTAGGTTATTTTGTGCATGTCTGCATTACAGCGTAGGCCTATAGTAAGAGGTAAATGGGCTGTGGTGAAAACACATTCTAAAAGGCCGTTCAAGGAAAAGACTGTATGTGGATCACAGTGCCAGCTTCCTTTTGAAACAATTAAAGGCAGAATAAAGGCTGCTCTAAATTTAGACCCGGCCAGGGTCATTCAGCCTGTACAGGCTGTTATTCTGTTTACCAGGCCTGATAAAAGGAGACCCTGAAGCCACAGCGCGAGTTGGGGATTGACGTTATATGCCAGAACCTCAGCAGGCAGTCAATAATTAAGTCAATGCTTCATCTATGTATAGAAGCTGTGGAGGTTAAGGAGGTGGTGTGTGTTTTAGCTTGTGTGGACGGTTGTTTTTATTGTTTCAAAGTAAAAACAAAACAAAAGTTTATTCAGTAACTTTAAGAGAATTTCAACTTTTCTGCTCTAGAGAGGATTTTGGTGCTTTCATCCATTTCTGTGTTAATGTTTCACATTCTACCAAACAAATCTGGGGCACTGCTTCGGTTTTAAAGTTACTGTTGACTGAAACACATTCAAAGAGAGACCTCTTCACAGTTGCTCCTCTTCAGTTGTTGTTCAGATTCCCATCCTGGTATTTACAGAAATCTTTGCATTCAAATTTGAACGCTTCATCCACGACTTCAGTGAGAGGGGAAAAGTGTTAACAGTCTTGTATCTAAGCCACCTCGCTGACCCCGTCCTCCTTTCCAGATGAATGTTTGAGCAGTACACAAACACTTCAGACTGCTACATATTAACACAGCGGGGGCAGAAAGTCTGTACAAAGGAGAAGAAAACAGTTCCCACCAAACAGATAGACCCTGTTGTTGCTGTTGTCAGCAGGCGCTGTTATGTGAGAGCCAGCAGACTTTAGAAAAAAGGATGAAGAGGAAGACGAGTCGGTGCTGAATTGTTCATGACTCCACCTGAACCTGACCAGCTCTCAGGTCCCTCCACTTTGCATACCAAATATCCTTGGGCAAGATACTATCCTCAAGTTGCTATGGATGTGTGTGAATGTTAGCTAGAACAAGCGTAGAAAAAAGCACTGGTGTGAATGAGGCAAGTTTTCTAAAGCGCTTTGAGTGCTCAGAGTAGAAAAGCACTATGTAAGAACCACACCAATTACTTTGTAAAGTGAAATCAGATCAGGCCACCTGCAATATGATCTGATTTTATCATCTGCACCAATCCCTGAGCAGCAAACTACAAACAGACTCAAAAAAAAAATACAACAAAATACAAAAGGTAAAAAGTCCTTACTTTATTTCACAGATGAGATAAAACCATGTTCTCATGCAGTAATGAGTTTGTGTAGCCATTGTTCATTATACAGCAGTGAGGCTGTGTCTGCCATGTTTTCCCTGGTTTGGGTCCCAGGGGTCAGAGTTTCTTTAGAGGGTTTTTAATGTGTTGGATATTCTGATCCTCTTAGTTTGAGGTTGCTGCTGTGCTGAGGTTTCGATTCAGCTATGTGGTGCTTCAGGTCTTGCTGTATTCTTCTTTCTTGGAGTTGAGTCCTTGCTTTTTCTACGTGGTTTCAGTTCCTAGTTTTAGTTTATTTATGTTTAGTGTTTTCAGGGTTTCGTTTTCTGTTCCTCCCTCCACCTCGTCCTTCTCCGTTTCCCTTTGTATTACTTACTTGCTTGAATGTTTCAGCATGAAAGTGAACCACTTTCATAGTACACAAAACTCAGGGCTAACCTTGAAGTTACCCAGATAAACCTAAATCTTGCTTTGTCGCAGAGGCCTCTGGTCTACTTTAAAATAATTATATCAAGAACTGTTAAGACGGAGCTCTCTGACTTCCTGCTCGCTAAGAAAGGGATCATTTTTCTTCTGGAAAATGATCTGTTTGTTAACATGAATTCATCCCAGAGATTATGACGTCTCTGTGATGGGTGATGGTTAGATTTGGAAAAACTAGATTTAGAAGAACTTCATTAAGCGTTTAGGGTGTGCTGTACCGATTTCTTGGTCTGCTAAACAAACTCTGAGCTGAGGAAGGCGGGCATCACTCAAATGATCAGATACCTTCTTCACCCAGTCAGCACACCTATAGTTTTTTCTGTGTAGGTCCTGATTTTGGGCTTGTAACACTATAATTTTGACAGTCATAAGAACGCACTATTAAATCTAAACTAAGCCCTTCAACCACATATTTAAAAAATCCTGCATCTGCCAAGGACGAATAAACCATCACAAAGCCTCTTTGATGAGCGCAGAGAGTCTTTTCAAAGCCTGGTGGGGAAAGAAATACAAGATTAGATTGAGTTGTAGAGATTGTATGTGTTTATCTGGTTGTTTATCCATTTGTTTACCTCATCAATCTGCTCCGGTGTGCTGAGAGAAAAGGCCGCTCTGACGTAGGGGCAGGGCTCACTACTGTTGATCATGAACACGCCTCCAGGAACTAGCAGGACCTGTAACACACACACACAAACATGTATCACCAGTTCTTACACATCTCCAGTTTTTACATAGGGAATAAAACTTATTACATATTGTCTTTTCCTACATTCACCCCAGCCAAACTGTGTCTTGAGCTAACATAAAGCCAGGCAGGTCACCAGATTTTACTCTAAATGATAAAAATTACAATCGTGTCCGTCTAAGTCCAGAAAAGTAAAAAAAAAAGCTTACATTAGCTTTCAAACAGCTCACTGAGTAAAATGACAACTTTGTGATATATTTTAGTTACTGCAGGCTTTTTGTTAGGATTTCAGGTACTGGTTACAAACTGTGAGGCCAAATGTTTCCCTTTATGCCAGGTTGTGTCACCGTCGTATTTTTCTCTGTTTGGTAACTTTTTTTAAAAAATTACTATTTGTGGCATTATTCATGTGAAGTGAGAGGAACACTAGGAATAACGTCCAGGATATCCTCCATGTTTGGTCAACATCCTGTCTTCTCTGTCTCTGATAACCAGCTTTCTCACTCTGATATAGCAGTTTGGATTGGGTATAAATATTCTGGTATCTGTTTTGATCTCACAGGCTGTAAACTGTTCGCCGTGGCATTTATGACAGCACTGAAAGACTCATTTTAGATTCAGCTGTCCATTATTCCTCCTCTGCCCAATGACACAGTGGTGTTATTATCTGCTGTATGAAGGCTTTAAATGCTCAGGACTCAGGACACGAGCCTGCTGTGCAGAGGCCTTGGAAAATCCCGATTGTACCCACTCTTGTTCATACACAGCTAATTCAGTAGCATGGAATTACAAACACACTGTGTGTGAGTGTGTGTGTTTGTGAGGAGATGTTTGCACCAAGGCCGATGCAGGTTTTGTGTCTCGGCAGAGTGTGGGATGGTGCTTGTAAAGCAGCCTTTGTGCAAGTGTTTTCCCTCTCACGCACACACACGCACACAAGTGCCTCTGGGGTATCTGCTGTTCAATAGGCAGGTCTTAACCTGAAAAGAGAACAGCACCTGCATGTTTGTTCACACTGACCTCTTTCTCCAACGCCTTCTCCATGATCAGCTGCTGGGTATCAGCTATGCCCTTCAGTTTCATCCACAGGAACATGCCTGCTGATGGTGTGTGCCACTCTGCTACATCTGCACGCACACACACAAACAAAAGTGCCTGAGCATTTTTTTCTGTGATTCACAATGCCTCTTTGGTCATACAGTGCTTTAAGTAGGGCAGACAGTCACTGGTTTAGTGGCTGCTGGTGCAGTGAGCCACAAAATCTCACTTAGATTCAGTGCCTTTGGTTCCTGAAAAGGCTGCTGGGCAGAAAGTCCAAGAAAAGTGACTGAGGAAGATGAAGAAGGATGAGAGGAAGTGTCAAAAATCACTGATAGTTCACTACACCTTAGTTCTGGGTTTGTTAGTGAATCTGCTGCCAAATGTAAGTAATTTTACAAAAATGACTGCTGTTAGATGATGGCACTATTGCCTTACAGCAAGAAGGTCCAGAGTTCGACTCCACAGGCCGGCCGTGGCCTTCCTTTGTGGAGTTTGCATGTTTGTGTGTGTTCTCTGTGAGTACTCTGGCTTCATCCCATAGTTAGACATGCAGTTAGTGGGGTTAGGTTAACTGGTGATTAAACTGCCTCTGAGTGTCAGTGGTTGTCTGTTTCTCTGTGTTAGCCCTGTAACAGACTGGCAACCTGTCCAAAGTCTAATGTAAATAACTAACACTTTTATATGAGTGTGGCCCCACTACAGTACTTTTCCATTTATACAGCATGACCTTTTGGCTCCCGCCCGTTATGAATGAAGGTCAGAGCTGTCTGGATGCAGAGGTAAGTTTTCCTTTTTCCATTAATGGGGATATAATAAATATTAAATATGTTTAATCCATTTCCTTCCTGAGAAACCAACTGTAAACCAGACATTTTCCTAATAATTTGAAACACACACACACAAACTTAGAAATACCGGTTAACCTAACGAGTTGGTGTTTGGACTGTGGGAGGAAGCTGGAGTAAAATGGTAAATGGCCTGTATTTGTATAGTGCTTTACTTAGCCCCTATGGACCCCAAAGCGCTTTACACTCCATTCAGTCATCCACCAATTCACACCCACATTCACATACCCAGAAAGACCCACACAGGCACAGAAAGGGCCTCAGCACACTCAAATAATCTTGGTCATTGCTTAATAGTGTTGCTCTTCTTCAGAAAACTATACAGGAACCTTAAAACGGAGTATGCTGACAACAGATTTCACCTTCAGCCTCAGTGGGTGTGAGCCTTCCATCAAAGATCTAAATTTATGTTTGCAAGCACAGACTGTATATAAAGGATGACTGTTGCTTCCAGCAGGAGGCAACACCTCTGGATGCAAAGAGAAAATTACCCTATTGGTAACTTGACCTCATTAAATGCTTACCAGCTGACTTTATGGTTCAACCACTAGTTTATAGACATACCTAATACAGCATGGAACAATTTAAAGTGAACTAGAATATAAAACATGGTACCCTTCACGGCTTGGCCATGTTTAAAAGCCGTTACTGTTTGCCTATCAGAATCACTCATGTCAGTCTGGAGTGTTCACACATCAAAGCTGATCTGACTGTGGCTACATCACCTGTTATATAGAGTCTATGAGTCCAGCTTAAAGGAAACATGAAGTAAAGTGAACAGGTCACTGCTTGTTTACATGTGGATACTTTGGGCTTCATCAGTGAGTGCACAAACCTTTGAGCCATTTGTCTGCAGAGCTGATCATGGCATCTCGCTGTTTCCTGTAAAACTCAATCACCCTGCAAGAGGAAAGAAAAGAACTGTTTGATTTCCTGTTGGAAACGTAACTGGATCCAAGTCAGTTTTTAACAAGTCAAACTGGTCAGACAGGAAGTGACATACTTGTCTATGTGCTGGAGGAAACCCTCCTGTCCCCAGCTGTGCAACAACTGAGACACCATGAGCTGAAAGAAAGCAGGGCACTCTGATTATATATTGGCATCACTCCAAATCATTTGACTGTAAAATGACTGTACAGCAGATAATAAAACTGCATATTAATAGTTTAATGAGTTGAAGAGGCACACTTTCCTCCTTCTCACATGGGGTTTTTATGCCTGAGCTGTTTGCATTTTAAATCTTTCATGCATTAATAACATTTCTGGTTTAGATTAGATGAATATGCAGAGGTGAGGATTAAATAAGAGGTTGGAGGCAGATCTTTTGGAGGTCCTCATTAATCCTCTCCTCCTTCTTTCTGAGTAAAATCTGCTCTGCTGCTTCTGCTAGTTCAGACACGCGATAAATTCTTTTTCAGCTTTAAATGTAGCGTGACAGCAGCACACCACTCATCCTCGCCTGGTTTGAGTTTATGTCTGTGCAAATCAGGCGTGCCTGGTGGGTGGGAACTTAATCTGGCAGAGTATAAAAGTCAGTAATGACTCTGCTCACAAATATGCTTCATTGCTAGCACACTGCGCAACTGTGCTGCCCTGCTCTGTGTTTACTGCTGCTTTATGTGATGGCATACTGTCACTATCAACAGCACTTCACGCTGAAAGATTTCTTTTAGTCCATTCAGGGTGAATACGATGAGATTCTGGGTGGTGTTAAGTGGGAGATTTCTCACCTGTGTGAAGGTGCTTGTGTGCATCGTCGAAGCCTGGATGTGCAGCACCACCCGGTCTACAAGCGGTTTGGGGCCGGTCACGAAACCTATCCTCAGTCTGAAGCAACAACACAACCAGCTGAATAATTCAAGTCAGAAACACTCACAGTACATAAAACCTGGAGTCAAATATCAACTTCACTCTTAAACCTAAGACATAAACTCTCTGTGACCGGATCCTGTTTTAACAGACTGTGTTTCGCAATGTGACTTCACTGAAACTGAGGAACTGGAGCCTGGATAAGCAATGCTGGAAACACACATTACTGTGCAGATAAAGGCTGGGGTGCCATATTTACATTTTGTGTCCATGAGGATGTTGCTTGATAAACGAGTGTCTGTACTATGTCACTTGGCTGGAAGCCGCTGAATGTGTCGACAACATAAGTCAGTAAACCCTGCTTGAACCCCTTTAGAAATAGCTACACACTATACTACTGTAATCTTTATAATTTCCTACAATTCACCTCACTACTATACTTACGATTGTTTAAAAAACTGCATTTGTTGTTTTTTATTTGTGGTTAAAGTGTAAAAGTTATTCCATGCGTTACCTTTGGCTGCTCTCTTAGTCACAAGGCTTCACCACAGCAGGTAGCGCTCTGTGTTTGATTTGGCAGATTTTTATGCCTGATGACACAAAAGGGATTCGTGTCTCCTCCCGGAAACAAACCGGGGAACTTTTGCTTGTTAGGTCAATATGTAAAAAACTATGGAGCCACTCTCCAAAGCCATCACATCATGTAGTTAAAAACATAAATAAAAAAATAACCGGAGGGATTTTTCTAGATAAACTTCAAGCGAGTGAGTGAGCCATATATTTTTATGTGGCACTGTGATATTTCTTTTTTAGGAGTTTATTTTTGAGCGTTTTTACCTAAACTGAAAATGGCTGAGAGCAGACTCGAACCTGGACCCCTGCAGTGACCCTTTAGCACATGGGCTGCCTTCTAGACCTGTATGCTACATCAGTGTCTGATCTTTGAGGTACTTTGACTCATAAAAATGTTTCCTGACATTCCCCCCCCAATCTATAACTCCTACAGCTTTTCACGGGTCCAGTGATGTGGCAAGAATACCAATAGAGCAACACATGACACTGGAAACATGTTATTTTAACATTAATAGTACTGATTTTCCACTTTTACCATTAAATACAAATTTTTTTTACTGTGAACTGCAGCTAACAGAACAAGATTACAAGGTATCCTGAGGTGTGTGCAGTTTCACAACTGAGCAGCTGGAGCTCAGACACAGGCCACGGACAAACTTGTTGCTTTCAGGCATATTTGGACAACGTTTGCTGCCTGAAATACTTTCTCCCTGTTACTGATCTCTGTGTACATGAACAGTTGGTGGCCTTTAGAGGCAGGTGGTGTTTCAGTCTCTTAAAAAAAAGCAGCCAAATATGGCATAAAGATCTGATGAAAAAATGTGATGCCAGAACCACAAATAAGTACATTAGAACATTATTTAACATGTCTGTCATAGACAAAAGGGAACGCTACAGTTGTGATAAACACATATTCAGCCATTTAAACAAACTATTCCTGCAGAACATATTACAGGTCATACATCACCCTATTCTGTCATTTTAGTCGCTAAAATAGTTTGTTTACTTGAGGGTTGGACCCAAATATATGTGTTCCTGAAGGATCCTGACGTTTTCATTCCAACAAACGTAAAAGAAATTTATGTGTCAGGTTCATAGTCGCTAGGGCAAATCAAGAAATGGGAACATCAGTTCCACATGTACTGGGAGTAAAACAAATCCACCCACCTAAACGGTCACAAAGGTTGAGAAACTCACCCTGAAGACAGAATTTTGGAGAAGGAGTCGGTCCTGATGATCCTCCCATCAACATCCATGGAGAGAAACGTGGGAGCCCACGGCTGCCACACAAGTAAACATGACATGAACTAACTGTGACCTTTATTCATTATTAATGAAGGTCAGATTAACAGGCTGCCGTTTGTCATTTAAAGAAAAAATCTCTTGTCTTTGCACCTTTTCAAACTGTAGGAAATAGTAGGGGTCATCCTCGATGATGAGCATGTCGTACTGCCTGGCCAGCTATTAAAGAGAAGAGAGGTTTAAATAAAAAACGTCAGAGTGAATCTGCAGGGAAAGCAGCTTTACAACAAGCTGTAATTAGCAGAGTGCACGCTTCACTGGTTTGCTTTGTACGACCGTGACTCAAGAGAGTCAAAATCTGCAGCGTGTGCATGTATTTATCTCACTGAGTATGACTTTGGCGACAACTTACCTCATACACTTCCTTCTTCCTCTCTGCTGTCATGGAGGCCCCGGTGGGGTTTCCTCCATTAGGGATAGTGTAGAGGATTTTGGGAGCGGTGCTTCCGGGCTTGTGGATCTCTGACGGATCCCACCGGGACAGGACTTCCTTCAGAGCTGCAGGTATCATGCCATGCTGATCGCTGGGAACGTTTACCAAGTTGCAGCCAAGAGGATGGAGCTGCACAGGAAATGAGAGCGTAAGGTGGTCGCAGTGCTTCGTGTCACAATGTTTGTGTTGTGCAGAAGAAAAATGCTCTTACTGCTGCGAGCGTGCCCGAATACGTGGGCGCATCCAGAAGAACATTGTCTCCGGGGTTGACCAACATCTCAAACACCTGCACCAAAACCAGCAAACATACGAGGCTAAGACACAGGCTGTGAATGTTTTCCTTGACATGAAAAACTGCTATAATAAATAAAACTATATTAAAATATAGAGATTCTTACTTTAAAGCTATAGCTTAAGGGTTTCAGTGGGTCTAAGCTGTTCAGCTGATGTCAGATGGACAGGTAAATCTACAGGTGATGGTGTCAGTACCTTGCAGAGCCCCTCCTGGCTCCCCGTCGTCACACACATCTCCATCTGCCCGCTCTCAGGGCTGTAGCTAGCAGTCGGCGGGTTGTGGAGGTTCTTCTGCAGGTTTTTCATCCACGTCAGCAGCTCAGGTATTCTACGCATTGAAGAGAAATCAGGTGTTTCCAAGACAAATCTATTTTCATAAAATAGTAATCTGTTTTATTTTCACACAAATACTGCACATGTCTGCACGAGTGTCTGTCTTAATCCTCTAATCCAAACTGAAATGCTGTTCTGAAAATTGTCACAAAGCAGTGACCGATTCTGTCATCTGGATTTCTCACCCATTAGAGGCGGAGTACTGCAGAGCTCTCTTCATCGCCACCTCATCGAAGGTGACTGTCTGCCCGTTCTTCACCGTGATGGACGCTGACTGGAAGGGGAAGGTGTTGGAGTTAGGAGCTCCTCCGGCCAAAGAAATCAGCGATGGAGGTGACCGCTGCTGCAGCTCAGCTTCATGTGGGATCACAGAGAGAAGATGATGAAACCTTCAGCTCAGCGTCCTGTCTTTTATTCAGTTCCACTGTCTCACCAAACCATACATCACAGCATCACTACCATCTTGTAAACCTTCCCTTTTACTCTTGCTGCTATCTTTCTGTCACAATCCACCACTGATATTCGTCTCCACCCACTCCACCCTGCCTGCACTCTCCTCTTTACTTCTCGTGTGCTTTCTGTTGCTTTGCATGGATGACTCCAGGTGTTTAAACTCATCCACGATCACTACTTCTGCTCTTTGCTGTTATACTGGTCTCCCTCTCATTTACACACGTGTTCTGCCTTGTTTCTCCTGACCTTAATTTCTCTTTTCTTCAGTGCATATCTCCACCTCTGCAGGCTCTCTATCAACCTGCTCCACACTCTCACTACAGATCAGTGTCATCTGCAAACATCATAGCCCACACAGATTCCTGCCTGACCTCATCTGTCAGCCTGTTCATCACCACTGCAAACAAGAAGGGGCTCAGAGTGAATCCCTGATGTAATCCCACCACCATCTTGAACTCACCCGTTACTCCAACTGCACACCCCATCACTGTCTCACTCTCCTCATGCATTTCCTGCACCACCTCACATACATCTTTGCCACTCCTGACTTCCAGATGCAGTATCACAGTTTCTCATTTTGCACCCCATCAATTTAGAGTCACCAGTTGGTCTAAAATGCATGCTTAATTCTGATTGTGCCCACACAGGAAGAGAGAGAACATACAAACTGCACACAGAAAGGTCCCAGCTTATAGTCTCATCACCACCCAGACTTACAAATGTTTAGTTGTAACAGAAATATTTGTATATAACAGAAAAAGTTAAAAAACTGAAATTGTCATCTGCTTGCTTTTTCTTCTGTTCTATTATTTCAGCTGGTCTTTTCACCTAATCTGTTATGTGCAATGAAACAGGGCAGATTTGGGATGTGCCTCTTGTAGCGGTAGACTACTGTTCCCATAAGGCTGTGTGTGGGGGGAGCTTCGAGTAAAGTTGGAAAACATCACCCGAACACGCTGCGTCCAGTGTCATCATTTATACGTGGTGTCAGAAGTGCGAACGGCGGTCTCCACTGTTTTTTTCTTCTTCTTCTTTTTCGAGTACAGTACGGTGCAGTTAACTGCGAGAGAAGTTTTCGCATCGGTAACCCGAACAAGACCGGCATGCAGGTGAAGCGCGGCCGAGGCTGTGACCGGCGCTAGCAACAGGGCGCGTGCGCGCGCGCGGTCGAGCACGAGCCTCACATGTCGGAGGGAGGAGACGAGGTCAGCAGAGTGAAGCTGACCCCCCACCCACTTGAAACGTAAAGGCAAATAGGCGGAGCGGTTAGTGCTACGTTTGTGCAGATTTGTGCAGGTAAAATTAGCGTTTGTGCTGCTACGGTTTCCGAGATATTAAACTTTATTTTATAGGTCATTCAAAGGTCACCATCCCCCCAGACTGCTCCAAAACGGGCCAAAATGGTCTACTTTTTTAGTGCTACGTTTGTGCTGATTTGTGCAGGTAAAATTAGCGTTTGTGCTGCTACGGTTTTTGAGATATTAAACTTTATTTTATAGGTCATTCAAAGGTCACCATCCCCCCAGACTGCTCCAAAACAAACCAAAATGGTCTACTTTTTTAGTGCTACGTTTGTGCTGATTTGTGCAGGTAAAATTAGCATTTGTGCTGCTACAGTATCTGAGATATAATGATTTTAATTATCACGGCCTACGCTGTATAACACCAGTGTCTGTGGCAGTGAGTTTCAGCAGCTGTGGAGTTTTGCACTTTTTCTAGGCTTGCTGCATATTAACTTTTATTAGTTTACACTTTAGGAACACAATTTATTCAGCGGAAAGGTTGATATTTCTTTTGTTACTAGTGCAGAAACGTACACAAGGTAGGCTAAAGTTTTTATTTTTTCTGTGGCAAAACTGAGTTTCATGTGAAGTGATTCACGTATACCTAAATTATTATTATTTTTTACAAACCTAGTTGGCCTCTATGATTTTGTTTTGAATTATATATGTTCATTATTATTAATGTAGCTGTCTCAGAAAAAATGAAGTGTTTGCTTTGATAGGTTGTTACCTACGTGTAGAAAACTGAATATTCCACAGCACCCAGGCGAGGGATCTTCAACCTGAGGCTCTAAAGCAACATGTGGCTCTCCGGCCCCTCCACTGTGGCTCTTATAAGACCAAGTAAGTCATTTTTTTATTATAAAGACAAGAAAGGGTTCTGTTAACAGTTTTTTTTTAAATGAAATATCTGCATTGACTATTCACTGAATGTACAAGGCTTTTAAAAGTGATTTAATGTTTCTTAGGTTCAAATCTGTTTACTGTAATTTTCAAGTTGGTTGCCCATCTTTCCTAATTTTCAATTATTATGGAAAGGACTCACGTAGCTGGCTTCCTTTTAACAAATACTTTTTTCCGTTATAAAGCTTTGATGATTCATTGTCTTATCAAATCTAAAAATAAGCATTTTTATTTACATTTCCATAGCTTACACGATACAACAACTCATTTTCTAGATATTTATAGGCTCTTTCTTTTTTTAGGCTCTAGACAGGTTTTGTAGCAGCAGGGGGAAAAGGGGCCCTTTGAAATGAAAAGGATGCTGACCCCTGACTTAAGCCACCAGGTAAACACAAAACAAATACAGAAAAATTATTGACAGAAAAATGGAACGGGTACTTTCAAGGCTACGGGTGAAGGTGACTGGGTGTGTAAAAGCAAATATGCATCAGACTGACAAAGAAAAGAGTGTTAAAAGATTTTTAATTTAGAACTTTAACTTTATGTGCAAAACTGAACTTACTGATAACACACACTAGCCATTTGAACACATGTAACTGTAATGAACCAAATAAAACAGAAAAATGCAGGCAGCACTCATTATACTGTGTATAACACAGCATGGGGTTGTATTTTTTTCTTTTCAGATGCTCCTGTCACTCCATTTCCCAGGTCATCATAGCACTCCCACACACATGGAGCTCTCCTGCAGTATGCAGTGTAATGCCCCAAACTATCAGTGGTCATCTTTCCATGGAAAGCAATTAATGCCCTCAAAGTGAACGACTTTCCTTGGAGAACCACGTTGGAGGGAAATTCATTCAGTGGAAATTCTGTTTGGTTTGCAAGGTCAGTATCAATCCACACGATATCTCCAATGTTGTAGCTGTGAGTAACTGTCCCTGCACAGAGCTCATTTCCTGTGGTGCTGTCTTCTGTTTTGAATTCTGATGGACACAGAGATGGATTGGACAGTGGCCTGAGGCAGGTAGACTCAGGTAGGCCAAGTCCTGCTTCCACAGCCGTGCCAAGATGAGCCATACCAGACTCTTTGAGGACAGAGATGGCAGGAGAAACAAATGGCACTTCCCTTGTCATCCCTTTGCTGAGGTAGCAGTGCTGTGAGGAGCAGTGTTTGGTAAAATAAACACTTGAGATGTTCCTCATTGTCTTAGCAATTACAGCGGAGATATTGCACTGAGCATCAATTTGGATCGCAGCAGACCTCAACGAGACAGCTTCAAACATTACACTAAGCAGCTCTGCTCTCCTCCTGTAGGTTTGTTGGGTCACACCATCTGTGGCAATGGCTTTCACCAGCTGCAGGACTGGGTTTTCACTGTCTTTCAGAACAGCATTTTGAAATGTGGAGCTGTCACAGAAGGCACAACATAAGCACTGAAAAAATGCATCAAATGCACAGGTATTGAGCACAGAGATTGTCGATTCCCCTAATCTAATAGGCTGATGGAGGTTTCCATTTTTTAATAATCCCACTTTCACTCTTTTGGCCCCAAAAGTTTCATCTGCATGGAGCCATTCGGTACATGAAGAGAGGTAGGAAGTCCTCTTCCTTTTTTTGGGTGGAACAGCTAGGCCCCTCCAGTTCTCAACTGCATCCCCATCAGCCGGAAGAATGTTTGTGGCAGCATCAGATCCCACAAACGGGTGAGCATCCATTTTTATTTTGTCTTTTGCATTGTGAGTCGTCATGGATCCAGAATTGGCATCTGTGACTTTCAGTGATCCCACTGTTGCCTCATCTTTGACCTTTTCTTTTGCAGAACAAATCCGCATATTTCCCTCGATGAATGAAAGATGACGAGCAATGAAGCGATCGACTCGAAGAGGCAAGTTGTCATGTTTGAAAAGGCCATGTTTTATGTTTTTGAACTCAGCTTCAACAGTGGCTGAACTTGCTGTGATGCTGGTGCTTTGGAAGAGAGGGACCATTATTCCTGTCCAGAGTGGCAAGTAACTTGCCAGTCTTATTATATGAGGAATAATCTCAGGGAGAAAGTGAATATTATTTCTATCCCCGTTTGCTGCAGCAAGTGACCTGCTCTCCTCACATATTTCTGTTACCCACTGTCGTAGGTCAGTCTGGATCTCATCCACTGAATCCACTCTCTCACTTTCCTCCGTCTGTTCATCTGGAATGATGATGGAGTCTTGAGCAATTTGGGCTTTCAAGTATTTCTTGCACCTTTCTGAAGGAAGAGGGGCTCCAGAACTGTCATCACCTTCTGCCTCACTGAGGGCCACAACAGTGATAGCATGTAGGAGCTGTTTTGCATGGTCCAAACATTGAGACTGAAGAAGTTTTGCTAATGACCTGACAAAGAAATCTTTAACACGATGTGTTTTCTTCTTCAGGCAGTCCCACTGGCATATCATCTTGATGCAGTGCGCAACATCAACCCTGATATAACAAGGGGGGAGTTTGGCAGACTGGGTTCCAAGAAGGACATGAAAGCATTCATTAAGGTAGGACTTCAGATCAGGATGAGGAGTGAAAGCCTTGACCAGAGCTCCCAGAATTGCCAGAGAAAAGTCACTCACAGCTTCCTTTGGCACAGGTGCACCTGCACGAATCCATTCTGTCAACCAGTTTGCGATGGCATTAACATCATGTTTCTCTGACAGCATTTGCACCACTGGGACACTGGGGCAATTGTTTTCTTTCAGAATACCTTGATAAAGGAAGATATGGCCAGATTTGCCATTTGGTCTCAGCAGTTTTTTCACAACTGAACCGGTTGCATCAAAACACACAGTTGGGGGAGATTTTTTTGACAATGTCTTATAAACATGCATCTGTGTTTGACTCCAGTAGTGACAGAAAAACTTGTCCAGTCCAATATCTCGGATGCTACCACTGTGAGGAACACTATATTTTAACAATTGCAGAGATGCAATGGGGTCCTTATCTCCTAATTCCAAGTCTTTTCTCTCTTGTTTGGCTTTTCGCAGTGTGGCCAAATTTGGAAGGTGGCTTGGCTCAGGATCTCCAACATCCATCAGATCTGCTGCCCTCGCTGACCTCCATACAGCTGGTTCCATTCTGCCCTCACACAGCTCTTTAGCGATCTGTTCACGCAGGTTTCCAGACATGAACCGCTTGGAGTGGCCAGTGTGCAGGGAGAAATCTGTATTTCTCATGAAACACTGGAGCACCATTGGACTATTAATTGCTGGCTGTCTGTCACATGACATTTCTAACTGGCCATGACACTCCTTACAGTCGCCTCTGATGTCCAGATATTTATTGGTGACAGTTGGATGGACCTTTGCTCTACGGAACACAAGTGTACATGTATTTTTGATCTTCTTCCATATAAGATCGTTGATGATATGAGTCCAAGTGCCAGGTTTCAAAATTGTGTATTCCCTTTTTTGGGTAGGAGAAAACTTGTCATTGTATTCAACCTTTTCAGGAATAAATTTAACCCAGTCCTCAAAAGGGACTTCTAGTTCAAAAGCTTGACAGTTTTCTTGTCCAGGAGAAATGCAATGTGAATCTAACTCTCCTTCACTATTACTTTCCTGATCACTGATTTCCAAAGCTGACCAGATGTTGTGTCTATTTAGCTTCACAAAAGTGTACAGGGCCTTTGCTGACATCTTGTCTTCTAGCTGCTGACTCAGCTCTTTCCAGACTGATGCAGCTGGAGTGGCTATTTTGCCATTTTGGACTATGGCCTCTTTTGAATTGCAAAGAACTGCAAAAATGGAAACCTTGTCTACAGATGGCTTTCGAGGCATCTAAAAAAAAACAACACACTGATTATGATGGAGCAAAATGTGATTTCTGAACTATATATACAGCCAGGAGCAACCCCTCCCCCAAGTTCTCCACCAATCTACACTTTCATATTTTGTGGAATTATTGTTTTTAAGATGGAGCTATTGAATTTGTGAGTTTATTAAATTGAGTCTGAGTATTTAACCCATGTACTGTACAGCACTTTAGTCCAGTGTACTACATGTTTTAAAGTGCTTTAGAAACTTTTTTCTTGGACATTTTTGAAAATGTTTAACATTGAAAAAAAATCCTTTTGATCCAGACAGTTAGCTATATCATGTATTAACTCAGTAACTAAAACCTCAGTATTTTAAATGTAAGCTTACCTTGTTCAGAAATCAGATGAACGCTGTTCTAAGAATCCTTCAGACACAGTAATGCCAAAAAATAGTTTTTTCTGCCAGAAAATGTGTATTTGATGCAAAAGACTGCTAGCTTGTTCGTTTCTCAAAAAGTGTTCATGGGAGTGTAAAATGTTCAAATGTAGTTTTCAATAAAGTTTTTTTTAATCCACTCTAAAAAAAATAAATACTCAAGCATTTGCATCGTGGTTTCATGAACAAAAAGTGATTGAAGTAAAGAAATTGAAGTTTAAAAAAAATACACTTATTACAAATTTAGCTTATTAAATACAACAAGAGGGTTTTTTTAACAGAACTTTATTGAACAAGTGAACACACAAAGTGAAAGGTCATTTGAAAAAGACATTTTTCAGCAGTAAACCATAACAGGATATCTCAAATCACAGGAGCACAAACGCTAATTTTACCTGCACAAATCTGCACAAACGTAGCACTAAAAAAGTAGACCATTTTGGCCCGTTTTGGAGCAGTCTGGGGGGATGGTGACCTTTGAATGACCTATAAAATAAAGTTTAATATCTCGGAAACCGTAGCAGCACAAACGCTAATTTTACCTGCACAAATCTGCACAAACGTAGCACTAACCGCTCCGCCTATTTGCCTTTACGTTTCAAGTGGGTGGGGGGTCAGCTTCACTCTGCTGACGAGGTCGGCGCACCGGAAAGCTTGGATTCTGAACGCGAGGAAGCCAGGGATCCACACGTCACGATGGCGACCACGGTACCCAGAAACATTTGACTTTTCTCATCCTGCCGAATGGCCAAAGTGGATCAGAAGGTTCGAAAGATTTCGCATTGCAACTGCTCTTGATAACAAATCAGACGAGTATCAAGTTAATGCACTCCTGTACGCTATAGGAGACGCTGCTGATGATGTTTCGGCAGTTTTACCACTGTGCGATGCAGATAAAAAGAAATATGCAACTGTCAAAGAGGCATTTGACAAACATTACGTAGGAAAACACAACGTAATTTTTGAAAGAGCACAGTTTAACTCCAGACGGCAACAGGAAGGGGAAAGTACAAAGTCGTTCATCACTGCTGTGCACAAACTTGCAGAAAATTGTGCATTTGGAGCACTCAAAGACTAACTCATAAGGGACAGAATTGTAGTTGACATAAAAGACAAAAGACTGTCGGAGCTGCTGCAAATGGACTCAGAGTTGACTCTTGCTAAAGCCACTGAGAAAGTTAGGCAGAGCGAAACGGTAAAGAAACAACAACCAATACTTCACAGCAGCGCGGCAGTGGAGAAAACACTGAACATGGACACAATACGGACAAATACAACAAGCGGGAAAACGCAGACGTGGCAGAAGAAAGAACAAAAGCCAATCAAGCAAAGCGGAAAGGAATGTGGCCGCTGTGGTCGCAAGAACAAACACTCATGGAAAGAATGTCCAGCCAAAGAGGTACAGTGTCGAAAATGTCAGAAAAAAGGGCACTTTGCTGCGGTCTGTCGCAGTAGTGAAGCTACAGCGCTACGCGAAGTGACAGAAAATCCGAAAGATACAGACAGCGAGGATTGTGTGTTCTTGGGTGAAGTAGAGACTGGGAGGTCACAGCCCTGGGTGTAAAAGGTCAAGTTAAATGAGGAAAATGTATATTTTAAACTTGACACAGGGGCGGATGTTACATCTATTCCAGAGGGTTTGTACAGTCCAGACAGGGATGGTAAGCTGCAGAGACCCAGAAAGAAGTTACTAGGGCCGGGCAGTAACCCACTCAATGTTAAAGGCTGCTTCGAGGCACAGCTAGCAGTGAAAGGGCGCAATGTTTCTCAAGACGTCTACCTTGTGTCAGGTCTAGTACAGCCACTGCTAAGCAGGCCAGCGTGTGAGGCTCTGGGTCTTGTGTACAGAGTAAGCACAGTAACGGAATTGGTGACAGATTTCAGGGCAGCATACCCAAACGTTTTTAAAGGTTTAGGCGTGCTGAGGGAGCCTTATCACATTGAGATAGAGCAAGCAGCAGTAGATCAAACACTAGCGATGATGAAAGATGCTAAAGTGTTCACAAAGCTCGACGCCCGGTCTGGATTCTGGCAAATTCCGCTCACGCCAGAGTCAAGACCACTCACTACCTTCATCACGCCTTTTGGAAGGTTTCAGTTCAACCGCCTTCCTTTTGGCATTGCATCAGCGCCGGAACATTTCCAAAGGCGAATGTCACAGATGCTGGAAGATTTTGAAGGGGTGATTTGTCACGCCGATGATGTGCTTGTATATGGCAGAGACAGGCAGGAGCACGACCAGAGGTTGCACTGTGTGCGCCAAATGTTTCAGAAGGAGGGTCTCACTCTGAATGAGAAGTGTGAGTTTGCTAAAAGTCTAATAATCTTTGTGGGACACAAAGTGTCAGCAAAAGGCATTGAGGCTGATCCCAACAAGATAACAGCAATCCAGCAGCTGCCGCAGCCTCAGAGTGTGGGAGATGTGCGCCGTCTCATGGGCATGGCCAACTATCTTGCCAAGTTTATGCCACAACTAGCCACAATCACCACACCATTAAAGGAACTGCTAAAAGACAGAAACGAGTGGATATGGGGGGAGCCACAGGAAAAAGCATTTAGGAGACTAAAAGGGATATTAAGCTCTCCAGAAGTGCTCGCTCAGTACTCCAACTCAGCAGATACACGAGTCGCTGCAGATGCATCGGCATACGGTGTCGGGGCTGTTCTCACTCAGAAACAGTCTGACAACTCCTGGCGACCGGTCACATATATCTCAAGAGGTCTCACAGACACAGAGAAACGCTACGCGCAGATAGAAAAGGAGGCGCTCGCTGTAACGTGGGTGTGTGAACGACTGTCATCTTACCTCATGGGCCTACAGTTCACTCTAATCACAGATCACAAACCCCTGGTCCCTCTTCTGAGCACAAGAGGCCTGGACGACCTGCCTCCACGCATCCTGAGATTCCGCCTCAGGCTTCTGCGCTTTACTTTCACCATTGTCCATGTTCCAGGGAAAAACCTTGTCACTGCTGATGCTCTCTCACGAGCACCGCTGGCAGGGCCTCCTTCTGCTGGGGATCTTCAGCTGGAAAAAGAGGTGGAGGTTTTCGTGGACGGTGTAGTTTCCCATCTCCCAGCAACAGATAAAAGGTTGGAGGAGATTAAGTTGGCGCAGGAAATGGATGACCTGTGTAGAAAGGTGGTGTATCAATGTGGGACAGGCTGGCCAGAAAAAGGTAAACTAGATCCAGAGTTAAAGGGGTGCTGGGAATACAGAATGGACTTCAATCTAGTCCATGGTCTTCTCATGAAAGGGGAGAGACTTGTGATACCACCTCAAATGAGAGCGGAGGTTTTGTCACGTTTGCATGAAGGCCACCAGGGCGTTTCAAAATGCAGGGCCAGAGCAAAAGAGTCTGTGTGGTGGCCGGGAATCTCAACCCAAATATGTCAAATGGTAGACAGGTGCGAAACATGTCAAAAACATAGGTTACAGTGCCGTGAACCAATGCTGGCAACTCCTGTTCCCGACCGCCCATGGCAAAAAGTCGGCATGGATCTGTTCGAGTGGTCAAAGAAACACTTCCTGCTGATTATTCATTTTTTCTCAAGGTACATTGAGATAGCTGAACTGAGACACACAACTGCAGAGGTCACTATTAATGCTGTAAAAGAAGCCTTTGCAAGACATGGTGTTGCCGAGACTGTGGTATCGGATAACGGGCCGCAATTTTCATCAGAACAGTTCAAGCACTTTGCCAAAGAGTACCAGTTCACACATGAAACGAGCAGCCCCAGGTACCCCCAAGCCAATGGGGAGGCAGAACGCGCTGTTCGTACCATTAAAGACTTGTGGAAAAAGCACTGTGACTACACCAGAGCACTGCTAGCGTACAGGGCCACCCCACTGGAACATGGGCTCTCGCCAGCGCAGTTGCTTATGGGGAGACACCTGCGGACCACGCTGCCACAAGCTGTGGCAAAGCTGGTGCCAAAGTGGCCTGACCTACAGGCTTTTCGCAAAAAAGATGAGGAGGGGAGGCGTGAGCAGGCAAAACACTACAACCGCAGACATAGAGTCAGACCGCTTCCGGAACTATCGTCAGGACAGAAAGTGTGGATTACCACTGAAGGAACTACCGGAGCAGTAGTTGGACCTGCCAGTGCTCCCAGATCCTATGTGGTAGAAACAGACAGGGGTTTTCTGAGGAGAAATAGGAGCCACCTCAGACCAACAGGGACTATTACCAGATCTGGTCGAGTGGTGAGACCTCCTGAAAAACTGGATGTGTAATTCTCTGAAGTTATCCATTCATGCCTTATTCAAAGCTGGGTTAAGCTGTCAGAGATGTTTACAATAATGTGTTTTGTTTAAATGTAAGTGAACAAATGAGGGATGTGTATAATTTTCACGTTTCATGATGTTCCCCATTTCTGTTCTAGTGAGCCGTTTGAGACGTTATGAAGTATGTCTTTAGCTAAAAGGAGGTGTAGCGGTAGACTACTGTTCCCATAAGGCCGTGTGTGGGGGGAGCTTCCGGGTTACGAGTAAAGTTGGAAAACATCACCCGAACATGCTGCGTCCAGTGTCGTCATTTATACGCCTCTGACGTTTTTTTTTAACCATATAAACTAAATAAAACTCGTGTTTTAATGTGTTCTGTTTATTTCATCTGTTTCCGGTGGAGCAAATAGAGATGGCATGGAAAATATGAACCTTGCGGTTAGAAAGATCACCGGTTTAATTGGTCATTTTTGTTGTAGTTAAATAAAAACCACAGCAGACAAGGAAAAACTGAAAAAAACTCAGAAGACTTGCTGTTTTTTTGCATTCTCACACTAGGGTTGCCAACCGTCCCTTAAAATACGGAATCGTCCCGTATTTCGAAACAAAAGTACACGTCCCGTATTGAGCTAATAAGGGACGCACTTTGTCCCGTAATACAGTGAGAATCAAAAGTAGTCTATAACTTTTAATGGAATTAACGCTTTGTTTGAAAACATAATTCCCAGCCCCTCTCCTGCTTTGTGACCAATGAGCTGACAGCACACTTATGACAATTCGAGTATGACAAGTCAGATTACCGCTCATCTCATTGGTTGAGGAAAGGTCGCTTACGGAGAAAATACCGGAAGACAACCGATGACCACAACAACAAGCATGGCCAACAGGGAAACAAACGCCGACACTGCGGTGCAAGTCTCGGACGGCACACTGTGCGTCCATAAAATGAAGGTTATAACAGAAAATCTGTCGCTCGCTCTCTCTGTCTTTCACTCACACAGACACACCACCACATCAACTTTGCTAAATTGCTAATGAAAAACATTGATCAGGCAGCTGTGATTGAGCAGCATGTAAATCCAACTATTTTCACGGTTGTTGTGGTCGTGATAATTTTGTGATGCCACATGGAAAAGGCTCGGATGAGCTTTCCAAAGTTCTACAAGTTGTGCCTCCATCGCTTGTGTCCAGATCACACGCTGCACAGCTGTGCTGCTCCGTCTTTTTCACCGACGTTTACGTGTTTGCGCGTGAGCAGCTGCGGTGACACCCTCACGAGCGATTGATGATCGGGAGCTGGTCGTGAGGTGTTAATCGCTTCTCGTTACCCCACGTATACTACACGACGCACGATGAAGGCCAAAATCGGGCTGATCACCAAATCGGTCGCACGACTCAAAAATCGGCTCAAAATGGGCCAAAAATCGCACAGTGTGAGCCCAGCGTTAGAGCAGCAATGTTTGTTCGCTCAGAGAAAGAAAAAAAAAAAGGCTGCAAAAGTACAGGGAGAAATGGGAAAAGGAAAACACCTGGCTGGAAAAGTGCACGATAACACCTATAAAGCGCACTGCACTGTGTGCCGGCGCACTTTTTCCATAGGCATGCTTCTATTGGTGGGCACATGAAGAACACGAGGGGCATGAAAGCTCGGGGAACCCTTTACCAATTTTTTGTCCGCCAGGCCACGGCAGAAGCAGATATGGTATGTAAACACTGGTTTGTTGTTTAAACCCTCTGGTTAAGGTTAATATGGGCATGTGCGGTGAATATCAGGGCTATGTGGCCAGAAGTGTGATAATATCATTTATTTTGTGTAATAAACAACTGCAAGGATGGATGATTACAACAAATAGATCACTAATACATAAAAGTAATACATAGATTAATAATGATGATGAGTTAAGATGCGTAATCATGGGAACAAGTGGGTTTACAAACAGGAGCAGCTGATTAGCTTTAGAAAAGCTGAAATAATACCTCAACTGAAGCCAACTGTACTAAATGCACTAAATGTGCACTGTTACAAGAATGATTTTGTTCTATTGTTTTCTATTAATTTATATAATTTTAAGTTAAGCAGGACAGAGTTCTTTTAAAGAAAGATTTACTTATATTCTCAAAAGTTAAGCATGACAGGCTTCTGTTTAAGAAAGAGACCTGTTTTACTGTGTTAATGTTGTCATTGTGAGCTAAAAATAAATGGCTAAATGATCATTTGTTTCCCATATGGTCATATCACAAAGAATATGCATCTGCTTAAATCAAGTTCAAGTCAAATGGTTAAAAAATAATTTCACACACAAAAAAAGAGCTACCACACTGGGAAGGGTGAAGACAACTGGGTTGCCCGGCCCTGGCCACGAGGTGTCCCTTATTTATTTTTCAGGGAGTTGGCAACCCTAGTTACGAGTAAAGTTGGAAAACATCACCCGAACACGCTGCGTCCAGTGTCGTCATTTATACGCCTCTGACGTTTTTTTTAACCATATAAACTAAATAAAACTCGTGTTTTAATGTGTTCTGTTTATTTCATCTGTTTCCGGTGGAGCAAATAGAGATGGCATGGAAAATATGAACCTTGCGGTTAGAAAGATCACCGGTTTAATTGGTCATTTTTGTTGTAGTTAAATAAAAACCACAGCAGACAAGGAAAAACTGAAAAAAACTCAGAAGACTTGCTGTTTTTTTGCATTCTCACACAGACATAACTCACACGAAAGAGAGGTAAACACCAAACACGGGTGCTACCAGTGACATCATAGGCTCTATTCCACATTAGCTACAGACCCTTAAGGTGATTAGGAACACCCGTTTTTACCATTTTGTGTCAAACTGGCTATTGTAATGGGTGCATTAGTCTCGCTGTACAACCGGACACAAGTGTATTAATATATGAAAAGTACTCACTCAGCATCCTGATGGGGGAAGGCTTTCTCGCTGCACTGACAGCTGTCAGAAACCGAGCGTAATTCATGCTTCCTGTCAAATTACAAGGTGAAAAATATCAGCTGCCTCCCCTCACACAGCGGGGTTATCTGCCCATTAAGCTTACACCTCCTTCCACAGGCTTTCAGTGAAGCATTTACGCTGTTTCTATAAGTTAATCTGTAACTGTAGCTCTTAACTGAGCCAGCGGCTATGGTAGAAATGTGTTACCTTTTTTTGGTATGTAACGTAAAAACAGATTCATATCTATATATATATACATATATCTATATATACATATATAGATATAAACCCGAAACAGCTATAAGGTGAGCTAACACGGACACACACTATGGGAGGCTAACAGGACTAAACAATCATAGGTGTAAACAATTATTTTAACTGTAGTTATGACATTTGCTCTACCACACTCTGCAGTGTAACTGACCTTGCGCGTGTGGCAGAATCGACGCGGGGGCTTCTGGTCAGTGTATTTCTAGATGCGTGGCGACTTTCTGTGGTGGTTAGCGCCGGTGACCGCTTCTTGAACTACATTACCCAAGATGTACTACAAAGAAAAATATTAACGCCTGCCTGCTTACCGGGCAGAAATGTCTGCATTTTCTGTTGTACGAGTCTGTGTCACGAAGCGTTAGAAATTATTTCACGTTAAAGAAAATATCGGCTGCTCGACATTTCACAGATGCGAAGCCTGAACGAGACGTTGTGCAGCAGTCTCTGGTGAATGTTTATTCCTCTGGTCCCCGCTAGGGTGCAGTGAAGCGCGGGAAAGCGGAAACAGCAGGAAAACGACGAAGAAGCGGAACTTCCGTGTTGTTCAACATGGAGTGAGAAAATGTAGCGTAATCTCGCTTAGTTAATATCTAAAATGAGTTAGTTAATGTTTTGTGTAGCGTTTCTTCTCCAAAGTTTATTGGTAATTGGTTTTTTTTATCATTATTTTGAGCCTTTTGACTATATTAGCAGTTGTTTGATGCTAGCAGAGGAGGCTGAATGAGGCCGCTCAGTGTTTAAGCTTTAATGTTTGTTTACCGTGAGGTTTCTGCTGCTATGTAAGCTGCTTTTGTTTCGTCGTTCCAATGGGAAAAAGGAAAGACATGATTCACCCCAGATTTCTCGGTGAGTATTTGAGAAAGCTTGTACTGTTGCAGTCGCACGTTTTCGTATATTCTTTCCTTGTGCTTAAAGTCTCCAGTTTGTCTGCTTAAAACCACAGCCTGCAAAAAGCTGATTAAACATATCCATAAAACAAAACAAAACATAAGCGCATCTAAACCAGGGGTGATCTCTTGGAATATCCCATCCTCATATAAAGCTTAACGTGGGCCTTTTGTAGTGGCTGGCCTCCGTTTTTAGCAGTAAATGGAGGCTGTGTGTGTTGATAGTTTGGGGGGGATAACAAACAGGAAGTTTGGCTGATATTTTGAAATGCATCTTAAACAAATGTTTATAGGAGAAACCTCCTCCAAGTTGGGACAAAACATGTCCCTTCACAGTTTACTTTGTAGATTTAAAGAGTTTCTTACAGCAGTAGAAAAGGTCTTTTCGTTGTTGTTGTTGTTGTTGTTGTGTTTTTTTTTTTTGTTTTTTTTAAAAAATCTGCCAGCATTCAGACTGTGGGTCAGTTGTGAGCCCAACAACACATAAACTACACACAACAAATGTTGTGTGATTTGGAGACGGTGGCACTGACAAAGACAGGTGGTTGAGCTGGAGATAGGGCTGCTCGATTATGGCAAAAATGATAATCACGATTATTTTCACTGAAATTGAGATCTCGATTATTTGACGATATTTATTTAACCCTTTAAGACCTACCATAGAACCAAGTCCGCCAGAGCTTATATTATTTTTTTACATGTTGTAGTGCCATTTGTGGGAGCATTTCAAGTTGCTATACAACTGTTATAGCCCATATTTTAATAATATGTATGCATTATGTCCATAGTAACTGCATAAATTGCAAAAAAGTTGCAATAAACTACAAAAAAATTGAAAATCGGTTTTGTTTTTTTACATATATTTCTACTTGGAGAAATTTAAGAGGTTTATCCCTCAAAACTTTAAATACAAAAAAGTTGCAAAAAATAGTTTACAACAACAGGAAATTTATTTTGAGTGTCTTCATAGTTTTATTTTGGAGATACACCAATTTTTATATACACTGCAGGAAAAACGAAAAAACAATCCTATGATGCAAATTTGCAAAGAAAACAGAAGGTGCATCAAAATAAACGATTTCCAGCTGTGCAATTCGAGTTCTAAGCATCCCAGAAACTATTCAGAAAAGTCAAACATGACCAGTATAGGCTTTTAAGGCCTACAAGTAAAAAACTACATTTCCGCGAAAATGACGTCACTTCCGGTTTCGGGGAGGAAATGGCCGACATGTGATAGTTCGTGCTGACGTCTGCTTCACTGTGGGAAGTGTTACGAACAGCTGATCGGATCGGCAAAGCGTGTTTCTGGAATATTATGTTTTTGTTCCTGCAAGCGCTTTCTATGCAGTTTTTGCAAAGCTATATGTGGAAGGAAACCGTGACCGAGGACAAGCTGATGGCATCAGATGTAAGTACAACTCCTCCGGTTTCATATGCAAAAAAAATTATTGCGCTAGCTTACACGGTTCAGGTTCTACAGGGATTTAAAAATAGTTACACAAAACGGAGTGTGCTGCTCTGACCGGCTTCAATGACTTTAAAAAATAATATAAAATAGTGTGCAACACCACTGAAGTTTTTTTTTTTTTTAACCTCTCTTTTCAACCAACAGCAGTCACTCTCTCCTCTCCAAATAACTTCTGCTTAGCTTTCCGAGCTTCCCTCGGGTCCTCTTAATCAGCGGTCTCCAACCTTTTTTGCGCCACGGACCGGTTTATGCCCGACAATATTTTCATGGACCGGCCTTTAAGGTGTCGCGGATAAATGAGGGAGGGGCTAATAATCGGCATTTTTAATGATCGTTGAAAGCCCAGATCGTAATCGTGATTAAAATTCGATTAATTGAGCAGCCCTAGCTGGAGATGTTAAGATTTTCAGTGGGAGTGACCAGAATAGACAAGAATAGAAATGAATGTAACCAGAGGTGGGACCAAGTCATTGTTTTGCAAGTCTCAAGTAAGTCTCAAGTCTTTATCCTCAAGTCTCAAGTGAAGTCTCAAGTAATGTCAGGCAAGTCCGAGTCGAGTCTCAAGTCACTGGTGTAAAAGTCCGAGTCAAGTCACAAGTCTTAAACTTTGAATTTCAAGTCCTTTCGAGTCTTTAAAAAACCCTGAAAAAAAGCATGTTGCAGTTATATGCTAAATGTAAATATTAGACCATGTAATTTTTAAATCTGTGTTTTTCTCAACACATGACAAAATAGTGAACTTAGAAAATATACACAAATTGTGAAATTGCACCTCTTTAAAATGCAGCTCAATTAAACCTAGCTCCAAGAATAATTTTCACCGACAGTTCTGAGATACGCTGCATGTTATTCTTGGATGCGGTTGTAGGACCAGCTTTAAAATCGCATGACAAAAATATCATACATATTAAAAAAAAACTGCATCACCAACGTAGCCTGGACAATATTTGCTAGTTAGATGAAGTCAGCTATCTCATCGTAGCATATTTATATGCATATTTATAATCATACGGTTCTTGGAGTGAGTGCATACACTCATGAAGTTTAGTAACTTCAGGTCACTGCAACAAGCCCAGGTACAGTTTACCGACAGATGGGTACAGGACCTTGAAACGCACCGTGTAGAACGAAAGACCATCGTACGTATCATAAGTTTACCAGTCTCACAAACTGTCGTCATAAATACACATTCGTTAACCGTTTATTAATAGGACCTTTGAGCTCAACGGTAATTAATCAGTAGTGGAAATAATTTCTGGTACCCATCACAGAAATGTAGCAGTGACAATAATATTGTATGCTGTAATCGTACTGGGCAATTAGTGATACAAAACAACTGTTTTATCCTGTGAATAAAAGCATATGTTTTTGTCAATGTACCATAATAACAGAAGCGAAACGCAATATTGTGTCAGGACAATTCACTATTTATGCACAATAAATAAAGGAGCATAGCGCGACAATTTCTGTTCAGTGCCAGACTTGCTTGTAACCTATATCACCAATTATGTTATGAAAATGACGTATTAACTACTAAAAAACACTGACCTTCGTGTAAATGCTTGGAGCAGACTAACCTGTGAGCTGGAGGGTTCTGGGACGTTATATTTGATCTTTGAATGGCTGCAATCCAGGCCATCCGTCGCGTCTTTGTTACTTCGGAAACATGGCTCGAACAATTTCTCTTCAACGTCGTAATCCGATAACAACCGATCTCTTTACCCGTCGGCTTCCCGTGGCTGTCATGCGACCGGCTATTGCAGTTAATAATACAACAGCTTCTTGACATTTTTGTGTTTCTTTTTATGCTGTGTGACTGATTTCAATTGAAAGCCTGCGTGCGCTAGTACCTCTTGCCACGAGTTCCCAGAATCCTTTGCGGTTTTACCCCTGAATGACATCACATTTTCAATCTCTATATAATATGCATGTTAAGTTTTATATTTGGGGTGAAATATCAAGTCTTTTCAAGTAAACCGGTTCAAGTCCAATTCAAGTCCCAGGTCATTGGTGTAAAAGTCCAAGTCAAGTCACAAGTCTTAGAACATTTTTTCAAGTCAAGTCTAAAGTCATAAAATTAATGACTCGAGTCTGACTCGAGTCCAAGTCATGTGACTCGAGTCCACACCTCTGAATGTAACAGAGGGACAACTCAGGCCACACAGAAAGGGAGAGAGGCAAAGCCGAGATGGTGTGGCTATGTACAGAAGAGGCGTAGTGGATATACTGGACAAAGGAGAGATGGAGCTTCCAGGCAGGAGGGGAAGACCACAAAGCAGGTTCATGGATGTAGTGATGGACATGGTGTGACAGAGGAGGATGATAGGAATACATATAGGCAGATTATCTGCTTCAGTGACCTCTGTAGGAGCGGCCACTCTATTAAAAATGGCAAACTAGAATGAAATACTTTTTTGCTGAATGTATTTAAAAAAAAAAAAAAGGTGAAATCATATTGTTTTTACTCTGAGCTGATTCATTTGTAATTTTATTGTTATAGGGTTCAAACCGAGTCTGTTTATTAGACCTTTTAAAAGGCAGCCATCACTGAACAAAGTGATGTAATTAATGTAAGTAAGTAATTAAAAAATTACGTGGTTTTTAAAAGAACACACACAAATAAAACAAGAAAAATAATCAGAACCCGAGAATAGAAAGGGATTTGTTTGTTTGTTTGCTTTTTAATGAGGTTGATGTTTCCAATGCAGGTTATTTTACTTGTGTCACATTATTCCTATGTTAAATACATGTTGGTATATGTTGTGATGGAAAGCTGAAAGACTTGGAAACAGTTATCTCTTGTAATGAGTTTCTTTGTTTACCTGACCCAAAGGCGGATATAAATGGCACAACTAGATCCAAACATGTGGATTGTTTATATTAAAACCAACTTGGAGTTCTGATTCTTGACCTTTGATTTCTGGTTCAATTCTGTAGAAAACAAATTAGAAAAATCTTCTGGCTCTGTGAATCTGAATTTGATAAGCAGAAGATGAATGGATGTGGATGTAAACATTTTATTTGAAAAGAAATCATTTTGCGTTTTAGCTCATCGAGCTGATGGACCACTGCCCTTACGCTGTGGCGAGGTGTCTGTTCTTCCACAGTTCTCCTCCTACATATTTGATCAGAATTTAATCAAACTTGCACACAGTGATTGTCTCATCATCTTGACCTAAACTGTGCTCAATTAGCCATTTAAAAGTTCTAAATTGTGAACTGTGATGTACCATGAGCTGGATGAGCAACTAACTCAATGACGGTCTTTGTATTAATCTGTGCTTTGTCCCGTCCTCTGCAGGTGAAGGCGGCTCCAGCCTGCACAGCGCTCACAAGCGGAAACACAAAAAACACAAGAAGCACAAGAAGAAGCACCACAGCTTCCCCGAGGTGCCGGAGCCTGAGCCTGTAGTGGTGCCTCGGCCTCCGCCGCAGCTCCGACTGAAGATCAAACTGGGAGGACAGACGCTGGGAACCAAGAGGTGAGACGTTTGAGCCAGATTTCAGTATCGATAACTGTTCATGAATCAGTTTGATCAGTCAGTTAAAAGGACATTGTGCTCTCCAGTGTTCCCACTTTCACCGTCCATCCTGGTGTGGCTCGTCCACCCTCACCTTTAATGATCATTGACAACAACGTTGATGACGACGATGATGACGACGATGAAGATGATGATGACGAGCCCTCTGTTCCTTTGGAGCAGTATCGAGCCTGGCTCGGTGAGTTAGCAAAACAAGTGGACTCAATTCTAATATAGGAGGAGGGATGACCTCAGCTTGATCGGGACTGTTGACACTTCATGGATGAAACCATGAAGGAAGTCATATTTGAAAGAAATGATTACTAGTTCCTGCTGTTTAGTTTCAAGTTTCTGCCAACCTCCTGAGATCTAAGCTCTTGTAAAAGCTTTGTTGCATACTTTAAAAAAAACCTGGTTTTGTTTTTTTTGTTTTTTTCTGGCAGTTTTGTTGGTTTTTTCTGCATGTGTTTGTCACACGTCTTTGACATACTATTTTTATGTTAGAAATGGTTCCTTTGCCAAAGATTAAAACATTTGTGCTGTTTGTTGCCAGATATTTTCTTATTCCCAAATACTTACTGCTTTTGTCTAATCTGGTCATGAACTGAATATTTTTTTTATCACCTGGACAACATCCTCTGATATTTACAAACCAGTTTATAAACTGTGGTTTGAAAGAAATACTCCACACATTAATAAGTAGAATCTGCCTGCATCCCTACATGACTCCAACTTCAGAGCTGAAACAAACAGTGATGTCTGAGAATCTGCTGATGGTACAGAATAGCACAACAGAGCTTGATCTTGATTTTATTTTAGCCTTGCAACAAAGACTGTCTGTATCTTGATTGTTTTGTACCAGATGAAGACAGCAACCTGGCCACATCCCCTCTGCCGGATATGGACTCAGATTCCATGCTGGGCGGGCCCGTGGACGAGGAGGAGCGGTGGCTGGACGCTCTGGAGAAAGGAGAGCTCGATGACAATGGAGAGCTGAAGAAGGAGATCGATGAGTCTCTGCTCACTGCCAGACAGGTAAGAAGCAGCTGTCAGTGTTGTGGAGAACATTTTCACCTGTGCCTGACTTTAATATGAAAGGTCTTCCAGCATTTGAAATCAGGGGTAAAACTTTTTTTCTTTTTTTTTTTTAAAAGTAGCTTAAAACATGTTTTTCTTTCCTTGTCTCTCCCCCTCAGAAAGCTCTGCTACACAAGCAGCAGAGTCAGCCTCTCCTGGAGCTCCCCATGGGCTACAAGGAGAAAGAGATGACCGCTGAGATGATGCAGAAGCGGGAGGAGCGTGCCCGAAAGAGACGCCTGCAGGCCGCCAAGAAGGCAGAGGAGAACAAGAACCAGACGATAGAGAGACTGACGAAAACCAGCAAGGCCAAGATCAAAAGCATGAAGGAGAAGAAGTCCAAGCAGAGCCAGTGCCCCATGGTTCGGTACAGCGATTCTGTCCAGGGAATGGCCATCTCCTTCCCAGCAGGGGTCCCCGCTCCTACCCCGGCACCTCCCTGCCCTCCTCCTCCAGCCCCATTGAACTGTGGAGTGAGCGGGTGCACAAACCTCAAGAAGTACTCGTGCTCAAAGACCGGAGTTGCTCTCTGCAGCCTCGAGTGCTACAAGAGGAACCTCATGCTCGTGCAGAGCGCAGCGTGAACCCCAGACAGTTGAGTTTATGCCACCCTGGGATGTGACGATGGCGAGTATTCATGCTCGTGTATTTACGTTAACAGGACACTGGTGACTGTGTAGTGGTAGGAAGGTGATTTTGGACTTTCCTGACCTGTGTGAGGAGACTGTATATCAACATGCTTTTTTCATGTGTCATGATAATGATTCTCTGTGGAGCTGCTCGTCCAATTATGTACAATATATATATTTTAAAAAGATCAATCTGTGTACAAATCGAATATTCAGTAATTATGATTTGTAGAACATCGTCATTGTTGGTGCAGATAAAGTGCATCTTTTTGGTTTCTGAGTTTTGAGAGTAGCTGTTTCCACTTTTCGTTGTTAATAATGTGAAAAAACAAATTGGTCTGGAAGCAATAAAATAATAATAATTTTCCTTTTTAATGTTCATTCATTAATGTAACAAATGAGTCAATTTCCTTACAAAACTGTACAAAGTTTAAATTAAGCAACTGAAAGGCATTTTTACATCACTGTAAACTGTTTGTGAAAACATCACTACACCCCTGTGTGCTGTGTCCGCGTGGACATGTACGCTGCTGCTGCTGCAGGAAGGTCTTGCATGAGTTTCTGCACAATGGCGTCATGAGGTATTCCCTGATTGACTTGAGTGGATTTTCATGTGCACATAAAAAATGTGTCTAGGGTCTTTTACATGTGCAATAAGGTACAAAATAGCAGTCAGCCTAATATCACTGTTGAAAAAAAAAATGTAAAAAGGCTCCCTACATTTATGCTCACGTGCTTTGACAAGCGTCACAATTTGAATTATCTTCCTGAGGATGTTACGGATGCTTCACTGGTAAACGAAGTCTTAAAGTTTCTGTTCATCACTGCCACTGATCTGGTGCAGAAGAGGATAGCGACAGGTCACAAAGCCAAACCAAAGGAGAGTCTGAAGGCCATTTCCACGGGAACCTCGGGCACAGAGTCATGGAAGCACACGTAGAACTCCTGAGGAACGGGCTCCAGCAGCATGCGTCTGAAAGCCGAAGGAAGGAGACTGAGATGAGAAATTCAATTTACTTAATTTATATAGTGCCGAATCGTAACAGCAGTCGCCTCAAAGACTAGTCTAAGGTAAAGACCGTACAATAATAGAGACAAACAATCATATGACCCCTTATGAGCAAGCACTTGGTGACAGTGAGAAGGAAAAACTCCATCAGAACCAGCCATCTGCTCTAACCAGTTGGAGGTGAGGGGAGGAAGACGGAGGAAAAAAACAAAGATAGCCAGATATGATTAAATGCAGAGTATAAACACAGTGAGTGAAGAAGACACAATGCATCATGGGAATCCCCCAGCAGCCTACACTTATTACAGCATAACTAAGGGAGGATTCAGGGTCACCTGATCCAGCCCTAACTATATGCTTTACCAAAACGGAAAGTTTTAAGCCTGATCTTAAAAGCAGAGAGCCAAGTGCTCTAATGGGGTGATACTGTACTGTAAGGTCTTTAAAACAAGGTGGGCCATTATTATTCCAAACTTTGTATGTGAGGAGACAACATATGATATATATAGTGTATGTGAGAATGAGGCGGGGGCACATTTACAAAACGCCTTGGATAGAAACAAGAAATGTTAAAATTCATGTTATGAATCGACAAAGGAGCTCAGTTAATTCATTCTAAATTGTTCCCCTGTGACCCTTACAAATCCCGTTTTAACTCCATCTCTAATCTGCCTGCCCCTCTCCTCTTTGACTTACTGAGACTGGGAGTTTTTCCAGGATAAACACAAAGTACCAACATCGGGTCCAACATGACGAGTTCCCCGTCTCCTCCCCGTGTTTCACTGAACACACTGCACAATGCTTCGTATTCATTTCAGCCATTAAACAGCAGACTGAGAAAACAGAGTTACTGGAAGTCTCCCTGAATGGGACTGAGACCAGCTTTATCCTCCAGTAATATTATTTACTAAAGCTATGAATCAGGTTTGGCTGCTCGATCATTCAGGTGAAGACAGAAAGTTGAATGGTTGCAGTCCCCAGATGAGGACTCAACCTGAGCACACTTCATTGCTCCAGCTGCCGCCTGAATAATCTGAACATGTAAACCTGTGCGGTTAAAAAAGCAAATAAGTGGATAAGTGGAAGCTGACGTACCCAATGACCCAGTAAGTCATGGTGGGAGCAGGTTTCTTCTGGTCGGTCCAGTTCTCGGGTTTACACTGAAACAGAACCCCGTGTTCTTTGACGGGACCCAGACCCCAGCCGCCGCCCTGCGGCCTGTCTGCTGTACGGCGGCTCTACGGGAAACAAAAATCACACCAACAATCACCTGATTCATTCAACACATTAATGCGCAGAATACAGAAAACGCCCGCTGAGCCCTGCAGGAAACGGGTTTCCTTTAACCACAGTGGAAACTCGTGTTTCCACACCTTAGTCTCTCCATGCTGGGTAAAGAAGTCCTGACCAAAAAGTTACTGTTGAGGGAAATATGAGTCTGTAGCCTCTGTTAATGTGTAAGATCAGGAAAATCTGCTGTATTCATGATGGTCCTGATGTGTTTGTCTATGAAAGAAATCCCAGCGAACCCTTTTTATTGTCAGCGGCAGAAACGAGCTTCCACATAATTCTGGAAACCTCACACTTAAAGGAAACACCTTTCTGTCTCACCCTGGCTGGCAGACTCTGCTGGAAGGCGGCTCGTATGGAGAGGCAGCAGTGGTGGAAGTTGCGAATGAGCTGTGGGTGAATGGAGCCGCTCAGCTGAGCCACCTCTCTGTGAGTGGGAGCGATGAAGATTCCCTGTACGGTTTCCATCAGGACGTAGTGGAACAAGGTGTTCTCTGCACCCGATGTTAGTCTGTGGCAAACACAGGACCTCAGGTCAAACTGAAAAGAGATCGTTTTTATCTGGTTAGTAAAAGGAACCGGATAACCGGTCACTTACTTCATGGTGTTGTACATCTCCTCTGTTTCTCTCTCAGTCAGGGTCTTCTTCAGGGTGCCCAGGTAAAAAGGGTTTGGGTGCTTCATCCTGGGTATCTGATAAAAACATATAAAGTGTATCAAAATGTCAAGGTTAAATAAAATCTGCTTTTAATTGGCTTTTAGACAAAAAAAACAAACATTTAAGCCACTCTCACTTTACCTATTTAAAAAGAAATTCTATTAGTGTGCTTTTAATTTCTTTAAAGTTAATGCAGTCCATCGACTTCCAGCTTTGTTCCCTATAACTTGTTTTATTTGTGACCAGCTGGCTTGTTGCAAACAATTCGGGCAAGTTTTCTGCATTTTCAATGAAAATACTTTGAGCCAAACCTTGTTCAAAACCTCTGTGTTCAGCACTTTTCCATTTATGTGCAGATTTATTAGAAAATAAATGAGATATTTCACATCCTGTAACAAATTTAATTCACTGATATTGGCTAACAGATGAAAAAATAAACAGGAACAAATATAAACTCCTTAAAAGATTACAGATGAACCTTGAAGAGTCCTCCGCTGCCTCCGCTCCCATCAGACCCTCCAGACCCCAGCGAGTCCCGACGACCTCCCAGCTTCCTGGCTGAGTCCGGTGTGGAATGCGGACTGAGGCCTGGAGCCGCTGACGAACTAGACCCCGACCCGGCATCCATCTGCCCCTCGCTCCCGCTGTCCGACAAGCTCCTCTGCGGGCTGGCCCTCCACGACTTCTCCCCAAACAGGGCGCGAGCTCTGTACCCGGACGAGGAGGCTTTAACGGCACCGGCGAGCTTGCTGAAGACGGGCGAGGAGGAGGCCAGGCTGTCGAGCCGGTCACGAGCTGTGGCAGCAGGGAGGAACCAGTCGGCGCAGGACAGGCAGGGAGCAGGCGGAGCATTCAGACGCTCTTCGATACCTGGTTCCAACACCTCCAGCTGCAGCAGGGTGGCTTTCACCTGGGGGCCAGAACAACACAGAGCTTCAGTTTGACGTAAATGATCATGGCAGGAATTCATCTTCAGGTTTAAAAAAGCCCACCTGATCAATGTAAACACAATCAGGTCCAGGAGAGCCTAAAGCTGGGGAAGCACAGCCGCCTGCTTCCAACAGTACACACTGCATAAAGTGTCTCTGAGGACAGAGGGAAAATGATATCATGAAGAAGCATCGATACTGGCAGATAACACACACATGGGCAGAGACTGAGGAGATGAGGCAGAATTACAGTCATGATAAAAAGCACCCCATGACTGCATAGCTTGTAGAACCACCTTTAGCAGCAACAACTTGAGGCAGCTGTTTTCTGTCAGACTCTCACATTGAGTCGGATGAATTTTGGCCCACTCTCTGTGTATAATGTTATTGAGGCTTGCAGGTATTCATCTTTCTTAAGGTCCCACCACAAAATTTATATCAGGCTGGACTTTGACTGGATCGCTGTGACACTTTTTTCTTTTATAGCTACTCTGTTGTAGATGTGCTGCTGTGCTCAGGATCAATGTTCTGTGGCATTACTCAGTTTAGGCCAAGTTTAAAGCTTCTCAGACGGCTGGCTTCACATTTAACTCAAGAATATTTTGGTATACAGAGGAATTCATGGTCGTCTCAAACACTGCAAGATGCCCAGGTCCTGTGGCTGCAACCCAAACCCAAATCATCACCCCTCCACCGCCGTGCTGACAGCTGTTATGAGGTGTTGTCCGAAGAACATCAACTAGAAGTCTTGTGGTTTGTTCAGATCTAACTTTGCAAACATAAGCCATGTTGTTATTATATTTTTAGAGAAAAGAAGCTTTCTCCTGCAAACCCCTGTAAACAAACAGGTTCCAAAGACTGTCATGAACTTTAACATTTAACATGCTAACTGAGAGTCTGAGTCTGAGATGTGGCTCTTGTTTTTTGTTGGTTTTTGTGCAGTTTCTCTCAGCATTGCACCGTCTGTCTCACGTCCACTCCTGGGAAGACTGACAACTGCCTCGAATGTAAATAATCTTTTTTGCTCTACAATGATGGATTTCCAATTGATTGTCTTCCCTCCTTGGAACTGCGTTAACACACACCAAAACAATGTTCCCTCTAAGCTGCGCGTGTGCGCAATTGTGCACTGCTGGCACGGTCTCTGCGCACAGAAAATCTGTGTTGCGCACAAAAAAAAAAATCTAACCTGAATTGAAATTAAAATTAATACTTTAACAATTCTGTTTTGCAGTGTTAGTCAGTCAGTGACTGGCTGCTCCTGTATGGGATTAGAACGATGCCACCTTATCCCATAGTCCAGACAATAATGCGATTCACATTTGTATATACGCAGATAATCAACGTCGTTGACAGGCTATGACAGCGTCCTTATGTGCCGACACCGGTGTTTTAGCTGGAAAAGCGGCTGATGAGGAGTGAAGCCACGTTAATAACAACGTGTACAACCATTGGAGATGTGAGCAGCATAGACGGAACAATTGCTGGAAAAAGTGTGGATTTTATACCACTTTTTAAATTGTGTTGATCGGCCACGTAAAAATTAGAGGGAACATTGCACCAAAACCTCTGCTTTCATACTTGATGATCAGTTAATCAAGTGCATTTGATTAGCAGCACCTGGTTGCTGCTGCTACTGCTACTTAATTCCTATGCAAGTTTGCATAGACATTTTAATTTTGGTTCAGGTGTAATATGTCATGTTTTGTCATTTATCTGAGGTTTTACTTACCTCATTTTAAGACTAGAATACTAAGGACCAGATAATATATGCTTAGAATTTAGAGATGATGTACTTTTTTCTTCACACAAGGAGGGTGAATGTAAAGAGGGATTAAAGTGGGTTTTGTGTAAACACGATAATTAAATGCTCCTTTTATTTGAAATGAGAAAAGGAGTTTTGTCAAGGAAAAGAATAAATATCAATAAAACAAGTCAGTGATTTCCTTCCCTACCAGCCCCACAATGAGGAGGAAGTGTCGGCCCTCTGGCTGGCTGTAGCCCGGCGTGGCTCCGTTAGCCCTCTGCTGGGGAAACACCTCTCTCCAGATGACCAGCTGACCCACGCGCTGCTCTGACGCCAGCGGCAGCAGGCAGTAGTGCTGGCAGTACAGACACACGTCCAGCAAGTCCTCCTTAGGCAGGTGGTTGGCGATCAGGTAGGACTGGAAGGGGAGGGAGTGGAAACATGAAAGGATAAATTACTGTCTCCCTTATCCTCTCAGTTAATAATTTAACAGCTTAATTTGTTTGTAAATTTGCTGTTGAGCCACAGAACACACTCATCATCCTGTTATCCCGTGTGAGAGGCCACCTAATGTACACAATGACTG
The DNA here is from genome assembly GCF_963969265.1 of Rhamphochromis sp. 'chilingali'. Classification (NCBI taxonomy): domain Eukaryota; kingdom Metazoa; phylum Chordata; class Actinopteri; order Cichliformes; family Cichlidae; genus Rhamphochromis; species Rhamphochromis sp. 'chilingali'. Next base: position 37,806,198 of record NC_137929.1, on the reverse strand, counting down.
TTATCTGGACGAGAATAGCTGTGTAGACCGTAGATGCTATCAGGAAGTAAAAACATGATAAGGCTGCTGGCGCTGAAGCAGGCATGTGCGTGTTGTGACTATGAAACTTACCTTATAGAACAAACAGGAGCCGAGGATTATATACAGACGCCTCAGGCCAAAGAAATCCTCAGACTGTAAAAGCACATAGAACAAAAAAAGTCACATTTAAGGTTTTCTGTGTGTTGTGTGAGTGCAACATTAAATCAGTGGAGCTCAACAGAATGATCATTTAAGTGAAAGCAGTAACAGCTTCACTGCTCCCAGCATCAATAATCCATCTCTAACCTGTTAGCGCTGCGCGTACAAAGGGACAGACCAGACCTCATTAGCTGCTCATTAAAAATACACACAGAGACATGAACGCCTTCCTATAAATAGTCTGACCTTCTCCCTTCTGCTGCTCAAGACAGAAGACAGATCTCAGCAAACATGCACACATGCTCAAGAGAAGCCCTTATGATGGTCGTGTGTCTTTGCCCACTTAACCTTTTACCCCTGAAAGCCTGCTGCGAGTAAACCTTGAAGCTCGTTTCTGAACAGAGTGGTTTATTGATGTATAATGAGTGTGAAAACTCGTCATTAAGGGTCCAGGGGCAGGTCGTTAGACGTTCTTTATGAGAAAGAGTTAAACCTCACTGACTTGCAGCTGACTGCAAAGACAGCACAGCTTTATATGTGCAGGAGAGAACGTATAAAGGTGGAAAACTAACATTTCTTACCATTTCTCCAAAATCAGAAGACTCAAAGTCAGACAGAACCGTGTCCACCTCCATCTACAGATGAAAACAAACAACCAAACAAAACGCACACACATAAATATTATTAACACTAAAGCTGCCTTCTGCAGTCATTTTAAATGTGATTTTTCATGAACTCTTACGCTTTATTCCCACCACCCACTGTCATTATGAAGTCCATTAAAATTTAATCAGATTTAATAAATCAATCAAAATCAAGCAGGTATTGTTTTTAATATTGAACACAAGGGGGCACCAGAGCTAAACTAACAAGCTATAGCCACATGTAAGAACAGAAAGATAGAAGAAACTTTACATTCACAGATCCAGCAGTGTACCTTGATTTCTGGAGGCAGCGTGAGCCATCGAACCGCCGGCAGTCCGTCCAGGAAGAGAGTCCCTGAGATGTCGGGCGGAGGTGCCGAGGAGGAGCCTTCCCTCAGACGCGAGGGCTGGATGAGCTGCTGGAAGAACAGGCAGAAGAAATGGTCCAACCTGGGAGCGTGGTCCGCCTTACAGAACGCACTGTGGGAGGACACAATTAGAAGAAATCTTTTTTAAAAAAAATATATTTAATTTTATTGTTTAATGTTAATTCATGAAATTGGCAAACATGCAAAAGCACAAGTTCATCTACTAATAACAGACATGAGAAAAACAACTGAAAAGATGAAATAAAATTGCACACATCACTGCACTCACAGTCGTGTTCCTTGTAATTAGTCTTTTCAGGCATATGACATAAGCACCTTTTAGATTCATTTCTAGAGTTGAAAAACTATAACATATAACACATTTAAATTACAGATAAATCACAGATGCACAGACAGAGAAGAAACACCTCTGATTCAAAAATGTGTTGCATTTTGACCAGTCTTTAGCTGTGTCCAAATTCATGAATTTGGACACAGCTTGTGTCATATAAAATGTCATCTACTTCCTGTGTGATTTCTATCCAGTCTTTAATAGTCTGGCATGTTTCGCTACCCACCATTAGTATTTAAAAAGTATTTATTCTAAGTATTTATCTTTTTCATCGAGTCCAGATGGTAGGTTTCCTAGATAAATTACAGTGAAGTCAAAGACCAACTCCTGAACCAATTATTACATTTTTTTCTGCCAGCTGCCTCAGTGGGAGAACAGCTTTGGAAGAGACCTGCAGATTTATTCCTACACATTGTCCAGTAGTGCTCCTGCTCAGGATGAACAGTTTCTCACACTTTATCTTTGAGGTATAAAATCTTTACCATGTTCTTCCAAGTAAATTGTGGTGTATCAGCGTGTCTCACATAAATTCATCCAATCAGGATTTTTTGTTAATTTTATATTTGCCTCTGCCTCCCATCTGCACACAATATACATGATATACATTTTTCCCTCCTGCAGAGATTTATACAGTCTGGAAATAAACTTAAAAAGTGTGTTGCACAGCTCTCTCCATCCCTTTTATATAATGTATTGTTCAATATGGTTTCTTGACATTTTTTCCTCAAGGTCAGGTTTGAACTTTGGCGCCAACAATGAAGGTTAAGGTCAAATGTTTAGACTTATTGTTACATTTGCTGTGGCCTTGTCCAAGCTGTACCATCTGTGATCTACCATCACGCAAAATATGAAAAATGACAGCTAGAAACCTGCTAACAAAGAGAGACAAACAAACAAGTGATTACATTCCCCCTACTCCCTCCTTACATACATGGGCCTAGAAATGAGTGGAACAGGTCCCCTTTAAAAGAAAAAAAACATGCTCATGAGAAGAAAGTAGATCAAGTAGACAAATTGAGACAATAATGAGTTTGTGGGGAAGGTTTGCGCTTTACAGCTAAGACATTTTACTTTGATTTCAGCATATTTTGCATAATGTGGAAAAATGGCAACCAGAAAGAGGAAGTTCCAACCAGCTCTCAGCAGGACTGAGGGAAAGGCAACAGTGACCAACCTGTCTAAGGAGCCGTACATCACTTTTAGTGTGCGGACTACGTCTCCTACCACGGTCTGCAGATACAGCAGAGGAACCCTGGAGGGAAATGGAAAAATTCAAGCTTATCAAATATTTGGATTAACAGCCAGCAGCCACGGAGAAAAACATTTTTACGGCAGTGCTTTTTTTTTCTGCTTGTGGGTGTTCTTCAAGAATCGATCCATTATTTCCAGGCGTGAGACGATGACTGGTCGGGGCTGACCCGCTACAAACATAAAGGTGGCTAATGTGACTCATCTCGCCAAGCGTTTTACGACCACGTGCTTCTTAAAGAGGCATTCATCTGGCCAACAAAGGACAAAGAGAAGCACATGGTAAAGTTAAAAGCGAGGAGATGAAGAAAAAAAGACGGTCCTTTCCGATTGTTTTTACAGATTGTGCTCTTAAATCTTTCCTTCTTTCCAAAAATACTTCATTTCTGGAGCACAGGTCATGCTCGGAGGATTTATTGCCACATCAGTGACAGGGCAGCAATTTAAAAAAGGAAAAAAGATATACGTGAAAAATTACTGTCAAACTTTAACACCTGCCATGTGCTATCGACTTGTGTAATATCTACACAGCATGTCGAATGTGCCTGCAGTTGACCTCACAGCATAAGTGTGTGTGTGTGTGTGTGTGCGTGTGTGTGTGTAACGCTGCCTGAGGCTACCTCTCAGCAGGAAGGCCGATGACCAGAAGATTGTTGCTTTCTTTCCAGTAGCCAACATGTACCAGATGTTTGCCGAATAGAAGAGACGAACTGGGAGGGAAAAAGAGGATGGATGAGGATATGAGAGATGGTGAAATGGGTGACTTAATTTTAATACAATACAAGAAACACTCTTAGTAGTACACACATCTGCCAAGGCAGCTCACCCTCTGGGCAGTGATCACTTTAAGGGAAAAGTGTTGTAGTTTGTTTTCTTTGATTTTTTTTTTTTTTACGTACGTAATGTGGGTGGGTGAGTTAACCAGTACACCATGGAGCGACCTACTGGGGCGGAGCTGCTACAAAAATTTATTGGAAACTTAAATTAAAAGTGGCTTCATTGTGACCACAACCAGGTTAATCAGGTTAATAGGCAGTAAGTGTCTATAAAGGCAGTGAGCTCCAGCCTGACAAAGTATCAGAGCGTTTGGAATCATAAGCGCACCATGTGTGACAAGAGACCAGTGTCACTGGCAGTACACGCAATACAGGAGTTCTCTTTCCCCTTACATGTGAAGATATCTTCCAAAGATCCCCTTATCATCTTATAACAGATCTATAGGGCTAAGCATTATATGATGATTAGATGGCTCTGCTGATTTTCTTGTGTGCGTAGCCTGGATTCAGCACGCTGCAGCACATTTTATCTTTCCTACCTGATGATCCGCCCGCCTGTGACATTCTCCAGCATGTCACACAGAGTGATGAAGATCCCCCTCACTCCTTTCAGCTGGCTGGATGCTCCAGACACAGGGTACTGGTACAAGACTTCCTCCTGCAGACACAGACAGCAGCGTCGCTTAGCATTGAAACAAACTCTATTGTTAAAATCGCGCACGCTGCATAGAGGGGAAAACAAAATCTGGTTAGTTTTTCAATAGCAGAATGTGAAATATCTGAACTTGGCTGCTACCAAATGCTCTCTGCCATAAATTATGGAGAGAAAAAAAAGAAAGAATGGATGAGCCACAACTCAACAATGTCACTTTGGCTCCAAAAAGCAACAAAAATATGTCACTTTAAAGACCAATGTTTCCAAACACATTTTAAATATTTGACTTTCCTGTCCTGGAGGACACACAGGAATTTAATTGCCATTCGTTCTCAGGGACATAGCGGCACACGGTTAATGTTCAGCTAGTTTCTGTACAACTCTTATTCCTGCGACTGCAAAAATCTGCAGGTCCAAAATCTGCAGAAAGAGCAGCAGAGAATCAGAGCGCTCTGGGGCAGATCCAGCGCATTGTTTGAGTTATTAGTATTCCTCCCAGCAAGCTGGCAACTTTAAAGGAGCGGATAAGATCCAAGCCGCCAAGAGGATAAGAGGATGGTGGGTGAGGGGTAAAAACTTTGAATGAACGGCCTCTTATAGCCTTGGCAACCAGAACAAAGGCACAAACGAGTGCCGATGGGAGATATTCACCTTGGGGGACAAAGCACGCACGGAGAGGCTGCTACAGAACAACCACCACAGAAAGCAACTTCAGCCTGTACACAAACATCAGCAAAACATCGCACAGCTAAAGCTCAAAAATATCACCACTGAACCTCTCCGGTTCCTACTACCCTACAATCAAAGGACTTAAAAAATCAAAGTCAGAGTTTAGCGGGTTCGTGCGCAGCACTGTCATTTAGAAAAATCAACCGCTGGCTGATGTGGCTCCAGACAAGCTGTACTCTCTATCACCAGTGCTCTTTAGGTCGAGATAAAAAAAAAAAAAAAGAAAAAACTCTGGCGTGCAGAGACACAAAAAGGAACTGCAGAACAGTGAAGTGCAACCATAAAGGCAACGTCAACCTGCCAGCAGCGTCCACGGGGAAAATGTGATTACAGTGTGGGAGGTGTGGGTCAGCAGAGACTTTGGGATTAACACTTTACTACAAGTGAGCTGTGTCCTACCTACGGGATGTTAAAACAGCACCATGCACATGGATCTAATTAAAATAGGAAATGTTATTTTGTTTATAGCCCGACTGGAAGAACAGCTCGCTGCTGCTGCAAAGGGAACGTGGGGCAGGATAGAAAGTTCATGGCATTAAAATGATGGAGAGCACCTCTCGCTTTTCTCTCCACTCTCTAGTTTTGGTTGGTAGCACCCGCAGGCGCTGGACGCTGTCCAGAGTAGTAGTTTTCTGAAGTGTCTGACTCACATCAGAGAAATTCAGAAGAGAAGAGAAGCTCACCACTCCCAATCTTGGGGTTTCCTACACAGCTACGGCCAATACTCAATACTCCATTATCAGAATGCCCTTTGTCAGAATGTGGATAATTAAATCAGTCTGTTCAGCACAGCTCAGTGTCTTAAATTGAGTTTTATAGAGTTTGCTCCGAGTCATGAGAGCCGTTGACCACAAAAGTCACGATCAGATTTCCGCAAAAACCAATTTACTCTCCAAAGGAATGGGAAAATATGTGGTCATCCGGGGTTTGGATATCAACAGCAGCCTTTAGGGTTCTGTTTATTCTGCCAGTTTCAGTTAGGTCAAACCTATCAGCAGTATTTAAGGTCTGAAGGTGGCTTTCTCTTTTAACAGCTCCCTACATGTTGTTCTTTAATAGCAGCCTGTTTTCAGTGGAGGACCTCCAGGAACCTTTTGCAGAGAAACACAGGAACTCTGCTTGTAATTCAACTGGAAGACCCAAAGTCTAAATGTAGCTCTTTGGCCAATAAATCCTTCAAATCGTACCTTTAGTGCTTTGGTGACAGTACTTATAACCACTGTGGAGTCAGCAGCACTGCCTTTTTTCCCAGCAAACACTTTTTTCTTCGTTATAACTTTAAATACTAGCTATAAATGAGTGAAACAGAAGCACCAGAGACTTTGACAGAAAACTAGATGAATATGAAAATAAACAATTGCTATTTTTTTATTTGTCTATCCTTTTGGGATTCAATGGAGTCTTTAAATGCAAAAATGTTTTAACATTTTGCCAAAAAAATTGTGTCAAAGCCAATGCTTTATCTTTAATAATATCCTAGATGTTGCTAAACCTCAGTACTGGTGGCTAGCATGGTTGCATAGACATAACTGGGGAAGGATACAAAAATTCCCCCAAATACTTTAAGTTTGCTTTCACCAAACAACAAGCTGCTGGTTTACACTTACGCTGCACTTCAGGCAAAATTAAACAGACAAACAAAAACAGGTACTGTAAAGTTTTATAGCTACTGTTTCAAAATAGGACATGTCTGCAGATGCAAATGTTTCATAACAAAATAAGTAGTTTTATTTTTTTTCCTACATAAAGCAGTTAACCTGGTATCACTGCAATGAGCATTCAAAGTACCAAATAATTATATACTGTATAGCTCACTGTAGAGTACCCATGTGGTTATTAATTCAAACATTTAAATAGTTTATTAGTAATGTTGACAGGCTCACTTATACTTAATAGGCTGGGTCATTATTTAACTCAAATATGTTTTGAAGCTCTGCAAATTTTTTTGAAAATGGAAAAAGAGGACTTTAAGTTTGTGAAGGCGCGTCACCTTTTATCCAAGAAGCTTCTTCAAAAAGATGATGAGAACCAGGCGCTTAAACCCTAATGGAGGTTGTCCCCTTTGGAGGTGGTGGCTGACCCACTATTGATCACAGCAGGATAACACACCATGCCACGGAGCTCAGATCCTCTCAAACTGGCTTCAAGAACATGACAGTGAGCTCACAGTAGTGTACACAGTCACCAGATTTCAATCCAGTAGAGCACCTTTGGCACGTGTTGGAACAGGAGATTGTCATCGTGGATGTGGAGTGAACAAATGTGCAGCAACTGTGTGATGATGTCATGTCAAAAAGGACCAAAATCTCTGAGGAATGTTTCCAGCACCTTGTTGAATCTGTGCCATAAAGAATTAAGGACGATCTGAAGGCAAAAGACGGTCCAAACGCCATTTAGTGCTAGTGTAGGTCTTTGAGTATGATTTATGGCTCCATGTCTGTCTGTGTAACTTTTGAGTTTCACACAGAATATTGAGCAGGAAGATTACTGAGACACGTTCATGCACAAACCTCCAAAAAGTCTGCCATCTGGAATAAGATATCTGTGTGGTTAAATACTGACTGGCTGAAAAGCTGGCTCAAACAGGAAAAGAAGCCACATCGGACTTTGTCATCGTGAGAAATAAGCAAAGCAAAAAACAATGAAGATCAGAGAAACAAAGAGAACAAGCACAAACAATGTCTGCACTGGAGACTTTTCTCTGTTTTTAAACACTCGAGTTTCATTTAACTTCAAAGAAGTTCTTTGTCTATAAAACTTGTAATTCTCTGTGACGTGGCAAACCTAAAGGATCAACAACAGCACAAACATGAACAAGAGTGAGACTGCAGACTGCAAAGCTCAGCGCAGCACCAACGCAGCACAAAGATTTCATTAAATGAACTTTAAAGACTGTTCATCGTAGCATTTTTATTGTCTAACCTCCTCCTGTGGTGATGTGGAGTCCAGTTTGAGTGACAGGTACATGATGATATGAGGGATGTGCGATATGGACATCTGAAGTTCGGCTGTGTCCTCGCCCCACAGCAGCCGCACCAGCTGGCTGACTGGAGGAGAGGCCTTTGTCCTACGGATCAGGGAAGCGTCGCCAGCGCTGACCCGGTCCAACGGAGCCACGGTCTCCAAGGTCAGCCTCACCTGGAGGAGGAAGACATGAGGAAAATCAGAGAAAAACTACGGAGAAATAGTTCTGAGTGTAAAGGAACAAACCGAGACACAAAGAAGAAAATCAGCCATTCTTTTACAATATCACTTCATCAGTCTGCCTGCCAGGGCCTCTCAGAGATTTCATTCATTTCTAAAAATTCTGCAAGTCACTGCGTCTCCACATGATTATACTTGGCGAGGTGTGCATGTGTGCCATGCTTCCAAAAGACGGGAAAAAAGAAAAAAAAAACCTTCAATCATTACACATTCACTAAGGAGAAAAGTGAAAAGCGGGACGGCGACTGTCAAAGAGAAAGTGACACTGACATCTAGGCTTAACCGCAGCATGACACATAGCAGAGATCGGTGCGGTTGTGTGTGTGTGTTTGACTAAAATTAAAACCAGACTGCTTCACAAGGCCGAGGAACAGCGCTGAGGCAGCGGACGGCACTGCTGCTCTCATTCATGCAGCAGTTTTACTTTCCATCCACAGTCCTCCATTTCACATTGTCATTCATAGAAAGTCGCAGTGGAAACAGACACAAGAGCCGCATGGAAATCGGACCATCCGCACATGGAAACACATGTGTCCGAGACGCACAGGAGGATGAGAAACTGCAACTCTGCGGTGTCTCTGTTTAAACAATTTGTCAGACCTACATTTAAGTGTGATTATAGCTGGAGTCAGAGGCTGCCTGTTGACCTCACAGATTAGGACACGATAGACGAGTCTGGAGACAGATGAATTAAAATCATCGTGCTGGAGTTTTGATTAAAGAAGATCTGTATTGATTTAATCAAACTTTTTAGTTAGGCCCTGTGATTACTGCTTTCTCCATTTCAAGAGAGCCTCTTTTATGCACATACAGATTAGAAACACACCAAAAATGAATCAACACAAAGAAAGACCGTGTGGACGTATGTGCGCTCATACGCAAACACTGAATTAAAGAATCGTTCAGGCTGAAGTTAGTGCTGACGGCTCACAGTAAAGACACGCTATAGTGGCATACCTGCGCACACGCTGTGTTGACTCTGGGCTGAAAGCTGTCAGCGCCACAGAGGCCAATTATGGAGCTAAACTGATGCTAATTCAAGTAAATCAGTCAGAGTCCAGATGTGAGAGGGAACAGCTGGTTAACATAATGTGTGCAAGAGTTGCTCGGGAAGAGCTGGATGAATAAAGCTTTACCTTCTTCCTTCCTTTAACAATTTGAAGCAGGCCTCTGGAGCTTTTCCTTGTTTTCTGTCAGTGGTTATACAATATTGGATTATAGTGGTCATATTAAACGTGGTCAAATTTCAAATACTGAGCTGGGCATGTGCAAAAGAACTCAGAGTGCTTTAAACAGTGAGTTCCACGCATTTTTTTCTTCAAATCTTTAATCTGTATGATGTGGTATAGAAACCATATCACTATCATGTTCATCAGAGCACATAGTCTGTGAGCGCAGAAGCCCCGCCCACATACCATTCAAACCTTCTGTTTTTGAGGTACAACCAATCAAAACAAAGCTGAGTTAAAAGCAGGACAAAAAATGTTGTGGATATTATTAAAGATGATACACTGAAACAAATAAGCAAGTCTTTTCACAACTTATTAAAAGACTTTTTAAATCTACGAAAATAAAAGTAATAGAAGATGAGTGACAGCAACATTTAGGGTCTGTTGTTCAGTTTGCTGTAATGCCAAGACCTAAAGAGCTCTTTAGGAGGAAAAGGACGTGGAAAAAAAAAACATATTTAAATTATTTTTTAAAAATATATTTCACTCCAAGGAAAATTACCTACAAGTGGCAGAGATTTTAAAGGGCTGGCAGCCCAAGCAAGTTTAATCCAACACCAAACTGATGTTAAAAGACGTCTCCAAGAACTCCCTAATTTCATTAGAGGACCTGTAGGTAACTCTTGATGTCGAAGTCCATCTATGATCGAGACTGCACAAATTTACCTCATTTAAATTTAACCTACATGGGAGGTGTGCCAGGAAAAAGACTTTGTACTCCAAAAAGAGCAATAGAGCAAAATTATAAGTTGAACAAAAAAACAACCATCTGAGTGAACCCTGGCTTTTTATAATAATGTGCTCCAGACAGACGGGTCAGAGTTACAGACGGATGGACACACGGACCAGGGTTAGTATTACCAGACGTCTTTAGAACAGACAGTTCTTCAGGAGAAGACGCTCATACCAAATGTGAAGCATGGTGGTGGAAATATTAGAGTCTGGGGTTACTTCACTGCCTCGGGGACTAGAAAATATGCCATCATTCATTCGAATGCGAATTCTGCATCATATCAAACAGATTTATGACACAGAGAGGCAATCTGTGTTAAAGCAGAAGCTGAGCTGGAAGAAGACCACAGCTATAGTTTGTGGAAGGCTCTGTCACAGAAGCACAGGGTTTGAATTGTACTCAAATGCTGGAGGGGAATTTGAAACAGGCAATAAAACAGGACAGGACTCAGCTGTACACCTGCACCCAAAGAAAAGAGAGATATATGGTTTGAGAGATGAATAAAGGAGGCCACCTACGTCCACTGTGACTGACCATCGGTGAACAGACATGGTGCCCTCTAACACCCATAACGCAACCACTACACCTTCCCGACCTTTCATGCACTCAACATTCATCAAGTTGATATGGGGAGACAACAGCTTGTTGTGGCTAAACTACACAATATTAGCCAAAGCTATACTTCATTCTTCATTTTTACACACATAAATATTATATGTAATGAATCTTTTGTAAAAACCGGCTGAAGAAAAAGACATTTCCTTTATGTGGTTGTCTTAAACTAGGTCACATTTATATGAGGATTAAACCCAAAAATTAACGATTCAGTTAGCGTTGGTATTTGAGATATCTTCAGCTAAAAAAGTCAGGTTCTCACCACATCACATTTTATTTAGTATTTCAACCCGTGAGCGCCAGTGAGACTTTAGCGTGGCACAAAGGGGCAAAGCAGAGTATTGCTTAAAATACTGTGTTTAACCAAGTATAAATTTATGGGATATTTTTAGACCAGCTCAATTTCTTTTGTTTTAACTCAAGACTTTTGTTTATAAGAAACTGCTCCTGCTAAAACACAGAGCGCAGTCCCACTTTCATGATTTCCAAATGAATAGTAAATAAAAAGCCTTATAAATACCATATGGGCAGGGCACTTAATTACTTTTTTTAAGCTGGTATGTTTATTTGACCATCGGACATAAAAAAAAGATATATTAATTTGCGTGTGTTTTCATTTTTGTGCAATCATATTTTGTTTACCTTAAACAAAAACCTATAAATCACACTGATGATATAGAGCAGCGGTCCCCAACCCCCCGGCCACGATCGGTACTGGTCCGTGAGTCGTTTGGTACCGGACCGCGAGAGTTGAGGATCGGGTGTGAAATTTATGGTTTTCAGGGTTTTTACTGTTAACTCGGTCTTTTCCCGTGTTGTAGCTGTGTGTCTGATTTTGAAAGAAATATTTACGCGTTACCATAGCGACCAGAGAGCATTAAGGGGCAGAGAGGAGGATTTTACTCTCAATGTTGTTGGCGCATTTCAGGAGGACGCTGCTAATAAAGTTACACAATTACACAGTGAATTTGCGTTTATTATTATATTTACAAAATACCACAATTTTTTCTTGGTCGTATCATTTTATTTGTTGTATTTAACTGCGACACCTTAAAGGTTGGTCCGTGAAAATATTGACTGACATTAAACCGGTCCGTGGCACAGAAAAGGTTGAGGACCGCTGATATAGAGGTCTCAAAAACTCTTGTATCAAACATGATACACTTGGGATTAAAGGGTTAAGTGTCTTTCCTGATAAAAAGTTAATAAGCTGACATGAACTGAAGCAATATGGTTGTGCTTGCATGCTGTTTATCTCTTGTCCAAGGTCAGCACCCTATGGGGTGAACCAAGCTGCTTTAAGTCGTTTTTTCTAAGTAAAATGTTTGCAGGAAAAGCAGAAAGGCGAAGTGAACAGAATTGAGACTTAACCTCAACCCACAGTGAGTAAGTTTTAACCACTACATCTCCACTGTCACTAGTCACACCAAAACTACAATCTGGTTGTGAAACACAGAATGTGAACTATGCCATTTATTGCACACTGTAGAACCGCTCACACTGATTTATGCGAACAGTTTTCTAAAGAAAAAAAAACTCAATCTGGAGCTAAAACTCTAACACGGGCATTGTTTGCTCGGAGAAGTAAATAATAAGCCGATGCAGACTTTCCAAAGGTATAAATCTGTATTTATTTCTCCCAACTTTAGACTACATGGAGCCTACCCAATATATTTTAGAAAAAAGATCAAATTACCTGGTCAAAATGTTTAAATCTTATTTCTTTAAACCAGCGATCGCTCCCTGAGAACTCTCCAAGGCCTGTCAGCACTAACCACAGGCCACCCGCCTCTCCAGCAGGCGCCTACATCTGGGAGCTCGGCCATTTGAGCCAATTTAAGGGTATTATTAAAGAAGAAGTTAGCGCTGGTGAAACACCCGCTGATCTACCTTTCAAACTCAGTGCTGCAAAGTGACTTCTAAAAGCTGTAAAAAAAAAAAGAAAGAAAGAAAAAAAAAACTGATTTAATGATAGCATATCTTTAATTATTTTGGGTGCACAGATGATGAAAGCGGTAAGTTCTGAGCTGTGGACATCAAATTGAAATGACGTGAAAAATAAGGGTGTACCACAGTTTGAAAGAGGCTGGGCATAAATTGGGGAAATCTCTGAGTAAAGAGGCCGAGTGGGCTAACTGCAGCACTTTCTCTCATCATAAATAATAAGGATGTGGTTAGACTGGAGTGTGCTCTTGCTAGAATTCCAGTCTGTTGATGTCAGTCATTTACCGCTCATTCATGGATGGACACACACATGCAGGCACAAAGGAAAAGCTGTAGTTCATTCAGGGTTGGTAAAGGCCATGGTGGACTGACTTTAATACTAATATTTGTCCCTTCAAACTTAATAACTACTGTCTGTGTTCCATTTGGCAGGCTCGGCGCACAGAAACACACTCTATCCTCCAACAAACCCACACGCACACCAAACAATGATTCTGTCAGCAGCACAGCTCTATTTCAAGTTTCTGAAAGTCATCACGGTGCCTGAGGGGCTGCGCATTTTTCCCCAAAAATCTCTCTCGCTCTTCCCGTACGATGTAATTTAGTTTCCGACTACAACTTCTAATCAGCTGAGCTTTCAGTCCCGCAACAGCTTCCTGTGGCACCGAAAAATAGTCACACCGCCGTCCCGTGCATCCGCCATGTTTGCCATCAACTCTGTGTACACTCTGTCATTTGCAAATTCCTTCTTTTTGATGGTCTGCTTTTTGGTGAAAATGCACATCTGAGACGCAGACTGCGGGTTGTTGTTTTTTTTTCTTTGCTGACGATCAAAGGATCATTGAAGGCTTTCTAAACAGTGCTGGCTTATGCTTTTTTACTCACAATTTAGCAGCTTGGCAGGACCGCTGCGTTTTAAAGCAATTTGATCTGTATCTGCATTCGACAACTGCTGCTCATGACAGGCAGCGGGATCTTAAAAGCATACATGCTGCCTTATACATTTAGAAATCAAACCAAATGAAAAGAGGGCAACACAAAACACTCATTAAGTGGCCATCAAATAAAAAAGGGGCCTCCCAATATTGACAGTAAGACTTCTAGCTTTATTTATGTTATACATTAACTCTTTACGACTTGGAGCCATTTTTATACAAAAGGCTCAAAAGTAATTTGACAACTGACTGATGAGCAGCTTCATGACCAGGTAAGGTCAGTTCCCAAGTACACAAAAAACAAGCCAAGAGTTTGTAAAGAAATGGGATATTCTTCAACCCAATAGAGCATAACTGTTACTGAAAATCAAACATAAGGCAGAGAGACCCAAAAACAAGGAGCAACTTAAGGTGGAAATACAGCATTTTGTGAAGTTCACGGGTTCTAGACTTTTGACTGCAAAGGATTTCAATCAAAGTGTAAAAAAGTATTCCTTATATTAAAATTATGTTAATCTTTACAATTAATGTTGAGCCTGTGTTTACAAAAAAATGTCTGTAATTCATAAACAGTTAGTGGAAAACTAGTTTAAAAAGATAAGCTGAAAGTCCGCACTTCTTCATTAAAATCCACCGTGGTAGTTCACAGAGGCATAACTACAAAACAAAAAACATGTCACTTTGGAGCTAACTGTTAACAGAGGCTGAGAATACAAACTCCTGTTGATTCGCTGTGTCAAAAAAAAAAAAAAAAAGGCCATAAAAGCCATAAATGAATGCTGCTACAGGTAATCCAGGTACGTCAGAGCTATCGTCAACTCCCCGTGTCAGCTTTATCCAGATCTGGAAATCATCACTGACTACACCACCGGCATGTCACCAATTCCAAACACCAGCAGAAAAAGTGATTTTGGCAGCTTCACGCACACACTGACCTGCGTTGGTCCCGGGATGCAGGAGAGAACCCTCTCGATATTCTCCGAGGTCACGTCGACATCGTCTACAGCTACGAGCGCATCGCCTGAGAAAAACATGCAGAAAGTATATATTTATCAAGTAAACTGGCTCAATCAGGACAAAAGCAGCAAGTTTTAACAAATACACTGTCATCATACAGAAAGATAGACATGCCGTGTATATTAGGACTGAGACATACAGTGAGAGTTAGAAAGCATCTGGTAGATATACAAAACAGGTTATGTAACCATAACAAGGAAATGTACCTTCATTTTTTTATGCCAACCCCTTTCCTGTAAAAACTAATTATATGCAACTGCAATCTGCTACTAAACCCACTGCTGTTTGCATTCGGTAAAGAGCTTCACCTGCTCTTGTGCAGAGAAGCGCTCCACCGACTCAGTAACGGAGCTATTTCAGGTATTTAAGCAGTCTAATTGTTCAAACATGTAGCTGCACTGCATAAAAGCTCCTCTAAACCGTAACTGATGTGGGTAGTCATTTGTGGTGAAGCACAACTGGCATTCCTCTGTTTGCTGGTACAACAAAAAAAAGATTAGTCCTCCAAGAAGAAAATCACTTCAGAGATGCTTAGCTTTCAGACAGACAGGACCACATCTGACCGCACAAAGTTCCAGTCACTCTGCAAATCTGCAGTAAAAGCTTTATTTAAGGCGGAGGATTGTAAAGGTTTAGAGTTGGTCATGAATAACGATTTTCTTTAAAGTAGATGAATTAGGTTTAAGGCATTTTTTTGCTAATCATTGGTATCATTATTATTATTTTTATTTTTACAGATTTACAATAAAAATAATTCATGTGGATTTTGCTGATTTGGCTCTAACGCAGCCACATCTCTCTTTGCAGTCGCCACTCTGAAGTCTAGAGCAATATCTCACCTACACCCGCTATCTGATTGGTTACATGACAAGAGTAAAAGGCCATCACACAAGTGCATTTAGTCTGAAGCAGCTCCTGAAATCTGACAGAGCTGCGGTTTGAAAGTAAGGCAGCGGTTATCGCTGGAGTTGCGATAAACATCGCAGTCCTCTCGGCTGAAGTTACAGGACCACAACTGTTCTCGATTTCATCGCTGACAAGCACGCAGAGCTTCAGCTACTGTAAAATGTTAACAGAGGCTTTTTTAAGGGACAACGCAAACAAGTATGTGAGGACTGGATCATAAGAAATGTGGCTCTGGTAAGAAAACTGAACGTGATTATCTCCCCCTATAAAACTGACATAAGTCGACCCCTAGTTTGTTCTCCTCTTGGATCTTCGCTAGAGGATATCCCTGACATGTCATGCAACACACAAGAGCCCAACCCACAAACATTGTGTTTGTGAAGGGAAATCAATCAGAAGAAAGCTAAGCTGAAACCTTTTTGTTTCAAGCAGACAATAAACTGAGTGACTCCAACACAGCCTGGGATAAACAAATAAGGAGTTAAAAAAAAACACAATTGTGAATCATGTAAAGCTGCTCTGAGCGAATACATGAATAAAAATATGGCACTGAATAAATTTCTTTAAACAGGGCAGATAGGTCAGTGTGCTCCAGACAGATTTATACTGCTTACTAGCACTATGGTTTCAACACACGTGGCTACTACCTACACTGCAAGAAGCAAAATTAAATAAATAAGATATGACAAACTTAGGTTACTTTGTTTACTATGATAATGATGATAATAACAAGTCAATTAACAAATCCTAAGAAATGAACTTTATTTATAAACATCATTTAGATACAGTTCACATCCCAATTTGAGTTTAATTGTGTAATTTAAAATAAAACAGATTATTAAACAGAAGGCAAACGGTGTGCAGACTTTTCTCTTTTCCCTAAGATTTTTTTCTTGTGTTGCATGCTAGAGTCATCATTTAGGCTTTGCTTAGGTGATTATTAAAAAAGAAATCTGTGTGCAGTCACTATGGCTATGTCGTCATAATTACAGCCCGTGCTTTGGCAGGGCACTTGTGTGGTGTGGAAACTAATGTGTCAGTACTAAAACACGACTCCACTAAAGCCTGACCAATCTAGGGTTTTAAAAACCGATACCAATATTTGGTGATTTTTTAAATCCCACACACTGGTTGTATTTTTTTTCCTCCCATCTCTTCTACTTTTTAAATTTTCATCTTTATCAGTACTAAAACAACTAATATCTAGACTCTGCTGATGATTGTTACAGAATCTTAATGGCTACATAGCTACTTTTTCCTCACTTGTGAAGGTAGGAGTTTAGGTCTGAGGATGGCGCAAGCGCCTCCGCAAACAGTTTTGTTACAATTAAGTGATTAATTTCTACCCAAATACTTTTCTTTCTCTGAAGTATAAGCTTTGAAGTAACAAATATATCCCTCACTGATAAAACCAGCTGACTTTTGGATTTATGTTCTTACCAATTAGGATTTGGCCACATTTGATGGCTGGACTGTTTGGTATTAATCCATGAACAGTCAGTCTTTCCTCCCGTGTGAGCACTGCAGGGTCTTCCTGACCTCTGCTCCAGCCAGGGCGATGCACCACACCCAGCAGTGCTTCCAGCAGGCCTCCGCCATCACTCAAAGGGGTCGAAGAACCTCCTAAACGTTTAGGGTTGAGGTAGACACACACCTCCTTCAGCTGCTGCTGCTGAACAGTCACACCCTGCCTTTGGCCTTGCTGGTTCTTCAGGATTGATGCTGGAGGCGATGAGCTGTCTTTACACCCATCCTTCCCTCCTCTACGCTGTGAAGGCCGCCGTTTCCTCCTCAGGATCCTAGCCAGCTTTTTAAGCGTGGGCTCACCTTTTGCCCGTGAGCCGCAGCGCTGCTTCTTGTTTTGCTCTGTGATGATCTCTGCCTCTTTTTCACTGAAGCGAACATGATTGGTGGATACACCTTGATTCACCTGCTGGGCCAACGCAGCCTCCTCTTCGCCCTCGCTCAACTCGAGGTAGAAGAGCTCGCCGTTCTTCTGAATGTCGTCCAGCCATTCTGGTTCCAGGTCACTGAGAGAAAGCAGAGGATTTAAGCCTTATGTACTGTTCATATTCACCGTATGGTTCCAAGAATTCACTCATAATAAGTGTCTACAACAAATTTTGAACTGCAGCTGAATTTAGAATGTATAAATGGCATGTTTGCCATTAATAAATGGAGGATTAATCATGAATTAATGCTTCAGAGAGCGGGGAGTTTATTTTTTAGGTTTTACAACAGTTGTTTTTGCAGAAAAGCAACCATTATCACACAATATCAGGTCCTGTTTGACCTAAATATGTTTCCCACACTTACTGAAATGCCAGCTCAGGTGGCTTTAAATCCTATTATATCAAATGGTTATAATCTCCAACCCCTCTTTGATCTCTGTTTTATTCTCAGTTAGCTCAAAATAAATGGATTCTAACTTCTTTATTACTAGATTACTTTTTATTAGTGCCAACAAATAGGTATGTAAATGACTTGCACTTATATAACACTTTTCTACTCGTACTGACCACTGAAAACTTGTATAACTATATATTTATATAGCATTTTCTAAACTTCACACAGAAAGACACCAGCCAGGATTCAAACTAGGAACCTAGGCGACAGTGCAAACTACTCCAACACTGTGCCACCCTTTAATAAGATCTCATATTTCTGTTAAGCCAACATCTGACCTCTGTGCGACCTCTGTTCCTATTGTGCACCACATATAATCACTATTTTAGTGTTTGAATATTCATCCCTGATCCCTAACAGGCCAGCAGCAGTCTCTGTAGGAATCTAGGTAGATGTGGTGGAAATACAGAAAGGTCCTGTAACAGTGTCAAGGTCTCACTGCCCCTTAAAAAAATACACACAAACATGTTGCACTTTTGTTTGTTTCTGGGGGGTTTCTGAGTGAACTGTAGAACAAATATCAAAACTCCTAAAATATGTCAATGTCTACCATGTGCATGCTGTAAAAACAGAACAGAGAAAAACACCATATGTACAAACATCATATGTAAAAGAGTTGGAGCTATTTTTGCCTCGGGTCTTTCTTCTTTTAACTTTAAGAAGTTGCGGTAAGTAGCTTTTACACGGCATCCATAAATTTACTAAGAAAGCATGTAATTATTTATGAAGGTTTACCTCCCAAGTTGAAAACATTGCCCAGAGCTATGAAAAGCACAAGGGAGGAGACGGAAACTGCGGACACCGCTCTCTGACAACCTAGCAGTACTCCCACTCAAAAGCAACATTTATCTGGACATTTGAAATGAACAGACAGGTGAAACGTTTCTAGTCTCTGACACATAGTGTGTCCTTACTCTGAGGAGTCGGAGCTGCTGAAACTCGATGCTGTGGATCCACAGTCACTACCTTCGTCGCTCTGGGCTGTCTCTTCGTCCGTGTGGCGGCTGGATATACTTTTCCCGGCACAGTGGCGGGGATTCGCGGTGGCCATCGGTTTATGGACGGCTTAGTTCACCAAAAGCGCGAAAAAACAGAGGAACTTTCACCAAAACAAGCACCAACATCCACTCGCCATGTTGTAAGCAGTGGTGAGCGCTGTGGTGTGGTCACGTGACACGTGAGCACCGAATTCTATTGGTGGATAGCACAGTTGCCCCTGACAACGCAGAAGCTTTTGCTTCTTGCTAGCTGCTTTCCTGCTGAAGTTTCCTGTTAAAATAGTGTTTTCCGTCAATCACGCCGCCAATTATTAGCAACATAAGCATATCATGTTATAACGGGTCGGGGATACGGTTTACTTCATGTTTACGTACGATAACACACTTAACGGTTTATTTGGCACCGTGAAGCTATTTCCTATAAAATAATGCAGCAAGCACACAGACAACAGCTCAAGCCTGCTCATATTATACGTACTATGAGTAATAATTCAGTTTAACTGCTAATGATTTATATGTTTTAAATTTTTAAAAAAATCCAGTAAAGAAACTGAAAGAATATGGAGCCTTAAGTAGCCTATAAAATATGACAATATAGGCTTTTATTTTGTTAATTTGCACCTTTATTTTGATGCCCGGTGCCTCTACCTCCCTGAATACATAAGGTTTTTTAAATCCCCTCAGGATTTCAGCAAAACAGTGTCTCCGAGCAAATGAAAGCACGGGACGTCGCCTTTGTAGAAAAATAAATAAATACATAAATACATACATAAATAAATAAATAAAGTGCGTAAATGCTCTGTATGCTCACTGAGGGTAAAGTGAAGTTTAGACTGACCTGTAAAGGAGAACACTGCGGATGGAGTCAAAGTCCTCCAGGTTCTTAGAGAATGAACCTCCATCTATGGAAACGTTGAACATCATTTATGTTTCATGTTTCCACCGGGACGAGCCTGCCCGATAAAAGAAGAAGACTCCCGAAGAGAAATCCTTTAAAACTTTTATTAGTCCTCCTGATGGATGCCTCTTCTCCGTCCTGAAGTTTCTGTATGCCCGAGCAGCAGCGTGCAACCCAAACTGCGTCTGAGCCCAGACAGGATCCTCCCCCTAGTTTCTCACGTCAATCACAGGGTGCACGGTTCAACAACAATTCAAAGCGGGTCCTCCTTTATTTCTTTTCTCCTTTCATAGTTTTGAGTGTTTTTGCAGGCCAGCAGGGCGGAATGTGTCCCGGCAGTCTTCTTGGCAGGTGGAGCAGAAACACGCCTACCAACAAAAAAGCTCTGCAGGCAAGCCCACATTTATATGTACATAAAAATAAAATCCACAGAGAATCACGCAATGCTGCTGCAAGTGATGTAAAAATGCTCATTTACTTAACCACGCAGTAAAAAACACAGTTTGTAGCGTTTTTATTGCATTAAACCTCTTGGAAAAAAGCTGAATCAGTTATAATCTTACTACTAAGAATTGACTACTTCTTCGTCCCAAACCTTATTTTGCCATCAGTTACGTTTAGCTCGATTGGTAACATAGTTATATCAGACCATGCGACAGTTTTCCTTCATTGCAACGTCAGGAATCCGCCCCCCAGGATAGCCATTGGCACTTTGACCCCTCTATCCTGTACGATCTTGGATTGACAGTTCTTGTTAATTAATACACCCTCCACGGATAACCCGTCGTTACTCTGGGAGACATTAAAGGCCTACTCAAGAGGTCTCATTATTTCATATACTAAAGGTAAGAAGCGTAGACAAGCAGAGCAAAGGAAGGTTTTGGAATCCAAGCTAAAACACACAGAAGGAGATTATCTTAAAAAACCTTCTAAGGGTAAACTCAAAGAAATTTATGCTCTATGCTCGGCATTAGACTGTCTACTGACAAAAGATGCAGAGACTAAAATTAGATTTGCTAGGCAAATCCAAGATGTAAATGGTAAACAGTTTTTTGACAACACCAGTATTAATAATATATTTAGAAATTTCTATGAAGACCTTTATAAACCACAAATTCAGACTAATACAGCAGACCTATTGGATGTATTTTTTGCCCCTCTTAACCTTCCCAGGGTGTCTGGAGACCAGAACCTCAAATTGGACTCTCCCATATCAAAACAGATGCCATTAAAGAGCTGAAGGCTGGCAAAGTAGCAGTACCAGACGGACTATGTGCCGAGTTTTATAAAGAATTCAGAGAAATTTTAGCTGGCCCGCTGCTGAACATGTACAATGACTCCTTTAAAAAGGGTCTCTTGCCCAATTCTTTAAGGGAAGCCAATATATCCCTTATACTTAAAAAAGGTAAGCTACCTGAAGATTGTGCCTCCTACAGGCCAATCTCTTTGTTGAATGTGGATCTGAAAATCCTCTCCAAGATATTAGCAAAACGTCTGGAACTTTTACTCCCCTCGCTTATTAATGAGGACCAAACGGCTTTCATTAAAGGGCACAATTCATATAATAACATGCGTAGGTTGTTGAATATGATCCAGTTCTTCCAACAAAAATCTCTGCCTGGTGTGGTAATTTCCCTTGATGCCGAGAAGGCATTTGACCGTGTTGAATAGTCTTACCTGTTTTTTACACTACACCAATTCGGTTTCAGTGGAAACTTTATAAACTGGATTAAGTTACTTTATAACAATCCCTGCTCTGCAGTCCTCACAAACGGGGTGCAGTCCTCCAACTTCCGGATACTGAAGGGAACCAGACAAGGCTGCCCCCTCTCCCCTTTGCTCTTTGCCCTAGCCATAGAGCCATTGGCAGAGGCAGTACGAGTTCAGACGGAGATACATGGTCTATCTGTAGGACAAAGACAGCATAAGATTACTTTGTATGCTGATGATGTACTTGTTTTGTTGACTCGGCCGGAAACATCAGTCCCCTCACTGGTTGAAACTATTATTAAGTTTAGTGAAATCTCAGACTAGAAAATTAATTTCAATAAATCAGAAGCGATGCCATTGGGCAGTCTGAAACAAAAACCACGGGCCCCTTCTCCATCTCCCTTCACTTGGTCCCCACAGGGCTTTACGTATCTGGGGATTAGGGTCACACTTGCCTTTGAACAGATGTATAAAAGTAACTTTACCCCCCTATTTGAGCAGGCCAAATTAGATCTGGAGAGATGGAAGTCCTTACCGTTATCCTGGCTCGGTCTTCTGAAATGAATATTCTACCCAGGCTACTTTACCCAATACAGATGGTTCCGACCCTTTTCCCACATAAAACTATCCTAACTCTAAATGGCTGGTTTAGCTCCTTTGTTTGGGCAGGGAGGAAACCTCGTCTTAAAATATCCACGTTATGTTTTCCATCCTCAAAAGGGGGCCTTGATTTTCCAGATATAAGGAAGTATCAGCTGAGCACCCATGCGTATAGCTGCCGACTGGGTATACTCCTGTCTGGTTGGATATTGAGAGCTCTATGTCTAACTTCCGTTTGAAAAGTTTGCTTTTTGTGGGGAAACTTAAGACCTTAACAACGTTCTGTAGCAACCCACTCACATTATCTACTATTAAAGGCGAATGGCTCAAAAACTAGAAGGAAGGTCTCACTTAACATCTCTTTTCACTCCCTTATCCGATTATCCTCTTTTTTTGCCTGGGACCACTGACCCCAGCTTTCGGAATTGGGCTGCGAATGGTATTTCTACCTTTTCTGACTTAATGGACGGGTCTAACCTTATGTGCTTTTACCAGCTAATCAATAAATACAACATTCATAGGCATGACTTCTTTAGATATTTACAAGTGAGGGACCATATACAGAGGGCTACAACAATACTCACTAATTAAACCGTCTCTAAATGTGAAAAGCAGATATTTCAGCCAAATCTCAGAACTTCTATAAAAATTTGTTATGGCCTGTTAACAGAATTTGGGGTCACTGACACAACCTATTTGAAGAGCACTTGGGAAAAGGAATTACATATAGAGATCAGTGACGAAGTCTGGGAGAATGCTAAATCTCTGAGCGTGTCTAATAAAGTATAGGCAATCCAAATTTAAATCCTACACAGAGCTCACATATCACCTTCTCAATGCCATAAATACAATTCAGACCTTTCTCCGCTGTGCCCTAAATGTAAAATAGAGGTGGGCAACCTCACGCACTGTCTATGGTCCTGCCGGAAAATACAATAATTCTGGTTTCTCATAAAGTGTGAATTGGATAAGATCTTCACCACTGACACTGAATGCAATCCACTGTGTATGCTACTTGGAGTGGCAAACGACAAAATCAGGGGGAAGTTTGGAAAGCAGCTCTATGCACTGTTAACATTCTGTGCAAGGAAATGT
This sequence comes from Rhamphochromis sp. 'chilingali', assembly GCF_963969265.1. Taxonomy (NCBI): domain Eukaryota; kingdom Metazoa; phylum Chordata; class Actinopteri; order Cichliformes; family Cichlidae; genus Rhamphochromis; species Rhamphochromis sp. 'chilingali'. The sequence continues at coordinate 37,782,956 of NC_137929.1, read as the reverse complement.
GTCCTCTTGAACTAGATCACGGACACGGCCCCATCTAAGACTCAATGGCTAACATGCAGGCTACATAGTAGGGACAAAAGGTTTCATAAAATATGGGACCCATTTATTATTTATGTCGGTTTGGATATTTCTGCTATTTTCTCAGGGGCCCTGGTATAATGCAAGCAGATCACTGCAATACACATATATGTATTGCTAATCGTATCTCATAATCAAAATGTCTGGATTTTCCATTGATTTCTCTGTATTCATGAGCCGGGTTGCCAGTCTGTTTGTTTTGTTTTGTCTGTTTTGTTTTGTTCTGCTATGTTGGTTTTGTTTTGTTTAATCTTGGTGTCAGTGTAAAGTTTAAAACTCAATAAACACACAGTTACAAAAATCTTACTACTGCCTTAAAATATTTTAAAATGTAATATAGCAATATTATTATTATTAATAATCTCTGCAAAGGATGTGCTTCCCCAGTAAATTCCTCTGTGGTGCTAAACAGAAGATAATGTAGCTCCAACTTGCCAAGCTCTGAAAGTCTGTTCACCACAGGTGGCAAAAGTACACACATTAGTCCCATACAAGTAGAAGTACACATACTTTAACAAAAAAACAAAAAACCTCTGGTAAAAGTGAAAACGTACAGGCTCTGAAATCTACTTAAAGTATTAAAGTAAAAGTAACTCTTTGTAGGACATTTATATTGGCTTAAAAATTTTTTTTAATTATTTCTTTATTTATGCCAAGCTTTCTTGACCTCTTGTCATATTAATGCCATGATACAATTATATTAATACTGGGGATATCAGTCATTATTTCAAGTTAAATTCTTACTAATGAATGTATTTGGTTTGAACGTCAGCTTTGTAGAAAACAAGAGAATAAAGGGAATAATAATAACTAGCTTGATGTTGCCTGCATTGTAGATGGGTGACTTTGGCTCCACATCTAAACAGAAAAATGAGTCAGGGGTTAAAGTGGGACTCAGATTGGTTGCAGTGGCGCCGTGTGGTGGAAAGAATCACTTAGAAATTAGTCACAATAATTTCTGTTGTGAGCGCCAGTAGATTTTTCTGTGTACAGGCTGTGATCAGCTGATGCTTTTTGTGGATTTAGCTAACTGGATTAAACAAGCTATCAGATGTTACGTGACTTGTCTTGGCTGACCTCTAACCCCTGGAAAATGTAAAGGTGGAAGTCAGTGTCTGAATCTGATCAGCATCAACAACTTTAATTTAATCTGATGTCTGATGCACTTCATGTAACCTAACAGTGACCCCCAACATACTTAGGGTAATTAGCACAGTACTGCAAACTAATCAGATTATCTTACACTAAACTCCTGAGAATTTTCATGCAAAGTTAGTACATTTCAAATATGTTTTGCAGTAAGAATGCTAGTTGTATGTGACCTTTTATTTCAAGCACGAGGTAATTATTTGTTTATCAAATGGACAGAAACAACAGGAAATGGACAATTTTGTTAATAAAATTAAAACAGATTAGATTTAGAGCCTGGAAAATCCCTGATTGTTGAAGTGCATTCTGGGATACCTGGCTGCCCCAGTTCCCCACCTCCACCTCCACACTGCACCAGCCTCTAGACAGTGACGCCTCGTCACTGGGTCGGAGTCCACCATCACTCAGAGCTGTTGAGTAAGCTTTATTCAAAGGGCTCTGACTGAGTATGATTACTATGTTTTGTAATAGGTAATAGTATGTTTTCTTTTATTTCTGTCCATTTAATTAAAACAAAAAACAAAAAAACAACTTTACTAGCTAGAGCCAAAGGAAAGTCATCAGTGTTGTAGTAAAATTAATTTTGCTAAACTTTTTTTTTTTAAACTAAACTGTTGCATGATTTATTCAAGTATACAGTTTCTTGATCATCAAATAATCATACATATCAAGTAAATGCTCAATTTTCTGTCAAATAAGGCATGGGAGAGCCGTTGATTTCACTGCACATGAACAGATAAAGCTTATTGTCACATCATCCTGCTACGCATCCTTAGATTTTGCTAGATTTACACACACTGTTGTGCCTGAAATCCTGATTCTACATATAAATGATTGAATCCCTACAGAGATGTCAGAAAGTGACATGTACTGGATACATTACTGGAATTAAAAGTACTAACAGAATTACAATTTTAAAAAGAAATGGCAACATAGGTGGGACACAAGGGTAAAAGGGGCAAAAGGAAGACACATCCAGAATTCAAGGAAAAGTGGCACAAGTGAAGACAACAAGGAGAAAAAGAAGGGAATGAATCACATTAAGAAAATTAAGAAAAGGTCACACAGGATTAAACTCACTTTGTAGCTTGTAGGTGGAAAGTGTTATGCACGGCTGTGTGAAAAGTGTTCAGGGAAGGAACCAACTGAATATGTTTTATTAAAATGTAGTCGATGCAGAGGAGCTGGAGAAATCTTTAAACTAAGATACAGGACCAAGAGGGAACTTTAGAGGTTTTATTATCAGTGGTGGTGTGACAACATGTTTGAAATTTTTAAGGGAAAGCAAACTCCAGGGCCGAAAGACAAGCAGTATTACTGTGTTGGGGAAAATCAAGTGTAAGGACTCTTTGTGGGAACCTCTCTGTCTCCTGCTGCTGTGTTTTTGAGTGTTGTATTTCCATTCCAGCAGGGTAGGAATGGAAATGCACCTTTATAATAGTTGTCTAAGGAGCTTGTAAAGAAAAGCGTCTGGACTTCTTTAAGTTGCTTGAAGACGTTTCACCTCTCATCCAATAAGCTTCTTCAGTTCTAGGGTCAAATGGTGGAGAGTCCCAGATTTAAACCCAGGTGCTGATGAGGAAGAGGAAGAAGTGCACATCCTTTGAATTTTGACATGTCCAGCTCTTCACAGCCGCTTACTGCTATTAGTGGGGTTTTTTGGTCTCATTTTCTCAGCAATAATTCAGTTCACGAAAGTGTTTGAAAAAAACTGAATGGTCAAATAACTGAATTTTGTGTGTTTGCAGCCTTCGTTCTGCCTTTTTACTCTGCAGCACTGCCATCATGTGTCTAAACACACAGTGTACAGTCAAACTCAACATCTTCAGATCTGAAAGCAGAGCTGCTGAGCACCGTGCAGGCTGTTTATGACCCGTATTTGTGTCTTTGAATAAATCACTTTGCAAATGGAAAATGTTGTATATTTTAATGGATGTGAAACACTGCATTAAATTCCAATAAATTCACACCTGCAAAGAAATAACAAAAGCTCAAACTGCAAAGATGACAACGCAGAATAACGTCGGCGAAGCCTGCAACTCTTATTTGTGTGAAAGGCCTTTGTTGGTTACGTCTATTCTCCCACACGCTTATTTTTATCTACATGACTGACTTCATGATTTCTGGCTAGACAACCAAGAAAAGAGGAAATTAAGCCTGTGGTTTCAGAAAAAAGTTTAATATTTAGCACATAACTTATTTGAACTTATTAAGCAAAAGTAAGATCATATAAACATGTACATACCACATGTTTATATGATCTGACATACTGGAGTAGTAGCAATCATTATCACTGTGATATTTAAGTATGCAGGACACGGGGGTGAAAACAGATAGACACAACACACAACACAAAAAATACTTTCCAATGTGTTTTTCTATCACAATGACAAACTTATTCAAAATGATCCCCGAGGGGAGCTGAAGATCTCTGCAGTGTCAGAGTCTGATGAAGGTTTCTACAAGCTTGAATTAACATCTCCTTTTGCAAAGTGATTCACCTTACTAAAAAACAGATACTTGTTTGTATCTTGAGGTGAAAATCCTGTGACATACTCGAACTCAGTGGTTCTTAACCTGCGTTCGATCAAACCCTAGGGGTTCGGTGAGTTGGTCTCAGGGGTTCGGCAGAGCCTCCGCCGTGACATGCACGGATAATTTTGTGCACCAGTAAAAAAACATATCTATGTCTTGAATTTGAAAAAAAAAATCATATTTTATTTTTCACTAAAGAGGGTTCAGTGAATGCGCATATTCAATTCAATTTTATTTATATAGCGCCAAATCACAACATAAGTCGCCTCAAGGCGCTTCATAGATACAGAGAAAAACCCAACAATCATATGACCCCCTATGAGCAAGCACTTTGGCAACAGTGGGAAGGAAAAACTCCCTTTTAACAGGAAGAAACCTCCGGCAGAACCAGGCTCAGGGAGGGGCGGCCATCTGCTGCGACCGGTTGGGGTGAGAGAAGGAAGACAGGATAAAAGACATGCTGTGGAAGAGAGACAGAGGTTAATAACAGATATGATTCAATGCAGAGAGGTCTGTTAACACATAGTGAGTGAGAAAGGTGACTGGAAAGGAAAAACTCAATGCATCATGGGAGTCCCCCGGCAGCCTACGTCTATTGCAGCATAACTAAGGGAGGATTCAGGGTCACCTGGTCCAGCCCTAACTATATGCTTTAGCAAAAAGGAAAGTTTTAAGCCTAATCTTAAAAGTAGAGATAGTGTCTGTCTCCTGAATCCAAACTGGAAGCTGGTTCCACAGAAGAAACTGGTGGGGTTCGGTACCTTAAGAACCACTGCTCTAACTGATGTAGTATATGCTTTAGCCCTGTCATATCGAGACAATCTCTCCATGTCGTTACACATTCCATATGCATGGGGTATGACTCCCCCTTGGATCTTAATCCTCTTTTTCTCCACCACTTGTATCCCACTGTTGGCAGCATGTACGGTGGCCCCTAGAGACAAAGCACGTACAAACTCCAAAACACTTGCAAACTCCAAAGCACATGCAAACTCCAAAACACTTGCAAATTCCAAAACACTTGCAAACTAAAAAACACATGCAAACTCCAAAACACGTACAAACTCCAAAACACTTGCAAAATCCAAAACACTTGCAAACTCCAAAACACTTGCAAACTCCAAAACACTTGCAAACTAAAAAACACATGCAAACTCCAAAACACGTACAAACTCCAAAACACATGCAAACTCCAAAACACTTGCAAACTCCAAAACACATGCAAACTCCAAAACACGTACAAACTCCAAAACACATGCAAACTCCAAAACACGTACAAACTCCAAAACACTTGCAAAATCCAAAACACTTGCAAAATCCAAAACACTTGCAAACTCCAAAACACTTGCAAACTAAAAAACACATGCAAACTCCAAAACACGTACAAACTACAAACTTTGCAGTAAGAATGCTAGTTGTATGTGACCTTTTATTTCAAGCACGAGGTAATTATTTGTTTATCAAATGGACAGAAACAACAGGAAATGGACAATTTTGTTAATAAAATTAAAACAGATTAGATTTAGAGCCTGGAAAATCCCTGATTGTTGAAGTGCATTCTGGGATACCTGGCTGCCAAACTGGGCAGAAAGTATACAAACACATAACATCCTTATAGAATATGATGTAACACTATAGATCAACTTACCTCAGAATATATAAAGCATATAAACAATTACAGCAATATGATGCAACAAACACTACTAATCCAAAATACTCAAAGCTTCATAGAACTGAAACAAACATTTATTTTTAGCTCCATTCTGCTGCTGATACAAACTTTATTTTTCTGAACATTGAACTTGTTGCTTCCTTTCATAGTGTGTAACTTGAAGGCCCTGAGTACTTTCTCCCACACTGAAAACACTGGAATGATCAAATTATTTGAACATTACCTAATAAGACTGATTCAGGACAGACAATTAGTTATGTTAAACTTTCCTAGCAGTCCTTCACAAACAGGGAACAGTCTGTCTATTCTCTCCATCTGTCAGCTGCTGCTGGCTCTTCCTCTATGGCGTTATTTTTGTGCCACTATTCTGAGCGCACGTAAAAAAGGTTTGCAGGTGCAAGTGTTGCATTTTGAGGAGAAATTTATTTTGAGCGAAGAAAAGCTGAATTTGAGTGAACAAAATTCATTGCTGCATGCAAAAAATGTATATCCGTGTTTGCTATTATCCATATACACACGCACAATAGCAGCCCCTCTCGCTCAGTTTTTGTATTTGCGCTCGCAATGTGTCGCTCACGCTCTCAACATTTCTGCCCGTGCACGCTCAACTCTTTCTGTACACCGTTATATTTGTGCCACAAAACCAGCCAATCACAGACTTGGATGCAAAAAAATCTGATTGGCTGTTTTTGTCTCCAATCAGCTCGAAAGGACGAAATGCAATATCCCAGAATCCATTTCGTCCAAAGCTCAAACGAGGCAGTGGCGGAGGAACACAGAGTGGCGGAGTTTGAAATATTACTCTTTCTGGGACACAAAATAAACTTTTAAGATATTTTCATGTTAGAATGTAGCTGTGTGAACTTCAAATATCTGCTCGATTTATCAAGACATCACATATTTGCATAAGTGCTCCAACGTTTTCGGAGATGCCTGTTACCCACCAGCTGACCGGGTGGGAACTCGGGTTAAACATAATATATAAGGCTGAACTGACAAAAAAATCACCGACTACACCACCAGGTATTATTGGAAAAACCATAAAGCCTTTGAACGAAAACAAACGCTGTTGTGACAGTGATGTACACTGTTTTGTTGGTATATATGTATGATTTGTATCACCTTCATGTTTCCAGCTTTACAGCTGTGGCTCCAGCAAACATCAGCTGATACTAGAAATTAATTTTAAATAAATTCTAACAACAGCTGATCAATTTTGAACGTGCTGCTGTTGTTGTTTAGCGCAACATCCGCTGGTTTCCTGTTTCTGGCGCAAAGTGGGAGATAAACAAACAAGAGAGACGATCAGCTGATCATTGATCAGTTTCATGATTGAAGTAGCAACAGGAGAGGGAGGGAGAATGAGGAGAGAAGAGGCAGCTAAGACACAGAATAACTCCAGCTTTGTGTCTTTTTTATTCTCGCTGAAGTCTTTTCCCCTCAATACGGTTGTATTGTAATTGGTCCAGCCCAGAGTTGATTATTACCAGCTGGCTAATCCACCACCTTTCATTGTTTATACCATTACAAAAACAAACTAACTAACATAAAAATGAAAAATCACCATTGGCCCACCGGGCAAATGCCGGGTAAATGCCCAATGGCCAGTCCAGGTATTCGGTCAGCTGGTGGGTAACAGGCATCTCCAAAAACGTTAGAGCACTTATGCAAATATGTGATGTCTTGATAAATCGAGCAGATATTAGAAGTTTACACAGCACCATTCTCGCATGAAAATATCTTAAAAGTTTATTTTGTGACCCACAAAGAGTAATATTTCAAACTCTGCCACTCTGTGTTCCTCCGCCACTGCCTCGTTTGAGTTTTGGACGAAATGGATTCTGGGATATTGCATTTCGTCATTTCGAGCTGGTTGGAGACGAAAACAGCCAATCAGATTTTTTTTGCATCCAAGTCTGTGATTGGCTGGTTTTGTGGCACAAATATAACGGTGTACAGAACGAGTTGAGCGCAAACGGGCTGAAATGTTGAGAGCGCGAGCGACACGTTGCGAGCGAGTGCAAGTGCAAAAACTGAGCGAGAGGGGCTGCTATTGTGTGTGTGGATAATAGCAAACACTGAAATACATTTTTTGCACGCAGCAATGAATTTTGTTCACTCAAATTCAGCTTTTCTTCGCTCAAAATAAATTTCTCCTCAAAATGCAACACTTGCACCTGCAAACCTTTTTTACGTGCGCTCAGAATAGTGGCACAAAAATAACGCCATATTCCTCCTCCTCTTCCTCACACACTGTTGAGTTTGTCCTGGTGGATCATCAGGGGTGCAAAGCCTCACAGATGATGTGCAGCAGTGGGTCCCTCAGTCTGTCCTCACTCTGGACACTTGCAGTTGTCACACATGGAAATCAAATGTGTGATAAGCTGCAGGATTCAAACATAAGTGTAACTTATAAACACACGTTCATACTTTTATTCCACAATCAGAGAGAAAGAAAAAGAGAGAGAGTGCAGGACAGACAGACAGGTGAAAGTCTCAGGTGTATACACTGCTACAAAACAGCACAAAAGAAGGAGGATTTAGTGTTTGTGTTATTACGAAACAAGAGGAGTTCCCAGATGGTGCAGTGGACACATGTGTGACTAGGGCTGAACGATTATGGAAAATAATCTAATTGCGATTTTTTTGCCCCAATATTGCGATGCGATATGCGATTATTTTTTAAGGTCTTTGTCTTCTGTATTATTAAACAAAGACAAGCAATACATCATATAGTATGGCCAATACTATATTACATTAATTTTAAACTGTTCTTTCCTGGAAGACAGACCTCTGTTATGATGACATGAGGTGATGCATGAATTGATGACTGACATTTTTATTTAACTTCTTCAATCACAACAGTATATTTGAACATACACAATAGTTTATTTTTAGCTTACAAACATCTGAGCATAAAGTGCTGACAAGGAACCCTGGTGTAAACATTAAAATGAAAGTCAGTACAATGTGCAGATTGCAGAAATATACATAAAAAAAATCAGTGGCTTTACCACACTCAGTTTTTCGACATCTGTGAACTACTAGACAGTCATTCAATTAAAAAATAATATTAAATAAATAAAACGAATAAATAAAAAATACACACATCTTACTGATCTCTGCAGTCAGTAACATTACACATAAAGTGCAAACATAATAGCAATTGTATAAACACACACACAAACACGCCTTTAAAATTTAAAGGCTGTGAAATTGGACGGTCTAGCCTTCTGATTAGCGTCACCGCTGTCTCGGTGGAGTTTAATAAACTCGGCCGTCTGCTCCTTGCTATCTAAAATATAACCAGACACTGGAGTAAACTCTCGACCGTCTCACACTTCTGTTTAATCAGTTTTCTGTTTGACGTTTAGTCAGCTGTGTGAAAACCAAGGAGGAACCCACCCGGGGGATTAATAAAGTTTTATTTTATCTAATCTAATAACTTTAATCTCAGCCAAACCGATTTACTCACGAACAAACAAAACACTGAAAAAAGCCAAACAATAACATTTTTAGGTTGTCTAAGTGAATTATATATTACGTTTAACCCGAGCAGCGAAAGTCCGCGGTGATCTGAACATGATGTGCCGGGAGTTGTGCCGTTCTCGGCGGCATCAGTAACCCTCGAGCTCCCGGCTAGCTGTCGAGCTGGTGGGTAGCAGACGTCTCTGAAAACGTCGAAGCACTTTTGCAAATATGGGATATCTTGATAAACTGAGCAGATATTTGATGTTTACACAGCTACTTTCTCGCCTGAAAATATGTTAAAAGTTTATTTTGTGACCCAGAAAGATTAGTAAGAGTAATTTTAAAACTTAGTAGCGGCCGCCATTGTTGGAAACTGGAGTTTGGCTGGGCCGCGCTATGAATTCTGGGATATGGTAGGCCACGAAGGACACACCCGACCCATCCTTCAAATTCGGGGAAAAGGAGGACGCATTTGTCGGCTGCATTTGTCGGAGTCTACGAATTTGGACAGCCCTCGGCGCGTCGCTGTGACGTAATCGGTCTACAAATGCGGCCTCAGGAGGATGCAGCCCATGAATTTGGACATGTCTAGAGTATAATCGCAGCCTTTGCGGTTAGAAAATTGCACTTGATCATGTCGCGATATTATCGCAAATGCGATATATCGTTCAGCCCTATGTGTGACTCCTGTGATTAAAGCATCTTTCTTTCAGCTTAATGAGTGAACCGTCAGCTCGTTCAAACACACGTTAAAGTCCGTTTGGCTCGACACCACCGAACAGAGGCAGCAATGTAAAATAGCTAACATTAACAGTGCAGTGAATCCTGCTTGTGCCGTGATATTCAGGACTGCAAACCGAGCAGCATCACTGACTTCAGCTTGTTGTGTTTGTGGATATATGACTGACTTTAATTATCCACAAAATCATCACAATCTCTGTAAGATTAAGGTCGACTATATATCTATTTTTTTAAAGTAAAGGCTTTAAAACCAAGTTAATTCTGAAAGTACAGACATCGCTAATGTCACATAACTTTCCCGACATGTGGCCAACAATAATGGTTTAATGTTCTTCATTAAAAAAATATTTGCGCATAAATAAGTGACATAATATTCAGTAATTACTTCTGAAAGTTTACTCTTCCTCCGCTCCGCTTCCACCGTTTTTTTTCGGCAAAATTATCCACACCACCACCACACTATGAAGTCTGGGATATGTTGGGCCATGAAGGCTACACCGACCCATCCTTAAAATTCAGGGAAATTAAGGACGCATTTGAGGGCCGCATTTCGAGCAGCCTTTGAATTGGGAAAGCCTTCTCTTGTCGCTGTGACGTAATCGGCCTTAAAATGCGGCCTTTAAGGCTGCAAACCCCAAATCCGGTCATTGGCACTTCCTGGCTTGTGTAGTTACTAGGTAACAAAAGCTCAACACTGCCCCTAGCGTCCTGGAGCACTTCCGTTGTGTTTTGGAATTTGCAAGTGTTTTTGAGTTTGCAAGTGTTTTGGAGTTTGTACGTGTTTTGGAGTTTGCATGTGTTTTGGACTTTGCATGTGTTTTTGAGTTTGCAAGTGTTTTGGATTTTGCAAGTGTTTTTTAGTTTGCAAGTGTTTTGGAGTTTGCAAGTGTTTTGGAGTTTGTACGTGTTTTGGATTTTGCAAGTGTTTTGGAGTTTGTACGTGTTTTGGAGTTTGCATGTGTTTTTTAGTTTGCATGTGTTTTGGAGTTTGCAAGTGTTTTGGATTTTGCAAGTGTTTTGGAGTTTGTACGTGCTTTGTCTCTAGGGGCCACCGTAATTTAGTATAGTTTATAGTGGATGTAAAACTTAAAATCGTGAAATAGAATTCCAATAAATTCGGACCTACAAAGGAATACAGTGATTATATTTTATTCAAGAAGCAATTTAGGCATTAAAAGGTCACACTGAAAACATAACATTACAGAATAAAATATTTGTTCTTCTGAGCAGTCTATGACTAATTTTGTCTGAAAGACTAATGTTTGCCACAGTCTGTTTGCTGACAGGCTTATTTTTACCTACTAGTAGGTAACCTAGAAAACAGGAAATTCCGCCTGTGGTTTGTTTGAGTCTGACGTCTTCAGGTTACCAGATATCTTGGTTTTTGGGTTTGCTTGTTTTTTGCCCATAATGGAATAATAGCAATAATGCCACTCATAACACTCATTTATCTTATTGGCTGGTGTTACAGAAATGGTTCTTACACCGGTAATGATGACATCAGTGTGACTCCAACCTGTCTGCTGGACTCACACGCACAGTCAACGTTGTTCAGTTATCAATTGTGCACCAGTTCACAAAAACAAGATCACAGTGAGATGTCGACTGAGCCTGGCTGTTATGAAATGTCTCTACTTTTAAACTGCTGTACAATGAACAAAGCTGTAAAACAGCAGAGGCCATGCTCACACAGGAGGAAAGTGATGGAGATGCTGCTGATCTAACACCACAAAGACTAGATTTTAATTTTAGTTTGGATGAAGGTTCTACTGTGAGTGAAATTAATAAAGTTTTTGTTGTTTTTTTTGTTGAAAAAGTTCAACTAACATTACAAAGATGTAACATAAATGAAGCTCAGTGTGCACAGCCTCCCAGATAATATGCTTTAGCCCTGATAGCTGACATCACAGACAGATTATAAAGACAATGAAAGACATAAAAATAAGGTTGAACGTCTGACAAGGCAGGCAGGGCAACGGCCTAAGCACCCTCAAACAGTGAAAAGGTGATTGGATAACACTTTTACAGAAAGATAAGAAGAAAAAATAGAAAAGCAAAAGGCTGCAAGTTTAACATTTGTTCACATAGGATCCAGCACAGGGCTCGGAGTTGATTCATAATGTTGATACGCAGTGTGGCAAAGATTTTTTTGTGTAGATTACATCTATGACAACATGAATAATTCTGAATACACAAAACACTAGCTGGGCTGAGAAGATGGAAATTCCAGCAGGATCACAATCAAACTATTCAGAACTATGACCTGCAAAGTGTGTCACCTAACTAAGAGAGCGCCTCTCTATCACAGAGAAAGGTAGGAACACAAAACAGGAGAGAAGCTTAAATGCTTGCAGTGGACAGGAAATGTGAACACGTCACACAACTTCTGTGGTGAAAGCTATAGGGGCTGTTTAAGGTTGGTGTATAAGGGAAAGAAGCACAGAGAGGTGACAGAAGGAGGAGCTGAATAAAAACTGGTTTTATGCATTTATTATCAATGCAAAGTCGAACACTTTGAGATTAGATGCAGATCAGCGTGCAGGGCTGGACGTGAGGATGGGGCACTCTTTCCTCTGTTTGCTGGGGTTATTCTGTGAGTACAAAACAAACCTTCTCTGTGTGAATGGTGACAGTGTATCCCTGCTTTAACCCTTTTGTACATTTTTTCCAACTTTTTTTTTATTTTATTTGGTGATCATTTTAGCTGTGATATAGCTTGTGGCATGGATTTCTGGAGGAAATCTCTTTTTGAGTCAAATTTATGAAATCTGGTGTCTTTTACTCATACATGTCATCCATACTGTGTTGATGATCTTGACACCTTTGTGTACAAAAATGTAACAAAATCCTCAATAAAACAATATTTTTTCTACTTTTTTTCATAATTTGCTTAATGAGACTCCAACAAGTCTCAGCTATCTTTATAACAGAAAAAAGATGCAGACAAAGCGCAAAAAAATACAGAACCTACAGATATTTGTTGCCAGATACAAACATAACTGCTTGAGGTTTATGTTTGCAATTCTGATTTACCACCTCTTCACCTGATTGCCTCCCTATCCTGAGCAATTTTCCGATTGAACCTGTGGTCTGATTCGCTTGAACT